>NC_039277.1:7404899-8865018 GCF_003368295.1 Carassius auratus | reverse complement strand
CAGAACCAAACCACTTCATAAATATTCCCTGGACACTCAATATCAATAATTATCAAAAAAAAGTTGAAATTTTCAATTCTTACGCGAAACAGTACACCCAAAAAGCGTCTATGCTAACGTTAGCAAATGCTATTTTAACTATAACTCTTGAACGGAATGAGATAACTTCACCAAACTTGGTACACATATGTACGAGCTCAATTTTGGGTAAATCAAAAAAATTGCGCATCTCTGCCACTTGGGGGCGCTATAAGATAGAAAAAACACATAAATGGCTATAACTAGGCAACCGTTGGCTCGATCGACTTGAAAATCGGTATGCAGTGTCTTGGTCTGAAGGGGCACAAGTACCTAGGAGGACATTTGCATATCTCAAAAAACATGGCCGCCATTGGCCAAACAAGTTTAAGCACCTATTTGAAAGGGTTAACGGATGTTGATCGGAACGAAACTCGCTGGGTATGTTCGACTCATGAACCATTAAGGTCTGTAAGAATTTTGAAAGAAATCGGCCACTAGTTGGGCTAACGAGTTTATGGCTCTGTAATCACGTGGTGTTTTCACGTATCAACACATATGCATATCATTTGATAGACCTCCTCATAATGCACAACTTTGCCTCAAGAACCATTGCTGTCAATCAAATCGTTCAATTGTTATTCACAAATATGTTAAAAACCTACTTTTGCGAACTAGTCCTAGGTTTTTTGTCCGATCGGAACCAAACCACTGCCAGTAATATTCTGTAGCACTCTCGTAGATCAATAATTATCAAAAAATGTTGAATTTTGTCCTTTGGTTAGCTGTAAAGGGGTAATTTAGAAAAAGGGGTGTGGCCAAACAGCACCCAAAGCCTATAAAACCTAAACGGAAAACTCAAAACTTTATGAAACTCAGTGAAAGCATGTAACAGGTGACTCTTAACAAGCATGCAACGTTTCATGGAGATCAGACCATAGGATGGCGCTATAACAGTAGAAAAGGTCTCACAAACATAAGATTTATATGGTAAATGGCCACAAATTGTTTGAAAAATGCTCATATATTCACTCAAAAACACTAGATCTTCAAATCATATGATAGAGCTCCTCATTCTGAACAACTTTGCCTCTGGGACCAATGTTGTCAATAAAGCTGTTAATTAATATTCAATATTATTTTGAAAAAGTTACTTTGACAAACTAGTGATAAGGTATAAGCTGGAAAATCAATAAAACCACTGAAGTACAATTCTCTAGACTCTGAAGGTCAATAATTATCAAAAACATGTTGAACAATTGCATTTGGACAACTATAAACCAGTAATTTTATAATATGTTATTTGCATAGTGTACACAAAGGCCTATTAATATAAACAGAAAGCCCACAAATGATCAAAACTGTGTAAAATAATGCATAATTTCATTCTAAACAAGCATGCAAAATTTAAGAAAGATTTGGTAAAAAAAAAAAAAAAAAAAAAAACACTATAACAGTTATGTTTAAAAACACAGTGTTGTTTGAGT
This sequence comes from Carassius auratus, assembly GCF_003368295.1. Classification (NCBI taxonomy): domain Eukaryota; kingdom Metazoa; phylum Chordata; class Actinopteri; order Cypriniformes; family Cyprinidae; genus Carassius; species Carassius auratus. Next base: position 8,863,513 of record NC_039277.1, on the reverse strand, counting down.
AAATACAATTTATAACCACTAGATGGCAGTGGAAGACCACTAATGGGCTGATTCAGCTAAGTTGAACAGCAACTGTTTTCATGAATTATTGCCAAAACATTAATAAATTAACTGTTATAACATTTTAAATCTTACTGAATCAATGTTTTCCATTTTGTTCACACAGATGTATCAGTTTTTACAATTCTGCACATTATGATTACAGTTTAACCTGAAAATGACATCTAAATTCTAAAAAAGAGGACTTGCAATAAGTTTATTGTCACCTATCACTTATTTCAAATACCTATATCTGCAACAAATTGTGTGTCCATGTATATGTGTGTCTTTGTGTGTGTGTGTGTGTGTGTGTGTGTGTGTGCATATGCTTATAGAGTATACATATATTAGTCTAATCATTTGCTGTCAGTGTGTGTATCTGTCTGTTAGCCTGTTCTCCATTTTGGATGTGTTTAAATGTCATCCAAACATCCAGGTTGGCTCTGACCACCTCAGAGGCCTTAATGTGCTTGAACCCCGGTAAAATGCTGCTTGCAGCTTTAATTAGGGTTCAAGCACGCAGTGCTGAAACCCTATTGTAATTGTTAGGATTTTATTATTATTAGGGGTTCAAGCACGCAGTGCTGAAACCCTATTGTAATTGTTAGGATTTTTATTATTATTATTATTATTATTCTTCTGCCCTAGAACTGAACGTGCAGCCCAAACCATAAGGCCTAGAGAGCTGAAATTTGGACAGATCGTAGAGCTCAATTTGGGGAGAACTTATCAAAGTCTCAGCCCAATCGGCCTAACGGGGGCGCTACAGCGCAAAAAGCAAAAATTTTGGACATTTTTGGCCGTAAATCGTATACCGTTAGCCGTAGACTCAAAAACATGGCATTGTTGCAATCCTTGGGTTAGCCCGAACAAAAGTGCACGGCGCCTTTTTGGGGTCTACGACGCACCGTTTTCTCGCAAAATCGAGCTATATCCGAAACCTACTTTTGCGAACTAGTCCTAGGATTTTCAACCAATCAGAACCAAACCACTTCATAAATATTCCCTGGACACTCAATATCAATAATTATTAAAAAAAAGTTGAAATTTCAATTCTTACGCGAAACAGTACGCCAAAAAGCGTCTATGCTAACGTTAGCCAAATGCTATTTTGACTATAACTCTTGAACGGAATGAGATATCTTCACCAAACTCGGTACACATATGTATGAGCTCAATCTTTGGTCAAATCAAAAAAATTGCGCATCTCTGCCACTTGGGGGCGCTATAAGATAGAAAAAACACATAAATTGCTATAACTAGGCAACCGTTGGCTCGATCGACTTGAAAATTGGTATGCAATGTCTTGGTCTGAAGGGGCACAAGTACCTATGAGGACATTTGCATATCTCAAAAAAACATGGCCGCCATTGGCCAAACAATTTTAAGCACCTATTTGAAAGGGTTAACGGATGTTGATCGGAACGAAACTCGCTGGGTACGTTCGACTCATGAACCTTAAGGTCTGTAAGAATTTTGAAAGAAATCGGCCACTAGTTGGCGCTAACGAGTTTTATGGCTCTGTAATCACGTGGTATTTCACATATCAACACAATATGCATATCATTTGATAGATCTCCTCATAATGCACAGCTTTGCCTCAAGAACCATTGCTGTCAATCAAATCGTTCAATTGTTATTCACAAATATGTTAAAAACCTACTTTTGCGAACTAGTCCTAGGTTTTTTGTCGGATCGGAACCAAACCACTGCAGTAATATTCTGTGGACTCTGTAGATCAATAATTATTAAAAAAATGTTGAATTTTGTCCTTTGGTTAGCTGTAAAGCGATAATATAGAAAAAGGGGTGTGGCCAAACATACCCCAAAGCCTATAAAACCTAAAGGAAAACTCAAAACTTTATGAAACTCAGTGAAATCATGTAACAGGTTACTCTTAACAAGCATGCAAAGTTTCATGGAGATCAGACCATAGGTGGCGCTATAACAGTAGAAAAGGTCTCAAAACACAAGATTTCTATGGTAAATGGCCTCAAATTGTTTGAAAATGTTCATATATTCACTCAAAAACACCAAATCTTCATATCATATGATATATCTCCTCATTCTGAACAACTTTGCCTCTGGGACCAATGTTGTCAATAAAGCTGTTAATTAAATATTCAAGATTATTTTAAAAAGTTACTTTGGCATACTTGTGATACAGTTTAAGATGAAAATCAATAAAACCACTGAAGTACAATTCTCTAGACTCTGAAGGTCAATAATTATCAAAAACATGTTGAACAATTGCATTTGGGCAACTATAAACCAGTCATTTTATAATATGTTCTTTTCATAGTACACACAAAGGCCTATTAATACAATCAGAAAGCCCACAAATTATCAAAACTGTGTAAAATAATGCATAATTTCATTCTAAACAAGCATGCAAAATTTAAGAGAGATTGGGCAAAAAAAAAAAACACTATAACAGTTATGTTTAAAAACACAGTGTTGTTGGAGTAAATGCAATTTATAACCACTAGATGGCAGCGGAAGACCACTAATGGGCTCATTCAGTAAAGTTGAACAGTACTGTTGAAAGGATTCATGAATTCATGCCAAAACATTAAAAAATGAACTGTTATAACATTTTAAATCTCATTGAGTCAATGTTTTCCATTTTGTTCATACAGATATATCAGTTTTTAAAATTTTGCCACATTATGATTACAGTTTAACCTGAAAATGACATCTAAACTCTTAAAAAGAAAAGACTTGCAATAAGTTTATGGTCACCTATCACTTATTTCAAATACCTATATCTGCAACAAAATGTTTGTGCATGTATATGTGTGTCTTTCTGTGTGTGTGTGTGTGCATATGCTTATAGAGTATACATATATTAGTCTAATCATTTACTTTCAGTGTGTGTGTCTGTCTGTTAGCCTGTTCTCCATTTTGGATGTGTTTAAATGTCATCCATGCATCCAGGTTGGCTCAGACCACCTCAGAGGCCTTAATGTGCTTGAACCCCGGTAAATGCTGCTTGCAGCTTTAATTATTATTATTATTCTTCCGCCTTAAAACTGAACGGGCAGCCCAAACCGTAAGGCCTAGAGAGCTGAAACTTGGTCAAAAGGTAGTAGTCTTGCTCGCTACTCAGATACAAAGATCCAGCCCATTCGGCCAGTGGGGGGCGCTACAGCGATCAAAAATGCGTTTTTGCTAATAGCTCCTAAACCGCTTGTCGTAGACTCAAAAATTTAACATTTCTGGAATCCTTGGGTCAAGCGAAATTAAAAACGGTCACTCTGATTTGGGGTCTAGGAGGCCTCGTTTTTTCGCAAACTTGAAGTATGTCCAAAACCTACTTTTGCGAACTAGTCCTAGGTTTTTCACCCAATCGGAACCAAACTACTGCAGAAGTTTTCTCTGGACAGTGAATATCAATAATTATCAAAAAAAAGTTGAAATTTCGACTTACTGTTGTAATGGGCTGCCAAAACGTTCGAAAGTCGAGGACCAATTTTACGCAACAGGCTATAACTTGTGAATTAAATGAGATATCTTAACCAAACTTGCTGGACATTTGTAAGAGCAAAAACTTTGGTCAAATAAAAAAAATTGCACACCTCTGCCACTTGGGGGCGCTATAAGACAGAAAAAACACATAAATGGCTATAACTAAGCAACCGTTGGTCCGATCGACTTGAAAATTGGCATGTCATGTCTTTGTCAGAAGTGGCACAAGTATCTATGAGGACATTCGCGTATCTCAAAAAACATGGCCGCCATTGGCCAAAGAAGTTTGAGCACCTATTTAACAAGGTTAACGGATGTCAATCGGAACGAAAATCGGTGGGCATGTTTGACTCATAGCCCTAAAGGACGGTAAGAATTTTGAAATAAATCGGCCACTAGTTGGCGCTAACGAGTTTTATGGCTCTGTAATCACGTGGTGTTTCACATATCAACACAATATGCATATCATTTGATAGATCTCCTCATAATGCACAACTTTGCCTCAAGAACCATTGCTGTCAATCAAATCGTTCAATTGTTATTCACAAATATGTTAAAAACCTACTTTTGCGAACTAGTCCTAGGTTTTTTGCCCGATCCGAACCAAACCACTGCAGTAACATTCTGTGGACTCTCTAGATCAATAATTATTAAAAAAATGTTGAATTTTGTCCTTTGGTTAGCTGTAACGGCGTAATTTAGAAAAAGGGGTGTGGCCAAACATACCCCAAAGCCTATAAAACCTAAAGGAAAACTCAAAACTTTATGAAACTCAGTGAAATCATGTAACATGTGACTCTTAACAAGCATGCAAAGTTTCATGGAGATCAGACCATAGGTGGCGCTATAACAGTAGAAAAGGTCTCAAAACACAAGATTTATATGGTAAATGGCCTCAAATTGTTTGAAAATGTTCATATATTCACTCAAAAACACTAAATCTTCATATCATATGATAAATCTCCTCATTCTGAACAACTTTGCCTCTGGGACCAATGTTGTCAATAAAGCTGTTAATTAAATATTCAAGATTATTGAAAAAAGTTACTTTGGCATACTTGTGATACGGTTTAAGATGAAAATCAATAAAACCACTGAAGTACAATTTTCTAGACTCTGAAGGTCAATAATTATCAAAAACATGTTGAACAATTGCATTTGGGCAACTATAAACCAATAATTTTATAATATGTTATTTGCATAGTGTACACAAAGGCCTATTTATACAAACAGAAAGCCCACAAATTATCAAAACTGTGTAAAATAATGCATGATTTCATTCTAAACAAGCATGCAAAATTTAAGAGAGATTGGGCAAAAAAAAAATTACAACACTATAACAGTTATGTTTTAAAACACAGTGTTTTTTAAGTAAATGCAATTTATAACCACTAGATGGCAGCGGAAGACCACTAATGGGCTCATTCAGCTAGTTGAACAGTACTGTTTTCATGAATTCATGCCAAAACATTAATAAATGAACTGTTATAACATTTTAAATCTCATTGAATTGATGTTTTCCATTTTGTTTATACAGATGTATCAGTTTTGCCACATTATGATTACAGTTTAACCTGAAAATGACATCTAAACTCTGAAAAAGAGAAGACTTGCAATAATTGTATGTCACCTATCACTTATTTCAAATACCTATATCTGCAACAAAATGTTTGTGCATGTATATGTGTGTCTTTGTGTGTGTGTGTGTGCATATGCTTATAGAGTATACATATATTAGTCTAATCATTTACTTTCAGTGTGTGTGTCTGTCTGTTAACCTGTTCTCCATTTTGGATGTGTTTAAATGTCATCCAAACATCCAGGTTGGCTCTGACCACCTCAGATGCCTTAAATGCTTGAACCCCGGTAAAATGCTGCTTGCAGCTTTAATTATTATTATTATTGTAAACTTCTTAGAATTTATCTGAATTTATCCTGTTAATATTCATTTTTTAACTAGGTTGTCTCTGCCTCTTGTATCTCAAATACAATATACGCAGGGATTTCACTATTGCGTCATGTTTTGTGACTCACTATTTTATGGGTTTGAAACCTTAGGATTGCTGTCCAAGATCTTCAATCTTCAACGCTACCACCACCCCACTCTTACATGAGCTGTTTAGATCAATCTCAAAGTTCAGAGGCCTCCACGATTTGACATGCATCATCTGTCTCTTGTATGTCTGAAGACACCATAAACAGTAGCTGGCAGACACAAACCATGTGCAAAGCGTGTCAGTGTGTATTACTGAAACACTGATCCTTCAGACACATGGCATGGTGTGGCTTCTTTCTGGATCAATAAATAATCCATTCCTCTGACCTTATGCGAGACGAGAGAGAAAATTACAAGACTGTGAAGAGGGTCTCACCACTAGCAAGCAGTCTGAGGGCTAGACAGTGTTGAGATGAAAGGAGGATGTAGACCCAAAGACCCAAGAGCGGTTTCTTTTGATCTGACTGTCTGCTGAAAACTCAACCTCTTGTTGTGTGACAAACCAATGCATTCACAAATATGCAAACAATTAAATTAATTTACTTGCTACCAAGACCATGACATTTATATTTCTGCCAAGGTTATAAGTTAGTTTTTTTTTTCTCTGTTTTATTTATATATATATATATATATATATATATATATATATATATATATATATATATATATATATATATATATATATATTATAATTGCTTATGATTTCTTTATATCATGTATTATTAACAAATAGTAGAATCAGTCTTATCACCTTGTTTTCCTTCAGTTACCACAAGTTTTTTTTTTTTTTTTTGCAATTGATTAAATGTACACCTTATGGGTCTGTGCTTATGCAACTCAGTTTTTGAGTGAATGTTGTCAAAATGATCCACAAATATCAGATTTTTGACTCAAAAACTGAGGTACATAAGTTCAGATCAACAAGGCCTGTGATGAATCAGTTCCAAAATGAAAAATAAAACCTGTGCTAACTGAAAAAAAAACAAGCTGAGAACAAGATTTGGTGATAATATAGCATATTAGGATATTTACAAGCAATTGTAAAAAGGTCAGTATTTTTCCTTTTACTTGAATACTAAATTAGCTAAAGGATTTTCAACGGAGTAGCAGTACATATACAATTATAATATGGTACGATTTCAACACTGTTTTCTTTTTTTTTTCTTTTTTTTTTTTTACAAAATTCATAATATTTCCATTCCTGTAGCTCAAACTATGCTGTTATGCTAGCAACACCAAGGTCATACTGTACACTGTAAAAAATAAGTGTAATTTTAACTGTAAAATTTTGTAAAAACGCTACGGAAAAAAACTGATAATAGGTTAACAGTAAGTTCCCGTACTATATACAGGGAATAACTGTAAAAGATCTAACAAAGCATTTAATGTAAATTTACAGTAAAATTCTGTTAATTATACAGCTTTTATAAGTAAAAAAAGAACAAATCAATGTATAATTTACAGTCTAAAACTGTAAACTGATATTCCCAGAATTCCCTGCGTGACACTCCACGTTTGAAAGTATTTTGTTTAAATAATCATGTTTTTAAATAGTTCTTGTTATCAGTTATGTACATTTGAGCTTTATGTTACATCTTCTGTTGCTTAATGAAAGTTTTTTGCATTATTTAAGTATCACGTGTGTTACCATGATGGTGTTTTGTGTTTCCATAAATGTGCACCTTCTATATGTTAATATATACTTCTGCTTGTGGTGAAGCTACTTGTGATGAGCTCTGATACTTCATGTGGCTTTCTCTTATACAGTACCATCTTTATTATTATGGTGGTTGTCAGTATTTTCAAGGTACAAAACAGATTTAATTTTGTGTGTTGTTGAATTTACTGGTTTATATTCACATTTTCTTGTTTGTAAATTACAGCTTTATATTGTAAAATTAACAGTTTTTGACGTAAATGTGTTTACAGTTTTCTGTATTTTTACAAAATTATTCTGGCAACCACAGCTGCCAAAAAGTTTTTGTAAAAACAACAAGAAATTTTTTACAGTGTAGGTTTGATTCCTAAGAAAATCACTTTCAAATGCAGAACTGTACATGTAAATATTTAATTAAATGACTTTCTTCAACATAACTTACTGAAAGTTCCAGAATCTCACTAATGAACAAAGTGCACGTGTTCTGAACACAAAGCTGACAATTGTTCAGGGCTGGAGTGCGTGATGCTTGTGTCTGACACAGTATTTCCTTGAGAAACGATAAACTTGGTAACAGCCATTCTACAACATATCAGCGTCACCTTGGCCACAGTGGTGGGATCTTTATTGTCCTCTTTATGGAGATGTGTTATCTTCCTCTGAGGCAGTAAACAGAGGCTACAGAGGGAAGTCAATAATTGCAAAGCTCATAAAATAACCATGTTCACTGTGTCACCATCAAACTGGACTTTAACCATTGGGGTTATTTACACAGACCTAATGGGTCATCTTTTTCTGGAGGACCATATACTCACACCCCGAGGATGTTATTAAGATTAGGTCTGATTGTGCTGATCTTTTTGTAGCTTGACAGATGGTCCATGGCATGATGTTCTGGTGTTGATAAATGTCAAGTCAGATTGTCTGGACCTCACAGCCTGCGATCCAGCAGGTATTAATGGTCATTCCAGAGGCAGCCGCTAACGGGACATGACAGGAAGTTTATCTCTGAGGCAAAGTGCTTGTTAAATTTGGCCGTGGTGTCACTGATTAGCTGCTGATGGAGTTATTCATGCGTAAGCGGTTGAAGCGCATGTCTGGACATGTTAAGAAATGTTTATCATTTACTGTATGAGGTAACCTAGTTGGCTATGCTAGCACGTTATTAGATTAATACAAATTAGTTGCTAATAGTTAGTATTCACATTCAAAGCAACAGGGGTTTTATCGTTAACTAAAACTAGAACTAAACTTTATTTGATAATCCACTATGGACATTCTACTAACTTTTGTCTTTTACAAAAGAATAAACATAATATGGGGTTGTAACGACATGAGGGTGTATAAAGGATGACAAAATGTTAATTTTAATCCAAATTAAGAAGTGCAGTCGCTAATGATAAGAACTTGATAAATACTAGCATTAAATCCTGATGAATGTCTACTTGTCTTCATGAAAAAAAAATCACACCACGGTTCTAAAGACCCTAAATGACTGTGGGTAAACTTCAAATTAATGACAGAGTCATACCAAGGTATTTGGTGGATGAAACGAGGATGTAAATAATGGATTCCCCTTATCTTCTTTCCTTTCCCTTGACAGAGTAATCATTCCTCTGTTATTAATTGCAAGGTGAGGGACATATTGTCTCCGCCTTTCTGCATTTTTTCACTTTAATTAGAGAAACGGGCTATTGTGAGCTCCATCACAATGTCGTGGGGTGGCCTTCTACTGAGCCTTGCAATTAACCTTGCGTTTCGAAGCAGACTGATTGGTACAGTATTTTTCTCGAGAGCAGATACAGCTATTGTTACAACTCACTGAAATGTGTTGCTTGTCTTAAAGTTATTGTCATTTTGAAATGCCATTATTTTTTTTTAATGTGTTTTATGTTGTGGCTTTCTACTTCAGTTTACTTTTAGTTAGTTTTGATGGTGTATAAATAGGTTTTAGGAGTAGTAATATATCTTTCATTACTAGTTTCAGTTTTCATCCCATCTAATAGTCCTGTCTCTATTAAACCACAAAGTTTAAACACTTAGTCATATGTAGTCATTTACGATAGAGCAGATTCCTTCAGAACGTGTTTTATAGCTGCTCTGGAGTGGAGAACAACTGTATTTGCCAAATTTTGCATGATTCATAGCACAGAATTTAGTTTGAGGTTGTTTGGATGAACTACACTGGACCATCTATTTTTTTGTTGTCTATGTGGAGACATCTGGACAATTACTGTATTTGTTGTAACAGCTTTGCTGTATGCTGGTTGGTTATTATTGTATTACCAATTTCATAACTTGCAATGCCTAAATGTAAAAAGAAAAAAGAAAAAGAAAAAAAGAATTGTGGTCGGCCTGTCGTGTTCAGAGTAATCTTGGGTCCATTTTGAAAGAAAATACCAGGAGTCTAATTACTAAATCAGACCATACAATTAATTTCTCTGTAATTCCATTTAGGTAGTCTAGCCCTCCTGCTACTTTGGGGTCCGTTTGACCAGAATTTGTCAATTTCAAACTATTTTAATAACTGGTAAAACTATTAATTCATTCTTGAAATTTGGTGAATATTTATTTAGGGTTATGAATATGCATGCAAACTTTTAAACATATATATTTGGCTGTACCAATTCTGTGTTGGGGTCAAATTTAGTTTAGTCCTTTGGAGTGGGATAATTTTCTTTGTGACAGTTTTAGATAACAATATTATTAAAACAAAATAGTATTTTAGGATTACACAGGATGGACTGTGGACACTTTACCTCTTGTTGTGTTAGAGGCTGAAGAGCAAGTGATGCCGTGGTGTGAATACATTAAAAAGAGACACATTTGGTTCCCTCCATGTTCTGTTCCACGAACTAAGCTGACCTTTTCCTCTTTAATTAAAACAGACAGATACCTAGGATCGCTCTCATTAAATACTCTACAAACCCTTCACTTAAGGGCTATCAGTGGCTCGCTCATGTGTGTGAAACTGTCCTCTCCGATCAGATTTACACCAGCCTCATGGGCTTCTAACAGCACCCTGAAACTGTGAAAAAATACACGTGTTCGTGAAAGTCTCAGATGATTTATTCAGTGTGAGCTTATTTATTTGAACAGACCACCAGATGTAGTATCATTCATTGTGACAATATATGTTGAATAAGCTGGCTGTGTGGCGACATGCGAGACTATCAGTGTCAGGATCTTGAACTCCTGAAGTGCTTAATGAACATCTGAAAGGCTTGAACAGTAATTAGTCATTTGCAAACTTTTTCAGGCGGTGAGTTTTTTCATGTTCATAATTGTGGAAGTAAGTCACCATCTTTTTTTAATGATAACTGGCGGAGGATTGTCATTGCCTGCTGCGTGTTTTGATCAAGAATGACTTTTCATGCCAGGACGACAGCTGACTTTGCAATCTTATTAAATTTCTCATGCGTTCTGACACACTGGGCTACATTCATGAAAAATGAGCAGAATGGGTTTCTGCAAAAATCGGTTGTAAAACAATTTTCAATATATATATTTTATATTTAAACACTTGTAATTCACAAAAGATGCCAACTGAAACCATTTCAGCTTAGTGTAACAATTTTTTTCAATATAATTGTACGTATTTTATTAGAGAGGTGCATGTCCCTGCATAAACTGTTACATTTAGTTTTAACTAATGTGGGTCTTCAGTGTGCTAGGAAAAAGTAGAAAGAAAGAAATAAAGAAACACTATTAAAAACTTGGTGAGGAGGAGCACTAAAATAAAAATTAGCCCTCTATTCAATATTCTGCTTCAGTTAGTAAGGAAAGTCACCAGCGACTTTTGGTTCAAACAGACTTTAAGTTACCATCTTTTATGTTCCACAGAAGAAAGTCAGTCATACAGGTGGGAGAATTATCCCTTTAATACCCACTTAAATCTTATTAATCTCATGGCATTATTTATGTAACTTTTATCGCAGTGTAAATGCATTCATGCCACCTCTGAGCTGCAATAAAAAGTCTGCAAATAGGCTATATTTAATTACTAGTACTAGTACTAGTATTATTACTATTCTATTGATGCTTGTTTATGTCTATTCATAGGCAGACATCCCAGGGGACTGGTTTTTAATATGATTAAACATGATTAATAACCAGTCTGTGTATTGTAAACAGCAATGTTTTATACTTTAAATAATTGTATAGTTAAACAGCAAAAACAGGGCAAAATTGTGTTTTAGGTTTAGAAACATTTGAATTCTCTCCTTCCTTTCCTTACAGTGCTTTGGTCCAAATGCCTGCTTTCCTCTTTTACATCACCTACGCACATACGAGTCCAGTGAAAGAGAACAAAGCCAGCAGTTGTGGGCTTTCAAGTCTATTTTATTCACTTAGACATTGCACAAAGTGTTTATTTTCTCTTTAATGCTGATGATGCCCACGTAATATTCGATGAGTCCACTATGTTAAGCAATAATACTTTTTTTTTAATTGTGCTTTGCATCAATGCTCGTGTCGATGATGTGAGTTTGAGTCTAATTTGCATCATCTGCCATACCTCTATGCACTTCTGGAATAAAAAAAAAGATAAAAATAAAAGGCAAAAGGCATTTTCTTTTAAATAAATAAATAAACCCAACTTATTTCTATTTTTTATGAGTCTTGAACAGCTTTGTTTTTTTGTCCGTCGCAGCACAAACTGCCTCCTGGATTATTCATAGCTTTTTCTTTTTGATGGAGCTACAGTTACATTCCCTGCTGTTACATTTGAGTGAAACAGAAATGCAGCAATATCATGCCTCCATGTGGACCAGCTTGAGAAAAAAAGGGGGGTGGAAACAGCAACAACAACAACGAGACTGCAGGGCAGGCGGCCAAATCCGCCTCCAGCCCTTCAGTGCTGCATTAATGGGCGGTAAGTGAGCTGGTCAACGCGAGGGTTGATTACTCTGATTACTCACCGATGTTTTCCTCTAATTGTCATTCCTCACTGAGTGCTTTGTCCTCTGGGTCTGCACACGCTGGGCAAAGATAAACACTTCTCACCCACTGCCCTTCAGCGTCACAAGTAGCCGTTCGGGAATGCGGTTCATTCTGATCCGGGCCGGCGAGTCCTGTACATCACTTGTTATCTCAGACTTGTGCTTATTTATTTATATGCATACTGCTTGTATCTCATACCTCTGTGCTGTTCTCGGCGGCTGAGTCTTTTAGTGTATGACTCTCAAAGAGCTCTTTATATCTGGGTGGTACCTTGTCCTAAATAGAGCGGTAATTGATTGGAAGTCTTCAGCCTGCAGGAGTCCCGCTGTGTCCTCAATGAGCCCGCAGACATTCATCATTTGGCCTTAAAATAAGAAATGGTCAAACGGTGATGGATGATGGACGGAGAGGTTTTGTATCACGTAGAGTAGGTGAGGGGAGAAATAAAGGAAGTGGGGAGGAGGGAAGTTTAATGAACGGCGGTCTGTTTCAGGCCAATTACTCAATTAGCTGAAGTGACAAAGAGCCCTTTCCCTTCTCACCCGGGGTTTTAGCTTCGCCTCACTGTTTGCCTTTATAGTGAGAGAGGGCTTGATACCATTTCTGAAGACTGATGAAGGTGCTGTAGCCCATGCAATTTGTATTACTTACTTAAGCTTTGCTGAGAATGCTCCTTTGATAAAACAGCATGGTTTTGCATATATTTTCAGTGTTGAACATGGCCAATACATTAGCTTACTATGGATTACTGTGTCCGCCTCAGAATAAAAAATACAGGTAATTTGGTTTCCATAAATTCCACTACAATATAGAAATGGGCTATACTATGAATGGTAAAAAGTCTAATCTAATATAATTTGTTAAAATATATTCAATGTACATGTTCAATATATTTAATATATTTAAATGTTTGACCATATGGCTAAGTAGAAATGTGTTTTACTTTGTTTTTAAATGGAAATTGCATAATAAAATTTGCATAATGTGCATGTGAAATATGAAGGAACAAGTTTAGATGGAGAATATCCTTTTATTATTGTGTGCGCAAAGTAATTTTTTATTTATTTTACAATTTATTATAAATTAGTTAATGTATATAATTCAAATGTTGCCATGTGTAGTGGAAGTTAGATTTTTAAATGCTTATTTGAATTTTTTTTTATTTTTTTTTACAAATAAAAAATATACAATTAAATGGCAACATTGTGAAATATCGTTGGAATTTATAATAACTTTTGTTTATTTTAATATACTTTCAATTGCAATTTATTCCTGTGGATGTAAAGCTGAATTATCAGCATCATTACTCCATTCTTCAGTGTCAAACGATCCTTCAGAAATCTTTTGAATATGATAATTTACTCAATCAGCAACAACAAAAAAAACTGTTTTGTAGACTACTTAATGCATCAATTTCTGAATAAAAGTATTACGAATTCTTTAAGAGCAATACATACTGTTGCCAGATAATTATTCATTTTTTAAGTATTTAAGTTAGAAATTATTTAATTCATAAGATTATCTTAAAATAGGCATTGTGACATGATTATTTATATAAAAACTTGTTTTATTAATTGAATGTTCAGGAAAAATAATGCGATTTGTAAGACCGCAACATACAATTACTATCAAAATGGTCGTAAGCGCATTTAGACTTTTTTCTTTTTTCTTTTTCTTTTGCTAATGTCATCATGTTTAGCCTTCTTTTCTGTGTGTGAGACTGAACTATTAGAGATGTTCTTTATGGATGTAAAGCAAATGATTCCACTTGCTGTTGCCGTGGTGACAGTAGTCTGTTGGTTAGCGATGGATGGGATTGAGAGACAGCAAGACTGCATTAGGAGATGTGCACTTATTCACTTATGCTGTGCTCCTTACACCCAGTAAAACTGGCATCCTTTCCAAATGTATAATTCTCCAAACCCGCTTAAAGACATAAATGTATATAAACCATTGAAAGGTGTTTCTAAGGCCAGCAGCGGTGACGACTAATATATATGTCTAATAAAGTACCCTATAAAGTTACATTTAGTAACCCTAGGACAGTACTGTTTTGTTGCAAGTAGAAATATATATTTAAATATATGTTCTTGTCTGTGGAGATAATTGAAAATTCAGAGGCTCCTACAGAGCCAAGAGCAGCTTTCAGGGAATTTTCCAGTCAGTTGACATCTGAAATAACCTAACCATTTTATCATTAAGTAGGACAGAAGTGCTGACAGTTGGACTGTGGTGAGCACATGTATTAATCTCTCGACCGTCTTTAAATCTCGTGCTGGGACTGACGTCAAACCCTTAAAACCCTAAAGATTGGATTGGATAGGACTGAATTGCAGAACATATAGTTTATTATAATATTGTGAGATATATACATATATATATATATATATATATATATGTATGAACTCAGAGGGAGTGTCAGCCACATTAAGAAAGTTAGCAGTTTAAGTCATTTGTGGATTAATGCGTATTAGAGATGGGAACCGTTTAAAACGATTCAGTTCGTTGTGGTGAACTGAATGATTCGTTCGTGAACTTTGCTTTGATTTGAACTCTCTCTCACAACAGACACGGAAGAGAAGACAATGCTGAATAAAGTCGTCGGTTTTGCTATTTTGGGACCAAAATCTATTTTCGATGCTTCAAAAAATTCGAACCGACCCTCTGATGTCACATGGACTACTTTGATGATGTTTTTCTTACCTTTCTGGACATGGACAGTATACCGTACACACAGCTTCAATGGAGGGACTGAGAGCACTCGGACTATATCAAAAACATCTTAAACTGTGTTCCGAAGATAAACGGAGGTCTTACGGGTTTGAAACAACATGAGGGTAAGTTATTAATTACATAATTTTGCTGGGTGAACTAACCCTTTTAGGATTATTTCTTAACCCTTTCTCATCCTAATTAGATTTTTCACAGTCTATAGTCTGAAACACCTACAAATGATAATTCAAAAACTCAAGAAATAGTGTTGTAGCTGAAGTATATAACGAATCACAACATTAGCATCTGAAAACAATGTACTGAAACTGGCATGTTTGTTTGTTTACGCCGAGCAAATCGTGCTGCGGTAAAACAATCTACTTTCATTTATTTCCCGCCTGCTTCTATGCATTATGCTCCCAGTGTTTGCCGTTCCCTGAATCATCCACTGTTGCTTAAAAAAGCTATCGTATGTAAGTCTATAAATAAACCCCTTCAGCATCTTCTGATACGACAGCATTGAAGCTCCTAATTCATGTTTTGCTGTATGATTCCAGTGACCTTGGAATGTGTTATACCATGCCATCTCGTGTGAATGGTTTGCCTCGTCCCGGAGGTTTAGATTTTAATTACACTACCAGCCCATGAAATAGCAGTGACGCTTATTAGGCGAAGGAGAAAAATAAACAAGCCTTAATTGGCCGACATCAGAGCAGGTTCCTTTCCCCTCTCCCGTCATTTGAAGACAGACAGGGGAGAGCTAAACAAACACATCGAGAACGACAGATAGTGCAGACCTTTTACCCTCAAACTGCCATTGTTATATGTGTTCAATCTTTATGGTGATTAACTCAAAAGGTCAACAAATAGTGTCAACTGCTTAAAGAAACATTGCTCCAGATCCTTCCTGTCTAGAGACAGAAAGCTTCTAAGAGTAATTGGGATCAAGATGATCTAAATGCTTGTTTCTGATAAGGCGAGGAGAGCCGCGGCTGTGGGGCAAATATGGATGTAAAGTAATTGACTTTAAAAACATCTTTAAAATGAAAACGTTGATAATTCTGACTTTAAAATGACCATCAGTGTTTAAAACAGTTGTGTTCATTTTAGTGGATACCGTGATACAATTTTACAGGATTCTTTAAAGAATAAAAAGTTCAAAAGAACAGCATTTATTTGGAACATAAGCCTTAAATAAATATTTAACAAAATATTTAATATGCATATTTTAGGTTTACCCCTAATAATAAATTATGATAAATAAAATTGGAAATATAAAGTCATTATTTGAAGCACTGTGGACATGACTGATGATTCAAATCTTGCAACACCAACAACCACAAACCAAAAAAGCACCTAAAACCAGTTTAGCATCATTTCCGAACACCCACAGAACACCTACTCTCCACAGTTTAACTCAAACTTCATCTTCTGCTTTGCTGAATTTTGCTCAGAGTTGCACTTGGATGAACCATTATCTGACTTGGATACTGATCAACATCATAGCGTGTTAAATTCTGCCTGGCTCAAGGTTGCAAATGTGACTGCCCCCCTTAAGCCTCATAAACACAAACCAAAATCTGAACTTCAGCAAGATAGAAAAGCAGAACTCAAATGGAAGTAGGACAGGCTACATATCTCTCTTCAAATGTTTAAAGACTCTCTTAAATCTTACCAAACTGCTGTTACTGTAAGTCCGCGGAAGCTGCATATTTTTCTAATCTAATTGAAACGAATAACTCTAAACCTAAGGTTTTGTTTTCAAGGATTCCGTTTGTTGCAAATCCTTCCGTTAACTCCTTGCCTGATGCCTTTGATGCTCTCTGTGAAAGCTTCTTGAGATATTTTAGTGACAAAATTACTAACTTAAGACCTAGTGTCTGCCCCACTTTAACTGTCTCTCCAACCCTGTCATCTGCCTCTGCCTTTTGGGATGCTTTCAAACCTATCAAATTTCTAGGCATTGAAGGATGTTATTTACAAACTCAAACCCTCATTTTGTCCTTACAATATTATTTGCCTGAGATTCTTACAATTAATCATTGATTCAATTGACTCTTATAAATAAGTGTCTCTAAACCGGCTCTGTCTCTGCCAGTCTTCTTGAGCAGTCCACCAGTTCAAAACACCCTAGGAACCATTAGAACACCACATCAGCCTAGAACCCTAGGAACCACCAAAAATGGTCTACCATCCAAAGTAAGAACACCCAAGGAACTGTCAGAACACTATATCAGCCTTGAACAAGACTAGCAACCACCAGAACCGGTCTAGCATCCATCAGTAAACCCTAGGGACCTCCAAAACTGGAACACTGTGACGGTGACTTCAGCATAAGTATATACAAGGAAAGGTGCTTATGTCTAATTATGGAATTTTGATGAATTGTGGGATTTTATCTGCCCACCACTAACCAGTCACAGCCAAGCAGAACATCTGGAGGTGGTGTTCACAAGAAAAAGTGCATCAGGAATGAACTCAAATGAAGGTTTAATCCCAGTGTTATGTGAACTGACAGCGCTCAGTGGAGAAGTGCTGCCCTATCTCTGCCTCGCAGCCATCGCCCTCAACAGAGGCGACTCAGCAGCACAGGAGAAATCTTATTAGTGTGCACCGGTGATATTATTCACTATCTGCCATAGACAACACAGAATAAACAATAATGTTACAAAATTTGCTTGTTTGTTCTCGTGCCTCCTCTAGAGATACAGCATAAACTTTTATTAAACAGGCACAAATTTGCTACTGGATTGTCTTGTGAGTATGCAGGGGTTGCTGTTATGGTAATTACCCTTGGTTCTGTCTGCTGTCTCTTATTATAATTATATTTTATTCTTAAGAAAAAAAAAAAGAACTACAAAACTGATTTACTGCTTATAAACAGTTATTGTTTATTAAACCTAATCATAGTTATTTGTTGTGACCAGATATAAAATTGATTTACTGTTGTCCCACGAAATCAAAGTAACCTGCTACGTCCAAAAAATAAATAAAACACAAATATTTTGACAAAGTTGGTTTATTGTTCATAAATATTTATTGTTTGTTCCCCCGAATTCCAAAGTAGCTTGTAAAGAATAAATAATCAAACAAATTATTTTTTGTTATTATTGTGTTTATTTTTTAACTAACTGATGTATTACTTTATAATAATTATTGTTTATTCCACCAAATTTTGATTCAACCAAATAATAAACTAAGAATCAAACAGAACTTTTTTTATCAAAACTGATTATTTATTTATTTATTTATTTATTCACCAAATCAAAGTAATTGTAAACCAAATAAATAAATAAATAAATATTTTAAACCGATTTACTGCTTATAAATAATTCTTGTTTATTCCCTATTTTATTTATTTCTTAATTTGTTACAACATCCAATTTCTATGACAAGTAAAATTGTATATATATCATTTCAGATAATTTAAGAGTTGTAAAATGTCATTTGGTGATATTTGTAGAAATGAAACATATATTTAAAAACATTTTTGAAAATAACAATTTAGATGTGTAATAACATAAATTCAAGTTGTAATGAATATCAGCATGTTCTCATGATAATTTGTGTGTATTTCTGCAAAATGTACATTTACATTTGCACAGTCACGTACAATACTGACGTATTTACAGCATCTAAACATGCAATAGTGATATTATAGACAACAACTGAAACATAAATTATGCAAGAACAACTTTGCAGACTTAAAAATCAAACCTTACAAATATTGCAATTTCAGAATTAACATTTTGATTGTAATCAGTTATCATATTAGTGGCATTACTTCAAAATGCATTTATTAAATTACATCTACTAATTATTTATAACAAGGGTCTCCAAACTCAGTCCTGGAGGGCCACTGTCCTGCAGAGTTTAACTCCAACTGGCCTCAACACCTGCCTAGAAGTTTCCATGCCTAGTAAGACCTTGATTAGCTGGTTCAGGTGTGTTTAGTTAGGGTAGCAGCTGAAGATATTAAAATATACAAATATAAACAGATAACATTACATTCCGTTCTGTATTATTTCTGCTGCCAACAGAGTTCAGTTGTGTGACACAATTGCAGTTTACAGATACCAGAGGAATGAATGAGAAGTAGTGTAAGCTGAATCCCACGTTACAAATAGTCCATGACTTCTAAAAACGATTTAGTTTTTTCTTCAGTGTAAAGTAAAAAAAATAGTAGTTCAATCCAAGACTATTGTTAAGTGTAAAATATGTTAAAGATTAGCCTATAGGATGTCAATTCATTAAGTCACATTTTTCTTAATACTATGCATATGTTTTAAGATTATTATTATTATTATTATTATTATTATTATTATTATTATTATTATTATTATTATTATTATTATTATTTATTTTTACTAGCTTACAAGAGTAACTTCAGAGTCATAATCTTGAAACCTTTCTTGAATAAAAGGCTAAAAAATCATATGAAACCGACGTGAATGCAAAGCACA
Organism: Carassius auratus; assembly: GCF_003368295.1. NCBI lineage: Eukaryota > Metazoa > Chordata > Actinopteri > Cypriniformes > Cyprinidae > Carassius > Carassius auratus. Next base: position 8,844,237 of record NC_039277.1, on the reverse strand, counting down.
CATTTCTAAGAACCTGCCATATGTTAAACTCAATTTTTTCTTGTCTTTCTCCCGGACACTGTATATACGCTATTGACCTTTTACAATACAAACATCAATGTCATGAATTATTGTTTGCTTTCCACCAGTCTTTTTTTTTCACTACCTAATGGGGCATATTCTGATTTTGCTTCAGTCTGCGTGTTTATGTGCTGTTTTGATTTTTTCTTCTTCACTAATGCAACGCTGCATTATCTATATTCCGCAGTATAATAAGCCTCCCCTCCCCAGCACTGACACAAAGCCATATTTCACCCGGAGCCATTCCCCTTGGAGGGATGGGAAGGATAGATCATATAGTCTGGGCTGTAGATTTGTGGAAATGGGAAGACATCGTGGATGCCACATCCTGATACCCCCTCCATGGCTCAAGCCGGTTTGATGCATAGAGAGGGTCAACACACCTGACATACAGTAAATCAAGCACTCCTGTGCACACTCTACTCCTTAGGCATTTTTTATTTATTTTTATTTATTTTTTACGCTGGGTGAAGGAAAGCAGGTGTAGGTCCTCTTGCCATACTTGTTTGGACAGAGATGAAGAGCACATCTGAGAAGAGAGATTTTCCAGGTACCGTGTCGCTAAATACATAATGGCTGCCAAAAAGCCCTGCAGGAGCAGATGTTATCACTCTGCCAATCCCTCCTCGTCTCGTTTTTGGGTATGTCTGTATCAATTTTGTGGATTTGTTCTTCTGATAAACTTTTTTGCTTCTATAACCCCTACTTATCCTGGACATTTTCTGTTTTAAAGCTTATTCTACCATAACTGTCTACTATACATGGCAATGCACAATACAAATCAGTATTTCTGTAGTAAAAATGTCTGTCATTCTTTAGAATCCAGATTTTATAGGAGTAGATAAACTGTAAAATTTTATGCAATTTTGCTCCTTTTTTAGACTCTTTTTGAGGTCAAAAGTTTGGGGTTAATTCAATTTTTATTATTATTTATTATTTACATATTATGTATAGATTTTATTTAAGATATTTTACATGGTTTCCATATGTTTCATGATCCAGCACCTTGAAAACGTGCCTGTTCTTCTTACAGAGGCACAATCATTCCAGAACAAGCTGTACTGCTATCCATATATGCATCTGATTTGCTATTATGTGCTAAAAATGATGTTTGGCTTATGGCTGTTTCTGAATACCCTGAAGATGAATTAAGATTCGACGCCCAGAGTGTCAGCAGAGGGGTGGGAGAAGAGTGCAGTGATAGCAGCAGAATGCAGAGGCAGAGAAACCAGAAGAATGCCATGAGAACGGGTACTGCGGGATTCACAGCGTCTCGGCAGAACAGCGGAGCATGACAGTTAAAGGATGTGTCATTAATAATCCAAATGAAACCGAATCAAGAGATACTTAAGATGGCGGAGTCAGGGAATTGTACGATTATTTTGGGAAAGGCGGGTGGCGACTCTAGCAGATGATTAATCATTATGCCATGCGCCAAATGAAACTTAGGATATGAGAAACTCATTCACGTGAATCATCAGGTTGACTTTGGATGAGCCAGCAGGCATTGAATGTTATGGATAAAAAAAATAAATAAATAAAAAAAATAATAAAAAAACTTGGCTTTAATTGACTATCCTTCAGGTCAGACTCACTTTCCTAGACTTGGGGGTGATTAGTACATTGATTCCGCACTGATAGGTCTTGGCACCCAATCTGGAACCTTTCTGCAAGTTTTCACCTAAGAAATGGTGGTTTGGAGCTGGAGAAATGACTAAAACCTGCTGTTGTCAAAGCAGGAACCAATGGCATCATAATCAACAAATCTGTCTGCACTTCAAGGTCCTGATGCACATTCAGCAACAGGCATTTCAGTTCCTGTTTTTATTTAGCTGCAAAACTACTCCGGCTGCTTTATGTTTTTGACTGAAAAAAAAAAAAAAAAGATATCTATATATATGTGTGAATTGATTTCAGTTTATTTTTGACATCTAAATGAAATAGTTTAAAACATCTAAACTAAATTATTTTATTTTAAGATGATTCATGGTGTACTCGATTATTATATACGTTTTTCTACATTTTGAACACAAACAAAGTTACGGACCGCAGCTCTGATTGGTTGTTTCTTAACGGGAGCGATGTATTTCTGCAAATGGCAATAGACCCACTGGGAGGAGCCAGAGGAGCTTGATTTTTTCACAGATTATCTGTCTCATATTCTACTGTCAGGACATGATGACAGGTTTAACAAAAATTTTAAAACTATATTTTTACAAAAGTTACCTACTGCAGCTTTAATTTGTATTTAGGCATAAGAGCATCTGGATGAAGGCTTTGGTTTCTTTGTCTTATCTCACTGACACTGGCAATAACTGATAACAGCCTGCCGCTCTCTAATTACCCTCTGTGTGTCCAGCGGTTTAGGGCGAATGCTAATTGAAGGGATTGAGCAAGCGAGAGAATATCATTGGCCTTTCAGGCATCTGGAGGAGCTTCCATCTCAAGTGCGCCATCGCCACGATTATCTTCACTTCCTTATTAACGCTGCTTGAAGAGCTGTGATCTAATGACTAATGACTGCAGTAGCACTGCCGCATTTCGATTCTCAGTTTAGCAGAGACAGCTCGCTGGTGGCCCGGCCGCTAATGCGTCTGTGGGTGTAATGAAAAGTTTGTGTGTCAACAATCAACTATTACGAAGAAGATTCTCCAGCCATGAGCTTTGGAAATGGCTTTTGGGGAAAGAGAGCTTCCCCTTGCACAGAATTAATCTGCCTAATGTATTTAGCTTGAACTCAGATAGCCGCTCCAGCAAACCAGTTCTCTTTCTTGTGGCTTGAACTGAGTTCAGTTGAGGACAATGTAAAAAAGAGATGGGAAAAAAATATGAATATGTGCTAATATGAAAGTAGAGTACTTCTATTTTCTAAACACCCAATTCATTAACAAGTGCCTCACTTTCTGGCTTACTGTGACATCTAAAGTAATTTCAATAATAGAAGGGGACTGTATTGAGTGTAGTGTGTTATTTGCACAGAATTCTTTTTAAGTGAAATGAGGTAGATTTTATCTAAAGCGAGTGTTAATCAATTAAGCAGCTGAAGTACAACACTTCTATTCATATATCAGCTTTAAAAATCAAGGCCATCTGAAACTGCACACTGATAATTGTCAAGAATATTGCCATATATATTACTCTAGCTGTTATTCTGAAACTAGACTAGATATATTATTCCATAAAATAGTGTATTATGTTGTTATTTTACATTATGTTGTTGTTGTTATATTATTATTATTATTATTATTATTATTATTATTATTATTATTATTATTATTATTATTATATAACATATTCATACTATATCATACTATATAGTATTATTTATTTAATTCATAATAATTATATTCTCTTAGAAATAAATATGTTGTATATAATATTAGTCTAGCAGTGTTATTCTTGTGAGGCAAATTACCGATGAAAATGTTTGCTGATAAAAGATTTCATGATTTCATAGAGTTTGACCATTTTTTCATCATGCTGTCAACTAAATGGGACTAAAATTAAATGTAATTTCAGTCAGTGTGAATTAGACTAAAATTTATGAGCTTGACATGATGAAATATTTGACTAAAGGACTTTTTTGTCAAGAAAGACAACATATTGGTTGACCCTTTTTCTCTCTCTCTCTTTTGTTTAATCGGTTTTCAACTGGAAAAATAAGACAAAATTATGGATAGTAAATTATTTTCTAGTCCTCCTTGACTTCACTTTCCTGTGGATAAAATTATCCACTTGATCTACAAAGATCATTTATTTCAGTATTTATAAATAGTCCAGTCTCTACCAATGTAGACATCTGTAGAGCAGTTTTCTTCTTCTGTTTTCTTAAGCCTCGTTCCTGATTTGAGCGAACAGAAAGAGCAGCAGGCAGCTGCCAGCTAAAGTCTGTCACTGGAGATTCCCTAACAAGCACATTATGCCCACTGGTTGTGAAGGTGACTTCCTTTTTTGAGAAAATGATTTTTGAATGTGCTGTAGATTGTCACAGCACCTCACTTCTGAGAGCACGGTACGACAAAAATACGTCAGGTTTGTTTTGAAAGCGCGAGAATGAAATACTGACCTGACAATTGAATCTAACAAGCTAGGATATGTCCTAAAATTCTAGTTTATATGTGTTTGTATCTCTGAAGCACTATCACAGAAGGACACCTGCTACCCGGGGAAGAGTCCCGTCCTTTAAGAGGTTCAACAGCGTGTTAATATTTTGTGCTAACCACCAAATGCTTTTCTTGAGGCTATAGCACCACCAATGAACAACACAGGCCATTAACACGCTGTTGAACCTCTTAAAGGACGGGACTCTTCCCCGGGTAGCAGGTGTCCTTCTGTGATAGTGCTTCAGAGATACAAACACATATAAACTAGAATTTAAGGATATATGCTAGCTTGTTAGATTGAATTGTCAGGTCAGTATTTCATTCTGGCTCTTTCAAGACAAATCTGACGTATTTGTGTCGTGCCATGCTCTCAGATGTGAGGTGCTGTGACAATCCACAGCACATTCAAAGCATTAACAAATATCTCATCTGGCATCAGTTATGGCATAGTAGCAATTCCCGAGAAGCAGCAAGTTAAGCTCACTCATTCATTATAGAGCATATTTTAGGCCAGAGCTCCTTAGACGTCCCATCCACAGCTGTTGCTTAAAGACCCTAATAAAATCTAGTCAACTAACATAGTTTTACCACATCAGTATTTTCAGAGCAAACATTGTTTGGTTGGAACTGATCGATCATAACGTTGACCAAAGCTGATAAAAAGTGAACATCTGTGTTCTCCTAACAATGCATGGAATGTGATTATATGGGGATAAGCTGAATAATGAGCGACTCCGGGGTCAAAACTAATCTAAATTGGAATCGCTTCATCCCTTGGGCTCTATGACAAAACAGCAAGGTGAGATGAGTTGGGCTGACTCACAATAGCCTTTGATTGGATTTTTTTGAGTCAGGGTGGGGCAGAGGAGAAATTAGCACAAACCTTGTGGTCGATCTGCAGACACGCTCATTTAAATAGTTTTCAAACCTCACATTCTTCACAACATGTCTCTGACTTTCTCTCGGATTTGTTATTTCTCAGAAAATCACATCAAATGATCAAGGAAAAATTCTGACTATTGCATCTTAAAAAATAAATACAAATATAATCAAATAAATAAAAAATAGAGAGATGGGAAAGTTACTTTAACTAAGAATGATTGTTAAAAATTACATTTTCCAAGAAACAAAACACCTTTGTTCTCCATTTCCCCATTCTCATTATTTTCTGTTTAATATATGAGATATGGAGAAATTTGGCTTTACGTCACTTGCTCACCAGTGGATCCTCTGCAGTGAATGGGTGCCATCAGAATGATGTCCAAACAACTGATAAAAACATCACAATAATCCACAAGTAATCCACACCACTCCATCAGTCCATCAATTAATGTCTTGTAAAACAAAAAAAAGCTGCATGTGTATAGGAAACAAATCCAACATAAAGATATTTTAACTTTAAACCGTTGCTTCTAGATAAAAATGCGAGTGCATAATCCATAATAATGCTTCTTCCAGTTAAAAAGTCCATCCCCAGTTTTTGCTTGTAAACAGTGTTCGATCTGTGCATATTTCTCTCCTGATTCAGACGAGGTGACCTTTTCAATGGAGTAAGCAATATTATGGTATAATATTAAAAACGCCTTAACGATGGATTTGTTTCTTATAAACGCACAGCTTTTCACTTCACATGACATTGATGTATGTACTGGAGTGCAGAGGATCCACTGGTGAACAAATTCATGCTAAATTTCTCCAAATCAGTTCTGATAAAGAAAACAAACTCATCTACACCTTGGATGACCCGAGGGTGAGTAAATTGTCATCAAATGTTCTTTTCTGAGTGAACTATTCCTTTAAGGAGGATGCCTTTCGCCAGTGGTAATCATTTCTTGTCATAGGTGTTGTTGTCATTATTTTATTTGTAGGTTTTGAGAGATGCTGTGTTTAAGCCCAACAGTGTGACACATGTTGTTGTTGGTGGATCCTGCTGGGAGCTGGTAGGATACATACCCACCAGCTTTGTAATATGCTATTGAGAAACCAGAGGGTGCTTGTGATCTCTAAATCGGCCAACATGATGTTTGGTCCCTGTGGAGAACCGCAGAACCCTATGGGATGTCATATTTTGTTTATGGCAACTCCAGAGGCACGTCAATGGATATCAGAAGAGCTTTATTAATTATTTCAGATACTTTGAGCAACTCAAGCTTCAGTTATCGAATGAAACTCAACGCACAGTTGCTAAACAGAGAAAAGTTTTTCACTGTTAAAGGTCTTCATTTAGCAGAGATTCTTTTGTGAAAAAGGCCATTTTCCACCAGGGTCTCGTGTCTAAATGCAGCTTTATCAGAACAAACTGACAAACTGATTTTACTCATCCGCATTGTGTTTATTGTTTTGTTTATTATTTTGTTTACTGCCTAAAGCAGTAGGTATTTGTCTTTGTACTTTCATGAATAATGCAGCTCGCCTCCCGGGACTGATGATCTTTAACATCCTCGACTTTCATCCATATGCTTATATATTCATTTATCTATGCTACCATTCCATTACCAGGGGGAATGAGGTATCTGAGGACACCAACAATGTGTCAGCAGGGAAGTTTTGTGCCATTTTACCTGACAGTTGGATTTCTGTTGCCTGCAGATGGTTTGAAATTTCAAATTTAAATTCAGGCATGCTCTGAAATCAGAATTATTCAGTTCAAAGTAAATTCACTCAAGGTCATGTGGCTATTCTATAAAGTAAGTATAAACAAGCAATTGAAATCTTGAAATTTTCTGGGTAAGGAAGCTGGATGCACAAAAACAAATAAATCTAGGCCTATATGCACAAAAAAAGACACATCTAAGATCATTATAAAATAGCAATTTTGTGTATAATTACAATTGTCAATCATTGGTGAAGGGTCTGGAATTGTCTCACCTTGGCAATCTGTCTTCTATGTTCATATCTCATGGCCTTGACAAGCACTGACTCTGGGTCACTACAGAATCACAGTCCCGGCATTGTACCAGTACATACAGTACAGCCTTTTGGAAGCTGAGTAGCTTATAAAATAATACAAGAGCAAATACCCCCGACACAGTATTTAAACACAGCAACTATTAAAATATTTTATACGGTTATTCCCAAAGCCTAAATGTTTAAATATGTTTGGGAAAACTGTATTGCACTGGGGAGGACTGTCTGCAGTACGATTTCCCGGGAGTATTTGGTTTATGCCAAACTCAAGAACTCTGTGAAGCTGTTGAATCGTGGAGCTGTTAGAAATTACTTATTACCCGGTAAGAGTTCATTGAGCACTGTCTTTCATAGGCTGTTGTATCCAAATGTGTATTTCATCCCAAACAACTTTTGCCAATGACCTTGCTCCTACACATTGTAGGAAAAGGTTAACTAATGGCTTCTTGTTAAACGTTTCCCAATTTTGCGTCTCTAGGATAATTAATGAAGTAATTAAACAGCGCAGGACGAAACTGTAGAATCAGCAGAAAACAACAACAACAACAACAACAACAAAAATGCCTTTGTGTGTCCTCTCAAGCTTGTCCTCTGGATTCTCATGCTGTTTTCACACAATTGTTTTCTTTCTCAACTCCATTAGGAGGATATTTAAGAGGAAGCTCAATGAAAAAAAAAAAAAATCTGTTATCTTTTACTGAACTTCAAATCGTTTCAAATATTTGAGTTTCTTTATTCTGTGGAACACAACAGCAGATGTTTGGAAGAAATATTCACATGGATCTGTTCCACGAACAAAGGCAATTACTAGTAACAAAATTGGTAACCCTTTATTTTAAAGAAAAATTCTCACTATGTAGTTTCTTATTAGCATGCATATTACTAACATTTTGGCTTTTTAATAGCACTTACAAAGCCCATATTAATGCCTTATTCTGCATGACCATATTTTAGATCCCTTAATCCTGCCCTATACCTAAACAAAATTATTAATAAGCTGCCAATCTTTTTGTTTATTGAGGAAAAGTCATAGTTCACAGTGAATATGTGTTCCCTATTCTAAAGTGTTACCATCAACTCTTATTCATATTTAAACTGGGTTTCCATGGAATTTAAAAGTATTCATATTGGTTTCATATGGTTATGGCGAACCTTTAAACCACTTTTGAAAACATGCACTTCGTAAAAATAATACCTGTTCACACAGATCCATGAAAATAGATGACTTAAAGCACTGTATTGTGCATGTCAGGCCAGTAGTTGGCGATGTCACTTTAAATATGTGTGTACATTTCATCACAGTTTTCAGAAGTTCACGTTTTTGTAGTTTACACAAAGATGGTGGCATCAATTGGAAAAATGTGTTTTTTTTTTTTCAGGCCCCGCAAATGCTGTTGTCGTGTGAAGGAACAGCCAAAATGCATAAAAAGTTTTCCATTTATCTATTCCTCTCACAAATTAATCGGTTTGTCTCGAAAGACTTGGAATATTATTATTATTTTTATTCTTTTTTAATAAATTATCAAGGTAGTTGTATCTGCCTGTTATATATTGTTTCTTATTGACAAATGGTAGGTTTAGGGGCAGGGGTTCGGTTACATGCTTAAAAATGTGTAAATAGTGTAATTAAAATAAAACTGTTTTGACAACATATAAGCAATAATGCCAACCCTAACCCTAACCCTAATGCCAATATTATTGCCCAATATATAATTTAATCATGATGATAAGCCTTTTGCATCAGCATAATGATGCTAAGGGTTTCTTATTTAAAGCAATGGAGGACCCTGCTCGTTGAAAAATGGCTCAAAAGGGGTTTCCTGTGCCTTTAAAAAAGCGGTGTCCTGACCAAGCGTCTACATTTGATGAGCTGGAGTGAGACCAGGGTACCTCAATAAAGGGATAGTTCACCAAAAATGTAAACGACACCATGATTTGACTCGCCCACAAGCCATCCTAGATGTATATGACTTTCTTCTTTCAGACAAATACAGTCAGACTTATATTAAAAAGAATCTTTTATAATGGCAGTGAATGGGGGTAAAGATTTTGAAATCCAGAAAATTGCATCCATCCATCATAAAAACTACTTTTACCTATTGTGTTTTTTGTTTTGTTTTGTTTTTCAGTGCATGTGGAAATCCTTAAAACATCTTAATTTGTGTTCCATGGATGAAAGTAAGTAATACAGGTTTGGATTGATGTGAGGTTGAGTAAACGATGACAGAATGATCATTTTGTGGTTAACTGTCTGTTTAAAGCCTAATTAACCAATCATGAAAAATGGTCCACCTGTTTCTCAAGGTGTTCCCCTTCCACTGCAGGTTTCTCAGCGCACCACAGGAGTACAGCTATACAGACAATTTGCTGACCTCATGTGTAAGTGCTGAAGAATAGGCCTCTGCTGAAGACCTTGCCCACGGTGCTTTCCTGGATTTATGCTTGACTTGGTGGGATAAGTCTGTCTCCTGGGTGCCAGCAGGGTCGAAATAGAGGCTGTGATGAAGTAGGTTAAAGGACAAACTCACTTGATTTTAATAAGGTGTTGTCACAGCAGAGAAGTTGGGTCTGTATCAGCGGAGCCCAGGGATCTGGAGTCATTCCAGCTACTTTAAATACAGCTGTTCTGCCAGAGCCAGATACACTAGCTGTATCAAGGTTACAAAATTTCCCAGCATATTCATAATAGTGAGCACACAAACTCTAGTGTCTCTGGCTCACCTCATCCGAACTCTCTTCCGCCCTCATCCTCACCCTTATAACAGCGCTGCTGATAACAGCCATTCAGAATGGTGTCTGAAAACACATGTTGCAAGGAAGATAAGTCAGTCATATCGGTATGTTCCAGTAACCCTGAATTGCTCTGCAAAGTGCACTTTAGGTATTCTGCCATCCTAAAAATCATAATTCTGTAATAGGGAGTATGAAGGCTCAGACCAAACGGCTGATATATGTGTGTGTGTGTGTGTGAGAATTTACATAAACATATAGTTTCCTAGATGTCTATGTACATAATTGGTACTTACATAAACATGTTCATAAACATGCACATTTATTGAATATGTAATGTATTAGATACGTAGGCAAACTTTTGTTTACTCAGTGCAACTTATAAAATCCAAGTGAAACATAGAAAACCAACATGTCAAAAAGTGTTAGTATTTTGTTGAGCACCTTTTGCTTTAATTACAGCCATTAGTCTGTTGGGAAATGTCTCTACTAACTTTGCACATCTACACATCCAGACTTCGCAATATTTGCCCACTCTTCTTTTCAGAACTGCTCAAGTTCAGTTATATTCGATGGAGTCTGTTTGTGGAGTGCTGGCTATTGTTTCATGTTTGTGGGTCTCCCCCCATCCCACGTGCCCCATGTTTGTTTTCATGCCCTTATTTGGTTTTCCTGTTCCTGTTCAGTTCTATCAGTTCCAGGTGTAGTGTGACAGCTGTTGTAGTCATCACTTAAGATTTGATTAATACATTCATAATTTTTTTTAACACAACACAAGATGAAATTATTAAAGTTGTATGTCTTTTGAAAGCAAGAGTATCCAGTACTCGTTCCCACAACTAATTTGGTCTCTTAGCCTAGTGTGTTCTCACCCTCCCACTTAACAAGTGGCACCCTAACCAGCTACAGGAGCAGGCTAGCTTTAATTAAACAGTGTTAATTATGACAGAGAGGAGGGACACACTCATTATCCAGATAACAGCTGCTGACGCTAACACTAGCCAACCACCCCCGGAAAGCACATACAAGATATCAGAAAAGTGTGTATACACACACACACACACACACACCTACACTCTCTCCCTTGTACAAACACACAGTCTTCTACCGGTTATGAACTTTCCTTCACATTCAGAGCTCAGAGGGTGTGATGTGTTTTGTGTGTGTGCTCTATAAAATCTTCCGTTAAAACCACCGCCATTTATTCACTGTAGGGGGGCAAGCTGCTGATTTTCCTTTCAATTAGTCGCATAGCCTGCAGCCATTGACTTATAGTTAATGTAAATGTATTTTATATTTAGAGCTATTGCGAAGCTGAAAGTAATAATATGGATAAGTATTAATAAACACAAGGAAAGCCAAAGGATATAATCAATGCAAAATGCCCCAATACAAGCTGCCTATAATTATATCTTATTTATGTTTTGAATACTTTATTCTGATAGGTCATTTGTGCCATTCTGTGGTCAAATATTTTTGCATAATGAGCACTGAATTGGCTGTTGTCCCCAGCAACCAATTTTCTCCATTGCTGTGCTCTCTTTCTTCTCAACTCGAATCAATATTTCATACCCATGTATTTATTTATTTTGTAAGTAGCTGTTTAATTATCAGGATAATGTTAAGTCAGCCAAACATTTAAATAACTGACGATAATGATGATGATTAGTAATTGTAGTACTAGCAGCAGTAGTGGTATTGTTGTTGTTATTATTACTACGTAGTATTAGACAGTTTGTCATAATACAATTTAATATAATATCATTATTTTAAAATAATGTATTATTATTAGTAGTAGTATGTGTGTTATAATAACATAATTTGATAAATGTGTTATTATTTATTTTATTTATACCATTGTTTAATCTATATATTATTATTAATTTGATTAATATAATTCATTATAATAATATTATTTAAAAATTAATTAGAAGTAGCAGTAGTAGTAATTCAACAGTTTATTATAAACAGTTTAACAGTTTAATTAGCATTTTGATTCATTGAATTTATTAGAATATTAATTAGAATATTATATAAATTAATATGATAATACTATTGTAATTAATACAATTATTAACTGTAATTATTTGGGGTTTACAGTGGTTACCATATAACAATGGTTTTATTTTTAAATGTTTTATTTTTGCTTGTTTTTGTTTGTCTTAAGTCAGTTTTTCATTACTGAAATGTTTTATGCATTATTAATGATACATTCTGATAAATATTAGATGTATAAACCTGAGGAGAAACAATTTAATCAGAATCAAGCGTTCAAACACATAACACAAAATCATCCCAAGTGGGTATAACATAAGAACATATTTTGGGCAAACATGTGGGCAAGTGAGTGAGTTCAGACTGATGCATGAAGGAAGATGTATGCCAGTTCTCCATGAAAGGACGTTTCATTTCAGTAAGAAAACCTCTTTATACGTCCGCACTGCATTTGCCGGGTCTATTGTTCGCAGAACGATCGTGATGCTGCTATATCAGCTCATGTTTCACAGAGGCCGGGGCGGTGCGATAGCTGAAGCCTGATCAAAATAGGACCACAAACATCGTCTGACTGAGCCTAATGATGTAGTCACTTCATCCTCCACCTGAATTCTCCACAGAGCACTACTCTGGGAATTGTGTTTCTGTTTTTCGTCTAGCAAAAAGCCACATTATGCGCTCCATGCCAGGTGTTCTTTTATTTCTCACACGAGCAAAAGTGACCTTTATATCCGCACATTAAATAGAGGAATTTACCTCCCAGAGATCTTCTGTCCCATATATTATTCTTAGGGGTAAATCAGACAAAACAGCCGTATCACATATTCCCCTGGATTTCTACTTATGCTGTTGACTACAGTCCATTTTATTTGGACAAAGGCACATTTAAAAACCTTTTCCTAAGATTATGATATCTTTATTGGCCTCCAGATTTTCGCAAAACTCTTTTTTTAAGAGTGTACTTGAGAGAGTTGAAAGGAAATAAGTCTGGGATCCTGCCGTTAAAACGCAGCTCAACGAAGCTGGAGAACATAATGTTTAGGACGTTGTTAGCTGTGTGAAAGTGTAAATTTCTGTGTTTGATCCCCGGGGTGATAAAGAGCCCCGATCTGTTCTGACTAAAGTGCTTTCAGAAAGTGTTTATAATGACATTACTTTTGAGAAACTCCGGCAAAGCGACACCATTTACTACGCTGTAATATTGTAGTTGGAATTAAATCACGAAAGGCGAGAGCTACAATAAAAGTAAAGGACAGAAATAAAGTTCGCAGAAAGATGAATGTTCTTCCTGAATGCATTCTACTGGATTGTGAAGTAAATGTGAGTAATGCTTAACTGTGTAAAGCCGCCCTCATGCAGGGCTGTTTTGGGCGGATGCCAGGATGTTGCTATGCAGTGCATAAGGTGTTCTGGGTGCTTGTGATTTCATTGGTTGGCAGTTGCTAGAATGTTGCTATATGGTTGTTAGGGTGCTCTGAGAATTTGTCATTGCATTAGTTTAGTTCAGTTTAGTTGCTTTAGTAGCACTTAAGTTATAAGGGGCCACATCAAATCTATATGGTGTTCTGGAGAACAAAATACTAAATAAAAGTGTGCATATAAAAATATTACAAAAAAAACAAAAAGCATAATGACTTGAAAAATTAAATGCTAATAAAAGTACATTTATAGATATATTAGGATCAATTAATCATTGAGTCAATCAATTAATAACCCAAACAAAATGCTAAAATAATATAATGAAATGCTAGTGTAAGTACATTAAAATTAAATTATTAATTAAATTAAACTACATTTACTGAAACATTAGAGGGGAAAATAAAGGAAACCCCTATAGTACAAAAAAAAATATATATTAGAAAACATTTATATAATATAAAATAAGATATAGATATAATATAACGTAATATATTTAAAGTAAAACAACAAAAGTAAGAAAAACTAAAATAATGTAATGAGATATTAGTGAAAGTGCACCAGTTGAAATATTAGGAAATCAGTAAATTAATAATTACATTTTTATAATAAACAAAGTTTATAAAAACAAACATAATAACTGAAATAATACAAATACACTGCAGCTTTAAGTAATAACTAAACTAACTAAATAAATACTCAAACAATTAAAATAATTTAATTAATAATAGTGAAAGTGAATGAATTCTATTCTAATAAAGGAAAAAATAAAGGTGTGATCTTAACATTAATGATTCTTAAAAATAATTCATATTTTGAATATTAAAAATGATAGTTAATATAATAAATCATTTCTACACTTTACTTTACATGAAACACACAAGGGCAAACTGACTGTTGATTAACTCTAATTAAAGACATGAGCCATATTTATATGCCTTGCAAACCGATAATGAAAATTTCACAGCATGCTGCAGCCAGTGCACAATGGAGTCTAGTTGCCATGGTGAAATATGGTTATCACAATGAAAATATGATTTCTATGTTGTAGAGCATTACATTAGATTAGAGGAACCACAGAGAACTTTGTGTTTTGCTCTTAATGTACTGATTCACACTACCATTATAATAATGTCTCACACTGTCTGCTGGCCATCCATTCATCAATCACTTCCACAGTACTTCTCAGACACGAGACGGATTTGATGTGTTCCTGACTGATTGATCCATTCTCATTTTGTTTGGTACCCTTACCCTTTAATATGCCTGACACTTCTGACTACGAAGAAAACTCTAAAGCGCAAAGTTCATTCAGAAGTTAGCATTATTTTTCACTCTCTGACGTGAGATTTTGAGTTTAATGGATTGTATTCCATTCTTTTTCCCTCACTTAAGATGATAATTAGAGCTGTATAGCCATAAAGCCACAGCTCCTCCGAAGAATTCTTCAGAGTTGTGCACCATCTGCTCCTCCTGTCCATCTCTGCACAACACACATTACACCCACCCACAAACACACACACACACACTTACACACCAGCCGACACATGAATGAGTGTCTGTGTTGGGATTTGAACCTCAGTCCCCTGAGGTTGTCTGAAATGAAGCAGAAAAGTACACACACATATATATGTGTGTGTGTGTGTGTGTACTTTTCTGCTTCATATATATATTATTTTAAATAATAAACACATTACAGATTAAAATATTACAAGAAAATTTTAGTATTTTATTTTAATTAAATCTGTTACTTGCCTTTTTTCATATATAATTTGGGACATTTACTAGCAAGATTCTGATGGAAAATGATGTACATAAAATTTTTATTTTTTATTATTGTAGTTCATTATTTTTTCTTAGAATTATTATTTCAATATTATAAAAAAGTATTTTTTTTTATTAATGATTTTATATGTTTTCGTGCGTGTGTGACAAAGTGTTAACTAAAACCATTAAATATGTTTTTTTATTATTGTAAAGCTGAAATCAAGCAAAATATAAATATTAGATGAAAAACAAAAAAACGTAGGTATAAATAGGAAATGTGTCTTTGGCAACTGACTGAAGAATTTCAGTTGAAGAATGAAGACTGAAGTTTGAGTTGAAGTACCGAAATTACTAAAACCAGAATAAAAATAAACTAAAGTTAATAAATGTAAGTAGGTGTTTTTTGTTTTGTTTTGATTTGTTTGTTTAATTATTATTTATTATGTGTAATAAAACATTATTCATTTTATTGATTGATTGATTGATTGACACTCCTGGTCACTGTGGATTTGTTCCATATTTGTCCTTTTGTTTTACAACCTTTAATAACAGCATGTGGGTTTGGAGTGAGATCAGGTTGAGTAAATGATGACAGAATTTTAAATTTTGGCTATACTCTTGCTAAAAAATTACATTTGTGCACAATGGCATTTTGTCAGGTTTAGATCCATTTATCTGCTTTGTTAATAGTGTACATAGTGTTCTTCAGTACGGCAGATTCAGATTAGGCTGTTGCCCTTCAAGCCAAATCAGCTTTACAGTCAACTGTGATTTCATGCATTAATGCATAAATAGCATCTTTAAGCGCTGTTTCTCCCACTCTTCCTGTTTTGCCTGAGGTCTTGTCCGATTAAGCAGTAGCCCTTTCAGGCCCAGGCCATGAGCTTTCTGTTTTAACGCCTCACTTCACTCGGCCTCTCAAGGAAACAGTTCACATCTGTGGCCCTTGAATGAAATATATCGATACCTGTCGGCTGACGGCCATATAAGCCTATTCGATTTCTCAGCAGCCCTCAACCAATTCCTCATGTTTAATAATTTCTCTGGCCTTCATCTGCCTCTTCAGGGTCACCATCATTAATTACTCTTCAGTTGGGCAGCAGCAAAAACACTTGGGGAAACAGTGACAGTAATCGTATAAACCACTGGACCGAACAGCTGAATAGAGCTCCCAACGGCCCCGAATTGCCAGGGTTTGAGATATAGACCAGAAGGGCATTGGGGTTTTTTGATATCATAATAAAAAAATGTATTTATCTTTGTAATTAACTACGTGAAGGAATCGAATTGTGTATATGATTATATTCTGTTATGCTCAGTCTAGTCGTTTCTGAATATTGACAGGTAATCAGCTTTATACAGTCAATTACAATATCATGCATTAATTGTGCTTAAAGCTCTGTCGGCTGTGAAACAAATCCATCATTAAGGCATTTTAATTCTAAACCATTGTTGTGGTCAAAATACGAGTTCATAATCCATAATAACACTTCCTCCACTGAAAAAGTCAATCCTCTTTTTTTCTGTCTTATCAAAATGTGAATTGGACTGTTTGCGCTTGTAAGCTGTGCTTGATCTGTGCATGATAGATGACTTTTCCACTGAAGCAATTGTTATAATGGACTATGGTTTGGCATTTTGGTCAGAAGCAATGGTTTAAAGGTAAAAATGTCTTAGTCGTGGATTTGTTTCTTACAAACACACAGATTTTCAAGTCGTGTGGGTTACTTGTGGATTATTGTGATGTTTTTATCAGATCTTTGGACTCTTATTCTGACGGCACCCATTCACCACAGAAGAACCATTGGTGAGCAAGTGATATAATGCTAAATTTCTCCAAATCTGTTCTCACCTATATTTTGGATGGCCTAAATTGTTAGCTAATTTTCATTTAGGGTGAACGATTACTTTAGTTTAATGCATGATTCATAATTGCACAGTATTCCCAGGACAAAAATGTAATAACCTCCCTGAATTATAAAGCCTGTCTACTTTTAAACCCCACCCATGCCAATCAATCCATGGTGGATAAAATCAAGTTCACGGAGTTCACTCAGTAATGTAACATTATGTAAGTAAAATGAGATGAAGGTTATATTTCAAGTTGACTTTAAATACTATTTTAGTGTTCATTTTGTACCTGCACTTGCCATTTAAGTCAATTAAGACAGTTCTTCTTTCTGTTTCACTCAAATGTGTAAGCAAAAAACAACATGTATGCAACACCACTTTGCTGCTGTACTGTTAGTCTATTAAGCAGAAGGTTACACAATATGTGGAAATCCAATTAAAACAGCCATTTGGATGAATCTGACAGAAACCCAAACTTAATTACCACTCAAGTGAAGCTTCAACTTTCTGAAAAATTTTAAAGACTGTATGCTAGACATGGGTGAATTTCCATGATGGTCCAGGTTGGTTTATACTGGTTTAGAGAGGCAGGCAGACCTACATATCCATGTTATTCTCAAGGTAAACTTGCTGCAAAAGCTGTTTTACCAGTCTTAAGCTAGTTAAGAAGCCGAGCAGCCAAGAAGTCAAGCAACTATGATATTTTAAGCACGATGTGAGAAAATCACGAGAAAATGTATTTTTACAGAAGCTCTTTCCTTGTTCTATTTATTTCTTCAACTTGTGCTTCACAGAAAGTCTACAGATCCATGCCACCCGCCCGCTCAAGAGTATATCCAGCCGATTACACACCCTAAGCAGCCGATGAATATTTCACACCAGCTACAGGCCGAGGAGGAATATGAATGCAGATGTCACTCAGTTGTCAAGATCTCTCCAACACTTCTGCTGTGCTGCCACAAAGATGCCACACACAGTCTCAATGGATCCCGCCTGAGGCGATGTGCCGTCTCCCGTCTATCTATAGCGCTGAGAAATATTTTAAGATTTTATGCTTCTGCACCCCATTAACAATTGCCTCTGTGACAGGCTACAGCTACACCTGAACTGCTGAGGCTGCAGAACCTACATCTCCACGTAAATATTCACTGAATATTGGATTTTGTTTTATATTAGGTGCGACTTGTAGCTGTGTTTTTACATAATGGCTTGAAAAGGCACAAAATTATGAATGCATAATGTTATCAGGGCTGTAAATGATACACTGACAAGTTGTTTGAACCTCTTATAAGAAATTGTGATAGCTACATCATTGAGTGCATTTTAATTCATGAATGCATCATGAATGTTTCTCTGCAAGACAGAAATAAACTTGATCTATTTTTTCCATGCTATATGTACTTGAATTTTAAGATAATGCTAATTCCGGGCATGTTTGTGACTTTGAAACATCTGTATATTGGCATAGGTACATTTTGCACTATAATGCATGAGCTCGCTCAAATATTGAGGAGCTAAACCATTCTGGGCTTTAAAAGTAATTGGCAAGATTTTAAAATGTATCAGTTGTTCAACAGGGAGCCGGTACAGAGTTGATAGAACTGGGCTAATATAGTCGTACTTACTGGTACTAGTAAGATATTGAGTTATATTCCATGAAATATCATGTTTTGATAAATTGTATATTGCTATTTTTAGTATTACTTCGATAACAGGGCTGCACGATAAATCACATGTGTTTATCATAAGTATCTTATCAGAAAAACTGTGGTACTGAGGAGATTCTACTGTACAGTAGCAACATTTTTCAGTTATTTTTTCTTCAGGTTCAATCAAACCTTTATTTTGGCAGGACCTTTGGGTTTCACTATGATTCCACATCACAGAAATCATAAGGCCATATCAAACAGAGTAGCATTTCCCAAAAGCAACTATGGTCCATCCTTACCAATAGAGTTCAATGGAACTTGTGACCACATTTAGTTTTTGGCAAATGCACCACAGGTCAGTTTTTGCTTCTGTCACTTGTAAACTATGTAAAAACTTTGCACGAATATAAATGGTTATTTAAGGTTGTTGTTTTTTTTCCTGTCTTTCACTCACAGTCTCTTTCAGCAAAGCCTGCATTACAATGTGACAGGTTCACAAACAGTGTGCTGAAATTTGCATCGCAAATGTCAAAATGAGACTGAAACTAACAGCAGCTTTAACACTCAAAGCCAGGAACAGCAGGATGTTTAGAGAACTTTTCCTCTCTTTCCACCACTTCCAACATATGTACCCTGTTCTGTGCCTAGAAATTATAAACTATATGGATACAAGTATTGGGACGGACCTCTTAATTAATGAATTCCTGTGTTTCATTCATAGCCTCTGATGCAGGTGTATAAAATTAAGTACCTAGTCACGAACACTGTTGTGTAAAAAACATGCTGTTCTGAAGAGCTCAGTGAATTCAAGTGTTGTACTGTAATATGAGGGCACCTTTGCAATGAGTCAGTTCTTGAAATGTCATCCCTGTTAGATATTCCACATTCAGCTGTAAAAGTCTTATTGGAAAGTGGAAGCGTTCAGAAAAAGCAGCAACTCAGCCATTGTCACGATCGGTGTACTGGAAACACAGAGAGAGAGAGATCCAATTGCAGGTATGGTGTTTATTTGAGGACAAATCCAAAGGGGTAAACAGTCCAGGCAGGGTCAAAACCAGAAGATCCGAAACATAACATGAACAAGACACGAACACTAGGCAAGGCAAGGATGACGGACATGAAATAACTGTAACATTAAACAAGGACTCCGTGACAAAGACACAGACAGACTGGGTATTTATACACAGAAGGATAATGGGGAAACAGGAGACAGGTGGGGGAACAATCAATTACACAACAAGGAGGAAGGTGACCAAATAAGGGAACAGGAAGTGATAAGGTGACAGACACCGGGAGAAAGGGGGACATCTAGTGGAACCCCAGGGAATACAACCCAGACACTGTGACAGCCATGAAGCGGAAGTCCACGTAAAGTCACAGAGCAGGGACACCAAGTGCTGATGCTCAAAGTAAAAGTCACCTGATTCCATAGCTTCAACTGGAATTAATATCAGCAAAAAAAACTGTGCAACATAAACTTCGTGGAATGGGTTTCCATGGCCGAGTAGCTGCACACAAGCCACACATTAAGTACAATGTCAAGCGTCGGATGGAGTGGTGTAAAGCACACCACCACTGGATTCTGGAGCAGTGGAAACCTCTTATGTAGACTGATCATGCTTCACACTTCTCTGTTTGTCAGTCTGATGGGTGATTTTGGCTTTGACGGGTGCCAGGAGAATGTTACTTGCCTGACTGCATTGTGCCAAATGTAAAGTTTTGTTAAGGGATAAGAGTATAGGAGTGTATTTCAGGGGGTGTGCTTCATCCCTAACTTCCAGTGAAGAGAAACCAAGACACTTTTGGGATGAACTAAAATAGAGATTGAGAGCCAAGCCTTCAAATCCAACATCAGTGACTGACCTTACAAATGCTGGATGAATTGGCAAAAAGACCCTCAGAAATACTTCAAAATCTTGTGGAAAGTCTTTTGGGAAACTATGGAAACTCCATATTAATGTACATGTATTTAGAATTCAATGTCACTGAAATCCCTGTTGGTGTCCCAGTATTATTGTTCACATAGTGTATAATGAAATAACATGAAAATATGTTAATGTCTTTTAAATTACTTGTCACATCACATTATAGGGTACAGAAGTTGAAGTACTATTATGAATTACAGCTAATTAGAATACATTTAGTACAATTTAATTAATTTTAAAAAGTAGCACTGTTATTCAAAAATAACACTGATATACTGCATGTCATTTTCACAGGGTGGATTTATTCACAGCTGAAGATTTTGAGTGAATAGTGGGTGTGCTGAGTGTCCGAGAGCTCTCCGTATGAGTTTCCCGGTGCTGGGTGCTCTTCCGTGCAGTCTAGCTCTGGTACTGATCGGTCACACACTGGTCTCTGGAGAAAAAGGAGCAAACACAAGTTAGTTCACAGCCACTTTCGAGACATTAGACTCCCCGTTGTCAGGCCTCGCAGGCCTTATCTTGATTTTAAATTTCAGGAAAGTTATCAAATGTAAAATAGGAATAGAATATAAAATATAAAATTGGTCCCATCCTTGTCTAATACAGGTTTCTAGTTGCTCAACTGTCTAAGGTCTTTGTCACATTTTGCTGTTTATGATGCGCCAAATGTTTTCTTTGGGTGAAAGATCTGGACTGCAGGCTGGCCTTTTCAGTACCCGGATCCTTCTTCTACGCAGCCATGATGCTGTAATTGAAGCAGCATGTGGTCTGGCATTGTCATGTTGGAAAATGCAAGGTCTTCCCTGAAAGAGTCGATGTCTGGATAGGAGCATATGTTGTTCTAGAACTTGGATATACCTTTCAGCATTGATGGTGCCTTTCCAGATGTGTAAGCTGCCCATGCCACACGCACTCATGCAACCCCATACCATCAGAGATGCAGGCTTCTGAACTTAGCACTGATAACAACTTGGGTTGTACTTGTCCTCTTTAGTCCGGATGACATGATGTACCAGTTTTCCAAAAGAAAAAGAACTTCAAATTTTGATTCGTCTGACCACAGAACAGTTCCCTTTCGAAGGGAACTTCGACAATACGTCAACGACGCTATGGGGAACGCCTCAGGTGTGACAGGTGTCTGAAATCAAATATCAACTCACAGCAATCATGCTGACCGGCGACAGCCGTGAATCATCAGCTTGAATGATGAGCGTGCGACCTGGATATAAAAAGGGCGCCTTGAAACCATGACAATATCCTTTTCGTCTTCAGGGACTGTTTTGTCTGATTTAAATGTCTGCTTACAGCGAAAATGAAATGCACATCTAAGGCAAGTCCTAAAAATTTCGTGAAATGTGCTGACCTGTGCCCAAGATATTTGTCGCCGGGTGACACTCACGAGATGTGTGTGTACTGTTTGGGTGAAGAGCACGCACAGGATGATCTTGAGGGAGCGTCCTGTGCAAATTGTGAGCGTTTTCCTATGAGAACGCTCCGCTCTCGTCTGGCTCTCTTCTCGAGGGAAGAGAGTTCAGCGTCTGGTCCTCGCGGATCGGGTCCCGCTCGTGCCGAGGCAGAGCGGCGACGCGCTTCATGGGGCTCCCAGATGGAGCTCGCTGACAGTCTCGAGGGGGGCGTTAACCTCTCGGACGCGTCATCGGCTGACGAGAGTGAGCTGCAGGGGGATGACGGAGACTTTTCTCCTACTAATACTGCAGCGAGTGCTCTTCAGGCCGGGCAAGAGATGGCTGAGGAGGATGATTTAGATCCTCAACCTCGTCAGCCATCCTGCCCCATGTACGCAGAGTTGGTGGAAGTTATGGAGCGCGCCACTGACAAACTTCAGTTGCCATGGCGGCGCGCTCAGGGAGAGATCGTTCGCGGTCGTTTGGATGATCATTTCTCCCTGAACATAGACCACCAGCTCAGCAGAGCCTTCCATTCCTTCCTGATCTCCATTCAGAGATCGAGAGGGCATGGAAGAAACCGTACTCTGCCCGTATTCATCGACATCATGAATACAGGTCCCAGGCAGGCGGGAGGACCTGGTCCGTCTTGGTCTGAGGACCGTAGGCAGGACCAGAGGTCTAGTGTCGCCTCTCGTGCCCCCCCTCCATGGAGGAGTAGGACACAGAAGAGGCGAGCCTCCCGCAAAAAGAGGGACTTAAGGGAGGTCATTCAGCACAAGCGCTGCAACGCTCAGCGGAAGTAGGGTCTGATCTCCCTGGAGGGCTTTTTCTACCAGCCCTCTCCCTCTTCTTGACTCCCCAGGCGTTTACGTTACACCAGCCCTGGGGATGGGCCTTATAATGAGAACTATGTTCTGATGGGCCGCCGTAGCAACTGGTTGATGCGAGCGCCTCTTTTAGGCATGTAAAAGTGGTGGACCCCAGATTCATTGAGAACTCTCTGGCGAGTCTTCACTCCGCACGCCGCAGGTGAACTTTTGGTTTGTAAAATTCTGTGTGTATAACTAACACTGATTGTATTTCTCTACAGACCCTGTTCCCTGTATAGACCTAGGGGGTCATTCTTAGAGGAGTAATTAAAGTATGGACTTTAGGGCCCTGAAGCCTCCCCCAGTTGGTGGCTAGAACGAATTAGGAAGAAGCTCAAAGAAGATTTGGCTTCTGTGCTGAGTATGTGATGGCCTTCCTGTCATAACATTTTATATGCGTGGTGGGCCACCGCTCATTTCTGTTTAGCCTCAGGGCTATTAGCCACCCAGAGGGTAGAGTAGTTGGTCTTCCTAAAAAAAAAAAAAAAAAAAACCTTTTTTGCTTTAGGTTTAGACTGACGCTGGCGCTTCAGATAGATCTTCAGATAGATGTCCTGCCTATCGGTTTGTGACATTGGTATCCTGAGTACTCGCTCCCCTGAGCTCTGTTGGGTTTCAGTAGGTTGAGTGTTTTCACGGCCTCTCAATCAAGTAGGCTGTGGCTCCTCCGAGCCCTCAGGTAGATCTATGCTTGTAGGTCGGCCCTCATCCGGGCCGCCTCTGTAGCTGGCCTAGGCTATGCTAGGGATGTTGGAGGCGTGTTGCTAAGTATAGCTGCCACATTCATTATGTGTTAGGCTTCCTCCCCTTGATTTCAGCCTCCTCCCTTAAATGGGAGTTGTTGGCCAAGGCCCGCCCCTTTCTCTGCATTCAGGGGTGATAGAGTAATGCAGGGTGGTAGCTGAGGTAGGATCAGTCTGGCAGGGTTAGGCCATCTTTCGCTCTGCGAAGTGAGAGTTTGTCAGACCCTGCCGAACAGAGATGTTTTTGGGCCTCTAGAGCTGGCTCCACTCAGCCCGTTGAGCTAATCGCTCGACGGATGGGTTGAAGTGGGTTGGCTTGCAATTTAGCCCCCCCGCTCCCCTAGGCTGGGCGCAGGACAAATCCCAAAATTTGGAGCCACTTGCAGGCCTGCTCCCTGTCTAACATTGCAGGGGCATATGGTTGTTACTCCCCCGCTAACTCAGGGTAGTTTTGAGTAGGCCATTCTCAGCTCTGTATGTATCTACCTCACACCACGATGGCTCCGGTTGAGCAGGGAGTTCTAAACTACATTCCATTCCGGTTTTTGAACTCCGCTCCCTTTGAAGCCAGAGCATTGCCATGGGCTGATGCCTATGCATTTAGTAGGTAGGCCCCTAATGGGGCCTCCACTAGGCAGAATGGCGTATGTTGTACTCCCCTGCTATAAGGGTATTGCTATTTGCTGAGTACACTGCCTCTGGCAATGTGATTAGGTACCAGGATGCTGTAGCAACAGATTTCTGCCGCGAAGGCTGCAGTTGGGTAGTAGGCCCCAGCAGGCCTCCTTGACGGAATAGCCCCCAATAGGGCTCCTAGGCCAGCTCACCTTCGATGGTTGGCCCTGGTAGTTCGGGCAGAAGGCTCACTGCTGATTAGTAGGCCTTAACAGGCCTCCTCTGAGGTGGGTCGCAACATTGTGGAACATACACTTGGACAAAACTATAGGAAAAGTTTTTAATAGTATGGTTCCAGCAGTGTTCGGTAAAGTAGCAGAATAGACTCGCTATCAGCTAGCAGGCTCGCCCAGGCCTCCCTGTTAGGCGAGTCCCCAGCAGCAGTTACATCCAGCTGATTAGACTGTTTCAGGTAGTAGGCCTCTTCAGGCCTCCCTGGAGGTGGGCTCCCACATTTGTGGTGGTCAGGTAGTAGGCTTTACTAGGCCTCCCTGAGGGTTTAATCCCACATACTGTGGTTACTAGGTGGCAGGCCCCACAGGCCTCCCTGGAGTTGAATTCCCGCTTCTTTGAACTGTCAGGCAGTAGGCCTCATAAGGCCTCCCTGAAGGCAAAGCCCCAAAGACAGTCAACTGGACTGCCAGTCTGGCTCACTATCAGCTATGGTTTTCAGGTAGTAGGCCTCTCCAGGCCTCCCTGAAAGTAAGCTTTCCTGCACTGTGTTTATCAGGTAGTAGGCCTCACCAGGCCTCTCTGAAGGTGAGCTCCCACATACTGTGCTTGTCAGGTAGTAGGCTTCTCCAGGTCTCCCTGGGAGTAGTTTCACGGTGATGCTGGGTTTCGTAAGCTAGTGGCCACTTACTTTCAGTTTAGCAGTCCTTATCAGGCAGCTACTGGAGGTGAGTTTGCGCCCTGGCTCGGCTCAAGTTTTTATTCTCTGCTACGGGTTCCCTCCTGGAACCTTTTTATCCTGCTACAGCCTGGTTGCCTACCAGGTAGATTTTATGCTCCCCTCACTGAGGGTCAATGTGAGTATGTGGTCTCCTGAGTCTGGTCCGTCGGTCGTAGGCCTCTCATGAGGCCTCCCAGTTAGATCAGTCCTAAGGCCCTCACAGGCCTCCTCAGTGTTTTTGAAACACAAACACTGGGTAGATCCGTGGATCGAGTAGAGAAACTCCCCTCGCTGGCAAGGGTTGTAAAGCACTACGCTGAGTCATACTCTCCAGGATATCCCGTCTCTGAGATCCGGGCCGAGTGGTTCACTGCCTGCTCCGCAGTTCCTCGGACTGCATGCCTTCCTAAAGGCAAGTGTCCAGAGGCTCTGTCTTCGGACAGACAGGAAGTGGCCAGTCTGTAGTCGCTGTTGGTCGCTGTTGGACAGTGTTTTCTCTACTTCCTGTTGGCCTTCTGTAGCTAATCATAGCTCCATGTAGCTGTTTTTATTTTATATTTTTTCTCTATAATCTTTCTTACTATCACTGTCTGTTTGTTTGTTTTTTTAATTGTAAAATATAACTTAATTCACACCATATTTCTGATATTACCAATCAATCTTATCAGATTAACTTTGATCGTTCACTCTTCCGTGACTGCAGCACACCTGCAAAGCGTTAGCACTCGTTAGCTTGTCATTAGCGTTTTCTTTTCTCCTCTCCTCTCCTCTCTCACGCTGCAGTTTTCCACAAGTTCGTCAAACAACCGCAGTAAGAATATTTCATCAAGCATGGTGAGTAATGGCTTCTCCTACAATTGTTATTTGCACCTCTTGCCACATGTACAGTTTATCTATCTCTGTCGCTGATGAGGGATTCACATGTGATAAATGCAGGGAAACAGTTAGGCTGACAGAGAAGATTTCAGAATTAGAGACACGCATCCAAACTTTAATTGAGGACAGTAAGAATGTTAGGGCTCTAGATATGGCTTTGGATGCGTCTAGCTCAGGGATTCCTGTACATTGTCCGGTTCCAGCAGAGCCCCTGCAGCAGGGCAACTGGGTGACGGTGAGGCAGCGTAGTCGTGGGTCAAAACACCGCTCTTCTGTTCCGATCAAAACATTAAACAGGTTCTCCCCACTCAGTGATGCACCCACTGAGAAACCTGATGAAAGTGCTCTAGTTATTGGTGATTCTATTGTACGGAACGTGAATATAGAGACACCAGCCACCATAGTCAAATGTTTACCGGGAGCCAGAGCGCCTGACATCTTGGCAAATTTAAAAGTGCTGGCTAATGCTAAACGTAAATACAGTAAGATTGTTATTCATGCCGGCGCTAATGATGTTCGACTTCGCCAGTCGGAGATCACTAAAAATAACTTTAAAGAGGTGTGTGAACTTGCAAGCACGATGTCAGACACTGTAATATGCTCTGGTCCCCTCCCTGCTTACCGTGGTGATGAGATGCATAGCAGATTGTCATCACTCAATGGCTGGATGTCTAAGTGGTGCCCACAGAATAACATAGGTTATATAGACAATTGGACGAGCTTTTGGGGCAGACCTGACCTGTTTAAAAGAGATGGTCTTCATCCCTCCTGGGGTGGCGCCACTCTTCTGTCTAGAAATATGGCAAATAGTCTTAGTGTTTATACTTGACTAACTGGGGCCCAGGTCAGGAAGCAGACAGACTGGCTAAACCGACCGTCTGCTAGCTGCCTCCCGTCACAGAGGTCAGTTAATTCTCAGCACATAGAGACTCTTTCACCTAGATATCACACTATAGAGACTGTGTCTGTTCCACGAACTAGAAAATACAAAAAACGTCCAAACCAAGTTAAGGTTAACAATTTAATTGAGGTTCAACAAATAAAAAACAAATGCAATATGGATAAACAAATGATAAAGATTGGCTTATTGAATATCAGATCCATTTCTACGAAAACACTTTTTGTAAATAATATGATAACTGATCATAATATAGATGTGCTCTGCTTGACAGAAACCTGGCTAAAACCTGATGATTACATTATTTTAAATGAGTCCACCCCCCAAGATTATTGTTATAAACACGAGCCGCGTCTAAAAGGCAAAGGGGGAGGTGTTGCTTCAATTTATAATAACGTTTTCAGGATTTCTCAGAGGGCAGGCTTCAAGTATAACTCGTTTGAAGTAATGGTGCTTCATATAACATTATCCAAAGAAACCAATGTTAATGATAAATCCCCTGTTATGTTTGTACTGGCTACTGTATACAGGCCACCAGGGCACCATACAGACTTTATTAAAGAGTTTGGTGATTTTACATCCGAGTTAGTTCTGGCTGCAGATAAAGTCTTAATAGTTGGTGATTTTAATATCCATGTCGACAATGAAAAAGATGCATTGGGATCAGCATTTATAGACATTCTGAACTCTATTGGTGTTAGACAACACGTTTCAGGACCTACTCATTGTCGAAATCATACTCTAGATTTAATACTGTCACATGGAATTGATGTTGATAGTGTTGAAATTATTCAGCCAAGTGATGATATCTCAGATCATTATTTAGTTCTGTGTAAACTTCATATAGCCAAAATTGTAAATTCTACTTCTTGTTACAAGTATCGAAGAACCATCACTTCTACCACAAAAGACAGCTTTTTAAGTTATCTTCCTGATGTATCCGAATTCCTTAGCATATCCAAAACCTCAGAACAACTTGATGATGTAACAGAAACTATGGACTCTCTCTTTTCTAGCACTTTAAATACAGTTGCTCCTTTACGCTTAAGAAAGGTTAAGGAAAACAGTTTGACACCATGGTATAATGAGCATACTCGCACCCTAAAGAGAGCAGCCCGAAAAATGGAGCGCAGCTGGAGGAAAACAAAACTAGAGGTATTTCGTATTGCTTGGCGGGAAAGTAGCATATCCTACCGAAAAGCATTAAAAACTGCTAGATCTGATTACTTTTCTTCTCTTTTAGAAGAAAACAAACATAACCCCAGGTATTTATTCAATACAGTGGCTAAATTAACGAAAAATAAAGCCTCAACAAGTGTTGACATTTCCCAACACCACAGCAGTAATGACTTTATGAACTACTTTACTTCTAAAATCGATACTATTAGAGATAAAATTGCAACCATTCAGCCGTCAGCTACAGTTTCGCATCAGACAGTGCACTATAGACCCCCTGAGGAACAGTTCCACTCATTCTCTACTATAGGAGAGGAAGAATTGTATAAACTTGTTAAATCATCTAAACTTACAACATGTATGTTAGACCCTATACCATCTAAGCTCTTAAAAGAGGTGCTTCCAGAAGTCATAGGTCCTCTTCTGACTATTATTAATTCCTCATTGTTATTAGGACATGTCCCCAAAACCTTCAAACTGGCTGTTATTAAGCCTCTCATAAAAAAGCCACAACTTGACCCCAGAGAACTAGTTAATTATAGACCAATCTCGAATCTCCCTTTTATGTCCAAGATACTAGAAAAGGTGGTATCCTCACAATTATATTCCTTCTTAGAGAAAAATGGTATATGTGAGGATTTCCAGTCAGGATTTAGACCGTATCATAGTACTGAAACTGCTCTCCTTAGAGTTACAAATGATCTGCTCTTATCATCTGATCGTGGGTGTATCTCTCTATTAGTTTTATTGGATCTTAGTGCTGCGTTTGACACAATTGACCACAACATTCTTTTGCATAGACTTGAACACTTTGTTGGCATCAGTGGAAGTGCATTAGCATGGTTTAAATCGTACTTATATGACCGCCATCAGTTCGTAGCAGTGAATGAAGATGTATCATATCGATCACAAGTGCAGTATGGAGTACCTCAAGGCTCAGTTCTAGGGCCGCTACTCTTCACGCTTTATATGTTACCCTTGGGAGATATCATCAGGAAACATGGTATTAGCTTTCACTGTTATGCTGATGATACGCAGCTCTATATTTCCTCGCAGCCCGGTGAAACACACCAATTTGAAAAACTAATGGAATGCATAGTCGATATAAAAAATTGGATGACGAGTAATTTCTTACTGCTAAATTCAGAAAAAACAGAGGTGTTAATCATAGGGCCTAAAAACTCTACTTGTAATAACCTAGAACACTGTCTAAGACTTGATGGTTGCTCTGTCAATTCTTCGTCATCAGTTAGGAACCTAGGTGTGCTACTTGATCGCAATCTTTCCTTAGAAAGCCACGTTTCTAGCATTTGTAAAACTGCATTTTTCCATCTCAAAAATATATCTAAATTACGGCCTATGCTCTCAATGTCAAATGCAGAAATGTTAATCCATGCATTTATGACTTCAAGGTTAGACTACTGTAATGCTTTATTGGGTGGTTGTTCTGCACGCTTGGTAAACAAACTACAGCTAGTCCAAAATGCAGCAGCAAGAGTTCTTACTAGAACCAGGAAGTATGACCATATTAGCCCGGTCCTGTCCACACTGCACTGGCTCCCTATCAAACATCGTATAGATTTTAAAATATTGCTTATTACTTATAAAGCCCTGAATGGTTTAGCACCTCAGTATTTGAATGAGCTCCTTTTACATTATACTCCTCTACGTCCGCTACGTTCTCAAAACTCAGGCAATTTGATAATACCTAGAATATCAAAATCAACTGCGGGCGGCAGATCCTTTTCCTATTTGGCGCCTAAACTCTGGAATAACCTACCTAACATTGTTCGGGAGGCAGACACACTCTTGCAGTTTAAATCTAGATTAAAGACCCATCTCTTTAACCTGGCATACACATAACATACTAATATGCTTTTAATATCCAAATCCGTTAAAGGATTTTTAGGCTGCATTAATTAGGTAAACTGGAACCGGAACACTTCACATAACACCGTACTTTCTACATCATTAGAAGAATGGCATCTACGCTAATATTTGTCTGTTTCTCTCTTGTTCCGAGGTCACCGTGGCCACCAGATCCAGTCTGTGTCCAGATCAGAGGGTCACTGCAGTCACCTGGATCCAGTACGTATCCAGACCAGATGGTGGATCAGCACCTAGAAAGGACCTCTACTGCCCTGAAAGACAGCGGAGACCAGGACAACTAGAGCCCCAGATACAGATCCCCTGTAAAGACCTTGTCTCAGAGGAGCACCAGGACAAGACCACAGGAAACAGATGATTCTTCTGCACAATCTGACTTTGCTGCAGCCTGGAATTGAACTACTGGTTTCGTCTGGTCAGAGGAGAACTGGCCCCCCAACTGAGCCTGGTTTCTCCCAAGGTTTTTTTCTCCATTCTGTCACCGATGGAGTTTCGGTTCCTTGCCGCTGTCGCCTCTGGCTTGCTTAGTTGGGGTCACTTCATCTACAGCGATATCGTTGACTTGATTGCAAATTAAAACAGACACTATTTCAACTGAACAGAGATGACATCAATGAATTCAATGATGAACTGCCTTTAACTATCATTTTGCATTATTGAGACACTGTTTTCCAAATGAATGTTGTTCAGTGCTTTGGCGCAATGTATTTTGTTTAAAGCACTATATAAATAAAGGTGATTGATTGATTGATTGTAGTGTCTTATGTAGTGACACCAGGTCAGGCCTGCCTGGTGGCTTTTTCAGGTGGTACATTCCCCTGAATAGTGACTGGCTGGGGTTCCCTCGGGTTCCCTAGCCACATTCCCTAGAAGGTACCCCTTCTAAGAAGTTGAAGTTGTGGTCCTAGGCCCTTGAGCAGGCCCAGATAGACCTTTCACTAAACTATGTTTATGGAGGTTTTCTGTGGTATCATATAGCTTGGGCTATGACCGTAGGGAGTGCTGTCACTGACAGCCCTGTGTGACCTGAGGGTGAATGGTTCTAGCGTTCACTGAATGCTGGTTCTGACAGTTGTCACTGCCATTGGGCATGCACTCCCTTTAGCATGGCGGCGTGGGTATTTCGTTCCCCATAGCGTCGTTGACGTATTGTCGAAGTTCCCTTCGAAAGGGAACGTCTCAGGTTACAAATGTAACCTTGGTTCCCTGAGAACAGGGAACGAGACAATACGTCTCCCAGCCATGCCTCAGGGTCTGCCTGCCAAACAGTCCCTTCAGACGAAAGGATATTGTCATGGTTTCAAGGCGCCCTTTTTATATCCAGGTCGCACGCTCCTCATTCAAGCTGATGATTCACGGCTGTCGCCGGTCAGCATGATTGCTGTGAGTTGATATTTGATTTCAGACACCTGTCACACCTGAGGCGTTCCCCATAGCGTCGTTGACGTATTGTCTCGTTCCCTGTTCTCAGGGAACCAAGGTTACATTTGTAACCTGAGACGTTTTCAGCTTTGCCACAGTCCATTTTAAATTATCCTTGGCCCAGAGAAAACGCCTGCGCTTCTGGATCATGTTTAGATATGGCTTCTTTTTTGAGCTATAGAGTTTTAGCCGGCAACGGCGAATGGCACGGTGGATCGTGTTCACCGACAATATTTTCTGGAAGTATTCCTGAGCCCATGTTGTGATTTCCATTACAGTAGCATTCCTGTATGTGATGCAGTGCCGTCTAAGGGCCCGAAGATCACAGCAATCCAGTATGGTTTTCTGGCCGCGACCCTTATGCACAGAGATTATTCCAGATTCTCTGAATCTTTGGATGATATTATGCACTGTAGATGATGGTAACTTCAAACTCTTTGCAATTTTCCTCTGAGAAACTTCTTTCTGATATTGCTCAACTATTTTTCACCGCAGCATTGGGGGAGTTGGTGATCCTCTGCCCATCTTGACTTCTGAGAGACACTGCCACTGTGAAAGGCTCTTTTTAAACCCAATCATGTTGCCAATTGACCTAATAAGTTGCAAATTGGTCCTCCAGCTGTTCCTCATATGTACATTTACCTTTTCCGACCTCTTATTGCTACCTGTCCCAACTTTTTTGGAATGTGTAGCTCTCATGAAATCCAAAACGAGCCAATGTTTGGCATAACATTTAAAAATATCAAAACATTTGATATGTAATCTGTATTTTGTGAATAAAATATACATTTATGAGATTTGTAAATTATTCCATTGCTTTTTACTCACAATTTGTACAGTGACCCAACTTTTTTGCAATCGGGTTCGTATATATATATATATATATATATATATATATATATATATATATATATATATTGTAGACATTTCGTTTCCAGCTCCTTCTACCGGTCACCGTGATTTGGCCAAGTAAGACATGTTCCAGGATCAACATCTTCTGATAATCCTAATTCAACATTATTTTCCAAAAATATAGACTTAACCCAATCCCTACCCATAATTTATTCCTAAAATCGGTGTGAAATGATAGCTGATTAACAAGGGTGTCAAAGCACCTAACTCTGGTTATAAGCCTAAAACAGATATTTTATGAAAAGTTATATCTCAATTCTGATTGGTTGATTTGAATGTTGTTCCAGGATCAACAAGGATCACGCTCGCCCCTTCTACCCTTTACAGATGTCTTGCATAAAAATGACAAAAAGAAAATGACATGTAAGCGAAATTCTAAATTGTCTACAAAACTAATTTCATACATTCAAGCATAAGCATTTTAATTATAAATTTAAACCTTACATATTATACATTATGCATTATATATTGCCGCTTGAATGGGGCTCTCTTGACTTCTGAGGCAGAGTTGCTCTTCCTTAGTGTATAAGGTGTATTCAGTGTAGCAACAACATTATCATTTAGTCATGCAAAACTCTTTGGCCGTTCATAAATCTGTAATATACATTTTTAATGATAAGTTCTTAAAATACCGGCTAAACACAAACTACACATCCAAACAGATTAGTAAAAACACAAGAAAATACCTGAATTTGCTGTAAAAATACAGTTTTATCTTTTCCCCACAAAGCTTTGACGTAATGATTTGAATGTAATGCCCATGAGGAGGATGTTCATGATGTTGATGATGATAATGATGAAACTTACAAAGAGGGCAAAGGAGAAAAAAAAAAGGAAAGAATATCGTGTTCCTGGTGATAATGACAGCAGTGATTATGACAGTGGAAAATGTCTCATGCTGAGACTGAAACAACCATTTGCCTCCAAGCAATGGAAATCTCAAAGAATGTTTCCCACAGTAACCACGATTTCTCATTGATCAAGCATTCAGCTTTTCCATGCGCAGTCATTAGGAACAGACACAGATCGTAATGTACAAAGTGTGAAACTGGGGCTGAAGTGAGTGTCAGGCTGATGAAGATCAGGTCATTTCACTTCTGTACAGGTGACCTCCTGCGTACAAGCTAGTTTTCTCTCTTTAAGCAGCTGATGTAGCAGTTATGGATACTGATGTTAGTCGCAGTGTTGGGCAAGTTCATTTGAAAGTTAATTTTAGTTTGGCAAGCTACAAAATACTCTTCAAAATACTCTTAAATGATGAATGAAAATTATATTTTTTTCAGTCTAGCTTCCAACCGCTTCACAGCATGGAGTCGGCTCTCCTAAAAGTTCTAAATCATATCTTAATGACTACAGACGCTGGTGACACTATAGCTTTAGTGCTTTTAGATGTGAGCTAAGCTTTTCAGCAATTGATATCACAGGTAATGTACTTTAATAGTTCCAGTACTTCTAATCAATAGAAGTCTTTCAGTTAGTTTAGGTGCTCATTCGTCCTCTGTGACTCACCTCACCCGTGGCTTGAGGAAGTCGTGGCCTAGTGGTTAGAGAGTTTGACTCCTAATCCTAAGGTTGTGGGTTCGAGTGAGCAAGGCACCAAACTCCCAACTGCTCCCCAGTTGATGCAGCATAAATGGCTGCCCACTGCTCCGGATATGTGTTCATGGTGTGTGTGTTCACTGCTCTGTGTGTGTGCACTTGGATGTGCATGAATTCTGAGTATGGGTCACCATACTTGGCACCTCTATCATTCTCTCTATACATGTTACCTCTAACATTAATTATGAGTAGATTTGGTGTGTCTTACCACTGTTACGCAAATGACACCAAACTTTACATACCTATAAAACATAGAGATAGACTTGCACATATAAGATTAGAAGCATGTCTTGGTGAACTTACATTGTGTCTAACTAACAATTTTATGTTATTGAATGATAATAAAACCCAAATTATCCAAATTGTTCTAATATAAATTTTATTGACCTAGGTATCATCTCACCATACCTTACCTCCAAGGTAAAAAAAAAATATAGGATTTTACCTTGACAGTAGTCTTAAAATAGACAAACAAATCAATAGCATAGTAAGCACTTGAAAGATTTGAAAAAGTTATTCATGCTTTTATTCCTACAAGATTTTAATACTATGAGTCATTATATGTCAGACTACCTCCCTCCTCAATTTCCTGTCTCCAAATGGCCCAAAACGCAGCTGATTTGAAAATTTTAGTTTACAAAGCTTGTTGCAGTCAAGCCCCCAACCTTTTCTGTAATTTTTTTGTTTCCTGTTTTTATTTTGTTGTTTTTTTACTGCTATGCACAGAACTTTGGCGAACCAATATTGATTTTAAATGTGCTTTATAAATAAAATTGATTTGATTTGAAAAAGCCCTATTTTTAAATCCCTAATATGGACGAAGACATTGCTACTACTGTAACTGAATAAAAAGAAGAAAGAAAAGTTTTGAATGATGAAAAATAAACCAATAAACACTCATTTGCGTCAATTATATATAGTTTATCTTTGTTCTTAAAGCCATCTTGGGTTTACTCATAATGATTTAGTATATTTATTATCCTTTGCTAATGACATAGCCTTTATTACAGTATAGAATATACAGTACAGACCAAAAGTTTGGACACACCTTCTCATTCAAAGATATTTCTTTACTTTCATGACAATGAAAATTGTAGAGTCACACTGAAGGCATCAAGGGCTATTTGAGAAGGAGAGTGATGGGGTGCTGCGCCAGATGACCTGGCCTCCACAGTCACCGGACCTGAACCCAATCCAGATGGTTTAGGGGTGAGCTGGACCGCAGACTGAAGGCAAAAGGGCCAACAAGTGCTAAGCATCTCTCGGGGAACTCCTTCAAGACTGTTGGAAGACCATTTCAGGTGACTACCTCTTGAAGCTCATCAAGAGAACGCCAAGAGTGTGCAAAGCAGTAATCAAAGCAAAAGGTGGCTACTTTGAATTACCTAGAATATGACATATTTTCAGTTGTTTCACACTTTTTTGTTGTGTATATAATTCCACATGTGTTAATTCATAGTTTTGATGCCTTCAGTGTGAATCTACAATTTTCATAGTCATGAAAATAAAGAAAACTCTTTGAATGAGAAGGTGTGTCCAAACTTTTGGTCTGTACTGTATTTTCGGCTTTATTCTGCGATAAAAATCAGATCACAAAAGGAAGCTATTTCAAACAGTCAACAGATGTTGTAGAGTAAAAACATGTCAAAATGTTCTCTTTTGTTGGACAGCAGGTTAAGAAACATTTCTCATCACAACAGAATGTTTCATGTGTGTTGCTTTTTCAAATGCATCTCAATTGTAAACGTGTAAACTCACAGGCACACACAAACACACAGAAAATTATTTAAACACCAAAACGAAAAAAATAAATGATGTACTAAAAGTTAAATATTAAATTATATATTATTATATTATATATTATATTTTAAATTGTGGCATTCCTATTTGTTATTGTACATTTAATTCTTAAGTCAACAGATTTAATCTATTTGAATTAAATTTTAATGCATTTAAATTCATACATTAACTTTTTTATGTATTCTCACCTGCAGTGCTGTCACAAGCCCCCGGTTGAGAAACCTTGCTCTGATTATTCTATTCATTTTCACACACACTCCAAGCATTTGAAACTGAGTTTATTGCTCCATAATGTCAAGGCTTTTAAGAAAATTTTAGATGGGGCAGAGGCCTTCAGTTAAGTAATCCGTCATGGTAGGGAGTCATTTTTCCCAGCAATTTTCTCAGTGGTTTTGTAGTTAATGAAAGTGTCATTTCAGCAAATGCTAAGCAATCCACTTCACCTTTAAAATATCAAACTTACATTCCCTTCTTTTTCTGCCTTTTTGAGATCCTTTTTGTAAATGTATGTGTTTAGTGGGCATGAAAACTCCAGCAGGACTTTCTGTTTGTTGACTAATGGAAGATCAAGAAGTGTTCAAGAAGTCAGTTATTTTTGCAATTCTGTTTCATGATGCTAATGGCACAGAAATTACACACGTCAAATGTAATGTCCAGTACAACACTTTTATAAAAAAATTTACAAATATTTTGTTGGCACACCTGCGAATAAGATGTGTAGATGAAGTAGAACAGGAAATAGTACACAAAGGTGTCGCCCCTTTTGAAAAATATATTAAAGTAGAAGCCATAGATCAGAGAGACTCCAGAGCGGCCAGGAACATTAATCAGACGCCAAAAATAGAGAAGCGTACAATAGTGTGTACCTGGCTTCTTTACAACCAAAGGGTTGAGAAAAAGCTCTCTCCCAAAAACTGGATCTCTTCCAAAACTAGTATGCTGGCTTGCTGTCTACTGCCTACATAGCAGACCTACTAAAATAAAACAATGCAAGTGACCGATTTCGAACAAACTATATAAGCAAAAACTCCATTAGTCATAGAAATACCACTACTTACTGTTCAATAGTTTGCCATTAGCATGTTGCTAAGCTAAAAACAATATCTGAATAACCACTAACACATCTCAAACACACAGGGTTGCCAACTCTCACGCATCTGGCGTGACTTTCATGCTTGGACTTCAGCGTGAGATTGATGCTGAAAGCGTGAGTGCCACTCCATACTGTATGCGTGAGAGTTGGCAACCCTGCACACATATTTGGTGTTGATGAAGCTACTTTGAATGGGTAGCTTGATAAGCTACAAGTAAGCGACTGCTTTGAAAAGTAGTTAGCTACACTAAAAACTATAGTAACACTTTAGAGACTATTTCTCACTATTAACTAGTTGCTTATTAGCATGTCTATTGTTAACATATTGGCTGTTTATTAGTATTTATAAAGCACATATTCTGCGTAGCCATATTCTATATCCCTAATTCTGCCCAATAACTAAATTTAATAGCTACCTTGCTAACTATTAATTAGCATTAAGCTAAGGAGGCAATCAAACTCGGGTTTGTAAAACCAAATGTGAAAGGACCCTTTGTCACCTTTAAACAATGTTTAACTAATTTTATTTGTATTCAAATTATGGCATTATTCGAATGTTTATTTTTTATATTCTAAGAATACTTTCTCTCAGATTATGAAAATGTTAATATAGGCAATTGATCTCAGATGTTTTCTCTGAACATTCATGAAGTTAAAATAACATCATGAGAACATACAGAAATTTATCTTCTCCAAAAACTTTTTCTCGTTTCTCATTTTATGAATCTATATCAAATAAATAATAAAGTTACAAGAACATTCCATAAATATTATTTTAAGATGCTTTGTCCTAACATTTATATACCTAAGTTGGTGAAAGTTGTGAGAATGTTCTCTGTTACCTACTTACATGACAGATTTCAGGTATTTGGCCCAAGTCTTTTAATGCAAAAGTATAGAAGTGTAGAACTTTTGATTACCAGATGGCACACACTACATTATAGTGTTGTAAAAATGCAAGTAACATTATTACAGAGCTTTATAAACATATTTCAGTAGTTTGCACTAATAAACTTCTAAATATTTGTACAGTAGTCCCTATGTTGTTTATTAAATGAGATGCTCTTTTTTTTTTTTTTAAATACACTTTGTTTCACAACCACATTATATGTAATATCCTAATTAAACTATAAATGTAGGTTCACACTCACAGATTTTGGCTGCCTGAGACCAAATTTGCAATTCCCCTGATCCTAGGCCAAAATCTGTTGTCCTGGATCATTAGTTTGACATGTTGGTTGACAGCCATTTAATAACCATTGCAATCAAATCTTACCTCCAATGAAATTCTGCCAGTGTCAGATGTTCTGAGGTAGTGTGGCCTTTCCAACAAAAACTGTCAAATCAAGAACCATCAGGAGAACAGAACCTGATGATGCAATTAGCGTGACAACAACAAACCACCACTTACTCCACGCACATCATCTTAATATTTTTTTTTTAAACAAGCCATGTTCAAAATTAATGCCAGATATTGTTTTTGTTTGCTAACTATCATTTTAATTTAGTATGTGACTCACCATCACCAAACATGTCACAGACTAATAATGTAAAACTCCAGATGAGTTGTTTTGCATATATCAGGAAATCCCGCAGTGTGACATGGCTCATAGCTGAGATCATGTTCTGACAAGAACCAATCGTAAAGGACCATTATGAATATATAAAGTGTGCACTCTGCTTCCTCGACATGGATTCATCAATATGTGCCAAGTTGAAAGATGGGCTACTCTTAACCTCAAATTCTACTCGGAGGAGGTTTTTGAGATGTGGATTTAGTGTGGGTTAAGGGCTCTGAGCGTTGGCATTTTTCCGATGTGAGGCAGTCTCGCGCATTTACATCTTGTTGCATACACATGCTCTCACATGGCCAAGAATGCAATTGTTGGTATCGGGACAGGCCCACATATCACCGCATGAGAACTGGGTCTAAATGAGGTATCTTTATGAGGATAATTATTCTGCCTAAGTTCTGAAACTACTTTCGTGTCAGTAGAGCAGCTATGATGACTTAAAATGCTGTCTACATATGGAGCTGTCAGACAAAAATGCGTATAACTGCTGAGTCACTCGGTGGGGAGTGAATACTATGAGAACCTCTTCAGACTACAAATATGCCGTGGCACTGTGGCACTTTTTTATTTGTAGTGACACCTTAATGTGGGCTGATAAAGAGAAAATCCAAAAGCAACACTCTCCTCAGCTGGGACTGTTTGAGTTGTTGGTGGAGAAGTGAGTTTTTAAACTGACATGGCAAGCCTGGGTGCCTTAACAGGAGGCAAATCAATTCCTCAATAGGCCATTAGAGGATGATAAGCCCTGTCTCAGTTGTGTAATTTAAGTGAATAAAACTTGTTTAGCTGTCACCTGTCAAGCCAGTTGTGCTTGATACCTAAACTTGATTAACGGAGGGAAATGAGCTAATCAAGGTGTCAGTGTTGCCTTATTTCTCCAAGTGTCTTCACTTTAGCAAATCAGATAGTCAAGACTGAGCTTAAGAGCAAAAACTGGGTTTAATCTAGACT
Source organism: Carassius auratus (assembly GCF_003368295.1). Taxonomy (NCBI): domain Eukaryota; kingdom Metazoa; phylum Chordata; class Actinopteri; order Cypriniformes; family Cyprinidae; genus Carassius; species Carassius auratus. The sequence goes on along the minus strand of NC_039277.1, from coordinate 8,805,058 downwards.
CATTACTTGCGTCTCCACTCACACCCAGCCAGCAATGACATGTGGGGCTCAGATGAGGGCTTCATGGTCGGCAAATGTGGGCCCCATTATGTGCTTGCACCCGGGATCCATATTGGGGCACACCGTGGAAGCCCAGACGTGCTAAAAGTGGGACCTGTAAGGGTACTGCATGGGTCTTAATTGGGCAATTCATGTCAGACCCATTTGGGCCCCACCTGCTTAAAGGGCGTTTAAAATGGGCTTGCACCTGGGATCCACACAGGGGCCAGCAGTGGATGCCAAGATGGGTTTTAAGTGGGACCTGTAAGGGTCTTAACTGGGTAATTCATGTCAGTCCCATTTGGGCCCCACCTGCCTAAAGGGGTTTACATTTACATTACATTAATTCATTTAGCTGATGCTTTTATCCAAAGCGACTTACAATTGCTATTTATGTCAGAGGTCGCCTCTGGAGTGTCTTGCTCAGACACATTGGTGTCTCACAGTGGATTCGAACCCGGGTCTCTCACACCAAAGGCATGCGTCTTTTCCACTGCTTATCCACTTATCCACTATTAGTTAAACTATTGAATTTTAAAACCAATATCGATAATATCAAGCATCCCTAGTTGTCTAAAATATGTGTTTCTGCCCCAAGGGACAGGCATCTGGGACTGGACTATTATTTGAAGAGTTACGGTAGGCCTGCAACCTTTCTGAGTGTCCACTATTCAGCATAATTCAACAGTGTAAACTTTGACCTATTTTGATGTTTTTTACATTTTTGGGAAGTGACATTTTTCATTTTCTGCACGACTAACAAAAATGACTGGACCCATGTGTTCCCAGTTCAAACCCAACTTAGAACATAAATATGCCATGCAGGACCCATATATGCGTTCCCAGATCAAACCCATCTGGCTATCCCCACTCAGCCCATAAATATCCCATGCAGGACCCATATATGTTGTATCCAGTTCAAACCCATGGCCACTTGTCCCATAAAGATGCCATGCAGGACCCATATATGTGTTCCTAGTTCAAACCCATGGCCACTTGGCCCACAAAGATGCCATGCAGGACCCATATATGTGTTCCTAGTTCAAACCCATGGCCACTTGGCCCATAAAATTCTATGCAGGACCCATATATGCATTCCCAGTTCAAACACACGCCCACTTGGACCATAAATATGCTATGCAGGACCCATATATGTGTTCTCAGTTCAAACCCATGCCGAGTTGGCCCATGCCTGTCCCTTATGGAGCCCATGTAATCAGTTCATATGGACTTCCTATGTGGAACTCATACTAAAAAACCTACATGGGAACCGCTGATTTCACCCAGTCAAAGCCCATGCCCACACAGTAACCATGGAACCCGTACTTAACCCATCTGGGCCCCACATGTAATTGCTGGCTGGGCATAGTCCGTGCGGCTGGCGATGTTTTTCCAATATCTTATTAGCATGTCATGTACTCAGACCAGATACATCAAAAACACATTAGCATTTCCCGATTTTTCCTTGCGGTTGATCTCAGAGCTCAATAACACACCAGAGATTGGCCACTTCATACTGATAGGATCATAACGTTTGAAAGAGACTTAGGAGGTCCCAATGTCAACCAAACAGTCCTTTTTTAATAACTATTATTTGCTATGCTAATGCCATTTCTGTCTGCTAAGCCGGCTAGTTAGCATGATCCTTTTAGACCCCTGCTGGTAGATAATGCAACTACACCTGAACCCTCACATTGGAGGTGGTCTCATTTCGAGAGGGGTGTTGGGAAATGAATGAAACTGCTTTCATCACCTTCAACGGTTAAGATTATGTTAATAGATCTGCAATCAGGATTAAATGTTACAGCTCGTATTCGTTCTCATGAATCACCTGGCACAGAAATGAAATACTGCACCCATTCAAACACCATTAGTCATGTTGTGCAGCAGAATGTGTAGATCAAAGCCCTATGCATGTTAAAATGACTCAATCTTCCGGTTGCTTTCTTGTCATGAGGAAAATGTCGAGAACTGTCTTGTGGCAGTAGGAAGCTTGCTAACATTTTGATTTGCAAAGATGTGTGGAGATGAAAGTGAACACATGTTTCCTTTCATATTACTATCAAAGGCAGAAGTCCATGGTGAAAGATGGACTCCCGCGACATCTGCAAAAAGACAGCCCATTGTTTCATGGTGGATTTATTCATTGGATCCCTAATTTGTTTCTGTGCAGTCTTCAGAGTCGTCGCTACTGCAATACTCTTAAGCTCAGTTTTCTAATATTTGTGCAGGAATAGTACAGCATATCATGTGATTGTTGTATTATGCATCATTACACATTATTTCTAGGGGCACGGTGCTCATTAAAATCACTTTTTTATTGCTTTTGCAATAGGCTTCGTTGAGCTGGAAAAAGATTGTTTTTTTCACCCTCATGGTTGAATCTTTCCCTTTTAGCTAGTTTCATTCTCTTATGTTTATTTTTGTATCTCGAGAGAGCAGAAATTACATAAATGTTTCAAAAGCTATATAAGATTTCTTCTGAATGTTCAAACGAGACAACACAAAACAATGTGAAATACCGGGTGACTGTGTTGAAACTCATTCGACTAAACACAATTGTGAACGATCAAGATTTCAGTCTGATTTCACACCAGGCTCTTCTGCAGAACAGCTTTGAATACATAATAGGCTACATATATCCAAAATTGTTAATCAGAATGAAAATAAAAGTGATAACACATCTTTCCTTAGCATGTCATTAGATTTAAGGTTCCATCATCGCTTCACCACACATTGCATCCAGTGAAAATGTGTCCCAGTGCAGCACTTAGCACAAGTTTAAACTGGTTTTTAAGTCGTTCCTGTTTTGACCCACAGTTTACAGCAAATACTGGCTGTCAGACATTCTTCACCCAGCATGGCATGCTAGCCATTTGTGGAAACACATGATAAACACAACCTCTCATCTCCGTCTGTTAAATACTGCTCTTGTCCAGATGTTCTCTGCAGATGCTTGGTACTCTGTCCTACGGCGGGACTCAAGCTGACAACTTGGATTAGTGATGGACACACGAGCAAGGGGTTTCTCTGTCATTTGGGATGCAGAGAGACAGCTAGCGACCGCGTCTCGCATCCCTCACTCCTCGCTTCCCCCTCACAGAAGCACAGCAGCAGGCGGACTCCATTAAATAAGTCCGACTCCATAAAGCTGACAGAACTGCTCTGTAAAACGTTTCAACAGCTCAAGCACATCAGGAGAGTTCCAGGTTGTGCCGATGGGACGCAGGATTAATCACCGTGAGCAAGCACATGAGTATTCTTTAATACATCAGATGCTTCCCACTAAAATGTCGGTTTGATTTAGAGATAGTAAATATGATTTGTTCAATTGTGTTGGCGGAAAGCGGCGAGTCGAACATTTTGTTTGCGAAGAGGCCGGATGTTATGATAAATGATTCAGAGACAGAAGCATAGGAGACTGCAGTGGTGTAGCCTACTTGCTGTGTTCTAGAAAATAAATAAATGAATAAATAACTGCACCACAGCTTTTATCTCATGTAGTCACGCAAGTATTTGTCTTTAACTCTACATTCGTTTTCCCTGAGGAGGTTAGCTAAAGTCGCGCTTTGTCTTCTACGACGTTACTAAAAAAATGCGTACTGTTTTTGTCCATGAAGTTATGTTATTTCTGAATGTTCTCGGAACGTTCAATATGTCCAGCCTTTAAAAACCAGTGTTGTAAAAACTCTTTTTCATTGGTTATGTGGACATTGGAGAAAATCAAGAGAATGATTAATTTGATCATTTTGCAAACATTATGGGAACATTACTTTTGAATATACTCTGAACCACCTGAAACCAGTAGCAATGTTTAATAAAAACACATAACACTAATGTCCAACTAAAATGTTTAAGGAAAGGTACAGTGAGCAATGTATAAATATGATGTTTTTGTTTCTAACATTTTAATAACATTATTAAAGAGAAGGTAACAGTCTATTTATTTTACAGGTGGGACGTTTATTCAAAACTTTGAGAGAACCATGCCAGAATATGTTTTTTTTTTTAACATTCTGGGATTGACCTCCAGACAACAGACACTCCTACTCTAGTAATAATTACATAGATTGCAGTGCTTTGCCAATCAGTACATGATGTGAACAATGTCCTCCATTAATACATGTAACTTAGTTGTTGTTACAATATCCTAATCTGTCATCAAAATCCAGTGACACTTTTAGGTGTCTTTGTTATTTCCTTTTCGGTAGCTTTTGATTGTTTTGGTTCCATATGCGCAGATAACACACATTCTTTTAACCATCTCTCTCCTGAGGTGAAATGATGTTGCTGTGGCACTTTAATTAAGACATTGAGATATATCCCTGGGAGACATGTGATTAAGTGACAGACTATAATCACTTCCTGATTACCCTCATCTTTTCTCCTTGTATTCTTTTTTTTTTTGTGTGTAGTTTTGCAGTTTTTGTCACAGCTCATTAGAAACACCACAAAATTAGCATGCTGCCACACAATGGCCACCATTGTTAATGATCACAAATTAATGTGCTGTTGCGTGTAAGTCACTGCCATTTGTTTCCACCCTTCTGGTAATGAGCATGCATTTTCAAATTCGGTTTCCTGGTGACTTTCCCTGCAGGGATGTTCAGCTGTATCATCAGGGGGTAAAATACACAGCACTGATAACTTATCTGATCCAGTCATAACAGGACACGTGTTTGTGACAACCTGTAAAGGGAAGTCAGATTTAAAAAAAAAAGGTTTGCCGACTGTAAAAAAAAAAGTTTCTGGCAGGAATTTGAAGGGACTCACACTTTTTCGGACACTTCTTCCAAGATTGCCATCAAATCAAACTTAACCTTTATTAACATCACTGTAAAAAAAAAAAATAAATAAATAAAAACATTTACAGTACAACCTGTAAAAACTGTCATTTACAAAATTAAACTATTCAAATTCTACAATGAACACTGGTACTAAAATCAGTTTTGAATCTTTAAAATAAACTGACAGCCACTACACTTGAATTAATAAACATCCATTAAACAACTGATGTAAAATAAACACAGGTGTACATAACTGATAACAAACAAACATGACAAAACTATTAAGAAATATGATTATTTAAAATACTTTTAAATGTGGAGTGTCGCGTATGGAATTCTGGGAATATAAATTTACAGTGTTTACAGTAAAGAATCTTAAAGATTTTACTACAGCATTTTACTGTAAAATTACATGAAATGTTTGGTTAGATATTTTACAGTATTCCCTGAATATAGTAGATTATGGAAACTGTTAACTTTTTTTTTCTCTGTAGCATCTTTACAATATTATATATTTAAAATGACTTTTTTTTTTTTTTTTTACAGTGATCCGTCTAACTGGTTTTAAATTACTAGTTTAGATTACTAAACAAAATGTAATAACTGATTACAAATTTCATGACAAAAATTGTAGCTAGTCACATAATTTGTTACATTAAACATTTTAAGTAATATAATTGGACAACTTTTTGATTACATTTAGATTGCTTTTGACCTACTTTGTTTATCACATTGATTTAAATGAGGTAATCTAGTCACAAATCGATATAAAAATGCATACAGTAAAGAAAGTATATTCTTTTTTTTTCTGTAGCAACAGGAAGTGCATTAAACATTACATTATGTGAAGGTTTCCTAAAGTGGGGTTCATGAAGGAACTGCAGAGAGTGAATTTGAGCATTTTAAAGTGTTTGAAAGACAAAAGCCTTCCAAAGACATAGATACAAGTAGTTTTATTTTGGAATCTGGTTGTGTGATCCACATTACATGTAATCACTTACTACCCAACACTGTTAAGAACCCCTTGTGATAACTTTATTGTCAGAATTTAGTGTCAAATGTAGCAATAAGCAAATTAATCCATTCAGTTTAAAGTAACTATTTCCTGTTCCAGATATACAAAACAGTTTTCTAAAGAACATCTTTTTGACTTGCTACAAACATTCTCACACAACTGTTGAGTATCTTTTAACGATTCAATCACATTCCTTTATTTTTTACCTTTTAGAAGTGCATTCAAAGAACGCATGTCATCCTTTTCTTCCCTGTGAATGAAGCAGCCTTGGCTTTGTTAGTTCAGCAAGGATCCATTCAACAAAAACGTCAAATATATTAATGAGATCTTACTCAAAATTCTCATTGTGGCTTGGTGACTTGTAACTTTGTTTTCTGAAGAACTGATAAAAACATGGAAGTTGCATGACATTTAGATTGGAACATGCAATTCCACAATTTATGAATGCAATACATCAGAAGATTAGTGAACAGCCCTTAGGCATTCTGTCTGAAGATATATTGTTTATATGATCTTGCATGAAAAGACAATGTAAAAAAAACTATTCACAGATGTGGCTTGATTGTTCTGTTATAGTAGGAACTGTTGTGACCTGGGTTCGATTCTAACCCAGGTTCTGGGTCTTAAAAAATAAGTGAAAGTGACATGACATACAGCCAAGCATGGTGACCCATATTCAGAATTTGTGCTCTGCATTTAACCCATCCAAAGTGCACACACACAAACCGTGAACACACACCCAGAGCAGTGGGCAGCCATGTATGCTGTGGCACACGGGGAGCAGTTGGGGGCTCAGTGCCTTGCTCAAGGGCACCTAAGATGTGATACTGCCAGCCCGAGACTTGAACCCACAACCCTAGGGTTAGGGGTCAAACTCCATACAGGAACTCAAAGCATACACATGACAGATCCCCCAGTATCAAGAGCCCAGTACTGAGTGAGCTTTCGGGCTAGCCAGCTTGTCACATTAATGTTCAGCTTACTGGGAATCAGAGCGGTCAGTGAACTGGAGTGAGCCACAGACCGTGGCCATGGCTGAGGAGCAGCTGATGGAGTTCCAGCTCAGGATTGGAGACTGTCCAAACACCAGATGATCACCTTCCTTCAGTGGAGGTTAGCAAACTAGAACCAGAGAACACTATTTAAAAGCATGACTAGATAAGGGGAGGATGAGGAACACCTGGGACTAATAAACACAAACGGGGAACACCTGGAATCAAATCAAGGAACAGATTTAACAAAGGAACAGCAAGGACCAAATAAGGACATACAGGAACTCAAAACATGGAACATGTGACAGTTCGAAAACAACATTTAAATAAAATAAACATAACAAGCCAATCATGGCACAATGGAGATGCTCCTTTGCATACTTTGTGAATCAGCTGCTAAAACAATTTGTGCAACAAAACATTGTTATCAGCTGCCACTTTTTCCCAGGAACAAATGTAGTTTATAAAAACATTGTGGAAACATTGTTTTGAAATGTTTCTAATGCATACAGATTTAGTGTCGTGATTAGAATGTTAAAGTTTACAAATGATAATAATAATAATAATAATAATAATAATAATAATAATAATAATAATTACTTAGAAGGTTCAAGTACAAATAACATCATAAGGATGTTCCAGGAATATAGTTTTAAGTATGTTTTTTTTTTTTTTTACAAAGATCTACAACATTGCATAGCCTCTGGTTCTACATGAACTGATGTCTATCATAGTGTCTATCAAATATCTATGAACCGTTTCTTGTAAAGTTATGAGAACATATATCAAATATTAATAAAGTTATAAAAATGTCCCATACACATTACTTTTAGAATGTTTTGTCCTAAATTTATGTACCTTTTCAAAAACGTTGTGATAACATTCTTCGTTAGCGGGATTATTCTAATGATGTATCCAGTGTAGCTATAATTGAGATTTTTCTTGCTTGACTGAAATCGCATCACCTCTTTCTTGTGAAATTCATAATTTCTCTTTCTGGATTTTTAGTACAGTATTTATCTTCATAAATACAAAACAGCAGTGGCTGGTTACATTCACCATTGAACCTTTCCCTCAGTTTAAAGATTTAATGACAAAATCATTTGAACAGACAACATTTCCCCAGCGATTTCCCCAAACTTATTCAATAACCCTACTTTGTAGGTGCAGAAGGTTCGGCTCGATCCTGTCTGTCTTCATTGATCTGGCTGTGGACTGCACAATAGATGGCTTGAGTGCAACGCTCAAGTACAACACCCACTAATACTGCATACAAACATCAACACTCAGACCCACTCGGCTCTCCACACGCCACCTTCATCTTCTCCAGCCCTTAGGGCAAAATCAATGGCTTTAGCTGGCTGTGCAGAAGGAGGAAAGAGAGATAAGCACAGGAGTTAAACTGCTGTTCTACAACACCACACCAGTGGGTTATTTTCTTCTGTTTGGAGATGTTTGAAACTAAGATTATCACTGAGTCATTCATTCAAATGAATAGCTCAAAAACACAGATTATTTTAAAAACATTGATGCGGAATTCTGCTAAATTTTGTGGCAATTACAAAAATTTGCGATCTTTTGCGAAAATTTCTGAGTTTGCTTGATTTTGAGATAAATTCAGAGATAGCAAAATCACGGAATCCTATAGGGACTGCGATTCATTCAAAAACATTAATTCATAGAAACTAAACAAATGTTTGCTTTTATAGGTACTTAATGAGTCATTAATTGAATCAACTTGATTAAAGAGACTCATTCATTCACTTCTGTGTGTTGCTCAGACACGTGGTTACTTATTAACTTCACTAAACTATTGAGCAAAATCAATATCACACGATCGTGATGTGGTTCTCTCAGCATGCCAGTGATCATGTGATATTGCTTAGTTAGAACTACAGGCATGCACAATATATTGACACCATACTGGTTATCAGCCATGTTTCTGTCTATTTTAGATGACCTATTTTTAATTGCTGATGTTCCCAAAGGATCAAATCAAATCCTGGCATATATATTTTTCTCTGTGAAATACATCACATTAAAATTGACTAGGATTGGCATCTTTGAACATTTTTTTTTTTTTAATATACTTTATAAACATGATTTTTATCTAAAGTCTAATCACATTTAGTATGTACATCCTCTTGAAGAGCACTATAACCAAATGCACTGGTCAATGTTAGTGTCTCTTTTGATCTCTATTTCATTCCCATACCCAAAGCTTTCATGTAAGTCTCTCATGCCGCTAAAGCAAACATGAAGTGAGCAATTGATGAGTGATGTTTTATTGAGAGTGTTTGGCTCTGTGATATTCTGGCCTGTGTTCCATTTCCTGTTGAGTTTCTTTTTGACCTCACTTTTTCTCCCTCTGATACCTCACATCCATCTGTCTGTTTCTGTCAGAATCCTCTCAACATGAAACAAGCAGAACTGGCACAAAGACACAGTGCTGCTGAGAATCTCCCTCTTCTGTCTCTAAGCCTCTATCTTTTCCTGGCCTCTCTTTACGAGAGAATTGTTTAGCATTCAAAAAAATGAGTTGAAGTGGAGTTTTCAGTGTGAACAGTGGCGGTTTAATTTGGTCATTCTTCTGGAAGTACATCGATTGATTAAAATTGTCATTATAATTAAGCAGGAAAAGAAGAAAATGACACCAAAGTGCAGCCTCTTATAGTTTCCCAAGGCACAGTTTTGAAGATATCAACAGTTCTGTTCCAAAACCTAGTCAGCTGCCAGCAGCAAGGCATATTCCTGGCGCAAAGGCTCTTCAGTAAGGTAGGCAGCGATATTATGCTGACTTTTGAAATAGGCTACCTTGTTGTGGTTGGACTCTAAAGGGGCCTTGACACATACAGTGAGTTTATTGCTGGAGGCTGTATTTTTACTCACAGTACTGCTGTATCCCCTAATATTATTGGTGGGTCGCATGGCCTTTTGACAATCCGATCAAATGAAGATAAAAATACGATGTTTTTTGCTATATAGATGTACATTTACTGAATTTATGTTTTTTGTTTTTTTGTTTTTTGATAGCTGTAGTGCTGTTGGTGCACTTGAGCTTCCGAATGTCGTTTGAGGTAAGTAGAATAAAATGTACTAACATACACCCTTGTTACGTGTAGTTAGTGTAACATCCTTGGGCTGTAATCTAAAGTGATGACTTGTTAGATGCAGTTACTGTGTAAGTGTAACATCCGCAAGCTGAAATCTAAAGTGATGACTTGTTACGTGTAGTTAATGTGTACATCCGCGGGCTGTAATGTAATCTAAAGTGGTGACTTGTTACGTGTAGTTACTGTGTAATTGTAACCGTGGGCTGTAATCTAAAGTGATGACTTGTTACGTGTAGTTACTGTAGGTCAGCAGCCCTCATTAACATTTAAAGGAAAAATGCTACAAAACTGCTTGCGCTGAAAAGAGCTGTTTTTGACAGTTTAATAAAATTTGTTTATCACCACTGAGAAATTTTGAACAAATTATGTTACAGAATTTTCATTAAGACCCTAAAGAATCGTATCAACTCGTGTAAAATGGGCATTCGATGACCCCTTTAAATCTTACAGAAAAAAAGGAAATGCTGTCCTAGTCCTAGTGAGTCCTAGTGAGAAAATTAAAGTCACGCAAATTCCCAGATAAATAAATAAGCTTGATAAAAGAATTCCTGTTACAGTCCTGCGATACATTTAGGTGTTATCCAGATGTTTGAGTGTGGTGGACATCTTTCCATTTCTCAGAATCCTTGAACATGGCCCAGAGGGAGCGAAAAGACATCAAACAGCACATAAGCGTTCAGTTTCAGTTCTTCTAATGCAATGATGCCCTTACAGCAGCGCTACGACCGCCTCCGTCAGAGAAGACTATGAGCTCACCTGCAGAAAGCAGATAAAGAGAATCAGTCCACTTGTGACATCAGAAAATGTCACACCATTAGCCCTGAAAATCCAAACCAATTTTTCCCGGGAACTTTGATCTGGGATTAAACACACACACACACACACACACACAAAAAAAAACATTTTTGGATGAGATGGAGGTGGGGTAGATCTGTCAAGAGCTCCACAATCAGCCGGAGCAAGAGTTAGAGGGCCTGGAGAGTCCATTAGGTTTTCTTATAAGCGTGCAGCAGCCAGAGATACCGGTTGATTTAACATCGCAATACATAATGTAATAAGGACATTTCAGTGGTTTGTTATGAGGTGCAGAATTCTTGCGGAGAGAGGATTCCAGCAATATTCTAGTTCTCTGCTAGAACGTCTCCATCTCTGGGGTGCTACTTGTAATGTTTGATGAATGGCTCTCTTCACAAGGATAAAAATTCAGTTTGCTGCCTCAAATGCTTTTTCCTCACTTTTTGTCAAAACCCTTGAGTGGAGTTCATATGATGGATGCCTTTGTCTTGTCAATGGTCATTTGCAAAAAGCGCTGTGCTCAAAGTCTGCAATGCCGAAGCATCTTTCTGTCAGTGATGACTCACACGCTGCAGTAGGAAAACTATAAATACACCGTTTTTACCTTAAGGAGCTATTCTTTCTGCTTAAACCCCTTAAAAATTATTCCATTACTTTAAAATGTTTTTTTACTATTTAAAATGTTTTTTTTTTTTAATGTCTTACATGTTCACCAAGGCTGTATTTATTTGCATTTATTTATTTGACAGTAAAAACTGTTATATTGTGATATATTATTACAATTTAAATGTGTTCTCTATTGTTTTAAAATTTTATTTACACCTGTGATGTCTTCAGTGTCACATATACCTCAGAAGTCACTTTAATGTGCTGTTGTAATTGTATACATTATTATTTGTGCTCAGTTATTATTAGTCGCTGTTATCATTGTTGAAAACAGTTTTTGCTGCTTAATATTTTTGTTGAAACTATCTTTACTTGTTTTTAAGAAGTAATATTAATGCATTTTAATGCATTATATCATATTTATCAGATAGATTTTAAATAGATAGATTTTAAATATTTCTGACTAATACTAAATCTGTTAATTTTGTAACACAGGTGGATTCGGCAAAGCCGTTTAAAACCTATAATTCTTTTTATCCTGATGAATCCATTTTAAATTGCTCCGAAAACTGACATAATGGGTTTCTGTCAGCTGAATCCTTCTCCGTCTCTCTCTCTCATCACCTTATTACCTTGAGTGAACCCACAGTTCTCCATTGAATGTGTTTTCTGCCCTTTTTAGCTCGATTAAAAGGCTTGGCATTCATTTCACGCCGTGATTTCAAACACTGTTTACCCTCATAGGAGCAGAACATCTGCTCAGCTCTCCATGTAGCGCATGGTGAAATCATCAAAAACTCTCCTTAGGATAATAAAGACTTCATGAGCTTGCTCTTCACAAATCAATTAAGTGTCTTAATACATGACAGTTGTGCGTTGTTGGGATATTGTGGGCCGAGATTTTAAAGTTCAATCGAAGAGTTTGTGGCATGTTGGGAGTAATATGCACAACCTAATATGCAGTCTGTAATCTAACAATGCCTCACACTTTCTTTGAAAAACACCATTGATTATCACCGGAAGACTTAAGCTTAAATACTTAAGTCAAAATTAGCCTTGACTCACTTGCTGTGTCCGTCGAGGACTTTAATTTGAGAGAACCAGTAGCTCTTAACACAAAAATTGAAAACATACAACTAGAAATGTGTTTAGGTTATTAATGTACATTCAGCAGCGGGGTGCTTTAGTAAAATATGTAATTTCACAGCCTCATTAAGCACATTACTGCAATACCATACTTCAAGTGAGAAAAGTTTCTGCGCGTTTACTAAATGGTCCTCGGTGACAGAAGGAAATGAGGTCAATGAGGTGCAAGAACAGTGACGTGGAAAGGTCACTCTATTACGAAGCCTTCGGAGGATGTCTTAGCCATCTCTTCTAGTCGATCCTGATCCCATGAAACCTGTGCATGCAAACATTGTGCATCAACAAGAGCGTTGTTCAGACGATGCTGTCACAGTTACAGACTGTCACAGAAGACACACATTTCCCCGCCGCTATTTATAATTCGAAGCTTTTCAGTTGGGCAAAGGATCTCTTTACACAAGCCAGAATAACAAACAGTCAATTTTTAGGATTCTGTTTTTATGAAGGCAGAAGCTAGTGAATAAAGCACTGGAAAAGTGTATAAATCAATAAAACTCTGTTTAGAGGCCATGCTAAGATGAAGTGATTTGTGAAATAAAGTACATAAATAATATAGACAAATCTGAGGTATCTTTTCTTTGAAACATGTAAACAATACTACTTTTTCAAATATTTTTTTGGGGGGAACTGATAAATACACAACGAGCAAAATTAATTTTATTAAAGTAAAATAAGTAGTCAATATGACTGGACATATATATCATTAATTTTAAGATTTCATTTTTATTATGACAGATTTTTTATTATGTATTTTTTATTAATCATTTGAGATACTAGCATGGTTTTTATTAATAATTATATTATTATTTTTATATATATATATATATAATTTTAACTAATGTTAAATTTATTAAATTGAGTTTTTTTTATGGTTCAGTTTTGGCTAACTATAATAATCCTGACTAGAGCAGGGAATTATATTTTATGACTTGTGGGGGAAAACAGTAAAAATGTTATTAAATTGTGTTTTTTGCTGTGATTCCAAAAATGTTACGAAAAATCAATTCTACCTTTATATATTGATATATTCAAGAACGGTTTATTTATTCATGATGCAGTTCTTCTTTTAACTGTAAACAGGTGAAAATCATATTTGTGGAATGTTATAAGGCTTCGCTCGTCCCTCATATCTGATATTTGTAAGACAGCCAGCCCTGGGAAAACATATGTGAGTGTTTCTCTGATAGCCTCTAACTGTGCATACGCGCACTGTTGACAAAAGCTGTTTACGGCAATCTGGATCATAGCGAACAGATTCCACGTCGCCCTGCCAGAGTTATTTGTGGTCTGGACAGCGTGAGCATGTCCCTGATGCTTGTGTTGTTTTTAATGAGATGGTGATCCACTGCCTGCCAAAGCACTGCATCTGTGATTCAAACAACACTAAGGTGAGAGTTTCGCATTCTCATCGAAGCTTATCATTCCCATTCTTAGATGAATGTGTCGCCATTCCATGTTTTAAAGAGCTTTTAAATCAAGATCCTGAAATTTGCACTTATTCTACCAATATGGAAAGCAGTAACATAGTTCAAAATATCTCCTTTTGTGCTCAAAAAAAAAAAAGATATGAGTGTGATAACATGAGGCTGAGTAAATGACCGAATTTTCATGTTTGTTTTTAAAATGAAAGACATTAATTAAAGACATGCTATGTAATAACCCTCGTTGATACTGATAATTATAAAACCAGAAACCTCAGTTGCTTCTGCAATAGCAGCACAGAAACATGTAGTCAGCGAAAGACAGGATTTTTGGAGCTCAGATTCAAAGGCGTGTGAACGTCGCCCCTGCTCTGATGATATTTATGGATTCCAGAGCCAGTGATCAGGCCTGTGCTACCCATGACCCTCAGAAACAAAGGCCATCCAAGCCCTCAGTGTGATCAGTCTGCTATCACTCTCCACACTTCACTGGGCTCTCGAAATACACTCTCTCTGTCCCACAGGACCTGACCTTTTCATATCTGAGCCTTTGAGTTTTTCTATTAGCTCTGAGGAGATTACACAGACTCAGGTCTTTCACTTCTGACTGCCATTCATAACAGTTTCTTTGGACTTGACCCGATCTGATCCTCTGGATCTGTATACATATTAAACAGGATAGAAAGTATTCATATATGTATTTGTGAAACCAATTTGTAGCTTGCTAAATGATCTGTGCAAGTTTTAAGCCATCTTAAATGTTTATCTGCTGCTTTGGTCATGTTCATAGAAGTTGGCTAACCAGCGTAAAAGATGTGTTTTAGCACAACTACTGGACTGCAAGGGTTACAGTGTAGAATCGCATTAATATTCGGCTGTTTTCCACCAAAACGTACAAAAAAATATTTTTTTTATTTATGTTTTTTTTTTTCAGAAGAAGAAAGTCAAGTTTGGTATGACATGAGAGTTGAATAAATGACAGCAGAATTTAGATATATATATATATATATATAAAAAAAAACAACCCTTGAAGGCTTTTTGTGCTTCTAAATTATGTGAAGATACAAAGTCGCAATAAAAGCTTTACTAAAATATGCTGACTCTGACCTTCTTTTGCCCCGTACTGGCTTTAGTTCTGTTCAAAAATGCAGCATCAGATGCTAGTGTTCCTGTAGCTCAAACAGCCCGAGGCAAACATGGGTTTGATGCCCAGGGAATGTTTGAACGGATTAAATCTATAGCTTCAACGCAAGTCGCTTCGGATAAAAAACTTCTGCCAAAGGCATTAAAGTAAATGCATTTGAGTTGCCTTTATCATCGTACACAGGTTCTCACAATCAGTTTATTTCACCAAAACATTATATTTTTATTACATATTCAACCTCTGAGCCACATTAAGGCCCAATCCCAATTATTTTTATACCCCTTCCCTTCCCCTACCTCTTCCCCTTGTCCCTTGAAACAGAATGTCAAGGGTTAGGGGAGAAAATATACCCCTAAGGATTGGGACACCACTACCATAACTGTTTGTCTGTCTGTCTAGCTGTCTAGACTTTTTTTATAGACTTTTATTCTTAAACCAACATTCATACTTTACTTTTGCTCAGTTGAATTCCAGTTCATTTCCTCACATTCAAATTTAAATTTCAGTTACTTTTCTGACTGTGTCATGTTTTCTGTTCTGTGCTTTTACGTTTTGGTTTTCTCTGTATTTTGGTCCCCTATTAGTTCCCTGCTTAATCTGTTTCCTTAGTAATTCATTAGTCTCATTGGTTGTTAATTAGCTCCACACCTGTTCTGTTTCTCCCTGATTGCATTCTCATGTATTTAAGTTCTCTGTCTGTTTTGGCGATGCTGGTTTGTGTTGTGGATTTACAATTGCATTAAATACTCTCTTGAATTTTACTCCATCAGTTGCTTGATTAGACAGCCAACTTGTTACAGATCAAATTCAGTTCACAGTTTTGTATTTGCTTTGGTATTATTTTCATAAGTAACTGTTACGTTTTCAGAACTCTTAGTACTAATATCACAACTGTTCATGAAATGTGCATTTTTTCAAATGTTTGAGGAAAATCACTCAAAACCTCCCTTTAAGGATGTCCTCGGAGTCATTTGTAAAACTGTTTTTCAATTTGTGAACATACAGCAGGAGACAAAGGAGAGGAACTGATCTGAGATGTATCAGAAGAAGGGAGACTGATGGCATCAAACAGCATGTTGCATTACATTATGCCATGTGATACTATATAATCATCTGAAAAGTTATGCTATAGATTCAGTTATATGGCACAGTGAGGATATTTACTGCATTGACGGTAAACTTCATCCTAGCACAAAACTTTATGGCCATGTCTTACCTTCAACACACCTTTTGATAACACTGGATAAATAATTTTATAAATACTATGGGTTTTATGTGAGTTATGTATTTTCTAACGTGACAAGTATTGCCTGTGTTACTGTAATTATTTCAGCAAAAAAAAGATGATTTGAAACATCCATCTTGCATTTTTTGCTCTTGAATGAACTAACTGATTGTTAAAAGAACTAAATTGAAATCAAGTGTTCTCAATATTACAATAATCTTATGTTTTGAAACAATGATTGTGTGGATGAAAATATGTGTAATTATAAAGAAAGCATGAGATCGTTTTTTCAAAGAATGATGAGTGGTGTTACAAGTGTGATCAGTTTGGATTTTTGTACTAAGAGTTTTGTACAAAAATATACACCTTACTTGAGAAAACGGTACCAAAGCGAATAAAATAACAACAACTGTAATTTCAAGGAACTGAACTGGATTTTAAAAGACATTTCCAATATCAGTTTTGCCCGAAACACAACTGACCTTTTATAGCTATTCGTTTGCCTCTTCAGACGTCCTCTGAAAAGTTATTAAAATGATTTTAGTTGCAACGTATTTGGGAGAAAGGGTTTTCCAGAACTATTCCTCCTAAATAACACTTAGTCCAATTATTAGTGGCTGTACATAACAACTATGCATCATTGTCAGCTAATGCATATTATTATTCAAGTGTCTGTGCAAGCAGATATAAGGGTTTTTGTCTGTGTCAAATCCAAGGTAATCCAAGTTAACTATACAGAGTGTGCGATTATTATCTTGCATGAGATGTACTGTAATAATTTGACGCCATGCTGGAATATTGAACATCACATTTTAGGATGATTTTTTCCCTCTGATTAAAGATCTCCAGAGTGCTGCTGTCCCCATTAAAAAAACCTGAGCATCAGGATGTGCAACACTCTAGAGTACGGAAATGAGCGACGCTTCGTAATGAGCCTGAAACACTTGCTCACTAGCGGGTGAAATATAACAGTGAATGAGCTTAAAAAAAGAGAGGGGAGGCTTGCGCTAATAGGCCTTCTGGAAACTCCACTCGGCCTCTCGAGACGGCAAAGTACAGCCCTTGTAATGAGCTGTGGGAAGCTGATGTTAAAGAAGGAAAATCCTGTGAAGGTAAAACGATCAAGGGCTGCTCTCCTGCCGAGCCCTGAGGCCAAACCGACACAGAGGAGCCGAAATGAAAAGAGAGGTGAGGAGGTGGAAGGCGATGAATCACGTCTTAAAATATGAAGTGACGCACACCGGAGTGGTACATGCCAGCAGCCATGTTATCTTTACCTGACATCTCTTTGTTCAGTGATCTATGTTGATATAAATGCTTTGAGTTATTTAGAGAGGATACCACAAACGTCCCTATAAATCTACGACGTATTGTGGAAACGCTTCCATATGTCATGAAATGATATACTAGAATCGTACTGAATAAAACACGCAGTAGCCTATTCACAGGTGCTCGCTAATTAGAATGCAAAAAACACATGGCTTGTTACTAATATAGCGCCATTGTGATGACTGTATGTTTATATATCGCATAATGGCCATTCCAGATGTCAAGTGGTAGTGCTCTAATTAAACACCTGCTGGTAACAAACCATATAATACTTTCAGATTCGTCTGATTTGATCGTTTAATCGGGAAACTCACCTTCACCTTTATTGTTACATGTAAAAGCCAATTGATCTGTTTCCACACAGGCTGTGAGCTCGGAGGAAGTGTTGGTCTTCTCATAAACAAAATTAATGATGTGTCAGAATCCAGACTTAATACTGTGGATGGTTTTTGTGGAAGTGGACCACACTACAGTCGAGGTGGCTTTTCTGTTTAACCCTTAACAGAAGCATAAAGGGGTCAGTACTCCAGGGAGGTGATTATCTTTTTGTCTGCTTAATGGTCCTCATAGACAGGTCTTAATGAGGAATAATGAAGGGCCATAAGACCCCACATCTCCACATCCTCAAAGGAACCTTAGCACTGAATATGTGTGACTTTTCATTGGTTATTAATCATCATTTTCAAAAATGACTGTTCTTAAAACTTAAATTCCGAAATTTAAAGGGACAGTACAACCAAAAACGAGCATTCTTTCATTGGACATGTTCATTTTTGGATGAAAATTGCATGGTCACAAATTTCGGGGTTTTTTTTTTTCGATTACGACAAATCCGTCAAATCGGAGGATATCATTCATGTTCGATGGCTTCAGCCGGTTTTAGAACACATTGTTTTCATTTGTCACACGTCTCCTCGCAGCAAGACACAGGTTTCTGCATGAGTTTGTTGTGATCAGAACTACTTTAAAGTCCGGTGGTGTATGATCCTCAGATGTTTGGTGTATGTTGGCCAGTTTTGTCTCTGTGCCATATTTACAAAGTCAGAAAGTGTATGGTGCCTAGTGTTTCAAAATCTGTTTAGATGCATCCTGTTTAGTCATGTGACGCATTTTGTCCCTATAAATATCTATGGTTGTATTGGCCTTGTGCCTGCTATTCACTTTAATAATGCTTCTGAAGATAAATGTTCCTTCTTAGAGTCTTCACATTACATTTCTTCATAGACGACAGAATATTTACTCACACAGTTGCTGTCCTGTGGAAAAAGATGATAACAAATTTGTTTTAGACCACACCTGGAATCTTGATTTAGAGTATGACCTGGACTGGTGCGATATTTTGTTAATAATTAAAGAATAGTGACTGGTCTCTCAGTATCATCTTCTCAGTGAGAGTTTATGACTTTTTACACACGTGCGGCAAGATGATTTAAGCATTTTTAGATGTGTCCGTGTAAACTGTTGGAGAAATAAAAAAAATGTTTATGCGCATGGAGAAAATTTTGGATTAAATCTGGATTAATGTGGACGGAGCCTCAAACTTTCCTTGAGAGATAAACCAGTTAAACCATTACTCAATTACAGGATTGTTTACTTAATTAAAACCTATGTTAATTGTGATCTAAATGGCATCTGCTACTAAAAAAAGAAGGACATTCTTATCACCAAATGAGTTTCAACACAAGCACACAGTCAAACACAACACATTCTGCTGAGCATCTTTCTGAGCATGATAAAGCCTTCTCATCATGCGATCTCAACCTCAATCTTAATCATCTAGATAGTGTTCCCACATGTCATTATCACATGACACGATCAGTAATGTAATTAGTTAGAGTCATACTGAAAATGCAAAACCATGATAACCTCGACTGGCATGGTATCTGCAAGTTAAAAGGCTATCAGTAGTGAAAGTGCTCATTTAAAAAGCTCACGGTTGCTCATCACAGCTCTCTGAAACCCGCCACATGACATGTTTCAGGGCTATTTAGAAAAAGCCCGGCTCTGGCACACTGCAGCAATGGCAATCAGAGCAGATCTTCCTCAGTGGAGGGAGCTTCTCTCTGGAATGGATGACTGCAGTGGTCAAGTTCGGAGCCCTGGCAGCCCGAGTGTCCTGGAGGTCTGGCACTCATGTGTGAGCATGCTTCCTCACACTGTAATTAAACCGCCGTCCCTCAGAAGTCTGTCAACACCAGAGACCGTTCCAAGAGCATGTGAATGCCAAATGCACTGCCTTCTCTAGTCTACTGGTAGCACCCAGACTGTCTGTCTTCTCATATCTTTAAACTTCGGTGCTAAACCTATTGCAAATATCAGTAGTGAAGTGTATTCGATTTTAGCCACCATCACATGAGAAGGCGAAATGATAATGCCCTTCTTCTTTGTTGCATCTAATGCTTTTCTACTTTTATAAGGCCATTATTGGCAGCGCATTTCTATTTAGACTGATCTGAAATCAGTTTTGAGGAAATAATGCAATAGTTTATGGTCTGTGAGAGAAATCTGCTCACTGTTCATCAAGAGTGGATCAATACTGAAGTATTTTGATGGAGCAAGACTGCCACCTGCTGCTAGTTGTTCAATGCATCTGTGCTGTACTCATTTGTTAGGAATATTAGAGCAACACTGCCAATAAGTCTGTTGGATGGGCAATGCAACCATCTGTTAACATGTTCTTATGTTTACCAGAACATCCTTCAGAATGCACCATCCCTAATCACTGTTTTGGCGCATGGCATGAATCTGTAATCTTTTATTCTTTGTAATCTCATGTCCATATGTATATTGAGATGTGATTTAAAAGATGTTCTGAATGGAAAGAGCTCAATTGGTCATCCAAGTATGTGTCATATACACCTGCAAACTACTGCTTATGAACTAAGTTGTGTGTACATTTTCTTTTTTCTATTTCAGTTTCTTAAATAATATTTAAAAAACATAGTAATAGTAGTATATATATATATATATATATATATATATATATATATATATATATATATATATATATATATATATATATATATATATATATATATATGTTGCAATAAAATTTAATTGTTGTAAAATTTTGTTTATAATAGATTAATGATTGATTAGATAATTGATTGTTTCTCTTGCAGATTGGATTCTATTATCTGAATCTATTATAGGAAGAGTTTTGAGCACAATATTTTATATCGGCTACATTTTGAGACGTTATAGAGAGTTTCTTCATTTCATATTTGAATGGCATATGGTAGTCAGCTTAATTTTTCTTTCACAGGGCAAAGACATGCACACTGCCAACAT
Source organism: Carassius auratus (assembly GCF_003368295.1). Lineage (NCBI taxonomy): Eukaryota > Metazoa > Chordata > Actinopteri > Cypriniformes > Cyprinidae > Carassius > Carassius auratus. The sequence goes on along the minus strand of NC_039277.1, from coordinate 8,784,155 downwards.
GCATGTTATTGCCACAATCCTCTAACCTACTCTCCAGTGAGTGCTGAATGCATAATTCATACTATTTGACATCTACCATAAGTCAGAAGTAAAATAAAAGGCTATTCTTTATTAGTGTTATTTGTGTTTTTTAGGATACTGCTTTCATGAAGGATGCACTTATGTTTCCTGCATGAACACAAGCCACCGGCCCAGATCATTATCTGCAATGTGTAAGATTTGACATGGTGTAGCTCATAAGAATATAGTAATTATTAAACTTTGTGGTTCGGAGGGATTGTTCTTTTATGCTGGTTTACGGAGGGTGATTTTATCCCAATATCATGAGGCAAAGATAATGCAAATGTGAAATGGATTGTCATAAAAAATAAAATAAAAAAAATTATACCCCCTGGCCATATCCATTGCTTATGCATCCCTAAAGGGCACTGAAGCCACTCTGAAGAGAGATCCTCCTTCTAGTCTCTCTGTATAGTATCAAAGCCTGGTTTTAGAGATGACCAGCACAGAGACATCTTTAGGTCCGCCGCTAAGAAACGATTGCCACATTCATATGGCATATAATGTCAACAGTATGCCCTTTACACCATGCTAAACACTCCATTCAATTTAGATTAAACAGTCAAACAGTGACGAGACTGAACAACAATTAAAAGAGAATCACCAACGGGAGTCATCCTAGTTCACTTTTTTAATAAATGGTGTTAATAAATAATATTGTTGTGCAAGTTGTCTCTTTCTTCTGAGATGGATAAATGGCCCTTGGGATTTTAGAAAATGGTGAATTGTGTTTGTCTTTATAAAATGCTTTGTCAATCAATCAATATTAAATAAATATTTCATTGACGGTCCATATGATGACACTCTATGTCTGATCGGCTAAATATGGTTAATATCATGTATATATCGCCGTGTATCCTCCTCCCTCTACTGGACGCATCAGGAACAACAGGGGCGTAAAACTGCCTGGGCTACAGTCAGGTCTGCAGCCTCCCCAAAATCAGCGTGGTTGCGTCATCGTCCTCCAGCATCCAGTCATGAACGGCCAATGCGAATGGCGTCACTACAGGGCGGGGTTGCGCCATTTTGAATTTTGAGAGAGGTGTAGGAGGATGGAGCTATGAGGAGAGAGGGCTGAAGGAAGAAAGCCTTAGGGTCTCAGATTTACGAGTGAACGAAAGGACTACCGACAAGATCTTCTTTCCGAGGTCCGTCTTCGTCCAAACCCAGACGAACTGTTTGCAATAAAATAAATCCGTCAAAGTTATCTTGACAGTTCTGATACCAAACACTTGCAACAGCAAGCGAAGGTAAGAGCCGGAAGTGACGTAATAGCGGGGCCTGAGAGCGTGATTTTCCTTCAGAATACAGCTAGAGTGAAAATAAGCCTTTAATAAAGTTTAAAATACACAACGTTATAAGTTGTAATATTGCTACATGTTATTTATTAATAAGTTAGAGAATTACTTCACAACCTATATTTTTATAATTGTGACATAAAAAAATGTCAAAACAAAAGTTAATAACAAAAACAAATGTTTTCATTTGAATGTAATGGAACATAAATATTTTATTTTTTAAATGGTGTAAATCCGTTTTATATAGTACATCAGTTATTTGTTAATAATATAAACAAAAATTACACTTTAAAATTAAGTTGGTTTACACTCACAAGTTTCAAGATCTCAATTTAGTGTATTAATTATAGATTTGTAAATAATTATTAGATTTAAGGCAGACCAAATAATGAAGTCATTTATTATTTAATTCTCTTTTTTTTATACTGTGAATCCAATTGAGTACGTTTTTAAGTATCATTTAAGTTATATAATATTATTATTATTATTTATAAAAAAAAGAACATCTAGTGGCACATCATGCATCTTTAAGTATCAAGCATCTTTAGATATAATAAAATTGGCATTGCTCCACTGCACTGTGGCAGTTAAAACTGATAACTATAAATGTGTCAGACGAAGCTCTTTAGCATCGTTTATGTTCACCAGTATCGATATTTCAGTATCATTTACCACTAATAAGTTTTTTTGGAAAAAAATCATCCCCGCTGGTTGCTAAAACATCAGCAATATTAAATTAAATGCATGGATACACAAGTACAGTAGAAACATTGCATTATGAAGATGTATAATTACGAATGTGAACGGAAGATCCACCTGAAAACCTATTTTGAAAAAAAAAAAAAATCCAAAGATTTGCTGAATAATGAATGGGATCGGTTCTCTGTGAACAGGAGAAACACAGGAGGACATTTGTCCGTTTGGTTTCCTTACCTACTTGTGTTAACATGCTTGACTAATTCATAGAATGCAGGAAATCTATCTGTTAATATGTTAACCTCTCATTTTTATTAATAAATCTAGTTTTATGTTATGAACTGTTTTTCTGTTCCATTTTTTCACAGTATCAAGCGCTTTTATTTTGAAAAACTGAATTCTCGGCGACTCTCTTGGAAATCTTGTGGTCGCTGGCTTCACACTGCTGATCAAGACTAGGGTCCTACATCGCCGCTCTCGCCATGGCAGGTAACTTGACAAGTTTAGGATCTGCTCGAGCAATGGTTGTATTAAATCAGTCTTGTTTTAGCAACAGCTTCTGTTGGGTTGAGTGAGCGCAGCGGTTGTGCTGAAGCATCGTCGGTGTTGCTGAACCACTGACAGTAGCCTAGCTTCCTAGCTGCCTCGTTTCCCTCCCGTTAGCCAGCAAATCGGCAAAACTGATTTCGATCGGGCTTTATTCATAATTGGACAATCATTTGAGTACTGATGCTCCTCTGTGATCTGGGTATTTCAGCGATGAGCTGCATTTGCGCGGAAATCTGTCCGGCTGAATCACTCATCATTCGTTAGCGGGGATGCTCGGTCTCTACGGGGTTTTTAATATGTTTGTTGTAAAATTGAATCGGCGTTGGATAACGTGTCCTGCTTCTCGTCCTCTGTGTGCATGTATCACCTGGCCTGGTGTTTAGATCTGCTGGACATCTCGGCCTCTTTACATCACCTCCGTTAAAGTAACGTTAGCGATCTGTAACCGGCATCTGCAGAGTCATGAGCAATGAAAAACCCCAGTGTGTTCCTGCTTCTGAAACTTATCAACTTAATTTATATTAAACCATCAGACTTGTATATAATTATTATTATTATTATTAACAGAAAACAAATCAGATCAGTTGTTAATGGATGCACTAAAACCCCCCTCAAGAGTTCAGATAATGTCCGAAATCTGGAAAAGCTTGTCTCGAGAACAAATCCAACCACTTTTCCTCAAATAGCTGCTCCGGGTTTGCCCCAGCCCGTTTCTCCGCTCTCATTAAAAAATGACGCAAGAGCTGTCCTTTACATTTTATATGTATTATTGCGGCTGTAGACAGTATTTTAGCATTGATTTCTTTTTTGTGTGATGTAGCATTTTTTCCTTACTGCGCGTCATTACCATCTTTCTTGTAGTATGCTATACTCTTGTTGTTGTTATTATTTTTTTTCTACACGGAAAGATGATTTTTAAATCAAATAAAATGTTGCTCCTTATAGGTTTATTGAAATTTTGAAAGCTTCAATAGTATATTTCCCAGCAATGTCCAATGTAAAAAAAAAATAAAAATAATTGTGGGCTGCAACAAACTTTAATTGGCTTTTATGGTTTCAGGAGCCGGAGGCGGGGGAAACGATGTGCAGTGGTGCTTTTCACAAGTGAAAGGGGCGATCGATGATGACGTAGCTGAAGGTGAGTTCTTGTCTGAATAATCTCTTCCTATCAAGAGCAGGCGATTCATGGACCATACTCAGAAGTGGGCAAAACACAATGATGTGTCCCCAGTGACATGATAGACACTACAGACTGCAACAGTCGGGATCCAAAAGTAAAAACCATCAATTTTTCTCCACAGTCAAATAGATTTTTAATGATAACTTATAATTCTTTAAAGACAGAGTTGTTGTGAGCTCCAAGGTTGTTAGTCAGTGGTATATTATTTTGTTGAAGCCATCTGTTCACATTATTTCAACTTCGTTTGTAGAATAATTGTTTAGCAGCTGGATTCATGGTAGAAAACTACATTACCCATGATGCTGTGCAGAAAAATTACACCAAACTTTGAGTTGTGGTGTCTGCATAATCAAGTGGGTCTTGGTAAATGTAAAATCTGTTGTTTCTATAGAAATAACTACTTTAAATGAAAAGTTTTATAATTCAGCATTGTTTTTAATTTGATTGTCATTTGCAGTGATTCATGGGATTGTAGTTCTTTCCTTTATTAGTGCCTTTAGGTAGACAGTCTTATACCTTTGTCTGTTTTTCAAATACTTTTTTGCTTCATGTCAAAGGTCGTAATGTTGTGATTCACCTCACACCTGGTTGATTTGGCTCATTGCTTATAACTCTTTAATGAACACTTTTTTGTAAATCTTTGTAGAAAATCTAATGGTGCTTTTCCACTGCATGGTACGGCTCAGTACTGTTCACTTTTGGGGGGGCTTCCACTGGTACCTGGTACTTTTTTAGTATCACTTCGTTTGAGGTTCCAAATGAACCTTGCCATTACCATAACGTGACGTGTAAACTCTGTTGATCACTGATTGGCCGGTGAGAATCATCACTACCTGCGTCACTGAACTTTCGACACAAACACAAAAGAACTGCTAGATTTAAATCAGCACAGCCAATGAAGGGGGAAATGTTTTGAACAACTCAAAGATGGGCATTTCGTTGTCTGTTGAGGAAGTACAGATGTTCCTCGTATTGATATCAGAGGAGTGGATCCAGCGAGAGCTTGATGGGGCAGCAGTAGAGGCGGAGCAACAATAATGACGTGAATAATCCCATCCACTCTAAATCGATACTAAACTGCAGTGGAGACGCAAACCGAGCTGAGTCGAGCCGTCCTGAGCCATACCGAGCCGAGTCGTACCGCGCAGTGGAAAAGCGCCATAAATGTTAAAAATACTTCTAGAACAAATAAAAAGCTGTAGGCATTTTTTTAGATTGTTATATTGTCCCCCAGCATTCAGTCAGATTTTCCCATTCCTCCTGCTACGTGAGGACAATTAGTTTGCACGAAGAGTCTGACATTCCAGATTTTGTGTTTCTGTTTAGTGTATCATCCAGGGATTTGCAGTTTTGTAGGGCACTATAAAATGCTATAGATTAGCACATAAGTATGTGAATTGGGAAACACCTATTGTCATGCTTATTAATAGTGCTAGTCAATGGTGAAGGCAAACAGCTTGACATTTTGGTCTGGTTTCCTGTCAACAGCAGGATGTCGAGTCAGAGACTGTGTGCTGGATTATATGACCTTTAGTTCACCAGACTTCACTCTCCAAGAGTCTTGCAGCACTCTTTGTCTCTACCAGTCAATCGGCTGATTTCAGACATTCAAGCTCAAATGCATGTTGCATTCTTCACAATGCAGAGTGTTGTGCCTATATTAGCTTAACTGTGAAATGTGCATAGGGCTCTGTTTTATAAGTCTGTAACTTGATTTCTGAGTTAGAAGCATGTTTATGCCAAATCTGATTGTGAATCTCGAACTCTAATAATGTTGATGGTTAAACAGTAATTTTTGTATTTTATTTTTTTTTCTTGTTTTGCATTTTGATTGATTTGCACAACTGGGATTATTCAGTATTAAGGACTTGATTATGAAGCTAAAGGAATTGCCTTCATTATGAAGTATGTCTTGTGCAGATTTAAAATTATCCGAATGGGTTTGAACCAAACTAAATATATCAGTAACATATTGGTTATAGGCCTGTAGAGCACACGATTAATCAAAGTTTAATCGCAAAGGTAATAAATCGCGATTAGGCTGCGATTTGTCAAGCTGATCTTTTAGTCGAGCACAGTTCTGTGATCAGAAGTTAATGTTCATTCGAAGGCCAGAGGTCACTCTCACACTGAAAATCCTAAAAACATTTATTTGCTGCAGCTGAATAATCAGAAGATTTAACTGCTTTCATTGTTTCAACGTGACTAATAAACACACGACTACAGCAATATACGGTTTATCTGAGTTATAATAAAGTATATTTATAATGAAATGATAATCAACATAGCCTTTCTCACTGCTTAGGATACAATGGAATATTGTGTGCCTTAATTATTGTTTAAGAAAGCATCATCTCACAGAAGGATTTATTTCAAACACACTGTCCTTATGAAGTGAGTTTGGAGTAAAAACGTATTTTCACGTGCTCTCAGATGGAGCAGCATTTACTACACAGAGCCGTAGTTCACTGCGAAGATACACAAACAGCTGGCATTATCGCAAAACATTTGGTCAATTTTCCGAATCCTACGATTATATCGTCTGCAGTTTTTGCATAGCTTGTCAGAGGACTACGGCTCTGTGTAGTAAATGCTACTCCATCTGAAAACAGGTGATAAAGACTTACTGTTAATCACAGAACCGGCTTTACTGACAAAATGTGCATGACGATCGCGATTTAATTGAGTCCGATTAATCGTGCAGCCCTAGCATAGATGTGTGTGTGTGTGTGTGTGTGTGTATTATACACAGTGTTTCCCACAGCCTTACACAATATTTGTAGTGGCACTCCCCCACCCCCTTATATAAATATGCAAATAATTTTCTGCCAGATGGAGGCGCTATCGGAGCTGGAGGGATGGAGGTTTCTGTGGTAACGGCTGTATACAAAGCAGAGCTGAGCTAACAAACACTGATTTATCAGGCTTTACTTGTAAGATGGAATGAAAATGACATTGAAAATTTTCTGAAAACATTCGGTTTTGATATAAAAACACCCGCGGCGGTTTTTGATTGTGAAACTTGCAGTGCACGTTTATTTAACCAAGTCAAAGCCTTTTGGAAAATCTATTTGTGGTGGTCAGTTTTGATATTGTGGTGGCCCACCACAAATAAATCAATGTATCTGAAAAACCTGATGTATGTGTATATATATATATATATATATATATATATATATATATATATATATATATATATATATGTCCCATGAGAAAAATTATTGGCTTATCAGTATCTGCTGTAAGTTTAGTATGCACCCTTAACACAAGAATGTCATTTTTAAATGGGTTGATTAAAACACAATTAAAGAGAGCCGATTTGTTCAAATGATTGTTACGACCACTTGGCTCAGACAGTGATCGCAACATGAAAGGGGAGACCACACCGATCGCTATATTTAACCAAGAGTGTTTATTTAACAGAAAGAATAAAACGATATCAGTAAGTGTAAGGTTTAACGAAAGTGTAGTGTTCGTCAGTAGAATGAAAAAGGTGGTGAGAGGAGGTAAGTGCGATGAGCGAGGAGCCACCAGCCACCCGGACCGCCGCCTGAAGAGGAGAGAGAGAACAAGAGCCCCGAAGGCCTCTTTTAACCGGTCATCCATTAACCTGTACGGCCAGCCTACAGCTCCACCTGTAGGACTAAAACAGACAAACAGACGGCAACCATCAAACACAGACAAACAACAAGCTGCCCAGCAGCACGGCAAAGCCGGTCATGACATGATTTAATCTTGCAGCTCATAAATACTTTGGCTAATTTGATGATGCTTTGTACTGCCAGTAACGCAGTACTTTCAGCTCTGCTTAACACATTTTTCCATATTTAAATCCATCGAACAGATTTTCTCTCAAAATCATTGCAAAAAAATGCACGAATACCATCTAGATGAGAAATTAGTCTCCTGACACCAGTCTATTTCCAAACTTCATGACCATGAAATTTCTTCCTGTTCATGATGATGGTTTATTATGTTACAGACGTATATAGAATATAGGGGTGTAACAATACACTTGTGTAATGATTTGGCTCAATACATAGTACTGATCTCATAATACAACACTTGCACAACATTGGAAATAGTTAAAATGTTTTTAGTTTTTTTTTTTTTTATTGTTAACGGTTAACAAAAAGAACTGTTCTTTAGCTAGAATAGGATTATTATGGTTGTACCTTCTCCTTAAGTCTTCAGTTTGTGTTTTACTGGCTTCTTTTCAAAGTCTTCTGGCCCGATTCAGTGACTTTGTTTCAGTTTTGGCCCTCAAGGAGGTCAGATTACACAAAAGGGCCTTTGCTTGCTTCTTTTCTCCTGCATTCTTCTGCTCTGTTGGTTTATAAAGGGTTAAATTGGTGTGAGGCGGTCTACAGCTCATCGATGACTGAGACATCTGTCTCAGGAGCATATATTTTAGCAGAAATCTGGGTCGCAGTTCCTTTTTTATTTAAAGATTCATCTTGTTGAGTCAGTCAGTGTCTCTCTGACTTTTGAGGCGAAATATGTCTGCAGCAAATCACACATTCAGTTATGACTGCTGTGGGTGTTTTGGGCAAGATCCCATTGGCTGTTGAGATCAGTCTGTTGTATGTATTTTATGGGGGGAAGAGGATGGAGGACGTCTGACAGATGTGCACATGTCTGTTTCTGCCCGTCTACAGCCGACATCATCTCTACTGTGGAGTTCAACCACTCAGGGGAGCTGCTAGCCACAGGGGATAAAGGTGGTCGAGTTGTCATCTTCCAGCAAGAGACCGAGGTAAAGGATCAGGCGAATTCATAGTAACATTATATCCGCTTTCATTCCCACTTGTGTCTTTCTCACAAAAATGTGCTTTTCCTTTTCCAGAACAAGAGTCAGCCACAGTGCCGTAGTGAATACAATGTTTACAGCACTTTTCAGAGCCACGAGCCTGAATTCGACTACCTGAAGAGCTTGGAAATCGAGGAAAAGATTAACAAGATCCGCTGGCTGCCACAAAAGAACGCTGCACAATTTTTGTTGTCCACAAATGGTTAGTAGAGGAGCGGGGCTCTGTGGAGTCTTACTGTTAGCGCAATCACGCAGACGAATCAGATTCTTAGATTTTACTGAAGGATGGGGATGAATACATAACGTTCTTAATAGAAATGCTTGGGATTTATTAGTAAAAAAAAAAAAAAACTTTAAATCTAGTTCTAAAATTCTCAAAAAAAAAATAGTAATATAGTTTATGAAATAATCTAAAAGTAAAAATTTTTTTTTTACTTGGACATAAAAATGTATATTACATTTATTATTCATCATTACTGCTGTATGTTTAAAAATCTATAAGTGAATGGTAAATTAAATTTTTTTTTTTGCAAATTCGTATTTGCTGAAAATAGCCACGAAATGCAGAAAAGTCCAAGATGTTACATTACTGTGGTTCACAAAAAGATTAAGTTATTAATATTAATTCATTCAGTTCATTAAAAATATTAAGTGTTTGTTTGTCCGTCTAGTTCACTGAATAAATTGGTGTTGGGGCAACTACAGTTTTATGAAATTTGAAACTTTGTATTTTATTTTTTTGCTTTTTTTTTTTTTGCTAACAATTGACCAATTAGCAACACAAAGCTTTTATTTATTATTTTTATTCATTTATTATGTATGGTTTTATATTACCTTTAATTTTAAATCTCTGCAACCCGCAAAATAGCCATCTTGTAACACAAGCTAATGAATCATTTATTTATACGGCAATGCATTCTGGGATTCGTTTTCAGATTATTATTTTATTAATTGAAATGTTAAACAATTAATAGAAATCTCTGGGGTTGTTACTTTTGGTCCTATGGGTTTAAAAGTTTAGCATTATACATACTGTTGTAATATAGTCAGTACTGATTCCTCCATATTTTCAACTGGAGATGCATAAAACTTCTGTGAGTTGATGTGAGCTCTGCTGATTCTTCAGATTTTTTTTTCCCTGACTCGATGCGTCTCAGATGCTGTCTAAAAATATGAACACTTCTACATGTTATGCAACCGGTGTGTATTTAAGACTCTTGAATAAACAGAATGCTGATCTTCTGCTCATACTGGAGAAAGATATTTGTGGAACAGAGTTCAGATTCAGATGTTTTCAGAATTTGGTGGACTGTCAGCTGGATTAGTTATGCCAGTCACACTACCTCTTAATACACATGGAAATAGGCTTGGGGTTTTTTTTGTGGCTCACATAATTATTTTTTAGCATGAGTCAGAAGGCTGATCCTGCATTAGGAGGTGAGATTATTCTGTACTTTCTATTTGCAGATAAAACTATAAAGTTGTGGAAGATCAGTGAACGTGACAAGAGACCAGAGGGATACAATCTTAAAGAGGAGGATGGGCGCTACAGAGATGCTACTACCATCACAACTCTGCGGGTGAGTCATGCACAAACATTTGTCAAATTAAATTTATGCATTTAGCAGATGCTTTTATCCAAGGCGACATACAGTGCATTCAGGCTGCAACATGTGTTCCCTGGGAATCGAACCCACAACCTTGCGCTACTAACACAATGCTCTACCACTTGAGCCACAGGAACACTCAAACTCTAAACTTTGAAAGGCTGTGTACATTTGCTCTCCGTTTATGTTTTTGCTCTCCATAACTGTTATATATTCATAAAAACAGTTAAGTTTGGCTGAAATGGCAAATACGCATGTGAACTCCGTGTGCAGGTGCCAGTATTCAGGCCCATGGATCTCATGGTGGAGGCCAGTCCAAGGAGGGTCTTTGCCAACGCCCACACCTACCACATCAACTCCATCTCAGTCAACAGCGACAACGAGACCTATCTGTCAGCAGACGACCTGCGCATCAACCTCTGGCACTTAGAGATCACAGACCGCAGCTTCAGTATCCTATAAAGTGTATTGGGAATTATTTTGGAGGATACATAGGAGTTGTTGGGTGTTGTGTTGATTTGGGTTGTGAATTTCATGTTGAAATCTCTCTGTGTCAGTTCAGCAATGTTGTGTAGCTTTAACTCCGCGTCAGACATTGTGGACATAAAACCAGCCAACATGGAGGAGCTGACGGAGGTGATTACAGCCGCAGAGTTCCACCCTCACCAATGTAACACGTTTGTCTACAGCAGCAGCAAAGGCACTATCCGCCTGTGTGACATGCGTGCATCAGCACTTTGTGACAAGCACTCTAAATGTGAGTTATATGAGCCATCATATATATATGCCACTTAATCCAATGAAGCTTTGTATTTTGTTGTTTTCTAAACTGCATATACTGTGTCGTGTGTTAGTCATATAAAGGTGTTTGTAAAGCACGTTGCTTTCTCCTCTTCTTTATTTAGTGTTCGAGGAGCCAGAGGACCCCAGCAACCGCTCGTTCTTTTCTGAAATTATTTCCTCCATCTCAGACGTGAAGTTTAGTCACAATGGCCGCTACATGATGACCCGAGACTACCTGTCCGTCAAAATCTGGGACATCAACATGGAGAATCGACCCGTTGAGACATACCAGGTGGGTTCATAAATGGATAGAGTGGCTAGGTACAGCGAAATTGTTTTTGCTCAGTTTTTCCAATGATAATATTACCTATAAAGCTACATCATGGCTGTTGTGCGTCTCCAAGCTACACACAATTTCTGAATGAATCTGCCTTTTGAACAGATCGGGTGAACCATGATTTAATGGCCTATTCATAAACATTTACTTAATTCCTGAATAAATCTGCTGATGAATTAATGACTAATTTCGTTACTCATTAAGACATATGCCACCATCTACTGGCAGTTTTTGTTTATTTATAGTATTTTTTATTTTATTTCATTTTTAAAAAATTATAATAGTTTTATATTACCATGTTAATAAAAAAAACAAAACAAAAAAAACATTAAAGATAGGGATGCACCGATCATGATTTTTCATGACCGATTTTGATACCGATTTTTTTTACAAGCAAACTGGCCGATTCCGATACAGATTTCCTTTTTTGTTTTTCTTTTTTTTTTTTAAGCAACAAACAAGAAAGACGGAAAGTGTGCATAAACAAGATATTTGGTATTTAATAGGCCAAACTTGCTTTTGGCTATTGAAAACAATAACCGTAACCATCTGAAATTAAAGGCAGTTACTGCACAATAAGTAGCCTACATTCAATACAAACATAGATGGTACAGACACCAGCATTTAGCGTTTGTTTTTGAATTGGGTTGAAACTACAGAGAACTGGCCTTAAATATAAAGATTAACTGTAACCATGTGAAATTAAAGGCAACAACTGCATAGTTCTACAGTACAAGCAACACAATCAACACACAATTAATAAGATGTTTCTTAATCAGCATTCATTATTTTAGTTTTTAAATTTGGTTTTAAATAAAAAAAAAATCTCTTTACCAGTGAGACTAAATAAAAGTATGCTATATAAATACATTTACCAAAATGTTAAAATCAATTAATGTTGGTGCGAATAAAACAAAGATGCAAAGTGTTCATTCATCCAATAAAAATTAAAAAATTAGGGTAATGATTCACATCTATATTTTTTTTACTTGAGCCAGTGAAAAATAAATAACTTATTGTCTCAAGTAAAAACAAATATACATGTGAATCATTACCCTAAAATGTTTTAATTGGATGAATGAAAAACTTTTTTCAGTGTACTGCAGCAGGTGATTTTTAAATAAAAATTGTAATTTTAAGGTAAAATAAAAAATAATCATCCTAATGCAGAACTGACATTTATTTCTGGCTTTTCAAACGTGTATGCAAGTTTAATAAAAAAATAAAAAAAACATTTAAGTTTTGTCACAGTTTAGTCCGTTTCGTTTCTCATCCAACATGTGAGCAGTTGAGCTGAACATCTCTTCACGGTCTACCCGTGTTCAGGGCGCGGACCGGTACAGTAGATGCTCGCGCAGCTTCAGTGCACGCAGGAAAGGCTCTTATTTGTGCGTCAGAACACCAGCGGCTGATCGCTTCCTGCTATCTGTGCCTCAGACATGAAGCTCTGCATTTCCAGTACTGATCGGCTGCCCATGTCCTGCGCACAGATTTCGAAATACTCTTCCACACAAATGACAAAGCGAACGATTACAATGTAGTCTGTGCACGCGAGCGAACTTCCGATTTATGGCCGGTCAAACGGTGCATCCCTAATTAAAGGGATAAGTCATCTAAAAAATAATAATAAAGTAAATCCTTATTTTATTAATTTAGTGATTTTGCAGCTGTTCACAATTTCTTGTCCAAAGAGGTGGACTGACTGAAAGAGAAGTTTACTTGCCCAACTGGACAACTAACCCAATTAAAAGATCTAACTAGGGAAGCGCCAAAATTTTGGCGAGAATGGTTCTGATTTTATAACATTGATTGTAAACGGCGATTTATTATGGATAATGCATTGACACTAACAATGTTATCAGTTAAGTGTCACACAACCTGTCTGTATATGAAAGAATCTCGTAGAGAAATCAAAACAAATGAACAACTGCACACAGAAGAATCATAGTGTGGTAAAAACATAGCTTTTATATTTATAACATATGATATAGCCTAGTTAAACAGGGTCAAATGATCAAGAGAGTGCAGTTTTCCCTGAAAACCAAGAGTTCAAACGAGTAGTTCATATTAAATCACTTACATTTTAGACACAGAATTGTCATGTGTTGACCTATTTTGGTCTGTTTGGTTTTGGTTAAAATTCCAAACCAAGATCATAGCATGAATTGAGTAAATGATTATAGCCCATACATAAAGAAAGGTACTTGCTTCATTCTTGAATGAGTCAGCTGTCTGAATGAATCATATGAATGAACGCCTCAATGACTACATTTCAGCTTCATTAAACACTCTGTGTAATTGCATCTAAATGCCATTGACTTGAGCTATTTCCATTTTTTTTATGAAATATTACTCACACATTTAATAAAGTTAGAAAAAATGCCCTTATGTAGGCAAAAATTGGAAAACAATTTAAGTAAATGTTACTGTGCAGAAGTTAACTTTAATCATAAAACGAAAATGCTGAGTGGCTAGTAATTTTGGAAAACCACTAGACACAGTGGCTGGTGAGACAAAAAGTTAATGTCAAGTTCTGTGTGTATGTAAACACATACTTTCTAGTCAGCACAGCCAACTGTTTTCATCATCGAATGTAATGGATATGTTTAGTGTGATAGATATAAATTGATTTTACAGTACGTGAGCATCAGGTTGATTCATTGCCCATGACACAGCAGTGACATTTATTACTGGAGATCAGAGTGTTTTGTGTTTGTCTTCCGCAGGTTCACGAGTACCTCAGGAGTAAGTTGTGCTCTCTCTATGAGAACGACTGCATCTTTGACAAATTCGAGTGCTGCTGGAACGGAAATGACAGGTCAGAGCCTTTGCAAGTGTGTATTTTTAAGAGTTTTCATGAGTCCTTAATTTTAGTTGTATCAAGTTTAAGGCCGTAAAAAGTCTTAAATAGTACAAGAAAGTCTTAAAAGTTGATTAGTGATGCACTGATCATGATTTTTCATGGCCGGTTCCGATACCTAATTTTTTATACACACACACACACACACACACAGACATATATATATATATATATATATATATATATATATATATATATATATATATATATATATACTTTATACAAGCAAGCTGGCTGATTCCGATATTGATTTCCGTTTTTTTTTTTTTTTTCTTTAAGCAACAAGCAAGAAAGAGAGAAGGAAACTATACATAAACAAGATGTTTATATGGTATTTAATAGGCCAAACTGGCTTTTAGCTATTGAAAAAACAATAACTGTAAAAAAAAATATATATATATATATATATATATATATATGCCAAATTTTACGTTTAGGGCCCTACGAAAAATATTTTATTTTTTTCTTCATATGTTTTATTGTTACCTAATTCTGTGTTTTAGCATGTGTAATTATTGAAATGCATTAAAACAACTTAATTTGTAAAAAAAATAAATAAATAAATCTTAAAATAGCCTTATGAAATGTTTTCCCCCCTCTGAAATTCTGTGTATTTACATTTTTCTGGTTATCAAATGAAGGCATAAAACATTCATTTAATTTATCTTTTAATTATTGAAAATTAAGCAAACTTTCTTTTTTGGTAAACAAAGGGGAATAAAACATGGAAGAAAGTTTGTTTGATTATTCCTTAAAAAATTGTTTGTTTCATTTTAATAGTAGTAGTAGGCTATGTACATTCTGCTGAACAATAGTAATAGATTTCTGGCAAATACTTGTCTTTAAACTAAACCAGACTTTTATTTTGACAGGTTACCGTACCTTTACAGTTCTGTGTATGTGATACTACAGTCTATGATGTGATATATGACGCTAGTTTTACTCAAATCAAACGGTCAGATGCTCATGAAGTGACTGTCAGAGCAGTTCTGGAGATGTTCCTCGTGTGTTCACATTAGGGCTGTCAAAATTACTCAAAAATGACGTTCGAATATTCCCTCTAAAAAATACACGAATATTCAAACTTTTCGAACATCTGGTTGCGCATGTTGTCAGTGTTAATAAATTACGTTAATAAAAGGACAAAATAATACAAAGAGACATAACTACTTGTATAGATAGTCTATTTCAGTTTAAACATATATGACAACGTATTACCTACACAAAAACAAGGAAATCAACTAATGGCCAAGACTGCAGACCTCAAGCTCTCTCACCCTCACGTTCTCTGTGCATAACGGTTTAAATGAACAAACAATTTTTTTTGCAAGCAATTTAAGGTCGCAACTGTTGTCCCAAATATAGCAGGCTTCATTCAGTGATTGAAAGAAATATTATTAATATTAATTGAAGTTTTACAGCATATAGAACTGACATTGAATGCTCTGAGCGAGCTGTGCTGTGGTAAACATGGAACTTTTCCTTGACATGAAACGATAAATAATCAAACCTCACTTCCATTACTTGACAGAACTCCCTGAAGCCTGCCCCATCCGTGATACTGATTGGTCTCATGTCCTTACAAATGAACAAAATTATTTTATCCGTTATGGCCTCTTGTCGTGTTGCAGACAAAGAGCTTGTGGCGGGCGATGCAAAGTAACATTAAGTGTCAAGACGTGACTGTTTAGCTTCAATGAAGACGCGTCAACTTTCAATAGTGATGCTGTGCCAGACAGTGCGACTCCTTTGACCTGTCCCTGGACCCTCAGGCGTGTTTGCGCATGCACTCGCAAAGCAGACAACCACGCCTCTACTGCCGCGGACGTTTTTTTCCCCCACATTTCTGTTTTTATTCGAATATTCAATTTCACCTTCGAAATTCGTTTTTTTAAAACTATTTGAATACATATTCGAATTTAGAATATTCGTTGACAGCCCTAGTTCACATGTTTATTTAGTGAGAGGAAAGACGCTGAAATCACTGCGAGTATCACGCGTGCTTCCGTGTGTTTAATGAATAAAGATGCGCTTCTGCGCCATTCATTAACACAGACACGCAGAACATGCAGGATTCATATTTAAATGGACTGTTCTGGCTTAATATTTACAGATATTAGTCCATATCACAATTTTATGTGAGTGCATTGACCTACTTTTGATTAATTAATTAAAAATTTGACAAATTCTGTGACATTCCGCGTAAAACTGTAAATTCCATTTTTATGACTGGATTCCACGATTTCGTCTGTGTTTTCTGCATCCCGGAAATCATAGGGCCCTACAGTAGACATCTGCCTGCTGTTCGTCCGACGCCTTAAAACCAAAGTATCTCCATATAATGGAGCCAGTTGTCTTTTTTGATACTAGTTCTGCTGCCTCCGGGCTGGTTGAGGACGCCGCCATGTTCAATGAGACAACACGCGAGGGGAGGGGGAACCAAAGCAAAGAGGCAGGGGCGAGCACAGCACAAAGAAGGCAAACAAGCAAAGTCGCGGAATCAGAATTAAATATAAAGAATATATATTATGTATACGATATGTCAAAATCCATATCGTGTTTTAAAAAATATAAATATATTTTAAATATCGAGATATCGCCCACCCCTAGGTCTTTACCAGTGAAACTAAATAAAAGTAGGCTAAATAAATAAATTATTCCAAAATGTTAATTCAAATAATGTTTAGTGTGAGTAAAACAAAGATGCTACAGCAGGTGTTTTTTTTAATCAAATTAAGTCAATGTGATTTTAAGGTAAAATAAAAATAATCATCCTATACAGAATTAATGTTTACTTCTGGCTTTTCAAAAGTGTATGCAAGTCTGTTTCTCATCCAACACGTGAGAAGCTGAGCTGAACAACCTTTTACTGTCTACGCCTGTGCAGGGCACGGACAGATACAGTACTTTTGCGCAACTTCAGTGAGGACAGGAAAGAGGCACTTATTTGTGCGCCAGTACACCAACGCCTATTCGTTTCTTGCTATCTGTGCCTCAGACTGGTAGCTCTTCATTTCCAGAGCTATACGGCTGCCCGTGTCCTGCGCAAATATCTCGAAATACTTCCACAAAGATGACATGATAGCAAATGATTACAATGTATCTGTGCACGCGGGAGCACTTCCGGAAAAATCGGCCATAAAAAAAAGACCAAAAACCGGCCGATTGCCAATCACGCATTTTAAGCAAAAACAGTCCGGTTCCAATTTATGGCCGGTCAGCTGGTGCATCCCTAATTATAAATTCAAGAGGTCTTAAATGTGGGGATGGAAAGACAAGAATTGAAGTATTGCTTAATGTGATTAATAACCTTCACAAGGTTATGATTTCATAAAGATAGAATGGGTGCTGCACATATCAAAGTTAGGTGTTGCCTGCCGTTGCAGTGATTTTCCAAACTGTCCTGGAGTGCCAGCACTGTCTTCCTCATCTAACACACCCAATTCAACTCGTCAGCTCATTAGTAGAGACTTTTAAGACCTGAAGTGGGTCAGAAAAGGTAAAGAGTTGTGAGCAAATGTGATGCGTGTCAGATCCACATCATGTTCAGCAGCGGCAACTTTTAAAGAAGCCAAAATAACCTAAAAACCCAGCTGCTGTGATGTCTGTTCATCAAAGAGCAAAAGAAAATAAGAGGAAATCAATAACTTTTGTAAATTAAAGATTGGATCTATATTTAATTTAGAATTTAGTTTGGTAACTTTTTCAATTTCTGGATAGGCCTATTTGCAGCTTGCTGAATGTAGCTAAATATGACATATATTATAATGGATTTATGTGAAGATTATTTACGGTTTACTTAAATTAGAAGTTATTATTTTAGTCTAATATTCTAATATTTTGTTGTTCTTTAAGCTCTCAATTATATAATCAGTAGTTAAATATTAGTGGGAAAAACTATTTCGTATAGCCATCAGAAATATTGGTATCAGTTATACCTTCAGTCATAAAAAAGATGCTACTTAAATGTTACAAATATATACTGTCTTTTTCTACATTAAATGGAAGACTGAATGTGAAATCACTGCAATATAAGATATATATTTAAAAATTATAATGCTAGGTGGGATTAAATACGATTAATTTCAGAAAAATGTGCGAAAGCGTCCAGCACATATCTGCACATTCAATAAAACATTGCTTTCATCAGAGTGGGCAGTGTCGGGATATTCGATAACAGTATACCGCTGCTCATGTATTCTGAACTTCATTTTAACCCTAAAGAAAGAACAAAGTTGAACTTAATTTTGAGTATATCAGGGCCTCAAATGTAAACACTTAAAAGTACTGCTAGCTTAAACTATCATACTCCTATAAAAGTGTCAGCAAAATATGGTGTTGTGGTGTAAGTGTGTCTGGAAGCAGCGACACTGCTGACTACATTGATCAGCAGGGTAAAAATGGTACTCTCTTGTTCTTCCAGTTTCAATGTACTATTTTCCAACAAAATGCTACATAATTTTTTGTTATTGTTTGTTATGGGATGAAGCAATAACAATAATTCTCCTAAACTCTCCTGCCACAAACTGCTCTTTATTACTGTAAAAAAAAGTATTTATAATTTATATTTATAATAATCCATATTTTTTTAAGAAAAGAAAAACATTTTAATTCTGTTCTTTTGAACTTTATCTGAGTAAAATGAATCACAGTTTCCACAAAAATATTAAGCAGCACAGCTATTTCTTGAGCAGGAAATCAGCATTTTAGACTTTAAGTAGAACAGTTATTTTAAATTGTAATAATATTTCCAAATATTATTGTTTTTACTGTCTTTTTAATTAAATGTAGCCTTGGTGAGCATAAAACATTTCAAAAAGTCTTTAAAACAAATCTTACCAACCCTAAACCTTTGAATGGTAGTTTATAATAGCATTTTTTTTCTGAGAAATGTATAGTTAACTGCGTATAATGATAGCTTGATTGCACTGTAACTGCATAAATACATAGGAATTAATTATTTTAGCTAATAAATTGCAGAGTACAGAGATGTTTCCGGTTCTATCAAGTTAACTTTGTTTTGTTAGCATTTTTATTTATTTATTTATTATTATTATTATTTTATTTTATTTTATTTTTATTTTTTATTTTATTTTTTGAGAAAATGCCGCAGTTAAACAACAGTATGTAGAAAAAACATGAAGTATGAGTTATTATAGGTACTTCTGTAATAAAGGCTAATTTTCCATTTAAGACCATCAGTCAGTCAGTGTAAGGTGGCAGTCAACATTTAGAGTGGCTACTGAGCCTGCGTGACTCTCTATTGGGGCCCAGACTGGCTCTTATCTGGAGGGAACCTCTAATCACACTCAGACAGACTAAATGCTGGTCAGTGAAAGATTGGGTTAGTATGTCATGAAGGCATTTCAGTTCTGTTGAACATAATCCTTCTCTACTAAATTAGTCACTAACAACAATCATGTCTAAAACTTGACTACTAGCCAGCCATAACGTTCCATTCCTAGACATCTGCAATTTTCCTGCTAGCCTAAAGTCATGGCCAAAAGCTTTTGCAGTTACATACATTTTGTGTATTGCAAAGTGTGCTGCTAAAGCTGTTGTGGTGTTCGTTCACATTTAGGGATATGTCGGTATCCAATTTTCATGTTGCGAATAAATTGCTTATGCTTTTATCACGTTATTGAAATTTAGTTTCAGAAAAGTGGTCATAATAAAGTATTACAGATTTAGTATCTCTTTTTCTTCTACCAAAAATAGCTGAAAATTTAAATACAATAAAGCAATACAGAAAAATATATAAAGTTAAATGTTTTAAACAGATTAAAGTGCAAAAGAAATATAAAGACCAGATCACTTTACAATAAGATCTCATTAGTTAACCTTATTTAATGCATTAACATTCACAATGGGCAATAGGTACATTTGCTACAGAAGTTATTAATCTTTGTTAAAAAATACAAGTCTTAGTTCATGTTAGTTCATTAAATAACACTGTTGCAACTTTTGATTGTAACACGTTATAAAATTTTGGAATACCTAAGATTAATGAATGTTCAGAAGATTTTTTAATTGGCAGTTTGTTAACTAATTAAGTAACTAATGTTAACTAATGAAGTTTGTGAATTTTACATAAAAAAATAATAATAATAATAAATGGCTGCTGTGGATGCCAGAACTAAATTTAAAATTTAGTTGTTTGTTTGTTTTAATATACTGACAACTACTTCATAAACTCAGTTGATGGAGAAATTAAAGTTTATCAACAGATTTTCAATTAATATAAATTACATTTAAAATGTTGTCATTTAGCAGACGCTTTTATCCAAAGAGATTTACAAATGAGTACAATATGGTTCAATATTATATTGAGAATTGTGGCATCCCACAAATGTGTCGCTCATTTCCAATCACTCTACCGGCCTCGCTCCTGTTCCCACGGCTCTCGGCCCCGGCCCACTCGTCACATATATATATATATACTCACACACACACACACACAAAGGAAAACAAGTAGCTAGAATAGAAAAAATTTGAATGCTAGTTTTTTTTATAAAAAAGACGATGAAGTAGAATTTAAATAGAATAGAAAGTGATAGCGTTAGAGGGTCAAATAAAGATGGAACAGATGTGTTTTTAGTCGTTTCTTGAATATGGCTAAGGATATGCTTTTGTGCCTCTTTGAGATACAATAGTGTGTCGTTCACTTGCAGAATGCAAGCTTCTTGAGGGCATATAACTCTGAAGTATTACATTTTGATGAATAGAGGTGTGTGTGTGGTTGTTTGTGTGTGTTTATATACAGATTTATTCATTAATGTGTGAAATGTTTTTTTTTTTAATGAAAAATCATTTGTTTATAATCTCTGTTCAGAAGAGACAAACAAAACAAAAAAATCTGCATCGGCTATCGACCAGAATTAGTTGGAAAAATATCAGCATATTGAATATCGGCGAAAATCCAATATTGTGCATCCCAAATTAAACTTGCATTTATCTTTTTTTATAGTGAGGTTTATTAACTGTCAGATTCAAGTATTGCCTTCCTGAATAACTGATATATATAAGAATAACTATTCTTTTGTCCCAGTGTGGTGATGACTGGATCCTACAACAACTTTTTCCGAATGTTGGACCGCACCCAGCGGCGGGACGTCACCCTGGAGGCTTCGCGCGAGAGCTGCAAGCCCCGGCAGCTGCTGAAGCCTCGTAGAGTTTGCGCAGGCGGCAAGCGAAAGAAGGATGAGATCAGCGTGGACAGCCTGGACTTCAACAAGAAGATCCTACACACCGCCTGGCACCCGCAGGAAAATATCATTGCTGTGGCAACCACCAACAACCTCTACATCTTCCAGGAAAAAGTGAACTAAAACGGTCGTCATGGGGAGAGGAAGCTTCTGAACCTCTCTCTCTATGTGAAAATTAAAAAAAAGAACTAGCAAAAATCATTTCTGTGACAGCTACCATCATCACATAACCAACCTTGGCCTACTCCAGGACAGAATGACCTAGGCGAGCCAACTAGTGGCAGTCAATACTGAGCAAACTGGTTCAGACTGGTCTGGAGAAAAGCGCAACCTGGCCTCGGCCTCTATGGCACCATGACACGCGCCTTGCTCTGGTGATGTTGTGCCAACCTGTCTGTACCCTCCGTCCCTTTTCCCCTTACCCAAAAGCCCAGGGATGAATTGGGTGGCAATCTCTGACAGATTTCAACCATACTTTTTTTTTGTTGTTTTTTTGTTTTGGCTTTGGTTTATTCAAGGTGTCTGTATAAAAACTAATTTGAACTCATGTGGATGTGTCCCTGTGTCCTTTAATCCTCCATATGTTGTTTGTGCCATTGTAATTATTTTTAATCTGATCAGAGAAACTGCCATGTTTTAGTTTGTTTTAATTTTGTTTTAATTTTTTTTAATGTTGAATTTTTTTTTTAGTTCTTTTTAGTACTCCTTACATTTCATACTGTCCCATTACACTCCATTACAGCCACAAAACGTTTCGGCTGTTTCTTTTCAGATATCCACACACTCATACCATCCATCACATTGGTCCAAAGAGCTTTTCCTGTTCTTTTTTTTTCCTTTTCGTGGCATAGACGGCATTGCCGTGTTTGCTGTAGGAATATAACATACACTTGTTCAAGCGCATACACTCCAGTTGGACTGCTCGCTCATGTACGAGTCATTCAGCCTTACAGGGTTTATTTTCCTTTGTGATCCATGCCTGATTTCTGTCTACACTCTCTCCATCTCAAGAATTACAAATTGAGAAAGATTATAGAGATTATGATATCAAAATGGTATTTATAAATGGAACAAACAATTACATGGGAGTTGTGTCTTCTTTGAATATGCAAAGCATGCCTTGTACAAAACTGAAAAGCATTAGTGTTGTCAAACTAATATAGGATATTAAAGGATTTTGAGAACCATAAGGGATGTTCTGCAGTTGACCATTTGGATAAATGGTAAATTTAAGTGTTGCTCCAATATTTTAGTGCCAAATGCCCTCTTTCTAATGTATAAGCTCCTGATAGATCAAGAACATTGACTAGATCTTTTTAATACTGGATTAAACTTTTTAAAATAAAACAAATAAAATGCATGGTGAAGGTAGAAATATTCTTGTGCTGTGGCCCAATTCGATGTTTGTCGCAAAAATCCTCTATTGTGTGGTGTCATTACGATTATTTGACTGGTCCTGATGAAGACGGAGCATCGCCAAACTCGAATATGTTTGATATATACATAGGATATATACGACTCCAGATCGGGCTGCCTCTGACGTGATAGCCGCAATAGCCAATGAGAGCGAGCAAGCAGCAACTACCGGATGTTGCGTGCTTCTATAGCTGATTCCTGGCGGCCACAAATATGACATGAAAGCAGAGAACATCACCCATATTCTTTTCTATACTTTATTTTTCACTGTGAAGCAGAACGCATGCCGGGAGAGTCGGCTGACAACATTGATTTTCCTCTTTTTTTTTTTTTTTTTCTCTAGTCAGCGTTTGATCTCGCTAGTGTCCGTGAGATCACTTATCACTGTGAAATCATTCGTACAATCATCAAGTGTGTGGTCTGGTGGAATCGTCTAGTGCCCCCTTCCTCGAATCTTACCCTGGAGGTCCAATGCACCGCAGTGTTTAACTCCAACCTGATCAAAGTCACCTGTCTGGGATTATCTAATGATCCCAAAGACATTAATTGGCATTGATTAGCATGCTCAGGTGTGTTTGATTAGGGTTAGAGCTAAACTCTGCAGGAAAGTGGATCTCGAGGTCCAGATTTGAGGATCCCTGGTCTAGTGTGTGCTTTCAGAGGATTATAAATCTAAAAATCAGTTGAACTGTCTTGTCTGTGATCTCCCATGGTTTTTAAAATCGTCTAGTGTGCGGCAAGCCTAAGCCATTTCACTTGAATATTTATATTTATGTCAGAATTTGTCAAATGAAAATGACAAAAAAGTGCTGGCGGTGGTTGGCATTTTTATTTAAAGAGTTAAGTATAGTTATTAAATTAATGCATTCAGCAGACGCTTTTATCCAAAATGACTTGCAGTGCATTCAGGCTAACAATTTTTACCTATCATGTGTTCCCAGGGAATCGAACCCCCAACCTTGCACTTGATATTGTAATGCGATACGAATTGAGCTACAGGAACACTTATTAGTAGCTTAAAGATATGTTCTAAACTAGTGCAATTAGCAACAATTGCAGTATATACTAAGAACCGTTGATATCCGAACCACAGATGCATACAAAAATCAATGGGTAAAATTTGCAATTTGTTAGGGGGAAAATCACTATATTGACTAGTCATTCTAATGGAAAATTATAATGAGCAAAAATAATACACACATCTAATGGAAACTAGCTAATGGAATTAAAAAAAAAGATGGTGGTTATTACTGCATGACTTTCAAGTAATGAAAAAGTATAGGCAACAACGATAGATGCTAGTTTAAGAAATCAATGTTAAATGGGCTTGCCATACGACATATTAGTTTATTGAGAAAGAGTCCATTAAGTAATGTTGGTGTCTTTGTTATCATTTTAGGCAGGAAATCTGTGCTCCCATAACCGCCTTGAGGTCAGCCACAAAGGCGGTTATTAGCGAATTTAAAAGCCACCCCCTTCACAGAGCGTCCGATTAGAGATCGGGCTCTGTCACGCGTGAGCGCGCAGCGCTTGTTCATGCACTCATTCTTATGCAAGCCGCCCAACACAGAGCCACGATGTCCGACGCTGCTGCTCCAGCAGACAACAACGGGGAGCCTGCATTAAACGGTATGTACAGCCGGAGCCCCTCGCTGTATTGTTCTGACATCTATCAAATCTGTTCGAGAAGCCTTTAGCTTGTCTGTATTGGTGATTTTGATACGTTTAATTATTTCGTTTAATGTATTTTTTTTAGTTGCAGCAACATTTCTGTGACATATAGAGGGCGGGGTTTGCGGGAATAAAATTGCGTCATGTTTATTGACAAGCCTTTTGTCCAATAGCTTTTGAGCTTGTGTGAGGAGGCGTGTTTTAAAAAGTGATTGACTTTAATCCAAGCCAATAGTGTGGTTAAACGTTTTTAGTAGGCTGGCCAAAGCCGATGTCAACAAGGCGAGAACTAGAGCAACTCGATAATGGAGATTTTGGATGCTTGAAAAAACATGTTTTAATTCGTTTAATAAATATGTAACGCATACATTTGTTTCTCCGGTGTGTTTATTAGAAGTGGCTCAAGGAAAAAGTGTTTTGTTCATATTTGTTTGAGATGTAACGCATGATATGTGGCAGCAAATAAGGTTTTCGTGTGAGCTGCGAGGTTGCAAACAAACTGGTTTCTTTATTGGCTTCTGACCTCTTCGATTTAACAACTAAATTAGTATTGAATTCAATAAGTAGACTAAACCCAGTTTGAAATGCACTCAAAAATAACTTGCATCCGAAAAAGTCGTAGCCTACCCTTTTAGCCAGACCATAAACAAAGAGTTCATTATTATCATACAGTATGTGTGGATTTGCTAAAAATATTACCATTTTAAAATCCATATCAGTTCATTTGTCATTAAATATAGCCTACAATTTTCAATTATCTAAATATTAAGACCACTATTTTTGTGCAGTGTTAAACAACTATGAGTGAGCTCACAGCCCCAGTTCAGGACGACACTTCATAAATTCTACTATGATAAAGGCTTGAGTCCTGAAGAGTAATTAGTAGTGATCCAGATTATTAGTAAATTTTTATATATTGGCCTTCTCAATGTACCAAATACATCATTTCCGATTTTGTCATTCGACAATATATCGACAATAAATCATAAATCGGTGAGTGTTGATTGGCAGTATATATACGAATCAGCTCACGTCTGCTCCGCGATTCCGTCAAATGGTTCCGAACAGAACCGATGCGCGGGACTCGATCAAGCGGACAGAAGAAGCAGTGAAAGGTTGCAGCATCACTGACCTGTTCAGGGCTTCGAGAGCAGGTCAGTTTAATCTGTTAATGTGCTAGATAGTTTTGTCTGTGTTAACCTAGTTGAGTATTAAACTTGTTGGCTATAAGTAGCACCCCATTATTGTCATAATTCAGGATACTGTGCTAAAGGACATCAATATCGATAATAAAGTTACATAAAAAAATAAAAAAAAATGATCAAAGACAGATATTCACATGGATTTATTGTACAGGGAGGGGCTAGAGCACACAGCAGCACAAAAAATAATGAGTCCGAGCCTAATAATTCAATAGTGACTTTTTCAACAAATAAATTGTACTCATGTTGACATTTTGGCCCTTTAGAAATTGGGTTTTAATACACTATCAGTCAAACGGTTTTTATCAGTAAGATTTAAAAAAATTTTTTTTGTTTTTAAAGAAATATCTTTTGCTCACCACAAGACTGCATTTGTTTGATCCAATAAACAGCAATATTTTGAAATTGTATTATTTAAAATGACTGCTTTCTATTTGAATATATTTAAAAATGTATTTTTTTTTCTTGTGATTTCCGAAATGTTCAGCATTATTTATTTCTCCAGTCTTCAGTGTCACATGATCCTTCAGAAATCATTGTGATATGCTGATTTGCTGCTCAAAAAAACAAAACAAAAAAAACACGTATTATTTTAATTATTATTTTAATAATAATTATTATTATATTGACTTTTTTTCAGGATTCTTTAATGAATAGACATTTCAGAAGAACAGAATTTAATAGAAATTCTTAAATAGAAATCTTTTGTAACATTATAAATGCCTTTATTACCTTTGATCAACAAACAAATAAATAAAATTAAAATAAAATTAGTACAAATAAATACATTAAAATATATAATAATAATTCTGACTCCAAGCTTTTGGTATAGTGCATAATGTTACAAAAGCTTTTTATTTCAGATAAATGCTGCTCTTTGGATGTTTCTATTCATCAAAAAATCCTGATGTACTCAACTGTTTTAAATATTATTATTATTATAATTATTATTATTATTATTATTAATAACAACAAATATGTTTCTTGAACAGCAAATGAGCATATAAGAATGATTTCTGAGGATCATGTTACACTGAAGTCTGCAGTAATGATGCTGAAAATTCAGCTTCTTGATCACAGAAATCAATTACATTTTAAAATGTATTCAATGAAAGGCAGTGATTTTAAACAGTAAAAATATTTCACAATATTACTGCTCTTGCTGTACTTTGTATCACATAAATGCAGGCTTGGTGAGCAGAAGAGACTTCTTTAAAAACATTACAAATTCTACTGTTCAAAAACGGTAGTATATACTTGTATGTAATATAGGTGTATCTATATTATAAACTGTTTAAAATATGAATCTGTGATACTAAAATAACACTTATTGATAGCTGCACAATGGCTTTTCACACTGTGCATAACCCTGGTATAAGGCCATTGTATTTCCTCAATGAATTCTGTGGCCAGTTTTTCATTCACTAGATGTTGAAAATATCATCAACAGCACCACAGTCCAGTTATCTCATAAAACTCTAGGTTTCACACAGATGAGGCAGAACTTGGCCAGATCTCAGTGCAGTGATGTGATGGCCACAGTTTTCTCAGTCACTATAGTGAAGAAACTGCCTAGAGAAAGTGAAATGACATCTTAATGTTGGCCAGGCTCTTTTAGTGTAACAGATGGGCAAATGTGGGCTCAGTTTACAGTGTTTGTTTAACAATTTGGATGTGCCTGGCGGTGTACAAGACATGATGACTGCTAGCTGGAGGACGTGTGAAGAGACTCTGCCCACAGCCAAAGATCTAACCGGATGAATCTCTCAAAACCAGTCAAGAACACGCCCGGTCATATTTCTTCAAGAAAATCAAAAGAATGGATGGACAAACAGAACGAGCACGTGCATTTTTAGTTTTTAACTTGTTTTACTTAAAGCTCTTCTGGATTTGTTCTGAATAAAAAAATGTGGTTTGGTAATAAAAAGTTAAACGTAAATTAAGGCTTTTAAATATAATGTTAATTAGCTATAATTACTTTTCTGTTCAGATATAAAAAATAATAATAATATGTTACTGGTCAATTGTCTATATATAATTTATAATTAATATAATTTATATTTTATTTGTGTATATATGTATGTGTGTATGTTTTATATATTTTTTTGTATTATTGTTTAAAGAATTTGCATATGCGCGAGAGTATTATTATTATTATTATTATTATTATTGTTACTATTATTATTTCTCAGAATTTTCCTTAAAGAAAAGTCAAATCTAAATGTACATTTTAAGTTTGTGTTTTGTACGTTTAGTTTAGTTTAAATAATTTAATTATTTTTTTCCGGCAGAGACACTTTCAATTATTCAAAGTTGACAGTAAATGTAATATAATATAATATAATATAATATAATATCAATTAAATACATTTAAACAGCACACCCATTTACAATATTTAATTTTATAATAATCAGATTTGCCATCACAGGAATAAATGACATAAAAAAGAGGCTTCCTTAAAAAAAAAAAAAAAAAAAATATTACCGATCCCAAAATTTATTATTTCTACAACAATACAGTGTTATATTGAATATGTAATCATAATCATATTTTAAATGACTGAAAATACCAATATTTGTCTACCACAGATCTTCCTGTATCGGAGCCACACAGTGATCACTTTATAGCAGTGATGCTTTAATGTTTCATAAATGAGACTCTCTCATACTATTATCTAATTTTGATCTCTATATATTTCCCGATGACAGCTAAAGTAATGTTCCACTGTTGGCCAGAATGTTCAGCTTGCAGCACTGTTTGTGTCAGTGGATTGAGACAAAGGTCAGCCGAATTCACACGGACATGTCACATGATCCGTGTTTGCTCAATCCAAGGATGTTATGTTGACCTTCTTTTGTCTTCCTCTTTTTGTTTTCCTGGAAGTGGCTCACGAGGCATTCGGTTTATACTTAGTTCATGGTTGTTCAGCAGCGTGCGCTGGTTAAGCCGGAGGTAAACCGAGGACTGACCACGCAATAACACAGACTTTTCTGATGAGACAGCACTGCAGATGTGGGTGAGAGGGGAACACGGGAATCTTAACCGTGCTCTTCCCTGACTCGTGGATGAAAGGGAGTCTGTGTGTTTGTGTTGATCAGGCCATGCGCTCAGGGAGTGTGTCCCTGCTCAGACTCACATAGAGCACGCGGCGGTCAGGTCAGGTGTGACTCCATAATATCAGTGAGCTCAATAAGTCTGAGAGGGAGGCATTTACTGTCCTTTCACCACACAGTTAAGAGAAGTTAAACCAGACCACCAACCATTTCTGTCACCGTCTCGGTTCATACAGTGGTGGATACAGTGGATGCAAAATCATTTCCAAGTCACATTTCGCTCTAAAATCTGATATTTTGTAAAGAAAATTAAGTGTGCTTTTATGACTTTTTTTTTTAGATTTATTTGCATGCAGTATTTATTATTTTATTTAGACTGTCAGATTGTATTTACTATAATCCATAAACAACCTGACATTTTGTTTTTATAATTTATATCAATGTTGATCAAAAAAGTATATTATTTTGTGCATTACCTTTAAAAAAATACAGTAATAAACATTTATAGTGTGAAATATTATTTCAGTTTGAAATGACTCTTTTCTATTTGAATATATAAAAAAAAAATATTTATTTCTGTGATGCAAAGTTGATTTTCAGCATCATTATTCCAGTCTTCAGTGTCACATGATCACATGAAATCATTCTGATAGGCAGCGTTGCTGCTTAATAAAAATGTCTCAATATTATCAATGTTGAAAACGTTTAAATGTTTTGCTTATTATTTTTGTGGAAACCGTGGTGTGCCTTTTTCAGGATGCTTTGATGCATAGAAAGTTTAGAGAAAATAATTTGTTTGAAATAGAAATCTTTTGTCCCCTACATGACTTTTCAGAGTTTGATCACTTTAGTAGCAAATATTGAAATAAACACGGTGACCTTTAATAAAATAAAATAAACTGATAAAAAATAATTTTTATTTAAAAATGACAACAATAGGCCAATCCCATAGGACATGTTCTTGCTCTTTGATGTTTGTCCCGAGTCAGATGGGCGTCTTTGGTCATTACATAATGACTTTTTTCTTTTTATTCATTGTCTATTACTGTAAGCACCATACAATAAATACTATACAATGTAAATAATATATTGCTACTTTTTTTTTTTGCATTACAATAATGAAAATGTAGGTATGATCAAAGTATGATTTCTTAATTCCTTTTAAAGTCTTTTGAATCAAAATATTAGGTTCTGTGTGATTGGTAAAACAAAAACATTTAATTAACAATAAAATAAAATAATGAAATGTTATGATCTTGATTTTAAATGTTATAAGCTTTAATGTATATGCTTTGTTGTGATTGTTTTATGATCTTGTTTAGGGTCATGGGTAGAGCTGGAGATGAACAGAAATGCCGCCTCTCTCTCTTCCTCCAGCCCCTCAGTGCCGCCCCCTCTAGCCCAGCTAGTAGAGGAGGATGTTGGGATTGTGGGGGGGCTTGAACATGTTCCCTCATCATCTTCCATCCACAATGGAGACATGGAAAAAATCCTGTTAGATGCCCAGCATGAATCCAGCCGCAGTAACTCCTCATGCGACAGGTAGACACCATGTTTAATGTCATATTAATGCCACAAAATAAAAATTCTCTCATTATGCGCTCACCCTAGGTTCACAGCTTGAGTTCAATGACCTCATAGATGATGAGCAGGAGTATAAACATCCACACCAAATCACACGAGGTGTCACTGACCTCATGCTGATAGGATACGCCCATAATAACTCTTTCTCACTCAAACTCATTGAGTCACATGATTCTGATGTTTACTGTAGGAATACAGTGTTTCTCTCTCATATGGACACAGACTAATGCTCTCTCAAACACTGCATAGTTCACACAAAAATGAAAACTTATTCGTTCCTAACCTGTATGACTTTCTTTGAACTGTGAAACACAAAAGGAGATGTTTAGCATAATGTGCAAGCTGCTTTTTTCCATAAAATGAAAGCGATCGGTCATTCATGCTGCCCTAAAAGGACAAAATAGCAACAGATTTTCATAAAATCGTCTGTTGAAGTCAAACGAAAGCTTTGTGTGAGGAATAGAATGATATTTAAGCCATTTTAATGACAATTCTTAAAGGGATAGATCAGCTAAAAATTACTAAAAATTACAATTACCTCACAATTTACCCACCCTCAAGCCATCCTAGATATATGAATATGACTTTCTCCTTTCCGACGAAATACATTTGGGAGTTATATTTAAAAATGTTTGGGCTTTTCCAAGCTTCATCATTGCGTGGAATGTGTGGTAATATTCATAGTCCAATAGAAGTCCAATAAACTGCGTCCATCCATCATAAAAAAAGCGCCCCACATGGCTCTGGGGGATAATAAAGACATTTTGAAGCAAATCGATGTGTTTTTGAATTCACAAATTTTTATGTTTAAAACTTTATAAACCATAATCTCTAGCTTTTGCTAACTGTTGTAAGCACGTTCACACACAAGACAGTGGCGTTCCTGTAGGACATAAGCATAGAGCAAGCTCTGCAGATTAACATAACTGCTCACTCCCACAGCCCTCCTCGACCTCACAGTCCTCAGGATGAAGGCCAGATCATTTTCGACGTGGACGTGAGGAGGGACAGTCAGGTACTTCCTCTTGAGAACGTTATGGATCATCTAATTTATGGAAAGAGCTCTGGCTTCTCTTCATTACCTGTCTGAGGTTGTGTTTGGGTGTGTGTCTGTGTCCACTCAGGAGGAAGTGATGGAGAAGATCAGAGATGATGACATCTTAATGAAGGATTCAGACCGGGTGGCAGACTGGTCAAGTAGGCCAGAGAATATTCCGCCTAAGTAAGCACCAGTGAGGACTCGCATACATATTTGTAACTTTTGCACTTAAAAAAAAATATATATATATTATTTAAGATTTAGTACATCCAGTTAACCCAGTTAATGAGAAATTATGTCTTGACAACGAGCTTGCTAGGTTTTTTTGTTGTTTGTTTATTCTTTTCCGGTTATAGGGGTTTTTTTTGTTTGTTTTGTTTTTTACTGTAATAACCCTTGTATACACAGATATTTCCACAAACCATGATCAAGCAGAGATCTTTTTCAAGCATCAGTCAAAAGCTAGTGATCTAATTAATGTTTGTCTAAATAGACGGCATCTTGATTTTATATGCTCTACATATGTTGCAACTTTCACTCTCGTACAAGCAGCTAATAGCACTGTGTGTTAATAGCTGATTCAGACATTAGCATGTTGCTAAGCTAACACTTCAAAACAATAATGAGCACTCTGTCAAGGTCACTTGTGTGCAGCAAATGAATCTCACTAACCGTCAGCATTAGCATGTCGCTAGGCTAACACTTGAAAACACATGAGCACAAAAACACAGACACAAATGCTGAGTGAAATTATGTATGTATTATGCCTTTTAGTAAGTTTTACTAAATTGTATCATGATAGGACAGTATGTTGACAGGAAATGAAGTGGGAGATGTGTCCTAACAAGTAATGTATGTAGATAGTGAGCTCACTAGGTTTTGTGTTGCACCTGTAGTGTTCTGAGTTTTTGTTTTTTTTGGCTGGAGTCAAAGTCTGCAGGCAGTGAGATGCTGTTGTGGTGATGGGTGGGTTTATCTTTCTGACAGGGAGTTTCATTTCCGGCACCCGCGGCGTTCAGTGACTCTCAGCATGAGGAAGACAGGAGCCATGAAGGACGGAGGCATCTTCTCTGCGGAGTTCCTCAAAGTGTTCATCCCCTCACTGCTTCTGTCCCACATCCTGGTCCTGGGTCTCGGGTAGATACACCTTAAAACACAAACACACTTGTAACTTGGTGTTGCACAAAGCTAGCAGATTGAAGCTTTCAGATGTTTAAAGTTCTATTTTTTAGTTCGTGTCTGAGAGCTGTTTATAGGCATGCCTAACATCTAGTTGGTGGTCACCTGTTTGTACACTAAAGGTGCGGCCAAATTTTTTACAATTTGGGTGGTAAAATGGGTCCATTATTTATTGTCAAGAATGTAGCGAAGTATGAAGCACCACTCACACAGAAGTCACTTTCAAAGCAAGCCGTTTCTGCTAACTCAAAACCGTTGTGAAGTTTGCTCTGGGAAATCTTTAGCAATTTCGAAATGGCTTGGATTCCTGTTTGCAGAAAATTTGCATAACATGAGTAAATGTTACCGCACCTTAACAGCATTCATATTACACCACCGAGACAATTCATACACCCCTGATTACTATGTAGCTTAACAACAGTGTGATCTTCTGCATATGAAGTTTCTGACACTTTCATTTTCTAAAACAGGGTCTACATTGGGAAAAGACTGACAACTGCCTCTGCAAGCTCCATTTGAACACCGATCTGATCGAGTGCCTCAGGCGTGACACGGGTGGATTAGGGAGAAGGTGGCAGTTTTTATGAAGAAGCCTCTGCTGCCCTTTCTGCTCCTTTACTCTTTTCAGCCACCTTTCTTCCCTTTTTTAGTGGTTCCTTTATTTAACCTTTCCAGGTTGAGAAGCATCAGGCCCTCTTTTTTCCTCGTTTATAATTTTCTGTTTCTCTTTTCCAGTTCTGAATGTTCTAACACCCCCTTTGAGTTAATTTTGGAAGTTTTTGCTTGAAACCAAATGTGCACACACTAGCTCTGCCCTAGCTAGATTCAGCTAGGAGGTAAAAAGCATCCCGTTTCGGTCCAGTCACCTGACCCAACAGTGGGCCACTCCCAGGTGATGAAGAATCCCCCTGGTTTTCACCCTCAAAATGGGAACAACCGAAATATATTGAATTTTGAAGTTATTTGAGCATGCCTGAGTGCTAGCTAAGATTTTATTTATTACTACAAATGCTACCAATTTTAGTTATTTTATTATGGACTTGGAAGTGTTTTTGGAAAGATAGGGCTCTCCGTAGACCCCAAACTCTTCTGGTAAAGACAAAAAAAATAATAGCTGAGGCATGATAAACATTTATGACTTTATCAAATGCAATTTTATACCAACTTTTCCAAAATCTTTTACACAACTTTTTTAAATACTTCATCTCATAAACCTAGATAAAAACAGTCTGGTGGGGTTGATGGATCTCTGAATGAAATAAGTGATTATTTTACCTGTCCTTGTTTCTATGTGTTTGTTGTGTCGTTTTGTTAGTTTTCTTCACGTACATATCAGGACCTAGTGATTTCTCACTAGTGTCTACCTACTTTTCAGCGCCACACAGTTTATAATTGGCATTCAGAGCTGAAAGGATCTTGCTAACAAGAACAGTGGCTTTAGTGTTTTGCCATGCAGTAATGGCTGGGTCAGACTTTCTGGAATTTTGTTAAACATTTCCATACTTCCCAGTCTCTTATTAATTTATGTCATTTCAGAGCTGTTAGTTTGAGGACAACTGTGCAAGATAAATTTGTATCTCCAATTTATAGAAATAATATATATATTCTGTCATTATTTCCTCAACTTCATGTTGTTCCAAAAAATACATTCTTTTAGTTGTAGATCACAAAAGAAGAAGCTTTGAACAGTGTCTGTTCTGCTCTTTTCTGATCTATGAAGGTTCGTTGAGATAAACTGGAAAAGGGCCGCTTGGATTTCTTTAGAATATCTCCATATACAAAAGGTTGAATAATGATGGCAGAATTAAAATTCTTGTTTGAGCTACTATCCAGGCACACTTAGTCATAGTCACGCACATTTAGTAAACCCGTATAACTCCAGCACAACAGGTGACTTGTGTTTTTCCAGGACATCCCAGCGCCCATCGTTGGGAGCTGAATTTGTGTATTAAACCCTAAAGTGAATTCTCATCAAGTCTAGTAGAGTTTTGCCTTGTTTTTTAAGTGTATTTTGGATGTGAACATTTTTTCATTGGTCTTCATTGTCTACCTGAGGATCCACTTCTCCTCGAACACAGCTGCCAAAACTAACTCTTATGAACTTTGTGCCTCATTTCCTTCATTATTGATAAGGCGTCCTGTTATCACTTCCTGTCATTTGTTGTTTTGCATCTTCTTGGTGAGCATAACTTTAGGGAAGTTCCTCATATGCTTTTTTTTTTTTTTTTTTTTCTGGCAATCAAGGTACAGTAAACTAGAAGAGAAGGCACAGATAGTTATTTTATTTGTGTTGGCAGTTGGAAAGAAGTTCTTCTGACTGGGATGCAATGATGAAAGGAATTGTGATTTTATTGATTTGACAAACCTTTTATTTTCTCCCCTGCTGGAAAAAGTTTTAAAATTAAAAGAACAATCTGCATTTTTTTGTTGTGTTGAAATAATGCATTTTATTTGTGTTTGATTTCATTATACATGATATTGATGATTTCTTGAAATCTTGAAAATATTGTACCACACATACATACTATTTTTTTTATCTTTTTTTTTTCAAAAGGAATTTCTCTCTATCATCATCTATGGTTTAATAATGCTATTATCATTTATCAATCAACAATATTGTTCCTCTGTGTCATTATCGTTATATTCAAATATATAATTATAGTTTACATTTTTTAACTAATATTATTACAGTAATCGGTCTAGTTGATAACCATTAATCAGAGGTCACTTCCAAACTAAGCTTTATTCAAGCTAACCATTTTTGATTCTCAGAACATTCTGGGAATTGTAGTTTTTGGTTCCCAGAACGTTCCCTGTTGGTTATCAAGGAAAGTTGTCTTAACATAAATAGAACGTTCCCCTTTAGGTCAGGGGGAAGTTCCCTGCACATTCTCAGTAGGTTCCAGGAACGTTCCCCTAACCTAACGGGAACATTCTATTTACGTTTCAAACCAACAGTGAACGTTCCCAGCACATTTTCCAAACATCTTCCAAACCTACTATATATCCTGGTGTACGTCAGTAATGATCCAGCACCACCGATGCCGGTAGAGTTAAAGGTTTACTCCACCCCCAAAATGCTAATTTTATCATTAATCCCTTACCTCCATGTCATTCCAAACCTGTAAAAGTTTCGTTCGTCTTCGGAAACAAAATTTAAGATATTTTTGGATAAAAACCAGGAGACTTGTGACTGTCCCACAGACTGCCAAATTAGTTACATTGTCAAGGTTGTTTTTGTAAAGTGCATTTGACTTGACACATGTCCGAATAGTAAGCTTCACTTCCTGTCTCATGAGATACCTTCATCTGATCGATTTTTGATGGCAGCATCTATCATTCACTTCCTTTGATATCCCACAATCCTGTTCCATCCCGTGACGGTTAAGCATACAGCAGCATACAGGAAAATAAATGTACACTATTATTATAATTTTTGATAACTTAAACTTACCTTATTATTCTTGTATATTCAGAATCACCGTTTGTCCAGTGGTAAAAGTGCAAACAGTAGCTCTGCTTCTTTTCCCAGGTTCAGCAAATTCGGTTATAGTTTATTGCTAAAGTTTAAGATTACTGATTTCATGAAGACTCTTCACATGTTTATTTCTCTCCTGATTAAACTGCTCTTTGTTTTGTCAGGTTGCATACTTAGTTAAAAATCTATCTCTTTTATTTGTCAAATGTATGTTCTTCACTTCACTTCTTTGCTATTGAAATGACTGGATTTTGGCAGGGACCATTTGACAAACAATGTTAAATGTGACCTAATTTAAAGACCTGCTGTTAGTAAGAAGAATTGTAAAACAAATCCTACAAGGTATTTTGTAGCACAGCTGACCACACTGTGGCCTGATTCTTGTCTCTGTTTGTGGACATTTCCCACCAAATCCGACCCATCTGCTCAAAATATATTATTATTTTAGACTTGGCTGATAAAGGTAAATCAAGAACCACATTTTACATGTTTATTAACGGAACTGTTAGTTTTACCTTTAAAAACTTAATGTAGTGCACCTTTAGCAGTCATTTTTATTATTTCAATAAAATGATACTTTTATTGTTCTTAGTCAAGCATCATTACTGTTGCTCATAGTCTCTTTGGGCTTGGACCAGAATGTAACCACCCAGCAATGCTAGCAACCACTCAGAACACAGAATTAGATCTCCAGAGCTGGGAACGTCTGGGAATTCAACCTGAGGTGAGAACTTCTCCGGCTCTACAGTTTGCACACCGAGCCATGTTGTTGAAACTAGTGAGATGATTAGTTTGGAGCCAGACTGCACCAGAGACAGATAGATAAATCATCAACCATTTGTAATATTACACACAACTCTCAGTTATCATGATCTCACTGCATTCCCCCCATCAGTATGGATCCATTTCTCATTGACATGTTAGGGTTAACCAAACAAATCTTGTCCTGAACATAAGTTAAGACCATTCTGGCAACCGTCCGGCCCACCTTAAATCTGACTCATGCTTCGTTGTACAATCTCATATGAAATGCATATCATATTTGTGCTCTGTCGCTGTCTCTGTCTGAGATAATGTGAATTTTAATCAGTTATTTAGGCTTCTTGTGGTAAAATCACGAAGGGTTGAATGAGTGCCACTCTGCTAGTTATGAAGAACAGTTATATGCTATTTGTAGCTGAAATGCTTAAGCTCTTCTTTGATTGGTTCACAATGCAGAAAAGCTTTTACCACTGAATCAATTTCCTCCATTGATTTGTGTGAAATTCTGCACCCCGAGCTAAGAGGCTGCAACCAGTTATACCGACACTAAACGCCTAAATTGCCTTTGTGAGTTCATTTGGTTTAACTTAATTAATATTAACCCAGTTTAGTCTAAAGCGATACACGACTGCCCTCTAGTGGCGCAGATGGGACATTAAGGGTGTGCCTCATTCTGACTCAACATGGAGTGGAAAACGACATCATCCGCCTTCCAAAATGTTGTGGTATGTGTTTATGGATACAGTTGCCTACAACTAACCCCACCCCATCCCACCCCCACCCACCAACACACACACAGCTTGCCCCTGGTAGGTCTCTCAAAGCTTTTAAATAACACTGCAGAAATCAAATGATTGATGAGTCAGCAGTTGCTGCAACCTGCAGGGCGTTTCATATTGTGCACAGATGCAAATCAGATCAGAAAACAGTGGATGGGTTCAATTCAGTGACATCGGCATGAATCTTAATGCATGTTGTTTTGACATGATTAACTGCATCTCTTTTTTTTATCTAAGTGTGTCATATTCACACAGATAGTATAACCCAGTATCCGAGGTTAAATGTAATTTAAAATAATTATGTAGCTTGTCACATGTATTGACTTTGTTTGTAAATTTCAGTTCTTTGAAATATTTTTTTCCTTTAAAATAATAGGTTATAAAACTGGAGATCCTGTGAGTTTTGTATTTCAGTTTGATTAGTCTATGCCTCCCAGTAACCCAATGCAACCGCATAGGATGTAGTGGGAGGAGCTGTGGTTGAATTTCCCGTCTTGTGATTGGCTGAAACAGGTGTTCTGAGGTACAGTCAATGTATACATGCTTGTGTGTGTGTGTATGTGTGTGTGTGTGTGTGTGTGTGTGTGCGTGTGTGTGTGTTGTGCTCCAAAACAAAACAATGTCTCCTGTTAACTAGAGAAGTTGCTTGGAAAGGTCTGTTGATCTTTTGTTCCTTTTGTGGCACAAACTGTTTTTCTCACTTTCTCCCCCTCAATCCATCAGCCTGTAAAGACAGTAGCTAATGCAGGAACTCTTTTGAGCGGGTAAGGGCACATGTTGTTATGGAAACTGAGCTTTTGGAGCTATTATTGTGAGGCTGCCTTGGTGAAGCAAGCAGAATAGCGAGTCTCCAATGAGTGAGTGACTGCCATCGAAATGTTCCACCGCCCAGTATTACTTATGCAGCAAAAATTGCTATATGAGAAAAGAATGCCCAAAGCATCTTGGCTTTTTTACTTTGAATACAGCGCGGGAAAAAAATGTTCGATTCCCCAACGCGTGACTCTTTCTTTTTAATTAATCTATTTAATGGTTCTTCCTATTAATGGATCGTTCCGAGAAGAATGACGTCAGTCGTTTTTTTTTTTTTTTTTTTTTTTTTTTTTGATTTAATCAAATCGATCAGTGCAATGTCATTCCCGAGCTAATGAATCTTGAGAGTCAGATCTTTACAGTGATTTAAAACACAACGAGGCCAGTGTGTTCAGATTTCTGAACAAGTGACTCTTATGAGTTGTTTTTTTCTAACCACTCAAAAACCCGAATCAACTGGAGCATTTGCTGAATCAGTCTGACTCACTTACTGAAACACACATTATTATTTATTAATCATGTCGTCTGAATCGAACTGAACCAGGAACTGTAACTATAGGTCTATGATGGTAAATTATTGTTGTTGCTGGAAGATTGTTCTTAAATAACAACGTGTAGCTATAGTTATTAATTGATTAGAAATTGAGTTTTACTAAAATAGTGGAAGGGATCGTTTAGAAAAAGTAGAATGATTACATTTCTAATTTCTCGCGATTCCCTTAAATGAGACGTAACAGAAACGTTCTAATACTGTACGGAGCACAAGAACGCGTCCCGGGCCGTGTGAACTTCCACTCAGAACTCAAGTCAAAAACATGGTGTGGTGCTGAACGGACAGCGCCCTTAACTTTAACCTGCATGGGCGTGGCGCTTCAACTATCAACGGAGCCACGACATTTTAAGAAATAAAAACAAAAATTCAGAGTTACATCCATTCTACGACTTAACCTAACATAGCCTTCATTTCCCTTTGTTTACCACATCCAACGTGTGTTCACCAAACATACAGAACGAACGCTAACAAAGGTAGTCTATCTCACAAAAGACATTAAGTGACAAGTCATCCGAGGAAAGAGCCTTCAGATATGGACACATTACATCTTTAACCCTCAAAACCCCGCATCACTTGCACTGTTTCTCCTCTCCTCTCTCCAGCAGAGCGTCACCTCATCCTCCGTCGGTCTCGCGTCTAATGTAAGGTAACATCTCTGGATTTTCTCTTAATGTTTATCATCGCTTCAGGACGTATACTAACATTAAACCCTGACGGGTTGCGTTTAATAACAACATAATTTGCATTGGCCACATTGATTTGCATCCATTCTTCGTGTTTTGTATTGTTTGACAGATTGTTCAATTTGGGCATCTTTTCTAAAGGGCTTTTCGTTGAAGTCTTTGCTAGTTCCGATCAATTGCATATTAATATGCTGGAGCTGAATGGTGTGGATAATAAAATGTATTGTTTTGGCGACTCATATGTGTTATCTTGAAGAAATGCTAATGGATTGCTTTTATTGTTTCACTTCATTCTTTTCTTCTTTGAGGATTCTTTACATTGTTACTTATGTTTACATTCCATTAGTATTCCTTTAAGATTTCTCTGACAAGTATAGGAACCTCCTCGCTGCACATGCAATGTTGTTTCTCACCTCCAAATGGGAAAACTAACATTTAGCATCCACAGAGCTCTCTAGCCAAAGGTTTACATGCGTTTGCATCCATCTGACAGTATTCACTGAGAGAAATGTCTGCTGCCGGAGATGTGCCTGCGTTTTTCCAGAACATGGGAAGCTCCAGCCCCAACCAGCCACGGCAGAAATTCTGTGGCATGTTCTGCCCAGTGGAGGGTTCGGCGGACAACAAAACACTGGACTTTGACTTGCTGTCATCAGGGAAAGGTCGAGTGATCGAGAGGCAGAAGGATATCTCCAAACCACGAAAGGTGGAGATCAGAAGAAGTACTGGAAAAGAGATTCTGCAGAACCTAAATGACGAGGTAAGAGCTGCAGGGATTGTGCACTGTCATGTGGGTGCAAACATTAACACTAATGCACATATCAGTCTTCATTCAGATGCAGCCTCCCTTGCTTGTAATAACAATCAACCAGAAATAAACCTTTTTTTTCTCAGTAGTAATGCTTCAATTTTCAAGAAAAAAAAAAAAAAACATAGCTTGGATGAATACTGATTTGAAATAATTTTATATATATATATATATATATGTTGTACTAATTTGCAGTCCATAATACACAGCTAATAATTTCCAGAATGCTTTATTCTGATTGGTTTAGTCACAGAGTTCTGTTGTCAAATATTTATATATAATACCATCTAAACTTTATATTTGACTTTTACCCCAGCAATAAATCTCCTAAAATGATAGTTTCACAGTTGTATCGCTCCCCATTTATTAGTAGGCAGAAATATGTGAGAAAATGTACAGTGATGATGATCATTAATCATAAAATACCCCATCTGATCACCTGCATGGGTTTATTTTGTGATAATTACCAACTGACTGTGCAAAATGTCTTACTTATTTTTAAAGTTGTTTTGGTTGAATAAAATCATTAATTATTTTAAGGCTTAAATAGTTGCTGTTCTCACAGAAAAAAGGGTCAAGTATACATAAACCTTTTTGTCACTGTACCTTGCAAAATAATTTAGAAATAAGGTGCAGCCTTGAAGCTGATTAAAACATCTTACAGGTTTTTTATTTTTTTTATTTTTTTTTTGACAATCCAGTTCTTGTTCCTAGTATCACTATAATTCAAGAGGCTGTATGTGTGGGCCCTGGTATCTGGATGCGGTAACCATAGCTACAGAGACAGTGATACTGAGCTATGACTGAAGTACGCCCCACTAGGGCTTTAAGAGGAATAACTTGGGATTTGTTAAAAAGCTCATAAGAGTTAATTACCTCAGATCATAATTATATTCAGAATTACTCTCCTTTTCCATATAAGTTATATTTGAGAATAGTTGAGATAGAATTTTCACTGAATGTTGTTCATCAGTTAATATGACAGGGCTTTTATACATGGTAACATGATACATTTAAGAAAACGCTCTGTCACTCAATCTACCAGAAAGGAGATTCTTCAGTTTTTGGCAAGTGTGCTTTAAAGCCACCCTTATTTTCTTCGCTGAGAGGCCTTAATGACTGCAGAGACCAATAGCATGTTTGAGACCAAAGCAGCCAGAAGGACCCGGAAATTGAGCTGTAGTGTTTGTGTATTATATAAACTAAGATTTAGGGTAGAAGATTAACTTTAAGATGGCATTAATTGTGGTATTACATACTCTTCTGAAATGCTAGAGCTAAAACTTTGCAAACATGTATTGTTTTGTTAGTGAGTGTCTTTATGTCTGTATTGATATATGAGGGTCATTTGAACATGACACACAGTTAAGTCACTTTTATTTGCTAAATGTATCTAACTATTTATTTTCAAACCATTTTTCAAGCTGCTTTGCAACTATATTTGCCAAGAAATGTGTGCCTTTATTTTATTTAAAATGTATTTTATTAAAAAAAAATTCATATGTATTAAATTGTTTCATGTGTATGTAATAACATCTCATCAGTCTGCATAATTGTTTGCATGCAAAATGTTAATGAATCATTGTACAGTTTTTGTTTTCCGGCAGCTGATCAGTGTGTCATTGAACCCATTGTCTGAAACATTGCTCACCCTCTCTGGGCTCAGAGGAGGAGCTGCTGGCTATCCAGGGCGGGGTTGTGCGCATGCGCGCTGCTCTCCGTTATGAAAATCTCTCGTTTTGTCTCGTGCAGTCTGGGTGGACTGGGTGCATCAGTAAAGAGGATATATTGGGCACAGGTCCTTTGTCCTTTAACATTTCTATCGCTTTTACCTCCTCCACTCGCCTCTTAATTCCTAAAGGACTACACAAATTGTCCCAAACCAATCCATTTCCCCTCCCGAACAGAGCTTTGCATCCATTATCACAGTGATAACGGTTCATCAAAGGGAATAGAGCATTAAGAAGATGTCTGGCTATCAGGGCAAGAAGAATATTCCCCGCATAACCGTGAGTTATGGAATATCTTCTATAATTATTTGCTTCGTATAAATCATGTTTAGAACTATTTAAAATATTGTGAGGATAAATGTGTTTGATTTGCAGTGCTAATGAACGCAACGCTCGCTGATCCCCTGCTTCGCGTAGCTGCGTTACATTACGTTGCTCAGGTGCTGGGAGCCGGTTAACTTGTGATGTTTTAGCGAAATTAAGCTGTCAAGGTCTGTAATTCGTGTCTTGAAGGAGTACTGCAGCACGGCATTGCGTTCTAGCACTGTTATGAGATTCACACCCCGTCTATGAACGCGACTCAACAAAACCTGAACGCTCCCTTTATAATTAATGAAGCTGTTTGCCGCTAACTCGCGTTCTGGTCGCGTCGCTCGCGTTAAGCGTTCCTACACGGCTTGTTACAGTGTGTAGCGAATTAACAACCGCATTCCAAGGTTTACTGAATAATTGCACTAAAACAAGCAGTTATGAGAAACCGATTGTCTGTTTTTGACCAATTTGACTGACGCGAACACAAAGTGTTTAAGGGAGCCGTACAGGATAATGGAAAAACGCATGGCAGACCGGGAGAAAAATGATCAGATTTCCTTCCTCAAGGCAGAGGGTTTGAAATTTAAAATCTGCATGGCCCACATCTAGAGATTTGGTAAAGCCACGTATAGAGTCACAATAGAATAGACATGATCATGCTTCCCCACCAATCTGATTATGACATATTTAAGTGGCAACACAATGCACCTAATTTGATCTGTTTCCTAGAGAAACATGCTGGAAATAGCTGTTTGGAGATGGTCGAATGCAGCACCCACCCGGCTCGGCTGGTGACGGGTGTGCCTTTTGTTTCATTTCAAAGGAAGCACTTTCGGCCGAGGTTTCAGGGGAGAGCTTTAGGACACCCTTTCAGAATCTCTAAGCAGTGTTGAATGAGAAGTAGGTGGGTTGTGGTTTCTGTCCGGCATGTTAGAGAAACCGCATCCAGCTCTCAGTAAGATCTAAGAGGTTGGAGAAAAGCCTGTCGGAGAGTAGCACATGGAGGATCGCATGCAGAAAAAGACTGAAATGTGCAGCTAAGAATGAATTCAGATGGAAAGAAGGAAACAATGGCAAATGATGAGCTGTCTGAAGTGTGCATAGAGAGAAATGCTTGTAGAAAGCTGTCTGTGCCACACCCCTAATACAGTAGTTATCTTGTAGAGCATGCGTCTGTGGCACATCAGCGTTTGGAAAAAGAATGGGAATGGAATTCACACTTTCAAACAGATCTGTCAATTGACATCAAATGCCTGCCTAGTGCAAAGGTTGCTCGGTCCAATTTTACTTGTTGTGTCCGTTCTTACTAGTCACAGCTTGGCCACGTCTGTCATCTCCCCTTGTACTGTAGTGGAATTCATGTGCCTCCCAAGCACACTGTGACCCAAAGACCTCATGCATAAATGTTATCCTCCTTTAATGCTTTAAGTCGTAGAGCAGATATTTAAGAGCTATTGGCCATGCAAACGACGGACTGTCCGTCTTTGTTAGATCTGTATTTCCTGTGATTTATTTTTTTTCTCTCCTGCATAAATAGACCCAGGCGTGGTTTGGATACACACATAGCTGACACACAAGCATATGGCAGCGTGGCTGGTTTGCTGGAGGGTGGCTGGAATGGTTGATGGGTGGGTCGAGGTGGACCAGCTGCGTTGGTCAGCTGCTCAGACAGGCGGAGGAGGGTTACACCTTCTTGAGCCTCATTAAAGATGAATGTTAGCTTTAGTTCACCACCTGCCTGGTCACTTTCAGTTGTACTTATGAGGTCAGATATCAGAGAAGAATTTTTATGTTAA
Source organism: Carassius auratus (assembly GCF_003368295.1). Lineage (NCBI taxonomy): Eukaryota > Metazoa > Chordata > Actinopteri > Cypriniformes > Cyprinidae > Carassius > Carassius auratus. Next base: position 8,739,911 of record NC_039277.1, on the reverse strand, counting down.
TAAATTCTTTGACTGCATAGTTAATTTCGCCTGTTTTTAAGTTGATCAGTTACTGGCATTGTTACAGTATGTTATGTAAGTTCTGTTACATTCTTGTTTGCAGTTTCTAGATTTTACAGCATCAGAGCTACTGTAAAAGATAAAAATAAATAAATTGACAGCAAGTTAACTGATTTTACATTAATATTTAGTTTAATATTTATATGCAATATTTGTTTTGATATTATTTTTTTATTTACTAAATAAAGATGAAAGTTTTATTTACTTTCACTTAATTACTACAGAAATATTAAAATTTTATTTTTTAAATATTTATCAATTTTTGTAGTAATTAATAATTAAGTAAAGTAAATGTTTGCAAAAATATTTAGTAAAATAATTAATTTTATTGAATAAAAGTTTTATTTTTGAAACAAATTACTCAAGTAATTATTATTATTTATTTAATTACTATAGGAAGAAGAAAGTATAATTTAAAATATTTGCCATATTTCTACTTAAAGTAAATTAGTTTATTCAAGTAAAATATATTTTTAATAAATGAATGAATAAATATTTAAGATAAAGTATTATTTGTATTTAATAAATAAATAAATATTTGTAAAGTAAATAAATATTAATAAAATAAACAAACAAATAAATATGTATACATTTAAATTAAATGTAATCTTTATTTAATAAAACATTTTAAGTAAAAAAATTTATGGATAGATAAACATACAGGTATATAAGTAATGTATAAAAACCTATATGTATAAATACATTCTGAATAAAAAATGTATAAGGATTAAATATTTATTAAAAATAAAACTACATCATCTTACTTTTGCATGATTTTAGTAGTTTTTGAATGTTACAGCGTAAAATGCTGTGATTTCAATAAATCCCCTCCTCAGCCCAGTTGTCTGGTTTTCATGGCAACCGCAGCAGCTCCAGTGCAACCCAGTGATCTGTCCCAGAATGCAGTGCTGACCTGCTGTTGTACCTCGTGTTCTCCCCCATCACAAAGCACAATATCCTCTCTGACTCGTACCAAGCAGTCTGCCAAGACCGTGTTTTCTTCCCCGCCAAATAACATACAGGATTTCCATTCATAACGACTTGACAAACGACTATGCTTGCGCCTCAAAGGGGAAAAAGGCACCAAGCACGCAAACAGACAAGCCACATATTCAGTTTTCCTTTAAGAGGATCATATTCGGATCAACCTGACAGCTAGAATCTGGCTCAACTACATCTGATTCTAAACTGTAGAAGGATGGAATTGCAAATGGTTAAACCCAAAGACTGTAAGTCTGTCAATTTGGATTATTAATGATTGTAAATGAGCACATAGCATCAAAACATTGCTCCAGGTCTCAAATGTGATGTCCTTTATGGTTCACAAAATACTTTTGATGTTCATGGACATAAAAGTGTTATTTCGCCATGTCTGTTTAAACGTCCATTATCATTTATGGAAACCAGTAAAATAAACACGCGGACCTGAAGACTTCCTGTCAGTGTTCTCATGTACTATGTGTTCAGCACTGTCTCTGGAAAAGGTCCAAAACAAGCACTAGTTCAGTTCATAGGGTCCACAGTTTTTTTCAGACTTCCTATAATCAACCTTACAACCTTTTTGATGATGTCATAATACTTTAGCCCTATGTCGATGGCTCTGATTGGTGCACGGAGACTGAGGAAGTGGATGGCAGCGATTGCCTGGGTTATGTAATGCATGTTATGAAGCAGCTGTTGAGTGTGGATGACTGCCAAAGCCACTTGCACAGTCCCAGAAGCCCTCGGGCAAAAAGTTGGACATAAAAAGTAGAAGGCATTCCTCTTCTGTAGAAGCTGTTATTGGTTTGTCTATGAATTAATCTCACTAAAGGTATATGAAAGCTAATAAAGCACCATTTGGTTTCAGTAAAACTATATCTGGTGATTGATTTCTGGCTAATAATGTTGTGGGATGTGTAGTGGGAGATGTCAGGTCACTGGAGTATTTTCTTTCATTGCTAAGTGAATCGGGGCAGGCCTTGGGAAGCCAGCCAGGCACCTCATGTTGCTGGGTTCCCAACAAACACGCAAGACAGAGCCGCCTTTGTCCCCGTGCGGTGCAGAGGGCCTTGTGACAGGAATTGTTCCACGCTCCCCTTTCCGAAATATGGCTGTGCTTCTGGCGCCCTGATTGTAAAGAGATTCCTCGGTGGTGGCGTCTATACCGGGGTGTCTAGCCAGATTTACCCTTCATACTGTAGGGGGGCATGATGCTGTAAGAAAAGATAAAAAGTAAATGTATAAATAAATATGCATAAAAAAAAGATATTAACAATACAACTACTGTCTGTATTTAGATAGTAAGTACATCAGTGAAGAAGTAACGGTTCATTCTTGGTCACTTCCTTGTGCCGTCTCACATTTTTAATTCACTGGAATGTGATTGCTTTCCCGTCTTCAAAGACTGACTATAATATAAACCAATAGGATTCAGGTGTGGGCTGTGATGGAGCATTTCATTGGTTGCATCTACTGAACAAACTGAATGAGTTAGTGTTTTTAGATCAAGACTCATGAATGAACTGGAACATTCCGTTTGGGAAACAACGAAACTGTTAATACACTGAAAATGAGTGTCTGCATGTGATGCAGTCTTGGTCACAACAAGAAGATAAAGGTGACAGACGAATTTTGAATGCGTATAAATTTGTCCAAAATGACCATGTACAAATATTTAGTAAACCTTAGTTGATTTGTAAGATTGCATACAATAATAAGACTTAAATTTATGCATTTAGCAGACACTTTTATCCAAAGCGACTTACAGTGCATTCAGGCTATCAATTTTTACCTATCACGTGTTCCCGGGGAATCGAACCCCAACCTTGATAGACTTCTTGAATTTTAGGTCTTGTGTTTTTATCAAATTAGCTGAATGCATGATTCAGTTACTCACTCATAACACAGGGGGAAAAAAGAAAGAAAAAGATTATATTGTTGCAGCAAAAGGTCACCTATAGAAATGCTTACTGAATGAATCAGTAAATGAATCAGAATTAATAATTTTTGAAGAACAGCTTTAAAAGATTTGAGTAACTGAGATCCCCTTCACTAATGCAATACACATTAGATTTGACATAGCAATCAGCTCAGACTGTAAGGGTGAATCATTGTCTTCTGGGTTCAACTGAGCGCGTTTTAGAGCAGTGAAAAAGAAATGTACCATGGTGAACATGTGTTTATAATTGTAAAGACCATGGACTTGGCTGATGCTGCTTATAAAGAATGTGGGTGACGATATACTGCTGCTTCATAAGCTCTGATTAACTCACTCCTGGATGAATTGGTATTTTACTTGAGTCTATATTTACACTGAGTCTATATTTAATCACAGCTTCAAACACCATCTTCACCTTGCAGTAGTGTTCTTTATTAATGTCCCAAGGTGAACAGACTATTTGCATTTGCACTGCTATAGAATACTAAAGCCAGCTTTATCTGTGGTTACAGAGTGACCGTCTCTTGATTAAAGGGGCGAAGATTGTGAATGATGATCAGTCGTTCTATGCCGACATCTATATGGAAGATGGCCAGATCAAGTGAGTGTAAAATATATAAGGTGCATTGCTCCTTTAGTAGTCTGAGGTTATAAGGTTAATGTGTGCATAATATGCCCTTATATCATATGACACATAAAGAGATAATGAAATTAAATTACGATTGCTCAGATTGTACAACTCATATTGCTTTTTTATAACTCACTCTTACTTACAGGCAGATTGGAGAGAACCTGATAGTGCCCGGCGGGGTGAAAACCATCGATGCTCATGGGCGTATGCTGATGCCGGGTGGCATTGATGTGCACACACGCTTCCAGATGCCTGACAGGGGCATGACTGCTGCGGATGATTTCTATCAAGGCACCCGTGCTGCGCTGGCTGGAGGAACCACCATGATCAGTATGTGTCCGACTGTCCTTAGTGTGATTAGAGTTTGAATCCAAGATTAGATTTCATTCTGTTGGCATATCAGCCACAACACCCTTGCAAATGCTTTGGTGTTTATCATAAAGATAAAAGATAGCAATCAACGAGTAATGGCCTAGCAGCAACCTGGCAGGCACCAGCAATGCCATAGCAATTACTCACACCACCACACGAATCACTTAGCAACACCCTGACAACCATCCACAATGACATAGCAACCACCTAGCAACACCCAAACAAATGCTTGGCAATTCTTAAACCCTACTCAAAACACCAAGCATCTGTTAAATTCTAGGACCAGAGCACCTAGCAACCACACAAAATGCCATAGCAACCACCTAGCAACAGCCTGGCAAATACCCACAACACTTGAGCAAATGCATAGTGATACGATAAACACCATTCAGAGCACTTAGTAACCACTAATATGTAGAGACCTGATAATCATGGAGACTTGGGCCTGTAAGCAATGCCATAGAAACCACCTAGCAATACCCTAGCAACCACGACAGTACCATAGCAACCATCTAGTAATGATGAATCGAGCAAAACTTACAGTTTCTCCCATTTGCTTGTGGTTTTAATACAAATAGCACAATTAAAGGGACGGTTCACCTAAAAATGAAAAAACTGTCATTATTTACTCACCCTCATGTCGTTCAAAACTTCCACGATTTCTTTCTTCTGTTGAACACAAAAGATATTGTGAAGAATGTTGGTAACCAAACAGTTGCTGGCTGTCGTTGATTTAGACAGTATTTTATTCCATAATATTAATGTCAGTGGCTACCATCAACTGTTTGGTTACCAGTTTTCATTGTTGGGTAGGCGTATGACGGTATCAAAAGTGCACGGTGCGCTAATAGCTAATCCTTTTATCACGGTATATACGGTATTATCATGATATTGAGATTTAGCTAATCAAGTATAACAGGTTTGATAACTTTTTTTCTTATAACAAAAAGAGAATGAACATTTAAATACAATAAATCAATACACACACAAAAAATATAGAGTAAATAAATTGATTGAAGTGCAAAAGAATTATAAAGACCAATAGGTAACACTTTACATTAAGATTTCTTTAGTTAACTTTAGTTAATGCACTAACATCAACAATGAGCAATATCTATACATTTGCTACAGAAGTCATTCATCTTTGTTAAAAACACAACTGTTAGTAAGGTGGGAGGAGTTGGATCTGGATCCAGCCACGCCCCCTGGATCTTGTGTTCTGCAGTGAGGACCTTCTTGTCTCATGTCATGTGCCTCTCATCCGTGCTTGTTTACATGCGAGTGTCCAGCGGTGTTGTGCATTGTGACTAGTTGATGGGGAAAGTATTCTTAAAATGGATTCAGAAAAATCTGAATGATTTGTTATAAATAATTATTCACGGTACTTTGAAGTGCTCATGATAACAATAGCGTGCATGTTCATTATCATGATATATCGCGAATACATTTTTGGTTGAAATACCCATTTAAGCTATGGTTAGAGCTGCTTTTCAAGAATTATGCTACCTTTTTCCTAACTGTTATGAAAGCTGTAATGTTTTGCTAAGGCAGTCAGACAGGATGGAGACAGTGTGCTTAAAATAACACAAGAGACTGTTTAAGTATCTTCATTGTCCTCTTTTCAGAGCAGTGTTATTAATTGATATGAAGTACTTATTAATATGTAGGAGCTGTTTAATATCTGCCTAACCCATATGTGTGTGTGTTTGTGTGTGTGTGTGGACAGTTGATCATGTGGTTCCTGAACCCGGGACAAGTCTGATCTCGGCCTTCAATCAGTGGCGGGAATGGGCGGACAGCAAAGCGTGCTGTGATTATTCTCTTCACGTGGACATCACTGAATGGCACAAGGGTGTTCAAGAGGAGATGGAGGCGCTCGTCAAAGATCACGGTAAACCACCGTCAACATCTGTATATGCTGCACAAACCCAGCAGAGTTAGCGAATACTGCATCGCTCAGGAATTCAGGTTTCACTAATGTCTCACGAACTCCTTCATTTCCTTCTGTAATTTCATCCCCCGTCTTTGTGTGCAGGCGTTAACTCTTTCCTCGTCTACCTGGCTTACAAAGATGTTTTCCAGCTCACTGATTCCCAGGTATGGCTTCCTCCATGCGATGTACCTAGAGCACCTACTTGTATCTTACAGTCAGTCTCATGAAACCTGTCAAAAACACACCCTGGTCATATTTAATCATAAAATAAAAGAGAGAAATTAAAATTATGAAAATAACGCAAGAGATTTGAATGGTCCTAAAATATATTCGATGTGTATATATATATATATATATATATATATATATATATATATATATATATATATATATATATATTTACATAAAAATAAAGATATGTTATAAATATTTAAATTGGTATATCTTGGTGTGTTTTTTTTCTCACTGGTTTTAGGCATGTATCATGATATTTTTAAGTAGATTCACTATGCATTATTTATTTATGAGTTTGCAGTTTAATTTGACATGACATTTCTTCTAAAAAAGGATTCCTGACCGTTCATTCATCAAAACAAATCAAAACATGGAACTGGTAATGCAACTTGGCCTAACTATGTATTTACAAACAAACATGCATTCATTGCATTCATTCTCCCACATAATTCCTTGATTCTGATTGGTCAAACATGGAATTTGGGAGTCAAAATGTTTTCTAAAATGACAAAAAATAATTTCATTTGTGACCAGTGCCATGGTAACATTTTTAGGTTGCGCAGGACCAAGTTTTGATGGGTTGGGTGTTTATGTTTTATTTGCTAATGACGATTGTGAGAAAGAAAAAGAAGAAAACTCTAAACAAAGTTCCTTTTCGATGTATAAACAAATGATCCTTGAATAGTCTGCCTGTGAGCGTTGCATCTGTTTTAAGCATGCTTCATCATTTGCCATTCCTTTCTCATTGTCAGCCTTTGTGCGGCTTCGAATGTGTGTTTGTGTGCAGATCTACGAAGTGTTCAGTGTCATCCGGGACCTCGGGGCCATCGCTCAGGTCCACGCTGAGAACGGAGACATCATAGTCGAGGTGAGCTCTTCAGAGAGGCTACGCAGTCCAACACTGAGCTCCATTACTCAGAGTAACTATCAACAATAAACTGTTTGGAGATGTTAAATTAAAACACATGCTCCACTATGAATGCTCGGACTCTATGGTAAGCAAAGCCAAAGCAAATATTCCTACATGAGCTTGATATAATTAATTGCAGATGACTTTTGGCTCGTGGTTATGTGTATTTATCATGATCAAGAAAAGCAAACTCTTTGTAATGAAGACATTTTTAATATAGACAGTATATTTTGGCACTATGCCATCATGATTTACGGATTCAACCAACTTATGCTACTCTTATATTTCCATCTCATTCGTTTCCTGTTTTTCTTTCAACAGGAGCAGCGCAGGATTTTGGAGTTGGGTATCACTGGTCCAGAGGGACATGTCCTCAGTCGACCAGAAGAGGTGAATGGCAGGGAATTCTGGGAAATGACATCTATTTCCCCATGTTTCTGACGTTCTGTTGAAGAAAACATTTGTACTGAATTGGTTTTATTTCCAATTTAGTTGGAGGCGGAGGCAGTGAACCGCTCTGTAACAGTGGCCAATCAGACCAACTGTCCTCTTTACATCACCAAGGTGATGAGCAAGAGTGCCGCTGATGTCATCGCCCAGGCCAGGAAGAAAGGTGAGATCTAAACACCATTTTCAATATGGTGTCTCTAGGAAGTCTTCAATGGATCCAAACCTATAGTAGAAACATTCAAGGTTGATTTAGCAACATGGAAGAACATTCTGAGGCGGTTTGATCTAATTCCACTCCATCCGTGCCATTAAAATGAGGTATTATTACTAAATCTGAACAAGCAAGGTGGGTTTTATGAGAATGGATGCAATGCAGCCCTGCAAAAAATAGTTCTTGGCTAGACAGCAAGAAATGACATCATGGTGGTCAGGCTCCAGAATAAGGCCAAGTTAATTACAGTGAAATGATATATGCCTGTTCCTAATTTGGTATCTTTGAACCATTTAGGCACTGTTGTGTATGGAGAGCCAATCACAGCCAGTCTTGGCACGGACGGCTCACACTATTGGAGCAAGAACTGGGCCAAGGCTGCCGCCTACGTCACGTCCCCACCCTTGAGTCCGGATCCCACCACACCGGACTATCTCAACTCACTGCTGTCATGGTACGAGCACTCCAAGGCTGTTCATTAGTAGTATGCATTACTGATTTAATAATAAAGCCCTGTAATAAGTGTACCATGAAAAATGAAACTGATTCATTGTTGTGGTATGAGAGTGCAAATGTGTTTAAGTTCCATATTAACTTAGAAGACTTTAAAGTGAACTGAAGGGTTGATTTTAAGTTTAGGAGTCTGCTGTGGGATTTACTTTTAAAAATGTGTTAAGTAAAGAAATGCATTATTATTTTTTTTTTTTTTATTTATTTATTATTATTATTATTATTATTATTATTATTATTAGCAATATATTTATAATAATTATTTTATTATTATTCTGATTATTATTATTATTAGATATGATATTATGTGTATAATATATAATATATTCTTAATATTATACATTTTATTATATTAATAACTATTATAGTATTTTATTACAAAATAAATAAATTAAAAAATAAAATTCCATGTGAAGTAATAATTAGAAACAATATTGTATTTTAGTATGTATATTTATTTGCATTTTAATTATAACTATTATTATTATTATTAATAATTATAAAATTGAATACAGTTAATGATCATCATAATTAATGATTTTTTTATTTTATTAAATTGTTTTGTTTTTGTTTTTCATTAGCAATATCACTATTATATTATTATTATTACTATCATCATCATTGTTATTATTATTATTATTATTACATTTGATATTTAATTATTAGTAATTATTAGTTATAATTTTATTACAAAATAAATTAACTATAAAATAATATTCATAATAAAGCAATGATCAAATTACTGTATTCTTTGTGTGTATTTTTATTATCAATATTAATTAATGATTATTTTTATTTGTATTAATAGTAATTGAAAGACAAAAAAACAATAATAATAATAATAAAAATCTATTATATATTTTTTTATCTCATTGTATTATTGTTAGAATCTTAATAGTGCAAATATTTATTATATTACTACTAATAATAATAATAACAATATTCATATATCCAATGGAATATCCAAAATATAATATTAGATCATTTTAATAAATACACATTATTTACAATAATAATAAAAATAACAAAATCTGAAGCACTTTTAGGGCCAAAAAATATTTGCTTGAAACACAATTTTGATAAAGGTTTGCTAAGTGAATAAATATAAGTGTCTTTACTAATTTGAATGTGTCTCCTCATTCACTGCACGCTTCAGTGGGGATCTGCAGGTGACAGGAAGTGCTCACTGCACCTTTAACACCGCCCAGAGAGCTGTGGGCAAAGACGACTTCACCCTCATCCCTGAGGGAACCAATGGCACTGAGGAAAGGATGTCCATCATCTGGGACAAATGTGTGGTGAGGCCGAAATACTACTCTGCAAATACTAAGGAGAGACATTTAATCACAAGCCACCACAGTGCAGCATCTACACTTCCTTCAGTCAAATAAACAAAATCAGTCAGTGGTCATGTGAGCCTAAATACAGCAGACGAGCACAGTGAACACAAACACAACCGAGACACCTGTCATCTCTCCCTGTGGTCCCCCTCGTTCGTAGGTAACTGGAAAAATGGACGAAAACCAGTTTGTGGCTGTCACCAGCACCAACGCCGCTAAGATCTTCAACTTGTACCCGCGCAAGGGCCGCATCGCCGTGGGTTCAGACGCCGATCTGGTTCTGTGGGACCCTGAACTCACGAAGATCATCTCAGCCAAGAGCCACAATCTGGTGAGATCTGCTCTCAGCAATGTCACGTGTGTTTACAATGGTCCCTGTTTACTTTCAGAACATGTGGCGTGTTCTTAGTCCTAAGATGCATGATTAACTGGTGCGGGTTATGGATTGTGTTTATATATTCATGCCATCACATTAGTTAATTATAGAGTAAAGTTGTGTTCTTGTGGAAGTAGTTTGCAGTCCTGACCAATGAGCATCGGTTGTTCTGACTGAAAGTTGGGCATGGGAATGTTACCCATGTGAGTGATGTCATTCTCAGCTCGTCTGGGTAATTAACGCCTCCCTCTTGGTTTGGAGGCGTAACAGTGCGCACAACGTCACGAGGATCTTTTTTAATGTCTTCTATTTGTGTTCTTGGGCTCCACAACTCACTGGATTTCACAGGTTGTGATCTTTTGTTTGGTGGATTTTTGTCAGATCTAAACATCCTAAAATAAAGATTTATTTCAGAAGCAAAACTGTATAGGATAAATAATGGAAATAATGTGTTAATAAAATATAAATATTAAAATATTTGTATAGAAATTGTAGATGTTATTTACATTTATAATTAATAATGGAATTAATAATTTATTAATGTATTTCATTTATAGTTATTTAATGTATTAATTTATTTGTATTTAGTTTTTATATTAATAATACATTTACAGTAAGTAATGTAACATTAATAAATAATTACGCTCATTTCAAAAAAATATGTCTTTTATCCCATATGCAAATATTTTTTTCCTCTTATGCGTAAACCTCACTAAATACTGTAATAATTATGTTTAGGATTTTGACATTGCCACAAAAGAATGGATCACAGTGTTCACAAATATATTAAATAGAAAAAACTGTTTTCAGCACTGATAAAAATAATAATAAATGATTCTTGAGAAGCAAATCAGAATGATTTCTGAAGGAACATGCGACACTGAAGAAAATCCATGAAATTTAACTAAAAATGTAATCTTTTTAATTGCTTTTTCTTTTTTTACTGTATTTTTTATCAAATAAATGCAGCCTTTGTGACCTTAAGAAACTTGTATGTCTTAATATTTACAACACACTTCCGGTTCTCAAGTAAAGAAGTTAAGAAAACAGTTTTTTACATTCAGACCTGTGGCTAATCTGTAGGTGTGTGAGCATGTGTCTGTGTGTGTGTGTGTGTGTGTGTGTTGATTATCAGACTCACTGAATAACCTCATGCTGTTTTTAGGTCTTCTGAGACATACTGTATTGCTTTTAGCAAAGCGCCAGTAGCATTAAGAAAGGTGGTCACACTTTTGCCGGCACACACACACCCTGTAAACTTTCACACACTTCCTCCCTCATTCACTCCCTCTCATTTCCAACATTCCTTGTTTGTACTGTATTTCTAAACTGGTAACACATCCTCAACATATTACTCAAATAGCTGTCTAGAAGGATCAGTAATGATTTCCAACAGCACATCACCTCTATTTCCACCTTGATATAATGCTTCATTATGTGGAAGGGATCTGGATCGTTTGAGCAGTGATTTCTTGCTTCGTTATCATCGAAAGATTATATAATGTTACACCTGACATTAGGTTCCTGTTCTGTGTTGTTAGTGTCATGTTGTTGATTCTCGTTTTCCAGGCGGTGGAGTACAACATCTTCGAGGGCACCGAGGTGCGTGGGTCGCCTCTGGTGGTCATCAGCCAGGGAAAGATCATCCTGGAGGAGGGGAACCTCCACACCACTGAGGGGTCCGGCCGCTACGTGACCCGCAAACCCTTCCCTGACTACGTCTACAAGAGGATAAAGGCTCGCAGCAGGGTGAGTTATGCATTCAACTTCCTTTCAACTACATGTAGCTCCTCAGTCAGTTTAAATCAAGAACTGCTCTCTTTGTCACTTTAAATCAGTCTGAACAAGCAATTTTGCACTACAATCTTTTTATCTGCACTGTTTGTTTACTTCACTAGTTTACCCTCTATCTGTGCCTTTTTCTGCTTTATTTAATTGTATTAAAATGTTTATTCTTAATATTTTTTACATGCACTTATTTGTATAGTTGTATTTTATAATTAATGTGTATCTATCTGTATTTGTTTGCTCTACTGCTAGTGTTTTCTGAATGCACCAAGGGTCTTGTTAGAGTAATGCAGTTTAAATTATCTTTATGTATGTGCTGTACATGTGGAAGAATTGACAATAAAACAGACTTGACTTGACTTATTTGATCAGGTTTTCTAATATGAAATTTATGGATACACAATCGATTAGTGACCATATTGTGATATAGATTTTTACTACTATTATTATTATCAGATATTTTTGAATGTAACAATATATTTGTTTAGAGTACTACTATTAGTATTATTATTATTGTTTTTGTCCTATGGAATACTGGTAATATATATATATATATATATATATATATATATATATATATATATATATATATATATTCTGCTTATTTTAGTTTATTGTTTATTGTTTATAGTTTATTGTGGTTGTCTTGGATTTTAATAGTCGTTTGTTATTTCAGGGATTTTTTAAAAAGAATATTACTTTTATTTTTGTTATTATTATAATTTATATAATTACTGATTATAATTAATTACTAATAATAATTACTAATAATTATAATTACTGTACAATACTATTTTTTCATGCCTTTTAATATAATTGTCAATTAATGCCTATTAAGTGTTTTCTATTTCTGCATTAACACTTTATCTGTTTGTAGTTTTCTAAATGTTTGAGGTTATCAGATTAGCTGTGTTTTAGTAACAGTATCATGCACTGATGTTTCGTAGCTTGCTGAACTGAGGGGCGTCCCGCGGGGTCTCTACGACGGGCCGGTCTGTGAAGTCTCCGTGACGCCCAAAGCTGTGACTCCTGCTTCCTCTGCCAAAACCTCTCCTGCCAAGCAGCCCGCTCAACCGGTCCGCAATCTGCACCAGTCCGGCTTCAGCCTCTCGGGTCAGCAGTTTGCAAAAAATGTCATCAACATATAGCCTGATATTAGAGTTTTTTTTTTTTTTTTGCTTAAAATTTTTTGTCATTATATATAAATTAAATATTATTAAATAAGTTAAAAAATCTAAATGTAATATTAGTGAGAGATCATTCACATTAATCTATTGTGATCCGTTTTGAACACTTTCACAGGAACGTTGTCATCATGTTTAAATATTTATACACCGTAAGGTTGATTTGCCTTTTGACTTGTCTTATTTCAGGCTCTCAGATTGACGACAGCATCACCCGCCGCAACACCCAGCGCATCGTTGCGCCCCCTGGTGGCAGGGCCAACATCACCAGCCTGGGCTAGACGCCCTCCATCAGCAGACAGGAGAATAGGGGGTTGGGGGGGAGGGATGTCTATACCGGAGGTGTTTACTGAGACCACCGTGTCACATCAAGAACCCTCCACAGGGCCTATGATTCTCCACTCCCTAGTCTCCCAACCCCCGAGCTCTCGCCCCATTCCCTTGTTTTTCTTTTCCCAACCATGCACCACTTCCTAAAGGAGACATCTAGATAAAAAAAAAAAAGTATTTGCCTCATGTGAAGAGAAAAGGAAAAAATGTAACATCACATCTGAGCACTTCTGATTGTATGATTTTTTTATACTGTACTTTCGACCCACCACGAGTCGTGTTATTATTTTTGTATTTAACTTTATTTGCTTTTTTAAATCAGAGGGATCAAGTGTATGTATTAGAGAAGCTGTTTATCATTGTTACTCATTGACAAGGCAATGGATAGAGTACCGGGTTTCTTGTGTCACTGTTTGTGCTACAAATCTATTAAGACTTTTAAGTCTACTACATTAGGAATGTCTTTATTTTTTGGCAATTTTTTATTACATTTTTATTTTTATTTTATTTTTTTATTACATCAGTAGCGCCCATGCCCTTTCTGTGGCATTCAATGCGATACTTTCTGTGCCAGTCAATAAAAGAAAGCTTTACTAGTGGTCACTGATTAAAAAGCACGTGTTGTTTCACAACCAATTAACAATGTTAATGTTACTGAAGAAGAAACCGCATGTAAAAACAAGCAGCTTAGCAATGTTGCAAAAAAAAAAGAGAGGACGGCAAGTGATTCTAGCTGGAAACCTTCCTTGTTCTGGCCTCGAACTCATCAACATCATAGGATAAAAATTAAAATAAAAAGATAACTTCGACTTTTTATCTCTTAATTCAAACTTTTTTCTCGCAATTCTGGGTTTGTATCTTATGATTCTTTTTTTTTTTTTTTTTTTTGGAAAATTCGGGGGAATAAGGAATAAAGTTGCTATAACTTTTTTTTTCATACAGAAAAAAATAAACAGAATTGTGATATATAAACTCAATTGCGAAATGTAAACTCAGAATTGCAAGAACGTCCAAATTTTAGTTTATCTTGTAATTCTGACTTTTTAAAATCAGAATTGGCAGAAAAAAGTCACAATTTATTTTTAGTTTCCGTAGTTAACTAGAGAAAATGCTGTGTTACTAAAGAACAAAACTACGTCAAAATAGTAGCAATTTCCAAATGCACTGAAGCCCAAAATATACTTAAGTGATGACGCAAACACTTGGCATATGTTTACAACCGAACATGTTACCTTTCAAAGTATTTTTCATTTGATAGAGTGCACAAACTCTAGACATGTAAAACTAGACATGTTGTCCCCTTGTGGCCAAATTAGTGTTAATGTGCATGTGTGAGCTAATGTACGCGATTACAAAAATCAAGTCTCCACGCGTACAAAGTATACTTTGGGCTAAGAGTAACCCCCAGATGGATTTTTCTTTAAGTTTGATCGCAGCGCAAAACAAAAGTGCCATGCGAGTCGTAGTATTTTATAGTATTGAGTGACTATGTCGCTACTTTCTATGTCAACAAATGTGATCTCGCAGACCTTACGCTAATGTGTCTTTTTTGTATCTTTAACTCCAAGCTGTGCCTGAGACATACTGATCACTTTGAGTATTTCTACAAGAGCTTGTTTATGTTTTTTTTTTTTAAACAACCCAAAGGTTGATAAATGTAAAATAGCCGGTTAACCGATATAAAGGTGCCAGATTTTTCTTGTCATAGTGCTTTTAAAAGGCTTTTTTAAGTTTAAGTTATCACAGCGCCATTTTTAACGCCGTTATAAATGCTGCATCCTGTAATAACATCATAAAAATAAAAAGTCAAAGGTTAAAGGTGATTATCAACAACTGTGCCTGTGGCAGCTCCATGTTTTTGTGGTCTTATTGTATTTTTTCAACGAATGAATGAGAAATTGTTTGTTTTACTTCCAAGTTGGTCTGGAAACCCACAAAGGGCGATGCATCGAGCAGCTCTAGGTTAGCTAATACAGCTAGCACAGTGTCTGCTTTCTTCTCCTGTGTTTGACTCATTTAATTTTGAAACAAGAAGTTTGGGGATCATCACACACTGGGATCATCTCTTTTAAAAGAACCAGGCTATAGGTAGGCTATGTCATCTATTGATTTGGTATTTGCTAATGCTTGTAGGTTGCTTGTGGTATTAAGGGCGGGACACTGTCACTGTAGAGAGCATTTAATTGGATAAAAATCTGTGTAGTACTAGATGAGTCATCAATATTTTTGGTTCATTTGCAGTAAGGAGAAAGACGTTTCAAATCTGCCAACATTAATGAGTACACTATAGATTTGCTTCAAAGTTAGAAAATATCTCCAAAAAACTCTCAAAGTTGTTAACAGTAATCCACATTTTGTGGAAGGTGCTAAAGCGTTCACTTCAGGCAAAGAAGGCATAGTTAAAACAGGAATAAAAAGGCTTTAACATTTCAGTGTAGGCCTACCTTGCTTAAATCTAACTATGGATTAGAAACGATGGGACTTTCTGTAGTCTGTTTTTCATTTAGTAAACCTGTTCTCCAGCTGTTTTCTCTTACCTCTTGAATATCGGCAAAATCTTGGCCTGTAACATCATTCTCAATTGCTTGTCTTTTCTTCTGCGACTCAACACAGAAACAACACACACACACACACACTCAAGCCCTGATTCAGGGTTTTAACGTACAGTGCTGCTTATATACTTATGGTGTCCTGAAACTGTTGGGATTGAGGTTGCTCGCAAAACTTTAGTGAAGTTAAAGTTTAGTAAATATGGAGGAGAAAGCTTTCTCTCTCTCTCTCTCTCGTTGGTTTTTAGTTTTAGTTTTCCCCAGAGAATGTTTTCAGTCTTATCAGTCAAAATTTCATTCACTCGCTAATCTTTTGTCACGTTGATGTCTAGTCAAATTAAATGGGAGGAAGGACTACAGGCCTATTTTAATTAGTTTAAGTTTTCTTGCAAAAACGTTTGCGTTCCATCGAGAAGAAGTAGAGTCTATCACCTCATGACTGTTACGATTGTTTTCTTTCTTCCTGTTTCTTTTTTGTTCCTTGCTGACCTCATTGCTTTTCCACTGTTCCTATGACGACCGTCCCTAGTCAACAGGATCTGAATCTTTTATTTGTCATGGCAACACATTACACATCGGAAGCATGCCCTTAGCAACCCTTCTGGGGCTGGTGCTGTTAAAACAACACTGAATCCCTGAATCATTTCAACTGCGTTTTCATACAGTGTAACACAAACCATATACAGTACCCAACTTATTGAGCAGGAAATCAGAATCAGAAGGATCAGGTATACATTTAACTCAAGATACATTCAGAGAAATCAAGTATTAGCTATTCTTGTTTATTTAACATTTAGTTTTATTGGTATTTGTATTTCATCCCAATTTTGCTGGTGTGAATATATGGCATCCGTTGAGAACAGAGATTTCCTTGTCTTTTCCTTATCGAGACATCATATGTAAGAGTTCAAATAAAACATGCCTTAAGCATTTCCTCTAATCCTAGAGCAGCTGTTGGCACTAATACTACACACACACTCTCTCACACACACACACTTTGCTATGTTCGCTTGAATGTTCTTCTATGTGTGGTATGTAATCTATGTAAAATGTAGATGGTAACTGAAAGGTCATTAAATCTGAGACTGCCGATTATTTATAATCCCAGATCCTCTCTTATCCCACTCCAGAAGTGAACGTGTTGTGTGCTGGTGTTTATTCTGTTGGCTGTGCTGTTTGAGGATGTTTGCTTGCTCTTAAAAGTGTCCAATCCCTTGGATGGTGATGAAAAGGAAAATTAATAAAAGGGGAAAAAAGATTTCTCTCTCTGTTTTTAAATTTCACTTAATATAATATAATATAATATAATATAATATAATATAATAATTTTGCACCAGGAAACCAGAATTAAGTAGACATATGCATTTTACATATAGAATACTATCGTTTAATAGTCTATTATCATTATATCATCCAATCTGATCATCATCATGAGATTTGTGATATTTGAATTATACATACATATACCTACAGTACATACATACATATACATATAAACTCAAATTAAAACTTTTGAGGTTTAGATTTACTTTATTTTAAAATTATATGAAAAATAACACAAAATACAAGTATTTTCACAGCATTTGGACCCTATATTGTACACTCTAAGAAAAACAAAATGTAGAAAAATTCATGCTGGGCCATTATTTTTTTTTAATTAAAAAAAAAAAAAAAATTAAGTTTACAGACTTTTCCTTCAACTCTAAAACAGAATACAATACAATGCAGTGCATAATTCAAAATATGGGAAAACATGTCAAACAAAATCGTCATACTTCAACCTCTATATTACCACAGTATATTGGACTTTTCTTAAAGTGTCTTTGTGTTTGCACAAGTTAAAAAAAATAAAATAAATTATGTCCACAATCATTTCATTACCAAGCTTTTTTTTTATTTTTTACAATCCAAAGGATGAATCCTCAGTTAAACTTCACGAAAGTGCAGATGCATGTTAAAGATGTTGTCACAAGGTGGCGCTCTTATAAATAAGAATTAGCCAGATCTCTGGTCATTCGTGTTCAAGGCTCAGAACCTTGTCTTTGCAAACAACTTTGAAAGGTTATCTTTTATTCTTTTAAAAACAGTTCATACAGCCTCACCGTCCATCGTGCATGTTGAAACCTTATGAACTTTCATTATCAGAGATGTTTCAGGTGCATTCAGAGCACTGTTGCTATGTGGAGTAAATGAGTTCTTATCCGTGGTCAGCGATGCATTAGCAGGCCTCCCGGAGTCAGTAGATGTAGATGGGAAACCCTGTGGAGATTTGAGGCCATGCATAGGGTCTCGAGCAGATGCCGGAGGGCTCCAGATCCTGTGTGTTCTTCTGAGGCATTGGCCACGGAGAACGTTCAGGAAGGCCTTCTTGAACTCCTGACTGAAGCACGGGTAGATGATGGGGTTGAGGCAGCTATTTAAGTAGCCAAGCCAGAAAGTAATTTTGAAGACAGTGTCCGGGGGTCTATGGGATGGAAAGATGGAGCCTTTGGAGACACACGGAAAGAATGCAATGACATAATTACTCTATGGAGCAAGAGACCTCCATCATTCATAAGCTCACCCCAAGACAGAGGGTTAAATGGTTTTGGATGTTTCATATTTTCAAAGGCTTTGCTTTGATGTGTGCATTTCCTTCCTGTATTTTAAAAGCTTTGAATTGGATGCACAAATGACTGACTCCTTGCATCTTAGCTGTCCAATTACTAAACGCACAATAAATAAGCTGTATTTCCATCAAAGTTAAAATGACTCGCCTGTAAACACATGTGGAATCCATCCATACAAAATATGGTTTTTCTGAACTAGGGCTGCTGTTAAAAGCCTCTGTCTTAGGTTCATAATTCATTCTTTTGTTGTAAACAAGCTCATTTAAATGTAATCTAAAAGGTCCGGGAAGAATTATGTCAATGGTATTTACGCAGAGGCATATTGTGGGAGAACATCGAGTCGTTTGGAAACATGGGTGAGAATAAACTTCAGAAAATAAATTTAATGTGTTTTGCTTGTGTCTATCAAATATGCACACATACGTCATTTAATTCACAGAATATTCAGTGAGCAGTGTGTTCTTTGAGATATTGGAGTTAAAGGTACAACAAAAATTTGGTTATTGTTTACTCATGTCGTTGCAAATCCAACTTACTTTATTCTGGCTGTTTTCTGAGAAATGAAAATGAATAAGGAGGAAACAGCCAAAATGACACTCATGCACTATATTTCTGCTAAAACCGTAAAATAGATTTGCATGAAGAACAGACTGAAATATGTGCTATTCAAATCTCATTTGTGACTGTTTATATTTATGATCATCTCCCCTCTGCAGGAGTTCTTAAATCTCAAGTTTGACATAATATTTTATCATTATTTTAAAGAAAAACAAAATTAATATTTACACACACACAAAAACATATAAATACTTGAAATTGTGTCATTAATGACTCACCCTCATGTCGTTCCAAACCCGTAAGACCTCCGTTCATCTTGGGAACACAGTTTAAGATATTTTAGATTTAGTCCGAGAGCTCTCAGTCCCTCCATTGAAGTTATGTGTACGGTCTACTGTCCATGTCCAGAAAGGTAAGAAAAACATCATCAAAGTAGTCCATGTGACATCAGAGGGTCAGTTAGAATTTTTTGAGGCATCGAAAATACATTTTGGTCCAAAAATAGCAAAAACTACAACTTTATTCAGCATTGTCTTCTCTTCCGTGTCTGTTGGGAGAGAGAGTTCAAAACAAAGCAGTTTGTCATATCCGGTTCCCGAACGAATCATTCGATGTGACCGGATCTTCTTGAACCAGCTCACCAAATTGAACTGAATCGTTTTAAACGGTTCGCATCTCCAATACGCATTAATCCACAAATGACTTAAGCTGTTCACTTTTTTAATGTAGCTGACACTCCCTCTGAGTTAAAACAAACCAATATCCCGGAGTAATGCATGCACTCAAACAGTACACTGACTGAACTGCTGTGAAGAGAGAACTGAAGATGATCACCGAGCTGAGCCAGATAACGAACAAAACATTCGCGTCCGATTCGTGAACCGAGGAGCTGATGATGCTGCACATATGTGTGATTCAGCGTGCAGCAAACCGACACACAGAGCGTCTGAACTGAACTGATTCTTTTAGTGATTGTTTCTGAACTGATTCTGTGCTAGTGTTATGAGCGCGGGTAAACCGAAGGCTTGAATCAAGGGCACGAGAACGTGACTCGAGAACGAGTAAATCTTTTGTTCATTATCTGGCTCGGCTCGGTGTTCATCTTCAGTTCTCTCTTCACAGCAGTTCAGTCAGTGTACTGTTTGAGTGCATGCATTACTCCGGGATATTGGTTTGTTTTAACTCAGAGGTAGTGTCAGCCACATTAAAAAAGTTAACAGCTTAAATCATTTATGGATTAATGCGTATTGGAGACACGAACCGTTTAAATCGATTCAGTTCGATGTGGTGAACTGGTTCAAGAAGATCTGGTTACATTGAATGATTCGTTTGGGAACCGGATATTAAACTGCTTTGTTTTGAACTCTCTCTCACAACAGACACGGAAGAGAAGACAATGCTGAATAAAGTCGTAGTTTTTGCTATTTTTGGACAAAAATGTATTTTCGATGCTTCAAAAAATTCTAACTGACCCTCTGATGTCACATGGGCTACTTTGAGGAAGTTTTTCTTACCTTTCTGGACATGGACAGTAGACCGTACACACAGTTTCAATGGAGGGACTGAGAGCTCTCGGACTAAATCTAAAATATCTTAAACTGTGTTCCGAAGATGAACGGAGGTCTTACGGGTTTGGAACAACATGAGGGTGAGTCATTAATGACATCATTTTAATATTTGGCCGAACTAACCCTTTAAATAATAATAAAAAGTAAATAAATAAATAAATAAAAAATAAAACACAACACAAAACATAAGATACAAAAAAAGGGAAACAAAACAAAATGTCACTGAATAATATTAGATAAAAACAATGTTTGTTGAGGTTGGAAAATGTTGTGGTGCAACTGTGGTGTGAAAATTCTATTGTAAATTTATAAATAAAGTAAGTAAATATATAAAATAAAGCTATTAACTGAATACAAATTGTAATTTTTTTATTGTTCGTTTGTTTTGTTTTTCAGATGGGCTTTGCTGTGTGTTCACAAAAACGTTTCGTTTATACTCACTTATGGGCAGCACTAGGAAAAAAGGCAGCCAGCAGAGCACAAAACATCCCACCACAATCCCCAGAGTCTTGGCCGCCTTCTTCTCCTGGGAGAACTTGAGCAGACGCATGAAGGCGAAGCACGAGTTCTTCGGGCGCACTGCTTCCTCTGTCCCAGCGGCATGCTGGGCGTTGCGACAGTGGATCCGCAGGGTCACTCCCTGCTCACCTAACTCATTCGTTTGCCAGCCCTTCCTCATGGAACGAGTCTTTTGCTGGGCTACCACATACACTCTGCAGTACATTGCCAAAATCACTGCCAACGGCACGTAGAAGGAGCATGCAGCAGAGAAGATGGCATATCCCAGATCTTCATTCACTCTGCAGACCGACTCGTCCTCCGGCATGGGCTCCCTCCAACCGAACAGCGGGCCGACGGAGATGGCAGCCGAAAGAGCCCATACAGCCACCACTGCCACCAGTGCCCTTTGACCTGTAGCCAAGGAAGGGTACTGCAGCGGGTAACTGACGGCCATGTAGCGATCCACAGAGATCACGCAGAGACTGAGGATGGATGCCGTGCAGCACAGCACGTCAAGCGCAGTCCAGGCGTTACATAAATGACGGCCGAACACCCAACGCCCCAAGGCTTCAGATGCAGCGGAAAACGGGAGCACCATGGAGCTCAGAAGCAGGTCTGCAATGGCTAGATTGGCGATAAAATAATGTGGCACGGAACGGAGATGGCGATGGCACACCACGGAGAGGATGACCAGGATGTTGCCCATCACACCGAATATTATAAAGAGCACCAGGACCAGGCCCAGAGCCAGCGTCTTAGTGATGTCAAATGCAGGTATCGCAGTGCAGTTGGGACAGTTCTCAGGAAAAAAGGTTAAACTGATGTTATCTTCTGCTGGAAGATCGTTGGTCATGGTGTAAGAGTCCCGTGTTATGAGGTTAAGCTTGAGTAGCGAACATGCTGTGATAACCATCCATGACTAGTAATATGTTTGTGGTTTCAACACAAACTCGCTTTAGTAGCCTGACAGTCACACTTGAAGACATTTGACTGACATTTCCTCATCTCAGGTATCTCTTTTGATATCAGCCATTAGCCATCATAGTTTTTCTGATCCTGCAACCTTAAAAAGAAAAAGGTTACAGATAATAAGCTGTGTGTCTTGTTTCTCATTGCTTGGATTGTGTCATGTGACTCATTTTGTTTGATAATATATAGCCCTCATGTTGCCAATGCCATTGTCTCTTGTCTTGCTTTGTCTGTGTAATTTGGTGAGCTTGTTCATGTTTTTGCCAAGTCTTGTTCATTGTGTTTCTACTCACTTTTGGATTTTTCTAAACTGTACATGGGTTCTCATTCAACTTGCCTCCAGTTGATGCTCATTACAAGAATTATTATAAATATCAAATGAGGAACTAAAGTGATTCAACTTTCATTAAACTAATGAATTAGCATTTTAATGTTGCTTTCCAAATAAAACCGTAACAGTTATCTTCTGGAGTAGGCTGCTGTTCTTCTACATCTGTTATGCCTACAGTGAGTATCTACAGTAAGAGCAGTGTGCTAGTATGCATTTCTATATTTAGCCACTGTGTTCGGTTCAGACTGATTCATTAATTCTTTGGAATGAACCAAATACTGTTTCATTTTGAGAATTGTGATAGATTTGCTTTTTTTTTTTTCTTTTTTTTTTGCAGTCAGCGAGATGAACACAACTGAAAGTTGTGTATTTTCAGTATATATTATTTTGAGGCACTTATAAATCACAATTCGTCTGTGAATATCTTAACCACTTATATCTTTAGCTCAATGTGACTGATTCTTAACCCCTCTTTGCAAAAAATAATGGGATGGAAAAGTGCCTGTTCCTTCAAGTTACTATTGGGTGGATTGTTTCAGTGTAGCAGTTGTGTTCTGTGGATGTTTAGACGCCTCCGTTCACAAAAGCCACTTAGGAATTATCTTTTTGTTCAAATGGTGTGATGCACTAACTGCAGGAGCTCATATACAGGCCAAATATCTTTCACTGAAACAGAACTAAGAAGTTTCTAGTCCAAAAAAAGCTATATTTTTCAACAAACCTTGCAACATGGAAATTAACATGCCTTTTGCTTAAATAAAACCTATTAAAATCATAAAATGTATGATTAAACAGAAGTCATGTTTTGTTTTAATCAGGTGTGTGCTGACGCTGAGTCTGTCTATCATCCATCAGGTGAGCCTGGTTATAGCGAACATATACAGTGCCCAAAATGAGAGGGGAGCTTAAGGATAATCATTATATTATTATACAGTGTAATGTATGGACGACCAAAAGGTTTCCTGTATTTTTGTTTTAATCAAAGGCATTAAAAATAATAAAAATAAAATAAACGAGTTATGCAACACATATAAATATTTGATTATATAGGCCTATATGCAAATTCCTTCAAACTACAAATGTCAACATTTATATATGGCTGCTGAAAGCACATGACCTCGACGCCTCTGAAAGAAACTTTGTTAAATCGCCATAAAACACGTTATATGCTCTATTATTAATGTAGTAGTAAAATAAATCATTATCACAAGACATGTCAGTGATCACATTTGTGAGCTCAATTTTGAATAAGCAACAGATAATTCACGTGACGAAAATCATTGTGTTTTTTTTTTTTTTACATTAAATGCAACACAGCAAAAGTGAAGAAAAAAATAAATAAATATGAACGTGTTGGTTTATCATATACCTGATCCTAGAAAATATTTTGTTAGCAACTTCTTTTTCATATTATTGAGCATCTTTCATTGTGTGACCAGGAATAACTTTTAAAACTGTTCAGAAAAGACGTACAGATGTAGTGAAATGTTTCCCTCAGCTAGGATAATTTGGGCATTAAATGGTTTAAGAACACAACACAATCACCGCAAGAGGAAACAAGCATTTGTGTAATTGGACATTTGACTCAAAACTCGACTGAGAAATGACAATAGTTGTCTAGCCTGCTACTTCTACGAACTGTCAACAAATTAGACACACTGCCACACTACTTAATACAGTTTCTACTAAACAAACTGATACCAATTCAAACGAACTCGAAAGCGATTAACAATCACGCAGCTCTTCAGTTTTGAGGTACAGGTTCTGATACCATAATAATCGCGTCTGCGGTCGCAACTATATCCATTAAATCAGTAAAACAAACATTAAGTTGCGTTTTTCATCTTCATTCCTTCTAAATATCCTTCTCAAAATTAACTGCACTTACCTTAATTCAGAGCAACATGTGTAAACACGAATGAGTTTTTTGAATGAGAAATACGCGAGTCTGATGAGGAATCTGATGGGATGTAACAGTGCTTGTGCAAATATATCAGCCTACTCACTCTCTCTATCTCTCTCTCCCTCTCTTTCATGGTAAAGGAGCATTTTTTATGATAAGATTATTTATTTATTTAATTATTTTATATTTAATTTAGGTATCTCTTCTGTTTTATAAATAGTAAATAGGTTAAAATCAGTTCTAGTCTGATGTGGACTAATTTCCTTCACTCATATATGTCACACACTTACTTATAACTTACTTTATCCATTTACTATTCTGTTTGTATGCAGCCAGTTTAACTTATTAAAGACTCTATCTGTGCACACATAAAATAAAGACATTTCAAAATGATATTTAAGAATGAGTTTGAATGATGAATAGAATTTAATGCATGTTTTATATATACATATATATATATATAGTAAATCTCATACTAATTATGACAGCATTTTTATTTTTCGAAAATTTGAGACTCCTTCTTAAACATTTCTTCTTTCTTGCGACTTCCAAACAGTTACACAACCTAGTTTCAGTGACAAAGATGGTCAAAGTGAATTTTAATGCCTAATGTTCTTAGAAGAGGTTTATTCAAGTCATCGTCTGTATCAATTGCATTTTGATGTATTTTTGAATAACAATATATCTGAATAAAAAAATAAAATAAAACATCATGTCATTGATCCATGTGCATTTGAAAACTTAAGTGCTTTGTTGTGGGCCTTGGCTTTTCTTGTGTTGGTTTGATATGAAAGTTTCTGAGCACATTTTGTTTCTGCTCGAACAGTCGGTGGAGAACAGTATAATTCATCAGCACTGATCACTGACGTCCCTGAAGGTCAGCTTTGGTAATGAAAGTGAATGTCACAGCCACAGAAAATAAGTGATTTATGGGGCTATATGAAATGGCATTCCCACCTGTGGCTGTGAATGTCGCTTTGTGTTTCTTCAACTGTCCATTACTTTGTCTCGAAGATCCATCATCATGATTGGTTTCATAATTCCTTCCACAATAATCCATGCCCTCAATCTATTACCAGAACAAGGCTGACTCGTCAAAGGTTGCATGCCTCTGTTGTCACTGCATAAGAACATAGATGTCATGACATTTCAGACTTTCTTTATAGATTACGTTAATGGTGTTCATTAAGTATTTGACTGTTTCTGGTTCTCATCCATATTCATTGTATGGAAAAGAGCAGCAGTAACATTCTTTAAAACATCAGTTTTTATGGTCATCAGAAGACCTTGGGTTTTGAATGACAAGAGCGTTTAAATAATTCATTTTCATTTATTTTTTTTTTCTCCAAAAAAAAAGAAATGAAAAACACATGCACCCTCTTTCGTCTTTTTGTTTATTCTTATTTTTATTTTTTGGGCTGCATACACCATGTCCATCATAGAATGCTTATTCATGCCAGATCTTATGTCCATGCGCTTTTTTGTCCTTAAATCAAAACTGTGAACAGTTCTGTCTTGTGTTTTTCATATTCCTCCTTGTCGTGCTTGATGCAGAACTTTAATGCAAGCATGACTGATTGCTTGCACTGACTTTGAATGCCTTGGCTTCCATCTCCTCCCTTGTTGTCAACTTAAATATTTAAGCTATTGAGGCACTTGCCTAAAAGCTGCAGTCTCAAGACGTGCTGCGAATGTTAAGGCTCTTTCATTGTTTAGTTGTAGGCTTACTTTGGAAGCCAGCCAACGTCAGCAGTTGCACAAACCATAAAGAATATAGAGGAAAGAATGAATCCTCTGATTAGAAGCTGACAAACAATGGGCCAGATGAATGGATTTAGCACCTAAAAAGTGTCTAGAATAAACAAAAAATACCATTGTCATAGTCTTTATATTCTCACTGTATTCGAATCATAAAATATGAGTTTACAGCATCATCTACACACCCACGGCAAGTTTAGCAGAAAGTTTATGAACGTACAATGAAATTATTTATTGATATTATTTAGGGAAAATATGGTTACATAAATGTCACAAGCAATTTCAGATTTTTTTTTAAATTTATTTCATAATTTTTCCAGGCTTTTACTTGAACCTATATACCGAAAAAGCAAATTCCGCCCATCTGAAGATGAATTGTCACTCAATTTAGTTACAAAAGCACTGTCATTTAACAAAAAAAGTCAGTTAAGAGGTTGTTTATTACTTATTCTCAAAAGCACTTCAAATTCCACATCATTTCACTCTTGATTCTGTGTCTGAGAGGTCACAGCCACGGCACACACGCACGGAAATTCAACAATATATTATTATTATTTTTATTTTTTTTCAATAATTACATTTAACTTGTTAATTATTATAATTGTATGTTTCATACTCATTTATCTGTATATTGTTTATTCATTAAAGTTATTTTTAAATGTATTATTATTATTATTCAGTTTAATCTAGTACTGAGATACACGAAAAAGCAGGCTGACTGAGTCATTTAAAGTTTGTTTGTATGTTTATTCTTTTTTCTTCATACACAAAAATACATATAGGGCCTATATTATTATTATTTTTATTAATCGGTTTGTGTTAATTTATAGATGTTTTACTGATGCATTATGCATTAACTGATGTATATTAACTTTAAATTATATTCATTTAAAATAAATTCTAAATGATTTTTTTAAATTCATGTCGTCATTCATTCATTTCACTTTTTGCATGTATTTTTCCCTGACATTTGACTATGTGCATTTGTTAATTGTAATGATTTATTCTACTAATGTACGGTTTAAAATATATTTAATATTATTTCACATTTAATATTCTTTAATGTCTTTTGTTTAATTATTTTTCCTCTTTTAAACGATATCCTGTCTGTCATCTGCACACCTAAGGCGAGTTGCTATTGGCTGCCGCGGTTCTTCTTCCCTGCGCGCGCAGGTTGGAATGGGAATAAGGAAGTAAACAATGTCCGCAGAAGGTTGAGCAGTGTTTTCACAGGGAAGCGAGCAAAGTTTTCGTTGTCCTGTGGAAGTAGCAGTTAAAAATCAACCCCGTCGATCTGGTGAGTATATGAACGCTTTTATAAACTGACCAATACCGAGCAGATACAGTCGAAAACAGCAGTTCGATAGTTATGACTCACGTCTGTATAAATAACCTCTTGGGTGTGTTATCTAATTATATAATAGCTGCTATTAAATAATTACCTAGCCTGAGACAGTAGGCCAAACCACCAGAATGTTATCAAATTACTGTGTGTGAATTTAAATGTAGACTGGTGTTTAGACAGTAAACATGACAGTCTGAAAATGATCTAACATGAGTTTTCCTCTGCACTATTGTGATGCATGTATTGTATATTATAAGTTAAAACTAACTTTCTGCTTTCCCACAATAAACCACAACAGGAGCGGATACTGTCTCAGATAATCACTGTATAATTTGCTACTCTTCATCATTTTCAAGTGCCAATAAGCCTAAACCTCATCATGATGGCAACTCGGAACAACACAGCCAGTGCTGCTCCAAACAATAAGGTGAAGTACTCCAGACTGGCAGATAGTGATGAAGGCTACATTGATCTACAGGTGAGAAAAAAACGATTGTTATATAGTATCATTATAATTATATATGTATTCTTTGTAGCATAAATAAACAAACACTGTCTTCTAGTTCAAGAAAACACCACCTAAAGTACCCTACAAGGCTATTGCGCTGGCAACCTTCCTATTTCTGGTTGGCTCTATATTGATTGTTGTTGGATCCCTTCTTTTGGCAGGATACATTAATGTCGTGGTGAGTAAACCAATCTGCAGTATTGTAAATATCTGTCAGTATGTTAGACAGTGATGTATGGTCTTGTTCTAGTACCCAGATCGCACGATTCCTGTTCTCATCATCGGCATACTGATCTTTCTTCCCGGATTCTATCATCTGCGGATTGCTTACTATGCTTCTAAGGGTTATCGTGGTTATTCTTACGAGGACATCCCAGACTTTGATGACTGAACGGATCTGGACATACAGAATGCTGTTACTTCTATGTGTGTTTTTTTTTTTTTGCAGATGTTGCATGATTTGCCTTTAGACTTTTATTCCCTGTTTTCTCTAGGAGAGAAACTGTAGCACACTGTGCTTTACTTGAGCTGAATATCTTTATTTTACCAAAAGAAAAAAACAAGTGCAATATTAAGCAAAATAGAGTATTTATTTAGCTAAATGCATAAAATGCCAACAAGAAATATGCTGATATTTTCTTAGCTTTTATAAAACTTGAAAAAGTATTGTTTTAAAAGCTAGAAATTGAATGTATTTGTAATGGAGCATGTTATTTACTGTATATACACTGTCAGTCAAATGTTTGGGCACAAATATGATTTGTATGCCAAAGATGAAAATAATATATATATAATATATAATAAATTAGAATTTGGGGTGCTACTTATGTACAATGGACATTTCTTAATATTAAGCCTGAAATGTGTTTTAATGCCACTGTTGACGAGGATTGTATGGTCTTTGAATAATATCGGTCTTCAAATGCAAGGTATTTAATGTGTACCTGTACTGTATGATTGCCACAGTTTCCCTTCAGCAGAATCTGTACCTAAAGTATACTTAAAATAGTTCCACTTTAGCACAGTCATAATACTTCAGTATCTTTAATTGGACTTCAGCACTACTTCTGCAGAATTAAAGTGCATGGAGTACAACATCTGTTGTTCCTGTTAAGCAGACAAAAGTACGATTGCAGGGTATTTTTGAGTACATAATTATTTAAATGCATTTGTAGTATACTTGGCATGAAATATATTAAGTATATTTATTTTTCTCTAAGGTGGGAACTTCTGTATTGTTTAAAAAGTTCCCCAGGATGCACCTCATGAGGTCCTGAGTATGTAGAACTAGAATCTAGGCAAAAGGTGTTGACTTTGAGGGATGCAAGATATTTTATATTTTATTTTTTGCTTATTGATTGTCCTATATACTTCTGTTTGTGTTCCTATGCTTGCATATTTGTTATTTTGTCCATTATTAACCATTATTTTAAAGTGAGGGAAATAGTAAGATTGAGCAGATGTGTCCAAACATTTGAATGGTAGTTGCAGTATTGTTTTTGTGGAATAAACCATTTTATTCCGTCTTCTCTTTGGTTTGAAAATGTTTGAAGGAAGTATTGATGTTAACCTTCTTGTGCTTCTGATTTCTGAGGGAACAAAAACATTATTTTAATATACATTAAAGGTTATGAGAAGTGTTCATTTTAAATTAGATATGTATATTGATATCCTTTATTTTTTAAGTGAAGCAAAACAAAAGTGAATTTAAGTATTATTTATAATATCAGAAATGGCTGATTAGTCACGTAGAATAACATGCTAAACTTTAGACTGATGATATGTTTATAACCATACTTCTGTTACTGTTTCATCATAAGATAAATATTGTTTTCTCTACATAGAATCCAAACTTTAATACAATATTAAATATCAAACCTTTATTGAATATCTTTAGATTTATGAAAATGTAAAGTATACAACAGGAGGAACAGAACTGGGTATCCAACGAAACGCTTGACCTTCAGTTTTCAGGGTTATTGAACTGGAGGTAATATGAGGTGAACTTTTTATTTTCAACGTTATATATTGTTTTAATCATGCAACATAATTAGGACTACGTAGCATGTTGTTGTTTGAAACGTTTATTCTTCCATAATGCATACTGTTTCACATAGTATTAAAAAGTATATACTGTGAGATAAGCAACAAGGTAGTGATCCTTTCAAAGACGCCTCCTGTCCTGAAGAGAAAACAGAAGAAAGCACTGCTCTCTAGTGGTCAAGTAGATAAAACTGTTGGACATAAGATGTAGCACGTGATCTGCCACCGCTAGGGGGCCTACAAACTACAGTTGATATAAGACACTTTTAAGACTTGTGGTGTACTGATATATAATAGGCCTATAATAATTATTATTACATTATAATTATTAACCTGGATGATAAATAATACTAGTAATAATCCTTATTGGTCAGAAGAAGACAAAGTTTCTCTCGGATTATGTTCTTATTAATTTTATTGCAGGTGAAGCAAAGTATAAATTGTGGTGTGTGTTTGTGTTTTACATTACACTTCATGGTTTAGTTGACATGACAAATTTTCACTTAAGCTACCATTTTATGAAACCCACATTCTAAGCCAGATATTGTAATGATTCGTCATATTTTACAGAGTTGTGCAGTCTCAGGAGTGATTTCCTTGTGCCCAGATGACACATTGACCAAAGTACAACATTAGACACATCTCTGTATTATGATGTCAGGCTGAGTTAAATACCCTATGCCTTGAGAAAAAAAAAATCGGTAAAACATTTAAACATTTTAAATGTTCCTTTGATATTAAAACACATTCTTTCTTCATTGTGACAGCTGGTTATGTGTAAATACGTGTGTTGGTCCTGTAGTTTCTCCGTGTACTCTGCGCATGCGCGCCTGTGTTTGCACGAGTTTGGTGAAGCAGCAGCGGGGCGCTGAAGCGCGAGCGTAACCCTCCCATAGAGACAAACTTTATGTGCTTGGGTTTCTTCACTACATTCATAGGCACAAGAGGAAAGTGAAATATTATTGGCCAGTGTTGTGAAGTTGTGAAGTCTTGAGGATTTGTTTGTGATATGGAATTAATGCTGAGAGAGTATTAGTTCTTACTTCTGGAATAATTCCACGTTTTTTTTTTTCTTTTTTCGTCATCAATGCAAAACAGCGCTGCTTACCACAGCTGATAGATGAAGTGATACAGGTGAGTATAAACAAACTCACTCTGACTTACACGTTACGTTCTTTAAGATATACTAGGTGAAAAAAAAATGAATAAACATTTATACATTAGAAACTGAAGGTAATAATAATAATAATTGCGCGTTTTGTGTAATCCTAAAACCGAATGAACGCTAGCACCATTTAATGAAGCGTAAGTTGACGTCACTTGTAGCCTATGTAAGCGCTTGGTATCTTTAATAATTTACGTTCACTAGTCACTTTACACTTCATCTATGGTTTACATGGTTTACATTTACATGTGATCTATCTATCTATCTATCTATCTATCTATCTATCTATCTATCTATCTATCTATCTATCTATCTATCTATCTATCTATCTATTCTTTTTTATGAGACACAGAATAATTTTTATTTGCCATTAACTTAAGTTGTATATTGCCGGCAACATTTATATGCTTTTTTTGGGTCTATTGTCTATTTATTTATTTTTTATTATTTTTTTTTTGTCGTTGTTAGTGTGTTTGCTTGAGAAGTGGGGGATTTATTTAACGTTTGACTGTTAGCAAGGACGAATTAAAGGGTTTTGTTGCCTCTGCAAGGGGTCCAGGTGGATTTGTGGGGGCAGGTCAAGCAGAATTGCCAACATCTACCCAGCATGAGGCTTGTAGGTAGTTGTAGATCAATTTCTAACCCGTTCATCTTTAGTGTAACGTATGGTGAATTCAGGTTGATTGTTTATTGGGACACTCAATCTGTCATTCAACCTGAATTCATTATTATATTTGGACATTTAATCTTATTATATGTATATTTTCTTTCGGGTTAGGTAACTCTTATTGTATTTCTGTTATTGAAGTTCATTAAGCGTTCCTTCATCAAACTTCCCTAATTGAGTGTAAACAATACTTATTGATTGCAAACAATGGCTGTGACAATTGATTTTCCTTTTCATCAAATGTTAGCCCAGTGTGACTCATGTGTAGATCCAGAGTCAGTCACATGCGTAATGTAGTCAAATTCACAGTATGCCTCAGTGTATTCGCCGGCCAGAGACATTGCTCTTATTTACAGTGATATTAATCTGTCACTTTTCCCAGGCTCACTGCAGCCAGATTATCCTGGATTACACCGAGTCTCTGTGTCTGATCCCTGCTGTCATGAATCAGTGAGCATTCATGCACACCGCCATGCATTGTATGGATTATAATGCTTACATATGCAATAGTGTTATATATTTTTACCATTACAGAAGATCTGTAATCAACACTGTCAAGGATATGGCACTTTCTCTCTCCATCAAATGGCCGGTGACATTTTTTTTTTGAGGGTTTGACACTTGAATTTGTACGTGCTTATTTCTGTCACTGTTAGTTTTGTTTGTGTTCGCACCACTGCAGGAATTTGCATGTTGGTGAAGACTGAATATTTTTCCCTTATACAAACAGTGATCTCATTCCTTTCGTTTTTTAGATCATTTAAACTAGTTTATAATGGACTAAAGCAATCCACCTATAGCAGCTAAATCTCTATTATCATTCTAAAATGTGTATGGATGTTTTTTTTAAGTGCGCATTTGGTTGCATCATTCATAAAAAGGCTGTTGTTAATGCTTTATAAAATAAGGAAAGTGGGTTAACATTTCTGACCTCTACAAATCAATGGTTAGTCCATTTGGCTGATTAAATCCATGAGCTCCGGTGTAGCTGCGATCACGTCAGCAGGGAATCTGCTCTGAGCCTCAGAGTTTCAGGTCCAGCTGCTACAAATGATCTGTTTATTTGCTCCAGCGAACAAATGCGCTGGTAAAGTAGGACTCACTTTCACAGGATGACGTGACTGCTGTTTTAAAGGCTTTCAAAGAGTAAATAGTTCTGTCGCAGGTTGCTAGTGTGGACGTTTCTTGTTTGTTTCGCTCTTTACAGTGTTTTTTGTGCTTCTTTGAAGTTAAAGTTGGTTTACTGCTCTGCTACATCTTAGAGGAACGCAGACGTGTGAGGTTTTGTTTGTTATCTTTGGCCTCATTTAAATCCAACATGAAGCCCCCGTAGAATCTCATTTTACTTCCATTGAACAAATGAGCAATTTAAACATCAAAGTGGGTGTTATGAAGAGTTCTGCAGTGATGACATATTTTTGTAGGACAACTCATTAGCATCATTCTGGTGCTCTGGACAAAAACCCATTTTTTCCATTGGCTTTTTGGATTATTGCTGTATCATGATAATCTTCACAAATTTATGAATTTTGAAACTATATGATATATATACAAACTACGCCATGTTCTCTTGACTTTAACATCACATTAACTGAGCTTCCCACATGTCTTTCAGTCTTATATATATATATATATATAAAATAATAAATAAATAAATAAAATTGTTAAAATAGTTCTCAAGAGCATGATTCAGTCTGTAGCAGATATTGCTTAAATAGTGACTAAATGTGTGGCCTAAGTGACGGCAGCAGGAAAAGAAAGTTGGAATTACACATCGTTAAAGTCACAATTCGACTTGAAAACAATTTTAAAAATTTAATATTGTACTTAAAAAAAGAAGAAGAAGAAAAAGTTTACTTTTTTCAAGTTTGATTTCTTGTTGAACAAATTTACTCCATTCATGTTTTAAAAATTGGCCTAGCACTCTTTTATATGTTATTATTTTTGTTACAGCCCAGCTTGATTAAGCAACATTTCTGAATTGTATTGTCATCCTTTTCTACTTGAATGCAGTATATGTCAGATATGAATAATTGAAAGACTGGTGATCCTTTTGCATTAAGCTTAAGCTTGTAATGAATGGGCTATATTTAGCCTTCATGCTCGATTTGGCCCAGTTATTTCTCATAACATCCAGATTTATAGACTGAGAGAAATTTGTGACATGAGCTCAGCCTGTCCTTTGTAAACCCTAAGAAAGAATGGATGACTGAACTGAACTCTTTCAGTGCCTTAAATTAGCATATCCTGCAATATGGTCCCAGTTTAATGTCATTTGAAGACAGAAAATTGTATAATTCAACATTTGCTCACTGGTTAGACAAAATGTTTAATAGTAAAGGACTGTAACCCTTGCCCCCAAAGATAAATAAATTGGATTTTACTGCCGCTTATTGAAACTAAAACAGTAAATCAAAAAGACAGCCTTTGTGTGCTTGGTAATTTATGTAGGACTTCGGTCTAGCTGGGATGGTGCTAATGTTCCCACTAAGATTGAAAACGTTATTTCTCAGTGTTTTGTGAATGTTTAAAATGATCAGATTTTAAATGTGTTAAAAAGGTTTTCCTAGTTATTCTAACCCTAGAGAAAGCATTAAGGGAATGTTCCATTTTTATAATTTTGCAAACATTATGGGAAGGTTACTTTTGAGTGCTCTCTAAATGTTTTGAAACAAGTAGTAAGAAGCAACATTTAAAGAAAGTTCGACAAAGTTGTTTCCATGAATGATGTATAAATAATGTGTTGAGAAAGTCTGGATAACTTTGAACAAATGTTCTATTAACATTAAGAGAACCTTGCTAGAACATTAGCCAAAGGTCTGGGAATGGGCAGACCTTCCAGCTTTTGTCCGAGAAAACAAGTTTATCAGCATCCCATAGAGCTGATGCATTGCATTTTACAACATACAAGCAAGTATTTAATTACCCAAGTTCTCATGATTTTTGTACCACAAGCATTCTAAACTGTTGAATAGACACTAACAAAGTAAACAGACTGGTAGCCGAGTGTGCGGTGAGAAACGTGTGACCTGTGGCATTGTCTTGGGACCCCTTTCAGGAGCTTAAGAATGGTTCTCCCTCATTGCATGGGTATAATGAGCAGGCGTAGGCATTGTGCGCTGGTGCACAGGCTCACAGTTAGCTAATTGGAGCACTAGCTTTAAACTTTGCATGAGTCACAGGCTTTAGTATCTCCAGCAGCACCCAACCAACCTATTGCTTCTTGATGTGTTAATGATTTACAAGAAGCGTGCAACGTTTTACTGATGACTTATGATGGCATTAGTTCTGGCAGGTCACGTGAGTCAAGCTTGCATCAGCTGACTCATCATGGCATTCCTATAAAAGGTCTGTTCAGAAATATTCAGCAGCTTTAGTGTTTGCTCGGTAGCAAATCACCCTCCTCCATCCCCATCTCCTCCTTACACCACAGTCAGGACTTGGCTTCTGATTTCTAGTTGAATCAGACTTTGCTTTATCCTGAATAATGTGTTACACTTAAAATATCATTAAGAACATTAATGATAACTGGGGGGTGGGGGTATTATTGCTCTTCCTGCTCATCATGTCCAGCTGTAAGGATGGGCAGGGAGTTTTTGCCCAGAACAGAACCAATCCGCCAAATCCAAACTGTAAGTCAAAATGTAAGTGTCAATCATTTTGACGATAGTCGTCCTGACAGAAGTAAAATTTTTGGCATCTATAAAGAGCCTTTTACACCAAAAGTGTAATGAATAAACTTCTGTCTGAAGGAAGAGCTTCTTAGTCTGCGCCTAATTCCCAATTTCTGTCAACACGGATAGAAGAGAGGTGTCAGTGAATAAATGGGAAAACAAATGTTTTTATGTAGTAAAATGTGTTTTCTTTGTCTCCTACTCTTACAATATTGTTCAACATCATCAAAAAATAAATACAAATAAAATGTCTCAGTATATTTCACTCTCTTGTTGAACTGGAGTTTGACTCATAGTTTTTGAGTCAAGCTCATTTTACAGCCTTCCTTTCAACTGTGTTAAGGTTTATGGATGAATTAGCTGGTTCAATTCAGAGATGCTGTTGAGCTCACTGTGTACATAAACAATACAATGCATACATAAGATCCCATAATCCTCCTGTGTGCTCTGAGATTACAGGAACAGGCAAAGCAAAGGAGGTGTGGACGTGTTTGTGACATACTCTATGGTTTAACTCATATCTATAGTCAGGTGGGGTTAATGGTTTCTGTGGTCGAGGTTTGTTTGCCTGTTGTTTGATCTTGTGTGTTTGATGTTCTTCAGGTATGTGAATCTGAATGAAAACCCATCATGCTACTGAAGATTCTTCCTCTGTTGGAAGTCATTGTTGCAGTACTGTCCCTATTCAGTGAGTATTATACAGTAACTACTTTACAACTGATATATGCACTAACCTCCTTCTCATTTAAAGTCGCTAGTGTAAATATATTTGTAATTTTTTTATGGTTAATTATCAGATTTCCTTGTATTTACTTATTATAGATCACACTAGTGCAGCAGAAGTCCATGTCCGTGCAAAGAAAGGAGACACTGCTGTGTTGACATGCAGTCTTCCAGCCCTGGATGAGGGCAGCTCTGCTCCTCAGCACGTCATCGAGTGGGTGCGTCAGGACTATGATATCCCCATCCTCATCCAGTTTGGAGTGCACGATCCCAGAGTGCATCCCAGCTATGACGGTGAGTGCCTCAACACTGGCAGCTTTTTTAGGGGTTAACAACCTCGGGCACAAGAAGGGTTTACATTTTTGTAAAACTGTTATCATGCATCAAAGACAGACAGAAAGAAAGAAAAATTAAATTAAAATAAATATAAACTATGAATGGATAATAAATAACAGGGTTGGGATTTCAACATTTTATCAAAGATAAAATGTATATAAAAAAAAACATTTGGAATAAAAATATGAATGGGTAATCAATAAAAGGATTGGAATTTTAAATAAAATGGAAATGTATCAAATTAAAATACAATTTGGAATAAAAACTAAAAATGAATATGAAAATTGAATTATTTAAAAATAACAATATATTAATAAAAATGTAATGGTTATAATAATACAACTGTATTAAAAACTATGAATTTATAATAAATAACAGGGTTGCATATTTAGCCTAAAGTAAGTGATTGCTCAGTCAAGGACATCTAGTTTGGGACCAGATGTTGATTTGCTGTAATTGCTAAACTTATTTTTGCCATAAAGTAAAGAAAAACACATGATTATTCATTTTTCTTACTAATTTTTTATTCCTTATTCTTTAAAAAAAAAATGAATTTTGAGGATATTGAATGAGATCATGTGTTTGTTTGTTTGTTTGTTTGTTGTTAGGGTCCAAATAATGTTATTTCTTGGCTGTCTCATATTTAGCATTTTACATGTTTTATAATATTGTGAAAATCACGCAGTAACAGGGTTGAGTGCAAAATGTGGACACAGCTAAAATTAGTCAGTAATTGGGAATCATTTTTTATTACAATGAACTGAAAACCTTTTCAACAGATTTCACTGACATTTTGGCATTAGTGTGTCTATATTGTTACCTCTGAGCTGGGACAGGTATGGCATTGTAAACCACA
Source organism: Carassius auratus (assembly GCF_003368295.1). NCBI lineage: Eukaryota > Metazoa > Chordata > Actinopteri > Cypriniformes > Cyprinidae > Carassius > Carassius auratus. Next base: position 8,702,599 of record NC_039277.1, on the reverse strand, counting down.
TCCTACTATGGACAAAGCAGTATCTCTCCCCTCTTTCATAATTTGTTCTCCTGAGTGCCACTTTGGTTATAGTGGGTCTCAGCTTACAGTAACTCTTCTCTTTTGTGTGCTGTGGGACCTGCTAGTTTCTCCCCCTCTCATTGCCGAACTCCCTATTGTGTTTTGGGGAGCTGGAATACAAAAGGTGTCTAAGGGGAAAAGAGTCTTTCAATAGGTTGGAAATACTTTTCCCTCCCTTGTTTTTAAAATGACAGTGGATCTAATATAGAAAAAAAAAAAAAAAAAAAAAAAAAAAAACCAGGTAACCCTGCAAGTTTTCTGTGCTTGTAAGAGCCTCACCTTCCAGGCAGTGAGCGGGCATCAGGTTCAGCCCTGCAGCGATCGCAGTGCGTCCCTTTGCAATTAAACAAATTCTCGCAGACAGCACGTCACCTGTTCATCGCGACGTTGCCCGGGCGATGGAATGCAAACCCACTGAGCATTAGCAATAACTGATTAAGTTAACTTATAACATGGTTTATAGCCAAATTAATTTTCTCATGCAACAAGCAATTGTCTACGTGGTAATGTGTAAAGAATAATGAGTTTGTTTACAAGCGACAGTTTATAAACAAATTATTTACTTGTGCGACAAGCAAGCAACATGCAGCGGTTCATACACAAAATACACAAATTTGTTTAAAAATTGCAGTTTCATAGGTGATTGTGTTTACTTGTACAACATGCAATAGTTCATACACAAATGTGTTTATATGTGCAACAAACAACATTTTAAAGTAAATGTAGATCACTTTTAAGCTAATTGATTTACTTGTGAAGAAAGGAACAGTTCATAAGTGAATCAGTTTATTTGTGCAACAACACTTCATACACAAACGTGTTTACATCTGCAATAAAGCAACATTTTTAAGAGAATTTGCAGTGCTTTGTAAGCTAATTTGTTCACTTGTACAACATGTAACAGTTCATACACAAATTTGTTTACATGTGCAACAGGCAACATCTTTTAAGTGAATTTCTTGTGAAAAGCATCGGATTATAAGTTAATTTGTTTACTTGTGCAGCATGCAACAGTTAATTTACAATTGTGTATACATGTGCCGCAAGCAATGTTTTTAGATGAATTTGCAACTTTTTTTGTTTTGAATTTTTTTTGTACTTGCACGTTTTCTTGAACAAACAGATGATAATGTACTATTCAGCAAGTGATGGTTTTTTGCTTCTTGCGTGACGAGCAATGACTTGCAAGCAAATTTGTTTACTTGTGTGAGAATCTGTTGATAGTGGCTCCATATCTTTTAGACATTTAGCATGTGTTAGCACTTCCTAGTAGCATTTTCGGAGACTGAATACCACTGAATATTGATTTTATTCACATTCCTTCCTTGTGAACTAAAAGAAGGAGTGAATAGCCCCATGTACACCAACAGCCGAGTAAGGGTTAGAGGGCGTCACAACAGTCCTTTTTATGCGATGAGAAACAAAGAAAAGAAGCAAAAAGTGTAAAGCCGGGATTTTTGTGCAGTGAGGGGGCAGGTGCAGCATGGGAAGAGGTGAAGGGTGAGCTTGGTGGGAATTTCATTGCTTTGGGCAATAAAATGTCTCATGTGTCCACTCTGGAGCTCATACTGATATTATTCAAGATGCCATAACTGTTATGCTCCACAAAATCTAAATGTTTAGGTTTTGTGGTGTTTATTTTTATACATCTTAACTAGATAGAATCTAGCTTGCTAAATGGCAGTAAAGTAGAAGCGATCTGTAAATTGCGGAGAAAAGCGTGACCATCAGAGGTCTTTTTAGAGACGCTCTCTATTCCAGATGACCTCCCATCCCCCTCATCTGTCACCATTCATGTCAAGCTCAATGGAGTCAAAACTCTTTCTAACTTGCAGCACGCTACCTTGAAAGGCCATTGGTCCGATCAAACTAAGCAGCTTCCCAGTAGCCCGTCATGGTGATTCAAATTTCAAAAGATAACAGTCTTGAAACACAATGAAAAGAAGACAGATGATGAATAAGGTGTGAAACCAGACCAACGCTTTCCTGAGCTGAAACTGGAGAGTCCCTACCTGGGAAACATGTGCCAAGAGGTGACACAATGTCTCTGGGATACAAGGCAGTGGATAGGATTCAGACTCCAGGTTTCATAGCCTCAAGTCACAGACTTGTTAAATACAACCTCCAACTAGGAAAACCTTCAAACTTTGAACCTTTTTGAATTTGAATAGGCGGTTGTAGTAACTTGAGTGTTACTTAAATAGACTTAATTACAGGTCATTTGCCCTTGTTCTTAAACTTGGTTTAACAGCTGTTAAAGAATAATAGTAATTGCATTCTTCCAGCAAAAATCTGGTCTAACATTGCCTTCAAATGATGAAGTAAGTGGATACAAATGACATGGATACAAATGACAGCATATGTTACTTCATACATTAAGGAGTCTAATATTATCCGGAGATTTGAACTGCCGTCGACTAAGCAACAGAGTGAGCGTTTGTTTGTACGGCCATGATCTGCTGTGGGAAATGGTTAGTCAGTCCCAAGTAAACAAGTGAGTTTGTACTTGCGTGTGAAGACTTTGCTGCGCCAGGAAACAGGTGAACACATATAGATAATGTTTTTTAATATATTCGACTAACTATAGATTGTTGTTAAGAGATACTTCTCAGTCCAGTTGTTAGTAGTCCATGAATGGGCATAAACTCTCACAAGGTTCATTTGCTCATGTTTTTCTCTTAAGATTGACTCAGAGGTTTTATAGCTCAAATTTTTCTTCCCACACCTCTGGAATTGAGTTATATATTACGTTTCATTTATATAACATTTTTCTCAGATGTTTGTCCGTAAATTGTTTAGAAGAAATCAAAATCTAAATTAGACAGTTGTTGTCAAAGTAAAAAACTCACACTATAACAAACATAGAGAATATAACAGGAAATAATTTGAAATCTTTCAGAAATAAGTCCAAATTTGCTAAGGGATAATTAAATGATGCACAGAGTTGTTTTTATCATCTCTTATAACAAAACTGTTTTATTGAACCCCATGAATGTGGAAATCCTGTTGTAAATAATATCACTTTTTAAGACTGATGTTCCATAATTACCCAGACTCATATATATTTACAAATCTGAGCACAGTGTGAGACATTGATGAGATCTCTTCATGTGGGTTCAGCAGGATCTTTTTCTTTGGAGGTAAATCTGTGAAGCAGGAGATTCGACAGTCTCAGTTTGCTCTCATTTAATCTCATTTAATCTCACTTTATTTTGGAGAAACATTAAAGAGATCTCTGTGATTTCCCTCCTACTATAACTGTTCTCCGTCACACTGTGGTCTGACATTTCTAAACTAAACAGATTACTTTCTCCTCAGCTTTTTTCAGGAGTGTCGAGTAACTTGAGAGTTTAAATTCATCCCAAGCCCCGCCCCCGAACTGATTTTAATCCCTGTCACCACGGCAACTAAATTCAAATCCACACCACTGGCAGGAGTGACCATGGCAACATTTTAGTGCTGGCTTGTACCCTTGGTTTCTGGGCTGGACAGGAACATGTTGTATAGTCCAAATCCCCAGGGATGATGGCATCCGTGTCCCTGTTTCAGTGACCTCTGACTTCCATGTGGGTGAAATAAACAGAGGTGGATGGGCCGTGATGCTCTCAGCTGTTATCTCAGCCTGAGCTCTGTTTCCACAGGCACTCCTCTTGGGAGCTTGGTTAATGATTGCTGTCACTGCCTATTTTCATAAACACATCATAGCTATGCTGCATGCATCGGCCGCACACGTGTTTGCAGATGATGGATTTTCAGTTTGGAGTCCTTTTTATCTTTGATGTGGCTTCCGTGGTGGAGATTTTGACCGCTGGTCTCTTTAAATGACGATTGAGTTTAAGAATCAAACAAACCAGTCTTTGAAAAGCTCATTTGGTTGAATGAAAGGGAGATGAAGAGAAGGAGAGAGAGACGAAAGAGGAGGGAGGGGTGAGTCAGCAAACACCGTCACTACAGGGTGCAGTCACCTGGCAACGGAGAGATAGAGTTTCAAGCACTGAAAAGATCTAGACTAAACACCGAGTCTATCTGAGCCTTCTCCAATTAAACTAAACGGCATACGGGACACGTAAATGGACAGTGTGCATTTTAGAATTTTAGTCATTACATTTAAATAAACAAAAATCATTAAAAGGTAAATTCCTCTTCCAACTAAAATGGTTTGTTGGACACTTAAATCTACAATATGTCATTTAAAATGAAAATTCATTTATATATTTTGTTGCATTATTAAAATGATTTGAAAACATTACGCCTGGACCAAATATGCTTTATTTGTACAATTTGATTAGTTTAAAATAAAATTGTATAAAAATATATTCAGCTAAAATATGTGGTATATTGGTGTATTTTAGAACTGAATATGTTTTATTAATTTTAATACAAAGTACTTAGTAATGTAGTTTTTTGTTGCATGATTGAAAGTAATATAATTGATAAAAAAATGTTTTATTTGATGCTTAAATACACTTTAACACTTATAATTTTAGAATTTAAATTTATTGAATTCAATTGAATTTTTAAAAAAATTTAAACTATTTCAAAATGTTAAGTCTAAATAAGGTTAAGACTAAATAAACTTCATTTGTAATTGATTATTATTTTATTTGTATTTATTTATTTTTGACATTAAAATTGTAAACTTATATTAAATGGACATTAAATGAACCAAAATAATAATATTAAAACTAATTTAAAGAAAAAGCATTTACATGTGCTCATACTTCTAAAATAGATAAATGAATATTATATTATGTAATTAATTACACTGTGTTATTTATATCTGCAACATATATACACTTTGCATTTGTTTTGTGCAAACTCACAAATTCCATGTGTATTTTATTTTAAGTTGATATTAACATTGTGAAAAGTAAAATTTGCTTATAATAATGTAAAAAAAAAAAATATATATTTATATAGAAAAATACTAATAGTACTCACACACACACACACACACACACACACACACACACACACACACACACACACACACACACACACACACACACACACACACACACACACACACACACACATATATATATATATATATATATATACACACACAAATATAAAATACATTTACAAATGCACACACTTTATATATTTTTTATATTTAGCTTGTTTTCTTGGAGCTTGTCGGATTATTTAAATAAAGTGTATATTTAATATTTAAAAAAATATATGCTTTTTTGTACAAACTCACAAGTGCTCATGTGGATTTTAAATCAGTGTTTGAAAATTAGTCTGCAACGAATATGCACTTCTCTTCAGTTTTGTACATATTTGTAATTTCTGATCCTTCCCCTCTCCTGGACCAGGACGAGTGTCACTCGTCAGGGGGACATCACTGCAGGTGAGGGGTCTTCTCTTGGAGGATGAAGGCTGGTATGAGTGCAGAATCCTCCCGCTAGACAAAACCACAGATGAGGCTGGCAGCAGCGGGAGCTGGACTCTACTCTCCGTTACAGGTGAGACTCACCATATACAGCGAGTAGACCTGAATTATTAATAGTAAGAAAAGATATCCAATTTTACCATAGTCTGAATCAGAACCATTAAAGCAATTCTCTTTATGTCAGATCAGAGAAACAATGCCATTATGCTCATCCCACAGTCTCCAAACCAAACACGACTCCATTCAAACATGCAGTGTACAATGAATGAATACACAGCCCAGCCTGTTTTCATGCACCTGTTACCAGACTCTACTCACGCACCTGTTCGAGAGTCTGCTCTGTCTCGGTCGACCACACCTCCAGGCCATTTTCTGACACTCAAAAACAAGTGTTGGCCAGATTACAGAAGCCATGTGAGGCCTGTGCTGGCATTAGGTTCAGTTTTCAGCTCATTAGTTCTTTGAGCCGCAGGACGCCAAGCAGAAAGAGCATCTAGCAGGCCAGGCTTTCATTAAAGTAAAAAAATAAGTAACGAGTAAAGCTGAAGGTGCTACTTTAAACCTTTAGCTTTCGAAACTGTAAGTTACTAATGAGGCAGTCAATGAATCTAGCAATTTGAATTTGTACTTAGTTACAAGCTACTGATAAAAGGGGAAATATTTATACAAATATATTTAAGATATATAGATACAATACACTACCACTGCGGTCAGTACAATTTTTTTTTTAAAGAAATTATTTACTGTTATTTAGCATTGAGAATTAAATTAATCTGAAGTAAAAGGAAAGACATTTATAATGTTGCATTCTGTGTAGGAATACATTTCAATTTAAAAATATATAAATTCAGATTAAAAAAAAGTTATTTTCAATTCTAATATTATTTTAAAAAATACAGTTTTTACTTAATATTTGATTGTAAAAAATGCAGGCTTGTTAAACAGTGGTGTAGATTATTAAGATAATTAGATGTGCAATATTTAATATCTAAATTGTAGATAATATCGACATGTAATTTAATGTAATTTAGATTAAAAACTTTTAATTATAAGAGTATGTGATTTAAAAATGAATCAGAGAAGAAAGCCTGTGATTGAAAAATACATTTAGTAACCCCTTAAAACAAAAAAAGAAATAATTTATGAATTGCTCTTCATAGCATCACATTTGATTGTTAATGAATATTTATAATTCTTTGAAAGATTCTGACACTTTCGTTATCTGTGCTCATTTCTATGTCTAGCACCTCCTGTGTTTACGGAGACCCCCCCTCCTGGAGTTGAAGTGTTTGTAGGGAGATCGGTAACCCTGAAGTGTTCAGCTCGGGGAAATCCACGGCCTACAATAACCTGGTCTAAAGATGGACGACCAATAAAACCTCAGAACAAAGTAAAGGTGGGATATTAGTACTTCAAAACCCATGAAGTGGATAAAAATGCTATTGTCTTCCCTGTGTTGATATATTTCAATATATATGGTGTTTTGGTCCTATTCAATACGTACTGTGTAAATCGTAGAGCTCACTGTGCCCTGGGAGGATGCAGTGGAGGAAGCCTATGAATGCTAGAGCCTTAAGTATTCTGAGGTTGCAGTTGACACAAAGCAATGTGGCTGGAAAACAAAGGTTTGTCCAGTCGAGGTTGACTGCAGTGGCTTCATAGGGAGATCTGCCATCAGACTCTTTAAGGAACTAGTAATCCAAGGCCAATCCCAAGCTGTCAAGGACCTTTCCCGTGCCACTGAACAAGCGAAGTCAATCGGTCTGGATTAAGAGGAGGGAAGCTGTCTGGGTCCTATAACAACAGAGGTGAAAGCAGAGGGGGCACACCTGGGAATATCATCGAAACACCAAGGAATGACCCCAGTGAAGCTGAGAGCTCTTTCCCTCTATACCTTCTCCCCTCCAGCCCTGGTACCACCACTCAAAATGCTCTACACTGTTCCCCATTTATGTGAGGCAGGTGCAATACTAATACGGCATAGTAAAACCTAGTCCTAAAACGCAACTACGGAAAGTTGGGTGGGACATATCGAAGTTCTAGTCCTCTTTTAAATAGACAATAAAATTAGGTTCACATCACAGCCTGGAAAAACACTGTGATTTATTACTTGAAAGCGCACATTTCCGAGAGCATTTGATTGGACAAAAATATGTACACACGACTCCAAACAATTTGAGTCATAAGCATTTTAGGCCATTTTACTAGAAAAGAAAGATGTTCGTTTTGTCAGCTTTTGGGGTTGTACTCACTTTGATCTTTAAGGTTACAGACATGAATTAATAAGGACCTTCTTTTTGATTTCATTGACTTCCTCAGGTTCACAAATGCAGTGGAGGAGCAGATCTAGAATATCCCCCACTCTCTTTTCCCGACTTTCACACACTTCCTATCTCTCATTTTTATCCTATAGATCACGAATGGAAGTGTATCTTTCCATGCTGTAAGCAGAGAAACATCAGGCCATTATCAGTGTGACGCCTCCAACACTGAAGGAAATGTATCTCACGTCACACTGCTCAAAGTCATTGGTAAGTCAGCACTGATATTTTCTCCTCATTTAGGATGATTATCTGTATTTCTCATGCTAGGGCATTGCTGTGACCTTAGATTTGTTGGGTGGACCATTATAAAACTTATCAGTCTTGCTCATGAATATTAATTAGATTGCATAATGTCTCCCTATTAATTAGAACTAATTTGGTGGAAATCAAGTAAGTGAGTGTAAGCCATATTAGGATTACTGGATTCTATTTTTGGTCTCAAAATATGATTATTGCCCAATAAGAGGAGAAGGGGGACAATTTTCACATTAGTTGTAAATAGTTTCTAAACCCCTAGCTCATGTAATTATATTCTACATGACAACTACAAGCTTTACTGATTGAATGGCGCCACCTAGTGGTGCTGTTTCATTACATTACATTAAAGCGCACTTCCTTTTCAAGTGAACTTAGCTCAGTCAATACAGAATGATGCCAGTAATAAAATAATGGGTTCAGTTCCCAGGAAATGAACGGGTAAAACAAACAAAAAACAAACAACAACAACAACAACAACAACAAAAAACAATATAAGTTTGCTAAATGCTTATTTGTAATGAATATGCATTTGTCATGTACTTCAAATCTTAAAAGTATATTTAAAAATGTACTTGGAGTTAATGAAATATTAATAAAAGGTCACAAATATTGAAGTGTACTTACAGAGAGTACGCTTGAATGAATATTTTTAAAAAATCTTTAAAAAAGTGCACTTTGTTTGTAATGTCAAACTAAAACTACTTTACAGTAGATTTAAATCATTATAAAATAACACTCATTTTGATGTTTTGACAAACATGATAAAACATGTTAATTACTTCATGTATACAGTAATTACAAATGCATTTTAAATACACAAATTACAAGTTTCAATATAGAAATCATTAACATTAAAGTATTTTTGCTTGTCTGTGCATTCGACAGTTCACTTTAACCATATTTAAGACACAAGAAGTAATAATGAATTTACATATAAAGATGCAAGTCCTGCATATGTGTGTCAAAAGCACTCTAAAGTTCAGCTAATTCCTTTAAATATTAATACAAAGTTGAATACATTTCTATTTAATTGTAAATAGCATGCAGCAGCTAAGTGTTTGAAAATATTTTTTTACATTAGGAAATTTAGAAAAAAATGATATTATTTCCATAAAACGTTTTTCTTTCAACATATTGCTGCATTATGGAACATTGTGTATTTTGTCTAACAACAGGCCCTCCAGTGATCGTAATTCCTCCAACGGACACCGTTCTCAACATGTCCCAGGATGCCAAGTTGAAGTGCCAGGCTGAGGCTGACCCCCCCAACATGACCTATGTGTGGCAAAGACAGGGAGAAGACATTTACCACATTGAGTGAGTTCTCTTCTAAAACTGTGAACTTCCCCCTAATTATTTAAAGGTAATGCATAGCTTATGCATAACTCATGTGGTTTTTTTTTTAGGTCTCTGAAGTCACGTGTTAAGGTTATAGTGGACGGTACACTTCTCATATCGCGTCTGATTCCAGAGGATTCTGGGAACTACACCTGCATGCCCACTAATGGACTTCCTGACTCCCCTTCTGCCTCGGCCACCCTCACTGTGCAGCGTAAGTGTTTCACAGAATAATGAATTCATTCATTAGGGTTTGTTTGCACTAGTATACGATTGACACTAGTATAACCCTAGTGTAACTAGAAAGTATTAGTTTCAACTACATTCATGTTCAAATGAGACACATCCGGATGATATTGTTGAATTTGAATTAGAATTTTGTAGCCATCATTTTACATTATGTGCAACATTTGGTGCAAAATGAAAATTAAAACTAGCATAAACATTTTATTTAATTACATATGTTTATATAAGTGTATGATATAAAAAAAATCCACATCCCTAAGATTTTAAACCAAATTGATTTTGAATGGAACTTCCAAAGATGTATATTTTTATCTGAAGCACTTATTATATGTTAATCACTCATTTGACTAATTTCAAATTAAGAAATTAATACCGTTATAGAGCAAGGACACAATGATTTGATCAATAGTGACAGTAAAGTGATTTACTGTTAAAAAAAATAAATTAAAAATAAATAAAAATGAAATAAATTAAATTATTTAAATACATTTACATAAATCTTATTTTGAACTGTGTATAAAGAAAGAATCCTTAAAAAAAAAGGTTTAAAAAATATTTGGCAGTAAATCAGTATATTAATGGAATAATACATTTAATTTTAACATGCATTTTATATAGAGAGTAGTTATTTTAAATTATAAAAATGTTTTACAATGTTACAGTTTACATGTTACTTTTTACTGTATTTTGATCGAATAAATGCAATCTTGGTGAACATTAACTATTTTACCCTAAACATACAAATAATGTATTAAATCATATTTAAAATGATATTGAACAGACCCAGCACAGGTGATGAAGATGGCCTCGTTGACCTTCCTCCCCACTGGCATGAGGGGCGTCATTGCGTGCCCCGTCAGAGCTGAACCACCATTATCACATGTCGACTGGATCAAAGATGACAAACCACTTGATTTAGGCATTGTGAGTAACCATTGCTTTTTTCAGTATCATGCAAAAAACCTTTTGACCTTTTAAATGTACATTTTATATGTGTACACTGCTAGTCCTAAGTGTTTTTTTCTCCTAGCTACTAATGCTTGACATATTGATTCGGTGATACCATGCAGTGCTTACCCTCTCTTGGTGACGTAACCTCACATCTCTGAAAGATCATTATTTCAAGAATCACTCAGAATAACTGTGAAATTCTTTCAACAGTATCCTGGATGGACACTGACTTCAGAAGGCTCTATCATTATAGCAACAGCTAATGATGATGCTGCAGGTGTATACATGTGCACTGCCTACAATAGCTTTGGGACAATGGGCCAGTCTGAGCCCACTACTGTTATACTACAGGTGGGGCTTTACACAGTGCTGCCATTTTTAATTATTACTATTTTTTGTTTACTATAAACTTAAATATCTACAAGTACACTTTTTTTAACAACAAATATCTGTAATAGATTTTAAAAAAAGTGGCGGAATGGTATGGAAATACAGTGAGATATGGTCAGTATAGCTACATTTTCAAGCCATAATTTAAATACCCTTAAACTTTGTGTTTTCCTTTTCTTTTAGGATCCTCCATCATTTAAAGTATCACCTCGTAAAGAGTACAGACAGGATATTGGTAGGATGCTTGTTATTCCATGTCAGATGGACGGTAATCCGGCTCCAAAAGTCAGCTGGAAAAAGGTGAATGTCATTACACTGTGCTCTTTCTTCGTTCACTTGTCAGCGTGATTATATTCTTCCATATTTCTTTAGCACATACAGTATTTACATTAAACAAATTCCCCCCTTTTCCATGTATTATTTTATATAATTCATATAAATAAATAATGAATATAATAATAAGCACATTTGCAATACAGCAATACATTACAGCTGTTTATATGAAACCGTGCTGATTAACATTAGAAAAAATAGCACCGGTCTTGTGCACAAAAATTGAGTTTTAATTTTCTCCAAATGTTATAATGCACCCTCTATAGCTGGAATTCAATAACATTTTTAATTAAAACTGATGTTTAATCTCATTATATGCTTCGTTTTGGCACTGCTCCTCATAGATTGGCATAGCCTCTCGCTCACTGTTCACTCTGGCAGTGAATGGCTCCCTCATTCTGCATCCTCTCAGTAAAGACCACCAGGGGGAATGGGAGTGCAGTTCCACCAACCGAGTGGCCACTGTATCCGTCAGAACAACAGTCCATGTGCTCGGTAAGACCTTAGGCATCTAGATCAGGACCAATGTGATGTTTACTGTGACAGTAAGCACAGACATCATCTGTGTTCATTTTGGGCTTGGATTTCAGAAAAAAAAAACACCTAAGGGGGCTAAAGTTGAGTTGAGCTGAGTTGAGTAGTCCTCATCTAGACTGAACCTGTAACTTCGGAAGTTTTCACACCTCATGTATCACACTTCATGTGTCACACGTATCTTGTTGCCTTCTGATTCACAGGTACAAGTCCACATGCAGTGTCATCAGTATCTGTGATCCCAGGAATTAACCAGGCCAATGTCTCCTGGGTGGCTGGCTTTGATGGAGGATATGCCCAGAAATTTACTGTCTGGTTGGTGTCTTGTCTTGTTAAAGTTTATCTCTGTTTATCTTGGGAAAATATTTTGAAATAGTAGTCTGTGCAAATGCAAGGCAGAATCACAAAGCTACGTTCACAATACAAATCTTAAATAGGTGCACAAATCTCACAAAATTGATGTAGCATTTTGTCATGCTACATTGCTATTGGTTGGCAAAAATGTCGCATTTTTAGCTAATTTAACTCTGCTGAAAAAAATGAGTAGTGTTGCTTTTTTCACTGGATGGTTTATGTCTGTCTTCATAAATGTACTGGATTTTTTTGAAAACTTGTGCAAACATTCTTTTTTCAGGTATAAGCAGGTGTCAGGAGAAAGGAAAGAGGAAAAGCAAGAGTGGCTGCCTTTCTCAGACCTCTCCACTGAAAAAAGTCTGTTGGTCACCAATCTTCTTCCTTCCACTGAGTACCAGTTCAGTGTCGTAGCCCAAAATAAAATTGGCACTGGGCCCTTCAGTGAGATCACCACCATCACAACTCTGGGTAAACATTAGCTGTCCATAAGAAACTTTCAAGACCTTTTTAAAGTTGCTTCAAGAGCCAAGGGCCCTATTTTAACGATTTAAGCTCATGGTCTAAAGTGCAGGTGCACTCAGGGCATGTGTCTGAATCCACTTTTGCTAATTTAACAACGGGAAAATGGTTGGCGCGCCCGGCCACATGGTCTAAACATGTTGCCCTTATTCTCTTAATGAGTAATGGGTGTTTTTTTGTGTGTAACATGCAACAAACCAATCAGTGTCTCATCTCCCATCTCCATTAAGAGCTAGTTGCACATGCGCCATAGCGGGTTCGCTATTTACATGGCGGAATGTAATTTTTATTTAATTTGTGTGCTGCTGCACGTCCCAGTGTGTGTAATAAGCAAAGTGTACATGCGTTGTTCACCCGCCTATAGGTGCATATTACTAGCGCTCTTTAAATAACAACAAAATATTTAAATAACAATAAAAAATATTGCGCAAGACTTTAGACCAGGTTTGAGTTGCTCTATGGTGCAGTCTGTTTTCATTTCCTCAAAATAGCAACATGCCCACAATGCATCTGAACACACCTCTTTTTCAGACCAGCATTCACAATTTACGGGTGCACAATTGGGCACAAATGCATTTGCTATTCAAACAACATCGTGCAAAACTAGAACTTTGTTGGGCTGAAACTAGCAAAAACATTGGGGCCAGTGTATGAGCCCCAGGTTTTCATGGCCATGAACCACGATTTGTTACATTCTGTTGCTTTTAAGTGGCATGTGATTAGGGTGATTGCATTTTATTTAACAAAATATTGTACATAGAAAGAAGATAATGCCTGTACATTTAAATTTGAATATCTTATCATTTTTATTATTTTTAATTAATTGTGTCATTTTCTGTGAATATACTAGCATATAGGTGGCCTCAAAGCTAATAGAAATGGTCTAAAAAACAAAAATTTTGATTTCATTGTGTCTTTAAAGCATGTGTGTTGGCTACCTCATGCAGACCCAAATCAATTTAAAACCATCTGTGTTTATGCTGCACACTGTGGATAATTGAATAGAATCAAGCTATTCATTTTAGTCTCTCTCTTATTTAATTTAATATTTAATTTCACAGATGCACTTCCTGTTGTGGCCAAGCTGGTACCACCTACAAATCTCTCAATCAATAAGAGTTCAGAGGGAATTCTTTTGTGGTGGTCAGTGCCCAAGGCCCAGTCTCCACCCATTGACAGTTTTGTCGTACAGTCACGCCTTGAAGGAGGGGAATGGATTAATCTGAAAGAGAACATTAGTCCAGTTCAAAGTCAAATCTTTCTTCCAGGGTTATGTAAGGTAAATATTCTTGAAGACATGATCTGAGACTTTCATGAATCAGTCAGCTTGTCATTTTTGATAAATGCAACCCTTTCTTCCTTTTCTTTCATCCTTATTATCCTTAACTTTCTCACAATGCATCACTCTCTGAAGGACTGCAAGTATGAACTGAGGCTTCTCTCTCAACGTGGAGATCAGCTGAGCATGCCCAGTCCATCAATCAATGTCTCCACCATTGGTTAGTGCTTCACATATTCCTTGTTCTAATCACCCGCCTGTAATATTTTCGTCAGAAATTGTTAGAATTAATTTCTCTAAACTATACTAAGAAAATCTATACGTCTTTTAACTTACCCAACCATTAAACCTTTCTTTGGGTTCTGCAGGAATTAATAAGCACCCAGCCAGTTCCCGCCTACTAGACTATCCTGACCAGCTAATGGCTGGCGTTATGGGTGGAGTAGGACTCCTTTGTCTTGCTCTTATCCTGACCCTGGCAATTGTCTGTTTCATTTTTCACAAAAGGAACCGAAGGCGCAGGCAGAATATCAAGGGTAAAGAAACAACACTTTGAAATGTATCCTCCTTAGAGAATCCTCTCACTCCTTTATTTCATATTTTTATTCTTCATGCATGATCATTTATCCTGTCACTCATTCCACTGTAAAATTGGTTCCCTCCATTCAGATCTCCCTCCTGCAATAAATAAGAACCCTTCTGAAAAGTAAGTTCACCACCCTCACCTCATGAAACCTTTGTTAATTGTCCAAAATTTTCCATACATTGCAAACATTTTGGAATGTTCTAAATTCTTATCCTTGACCTTAGCAGCCCTCACAACACCCTAAACCAAAGGCTCCTACCAGCTCGTCCACTCTCCTACACTTCCTCTTCTTCCAATCACTCCTCCAGTGAAAAGTCTAGTCACAGGGATTTTCTTTCCCAGCAGCAACATCTCCTGCCTCAAGCTAACCTTACATCCCACCAACCCTTCCCTGAGAGCCATCTCCAATGGGCATCGCTTGCCCCTGTGTCTTCTGTCGAGTTCATTCACAGAGGGTTTGATGGACGCTTTATTGTTGATCCTTGTGAAGACACCAATATTGTCAGTTCTCAGAACAAAAGGAACTCATGTCAAAACTCCCATCAGTCATCAGATGGTAACAGGGACTTCAGAAACCAGAAATCCCAGTCTTTGAGATCCTACAGGGATGAAAGAAAAAAAACACCCTTTGTCCTTTCAGTGGATCTTCCACCTTTTGGATCAGATATCCCTTCTTCCAGCAGAACACGAGCTATGGCTAAGCACCTCTCATTGAATGGCTGTTACATACCCATTCGGGAGCAAGATTTCTTGGATGGACTAGACCGAACAAGTCTCTCGTCAGTTAGCATTGGCTCTTTTCTCTATCCCCATTCAGAAAGTACTATGGGTCGACAATCCCTGAAACAAGATACCAAACACTCTACAGCCAGTACCCTGGTTTTGCAGATGGAGCATGAGAGGGAACAAGGAAACCTAAGTCGCTGTTTAACTTTAGCTCGTGAGAGAAAGGAGCTTGAAAGGGAACTGCGCAAGTACACTATTGATGAAACTCCATATAGTCATGAACAGACAGATGATGAGTCTGGACAAATCTGTAAATTTCAAGAAACCTCAACACCTCAGGGTAACTACCAAGCAACTAGACACAGCCTTTTATCTGAAAATGGCAGCATGTTGAAGGTGAGAGCTGCCTCTTGCATTCCGTGGGAGGAAAGACACAGGATTTCTTTAGCAAGCTTGGTTCCCCTACATACCTCTCATGGAAAGGATACCAAGAATAGGCAGAATCAACAAGGTTACTATTCCATCCAGAGATCCAACTACCAAAGGTCTCGTAGTCTAGACAGAGGGGAACACCAAAAATCACAAACATGGGACCGAAGACGAAGCAGAACTCCCGTTGAGTCAAGTCTTGGTCATGTAATGGATGAACCTTTAATCTACAAATTGGAAAAGACCCAAACTGATATAGGGCATAGAGGCCAGAGAACCTCAAGTAGAAGTCAAAATTATTTGGACCCATGTATTTATTCATCCTCAGATGATCAGCAGAGGCTGACCATAGAAAGAAGCACTAGACAGATCAATCCAACTAGTGTTTATTCAGAGATGAGTGTAGATGGAACTGGTCTTGAGAGCCAGTCTTCTTATTCAAGGTCTATGCTGGGCACTAATCACAGCTATGAGACTCTAGATTATGACAGACCCAGATTATCAGATCTTGAAAATGACAGATCAGTAGAGTCAGGACATATGAGTTTAAGAAAGCACAATTGGTCGAGCAAATCTGTATCTCAAATGAATGTCTCTGGAACAATGCCTCGGAAAACAAAGAGTCTGGGGTCAAACAATTGGAATCGGCACAAGAGCACCCAAAGTTTAGATTCAAAATTGTACAAGGACCACTTTTTGACCCCTGATGCTTGGGTAGACTCGCTGACACTTGGACAAGATTCTAAAATGTCCCCCATAGCATGCAGACCCAACTCTGTGGCAGATAAGCCTAAAAGTAGTCCCAGTTTGCGAACAGATTCATCTGTGCCTTTAGAAAGACAAATACAAGACACCAGTCAACAGGGCTCTAAAACCTATGATGGTTCAAAATCCTGCAAAAACCTTCGGTCGGGAAATAGAACTCATGCTGCCTTATCAATAGGGGGTTCTAGCTGGCCTCAGCCTTATTGCCCCTCTCTGCCAGCCTTGCCATCTGGAAGACGGAGCCAAAGCCAAGAGAGGGAGAGAGAGGAGGAAGACGAAGATGGGCAGGAGGTGGATGTAGAAATTAACAGATACCGGAAGAGTTCAGAGACAGAAGGAAGTTACAGAAGTTATGCAAGCCAAAGCAGTGGTAGAGGCAGCATGGATGCCCCTAACTATAGGCAGTTCTCTCTCAGCCCCCCTCTCACAAGTTCTCCAGAGACAACAGAGGACAGTGACAGAGACGAGGCAGTTCTACAGGATCCTGAACAACATGAAAGGTACAACTGGCTTTTCTTTTTCCTGCTCCATTTATTTATCTTAAAGGGGTCATAAACTGAGAAATCAAATGAACCTTGATCTTTTGACATATACATTAACAGGTCAGTTTAATATAAACAATCCTATAAATGTAAAAACTCAAAACTTTCTTGTAAGTTTAAAAACAGCTTTTATAGGAACCATGCTCAGAAAACGATTTGCTTTGGAATGTGCCACTTTATGATGTAATAGTGTGTCTAAGATGAAAAGATCAACGGCTACTTCTACAAAAATGCATTTCATGACCCCTCTAAGCTGTTTTCAATTACTAAAATAGATTAATTCTCTTACAAAAAGTACCATAATACTATTTGTATTTGCACTGATAATACCTTGCTTTTTTAACACAAGACCATGGAAATGCCATGTGTTTTTTGACGTTTACATTTTAATACCACAATCTGTGGATATAGTACCATGGTAATAACATGTTTGGCAGTTGCAAGGAGAGTTGGATATCCCTGATTTAAGGATATCCACAATGACACCTCACATTGCTTTATCTTCTGACTTTAGATCTAAAAGAGGCTCTGTGGATGAGAGTTATGAGTGGGACTCTGCTTACGTCCCAATGCATCCTGTGGACCCCAAAGTGTCAATGAGCAAGGCAGGTCTTCAGAGTCAACTGAAGAAGATCAGCACTACAAAAGATTATGGCAGGCCAGATTTAGACCTGAAACAAAAAGGTAAGAGAAATGCCAGCTCTGTTTATTGTAACCCAGCGAAAACAGTCTTAAGCCCCTTTCACACTGCACGTCGGACCCGCAATATTCCCGTAACATTGCCTGGTCGCCTTCTCAGTGAAAGCAACCACGTCCTGGAATTGATTACCGAATTGAACCCGGGTCGGGGGCCTAGTAACATTGCGGTAATCGAGCGCTGTGTGAACAAAAGCCAGATCTAATTCCGTAACGAAGTGATGACGCGAGTTATCGCGCGACTCTTTTACCGGCTGTTTTGAAGGAAGATCAACATTCGCGACGAAAACATATGTGCAAACTGTAATGAAGCAGAGATCAGTTAGTTCCTCACTTTCCGCGCTGACGCTGAGATCGTTTGCTTGCTTCAGTTAAAGTATAACGTGCCAAGCGTTGTCGACTCGTACATTACACGTCACGCGCTGATGTCACGTGTCGTTACGGGATCTTCAAGGGTTGTGTGTGAAAGCACGCACATATACCGGGTCATCACTGGCAGTGTGAAAGTGCCAAATCTAGCGACCAGGGAACAATTACAGGAACACTTTACCCCTGTATTTGCCGGAATGGCAGTGTGAAAGGGGCTTTACTGTTGTGAAAATACCAGGAAAGCTGTTCCTTCACTGTAGTATGCTGGTTTATTGTTATCGTGTCATCTGTTTCAATTTTACCTGAGCCTAAATGCCAAAAAGTGAACTGTGGTCGGTTGATCTGTCTTGTGTTATCGTTTGATCCATTTTGACAGATTATACCAATTACTAAATCGTACCATCCAGCATTAATTGAAAGTACAATAGGTTGTATAGCCCTCCTGTTGTGTTTGTGACTGTGGGAGTGAAATTATGAAGACTAGTCTTTCGTTTTACACTAGACATTTTTCTCTTTCTGGTTTCATTAATCTCCATTGTCTTTTTGACCCCAGGTCTTTACCCTCCGGCTGGTTGGAAGGAATCTGTGCCACTTTTTGAACTTCCTAGTATTCTTCCTCCTCACTTCGAGCAAGAATCACTTCTTGCCCAGGAGATTCGGAAGAGCTTCACATCACTCCCAGACCCAGAACCCGACACTGTGCTTTTTTGATTAAGAACAGTAAGTACACCATTCATGCTGATTAACCTGCACTGTTTTCATTTTATTTCATATACTCTTAAGAAGTCTGAAATTGTGTTGGAACACGAAGATGATTCGATTTATTAGTCAAAACTGCGCCAAATGTTAGCATGTTCTCAATTCTAGATTGGACACAGCATGGTTCCCATCAACACACATCTGAATGGTCAGGATGAGAAGGGACACTAGGGTTCACAATTAATTGGACATCTGTAGACCACTCAAGCACAAGAACACACAGTCGTCTGCCCAACTAATGGAAATGACATTACCTAATGGATGGGCCAAAGCACAGTGAAGGGAACTGTCATTTAAAGAGCTTACATTATGTGCTGGGGATGCAAATCAAAAAGGGAATTAATAATACAAGACTTTGCTCTATGCACCCTGCTGTTGGAACTGAATTTTAAATAAAAATGTAAAAGCTGTCTCAATGTTGATTTTTGCAAAGGCTTTTGATTGTTCTGTAATCCCTATTTTGACAGTAAGTGCACATTATAATTTTGAAACCTCATCAAAGCTCTTTTATGCTATGGTTAAAGGAATGCTTTTTTTTTTAAGTGAAAAAGGACGTTGAAATAAAGTATAATTTGTTAAACTGTCAAGTGAATTGGAGTTACATTTAAAATCTTGTCAGACATTTCAATGAAAATTTGTGATTGAAGTACTGCTTTGGCAGCAACTTCAGTTTCCTTGAAAATCATTGGTCCTCCCTACTCATTCATACCTACCTCATACACGCTACAATCCCAATGACACCATTAATGTAAATTTCACACTGTCATTCACATGGAGAAAAACCACTGCATAGTGATCAGTATGCAGTGCATCATTTAGTCCTGACAGACTGACTATTGGTTTAACTCTTTCAAGATAAAAACCTCTAGTAGAATGTTTTGTATTGAAGTTTCAAATGTTTTTCTTTTCACTTTTGTAAATGGTGTGTGAGCTTCTTGTTTAAGAGTTTGTAATGTTGCTGACCGATTCTCATCCAAAGCAGCTCTTTTTTCTGTGTGTTTTAATGAGCCGTAGTGTCTGACAATGAGGTTTGAGTCATTTAATGAGAAAAGAAAGTGTGTTAAATTGGATGATTATTTGCATCAGTGTCCTTTTTCAGGAAGAATATAATAAACAGATACTCTTTCAGAGTGCAACTGGAAGGAAATGAATTAAATCACTGCAGGTCATGAGAGTTAATTACGTGTCACGTATTGGCTGAGCTTGACAATACAGAGTTAAGTGAACTAACAGAGCTTAACTGTTTACAATTAAACCAAACATTTCACAGTTCAAATTATTTTCTTTTAATAAAAAAAAAAAAAAAAAAAAGTTTTTAAAAGCAATTCAGATTGAACTATATGGTTGTTTTATTGGTTCCGAAAGCTAAAAATACTATAACTGCACTGTAACAAATTCCACTATTCTTTATTTTCTGCCAGTATGAAATATCCTATATATATTGCCTAATGCAAATCCACTGATTGGGAAATGAGCGACATTTGGTCCACTAACCGGTCTCGAGTCCCACGGAGGAGATCAGAAGGATACAAAAGAGGAGCGACGACAGTGAAGGACAAGAGAGGACCAGGTCTGGGTTTTATTTTGTGTTTGTTTTTGTTTGTGCGTGGCAGTGGTCCGTGAGGGGCTGTCACGCTGTTTTGTGTTTATTTTATTATTAAAGTCTTGATTTGAATGTCTGCCAGTTCCCGCCTCCTTCTTCCCGTGATTATGAAGTTTTTAATGTGTTACAGCCTTATAGGTAAGTAATAATATTTTGCAACTGAAACTTAATAGTTAGCCAGTGCAGAGACTGTAAAATTGGGGTAATATGATCATATTTTCTTGACCTGGTAAGGACTCTAGCTGCTGCATTTTGGACTACCTGTAGCTTGTTTATTGAACAAGCAGGACAACCACCTAGAAGTGCATTACAATAGCCCAGTCTAGAGGTCATGAATGCATGAACTAGCTTTTCTGCATCAGAAACAGATAACATGTTTCGTAGCTTGGCAATGTTTCTAAGAAAGAAGAAAGCTGTTTTAGTAGCATGGAAAATGTGATTTTCAAAAGACAATTGACTGGCTAATGCAACACCCAGATTTTTGACTGTAGAGAAAGTAACAGTTCATCCGTCTAGTTGCATTAGAAAGATGTACTGTTGCAGGAATTCATGACAAAGAGTGGCCATTGTGCACATGTGACAACAATATCACAAATTCTGGCTCGTATGGGAGGGATGCAAGAAAAAAGCCACTCTTCAAGAAAGGCAACATGCAGTCATGACTATATCAAAGCACACCTTGAAGATTCTGAGGCAGATGATACAAAAATTCTATTAATTGGCCTCAACACCAAACGATATGTCTGGCAGAAATAAAATCCAATTCAGCTCGCCATCCAAAAAACAGCATTCCTACGATAAAGTGATAATTTCCTGTTATGAAGTGTTTCTCTGCAGCAGGACTGGAGCACTTGTCAGGACAGAAGGAAAAATGGATAGGGCAAAATACGTCAAAACTCTTGAGGAAAATCTGCTGCCCTCTGCCAGAATGTTGTCAATGGGAAGAAGGTTTAACTTCCAACATGACAATGACCCAAATCACACAGCAAAACTGAACACACAGTGCTTGAAAGAGAAAAAGGTCCTTGGATGGCCAAGTCAGAACCTAGACTTAAACCCCACTGAAAATCCATGGAATTACTGTAAGACTGCAGTCCAAAAATGATCACCATCAAATTGAACTGAATTTGAGCGTTTATGCAATGAGTGGGCAAATATTGCAAACTCTACATGTGCAAAGCTATGAGACAGATACATAATTGAAATTGACTTAAGGCTGCAATTAACACAAAAGTAGGTTCAACAAAATACAAACACTTTTCCAACTCAGTGAATGTTTTTTTTTTTTTTCTTGACATGTTGGTGTTAGATCTTTCACTTGGATGTTATAAGTTGCATTGAGTAAATACAGCTGAATGAAAGCTGCAAAGCAACAAAATGTGAGTTTTAAAGAGGTTGATTCTTTTCTAATTCCGCTCTATGTGGATTTATACATTGATAAATGACAACAAAACATTTGTTAGCGTGTAAACACTACAAAGCCAACAGAGAGTCGAGTTCCTCTGTATCCACTAGGATGTGCTGCACTTTCACAAATAGTCTTTATTCTTTACTAAATTATCTTGAAAGCAGTGCCAGCTTTCTCTGAACCTTTAAGTTTTATTATATAAATATTTCCTAAAATATAAGACATATAAGCCCCTGAAGGGAATTCTGACATTTTCCAAAGGGATCAATACGGATTATTGTCACTTTCTGAATTTCATCTGGATGCTTTGAGCCATGGAAGCAAAGTCCATTACTTTCTCTTTTTTCCCCCTCCTGTTGAGCTATAGATATGCACCTTTTTCCATTTGTGAACTCTCTTTTAGTGATTGAGTGGCCTGTGAGATCCTGACAGGTTACAGGCAGACACATTAGCATGTGTTCTGAACAGAAGGAGCACAGCCTCCATCATTGTTTAAAGCTTCCAGCAATGCCACATGCTGCATTAATCACAGCCGAAGTGAAGGTAGAGATGTGTCAAATACTGCATTTCCCTCAAACATTTTGCAAGTTTCCACATCTTCTAGTCCTCTTTTTCTAAATTCAGTGTAAAGTGTCTTAATATTCATGGGTAAGTATTATATAACATTATTAATTATCTGTACACAAAATGACTAAAGACCCCTCCTTAAAGCGTGCACCAGAGAAACTGTCTAGAGTCCTGTTCAGAATGAAACTATATGGCACGAAAATAATATAAATATTATAATTTGAAGAATATTTAATGTGAAATTTTTTTTAAAAACTGTGGTCTCAGGTGTTCACATTATGCACAGTTTAGCACCATGTGTTTCGTAAAAAAAATAAATAAATAAATAAAAAAAGAAGAAAATGCCTTCATCTCAAAAAGCATTTTTTGCATTATCTTCCATAACATCATGAAATTAGACAAGCTCAATGACGATTTTTATTAAATGGTTTTCCACGAATTGGAATGTGTGCAAAGGATTGTGGGCGTTAGGATACACTTGAAGCAGAAGACTTGAAATATTGCATACTTGGCCGTCATTTTAATTATTTTTATGGCACTTTTGGTTCCTTTTTGAAAGATGAAAGCTTCATTTGTCATTCATTGTTATACTATGGAATGGAGAATACGAAAAATCAAATTTAACAACTCTCGTTTTGTTGTCCTGCAGAAAGAAGAAAGCCAATATTTTTGGAACAATATAATGTGAGTTAATAATAACAGAGTTTTAATTATTGGGCTGAACTATTTCTTTAAAATGATAATCCTGCATTTTGTACGTGTTTCAGAGATCACCTCTTCAAATGAGTTCAGTGAGACTGATTTTGTATCATTTCATGAACTTTTATTTGAGTTTAATCTGCTTTGACCCTAGCCTTATGCAGTCATATTCACCTTAATGTAATATGTCAGTAAAGTGCCCATTTGCCATTTCGTCTCCTTATGTGCCCTTAAACTGATTACCTGTTATCCAGTCGCATTGTGACACATCATTCACAGGCTGACCAGGAGTGGCTCTCAAGACCTCTGTGAAACATTCTGTTAGAAAAAATGACAGTGTCATTTTCTTTGCATTTGCTTGGGTCCTTTCTAAATCACCTTGTGTCCAATATGCATATCGTATAGTACAGAACTGTCTCCACAAATAACTCTTCAGGGTGAGTATATAACTGAAGTATGGAGAAATGCATGGGCGAAAACTCTATGAATATCTAGAGGCATGATTATCTTGCATACTTATTTCAAGAATGCAAAGAACTTTGCAGTGTGTCTCTATTGCAGCTCTCTGGTCAAGAGCCAGACTTGGAAGTCTGTGAAAGTGCCTCTATAAATCTTAATGTAGTTATATATAGCATGTCAATATTCTCCTTCCCAGGTTTTGTTGAGCTAAAGCTGGAAAAGATTGGCTCCCAGTATGGAGCTTCCGGGTCTTGGTGTCCTGTGGTTTGGCTGATTAAATAGGACTGGAGAATGACAGTCCGTCTGTTTCTGTTGATAGCTAACCTCATTCCGTGACTATTCAATTCACAGACATACAGAAACTGCATCATGTATACATCTACCCGATCCAGAGCCTCCTCTGATAACTTATTGAGACTGCCCACAAAGGGTTCGAAGAATGAATTAGTACTGAATGTAAATAAATAAACACATTTTTAAGAGAACCCAGTCTGTGAGTATATTGCTGGTGCAAGGTCAGTTGCTCTGTTGCAATGAATCTGCAGTAAGCAATGAGTTAAAAACATTCTTTCTTTTTTCGGTATATTAAATTGCAGCAAGAAAAAGAGGTCATATTATTTAAAGGTTATTCAATATGTCTCATGTTGACTCATGTTGATTTTTGGTAATAATCATAATCTTCAGAACAGGTGCATACTGAGATAAGCCTAGAAAATAAGAAAATTCGTAACACATCAAGGGCAGTGTGACAAAATTATACAGATTTGGAACTGAGAAATTCTAAATTTATGAAGTCAGTTTGTGTTATTTGGGTATTATAAGGAAAACTGCACGTCTTAGTCGATAATAACAACACTAATTATAAATATTATAAATGTTATTATTATTATTTATTATTTTCATTATTTTTATGCTTTTATGTAAGTAAAATTATTAGAAATTATAACTAATTATTTAAGTTAACAAAATTTCATAGACTAAGTATTGTGAAACAAACATACAAAATTCAGGCTACAAAATGATAAATTATCTTTTATAATTATCTTTGTTATTATTGACAGACATAAATAGCTTAATAGTGTTATATCAACTTGATTTTTCTCCCCCGCCTTGTTTATAAATGTTATGTTCTCAGTCAAAAATGACAGGCTTACTAACATAGCTTATACATTTCTCATTATGCTATATTATAACCAAATATTGGATTCCATCTTTTCATCAGCTTAATAGGACATTCATAAAAACAGTTTTACTGTATTCATAATTTCATCTGATAAAAAGTCAGTTGACATCTTATGCTTCAACTTCCTTCATGGAGAGATGTGCTGTAAAAATAAACATTCAGCCCCTCTCTTTATGTCTAGGTCCCCATAGTAACATGAGCAATAAAAATACAGACGATTTGAATACATTACTAGAAATAAGTCGCCTTCACTCCTACACAAGTCTCAGCCTGTCTCTGAACAATGAGATCTCATTATCGCTGTTGTTTTCTCAGTCTGTTGACATGCCAGTGTTGTCCGTGATTCCTCCACTGCACGTCAGATCTAGTGGCGCACTCCGTTCTGTCACCTCTATTCTTCTCCTGTCATTCCCCACAGAGCCACAGGGGACTGGCACACATGCCAGGCGAAAAAGTAAGCGATAGTACCATCCTGTGAGTGTACAGTCCTTTCCCAACTTGCTCTATTTTGGTCCCACAGCCGGATAACTTCGGAGAGTGGGGACCCCTGTTGTGTTTTGAGTGAGATCTCAATGCAAAGGCTCCTTTTAGCCATAATCAGTGTAGTGCATACACTGTGACTGATTTCATCAGGAGTGACCTCATCCCTGTAGTAATAGCACACATTCATTACAGACGTGCCCAGGCATGCTCACTTGTGCACTGTGTTCAACTACTTTATGCATACACTTTATGCTACGACATAATATGACGTTCCCATGAAATTAATATCTCGTGGCCACGTTATCATAAAATAAAATGAACCGACCATTTCATCTCCTAGGCACTATAGATTACAAATGAGAGAACGTGTTTTATACATCATATCATCTTTATTTTCATTTTTTAAGTTATTTATTTATCTATTAGGTTAAATGCAAACGTGTATATACAGGTGCTGGTCATATAAATAGAATTTCATCAAAAAGTTGATTTATTTTACTAATTCCATTCAAAAAGTGAAACTTGTATATTATATTCATTCATTACACATAGACTGATATATTTCAAATGTTTAATTCTTTATAACTGACAACTAAGGAAAATCCCAAATTCAGTATCTCAAAAAATTAGAATATTACTTGAGACCAATACAAAGAAAGGATTTTTTGAAATCTTGGGCAACTGAAAAGTATGAACATGAAAAGTATGAGCATGTACAGCAGTACAATACTTAGTTGGGGCTCCTTTTGCCTGAATTACTGTTATGAGCCCAGGTTGCTCTGATAGTGGACTTCAGCTCTTCTGCATTCTTGGGTCTGGCATATCGTATCTTCCTCTTCACACTACCCCATAGATTTTCTATGGATTTAAGGTCAGGCCAGTTTGCTGGCCAATTAAGAACAGAGATACCATGGTTCTTAAACCAGGTACTGGTAGCTTTGGCACTGTGTGCAGGTGCCAAGTCCTGTTGGAAAATGAAATCTGCGTCTCCATAAGGTTGGTCAGCAGCAGAAAGCATGAAATGCTCTAAAACTTCCTGGTATACGGCTGCGTTGACCTTGGACCTCAGAAAACACAG
The DNA here is from genome assembly GCF_003368295.1 of Carassius auratus. Classification (NCBI taxonomy): domain Eukaryota; kingdom Metazoa; phylum Chordata; class Actinopteri; order Cypriniformes; family Cyprinidae; genus Carassius; species Carassius auratus. The sequence continues at coordinate 8,676,263 of NC_039277.1, read as the reverse complement.
TGGACCAACACCAGCAGATGATGTGGCAACACAAACCATCACTGACTGTGGAAACTTTACACTGGACCTCAGGCAACATGGATTGTGTGCCTCTCCTCTCTACCTCCAGACTCTGGGACCCTGATTTCCAAAGCAAATGCAAAATTTACTTTCATCAGAGAACATAACTTTGTAGCACTCAGCAGCAGTCCAGTACTTTTTGAAGCGAGACGCTTCTGTCGCTGTCTGTTGTTCAAGAGTGGCTTGACACAAGGAATGCGACAGCTGAAACCCATGTCTTGCACACGTCTGTGTGTAGTGGTTCTTGAAGCACTGACTCCAGCTGCAGTCCACTCTTTGTGAATCTCCCCCACATTTCTGAATGGGTTTTGTTTCACAATCCTCACCAGGTTGCTGTTATCCCTTTTGCTTGTACACTTTTTTCTACCACATCTTTTCCTTCCCTTCGCCTCTCTATTAATGTGCTTAGACACAGAACTCTGTGAACAGCCAGCGTATTTTTCAATGACCTATTGTATCTTGCCCTCCTTGTCCAAGGTGTCAATGGAAATCTTTTGGACAACTGTCAAGTCAGCAGTCTTCCCCATGATTGTGTAACCTACAGAACTAGACCGAGAGACCATTTAAAGGCCTTTGCAGGTGTTTTTTTTTTTTTAGTTTTTTAACTGATTAGACTGTGGCGTCAGGTGTCTTCAATATTGAACCTTTTCACAATATTCAAATTTTCTGAGATACTGAATTTGGGATTTTCCTTAGTTGTCAGTTATAATCATCAAAATTAAAAGAAAAAATTGAAATATATCAGTCTGTGTGTAATGAATGAATATAATATGCAAGTTTAGCAGTATTTAGAGCACAAAACTCCTGTGGAAGACTGGACGTAACGCCTTCAGATGATATGCTGTTTTTGTGAGGACACCAAACTCAACTCGCATCGCAACACAAACAAGATGCCGTGCGCGTGTGTGCAAGTGATTTATATGTATTATATGAATATATGTATTCTTGTAAAGTGAAAGTGGACTATTTGAAAATGGCACCTCGGTTACTTACAAAGTGTGGTTATTACTAACATTAAAAACCTTGGTGTAAACATAGTACTCTGGACTGATATTAGTATTTCCCTGCTGTACGATCATTGAACAAACTATTAAATGCAATTGATGTGTTTTCAGGAAAAAAATCTAAAGTAAAACAACTGTAACATGTAAATATCACTGTCTTGAAAACGTACGCCAGACCTTCAGTTAAAATTTGCCTTCAATATTGTATATAAGTGACTTGTGTTCTTGTCTGTGAAGCTGTGTTTGTGGTGACATTTACAATGTTTAACAGCTTCAGCTCCCCGCAAAGATCATCTCTGTCCACATTAAGAAACCTGTATATTTACAACCAAACTTTAGTATATTTTATATATTATATAACTGTGTGGACTATCTAAGATATTCCTGACTACATTCATTCTTTTTACAGACTCCAAGAATCATAATATTCTCACAAGCATATTTTTTCCACTTTTTTTTGAATGCCATTGGCTGACCTCTTCTATGTTTTCTTCCACAATCTCATTTTGGGTTATTATAAATTGTGTGAAATATCATAAACCTAGTCTCATGCAGTGAACGTTGCATTAAATAACAGGAAGGCCCACGCAGAGTTAAATGTTCCCCTTGTGTTTTGGCTCCAATTGCATTGAGCTTGATACCACAAAGCGATGCTACTTTAATTGTCTCCTTACTGAATAGCTGTCATATTTAGAAGCATTTACATAATCAGAGTCATTTGCATATGAGATAGTGGAGTTTGCAGTAGGAGAACTACTACCACAGATGTATATGGCGCAGATATTTATGGCGCTGTTGTCTGCGGAGCTGTTCATTTAACTCTATATGTGTCAGTGTTGAATGATGGGATAACCTCCAAATGCATACCTGTAATTTGGAGTGTAATTACAGATGGCAGCATCTTGGGAAAATAATTGCTTAAGCCAAAGTGCAGTACATTCTTTAAAGATAGCTGGAAGGAAGCTCTGTAATGTAGGCCTATTCATTAAGAAAACTCCTCTGCTAAGGCCTAATTTTATCACTGGCCTTTTTTTATTTCGCTTACACTTATATTCTTATTAGATAAATTGACGACTTCATCATATCATAAATAAAATCACTAGTTATGCTAATGGACGGGAAATCCCAGCACTGCACTTTTACTGCTTCCATGGAACGCTTTCTGAAACTAGGAAGATAACTCTTCTAGGTTCTTTATAATGATAAAGACAAGGCCCACTCTGCAAGGATTATTATTTAAACTAGTGTTTGGAATAATATTCAACATTCATAATATTCAGGAATCAGCATATTAGAAAGATTTCTAAAGGATCATGTGACACTGAAGATGGAAAATAAAGAAGAATGGAAAGTATATTCAAATAGAAAACATTTATTCAAACATAAAACACAAGTATTTCAAATGGTAATATTTTACTGTATGTCTGATTACTGTATATTTGATCACATTTCTAGTATTTTGATGGAAATTATTAAATTAGGGAAACTAGGACAGATACAAATACCTGTTAAGCTAAATTGTAGAAATATTTACCAACAATAGCAATGCCATTGATTCGAATTGCTTTACCTTGTCTCCTGTACATGCAACAGCATTCAAAGTACAAACTCATTTAGTTTCAAGGCAGTGTATGCTGACAGTGCAATCATTTAACTCCGGTTAGTTGTGCGTGTGCAGTACTTATGAGTCTCACTGCATGACAGTAAAAGTGTGAATCAAATAAAGTGCAAAACAGAATATAGGGCAGCCAGTTGTACTTGTTCCAGACATTGCTTGCCCACATGGCTTGCTGTGCAACCAATCAATAAAACATGTGAACAAACAGAAGCAGCTAACAAAGGAAAAGGTGGCAGAAGTCAGTGCCAAGATGCCTGCAGTCATCAGCTCTAATCTGCTAGTTAACATATCCCCTAAACATAGATGGCAAGGTTTGGCAAAGCAGAAGGTGGAAGTGTAATTTCAGAGAGTCAGAGAGATGCTTTACAGCTACCTTTTCATGATTCATGTTATGTCTTGGGTGACAAAATAATCGGCAAAGATGACTTGACATGCAACTGCGAAACTGAACATTATTTTCTTCTTCAGAGATTAAAGTTCCTCCAAAAAGAAATAGTCTGTCATGTAGTCACCCTTGTGTTGTGAACTATTCCTTTGATGTGCAAATGGGTACAACTCAATTTAAAGGAATATCCTGGGTTCAATTAAAGTCAAGATCAATCAGCAGCATTTGTGACCATGTAAAATAAAGTTAAAAAAAAAGTTGCTATAAAAAAATTAATCTGGGTAAAAATAAAGCGGGACACTTACAGTGGAAGAGACTGGGGCCGATATGTGAACATTACAGTATGCTTTGTTTAATATTATAGCTATATTATAGGGCGGGAGATGGGGGGGGGGGGGGGGTGTACTTTTAAAATCCAGTTTTCCAGAAATATCCAGTTGCTGCCATAACAACAAAACGCCATAACTTTTCAAATGAAAATAAAAGTTTTACAGAACACTTTATGTAAGTGCTTTTATGTAATTATATATTTGACATTTCTGCTTCTAAATTCTCCAAAAATGGGCCCCATTTACTTATTACTGGAAGTGCCTCCTTGTGAACTTGATTTTAGCCTCACTATAGTTTTCTTTTAAAAGTAACAAGGACTAGATGACATTATTTTCTTTTTGGTACATGTAGTTATTGAAATACTGCTACAAATGCTGTTGGTTGAGTGGGACTTTTAAACATTTTAACCATTTGAAGGAATAGTTCACCCAAAATTGACAATTTGATGAACATTTACTCATCCTTAAGACCATCCGAGATATAGATGTAAAAGCGTTCTTTATGAGAACAGATTTGAAGAGCTTTAGCTTTACATCACTTGTTCACCAGTGGATCCTCTGCACTGAATGGGTGCCGTCAGAATTAGAGTCCAAACAGCTGATAAAAACATCACAATAATCCATCACTGGAGGAATGGTATAATGTATTATGGACTCATATTTTGGCCGGAAACAACAGTTTAAAGTTAAAAATGCCTTAATGATGAATTTGTTTCTTACAAACACCCAGCTTTTCCCCTCACAAGGTGTTTATTGGTGGACTGGAGTGGTGTGGATTACTTGTGGATTATTGTGATGTTTTATCAGCTGTTTGGACTCTCATTCTGATGGCACCCATTCACTGCAGAGGATTAATTGGTGAATAGAGATGTAATCAGTGCTGGGTAGTAACTGACTATATGTAATCTGGAGTATATAATCAGATTCCAGATATAAAGTACTTGTAATTAGATTAAATTACATTTTATAATACTCATAATTAGACTACAGTTACTTTTTATTTATTACATTAGATATTATTCACACAGTGGCAATACATTATTCACAATTTATTGAATCTCCCTAATTCCTCTTTTGAACGTTCCTTTCTAAAATAGCCTACAACTTATATACGTTCAGAAAGTCTTCCAGTTTTGTAGACATTTACACAAAGACCAGTCACTAGTGAGGTGGCCACTAGGGATGTAACGATTACTGCCGGCTGAAAATCGGTTTAAAATATGTGATGATTGAAATTGGTTGAAATGCTAAATGAATCGCAATTCATTAAGGTGTATGAGTTTATATGAATGTATGTCTGAGGGGAACTTACTGTCTTTAGAAGAGTTTAGATGGTATTTTTTTTTCTTTTCATCTTTCCTCTGTATATTGCATATTAAAGTTCAAAGTGCGCTGCTTTGTTTACATCAGAAACCAAGGAAACACTGTAAGTGCCACCTACTGGCAGAGAGTGAATCTGTGTCTCATTCAGCTCGTCTGCTGATTCTGTTTCATGCAGATATTTTAATGTATAGTTTCACAAAACTGAAGTCATCTTTGGTTGGATCGTGATTAAAATGCAGTGGTTGCCTCTTTATTTTATTTGTGTTACTTATTTATTCGGGGCTTGTTTTAAAATTTCAAATTTTTTTTTTTTTTGCATTAAAATTCTATTTAAATTTAGTCATTTAGCGGATGCTTTTATCCAAAGCTACTTACAAGTTTGAACAATAGAAGCAATCAAAACCAACAAAAGAGCAATAATATGCATTTGCTGTATTAGTACATTATTATAGTTATATTATAATTTCACAGAAATTATAATATAAGAAATGTACAGCATTTTGTACAAGCAATAATAAAGAGCACTTTTAAAATAATAATTTGTCTTAAAAATCATTGTTAAAAAAATTGTGAATCGAATCGAATAGTGAAATCAAAATTGTGAATTGAATTGAATCGTGAGTTGAGTGAATCGTTAAATTCCTAGTGGCTACACAGCATTTGACCACTGTATTTATAAATATAATGTCTGGTTTAAGAAGTGTTTGTATTGTACAACATTGCATTAACTACTGATGAACACATTCATTTTTATTGTAACTATCACTTGGTAGGTTATTTAACCAAGTATTAATGTGTCTTTTATGTATTAGTGTCACATTAAAATGCCAAAATACACGTTATGTATTTTTTTTTTTTCATTTAATGCAGACATTCCATTTTTTTTTTCATCTGATCCTCTTTCACCTAATATAATTTGATGTTGATTAATGGTCACATGACATGCATGTAAACAACTAAAATATTTCATTTTGTTTTTGTGTTTTATTTTCATTGATGTTTTTTTTTTTTTTTTTTTCTAAACGAAGGAGTCGACTCTGAATCGCTGAAACGAGTCGTTATAGATTTCAAATCTTTTGCCCATCTCGGGATTTTCAAAGCGTTTGGCCATAAAAGAGGGTTCATTACCAACTTTATTTAGAACAACGAGCATCTCCGAATCACAACGCGAAGTATGATTATGAAGTTATGTGTTTGTTTTCTCCCGAGCGTCTTATCAGTATGTGTGCTGTCTGCAGCCTGTCTGCGCTGATCTTCATTTACAAACATGTCATTAAAATGAAGTGTAACTCCGTGAATACTGAACGAAGATACATTAGAGAGATATCTATAGAAAGCTTGACATGTCTACTTTAAAACTAAACAAGTGCTGCCTAAAACAGATATTCTGTGATAAAGTAATCCATATGAAAACAACGCGATGTCTGTTTTTCACGTCTCCCTTCACTATATCTAATGTGGCCACACCCCCGTGCTGAACGCTCTATTCAGATTCAAACTGAAGAGCGCGGCTTGAATACACCCACACAGAAGAAAAAGCAGCGAGACTGTTCAAGTTTTTTATTTTACTGTTTGCTTCACGATGAGAGGAATAAGACATAATTCACCCCAAACAGATGCTAACGCATTGTTTACCGAAAAGTTGTGTGCGGAACAACCAAACAAACCTATCTCAGTTGACCAATCAGAACACAGTATGCTACGGAAAGGTGGGATTTAAGGAAACTGAATCTTTTGAACAGCTTCGCGCGAACCGTTTGGGGATCTCTGAGAATTGAGGTAATTTTAAAATGATATTTTGACAAAATGACAATGTTTTTTAACCTTGGATGGATTTAAACCTGTTGTATATGACTTATAAACAGTGATAGGAAGCTTAGAATTTTCATCTTACTGGCTCTTTAAATTTTACATATAATTTATTAATTTAATTCATTTAATTAATTATTAGCTTTTCATTAAACCCACAGACTCCCTGCAGTTCCTTTACGAACTCCAGTTTGTGAAACCTTGACGTAATGTAATGTTAAATGCACTTCATGTTGTTAAATATAAAACATTTTATATATATTTCTTACAACTTATATGTGTATGTCAATATACAAAATTTGTACAAAATTTAGCTATAATTATCTAATTAAATAAATGTGATAAACAAGTTAGGTCAAAAGTTATGTAAAAGTCATCAAAAAATAGTCTGAACATGTTACCTATAATGTTATGGATTATGTGATAGGCACCCATAGTTTGGAATCAGTAACGGACTACAATTAGTAATCTTCCCGTTTCTGGATGTAATGCTACATTTCTCCAAATCTGTTCTAATAAAGAAAGTTTCTAATTCTTGGGTTGCCTGAGGATAAGTAATCTCATCTACAACTTTGATTACAGTATTTTAATTTTGTGGGTAAAATATTCATTTTTAAGAGCAATATCCAATAAACACAAGGGCTATTGTACCACCGTGTCATATATCCCTGAGCTAGCTCTGCTACTTCAGAGTTTTAATTTATGTGAAAATAAATATCTCTTAAAAGAAATAAGTATTTGTCCATTTGACCTGCATCTTCAGAGACATATGCCACATAAAATAATTTATCAAAGCTTAAAAATTACTGCAGGTGTTGGTCAGGTGTTACTTTTCAGGGAAATCATTGCCTCTTAAATGTCGGAATGATGTCAAACCAGCATTTCTGTTATTCTGTTAACTAGATAAAGCTTAATTGGGCTGGAATGCATGTTTTATTCAGGTCTATATTCACATGCAAATACATTGTAACAACATAATGAGCATTTTCAAATGAAAAATGGAATTATGGGTGCCTATCCAAGCTTGCATATGGATTTGTATGGAGTTGTCAGTCAAATATGTTTGAACGATCAATTACATTTTTGACTTCTCTCAACTTATTAGCCATTTCTTCTCTCTAATACGAGTTATCAGTCTAAACTGAAATGAAATAGACTGAGACCAACTACTATATATATATATATATATATATATATATATATATATATATATATATATATATATATATATATATATATATATATATATATATATATATATTGTCTCATACAATCTTTGGCTATGTGTACAGTGTTAAGGAGTTACTAAGTGAAAGTTCAAATACTATAAATAAAATGTTTCAGCAGAGTGACAGTATTTATTTATTTATTTTTTTATTGTAATATTTTTAAAACAGTGCATCAAGTATACTGTTGCTATAGTAACGAACACAACTTTAAAGTGCATCTGAACAATAGATAAACCATTTGCTACTGTATGTAGTAATAACATCTACAGTAAATAATAAAAAAATATATAGGATAATCAATCACTGTTGATTTACTTTATTCACTTTGATTCAGTTCACGTTATTTTCCTCATTTATTTAAAATAAAATTAAACATACATTTGTTTATATTGTCATATGCTGTGATATGTGCATTACAAGCTTGGGATGCTGTTTGAGAAGCGTGTTTATGTGTGTGTGAGTGTGGTTTCCTACAATGAAATGTAGAAAATACAAAAGATTACAACTCTGTATAACATTTATTAAATTATACACATTTTTACATATATAAATCACATTTCTCATCAGTATACATTATTTCTATATTTATTAACCATAAAATAATATCATCAAAATAAGGAGATGCACATTACAATTAAGTATTTAAAGTTCATCCTAGATAAACACAGCATAATCCCCGCTTATTAACTAACAATCGTGTACTTCAAATAAAGATATGTTTTAATAAGTTTAATAAGGTTTTAATAAGCAATGTGTTTAGTATAACACCAAATGCTATTGCGATCATCGAGCAGTAATGTAACGATAACAGTTGCACTTTAAAGCAAAATAATTGTTAGACTCTGTTCTAACAATTTCCGGGGGAAGTTGTGGCCTAGTGGTTAGAGAGTTTGACTTCTAACCCTAGAGTTGTGGGTTGTGAATCACCGACATATATATATATATATATATATATAAAGTTAATAAAAATTTTCCTAAGACAAGAATGGATATAGTGTTGTTTTTTTGGACAACTCTGATGAGGTTGTGATCCACTTCAAATGTTGCAAATGTTGACTGCTGTATGTGTGTGTGTGTGTGTGTGTGTGTGTGTGTGTGTGTGTGTGTGTGTGTGTGTGTGCAGTATACACATAATGACAACGATCTCTTGACACCCTTCTTCAGTAATCTTCAAAGTTGCCAAAACACTAATAAAAATATTCCTGTAGGTGGATGTTAGCTCACTTAATGATGTCATGCTGTTACAGAATGAGAAGATGTGATGATTAGTTTCACACTTTTTAAAACCCTGTTAAATTCTTTATTCTCAGTTTCCCATGGGGTGTAGGCTGGAAGAACACCTCAGGCAATGGGTCATCACTAGTATGTAATTGGTAAAACTGTCAGGGAAAGAACTGTCCTTTTTCACTGCCAATTAGGTCACAACCAGGGTAAACTTGTTTTTTGTGAAATAATAATTGACCTATTCATTAAGTGCATGACTTAACCTGGTAATGATTTGAAGTGTGATTTCCCACACCAGGTGATTTTTAAAATTATTTTTCACTAACCTAAGTGACTTAAGTTTTACATCTGCATTTGTATTATGAAATCTTAGCTAAATATTTCCTGGCATTTTAACTCACTTACTGTCAAATTAGCCCTCAGACTTATGCTCAAATTGTTTAAATTTTGTACATGTCATGCGCCTGCAGTTATCTTTTTCTGATTCTTGACAGTATCTGTCAACATCCTCCACATGGAGAATTCCCTCACCTCTATTTAAAGAAGCCACACCATCCCGCTCACTAACATGGATCTATGCAATGTAAATCCATACTTTCATATTCGAGCCTAGATAAATTACAAATAATTATGTCTGAGATTATGAAAAAGAGCAATCCTTTAAAACACAGTTCAAACATGGCATAAGGAATGTATGTTTAATTTAATTTACAGAAGGTTCTAAACGACTTGTTATTCAAGGGAAAACATATATTTATTGCATGTTATTCAAGTCGTTGTCTGCATGAATAGCATTTTAAGTGCGGCTTTGAATAAGTGTCACGTCATTGAACCACGTATAGATTGTAATAGACTCTGAACTGCACTCTTTGAAAAACAAAGACACATTGGAGTGATGGAACTAAAACCACTTCATGATTAATGTTTCCCTACGATCTGTCTTTCACCAGCAGAACAAAAGTGTTGACTTTATGAGAAAACGTTTGCTATACTTAGCCAAAGTGGGTATTGGAAAAGATGTGTTTGAGTTGGTGATTTGAATGAAGGATTTTTATTTGCCATTGTGTTCGAAACATCCTCTTTTGGCTTGTCCCACTGATGTCTGAGCACTCAAGCAGACCTCTTGTGCAAGTGCCCAGGAATCACACAAAGGATGTTTAATGTTAGATGAGGATGGGATGATAAATAGGCTGCGGTTCTCACCGGGACATTCCGTACTCTAAATTTAGCAAAATGATTCGTACAAAAAAAGTCAGTCAGAAGAACTATTATACTTAATAGATTAATAAGAGGTATTTGTAAAACTGTAGAAACAAACTGTGCTAATCATTGTGTCAATTTCTCAAACTATGGTATCGGCCCCGGTATTGAGGAGCCCATTAATTTAAGTATGTAATATTGAGCTGCTGTGAAGAATAGACTTACAATGCTGATTCTGAGGGAGTGAGAGATCCAGATGTCAGTCAAAGCCTTTTTACAATACATAAACCATGTCTCTCGATGGTGACGTGCCTCCATTGAGGTTACTGGAACACGACTTGCAGTCATACAGGAAGATATCTTAAAAGATTAAATAAAAGGATACTCAGGGCCCTATCTTGCACCCAGCGCAATTGACTTTGTACACCGACGCATGTGTCATTCCTATTTTGCATAGTGAATGAACTTGCGCTCCCTGGGCGGTTCAGCGCAAAAAAGGAGGCGTGTTCCGGCGCAAACAATCCCTGGTGCTATTTTGCTGTTCCATTAAACAATTGCGCCACTGACCAGAAAAAACCTAGTCTAAAGTCAGTGGCGCGTTGCGCGTTGTTCCTTATGCTATTTTAGGGGCGCATGCTTGACCATAATGTATAGCGTGCACAACGCGCATACACTTTGCTCATGTAATCTACACAGATGCAACAGTTATTTTTGCAAATCTTAAATTGTTACACTTAAAAAATATTAACACATGAGATGACGGAAATCATGACGCTATTTTGGGTGGGTTTCTCCCATCCCCATACAACACAACTTCTCTGTCTTTCACTGCTCTTACAAGAACATCAGTCTCCTCGGCTGTGAACCGCTCCTGGCATGCGCCTGGTAAATACGCCATAATAATAGCAATCCATAATGGAGCTTGCACACCTGCTTTTAAAGGGAATGTTGGATGACGCTCTGATTGGTTTATTTCACGTTACGCCCAAACCACACCTATGAATAATGAGGCTAATTCAGACCAACCCATTTTAGATTTGCGCCGGGTGCAAGAGCCATTTATCCCGCCGGGAAAATAGCAACAGCGCCGAGACCCGCCCACAAAGTCACTTGCGCTTCACGCTTTGACACTTGCGTTTCAGATCGTTTAAATAGGGCCCTCAGACTGTAATATTATCTTGACTATAATAAAAAACTATAGTAGTACCTCAGTTAAACTAAAATAACACTAAATGCCTTCATCACGTTTGCATCATAATCATCTCGTTTGTTTTGGCACTTCACTCCCACATTAACTGTTAATTAGATTGAATTAGAAAATATACTTGTTAAAAGATGTCTGTGTCAGTAAAGTTGAAAGAGGCTTCATTTAATGAACAGAAACAAACAAGTGCTCTTGTGCTTCAAATAAAACCAGCTTAAAGCCTCTAACAATTAAAATGTTACAAAAAAAAAAAAAAAACTTTTCACATGAATCACATTACAACATAAGCTAGCTTCATTTTTATATATATTGACTGGCAAAGTTATAAAGACACCAACCTACCAATGTAGTTTGTAAATTGAGCTGTAATTCATTCTCTCTTTTGTGAAAAAATTCATAGAAATATTTACGGCCACCCTCACTGGATCAAACCTCGCATGCCTCTCTCCTTCACTGTAAGTGTATGTTTTTGCAATCCAATGGTGCGGATGGCAAATGCATTGAGACTTTCAAGACAGTGTGAGTGGATACATGAGCTTCATTTCATCCCAAGACTCTCGCTACAGTCACACTAGAGTTGATCTTGTTTCTATATTTAAACCCTTATCATTTCAAACTTAACGTAAATGACTGCTTTGTTTAATTGGCTCTGCATTCAGAACAAGAAATACTGGCGTGATTTATGGTCAATTGTTGAGTGCTCTTAGGGAGGAAAGGCCCTTGGAAAAATATAGCTTTGTAATAAAATATCACCTCTACAGGGCAATATTCTGTGAGAGAGATTAGGAAGAGTTTTATAAAGAGGTCAGTGTTGACGTAAACTGCACATGCATCAGGTGTTGAATCCAATCATGAGGGGAACAGAAATGTCTTGCTTTTCGCAGATCAGAGGAGTTTTTTCTGGAAGTTTTCATAAGCTGATTTAAATAACGTGCATGTTACATCGCTTCCTTTCATTGACATGGATTTGGAAGTGGATTCTACCTTTATGCTGTTTTGTTTTGAATAATCATGTAATAGTCATGTGATTGAATAAATCTTATGAACTGACCCCACAGAGATATTCTTTGAGCTCCAGGTTTCTATGTTGTCTGATCTTTTTTTTTTTTTCAAATATATATTTTTAAAATGTATTTAAATATTTTCCTTCAGTTTTTACATTTGCTTGATGTTATGTCATTCTGTGCATGTGCATTATAATGTACAGTAGTGTTTAAAAATTTAATTATTGTTGATATTCCAGGAATAATGTCTTTCTAATAATTAATTTTGTTGAAAAATGAATGTATTTTTAATTGTATTCTTTAGTGTAATTGCTATAGTTACAAGTGCTTGCTATTAATAAAATGCTTGTTTTTATGGTGTACTGATTATTTTAACCCTCTCAGTTCTGAACTGAAAAAAAAAAAAAAAAAAATTAAAATAGGAAAAAAAGATTGTTCTACATTTGTTTTTTGCTTGGTTGGTTGGTATACGGCTCAAAATTTGGGGTTTGGGAAGATTTTATTTTTTAAAGAAGTCTCACAAACTCACCAAGGTTGCACTTATTTGATCAAAAACACAGTAAAAACTGTAATAGTGTGAAATATTACTATGATTTAAAATAACTGTTTTGTATTTAATAAAGTATTATTTATAACTGTGAAGCAAAGCTTTTGACAACACTTTAAAATCCTCAAATTTGTGAGTGTATTGTGGTTTATATATGAAGGTGTTAAACTAGAGGAACTAGAGGTGTTAAATTTGATTGGTTAATTACGATATGTTAAAGTTTTGATAATGAACAGTGGTAATTAATTCTACTAATTATTTGGCATTAAGTGAACTAAATCTTTGTTGGGTTCTCTGTGTTTATTTTGCCATTCATTTTGTCTTTTATCGGTATTGGTACCGAATACTGAAATTTTGGTACAGTGACAGTACTACACTGTACCACAAAACTCACTGGTTGAACAACCAAGTTCACTACTGAGTGTAGATTACTGAGAGTATTGTATCATCCATTCTACATCACTACCATTAAAGTTCCTGGTGTGGCCATGTAGGCATTTACAAAACCTACAAATGTATTCATGATGTGGCATTCTGGCTTGGAATGTGGACTGACATCATGTTAAAATATGTGTTAAATGCCAGCCATTAAAAGGAGCGAATCAGAAACCCATTGGAAGACTGCAACAAACCATCACCATGTCCCAACAAAATGCTTGTTGTAGACATCATGGGGCCATTGCCTTGGAGCATACAACATATTATGATCCTCTTAGTCTTTGTAGATTATTACTTTAACTGGGTGGAATTATTTCCTCTGCCAACGCCAATGCTTAGTCTATTCCATTACTTCTCCAGAAATAAATTCTAACCAGATGAAGGGTAGTGGAATTCATCCTGAGAGACAGAGGTGCACAATATGTTTCATTATTGTTCCAAGAACTGTGTCAAAAGTGGATCATTAAAACAAAAATGACAATCATCAACAAACAAATTTGACTGAAAGGGTTACTCACACTATCAAACACTTCTACCTATATGGACGACAATCACAGGAAATGGGGTCAAAACTTATCATAACTCTGTTTTGCCATTGATTCGGCTATTCAGAAAACTATTGGAATGTCTCCTACAGAGCTTCATATGAGGAGGAAGTTGCAAAGCCCCATGGACAAATTGGTACATAGCATAAATTTAACTCCAGACTGCCCATTTTAAGATATAGTTCATCATCTAACTAAGTGTAACCCAGGTCTCATGTAGTTAGAAAATAAAGCTAGAGTGGTTAATACAATGAGACTGGGCCTGGGCTCGTTGTAGGAAAATACAACTTGTTTTATATGTTACTTAATAAATGTATATTTGTAATTCTTATAAAGACCACCACAACTGTATTTTGATTACAAAAATATTAACAAGTATTTATTTACAACATTAAATAAAAGATAAATGTATCTTAGAATAAAATAAAAACAAATCACATAAGCATGAAAAGATATGAAATAAAAAAAACTAAAACAATAAAGAAAACTTCACTTTCCCAAAAGGAAAAAAACCTTTCTGTGGTTATATGGAAATTAAACAATCATTCATTCCCTCTGAAAAAATGTCCAACCCCGTTGCAGGCCTGTTCGATGACACTTTGTGTGCGGTGAGGCCTAAAAACTGGAATGGCCGCTTCACTCAGAAACTGAGCATAAACAAGAAAAAAAAAAAAACGTGCAGGTGAATGTTAGTACTCACGAATCCAGGTTAAGTTAGTACAGCGATGGTAATGGCAATAGCGATGGTAATGGCAAAGGAAGAAGCACAGCACAGATGATCACGGCAGGGCACACAGAAACAGCAAAGCAGAAACAGCAGGGCCTTCGGTTGGAAAACCAGTCTCTCGCTCACCAACGTCCGTCTCCTTAGAGCATATTATCTGTATTTAGCCACATTATCAAACACTATTTCTTATTGAATTAGCGTTAGCTTTGCTTTAGCGATATCACAATGCTAAAACTATTACTAAAACATGAGCACAGAATGCTACCGCTAATTAGCATGTCACTAATTACATTATACATCCAGTCTCTTAACTATAACAGTTCGATATAGCACAAAAATACAGACATACACAATCATATTCACCTCTTGCAGGTCACACCAAAGTTTTTTGTTGTAAGGACCACGAGTAGTCGACCTTCATAAAACATTAATGCTTCCCACACCACGATGCCTCCTTCATTAGCGCTCTCATTATAGCGTCTGTTCTCCGTTTTCCATACGTGCTCACTACTCCTCACACAAACCTGTCCCACTAGTCCCGCCCCTTACACAATGATGTTACTCTGATTGGCTCAAGTACTAACACAACCAAAAGCAAAACGGAAATTAAATGATTGACAGGTGACAGGTAACAGATTAGGTTACACAGATAAACACAGTTTCTTCTTCTCTACTTTTTCTCTCAAATGAAACAAAAACATTTTTATAATGAATTTAACTTTAACTGTAAATAGTCTTGTTTATTAAACTCTACATATTATATTTATACTTTTAACCAGCACACCTTTTACCCAATTTCAACTATTTATGAACTCCATTTATAAACTTTTCTTTTGTTTCTTTATGTGTGTGTGAATTACACTGTTAATCATCTTTTAAACTCTAATTTATAGAAATTTTGTACAGGGCTACACCCTCCCTCTTCTGAATGTGTAGATGTCCTCATCACACCTTTTGTCCCTCTTCCTTTTATCCTCCTCCATATACCTTTGGGATGTTTTGGACTTTTTCCTTGGTTTATTGTCTTGGTCTGGAGGGTTCATTTTGAGTTGGATGACCATGCCATGGTGCATGATGGTAACTGGTTCAAAAGATGGATGACCAGGTTCCTCATAAGTAAATCTTATAGGTGGCTTTGGTTTTCTCAAGGATGTCCGGACTGTAGAAGACCTTTCACTTTTTGCTCTTTCAGCAGCTATATTACGTTTGTTTCTTTGTAAGGGAGGTGACTTTGCTCCCTCTTCTGCATCTTGAGAATCTTCTTCAACAGATTCAGAATTTGTCTCTTGGACATCAGAGTATGGCATAGGAGGTGCATCAACTTCAAGCGGTTCCTCATTCTCTGTCTCTGTAAGTTGTTGAGTTTCTGTAACTTCACAGCTTTCCTCCACAGCTTTTCCATCCTCCTCAGAGTTGTCACTCTCCTCATTCTCCGCAGAGTGATTTATCTTTAGCCGTCTCCGGACCTCATCCATATCAAAATCTGGAGATTTGTGGACGGTTTCAAACTCTGAACCTGATGACTCTGTGTCACTTTCTTCAGACTTGGTTGGTTGACGTTTCTGAGTACGTTGAGTTCTTGTTACAGGTCTCCGAACAGAGCTTGCATCATCTGATGGGTTAAACATCCTGACCATGTAACCGATGGGTAACAGATGATCTCGATGGAGAGTTTTCAGCACACCTGAACCATGCTCTGGTTTGACCTTATAAACAGGCAGGTTAGGCAACTTCTCCACAACAACATATGGCATTGATTTCCATCGATCTTGGAGTTTATGTTTGCCTTTTAGACCCACATTCTGTATGAGAACTCGGTCTCCTTTCTCCAAAGGTAGGTCTCTCACACGTTGGTCATATCGGGCTTTATTTTTCAGGTGATTCTTTGTAGCAGCATCAGATGCCAACTGATAAGCTTTTTGCAACTCTTTCCTCATCCTGGCCACGTATTGTTGGTAGGAGGTTTCACTTTCACCATTTGGTGAGATTCCAAAACAGATGTCAATGGGTAACCTTGCTTCCCTTCCGAACATGAGATGATAAGGGGAGTATCCCGTGGAATCATTTTTTGTGCAATTGTATGCATGTACCAGGTAAGTTATATGTTGACTCCAATGTTGTTTTTGTACGGCATCCAGGGTACCAAGCATGGCTAAAAGTGTTCGATTGAATCGTTCTGGTTGGGCATCCCCTTGAGGGTGGTAGGGAGATGTTCTTGACTTCCGAATCCCAAGCATGGACAAGAGTTCTTTTATCAGGCGACTTTCAAAATCTCGGCCCTGATCCGAGTGTATCCTTGCAGGTAGGCCATAGTGCACAAAATACTTGTCCCACAATACCCTGGCAACTGTGATAGCCTTTTGATTTTTTGTAACAAATGCTTGTGCGTAACGTGTATAATGGTCTGTCACTACCAACACATTAGCAACACCTTTAGAGTCAGGCTCTATTTGCAAAAAATCGATACAAACTAAATCCAAGGGGCCATTACTTGTTATTTGGTTTAAGGGCGAGGCATGTTGAGGGAGTGTCTTTCTGGAGATACATCTACCACAGGTTCGAATGTACTGCTCGACCTCAGCTGTCATTCGCGGCCAATAAAATCTGTCCTTGATCAGTTCAGTGGTGCGTTCGACTCCCAAGTGTCCACACTCATCATGTAGAGACCTTAACACCATTGGGCGGTACCTTGTGGGCAAGACAAGTTGTTTGATCTGTTTCCCGCATATCTTTTCTTTTACTCTGTAGAGTATTCCATCTCTTAACTCCAACTTGCGGCTTTCACGAAGGAGCAGCACAGTTTCCGGTGAGTCATTCTCTGAGCGTGTCAAGCATTTATTCTTCTCCAGAGCTTTCTTTAATGGTCCAATTGTTGGGTCCATATCTTGTGATGCTTGAATGTCTTTTGAGCTCAATTGGTCAAGTGTATTCATGCTAAGGTTCACTGGACACACATAAGCTTCAGGTACTGCGGTGGCAGGAGCTCCCAATTGATCAACTAATCTGTCTGGCACATCAGCCTCTTCACTGACACAGGCTCTTTTGCAGAGGGCTTTGATGCCAGCAGGTGGGACACTAGTCCACTCTTCTGTCTCCTCTGAAGAGTACTGTCTGGACAACAAGTCAGCATCAACATTATGTCTCCCAGGTCGATACTGGATGGTGAAATCGTAGGTGGCGAGGGCGGCGAGCCAACGATGTCCGACGGCACTGAGTTTGGCAGAGGTCAATACATATGTTAATGGGTTATTGTCAGTTCTTACTATGAACTTTGCTCCATACAAGTAATCGTGAAACTTGTCCACGACAGCCCATTTTAATGCCAGAAATTCCAATTGATGGACTGGATAGTTGTGTTCTGAATCTTTAAGCTTACGACTGGCAAAAGCTACTGGCTTGAGGCCCTCAGGATATTCCTGGTTCAGAACAGCGCCTAAACCATTCATACTGGCGTCCACATGTAAGATGTATGGTTTTGTGGGGTCAGCGAAAGCTAGCACTGGGGCATTGATCAAACAGTCACGAATACGGTCGAAAGCGTCCTGGCAAGTTTTAGTCCACCGCTCTCCGAATGGCTCTGACGGCTTGAAATAGACTTTGCTTGAGTCAACACTTTTTTTAGTCTTGGGGTCTTGCCAAGTGGGGGCGTAACCTTTAGTGAGCTCGGAGAGGGGACGGACAATGGCAGAATAGTTTGCAATGAACCTCCGATAATAACTGCAAAATCCGAGGAAGGACTTCAGCGGTTTCAAGTGAGTAGGCTCTTTCCAATGCTTTACTACCTCCACTTTGTCTGGATCCGTAGCTATTCCATTAGCAGAAACAATATGACCCACATACTTGACCTCGGGCTGACAGAATTGGCATTTGTCAATAGAAACCTTCAATCCGACCTCCTCTAGTCTGTCCAACACCTTGAGAAGACGTTGCTCGTGCTCCTCAAGTGTCTTGCTGAAAATGATGATATCATCTAAGTATACGAGAGCTTCCAGAAGATGCATATCGCCTACAGCCTTTTCCATTAAGCGCTGAAATGTTGCTGGCGCTCCTGTGATTCCTTGTGGCATGCGCTCAAATTGATAGAAACCGAGAGGGCAAATGAACGCTGTCTTTTCTTTGTCCTCCGGAGCCATCTCTATCTGGTAGTAACCACTGCGCAAATCCAGAACTGAAAACCATTGGCTGCCTGATAGAGAATCCAAGGCATCGTCAATGCGTGGCATTGTGTACTGATCTGGTGTGGTGCGGTTGTTCAGTGTTCTGTAATCAATACAGATTCTTATCTTCCCATTCTTTTTGCGGACTACCACAATTGGTGAGGCGTATGGGCTACGGGACTCAGTGATAATGCCAGTGGCCAGTAGTTGTTGTATGTGTCGCCGCACATCGTCTATGTCGGCAGGGGCTATTCTCCTTGACCTCTCCCTGAAAGGTCTGGGGTCATGCAGGCGTATGTGGTGTTCAACACCCTTGGCGCGACCAACATCCCACTCATGCAGTGAGAAAACATTCCGCCTCTCAGCCAACTTCTGCTGAAACCGCCTTTTCCACTCTTCCGGAATTGGAGAGTCCCCGAAATTGAAAAGACTTGGTCTAGAGTTTCAGCTGGGAGGTTGGAAAGCTGAACTGGGGTAACTGTGTCCACAGCATACATCTCAGCAACGATGGTCCCAACTGGGATGGAAGTTGCCCTTTTTGACTCATTCTGAATGAGGACAGTGAAACTGTTATTATCTATGTTGGCGTCTGAGAGCACACCAGGCTGTACCAGTAGACCGGCAGGGAGCAACTGTTCAGTGGGTGCATCAATCAGTACAAGGTCTTTGGATGGGGCACTCTGTCTTTCCACTTTGCATGTTGCATAGTACTTTACACCTGGAGCAATTGAGAGTAAACCAGGTCCTTTCCACTTTATCTGTCCCAAGACTTCATCTTTTGCAAACTGCTCTTGTGCTTTGACAGGTGCGTAAACAGACTGAATCCTCATTGACTGCACAATGTTCTCGTCACCTTTTGTCTTCACCAGCTCCCATAAGCGGCGAAACAGAGATGTGTTGGTGCCAACCAATACTGGGGTTTGTTGCTGATTTCTTGGCTCAGGGCAGATTAAAGCAAGCACTTCTACTCGTCCCGATACACCAGTGATCTCTTCAGTGAACTCCATCTCAACCACAACATATCCTTTGTAAGGAAACTCAGTGTCTGAAAGGCCCCAGAGTCCAAGACCAGAGAGGGGTTTTATCGGGACATCAGGTAAGTGTTTGTTATACCAGCTTTCAAAAATAATAGTCACGTTAGACCCACTGTCGATAAGAGCATTGCAGACCACATCATTAACTTTGATGGTGTGTATAAATGATGGACCTACGAGACCTTCAGGTAAGTCAGTGTTATGTTCTGAGACTTCAACCTTATTGGTTCTAGCTACATGCTGCTCTTCAGCTGCAGGATTTGGGTTCTCTTTGTTTGGTAAAGGGGAAACTCGCACTAAGCGTATAAGCTTTCTAATAACTTTCTGGAGATTCTCAGGGGCAGTACATCTGGTGGCTATGTGTCCATTTTCCCCACACCGATAACAGAAAAACTCATCCTTGTCTTGTCGGGGAGGAAAAACTTTGGAATGAGCGGGCTTGTGAACTGGAGCTGCTTTGTATCGGTGAGGCTGAGGTGTGTGTTCTCGTGGGGGGTCTGATGTGTATTTCACTGCCATTACACTCATTTTATTTTCTAAGGCTTTCACTTGTTTCCTTAGTGATTGCAATTCACTCTGTGACTCATTTTTCTGTTTTTGGTTCTCTTTCAGACCTGTAAAAGATTCATCAGAGATTGGCTGAGGTTGTAGGTTGTTTCTCTGCTCTAGCTGCGCTCTCAATTCTCGAATCTGAGCTTGCAGTTCACTCCTAGAGACTGATTCAGGTTCTTTCTCCTTTTCAGCTTGGACAGTGCGTACACACTGAGGACGCATGTGTGACAAATGGCTTTGTTTGGCTAATTGGCGAACCTCCTCTTCCATCACTTCTCTTAACAGGTTCAAGAATGTAGGGGGATTACTACTCCGCTCCCTAATTTTCAACTGAAGCAACATGAGTTCAGAGGTAGACCCTCTAAGAAGCTGCTCTAAACGAGCGCTATTGGCAGCGCTAACAGGTAAACCACCTCCCTGTATTACTTTGACAAGAGATTTTTCTACTCTTCGTAGGAACTCAGACAAACGCTCACCAGACTGTTGGTGGAGGGCTCTA
Organism: Carassius auratus; assembly: GCF_003368295.1. Lineage (NCBI taxonomy): Eukaryota > Metazoa > Chordata > Actinopteri > Cypriniformes > Cyprinidae > Carassius > Carassius auratus. The sequence continues at coordinate 8,655,375 of NC_039277.1, read as the reverse complement.
AACGACAAGTATAGTTCTTCTGGGGACTCTACTGTACCAAAAATGCTCTCTATAGCCTTTATGTACTCACTTGGGCTAGCATCAGGTTGAGTCAGGCGCACAGCTTGAATGATTTCAAAGGCGGGCCCTTTAAGACTCTCCAGTATCCGACGCCGTTTTTCTTTGTCGGAGCACTCACCTTCCTCTACTAAGAGTGTTGCTTGTTCCAGCCAGTTATCTAAGGTCTCTTCTCCAGTTGGGGTGGGACTGACCCCGGAGAATGTCCGCAGACGTCTGTATGGGTGACTGTCATGTTGTTGGTTTGTTCTGGTCATAACATCACCGACCGCACGGATGATGTCTTCAGGGTTGCTGTTACCCTCTTTGGTGAGTGAACATAAACCTGGCAAGTCATCTAAGGTTCTCCCTTCGCTCTGCAAAAAGGAAAGTAGCTTCTCTTCAAAGTTATCAAGCTGAGGCTCTGTGTAATAGACAGTTTTCCAACCACTTCCTTCACTTATAGGCATTATCTCAGGTGGGATTTTGGAAGGGTCAATCTCTTCACGACACTCACATAACACCATTACTGATTGTTGTTGAGGGTGAAACATTTTGCCTCTCACTCTAACTTTTCCCAATGCTTTGATAGTCCCTGCTGTTTCTTCAATCTCTTCTCTTGAAACACCTTCTGGCACTCCATGTAAAAGGAGGGCATGCTTTAAATCTAATGATTCTCCTTTGCACCAGTTAATTAGCTCACGTTGTGATGAACTACTTGTTTGGCTTGCCATGCTGTACTTTACTTAAATTGCTTTTAGTTACTGTTAGCACGTTATTTTTATACAAATGCTCTATACTACTGCTCTAAAGTTGTGGGGTCTAATGGCTTGTACTCTATTTTTATAAATTCCTGTTTATGTTAAATAAATCCCAGCGGTGCCTCCATTTTATGTAACCCAGGTCTCATGTAGTTAGAAAATAAAGCTAGAGTGGTTAATACAATGAGACTGGGCCTGGGCTCGTTGTAGGAAAATACAACTTGTTTTATATGTTACTTAATAAATGTATATTTGTAATTCTTATAAAGACCACCACAACTGTATTTTGATTACAAAAATATTAACAAGTATTTATTTACAACATTAAATAAAAGATAAATGTATCTTAGAATAAAATAAAAACAAATCACATAAGCATGAAAAGATATGAAATAAAAAAAACTAAAACAATAAAGAAAACTTCACTTTCCCAAAAGGAAAAAAACCTTTCTGTGGTTATATGGAAATTAAACAATCATTCATTCCCTCTGAAAAAATGTCCAACCCCGTTGCAGGCCTGTTCGATGACACTTTGTGTGCGGTGAGGCCTAAAAACTGGAATGGCCGCTTCACTCAGAAACTGAGCATAAACAAGAAAAAAAAAAAAACGTGCAGGTGAATGTTAGTACTCACGAATCCAGGTTAAGTTAGTACAGCGATGGTAATGGCAATAGCGATGGTAATGGCAAAGGAAGAAGCACAGCACAGATGATCACGGCAGGGCACACAGAAACAGCAAAGCAGAAACAGCAGGGCCTTCGGTTGGAAAACCAGTCTCTCGCTCACCAACGTCCGTCTCCTTAGAGCATATTATCTGTATTTAGCCACATTATCAAACACTATTTCTTATTGAATTAGCGTTAGCTTTGCTTTAGCGATATCACAATGCTAAAACTATTACTAAAACATGAGCACAGAATGCTACCGCTAATTAGCATGTCACTAATTACATTATACATCCAGTCTCTTAACTATAACAGTTCGATATAGCACAAAAATACAGACATACACAATCATATTCACCTCTTGCAGGTCACACCAAAGTTTTTTGTTGTAAGGACCACGAGTAGTCGACCTTCATAAAACATTAATGCTTCCCACACCACGATGCCTCCTTCATTAGCGCTCTCATTATAGCGTCTGTTCTCCGTTTTCCATACGTGCTCACTACTCCTCACACAAACCTGTCCCACTAGTCCCGCCCCTTACACAATGATGTTACTCTGATTGGCTCAAGTACTAACACAACCAAAAGCAAAACGGAAATTAAATGATTGACAGGTGACAGGTAACAGATTAGGTTACACAGATAAACACAGTTTCTTCTTCTCTACTTTTTCTCTCAAATGAAACAAAAACATTTTTATAATGAATTTAACTTTAACTGTAAATAGTCTTGTTTATTAAACTCTACATATTATATTTATACTTTTAACCAGCACACCTTTTACCCAATTTTAACTATTTATGAACTCCATTTATAAACTTTTCTTTTGTTTCTTTATGTGTGTGTGAATTACACTGTTAATCATCTTTTAAACTCTAATTTATAGAAATTTTGTACAGGGCTACATAAGCTATAGACCAAAGCCAAGAATGCTGTTGAAAAGCTCAAAAGTGGCAGCTCAGTAATTATTTTAAAAACAAACAAGATATCACTTACAAGGAAAAAGATTGTGTGTGGATAAGAACCTTTCCCCAATGCTCAACACCACTTTACTGCTAAACTGGCTCAAAAATGAAAACTTGCATGCAATCACCTAGCTTGATTAATGTTTATTAATAATTTTCTCTATGTGTGTGTGTGTGTGTGTGTGTGTGTGAACTTTTGTTTTCAAAATCTGACCCATATTTGGACTTGGTGCTCTGCATTTAACATTATTTTGTGTATTTGGTATAGTGAAATGTGTTTATGCAGTTTAAGGTTAAACAAACCACATTATTTTCCACATAATGCACATTATTGTTTCCCCTCTATGCCCCGCCTTTCTGAAATGCATCGATTTTTATAAACCTCATCGGTTTGAAAAGCGATGTGTGCTCTGATTGGCCAGCTATCCAGTGCATTGTGATTGGACGAATACCTCAAGTGTGTGACGGAAATTTTACGCCACTCACCATACTGTTATGGCTTGTCCCGGTGAAAAGACCGGCATGACAGAACAAAAAATATTAAATCCATTACAAATGAGGCAGTTGTTGCATCCAGGAGGTGACATAATCACTGATTATGATGACTTATACTGTCTTTTTATGCGTAGCATTGTGTTGCATTCTGTTGCGTTTTGCACCACATTAATATAAAACCATGTCTGCATTAGAGATCAAAGAAACGACAAACCAAAAGTGCTACTCTACACGGCTCAAAATTTGCGTTTGAATCATCAGTGGCAAATCCTTTGAATATGTAAACGTAACGTTACTGTCCTTCAAAGAGTGATGAATGGCTGGCAGCTTGAGTAAGGAATGGCCTGTGGCTTGAGTGAAGAATGACAGGTTGCTTGAGTGAGGAGCAGCTGGCGGCTTGACTGAGGAACGAGTGGCGGATTCGACGAAGGAGCGGAAGGTCTCTTTTGGAAGGTAAAACGAAGTCATTTGGCTTTCTCAATGAAGAACACAGTGTCTCCACAGCACGGCGCCAGCGGCAACAGCGAGAATAAAAAGGTACGCCTTCTTTCTGTGCATGAACACTTAGGTGGCATTATGCAAAACTTCCCACACAGTGATGTAGACATGTGGGGACGTATTAGAACTAGCTGTCTTCTGTAAAGTCTTAACTTTTTATAAAGAATATCTCTTTGGATTTGAGACTTTAGTCTTTGCAACTTTAGAGATCTTCTTTATGCACCAAGAGCTTGTAACACTGCAAAGAGAAAAAGGAAAAGTTTAAATGACATAATATGACCCCTTTAACTATTTGACTTTTGCCAGTGAATGATTCATGTCTGTAGAGATTGGCTGATCCCTTTATTTTCTATTTATTTATTTTCCATATATATCTGCATTAAAGTTATTCTTTGTACACTGAAGCTGCATCTGAGGCATCTACATGAAATTCTCATCTCGCCCTCGCTTCCTCTAACTTGCTTTAATCCAAAATAAATGGTTTCTAGGGGAGAAAAGAGCAGATGCTATCAAGCGTAAAGTTCACCACCCTCGGTGCATGTCTGAATGTAGGAGTGAGGACCATTACAGCAACAAAAGCAAAGCGGTTAGATGTGAAGCCCCTAAAGCCTTTATATAACTCAGATAAATACTACTTTGAAAGGTTCATATCTTGTTTTTAGGAGTCCCCAACAACAGGTTTACATGCAATCAAGGTCATAAAACCCTTTCATTAACTTGTAATATGCATTTAATTTGACCTTTTTTCTCAGCGACTCTCAAACAGTTCATCCGAAGATTCCTCTTTCCAAACCCTTCATTTGCGTGAGGCTACACTGCTCTGCCAAACACAAACGAGTACTGATAAAGCACTGCAGTTTGTAAATCAACGTATTACTCCATCCTTTATCATGACTACGTTATAAGAACAACAGAAATTCTATATTATTCTACACATTTCTAGACAATATAGCGGGCCACCAGCTATTTACTTTAATGCCTTTTTGGCAGATAGAAAACAGAACATGTTGCTCTGTTCCACTGTGCTATTTTTTTCTTTTGTATGTACATGAGTGCTAGATGGACATGTTTGTTCATTGCATTCGCATATCTTGCAGCATCTCATGTAAGTTCAGCACAGCCACTTTAAGGCAAGCCTCCAATGTTGATTTATCAGGTATTCTACTGGTCTGTTAATAGCATTTAGATGAAGACACTCGAGTCAAGAATGACAACTTGTTATTTCCTATGGGATCCAGGATGTTTTACTAGTTTGAAGTGTTTTTGAAGAAAATTATTACAGATTTGTTATCCCATAAAGTACCTCTGACTGCACAGGCTTTGGGTTCTTACAATGCAAGATGAATGTGAAGAAAAAATGTCAGTTCAATAGTTCAAAATAGCAAATGCCTGAAAAAAGGTTTGAAAAGATTTGTTCTGACACTGACTGCACCCATAATGGAAAGAGACCGTGTTCACCGAGTGACCCTTTTAAAATGTAAAAATCTCTCAAACTTGAAGCAGGTTGTGTGCACTAAACCAGAAACACAGTGACATGATATATTTTATTTATTTAAAAATACCTGTCTTTCTGGAATATTAGATTTTTGGGTGATTCGTAAATCTAAAGAGTTTTTACCAACTGTAAGTAGTGAACGTGTGAGTAATGTTAGTGTTTTAATAATAAAAAAGTATGTTTTTAGCATTAGAAATGTAAGTCATAAGTATTAAATAATATGTTTTATATAATAAGATAAATAAATGGAAATAAAAATCTATATTTTATCTCCACACTCATATTTATCTGGTAAAAAGTCATGTATTTTAATATGCTTGAAAACACAGTTAGAAAATAAACCCCTTCAGGGCAGGCTGATACAAGACCTTGTTATTTTTTACCTTGTTAGGTACAAATGGCTGACTGACTCTTCACTGTCTTATGCATTTCTTTACAAAACTGAAATATTGTACACAAATTCAACAGTATAATTCTTCTCTGTGAACTTTTCTCTCCCCTTTTTATATACAGTATACAGCATATCTTCTCAGTCTACAGCACTGCTCTTATACAAGTAATAATGGCTCAAGGCCACTCTGTGTACAGCTGTCTTGTCAGCGAGGACATTCTGTTAGCGCAATGTTGAAAATCACGGTGGATTTTCACGAACAGGGCTCCCAATGCCACTTTTATAAAAAGTTGAGTGCTTGAATGTTCTCCGCAAGGACAACATTTCTGTCTAGAGACATGGAGTTCTGTCCGCTTTCATTTTTAAGATAAGTTTCAGGGTTTTATATTGCCTATAGTGTAGGTGGATCGACAGACTGAAGAAAAAGAAGAAAAGAAGAAGAAGAAGAAAAACAATTGGTAAAACATGGTGTACTCCAAGGCCTGTGTAAGTCATTGAAAATAATATGACTGTATGGTTTTCTTCTCAGAATGATGATGCTCAATCAATCTGCCAAAAAAATTTTTTATTTGTGAAGTTCACGGTTACAGACTTCAAATGTTTGAGACCACACTGAATATCAAATTTAAACCTGAAAATAAACAATGAATAAATATACCCAGATCATGTGAATTATTTTGTACAAAAGGTCACAAAACATCATTTTTAATGATAATTGATGGTTAAATTACTAAAGAATACAGCTGTATGTATTTTAAATCTGTTTAAATATCATTCTGATCATACACTGACTTCTGATAAGGTCTTCTCATGCTCACCTCTGTTCTGAGAATAACAACAAATGCACAAACACATCTGTTTACTTTGTCACGACACTGAATTCAACTCACTTAACTTATAGGGCTCAGAAAAATACACAAAATGACATACTTTTGCCTTAGAAGCTTATTCAGTAATGATCAGATGGTTGGATCCCACAGACAGTGTTTATATAGTCTGAGCAAACAGAAAATATCGTAGCATTCTTGGATTGTTTTCATGGGAACCATTAGGATTTGAGACAGAAATTCCACCAGTGCAAGCTAGAAAAGATTAACGAGCATCTAAACTGACTTAGTGTTGGGTTGGCAAGGTCTTGTTGTTAAGTTTCTGGAGGTTGAGATTTTGAACTAAAAAAGAAAAAGTTTTGTGGAAAAGTTTGGAGGCTTAGATTGAAAGTCAAATATTCTGACAGGCCAGTGTAGGTCTAATGAGAATGGAATGATTTAAATAAAAAAAGGAAGATAAAGAATGGCTTGGAAATTTGTATTTGTATTGTTCAGCACAGGCTTAGGTATAAGCTTCCATAATAGGATGCTTTTTGCATGCAGGATGTGGGATTTGGTTAGAATGAGAATCTTTTTCCAGGTTTGCACTTCATGAAGATATGTGTGCATACCTGGGTTGGTTGGAATATATATATATATATATATATATATATATATATATATATATATATATATATATATATGATGAAAGATAAACTATTGGTGTGATAAAATATGTTGAAGTTGTTTTGTAGTTTTGGGATTATTGAATACTCCTCTCCGCCTCCTGCAATACTGCTTTGATTACATACGTAAAGCTGCAGTCATGCTGATTATAACTGCAGGAGATCGTCATTAAATGAAAATGTAATTAAATACTACTTTACTTATTATATACCCTTGATTTGAATCATCTAAGGTGGGGTTAGATGATCATCCACCTCAGGGTGGCCTGAGGTGGATGATCATCTAACCCCACCTTAGATGATAGTCAACATATTTATATTACCCCTGGTAAAACACATTTAGAGAAATGTAATCATGCATCTAAGTCTAATGCTAATGCATCATGCAATTAAATTATATTAGTCTTTCAGTGCATGTTTAATGTTTATTTTAAGTTAAGATTGATTAAAAAAAAAACAGGTTTTAACTTGATATTGCATTCATGAGGCAAGAACAAAAAAATGTATATCTTAATTTTTAATTCACAGAATGCAGAGTTCCTACACATACAGGAAATTTCAGTTTTTTTCCCCCCACAATATCATATTGTTTAATATATAAATTCTTCCTGCCACAGCTGTCCTTTTTTTTTTTTTTTTTAAGTGTAGATTTTCTCATCGAGTTTTCATTTGTGACTTTAGAGACTTTGTAACTTGACGTTTTACTGTGGCGTTTTTATAAATAACTCCGAATAGACCTGCCGGGTTGTGCCATTTGGCACAGAAGTGGGAGGACAGGAATATAATCTCAATGACTTTTCAGTGACTGTCTCCACTGTTAGCTCAGGTACTTACTCCCACCTCAACATACTAAAATAATGTATGGTTCTATTTCTATTTATATGTGTAAGCTGTATGCTAGAATTTCATTTTATTTTTTAATATTACGTTTTTTAACATTAAATCCAGGTTATTATTTTTTTTGTTGTTTGTTTTTCTTCTTCTTCTTGTTTTAAGCATCAATTTAATGTATTGAAATGTATTTTGTTATGTTGAAATAGAAGAATAAAAAAAAGATAAATTTATTCTCAATACAATCTGAAAAATAAAAGTTCTTTATTGCATCCATGTCCATTACGAGCCATGAAACCTTTTAGATGCATAAAAGTTTTTTTTTTTAATAGTAGAAAATTAGATTCTTCACACTAAGAAACAGTATTTGTCTGCACAATATCTTAAACAACTACTGAATCTAAATCATTTTTGTCTTTGTTTAACATTTTGAATGGCATGCTGCTCAGACTGCTTGCTGCATGGAAGTGCATGAATGTGTTGAATAATTCAGAAGGAAATGGCACAAACAAGCGTGCAGTCTCAGGTTAATGGTAATTTAATTTGATGATGAGGTGTCTCTTTAAACAAATTGTTTTTGACGAGTTGTCTCCCAGGCCATAATTAAACATGCTAAAAAGGACAGGAGCACTGAGACTGTTGAAACAGAGCATGTTTCTGCACTACATAGTAAACGCTAATTTGACGCATTGCATTTTGAGTCATAGTTGTGAGTCGATTCATTCAGGTCCAACCACTTCTAATTATCAAGACAAAGGATTTCTTCATGCAGACTCTTCAGAATTTTTGGTGGAGGGAGGACTTGTTTTTGTATGATATATGCTTTGGTGTATTTGTGATATAATACTATACAACCATCATTGCACTCCTGTTGTGGTACACAGTAAAATTTGTACAATAAATATAAGAGCTTTCAGGGTTTTATCAAATGAATACTGTGTCATACCCTTGAAATATTTTCTATAGGCCTACATGTTTTAAGATCTGTAAAATATTCTCATTTCGATGCTCATCCTGACTGTGTATGCATTCTGATGGTGAAGTGACTTCAGTGTTAATTGCTCCCTAGGAGAGCAGTGCTGTAAATTAATTTTCTCATAATAAAGTAAATCTGAAGTTTAGCTCTCTGGGTACATTTAGGCCTTCCATTCGTATTAATTAGCACTGGCTGAAAATGAATCCTACTGAAGGCCCATTGAGATATTAAAACAATATTTTCATTGGTAAAATACAAATAACATCTCTCTTGCCTCCCCTGAGCCCTTAGTTTCACAAGTTCACACTTACACAAAATCAGATTGAGCGAATGGTATGCATATTTGTTGTACTGTCCAAGGGGAGGGCTCCGAGCTTTGTTAATAAAACATAATTTAGTTTGCCGGGAGGTTGGTGGGGGGTAATTGAGAATTCGTGGAGAAAAGTCATGTGTGTGTGGAGTCAGTGCCTCCATTGTGCTATGATTGGCGTATTGTTCATGTGACTAATCCCATGTCTTTTGTGTGTGTTCCATGTCCACAGAACTTGAAATGACTTTCGACTAATCATTAGTTGATAGAAAAAGGCTTAGTCAACCAAATTTGTATTAGTTGTTTCTTCGCAGAAAAACAAAACAAAAACCCAAGAGCAGTCTGGACAGATCATTAACTGTTTGTTCATTTGTTTAGGACAGATACCTTTTTACTTGCAAGTAACAAATTCTGTTTAAGAGTTTCTGCTCTTTAGATTTTGGTAAGGCATGTCCAGTTTATTTATATAGTGCATTTCACACATGCTGGTATTTCAGTTTTGCTTTCTCTGGTCATGCAATATCAAATATAGCTTTAATGTCGGGAGGTAACATCTGCTTTCCTGACCTTTTATAACAAGAGTCAGTTGCTTTGGAATGTTGGAAGAAGACATGAAGTTATTAGACAAGAGATGATCTCTGAAAGTGGTAAATATAATGACACATGAATTAATATAAGAATGACCTAAATTGAACATTTTTAGTTTGGGACAGTTCTAAACGGTACATCTCTGGACAAACAATGAGGATTTTGTTTCCTCGTTTAATGAAAGTGAATTTTAAAAAAAAGGAACTCCTTCATTTCAGTCATAAATATATCATTTGATGTCAGAAGATTTGCAATATAAATCCTATTGGCTAGTATTATGATACTTTTATAGAACTTTCTGAAATTTGTGGAGTTTGACAACCCATAGTCACCATTCACGTTCACGTATGGAAAAGAACAGCATGAACATTTCTTTATAGCATCTCTTTTAGTTTGATGCCATGTGAGTTTATAATGACACTTGGGTGAGTAAGTGATGACAGGGTTTTCATTTTAGAATGATCTCTCCCTTTGATGTTTTTTAAAACCGTTTTTTTTTTCGTCTGTGTTTATTTTCAAATAATTAATTCTCTTTTGATTTGCCTCATTTTTTCAGTGCCAGCTTTTATGACCACATGAAATCACAGCTCATTGTGTCATTGTCATTAAAATATAAGACATGCTGTCTTCATGACAGATATATGCAAATTATTGTCGGTCCAAGTGGTTTTAAAATTCAAATTCTCAAGTCCACACACACAAACACAACATCTTGCATCCATAATTATTGGATCTTGTGGTTTTTTCAGTAATCTAATATTGATGTAGATGTAAAGGCCAGTTGTCAAGAAACAAAAGGCTGTTGCTGCATGCAGAGCATTTTTATTTATTTATAATTTTTTGGGGGGTGGCACAAGCTTGTGTTATTTCTCTAACATCTCTGTGTGAACTGGACATCCAGTATCTTTAATAGCATCTTGCGGCTCTTATTCACACCAAGAGTGAATATTGGCTGTGAACAAGATAATGGATTCCCAAAAACCCAAGTACAAAAATTAGTATTTTCATTAGTAATAAGTCAAAATAAACTTAAAAAAACTTTAAACTGTGTGGTTTTGAAGTACACTGGGATCTTTGATAGTGTGTGTGAGAACACAGACCATTGACACATGCTCACAAGACAGTTTCATCGTTTTCCAACATCTGATCTATATCTCTTCAGAAGTTATGACCATAGAATATACCTATTAAATGTAGAGCTATATGTATTTCCTGACTCCCTCACACAAAGTTTGTAAATGCGGGTGTCTATTGTTCTTGCATCTCTAGTAGTTGATGTTCTGTTTAATTGGATTCTTGTTCAGCTGTAAAACAATGCCTGGGTCAGTGCTGCAAACTAATTGATAGCAAAAAATAAAAATAAAAAAACATCATGGCACATGTGTAAACTGAACATATTGAGTAGACCAAAGTGCATTCTTTTTTATAAAGAATGTCAGAGGAGGAGAAGCTTCCCTGTGGTAATAAACTGCTTTTGCAGGAAAACAGAATTTAATGAATCGACAGCTTATCAGAAAATACTCCACATAAACAATCATTCTGGATTGATCTATTTTTAGAGTTTACACATGATTCAGTTTGGTTTCTAGGGGAGAAAAGAGCAGATGCTATCAAGCGTAAAGTTCACCACCCTCAGTGATTGTCTGAATGTGGGAGTTTGTGCCATTACAACAATAACAAAAGCAAAGAAGTTAGATGTGAGGCCCTTAAAGCCTGTATATAAATCAGATAAATTTGCAGTGCATGGCTATGGACCAGATAGACCTTGTAAAAAAAAAAAAAATCACAAATACTGATTACATGTATATTGCAAATGCACTTTGCATCTGTAAAAATGAATGAATGAGGGTGGATAATAGGAAAATAGGAACTTTAAGGCAAGCCTCCAAGGTTAGGGAAAAAAGTACACAGGGAATAAGACCAGAGACCATTTTTTGGATTGGATGTCAATGGAAGATAATCATCACTATGCTGAACTAATTTCTTTTTTGGGGGACTTGCTTATAATTGAACAGCCGGTTGGCTAATCTTTACCATTTTTGCCATTAAGCATTAATTTAGGTATTGACAGGTGAAATTCAGTTCATGGCACTTTTCATTCATTTCTAATGTATCCTTAAACAGTGATTGAGTGTCACAGACAGAAATTCAATGGCTTTAAGGTCATAATGTGATTGGTTATTGAGGTAGACGTGATCTAAATTGACTGTCACGCTTTCTTCAATGCTAGAGCCACAGAGGTTGTTATCTTCAAAAAATAAGAACATCTAGTTGTATGCCAGAAATCATGTGCATCTAGTGTGCACATAAAAACTGAAGTATACTTGGGGCTTAAGGCACAGTGAACATGCCTTTAATAGAGAACATGTACTTTTATCCACTTGCTTCTTGAACACACCTCTTCACGCTTATAAACATGCTTCGCTAGAAAGATGAGTGATGAAAGAACATGCTGAGCACAGCATAATACAAGAAAGGACAGTGAGTCTTTTTTGTCATACAGTCAGGAAAAAATGTCAAAAAGCATGAAAAGAAAAGAAATGTATAAAAAAAAATCTATGGTCATCCTAACATAGCTTCAAAATCAGAGCGATTGCAGGGAACATTATTGATTTATTATTTCATGTGCCTGTGCTATTCCTGTACATTTACAACTGAGCGAGTCTAGCTGAAGGATTAAAATGGTGTATAGCCTGCCAATGAATATACTTCAACCCTGCCACCCTTGTCCATTTTGATTCATTTCCCTCATCATTCATTATTCCTTTACCAGGCATTGTATATTTATGACTTGTGCCTGGCACACCAAACCCGTTTCTATTTTAAAGACTCACACACATTCAAAAAAATGACACAATAAACCAAAAGTGTGAGGGTGATTCTGCACAATTTAGCGTTTTTTTCTCAGAATGAAACAACAGGGTCAGGAATCATCATGGGGACTGCTATGCTTAAACATGGCCTCAAACCACCCTGCGGGTCTGCAGTTGTTATTTTTACAACTGTGAGATAAAAGGTTTACTTGTGGCAGTCTTTAAAGTAATTTGTAGAAATGTTTGCCTGAAGTTTGTCACCAAGTTTTGCCATAGCATTATATCTTTGTAAGGGTTTAAATCTTGAATGTTATCGTGTTTTCCTTTGTAGGTTGTGAAAATATATTTAAAAATGCCTCCTGATGTTGTGTTAAAATGATGAAATTCAAATTCATGCTATTTAGGGTAGCCTGTGAATCCAGCTTACTTTCTACTGTAGAAAATCAAGGATGAAGAATTTCTGATGTGCTGAAGAATTGAAGAATGTGCTGGTCTCTGTATGCTGGTTTTCTATACAACTACGATTAATCGGGACTAAAGCTGTCAAGATTGCAAGAATTATGCAAAAGCATTTTATAATTTAAAATAGACCATATTATTCATATTGTTGATCTTCTGAATTCATGTAACAGCTTTCTATGGCAAACACCAAAACTGAGCGTGTTGATGGGACATTTTATCAAAAAATGAAAATTCTGTCATCATTTATTCACCCGCATGTTGTTTCAAATCTTTATGAATATCTTTTGTTGAACACAAAGACATTCTGAAGAATGTGGGTAACCAAATAGTAACTGGTAGCCATTGACTTCCATAGTATGGAAAAAAAAAAATACTGTGGGAGTCAATGGCTACCAGAAACAAATGATGACAAAATGTTATTTTTTGGGGGTAAACTATCCCTTTAACCACTGTGGCTGGGTCAGTGAGTTGAAATCAAGAACAGTTTGTGAACAAATTATTTATTTTTATTTTGTATTTTTTTAACTGGAATCAAGTGATGCATTGAGACGATTTGATTCAAAAAATGATAAATTCATTAATCATATTGTATATAGTTACTTTTCTAATGAGTATGCCAAAAACAGCTAGTGCGGATGTTGAGATAGTCACTTAATAAAAACTTACATTTTACTGTGTTCATCACAAGGCTATTATATGGCTTATGGAAACTTGAAATATTGCGCAATATAGTCATTTTATGACTGAAAAAAATGTGTTCTGTGTGAATATACTCTTTTCTTCCCCTTTGCTTCCTTTGCAATTGTATGTCCAGTTTTTTGATCCATAATCTTCATGAATTTGATGGCATGCTTTTTCTATGAGAGTGATGCTATACATTAGCCTGATTGGGCTTTTTGTACTTAATGGCCCGGGTCTGGTCATGTGAGGCTCTCCATTGTGACTGAACAGTCTTGGAACAAAACCACATCTGATGAGCCAACACTCCTACACATCTCCATTGGAGAATGTCCAAGCTGCCCATCATTTGAATGCCCGCCCCGTTTCTGAACGGGCCCCCGAGTCAAATTAACAGCAAAAGCTATCTATACTGCAGATCAATCCAGATTACTTCAATTTTGAAAAATGCCCTGAAGGGTATCAACACATTCTGTAAATCAAGCGTAATATGATGACATAATCTTCAGAGTTTTCTACAAACAGGAGAAAGGCCAAAGCAAATCTAAGATGCTCTGAGAGGAAAAGGCTGGGAAGAAACGTTATAAAACTATCCTTTACATATTAGCCTCCAGTAATCAAGGACTGGAAGAAGTCAAAATCTCATAATCTTTAAATAGGTACTTCTTCTGAATAAGTAATTACTTTGCAACTTTTCAATATGTGTAGTATGATTGTAATTTGGACATATTTCATTGTCATGTGGCCTAGATGTGAGACTCTATTCAAATGCATCATGTTATTCACCTACTATGTCCATTTATATTCGGACATAGACAAGGTTTAGCTGGTTAGCATAGCATCAATCGGTAGATGCGATTGTCAAAAACAAGAAGATGATTTTTTAGCATAGTTAGCAAGTTAACTGGTTAGTATACTGTTTTAGCATTAAACGTGGTACCCTAGCATATACCTACAAATCTTCAGTTATGTTTTCATACTTATATGTTTTTTGATTCATTTTGTTTGATGTTTGCTAATGCTGCTCCCATTCGCTAATGGGATAACATTACAAACATTTTTCTCCACTGCACTAAATGAAACTTTAACTGTAAAAAAGTCTATGATTAAGAAAACATGTTAATTAGTAACTGGAAAGCTTACTATATACAGTGAAAAACTATATACAATGGAAACTTAGATTTAACATTTTAAGTAATTTTACGCCTTTTAACTGTTGTATAAACTTTGAAAGTAAAAATAAAACATTTTATGGTAAAGCTATAGCAACGACATTAGTTTCTTCAAATTATTCTTTGACTTCAATAAGAACTTCTTCAACTTCAAAATCTTCTTAACGACTACTTTTTCAACTTTGACGATGGCATTAACTACTTATTCTTTGACTGATAACTTGTTAGACTTCTTCTTTCGTCGAGTATTACTCCTTTTCTCTTCTTCATATTTGAGTTCTGCAGTACTGTACTTTGACTTCTTCAACTTTGACTTCTAAACTTTAACTACTTTTTACTATAAATCTCACAGATTTTTGGACCTTCTGCTCCATGCTCATGGCAGCTGTCATGAATTAAACATGTAATCGCTTTTTTAAAACAAGGGCTTTCTCAACTGCAAAATGCTCTGAATCTTGCAGGAGTCACAAAGCTATCACAATTCAGAGGGCTGAGGTATAGTTCCACGTTGAAAGGCTGAGACAGGGAATCCTCCATCAGGCGAGTGCAAACTCAGATTCTGTCCCCAATCCATCAGAAAAAGTCGAGGCAGAGTATCGGATCTGGCTTTTCCGTCGTTCCTTCATCATGTAGTGGCCAAAAATACAACCGGAGTGAACCAGAAACGCATGAGGGAAGGGGCTGACATAGTCGTGTGGGGACAAAAGAAATGGGATATAATATATACATGGATCTGTTCCTCCTCCACATCTTCGCTATCCTCCAACGCCGCCTGAACAGGATTAGTAATGGTAAAAAGAGCACGGACAACAAAATCCACCCTGGTAAAAAGAGAGAGACCAGCAAGTAGGATGGGAATAGATGACTTTGATGTTTTCAGCATGTTGCAACATTTATGAGCAGCTCTGTCCTTATTCTTAATGGTAATATAATTGCATCGTTTAGAAAGCACAAAGAGCTTGATTAGCCATAGGCTTTAGCTATGGCTTTGAGTTATGGCACAGCTGGGGAAAAGCCACTTGCATTCAATATCTCTTCATTAGGTGTGAGGTTTTCCTTGCTTATTTCCTCCATCAGTCTATCTCACTCAGGCTCTCTCCACCTCCCACCTCTTCCCACCGAGCCTCATCGGAAGCAGGGAATGCATCTGCCTATTTTTAGCATTAACATGGCAAATTTTCACCTTCCTCCAGTGGACTCTCATGGAAGGTTGAAAATATTGTGCTACAATATTGAGTGTGAAAAAATATGAGGGGATTTTCTGGTTTCATTGAGTTTTGTAGAGGTCTATAATGGAAATAGGACGTGTCAGTACTGCTAAAAGTGTTACAATTGTTTGCACATCAGTGGGGTCCAAAACACCACAAGTGCAAATCCTTCTATTTAAATCTTTTTTTAATCCTTCTATGATTTTTTTTATTATTAATAATAATAATAATAATAATAATAATATATCATTAACACCTTTTTAATAATATAATAATAATAATTATTATTATTATTATTATTATTATTACAATGTTGTTTTTTACAAAAGTACTTAATAACAATATTCTTATTCATTTGTTTAGTATTGTTTATAAATGAATAGATTAAAAATAACATGATCAAGAATAATATTATTATTATAAGAAAATTGCAAACATAATCAAGAATTATTATATTAAATTTGTTATTTAGAGTAACAGAATATTAAGAATATGAATAATGATACATTATTTATTAGTTGCATTAGTATTAGCAGTATATTGATATTAATATTAATTATAAATGCATTAATAATAGTATAATAAAATCTACTTTTATTATTATTATTATTATTATTATTATTATTATTATACACAAATAATAATTTATTATAATATGCATAATATGAAATGCATTATTAACAGTAATATAAATACATTATTATAATAAACATAATAATATGAATATTTGTTATATTACAGTTATTAATAATAATTGAATATAAACAATGTGAATAATATTTTGTTGTTGAATATCAGTAAAAGGATACTGATTGATTCAGTACTAAAATCCATGACCTCTTCCTTATTCACAACCAAAGCTTTTTCAAAATTTTGATTCAACTTCATGTTTCAGTACTGAGCTAGACATTTTTCTGAAGGGTGAAGAAAACAAGATTATTATTAGGCTACACAGCATAAACTGTGCAATTAGCAACTTTCATACATCAAATGTTGACGAAATAAAAATCACATCAAAGGCCAATTATTACTGTACTGTAGGGTTATAAGGGGAAAAATAAAGCGTGTGATCCTCGAAGTGTGTGTTTCCTCACAGCGGTTCAAAATAGAAATAAGCACTTTGCACATTGCAAAAGCTGAGGAGAAAGTGTTTTTGTTGTTGATTTTTGTTGTTTTGCCAACTTCTTTTCTCAATTTATCCATTATTAATATCTTAAAATGCAATTGCTGTATTATAAAACACGGCTTCAACCCTGTAGCAATTCAGCTGAGTGGAATTTTCAATTAAAAGAATAAGTAGCATTCTCACTGATAAAAGGCAAGGACTTGCCATGTAACCTAATTAGCATTTGAAAGGAAATGTTTATAAAGTATTACATGCTATTTTACCACAGCAAATAAAGCCCAGTGACAACCTTTATCTTGTTTAGACTATATATAATATAACTAACTGTAACATTAAAAGACCAAATGTTCAAGTTTAACCTTTTAAACTCATTTTGATGCATTTTGAAACTTCCTGAACTTTGCATATTCACAAATGTTTTTGGGTTCGCGCGAAGCTGTTCAAAAGATTCAGTTTCCTTAAACCCCACCTTTCGGTAGAATACTGTGTTCTGATTGGTCAACTGACATTTCAACTAACATAGTCAGCTTTGATTGGTTGTTCCGCACACACCTTCACGGTAAACAATGCGTTAGCATCTTTTTGGGGTGAATTATGTCTTATTCCTCTCATCGCAAAGCAAACAGTAAAATAAAAAACTTGAACAATCTCGCTACTTTTTCTTCTGTGTGGGTGTATTCAAGCCGCGCGCTTCAGTTTGAATCTGAATAGCGTGTTCAGCGCGGGGGCGTGGTCACATTAGATATAATGAAGGGAAAATGTAAAAAAATTGACATCGCGTTGTTTTCATATGGATTACTTTATCACAGAATATCTGTTTTCGGCAGCATTTGTTTAGTTTTAAATAAGACATGTCAAGCTTTCTATAGATATCTCTCTCATGTCTCTTCGTTGAGTATTCATGGAGTTACACTTAATTTTTATGACGTGTTTGTAAATGAAGATCAGCGCAGACAGGCTGCAGACAGCACACATACTGATAAGACGCTCGGGAGAAAACAAACACATAACTTCATAATCATACTTCGCGTTGTGATTCGGAGATGCTCGTTGGTCTAAATAAAGTTGGTAATGAACCCTCTTTTATGGCCAAACGCTTTGAAAATCCCGCTGTACTCACCGAGATTAGAAAAGCAGTCATCACTGAAATGTTGTGATCACAACAAAAGGGATTTTGGTAAACTGGTATTCTGGTATTGTGGTAAACATGAATTTTAGCCATTGGTTCTTCTGATCTTCATTCTTTGGCAGTGAAAATAAAACAAACTTGCCTTTACAATTAAAAACACACTGTCTCCTCGACATGATGCTCTCACACCAACCAGAGCGTCTGTGTGGGGGGGGTGGGGCAGGTCAGAGCTTTGTTTCTCCCAAGACGGTAGGTGGAGATTATTATGCAAAGTGTTCTGGTGACGTACATAGAGATGGGCAAAAGATTTGAAATCTATAACGACTCGTTTCAGCGATTCAGAGTCGACTCCTTATTTTAGAAGCCAATAACTTTATAAATCGTGTACTTGTTGGTTTAATTACTTTGCACATTGTTTACACTGATGGACAGCTACATCATACAATGTAATACAGGTCATTTTTGATTTCCCATCTGTGTGGCTCTTTAAACTGTTTGGTAAATCTTTTTGTCACAGTTATGTTCTGTTCGTGGACTGTGGTTGTTTTTCTTAAATTTTCTGTTCTCCTTTGTAGTTTTGTTCCTTGACCTAGTTTTCCTTAGTTTCCTTGATTAGTTCATTAGTTCATTAGTTCTGTTCACCTGTGTCTTGTTATTTAAGTAGTTCCTCTCTTACGTTTGTATAAATACTCCTTGTTTCGTTCTCTCAGTTGCCGCCGGTTGTTGTTTATGTGCACACTGCATTGGTTGCCTGTCTTCCTGGATTTCCTGTCTGTTATTATATGGATTATTGGTCATCTCATGCTTTGTGCATTTGATCTCCCATCAGTGTGTGTGACACTTTGGGATGTCTCCAAGTACTGACAATTATATAATACTTCCCCTCAAGAAAATGTAACCTTTCACAACTATTGAAAGAACTAACCAAAAGTAGCAAAGTTACTAACTTACACTCTAATTATGCTAGTGACTCTGTACAGTAGCACTGTTTTTGAAGTGAACTTATACTAAGTCTCATGAACCAACCCAGTATTCATTATGATTACAATAATTGTCGCAAGAGACATAAGTTATAAAATGTTTCATTTGAATTACATGATCATAGTGGATGTGATCAAATTTCAAATTAATGTCTGCGAGCACATAAAATATTCATAGGCAATTAGAATGCTCTTAAACAGGCATTTTGAAGAATACAGTGCACATCAAAGTATTTAAAATAAAGGTGAATTGGGTCTGGTTTTTGAGTCAGTTGGATAAAGAAGGTTCTTTTCCATAATTTTAAGATAGATTACAATCACGAATCATTGTTTTTATGAGATAACGTGCATGATTCATATCATACAGCAGGATATGTCCAAATTTGTTGTGCTATAATATTAGGGCAGATATTTTATCCTTTTAAAAAAAAAAATCTTATCAGTTTTTTATTGCCTCTAGTCAAATAGCTAGTCGTTATGGTCATTAGCTAGCTACGCTTACTATAAACAATCCTTTGATTTAAATGAATCAATTTATTTGGTTCACTTTAGCCTGTGCACCAAAATCCCTGTAAATTTGTTGTAGTTTAATGCTGCTGTTTGCCATGTTTTCAATTGGGATTTAACATAGAGGAGTCTTCTAGTTGTATTTAGCGTACATTTATTTGTTCAATATAATTATGTCTCCCCAGCTTTATCAAAAGAGGTTTGAAGAAATGTAGCATTACAGCACTTACTCTTCAATGGATTCTCTGCAGTGAATGGGTACCGTTAGAATGAGAGTACAAACAGCTAATAAAAACATTGATAAATGTTCATGTTTGGGGGAACTATTCCTTTAAGAGCTCTTAGTGTAGTGAGCAAGCAGTTGCTTTTCTAAAAGAGAAGCTTTAGATTTTGAGGTGCTGGTTGGTTTCCCCTACACTCTGTTGAACTTGCTGCTTCCACAAAGTGTTTCCTTTGCTTTTTTTTTTTTTTTTTTTTTGGCTGTTTTCTGCGCTATATAATAAAAAAACCTGGTAAATCACTAATCTCCAAATAACCTTAGAGCAACTCATCATGTCTACAGTTTGGTTTCATAGTAAATGCAGTGGGGAATATTGAAACGAGTTTACTACTTTCATCAAACTGTGCAGTCATTTCATCTTGGTATCGAGGAAAACAGGGTTCAGTTACACAGCTAGTACTTCTCCAATTAAAAAACAAACAATCCTCGTCTCCAGATTGATGTGTCTGTATTTATTTGCTTTTTTATGGTATTGGTCATGAGTAACTTTAAAGTGTATGATGCTCTGACTCTGATGCTCTTCAAGCCCAAGCCAGATAATTTTAATGAGCAGTGGGTTGAATCTATATCCCGTGGCTAAGTAAATGTCAAGTTAGTGCAAATCAAAATTAATTGATACAGTACATGGTTTTGTCAAGTGTTAAGAAGCCTGAAGGATGACACGATACGAGAAGGCCATATTTAATAAAAATAAATATTGCTTGTACAAATTCCAGCTAATTATAGTCCTCTCCCCCACATGAAAGGGAATGTAAAATTGTGTTTGCATCCAACTTCAGTTTTTGTGGCCAACTTAAAGTGATAAGAAGGTTTATTTAGGGTCTTCTTCATTCCTTGTTTATTTCTTGGCTCATAGAACATGACTTCAATAAAAATTAGATGTTTTGGATTCTAGATTTCCACAAAAAAAAAATCTCTCATGCGAAGTACATAGTTTGCTTTACATTCCCAAAGTGCTTGAATCTCAAGTGATTTCTTAACCTGCAGCAAATTAAGGCAAACCTAAAAAAAAAAAAATCCCTTTTATAAGATGTCTTATTTCAAACTAGTGGGAAGAATTCATCCAAAATACACATTTAATTAGTTCATTACACTTTATCTTTTTGATTAAATTTCAATTACAATAAATATTGCAAAAGGAACATTCCACCTTTTTATTATTATTATTATTATTTTATTTTGAAAATATGCTAATTTTCCAACTCCCCTAGAGTTCAACAGTTGAGTTTTACCATTTTTGAATCCATTCAGCTGATCTCCGGTCCTGGCGTCAGTACTTTTAGCTTAGCTTAGCTTAGCATAGGTCATTGAATCTGATTAGACCGTTAGCATCTCAAGAGTTTCAATATTTTTCCTATTTGAAACTTCACACTTCTGTAGTTACATTGTTTACGAAGACCGACGGAAAATGAAAAGTTGTGATTTAGCTAGACCGATATGGCTATGCACCCATGTCCTGGGATCAATCAAAAACATGGTGATATATATTATTTTTTAACCTAGTCATCTGTGGTGTCTTGCCTTAAATAATAGCATATACTGTCATTACAGAAATGACTGTTGTACCCAACATCTTGTGGACATCTTGAAATTTGCTACTAACTGTAATCAATGTGCAATGCCAGGAGAAACCCTTGAGAAAGCCCTGTTAGCTCCTAGATTAGCACTACCGCTGAATCACTGAGTATAGCTGTTGATGAAATAACTGATCTGTTTCTTAATAACCGTGTAATGGAGGTAACATGGTTTCGAATCAGAACACAGACATTACAATTATCTTAATGCTGCAGGCTTCTGCACCATCTGCTGCTGTCTATCAACCTTTAAGGTTACTGTAAATAAAGACTGAATTAATTCAGAATAGCCTGTCAGGTTTTCGAGTTGAAAAGAAACCCAAGTAAATGTTGCTTATGTGTCACAAGCGAGTCAGTTTGAAAGAGAGATGTTATTAAAGCAAATCTACCTGTTTTAATATAAAGTAGGCGGTTTTGTCAAGTCAATTATTTGGGCATGTATTGCAAAGGTTTAATCCACTTAAGTGAGAAAATGACACCCCTGCTCAAGAAATGTCTGTAGTCTGCTCTGTTCAGGGAAAGAGCATTGCTTTCCAAGGCTGGCTAAGAAAATTAAAGCGAGATTGTTGAATTTCAAATGTGGAAATATTTCTGATATAAAAATGTTTAATCTTAGCAATGTGGGATTTCAGGGGTGCAGCAGCAAATTGAAAATATGTGCATTTTAAAATGTACAGTTGTATCCCAAAGACTGAGACGTGTTTGGGTGTAAAAATGTAAATTCTGATGTACAATTAATGAGAAATATTAGGGTAAAAACAACAACAAAAACATATTTGTCGATATTGGAAATTGTATTATCCTATGAATAGACCTTTGCCATCATGCTTTAGATTTAATTATTCATTTTTCATCCCCTTAAGAACCTCCTGCAGTTTCTTCACAACCCCCAGTTTGAAAACCCTTAAGTAATGTAATATTTAATGCACTTCATGTTGTTGATAAAGAATTTAATGCATTTTACTTCTACTTGAATTTTTATATCAGTAAAGTGAGATTATCAGATTTAAATCAATGTGATAAAGGATTGAATCAAATTTTGTCAAAAAATAACCGGTAATCAAAAAAATTGTCAGATTACATTACCAAAATTGTGTAATGTGATAGATTATAACACTGAAAAAAATGTTATGTTGAATTTTCTTAATTTTATTACGTCAAGGGGTTGCACAAAATAAATTTATCTAAATCCAGATATATATATTTTTTTTAAGTTGAGTGAACTTATATTTTATAAGTTGAGTTTACTTATATTTTATAAATTGGTTGTACTTATATTTTATACATTGAGTTTATTCATCTCTTTCAGTAATTTCAGATTAATTATATTCATAATTTTAGCTAAACTATTTTGAGTAGAATTTACTCAAATTAATTGTGCAACAAGATCAATTTAATCATTTAATTTCTACATATTAAAATTAAATCAATTTTATCTATTGTATATTTCATTAATATTCAGACAAATAAAGCAAACCCAATATTTTCAACTCTAACTTCAATTTTCTTATCCGAGAGATTTTTTCTCTCCCAAACAAAAGTGCCTGTAATGTAACTCAGTAGTCACAATTTCTCAGAAACCTCAATACATGGTACACCACACACCATACCTGTCAAGTTTTGGATTTGAAAATAAGGGAAATTTTCCAGCGCCCATTGCGAGCAGTCCCACCACCCCAACAAAGCTCCAGTATCCCTTACATTTTAAGACAGGTGTTATAGCCCAAATTAAAACACAAAAGGGTATATATGAAGAGCATTTATTTAAAGGCTTATTTGCATATTTTCTGTTAATTTAACATTGATGTCTTTACATTTACATTTTATTTTAATTCCACATATTCTTTTCATTTCATATTGCTTTTCTTTAACAGTTTTTCTTTTCATTTCACATAACTTTTCTTTTACTCTTTTAGTGAGTTGTTGTACCAATTTGTTGCAGACTTTGCATTCTTTAAAAAAGTAAATTCGCTGTCCCACTTTTTTTTTCAGTGAATTTGAATTTGTATTCAGTCATGTAATACAATTTATTTGAAGAATTGTAAAGTTGTTTACCCAGGACTGTTAACAATATTGACTTATTTGCCATAATTTTAATGTCAGTGCATTATGACAAAAGACAAACATGCCAAATGCCACATCTGTTTTTCAGATGCTTTTCATTATATGAAAGCACTCAATACCCTTCTGTTCATGTACTTCTAGTAGCCCTATATACTGCAGAGGAGCTCAAACCTTTTGATGTTGCCCGGGCTGTAGCATCTCCCACCATGTGTAGCAGTTTTCTGCAGCACGTGTGATGTGTGGGTATCTGAGTGGGTGGACATCAGCCTACCTGAAGCCCAGGAAGTTGGCCTCATGCTGAGGAGATCTGTATAGACTGTGAACCATTTTCCAGTCATCAGTGTTCAAGTAAGCGCATCATTATCCCTTCAAACAGCCCTGATAATGTGAAGCAAAATGGGTCTCTCCCACACTGCCTGTTATGGCACAACAGAGGGAAAGCCAGCGGTTTGCCAGACACTGTTGAAAAGAGGATTCAGGGTCTCGCTGGCTCAGTGCGACACAGGGATCAGGATGAAAGACAAAGAAACACTTAGTCACATAACCCGGAGAGAGCTGTGCCTCTGAGATAGAGAGACAGCGAGATTGCTGAGAGTTTCAGAGTGACGCTTATCAGACTTTTCTGTGATTATGTGAAAAAATTAGCCATTCAAATTGGAAACTGGAAATGGAATGTATATATATATATATGTAAACTTAAAAAAGTTATTCTTGGAGAGAGAGATGAAAGTTGTGTGAATTACCTGCGTCTGTGCATCTGTCTCTATAAACAATGAAGCTGTGAGTTTATTTACTTCAACAACAGCGATTTTACCCCCCCTCGTTGCTGAGGAATATCATGTTGCAATACAGTATTGAAGCTGCTTTATTAATAAAAGCACAGGGCAGCACTGGCAGCAAGTTTGTGTTCTCCTGAATGTTTCTATGTATGTGCTGCGCAATTTCTGTTTGCAAATGATGTGTTAATATATCATGTTCGAGACATGGTTACGTTCTTGATATTATCTGTATTATATTTAATCTACAACAGCATTATGAACTTTTATAAAGATACGTTTGGTTGTTAACTTTTAAATGCATCATGGAAACACCTGAGGAAAGTTCTCGGGATGAAAGAGGATCAATGTGCTTCTTCATTCCTCTCCAATGGATAATGTGAACTGTTAGAAGATAATTGAATGGCCAGTTTAAATGGTGACAGGATGCTCGTAACTAAGCAACAGAGTATGGTACTGACAAAATTATGATGAAGTAAAGCTTGCATTCTTTTCTGCTACCCACTCAAAATTTACTTTTTCTTCAAAAAATATTACGTATTTTCGGGACATTGTATGCAGCATAACATACGTGGGTTTTTGGATTTAGTAATTCTAATTTAAATACTATTAAGGATAGATGGTAGTCTATGTGAACTGGAATGCAACTTTACGTTGTTGCTAGGATACCAGGGGTCAATTACCGCCACCTAACTGTTCACTAGTTTTTATTTTTGGTGTTTATGTCAAAATAACGGAAAAGGAGCTTTATATTGTTGATCAGATATTAATTATTTGGATTTTTATAAATAGATATTTAAGAAATCAAAAAGTGGAAAAAGTTTACATTTGTGAATAAATGTTTCAGATGCAATTTTTTTCGGCTGCCCCAAGATGCATGCACAGATTTGTGGGATATTTTTGAGTAATTTTCTCCAATCATCCCCTGTATATAAGTCCTAGTGTGTTCAATTTGACTCTGTCGGGTCTACTTGTTGGATGTTCTGTGTTCCCGTTGAGGATTATTCCTGGATTCAAGACTCTTGCTTGTACTCTCCTTCCTCACACAGCCAATTGTGACCGCTGTGACATTCACACATTAATTGTGGGTTGGGTGTCCAGATGCATTTCCAGCCAATGGTGTATAAAACAAGCACACATATTAACACTGAGAAATACTGGCATGAATCCTGGAAATATCATTTCTCATTAAATTATGATATGGTTAAGGAAGGCAGGAGCCCAGCTGACTTTATTCTGGATCCGGCCCACATGGGTTTAAAATATCTGTCATTGAATAAAGAGTTAAGAGTATATTTATATAAATAATGTTATGTTCAAGCCACTCCAATATTACAGTCATAATGAATCATCAGCTATATGTCATTAAAAAGTGTTAGCATGAAAATGCATGAATGATATTAATTCAAAGTAAAATATGTATTATTTTTGCTTAGTGTTTCTAATTTGTCATGAACATATGCCAACTATGTAGTGTAATGAACTGCAAGAAATAACTCATGTAGCAACCCCTTAAATCAGCATCCAGACAGCTCAGCTGCATATCTCCAGCTTTATATCATAAGAAAACCAGGAACATGTTATAACAAAAACTTGTCTTTTTTTCCCCTCTTCACCTTGAAAACACATTTTTGCACTAACACTGAATGCACAACTTGACTGAGAACTACTGGGTTCTATTGTATGTGCTGCATTGCATATTGTCAAATCCCATTTAGAGATCAGCCATGTTCAGCCATGGAGCATACCATGGTCGTCTCGAAAACTTCTATAGGTGGTATAAAGGATTCTACAGCTGGGGTTTTCAAACTTTTCAAACAAGAAACCATGTACAGAGACACACTTATATTGCATGATGAATATATTCATATTCATTTTATCAATGTATTAATACAAAGACAATGTTATGTTATTTAAAAATTTAGTTTAGGCTTCAAAGCAAAGCATTTAGATTTCAAATATGAATGTATTAATGTATAATATATTTTAATATATTATAATATATTTCATATTTTTATGATTAATATAGTACTATTATATATTACATTTACAGTTATAGATTATTTAATATTATTTTATTATATAATATTATAAATGTTTGTTGTTTCCAAATTTATTAAAGCTAAATATTAAATTATGATATAGTTATTTCTAAAACATATTTAATGCATAATAAAATAAAGTAAAATATTAGCATATATTAATATTATGAAGACTTTTTGTAAGAATAAAAATACATATAAATTAACATGAAAATAAAAATGTATTTAGTTAGATATTAATACACTGTAAAAATATTACATTCATTTATTAAAAACCATGATCATCATCATCTGCAGCAGTCACAAGCAATTACATTTCAAGTCTATTTATCGAAACATGTAAGCCATAACATCTTTTATTTTCATTATACAACATGCAATATAATACAATAAATAATTAATGTCCTTTATTTATTAAAATGCATTATTTCAACATAAGGCATATGGTAATATAATAGTCATTAAAAGCTGAAACCAAAGAAAGAAAACATAAATATTTTTAAACAGTATACAGTAACCTGTATCTTTTATTGTATAATAATGTCACACAGTTTCTGGTAATAATGCCGTAAATGAATAGTACCAGTTGCAACATTGCCTACTTTGCTTTCTCTTACATTATTTTTTTTTTTTTTTTTTAACAAGGTAAAAACTACATTTAGTGCAAAACATGTTGAAGATTAGCGAACAGTTTGTTGATTAATTAAATTATAAGCTGTTTCCTCTTAAAAGCTATTTATTCAGCTAAGAGAAGCCTCTCCTCATTGACATCCATTAAAAAGACGGCCTCTGGTCTCCTTCCCTGCACCGCCAAAGCCACAGCATTAGCATTAGCCATTATGCTTGTCTAAAGCTTGCAGGCTTGCCTCTTAATGGCTTTGGTTTGTAGTAATCCTGAAGACCTTGTTTAGCTGGATCAGGTGTGCTTGATTAGAGTTGGAGCAAAACAGAGCTGTTCCCCTCGAAGAACTGAGTTTGAGACCGTTGCCTTAGAACATTCATCAGCCAATCAGATTCACACATTTAACAACCCTGTAGTAAAATATATTTTAAGATACTAATATATTTTTATTGAAATAATATGCCCATGATTAACATGTTAAGATCATACATACAATGTGTTATTTCCAAAATAAATAATTGGCTTTTTATATCTTGAAAAATATTTACTTTGTAATTGTGTAAATTTAGCTTTGTCCGTGTATAATTTATATGCATAAATGTAAAGATTTTTTTTCTTCAGTTCAGTTCAAATGTATTTGTTTAAAAGTTAATAAACAATAAATATAACTATAAATAATAAAATGTAAATAAATACAAAGTAATTTTACAGAGAAAATTAGAAACCCTTGTGTGCAGCTAAATGCAGCAATTACAAAATAAATAAACTTTTTTTTCACATATTGCAAAACTCAGAAAAAAATATTGTTATTTTATTTTATGCAAATTAGTTTTAACTGTTATTAAAGGGATACTCCATAAAATGACAGTCCCAAAACACTGGACAGTGTGAAATCCCCCTGTAATATTACATAGACAGGCCCATGGCATGCATTATGCATTATAAACTTTTTTCTTTCCTTGAAAAGGCAGTAATAGTTTACACATGCATATTCCTATATCAACCTGAGACTTTAAAAGGAATTTTGCATTAATTTTCAGCAGTATCTACTTTGCACTATGTGTCTGAGAACTCCCTCTAAGTGTTAATAAACATAAGATCTTGTGATTGATTTTGCCATCCTGATGCTCACGAAACTCTCCTGAATATATGTATATGCCTGAGTATAGAGCTCTTAAACTGATTTGTTCGCTAGCTGCTACTATTGTTGTGCTGATTCCAGCGAGAACAGCTGTAGAAATAAATAAACGTATTGAATACAGAAAGATGAAATTCCAGCTATACGTTTCTCAAAGGGCTGGGATGAGTATTCAAGGCTTGGCTCAGAGGTCAGCTTATGGAGTGCTGTTCTACATGCAAAGCTTTATTGATCCAAGGATCTCAGTGATCTAATATTCAGTATGATGCTCTTTCCAATTCAATGTGATTTGTATTGTGAAAGTGAATGTTCTGTGTTGAGCTGTGTAACTTAGTAAATGTTTCGCTGTGATGAGCGATGTACAGTAGTAGATAGGAACCCATCTACATATATAGATGCGTGAAGGTGGGCTCTTTTTAGTGAGTGAATGTAAGCAGCCATATTTGAAAACATCCTAGCGGCCGCTCCACACAGAATTAGCTGTCCTTGTACCTTTTTTCAAGTGCTTGAGGTGCTTTTTTCATTAAATGACAATTTAAAAACCATCTATCCATAAGCTCTTGCACAAACCTTTTGCATATTATGGTAATGATCAGAAATCTGTAGTGAATCCTGTGGGTGTAAACCAAAGCGCTGCCTTCTGGCGGTTTCATCATTGTGTCAATAGTGTGTGCTCAATGTTTCAGCGATCTTCTTCTCATAAGACATTCCCACAAAAAACTCAAATGATTAATATCTGTGGGTGTTTCTAACAAAGGCGGGTTGTAAGTTCGGGTTGCAAATTGAGACATTTTTGTGCTCTTGAGTGACAATTCTAGTACTGTACTTATTGCACTTATTCTAGTGCAGCACTTACTGGGGACATGTATAATTAAGTCAAATTATAAGGGAACAATTAAAATCAATGACAGAAAGTCACAATATGTCACTTTACAAAGTTGGATAAAATAATTGTTAGAATATTTTTTTTATTTTAAATTACAAAACTTATATTTTATAGTAATATTTTATTTATAAATGTATACTACATAAATAAAGATTATCTAAATAATGTATACATGTATAATATATACACACTCTGTGCTATATACTGTATGTATATGAATTTAATTTAACAGTTTTATACTGTACTGTATATGCAAATTAACTCATATAAATAATGTAATACATGATTTTAATCATAATTGACATTTTATATTCTGCAGGACTGTTCTGTTCCAGTGCAAAAATCATAAGACAATTGAATGAAATAATTTTGCTAAAACACTATTAGCACACAAAATATATTTACATTATTTTAGCAGATGCATGCTTAATTGACTTGAAAATGTGAGAGAAAAAAAAAAAGAAAATATTAAAATAGCAAATAAATTATACATTATGTAATGTTCCTTGTACAGTAAATAGTCTTTTTTCTACAAGGGGAAATTCATGATTCATTGCTCTTGTATATGTAAACCTGCAGATTGGATGTGAGCAATTCATTATCACAAACAATAGAATGTGACTTTTTCTTCTTTTTTTTCAACCCATTGGGATACAGTAACAAATGAAGCCAGCCCATAAAGTATTTTTGCAATACTTATAAATTATAAATGATCCAAGTGCAACAAACAGTAGTAGCTTGAGCTGAATGTCCACTGCATGCCTATAATGTATTTCTCCATTGGTCCTCCATATAATGTATTTCCCCATTGGATCTGTGAGTGCACTAGGGACAAAATCATCACGTAACAGCAGTTATGCCGCTTATTAGACACTATTTTGGGACTTGCTGCCTGTGAATGTGAGCAGCATTGTATACGGAAAAATCAAATGGCCTGTCAGGGTCCACTGCAGTGTTTCACAAATTGACTCTAAAGCGAAGAGGTCAGGACCTCTGAAAAAGGCGTCTCTGATGGCAAACAGAATCTGTTCCATGGTCATTAAAGAGCGCTGCTATGGGTAACGTTAAGCCCAGAACAGGGCTCACAGGAGAATAGTCTCACATTCTGGTTTGCTGAACGCTGTCTGATAACCACCAACATGTTATCTACAAACAGTGTTTATCCAAGTGTCAGCAAGGCAAGGAATAAAGACGCAGGCATCATTTTCCCTCTCATCCATTATCTGGCTGCCAGGCATTGTCAGATGGTGAGAAATCAATTAGTATGGAGCATCTTGACAGCAGACTCCACCGGCCTTCATGATTGCCCTACTAATAGAAGGAGACAAAGTGTAAGGAATTAAGACGGCCATCCACGACCCTTCCGTGCCTGAGAATATCTCTGTTTGTGGTCCACCAGAGCTCCTGGAGCCTGGATCACAGACTGGGTTTGGAATCGTAATCCAGCAACGCAACCCACTTAACTACATCTATTTAAATGCTACTGCTTGTTGATGTTTTTCAACAAACGTTAAATAAATGTTCTCTAGTTTTATTAGTTGTATTTAGTGTAAATGTATTGGTTTAATATAATTTTATAAAAAAATATGGTTGCACTTTATTTTACAATACGTGTACTTAAATGTACTTATAGTGTACTTACAGTGTATTTATCTAAGAAAGTTCTGGTAATACAAGGTAACTACATGGGGTAAGGTTAGGTTTAGGGGTAGGTTTAGGGTTAGTACCTAGTTATTACATAGTTATTGTAATTACTATAATAAGTACATAGTATGTACATGGGGAACAGGACTGTAAAATAAAGTGCTACCAAAAATATATACAGTGTAGCATAATAAAAGGGGTCAATTTGATAAATGAGTAAATTATATAATTTAATATACATTTAATAATCTTCAGCACTTCTTATACTATACTTACTTAAACTTTTGTAATATACAAAAATGGTAAAAAGTTCATGATCAGTAACGTTTTCTTTGTTTTTAAGAAATAAATACTTTCATTCAGCAAGGACACATTAAATTGATCAAAACTGTCAGGAAATACATCGATAACGTTACAGACGATTTCAGTTTCAAATAAATGATGTTCTTCTCAACTTTCTGTTCATCAGAAAATTCTGAAAGAAAAAGTATATATTTTAATATTAAATGAGATTTTCAATATCTACATTTTATATATCATTCAAAAAAACCCTGCAGTATTTATGGACTTCAGCTGAAAAGGCTTTAAGGAGCTAGTTCTACCAAACCTTAACTTAAAATTGCTTTAATTCAATGGTCGGCAGTGTATTGGGGTTCATTTAGACATGTGAAAAATATTTTGCATAAAATCACACAGCTCCTGAATACTTGTATCAATATTTTATTTGTTTGTTTATTTTGTTTAACTGTATTTAACCATGGCAACCATGATCTGGAGGCTTTTTGGTCACACATCTCCAAAATATTTTATCTCATATTAATAAAAAAATTGGAAAACCCAGTTAAACTTTATTTTCAGGTCTCCTTGTTACAGTGTAATTGTACATATATATACTGAGTAATATTAATGAACTACATGTACCTACTATATGGTTAGGGTTAGGATTTGGGTTTGGCTAAGGTTTACTTGCATGTAATTATTCATCTTTAATTCTTATTACAATAGTTAGTACATGTAACAAGGACACCTTAAAATAAAATGTTAAAAAACCTTATAATAAGCAGGATCATGTATGGTCAGTCCATCATTGAGAAGTAGAAATATGTTTAGCGTCAGATACTCTCAAAACAGTGTGACAGCAAATAAATACACTTATATATATATATATAATATAAATGAATCCAGTGATTAAAGTAGTGGACTTTTGATCTCTCTCTCTCTCTCTCTCTCTCTCTCTCTTCTATCTTTCTTTCTTTTTTATGCATTTCATGTAAAAACAAGAGAGACAGCAGCTCAATGAAGAAACCACTAATGCAATCTTTATAAACCAATTATTCTGATACATCTTCTGGTTTGAAAAGCAGGTTTGTTCCAATCTATTCTTGTGCTCTTACTGACCTGACCTCCATATGATTCGAAGCAAAGTAAAGAGTTAAAAGCCGCAAAGCAATCCGTTTTAAATTCTTTAATTTAATTTGAATGTCAGGCTGGAACATTGGTCTGTCTGCCCAACCTTGTGGGTAAATGTAAATTACATGGATCTGGTTTGGGAACATTAAATGAGTGCATGTTGATGAGCTTTCTACCTGTGAATCCATCCAATTTTATGCTCCATAAGTCAGTTATTTTATCACAGGCTCTGTTAACAAGGTACAACTACAATTATCTACGAACGAAAAGGACAACATCATGTTCTTCTTTCACAAATGTAATTTTTTTCCCCAATTCAGCTCCATCTTGGCCGTCTGAAAAAAATAAAATACAATTCTTGGAATTTTCGCACATTGGCAGTCGTGATATGAGTGGATTAAGGATGCTATTATTTGATCTCTTGCCGCATTGAAGACATGCTAATAATTTTAAGCAATGGAATACATTTTAGCGGGGGATTATCCAGTTTAAGCAGTGCAAGTAGAACAAACAGGCAGTAGCCGATGGCAATGTAAGGATGGACGATAGTAAAACAAGGTCAGTGCTAACAACATATCTTAATTCATCAGTGTAAGATACTCTGTAGAAAGATGTTCATTAATTAACTAAACCACTGACAAATGTAGGACACATGCCCTGACATAAGCAAAACTTAAAATTAACAGAAATGCTTATAATGAGAGTTTCTTTAATATCTGAATTATTTAATGCATGTCTGGTTAATGGTTAAAGAAACATCTCACCCCAAAATGAAAAATCTCTATTGGACTAGTTGTTGATTTATAAAAAGCATATTGTCTTTTTAGACAGAGTGAATGATGGATGTGACAATAAGTGGTAAAAAACTGAGCTCAGACAAGGAACCAATTGTCAACCATTTGTCTTGAAACAATACCAAGAGATTTTGCTATGCTGTTGTAAGCCAATTACATGGCTTTCAAGATCTCTCCCAGAGTGTCATAAATATTTCATGATTATGAGATGCCATAACAGGCATTCTGGATTGAAGTTCACACATTACATCACACAGCTGCACGTCATGAAAATTTCTAGCCGTCATGTTTTTTTTTTTTTTTTTTTTACTTAAATGCATTCCTTTGGGAATATCTTCAATAAGCATGTGACATTTTAAATATAATAAAGAAATCTCTCATAACTGATATTTTTGTCTGCTCCATTTGAGTGATGTAGAACTTGAACTTATGTCAGGCTGAGTTGTCTTTTCTGTTGATGGCCTTTAATAGTCTTCTATCTAGAAGGAATCTGCTGTTTTATCAAGCTAAACAGCTCAAGCGAAAGTAAAATTTTCATATATAAAAGGTACAAAAGTTGGTACCTTAAAAGTACAGTACTGTACATATTAGTAATTGAAGTGTACATATTCGTACCTTTCCATAAATGTACCACTCTGTACTGCCTTTTTGACTACTTTTGTACCATTTTTTTCTCTGAGAGTGAATCATATCATGCATTTTCTTTTATTTTTACCTGCTCTCGACGCTTAGAATTACACAGGCCCAAACACACTGAATTAAATGTAATATATGGATGCCATAGCATTATACACTGCACTATACACTTTCTAAACACGTAGATTCAAGCACAGACACCTTGACTTGTAAACATGTACATGCTACAAGCTCACGCACAAATTATCACGGGTGGTGAAGGGTAACTAAATTGGCAGCGGAAGGAGGAGGATATTTACAGCTCTCAACAGCTTGCTGAAAAAGCAGGGAAGACATTAATTGCATTGCTCTGTCGCTGTCTTGTATGTATTGATCAACCAAACACCCACTGCACCACACCGCGAGCACAATAACTTGGATGCTAATCAAATAATAGGAGAAGAGATATAAGGATGGAAAACAAACCCAAAGAGAGCAAAGAGACAGCAGTAGTACATGGCCTAATAGTCACCTGTCAAAGACTTAATCATTACTGCTGTCTTCCAGCAGGCTCTTCCCTGGAGTGAGCTGTACTTATGGGTCTGTTCGATTAAAGGTAAAAGCATTAATATGGAAAAGAGGAGAGGCTGGCATGTGACCTTCCAAAGGACACGAGTCAGAGCCATTTACGTCAAAAGAAAACCTGACTTCTAACAAACATAGAAACCCATGTGACAGTTGTTTTCTGTTGGTGTAAAGCATGGCTATTATCGCTTTACCCAACGGTTCTGTAATTCACTGCACGACACCCTTAGCAACATAATCAATAAAGCATCAAAACTGTTCCATATATTATGTACTGTATTTCAGCAAAATCAACTGTTTAATATTAATGTACTGAAACAAGTTGCACATAACAAATTATAGGAATTTAATAAAAAAATGTATCTAAACAAAAAAAGAGGGATGTTACCTGATCAATTATTTCAGTGTGATGAATTTAAAACCATAAACACTATTGGCTGTTCATGCTTGATGCCAGCGACGTAAAGTCATATAGAGCTTGTGCGACGTAAAGTCATATAGAGCTTGTCCTTGAGTTTGAGCTTATTAAAAGGCAACAGCAAATCTAGACATGAAGCTGGAGGAGGAACTGAAAAAACCTCATTATGCTGAGATTTTGTGTGCACAAAGACTGAGAAACACACACGGTCTGCACTCTCCGCTATTACATTAATACCCCAGGGACCGGCCACAGGGATCTACTGTATACATGTCTCCTATTTCTAATGTCACTGCAGGTGCACAAAGTAACAGAACTAGGGCTCAACCCTTTATCTGGCAAAAACACTGAATTATAGATATGGATCTAAGCATGCGGCATGTGTAATAAAGACATTAACTCTAAGGAGCTGCTCTTCACATGTCTCTGAACAGTACCAGCAAGCGTCACTGAAGATTCAATCAAAATGGACTTGGTTTACCTCCTTAATGCATGTTCCGTGTCTTACTGTACATAATTGATCAAAATATTATGATTAAAGTATTATCAACATGTTATACGTTTTATCAAGTATTATTTAAGTATTAAAAGTAAAGTGACTTTGTAATCTTTGTTATTGAAATATCGGTCCTCCCATCTGAGCATCTTCAGTGTACATTTTCAACCCTACAGTGTATATTCACAACCCTACATTTTCTATGGATATTCTTTTGCATATATAATATGTAGGGGTGTAACGGTTCACAAAATTTACGGTTCGGTTCGATACGATACACTGATGTCACGGTTCGGTTCGGTTCGGTTCGATACGTTTTAGATACAGCAAAATGTAAAAACATCTCAACTTTTCAGAATGCCGCAAGCGCACCGCGGGTCATGTGACAAGAACTAACCAATCAGCTTCATCCTTTCCCGTAACAACGTTGAGAGCTCAGCCAAGATGAAGGAACAGCTGATCATAGTTGTATATGGATTGCAATTTTGAAATAAATTTAGTAGCAGAGCTACTGCAAGCGATTTTTAGAGCTGCAAATCCATTTATCCTTCGCTGAAATTTCCGCGTCTCATGGAGAGAGCACGTCATTGTTGCTTAGCAAAGACAGACGCCTCATGAGCGCTTCTGCCCGAGCGCTTTGGAAAGGAGGAGAAAGACGCGCTTAGCGTTTTCCATGCGTTTTTAGGCACGATATGTGAACGGCCCCTAAGGCGCTCGCTCACTCAGCACGCGCTGAAGGCTCGTTGCAAAATGTCTAATGCATTTAACAGACCAGAAATATAAGATCCTAAAATAACCAACAGGTCTGGTGTTTGGGTTGGATTCCCTGTAAGCTATAGTGTCTAAATGCTGCAGGGATAGTTTGCGGCGTGCATGTTTCTCCTTTTTTTCGTCTTTTCCCAGATAGTACTGACGCATATATCCCAGATATTCCCGCTGGTGTTTTTTTTTTTTTTTTTTTTATTCCCGCTGGTGTACCCTGTCATGTTGCAGATGCGACATACCGTTGTTTTTTTATCCACCACTCTCTTGCCATCACCATTATAGCTTAAAGGGAATCCAAAGTGCACCCAAACACCAGACCTGTTGGTTATTGGAGGATCTTCTCATTTCTAGTCTGTTAAACGCATTGGCTATTTTGCAACGAGCCTTCAGCGTGTACTGAGTGAGCGAGCGCCTGCTGAGTAGCCTAACATAAACATATAAGATGGTGTTTTTTTCTTCTTCGGGAGTGTCAGGGGCGTTGCCTGTTACGTTGTTTGGGTTATTGGGCTACCTTGTTGAACGCATATCATTATATTTCTTTCTCTCTCTTTTTTTTTTTTTTCAAATATAATTAATTACTCCAACGAACCGTTCGGTATACATAATGCGTACCGCGTACCGAACCGAAAGCGTCGTACCGAACGGTTCAATACGAATACGCGTATCGTTACACCCCTAATAATATGGCATATTAATGAAATAAATTAGTTTGTGAACGGAGTAGAATTTACTTTACAAACTATTTGAAGTAGTCAAACTTTAGCTACACTAGCCACTGTGTTGTACTATAAGCTACTAACACTAAAGCTAGTTATGGAGGCAGTGTGGTTTTAGATGCATATTATATTAGCCTATATATTATGCACACTAGAGATGACACAGTATGTAAATTTATTATAGCATCTAAAATTATCACAGTTATCAGAATTATCACAGTATTGGTAAAATGTGCTGGGAATGTTAAAAAGTACTGACACATAAATCATTTCGCCAAGTTTTATATTTGAAATCAACAATCAATAAAGAAAATTCCTTTTTGTTTGCATAAACACCAAAACAATACAATGACCAAAGATGTCTGGATTTTAAATGACAACATAAATGACAACAGTTTATTTAATAACATGCAAGAAATGTTCAAATAAAGCTTTGAAGACATTTCATTAAATGGTAAACCTCACACTTCAGCCTCTAAATAAAGAAAATGGTTAAGTCAGAGTGATTAACGAATTATTATATGTATTTTATCTGCTCCATAACTAATTCTAGATACCTTAGCTGAACTGTTTAAATGTGTAGAATCCACATAAGCTTTTTTTTCATCAACCGGTCAAAATTTACTGCAGGGCATGCAAAATAGGTGGAGGTTGGACTATTCTGACACAGCTAGTTGTTGGAGTGTGAAGCTTAGTTATAGAGGGCACACTTTTTGTGTCATTGTGTGTTTTGGACTGCGTTTCCCATAACCCTTTTCACTCATTATTAGTTAATTACTTCCAGGTGTCATTGACTCACCCTATATAAACCTTGTTCATTCTGTTTTTAGTTGCAATCTGTTCCTGTGTTGGTATCTTTGTTTCCTGCTTATGTGCATTATGTTTTTGGACTGTAAATAGATCTTTTGTGTGAGCATTCCGTGACAGAATACTGATGCCAACATCAGATCTAGCAGTTGAGCATTGTTCAGTTTGGGCCCATTCCAGTGCCCCTGTAAATGCCAGAGTCTGCTGTGACTTCTCCAGAGAACATCGAAGCTTCCCTATCCCTGATCCATAAACGTAGGGTGAGAAGGAGGAAAGCAGCTAAGTCCCCTCATGTGCTCCCAAATATGATTGTCCTGGAGGACCCGAATCTGGTGCTCGCAAAACTGGTGATCCTGGAGGATCCGTCTCTGGTCTCAAAGTCTGTTCCAGTATTTGAGGCTTCAGAGCTTACTCCGGTCAAAGAGTTCTAAGACTCTACTCCAGATTTTAGTCCATTTGAGTAGTTCTCAGAATCTGCTCCAGTCTGTGAATCCTCAGTTTTCTCCAGTCTGTGAATACTCAGTCTACTCTAGGGTCCAATCCAGTCCAGGAGCAATCAGAATCTGTTCCAGTCTGTGAGTCTTCAGAGTTTACTTCAGAGCCCACTCCAGATGAAGAGTTATCAGAATCCACTCCAGAGCACATTCCAGTCTGGGAGTCTTCAGAATCCACTCAATCCAGTCCAAGAGTTTTTAGAGTCCACTCAAGAATCTGCACGAGTTTGTGTGCCTTCAGAGTTCACTCATGAACTTACTCCAGTCCAAGAACCCTTAGAATCCACTCCAAAGCCCGCTTCAGTCTGTGAGCTGAGTTCACTCATTAACTATTTCCAGTTCAGGAACCATTTAAGAGCCTGCTACAGTCTGTAAGCCTTCTGAATCCACTCCAGTCTGTGAGCCCTCAGAATTCGTTTTTAGAACCCACTCTAGTCTACAAGTTCACTACAGAGCTTACTCTAGTTCATAAATTTACTCTGGGTTCTGCTGTGCAGCCCCTTGAGGTGGTGGCATCTGCTTCAGATCCCCTCTGGGCAGTGCTATCATTCCAGAACTCTCAGGTTGCTTTATGGCCAAGGAGACTGTGGTTGAACCTGTCCCGTTACAGCCATCAAGGCTGTTACTAGCATCTCTGTGCTTATCTTTGCAGTACTTCCTGAGTTGCTAGGAGGTTTATCAGCCCTGTCAGCTCGGTTGAAGTGGTCATAAGTTCCACCTTCATGGTCTCTCAAACTCCTGGTTCTGCCCTGGTTTTTTGTTGGTCTTGTTTAGCCCTGGCCTCCTGCCCTGGCCCACTGCTCTGTCGGCTCCGCTCCGGTCTCCTGATCTGTCAGCATTGCCCTGGTCTACGGCTCTACTGTCCCTGCCGTGCCCTGGCACTCTGCTCTGCCGCTATCTCTAATCCCTCTTTAGTTATATGGACCTGGCCCACCATCCCTCTCCCTGGTCCACCTCTGTTCTACCTCCTTCCTGAACCTTCTTGAGTTTTTAATCAATTGGTTTCCATCCGAGCAGAATCAATATTTTAACGTTTCTGTTCCTGCGTTCCTCTGATATTATTACCATTCCGAACTGGTTTGGGTGGAAATGCTTGTTAATAACGTTATTTAAAAAAAAAAAAAAAAAAAAAAAAAAACATATTCTTTGCCTTTTAATTTGCCTAATAATATGATAAAGTACAGAGTTTTCTTTACTCAAAAAGAAAAGGAAAAAAAGAGATATCTGGTAACGTTAGCCAATAAACCGCTGCGCTTAGTCACAGCCAATACAGCATCATCTTTTCTAGATTTTGGCCAAATGTAGGCTACTAAAAAGCTGCATTGTTAAAAAAAACTGCAATGAAGCAGTGTAACTTTTTTATTTGTTTCTTTAACTGTATTTTTTTTTTTTGATAATGAACAGGCTTCAATATAGCAAAACTATGTTCTGTCAGCGCGATGGTCATAATCTGTAAATCATATAGGTGTGAAGTACTGGAAGGTATCAGAAAGTACATTTTAAGTACCCATACATTAGGTTTATTAAAATTGTTAAGGGTTAAATTCTAATTCAAACAGTATTTCAATCTACAATATACATTTGTATTATGTGTTCATGTGATTATTTAATTGTATGCAGTGATGTGCAAGTGGTTTTTTTTGTGTTCTTTTTGTTCTTTGTTCTTAAATTTGAACAGTAGCATTCAGCTAAAGTGGGACATCCTATAAATAAATAAAATAATAATACATTAACAATAATACATCTCACAATGTGAGAAATTGTTTTGTTTTACAGAATATGCCACAAACTGTTGGCATAAGCAGAGAAAGAAAAAAAGAAGAATGGAAATTTGAGAATATTAGGTTCTCTGTGCATAAAAAGTGCCTGTAAACATGTCTGCTCTCACCCACACTTACACACATATAAACACACACATATGAAAGCATGTGTTACGTAGATACACTTGAGCACACAGATGGATACAAACACTTACAAGCAGGCACATCTTAGATATGAATATTATACTTCTGTTGAAGTGATTAAATTATTTGTATCCTAATCAGTTCTTTAAATTTGTACTTTGTGCTTTAATAGTCCATGCATTTAATGGTACAACACACACACACACACACACACACACACCTGGATCTCTCTTGCTATTTCGTAGTGATTAGAAGTGTGTCATTTACATTCATCCACGTTCTTGGTTGTGTAGGGGGTATTCTGGCATTCTGCATTCCGCAGCAGGTTTGCCTCCAGGTCACCTTTATTGTGACTGTAGAAGACCTGAGGGCGGGAGCGCGCAATCATCACGGTCTGTGATATTTCTCAGGGACGGAGCAGCCCTGAGACTCTCTACTGCAGCGGCGTGCACGGCTTTCCTCTCACGCAAAGCCCTCAATACTTAGTGTTGTTTTATCTTTATCTTTTCCATTTCTTACCTCTGGTCGAAACGCTCCGCATGATTTAAACATCATTGTTCCAATTATGCAACCCATACCAACTTTTGCCCTTATCTTAAATCAGTTGCTTGCTGCGTAACGCGAATTGATTCATATTCCGTTTGAACGACGGATTACCATCATGTTAATTGCTGTTGGATTTATACTGGTTCGCCGTGCTGTTGGATTAATCAAGAGACGCAGCACGTTCTAAAGTGTTTTTGTGGAGACGGATCGATAATGGTTTTAGTTGGGCTGTAATACTGCTCGGACTAAAGGTAAAAGTCTTCGTTGGAGTGGATCCTGAGAGACTGAATGTCTGGGCAGTAACCGCAGGGAATAAACGCGAGTGGAATCAAAAGCGCGCGACTGATATGGGTGAGTAGTTGGAATCCTGGGATAAAGTTCATCTTTGACTATTGATAAATATTCATATAAAAGATCTTTATATTTCAAATCGATGTCTTTTGCTGTTTTAAAACATACATCGGTCCATTTGTGTAAAATGAAACAGGGTTATAAAAAAAATCACACTTTCTTAAAGGGTTAGTTCACCGACAAATGAAAATTATGTCATTAATAAATCACCCTCATGTCGTTCCAAACCCGTAAGACCTCCGTTCATCTTCGGAACACAGTTTAAGATATTTTAGATTTAGTCCGAGAGCTCTCAGTCCCTCCATTGAAACTGTGTGTATGGTATATATTGTCCATGTCCAGAAAGGTAATAAAAACATCTTCAAAGTAGTCCATGTGACAACAGAGGTTTAGTTAGAATTTTTTGAAGCATCGAAAATACATTTTGGTACAAAAATATCAAAAACTACCACTTTATTCAGCATTGTCTTCTCTTCCGTGTCTGTTGTGAGCGAGTTCAAAACACAACACTTCAATGATATCTGGTTTGCGAACGAATCACTTGATGTAGCTCGGCTCGGTGTTCATCTTCAGTCAGTGTACTGTTTGAGTTACTCCGGGATATTGGTTTGTTTTAACTCAAGTGTCAGCCACATTAAAAAAGTTAACAGCTTAAGTCATTTGTGGATTAATTCTTATTTAAGACGAGAACCGTTTCAAATTATTCAGTTCGATTTGGTCCGGTTACATCGAGTGATTCGTTTGCGAGCCGGATATCATTGAACTGTTGTGTTTTGAACTCGCTCTCAACAGACACAGAAGAGAAGACAATGCTGAATAAAGTCTTAGTTTTTGCTATTTTTGTACCAAAATGTATTTTTGATGCTTCAAAAAATTCTAACTGACCCTCTGATGTCACATGGACTACTTTTTTTTTTCGAATATGCATTCGAACATGACTGTGAAATACCCGTAATCGAACTATAAATAAAATATCAGTTTTTTAAAATGCCATGTGTAGCGCATTTTTACAGTCTATGATTAGACAGTTTCGTATTCTATCTTCTGGACAACTGTCAGATCAGCAGTCTTCCCCATGATTGTGTAACCTTGTGAACCAAACTGAGAGACAATTTTTAAGGCTCAGGAAACCTTTGCAGGTGTTTTAAATTGATTAGCTGATTGGCATGTGGGTTTTTGTTAAATGTCAGCAAAATCATCGCAATTAAAAGAACCAAAGACTTAAACTACTTCAGTCGGTGGGTATGCATTGAATTTATTTAATACACAAGTTTCACAATTTGAGTTGAATTACTGAAATAAATGACATTTTTCCATGACATTCTAATTTATTGAGATGCACCTGTAATTAAACGGTACTACAGTTAATCTCAGATTGAAAAATGTCAGTAGCCTATGTTTTAATAAAAATGTTACAACTAACTCACTTGGTTAACAGTTAACAGATTCATTCATTCATTCATTCATTCATTCCCCTCAGTAAGCCATAAAAGATATGTAAAGAAGCCAAAAAATCAACATGGTAAGCTCCCCACCTATCCTAAAGAGAATATGAAATGTCCTAAATGTGATTGATAGTTCAGTGGCGCATCTAGTCAGTGAGGAAGATTTTAGTCTGTTCCATTATCTCTTTTTATGGACCATTTTCTTCAAAATATAAAAGTAGAAAACATCTAATGGATATTTTTATATCTTGTTCTTAAAAAGAGTGATATTTCATTAATATACCTGTATAGATATATATTACCTGGCAAACCACTGTTTTAACAGTGCAGGATACATTCATTTAGCCTACAGGGGAGACTTGTCACAAGTTCAGTAAGTATTTCTCAGGATAACTTTTCTGAAGGCAAGTTCGGAATAGTTGTATACTGTAAGTCTGAGCTACAAAAAATGACATTTTCCTCTAAAAAAACAACAACTAACAAACAAAAAATAAAAACACGTTCCGACCTTTGTTACAACAAGCCCCAATAGTAGGCTATACATTTTAACATAAAAACACATCTTGCCCTGACTTGACTTCGAATAATGGTTTTTAATGCTTTTACAGAGACCCTTACATACTTCATGTTTTAAACATGTCTTTTGTAATCTCTCTTTATTTTCCTCTCTGAAATTTTGCTTGCATGTCTAATTCTGTATCTAATTCAGTATTGGATTGTAGAATCTCAAACATACTAATCAAGCTAACATGATTTCACATTTTATTTCTGCTGAGTGAAGAATAGAGATGAGCCATGGCAAGGTTGGGATGATGGATTGCACTTAGAAATTGCCAATTGTCATGAAAATACACATCTACTGTATGAATCAGAATGAGATCCTTTGTTGAGGCCATTATATTGATCACTAGCTCTGCATACACACTTCAAAAGCCTACAGGGAAGGCTTATATTAAAACTATCACTTTACCATACCCAAAATCACTCTTTAATATGTCAGCCCTTGCATTAAGAGTTCATCCAAGGATTTAAATCCAACTGAAGACTAAATATCTATTTTCTTGCATGAAAAAACAGCCTCTTAAGGGATGTTAAGTGACTCACATTCATACTTTGCTTTCATTGCACAGACCTTGTTCCTTTCAAAGATGGTATTTCTATTTTGGTTTGATTGGAAGAAGTAGAAGGTTTTCATTTATACTTTAATATTGTCATTTCACTTGGTTATGTCAGCTTATTTAATTTTCAAATGCAGTACCTGAAGAAAATTAAACTGAAAAAGATTAGGGGTGCTCCGATCACGATCGGCCGATCGTTAATGCGCATCTCGTCAGTAAAGCCGGTTTTCTAATCAGCGATTAATTCCATCAGGTGCCAACTGAGAAGATGGGCCAATAAACGCTGAAAATTAACGTGATTTGCGCATCTTCTCTATTAACAACGGCTCTGTGTAGTAATAGCTGCTCTATGAGAAATCACGCACCTGATGGAATTAATCGCTGATTAGAAAACCGGCTTTACTGACGAGATGCGCATAACGATCGGCCGATCGTGATCGGAGCACCCCTACAA
Source organism: Carassius auratus (assembly GCF_003368295.1). NCBI lineage: Eukaryota > Metazoa > Chordata > Actinopteri > Cypriniformes > Cyprinidae > Carassius > Carassius auratus. The sequence goes on along the minus strand of NC_039277.1, from coordinate 8,611,851 downwards.
AAGATTGTTAAAATTGCTGCAAGCCTCGCAAATCTTAAAGATACATTTCACCCAATAATGAAAATTACTCACCCTACTCACCCTTTTTATCCATACAGTCAAAGTCAATGGGGTCTTGTTGTTTCAATTTCCATTGAATTTATATTGAAAATATCTTCTGTTGTGCTAAAAAAAAAAAAAAAAAAAAAGTCATACTGGTTTGGAACAATGACAGAACTTTGTTTTTTGGTGAACTATCCCTCTTAAAACCATGGACACAACAAAGTGTACAGCTGTACAGAATGAACAAGGAAAAATGACTGGTTTCTGCATGCTTGTCTTTACAGTTATGAGCTTCTCTTTAATCTTACTCGAGTGTGTTTAATTTATTTGTGAGTAGTCGCCACTCATGTTTTATCATTCTTTTCCCTGAGCACCATCATGAAGGCTGTTTCTTAATGCGGACATAACACACACAGTTTCTGCCAATCTCATGTTAATCTTGAGTACCTATAGAGTAGTTTTGCATTCTGCATATCTCCATACAGTTTTATCATATTTATAAATATGATAAAACTTTAGCTTTACGCTTCTCTGTGAAAACAGTGAAGCTTTTGGAATCGTGCCGTGGGCGGAGCTTAAGAGTCACAAGCATGCACAGCTTTTGCGTAGTGATCGTCTGCAAGCTGTGACATCGACATTAATAAAACAGGAGCAAAACTTTATTGACTAATTAAAATCTAATTAAAATCCTTCTCGAACAAGTCCTGTGCAGCACTGCCATCCATAACTCGAATGAAGCATGTTGAGGGGTGTGTTCTTGCTGTGGTTGATGCTCACGCTCTTACAGGGGAAGTGCTCATATAAGGAATCCCGCCCTTAATGATGTCACACAGGGCCATACGTTTTTTTTTTTTTATTAAATTTTTGTTTTTGAGACTTTGGTCAGGTTTAGCATGAGAATCCAGCTCTTGTAGTGTAAATAAGTCAGAATGCATGAAATAGCATTAGGCATCCCCTTCACATGTACAGTTAATCTATCTTACTGCAGCACACTTTATTCATTGCAGTGGATTAAGCTGATTTTACAACCACAATAGCGCCATAAATAGTGCTTTTAGCATAAATCACACTGTTCTGCATTCCACATCCTGACTGAGGCACAGTTACAGCACTCTTCAATCTCACAATTAATGTGTGTTGAATAATGTGCCTTAAGTATGCAGGAGGTCCATCGTTTCAATATTGCAGCTTTGGTTTGAAAAGTTTCCCAGGCCTGGAATCAGGCAAGAGTTACTATCTCTTGTTAAATACTGGCCATACTCTATTATGCTGAGTGATCTATTATTTAACCAGCATAAAATTTTATTATCCTAAAAAAAAATATGATATTGAAACTAATTGGAAGGAAATTATCACTATTATTGCTACCAAGTAAAAATTTAGTCTCTGTCAAGATGTTGTTTTGGAATCTGGAGAAGTTAAGGAATACTTTGGGTGCAGAACATATGCATATGCAACTTTTAATCTATTATATATATACTTTTATATTTTTGTCCTATTTGAACAGTGGTTTTCAATCCTGGTCACCTGAATATATATATATATATATATATATATATATATATATATATATATATATATATATATATATATATATATATATATATATATATATGTATAATTTTTTTTTTTTTTAACTATAAATGAGACTAAATCATGCTCAAGAGGGGAATCTTGTAGAGAGGGGAATCTTGTAGGGCTTAAACTAATGCAGCAGCTATGAGCCATGTTCAATCATACTGGTAATACAAGGGGAACCTTTGTAGAGAAAATGACCATTATTTTACATTCCAAGAATAAACAAATTTGCATTTCCTTTGGCCATTTTGGTCTCAGGAAAGTCATTGTTGAATCTGCACTCAATTTTCTGCTCAAAAATTATTTGGGAGATACACAAGGACGTTTTAATATGGCAAGTGCAGTTCTCTCATTAAACATTTACCCAGTCTGTCATTGCTGATGTGTCATATAAATTTAGTGTTGGATTTGCAATTGACTTTGATGCAAGCAGCGGGAAGTCGTTGGATTATTTTTATAAAAAAAAAAAAAAAAAAAAAAAAATTCAGTCTACTGAAACTTTGAAACCATTTGATTCCATTCTACTAGAAAAGTGCATGTTTTATCCAGGTTTTGCCATTACCTTTGAACTTTGGGTAATAGCCTTAGGTTCACCATAGTATTTATATGAAATATCATGCTTGTCCCTATGCCAAGGAATACCACAGTTGACTTTGCTGTGTGTGCCAGCATCTTCCTACCCTTTTGAATAGGGGCCTGCCACAGTTGTACAATGGTTTAAATGAGTGGCTTTTAAATGAACTAACTTTGGATGAGCTATGGTGCTGGACCTTCAAAGTATTTTAGTTCACTGAGTGAAAATTGGTGTCTGGACAATTTGTATCTTCAGTATCACTAACGGGTGGCATACTTGCCAGCTAGTCTGCCATTGATCTCTGATTCTTTAGACACCGAATGACATTTGCAATCAAACTCGGTCTTTGCCGTTGCATTTGTAAGTGGCTTGTTAGATATTTTCTTCATTTGAGTTGCATCAAAGTCATTCAGAACTTGAGTTTTGGTTTATGGGGAGTATTGTATACAGTATATTTAAATTTGATTGCCATTGATTGGCACTGCCTTGGTAGATGAGGATCCGCATTAGAGAGTTATTGCTGTCAGTTTGTTAGTTTGATTTGAATATGAAAATCCTTGAAATCAATTTGCAGCAAAATGTAAAATGGAGACCAAGTTCTGGTGGACCATTGACACTATTAATTGAGATTGTAGATAGAGTGCCAGTGGTCCATTTGAGAGATAGTTGGTGGTAATGCACTTATAAGTCTCATCATAAAGCAAGAAGAAGAAGACGCCTCACACGCCCAAGTACTGTATAGGTCTCTGCCAGGAAAGTAATGGGAGTTACCAGATCAGGGTGTTTTTAGAACATAATCCTGATTGGCTGACATTGGTTACAGTGATGTTAGGTTTAGGGGTGGTGATGGGTAAGGGGGATCATTTTGATTGCATGATTTAGAAACACCCACAAGGTGATAAGCCCACTTTTGCATAAGTGTATCATCACGAGCCTTAGGGTTTAATTTGGTTTTGTTTTGCTTTGTTTTATTGTATGTTTTAGCCATGATTCCCATCCACTTACATTATAAGAGTGATAGACTGCAACGATTTGACTTAAAAATGTCAGTTTGTGTTCTACTGAAGAAACAAAGTAACCTATATCTTGGATGCCCTGGGGGTAAGCAGATAAACATCAAATTGTAATTTTTTGGTGAACTATGCCTTTAAGCTCAGGCTGATACATTTTATACTAAGGGTCGGCAATGTCACCAAGGCTGCATTTATATATATATATATATATATATATATATATATATATATATATATATATAAACTTAAACTATTTTCTATTTGAATATACTGTATGTTAAAATGAAATTATTTCTGTGATGGCAGAGCTGAATTTTCAGCAACCATTACTCCAATCTTCAATGTCACACAATCCTTCAGAAATTGAGCATAAAACATTTTGTCTCAAGGATCATGTACTAATTAATTTTAATACTGTTTTATGATGTGTATATATATATATATATATATATATATATATATATATATATATATATATATATATAGCATTAATATTATACTTGTTATATCTTCTGAGCATATTTCTTTTTGGGAAATCAATGAGGCTCTTGTAATTCCATTTTTCTTTTTAGTTGAGCATAGTTAATCAGTATTTTCTGTGTTTTTTAAAGCCTTTTCATTGTAGAGTTTGCCAGTTTTTCCTAGAACTTCAGGCTAGGTATTTCAAGACTACATTTGTATTGTTGTGGCTACAGTATACAGACAGCTCAGCATGGGTTTCTAGTGATCATTGTGAATGATCATTTCGAATTTGTTGTAAATTTCCTGATTCATGTAGCTCTAAAGACTTACATGGACACTTAAGGAAGCATGACACTTCACAAATGTGTGTCATTGTAGAAATAATACATGTAATGGACTACCAGTGAAACGTAATAATAGTCAAAAAGTCATTTTGAAACACAGAGAGATTTTCCACCCCAAAAAGTTTTAGTGGACTGGTGTGATGGTTTTCATTGACATATATTCGCTAGGAAATCTAGTCAGTGCATGGCAGCCACAATGATGTGCAATTATGAGATAGATAGTTTGGACTCTGAATTATTTTATCATGACTCTGGACAAAGAGTGTACTTAAATGAGATGGCACTGTTGTAGGTTATAATGACAGTGATCTCTCGTTTTTTTTCCCCAGTCCTCTTCTGAAATTTTCTTAACAGCATCAGTGGGATAATAGTTTGGTAAAACTGATGACTCTGTAATTTGCTGTGTATGCTTGGATGGACTCTGTCCTCCTTTTTTACAGTAGACAATGAGTTCATGATACACGCAGTGCAGATCTTTAACTAAATGCTTATGTATTAAAACTTAGATTTTTTTTTCTCTCTTTATTCTGCATATTGCTGTATTCTTTTCCCTGGCAAAGAAAACTCCTGTTACACTTAAAATGTATGAAATGCAAAAGATTGTAATGAAATTGTCCATTTTGCATAATCTTTTCTGGCATGGATAACAATATGAAACACATTTCAGATAGCAGAGGTAATAGCTTCCGAGTAATTATGTTTGAAGTAATGATTCAGCTCTAAATTGACTAATCAGTTTCCATAGAACAGTATAAAAATGGTATTAAAGATAAAGCTGGACATTAGTCACATCTTAAAGTTGATTAGTGCTTAGGTGATGATTACTAAGCTTTAAAATGGGTTTTTAGTAAATTAATCCAAATGACTCTCTTAAAACTCTTTATGTAATTCTAGTGTAATTCAAAACAGAGTGCCAAAGGCTAAATAGCAGATTTATTAGTGATTTGCTTTGAGCTGTGTAGAACTTCTAAATCCTGGGTTTTAGGTTACTGAATAACATGTGCAGACGTCATGACAGCTGGATGTGTACAACATCTGCCAGTGGTCATTTTGAGATCTCATTAGAATATGAGATCATTTGAGATCATAATAAAATATGAATATAAGATCTCTCATGTTCTGAGAAAGAAGCAAACCAATTACAAAGTAATAAAGTTGTGTGTACTAATTTCAACAGAGTGGAAAGGTTTTATTTCATTAGTTGATCGATTACCTCTCAGTTTGGAGAGGCAAACAAACTGAAAATTCCAATTATGCAGTCAGCCAATTCCAAAATAACTAGCAAATAAAAAGACTCAAAGGGCCATTAAAGAAATAAAAATTAAAAATCAGTTACTACATTCACCATTAACATTTCTATGAATGACAGTGTTTCAATCCTTGGTGATATATTTCACTTGAAATTGTGGTTTCAACTGAATGCTAATTAAAGTCATCAAAACTGCAGATGAATCATACATAATAAAGTCAAACAAGTATGCCAAATTAGATAATGACCCCCTGAAGTATGGTGTGAATGATAGTAGCATTTATATGAACCTTGACAACTGAATATTGGTATTCTTGTTAAACATGATAAGCTGATGTTGTGCTATTTCCCTCTGCAGGTTCTGTTATTTGTGACAAGAGATTAGCGGGCCTCCTCCTCCTTCAAGCCTCCTCCCTCCTGCTGTTCAGTTCTGGAGAAAGGCTGTGCCCCTATAGCTGTCGTTGCGAGGGAAAGATTGTCCATTGTGAGTCAGCTAGCTTCAAGGATGTCCCTGAAAATATTTCAGTTAGTTGTCAAGGTCTGTCTCTACGCTACAATGACCTGCACACAATGCTCCCTTACCAATTTGCCCATCTTAACCAGTTACTGTGGCTGTATCTGGACCACAATCAAATCATGTTTGTGGATAGTCGTGCTTTTCAAGGAGTGCGACGACTGAAGGAGTTGATCTTGAGCTCCAATAGGATTTCACAGCTCCATAATGTCACTTTCCACGGAGTACCTAACCTACGCAATCTAGATCTCTCCTACAACAGGTTGCAGGAACTGCAGCCAGGTCAGTTTTTTGGTCTTCGAAAACTGCAGAATCTGCACTTGCGCTCCAACGGGCTGATGACAATCCCTGTCCGAGCATTTCTAGAGTGCAGAAGCTTGGAGTTTCTAGACTTGGGTTATAATCGGCTTCGGGTTCTGACTCGTACTGCATTCCTGGGTTTGTCTCGACTTATGGAACTCCACCTGGAGCATAATCAGTTTTCAAGGATCAATTTCTTTCTTTTTCCTCGCCTTGCTAACCTCCGTGCCCTGTATCTACAATGGAACCATATCCGAGCTATCAACCAAGGCCTTCCATGGAGCTGGTATACCTTGCAAAAGCTTGATATTTCTGGCAATGAGATTCAAGTTCTAGATCCTGTAGTATTTCAATGCCTTCCCAATCTTCAGGTTCTCAACTTAGAGTCTAACAAACTGGCCAATGTGTCTCAGGAGGTTGTGGCTGCCTGGATCTCCCTAACAGCCATTAGCCTTGCAGGCAACATGTGGGATTGTGGACCAGGCATCTGTCCTCTTGTTGTCTGGCTCAAGAATTTTGGAGGCACCAAGGACACTAGTATAATCTGCAGCAGTCCTAAGCACCTTCAAGGGGAGAAGGTCATGGAGGCTTCAAAGAACAACATTGACTGTGATGATTATGAAATTACTGCTCAATCACCTTTGTATCTGCAGACCTTTGATCCAAATTTTGATCTTACTCCTGAACCAACTGAACTAACAATGGCTCCTACAACACCGCCTCCACCCCTCCCTTCACCTGCCTCTGAGGCGTCATTTCCACCTCCTCATCCTCGACCGCCTCAACATCCAACCTTCTCCAGCCATGAAAACCCAGATCCCATGGACTCCAGTCAATGGACACCCTCATCGTCTGACAGCTTAGTAGTGACACCAGCTCCTGAGCAAGACATTGTGTCATTTCACAAAGTGGTGATGGGTGGGGTGGCACTGTTCTTCTCAGTGTCCCTTGTCTTGTCAGTAATATATGTCTCCTGGAAACGTTACCCTGGTGCCACCCGACTGCTGCAGGAGAGTTCAGTTGGCCGAAAGCGGAGGAAAAAGAGTCAGGAGCCAGAACAGAACCTGAGCTCCCAGCTCCAGGAATATTACATGAGCTACAATCCTGCAGCCACGCCAGAAGCCTTGGAGGTGCTGGGTAATGGGACAGGTACCTGCACCTGCACCATATCTGGCTCCCGGGAATGTGAGGTATGACATGTGAAAGCAGCCTAAAATCAAATCAGATCAAAACAAATGAACGACTCAGGAAATAGAGGTAAATTCTCCATTGTGCATGCTGCAAATATTTATCAGAGCAAAGGTAAGCACCATTGACTCCTTAGGTCCTTATAATGACTCATGAAAGGGATTGTCTCATTTACTTTCATTGACTCCACTTTTTAAACTGATAGACTTATTGTCTCAGTATGCATCTGTATGGGCATTTTTGGCTGATACAAATCATGATTTAAATTTGCAAGCTGATAACTAGTATATTTGCTGATATGTCAACTAACAGTTGACATCTTGTGTGATTGATTGCAAAACTTACCTTAAAAGTCTAGTCATCTACATGCTCATATGGATACCAAACATCATATTAAATATATCTGCATTTTTTACTTATCAGACTGATGATGTTAACATTGTCAGTCTGTCACTACTCGAGTTTATTGAGTGATACCAGTATGACCACAGAGCATTGTGCATCCCTAATGTTAACTCTAAACCAGGAGTCAATGGTTTCTTTACCTAAAAGCGCTGCCCTGCTGCACACATCTTGGTTTTGGCCTTGCTATTTAATTTGTGAAAGGCTTGTTCATTTTGCTTGACTGAAAGATTATGATTAGTATGCTTTGTGTTTGAGACAATGATATTCACTTGATGTAAATGAGTTTCGAAAACCTCTGTTTTGATTATTATTATTAATATTTTCAGACAGTCAAATCCCTGCCCGTTGCATTGGGAATGGGTTTGCATCATTTAGCTTCTGAGAGTACAGCAAAAAAGAAAAAAAGAAAAAAAGACATCTGTCGATAATTAAAATTGCAGTGCTGGCAATGATATATTGATGGTCACAATCCATTAGAGCATGCAAAATGGCTTCTTTACTTTCTAATGTCGTGTTTAAAAGCATCTTTCTCTCTATCTGTCTAAATCCATAATTGGTTTTTATTCAGGTCTTATGAGAGATTTTAAAGGCTGCATTTTAATTTTGGATATATTTCATGTGCAAAGCAATGACTGTTTTAATCATGTTGGGATGACCTCAGTGATGACAGGCAGCGATATAGTAAAGTTTTTCATCCACGTTCATAGCAGTCTTGAGCGAAAAGTGAAGATGCTGTGTTTAACAGTCATGCAAAATCGCATGATGCGAATCTACTTCAGTTCAGCAAGGAATCGTCCGTAAAAATCTGTAAAATCATTATTTCTGTCTTGCCTCCTTTGATGTTGTAAACTATGTCTCACCACGAAGGATAAATCTTATCAACTAATGTGCACAGAGCATGTCTGAACAGAAAGGTTTATTTGCACTTTAAAGAGAAACTGTATTTGGCAAGAAAACCAAAATACTCAACTGGAAGTAATCTGCTTATTCAAATTAGCTAATGGAAGTAACTAAACATCAGTGAATAAGAAAAGCTATTAAACTCTATAAATGTTTAGTTTCAGCAATGAAATCACTGAGATGAATTAATGAAAAAAATAACACACATAATAGGACAAACAATAAGATGTGCTAATACAACACCACACAATACAAGTTTCCTTTTTACTGATGCTTCAGGTTTTCTGTTCAAGTTCTAGTGTGTTATTCTAGAGATTCTAAGTAAAACACCACCTCCATAACAAAGTGGGTGGTTACATGGCAGATTCATTTGCACCTTGTCAATGCACTTGGTGTTACCCCGAGAATATATTGTTTTGGATTGTGAGAAAGCAAGAGAACACTTTATTGATCCCACAAAGGAAATGCAGGTATTGCAGCTGCTAGACTTCTTTAAAAAAAGAAATTCAGCTGCGAGAAAGTTGCGCACCTTCATGGCAGCAGGGAAGATGGAACTATATGGAGCCCCATGATATGGATGCTTTGTCTGAACAGCATTGCCTTCAGCCACCACCTGCAGGGGAATGACGTTTGGTCTTGAACTGAGGTACATTTCTTGATTAAGCTAGAGTCATGTGGCACCACCTGCCTACTTCCTATACAGCGAGTTTTTTTTTTTTTTTTTGCTACCCACTCCAGGTTATTGAATGGGTGGACCACATGCAGGCCTATACCACCCCAGTGTTGTTGCCATTTACAGTGACAAGTCTGAATCAAGTTATTTTCCTCCCAGAGTCTCCTTAGCCTTAGTCTAAGTCTTAGAAGAAGATTTTGAATAGACGCAATGGATTCCCATAGAGCTATTCACACTGAATGCGAACTTTCACCCACTGAAAAACTTAAAAACATAAAATATATTTCAGCCAATGTGGAACCATCCTGATCATGTGCACACATGCACTTGTACCATGCCTTCAGCTGGCTGGAGAAAAACTTTTTATTTTTTACAAACAACATATTTTAGGTGTTCTAACAATTAGATGTTTGAAGATAATGACAGTATTTAAGTTAAAGCATATTCTTCAAGATGCTAACCTGTTGAACATTACATACAATATAACAGCAGTATATATCCACTCGTCATAGTCCATTGCATCCTGGCCCACATTGCTTTGATCCCAAATGTATCCATTTATTATTAAGAGTCTTTCTACAAAATAAAAGAAAACTACTACTTATGACCTTACATGAATTATTTTGCCAAAATTCATGAAATGCATATAATCGCGGCTGAGTAACAGGTGCATTAGAGCTAACATTAGCATCATGATACAAGATATAATTTGATATGATTTAATACACACTTTTACTATAAACTCACTTTAGAACAACATTGAGTGTTTGTTATGTCTTCCAGTTGCGATCTAATGCACAAATCACATACACATCATTACTATCATAATCATTTGTTTATTAGCTTTATGTTTCACAAATAGAGACATTTCCCTGAGTTTGTTATGCATTTAGAAGAATGTGAAAGATCATCATCGGAAGAGACAAGGGTGGGTTATGAACACATAATATGAGTGACATGATCAACAAATGAGTCATAACAGCGATCGCAGAAGAGAAATCACAGGCAGATATCACTGGAAGCATTCAGTGGAAAATTAATAGAAATTATGATTCTGTCAGAAGAAATATGAAGTAAGCATGTAAAGATATCATTATTTCTCAAAATGTGCACACTTTTGGATTAAAATCCCTAATGGATGCCGTTTAGTGTAGCTTGCATGTGACTGCCTCAGTTGTGCCGACTCGTAATTCCCTATGCAGGAAAAACCCAGTCTTTAAAATATCACACTACAACTTGTCACAAGTTTGCTTTTACAACATCGTTGTTTTTACACTTAAACTCTTTTAGACTATTCCAACTTAAACTTTGTAGTAGTAAATTCATTTTATGTCATGTTTTGGGAGTGAGTCCACCATTAACATTCTGTGAGTTCATATCTTTGTAGTTTTTTTTTTTCACCATAAAAACCTAAACTCTTCAATATTACACACCACTATCTTTATTACTTAAATTACTTTCTTAATTACTTAATCACTTTTTCACTCATGTTTTTGCTGCTGTGTTTTTTTTTTTTTTTTTTGATGGAATTTAGTATTGTTTATTTATTTTTATTTTTTTACATATGTCTGATTACAGAGGAGCTAAGCGGTGTGTAATAGAATATCTTGCTCCCATCAATATTAAAGAAACCCATTTAAATATAATGGCATCGTTTCCTAGACCTGTCAGGTCCTCAGTCTCAGTAGAACCTTTGTTTTTGTTGCTGTACTGGTTCCTGGCCATGTTAATAATACAAGAGCAAGCATCCGTTTTGCTTATGTGAGCGCAGTGTTTTTGTGATCCGTGTTCAAAGCTTTTCATTTCAGGCCATGCACAGTGTTTGCCGTCCCTGTGGATGCTAGTAGGACACGTTGATTATGAGCAGTACCCGTGTATCACAGTGTGCTGAAGCTTTTGGTCTGTAATAGAATCTGCAGCGGTGAGAAGGAAGGGGAGAAGGAATGAAAGCCCAGGCAGCCCTTTGGTCTTGAATGAGCTTATTCATCTGCTCCTTTCCCACAGAATGCATTAGTAAGATTCAGACGCATTGGCTCTGAATTTTCAATACGTGGACATAAAATCACAGTGTGACTGGTGACATTCTTTAAATAAACCTGGATTAAATGTAAAGGACAGAGTACAGTCAGCTGCTCTTTAGGCTCCTGCATGATTAAAAACACTGAAATAATATTTTATTGTGGAACGTACTCCACAACTGTTAAAATGTATTAGTTTGTAGTAGTAGTAAGATCATTTATATATTTCTTTTTTGTACAGTTTGGGACTTTTTTTTACTGATCATTTGATATGTGGCCATATATATATATATATATATATATATATATATATATATATATATATATATATAGTAGTCAACATTTTAAGTGGATCTTTGAGTTTTTATGACAACTTTGATGATGTTTTTATCCACTTCAAATGTTGACTGCTGTATATATTCCTAAAAAATTGTAATTTCAGTGCTGCATTTGTGTTACCTTTATACATTTACCAAATACTTTTAACCAAAATGACCAAAGTACAGTAGAGGAATATTCACAATAATGTTTGTAACAGAGCAAATAAAACTACGGTACTAGTATATAACACCTGGTTTATAGTTTCAAACAACCAATTTATTTTCTGATTTAATAGCTATTCACCCACCCTTTTTCATCAGTACTTAAGAGGAAAATTTGATCGATATTTGACATATATTGTCTGTGTCTAGTTGATGATACTAGGGTTTTAGGTGGTGCGCTGAACCCACTGTGCTTCTTTATCTTTGTTTGTTTAAATTCCGTTCTTTGCAGACTGTCAGCCCAATTACATCCAAGGACGCTGCCATATTTCCCTCGCTCAGACTTTTGGACTACTGAATAGATCCTGCCAGTTTTTAACACATGAACAAAAGATGTAGCTAAATCAGTAACCAGCACGATTCCTTACAAAAACCTGTCCCTGGTGTGATAAAAAGATATTCTGAAAGTTCTGATCATCTTTAACCTTCGAAAACCCACTTTAGCAAAATCACGACTTGTATTTTAAGGCTAATAATACTTAGCTGATACTCTGAACTGCATAAAAAAAAAAAAAAATAAATAAACATAACAGTTTAAAAAACTAATACATATTGAATATTATTGAAGTTGCACAACAAGGTCACTCTGACACAATTGCTAACACTTTAATAACATAATTTGGTTATTTAAACTGTAATATGTTTAGTGATTGAAAATGGATGATTTAAGATATTTCTTCTTAAATTTTACTCAAAATTCAGCAAAAAGTGCAACAAAATAAAATACAACGGTGAGCCTTAGTGATCTATATCTTTGCTATCTTCAGAAAGCCTGTTCAGATTTTATTATTATTTTATTTTTGTCATAAAAAGAAAATGATTTTTGTCATAGCTTTATGAAGCTTTAAATATAGTCTGAGAGGTCTGAGACTGAACTCTTTATGCCAGAGCAACTATGTAGTCCTAAGTCAGGTAAAAACAATTATTGAATTTGAAGCAAAATAAATATTTCTAAATTTCAGCCTCCTAGCTTGTTGGAGACCCTTTTAAATCTCAAATGGCCAGTTGCAATTTTACAGTATAAAAATGTACTTAGAAATCATGATTTTTATACTCAGTGGCTTCCTAAAAACTGTTTAAGGTAATAAAAAGGTATCGTCAATACTAGTGCTTGGTTCTGTGCATGACATGATTGGATTTTCTGGTTTGGATATTTTTTTTTTTTCACATGAACCAGTTACAGCACATGCCAATTGATTCTCATCAGACTAAAACGTCCATTAAATACTTGATACCTCTAGATGTCAAAGAGGGCATCATTATGAATGCTATGAAATGTATGATTCACATTTATGTTTTTAAAAGCTGTTCTTTCAAGTGCAGTTTTCCTTTACACCTCCCCAAATGAACCATTAATGTATTAATCAATCATCAGTGGAGATTAATAGTGCATTGTTCTTTTAAGGCACTTGAGACAGTAAAAGCAAGTGAAGAAAGAGTAAAAGCTAACAGTTCAAAGGTAATGAGAAGTATAACGTCTTTCAAACTTCTGTTTATCCTTTTACCCTCAAAAACACACATCTCTTCAAAAATTAATACAAAACTAGGCCACGTGGTCAGCCAGGTGAAAGAAATGATCATGTGTACTGTAGGACGAGTCAAGCAAAATGTAGAGACTTTTCCACTTTTGGTGATCCAAGCGTTAAAGTCTTGACTCAAATCATCTAGTTTGTTTGTTGTAAATGACTCTAGGCTTGCCTCAAATGGACATTTTATTGTGCGTTTTATTAAGAGCCCCAGCTGGAACCATGTAAACGCCTCAGGCGAAGACAACGAGGAAGTCTGATTATGTTCTTCTTTTTCTTCTTCTTCTTGGTAGAGATTTCAATTAAATGTGAGACAGCAGCTATTTGAGAGAGATAGAGTGAGAGAGAGAGAGAAATACTCTTGATCTACTGCAGTCGCAGAAAAAACAACAAAATTAATATATTGACATGTTGTGTTCACTCTATTATATATTAGGGCCGGGACTTTAACGCGTTAATTAAGATTAATTAATTACACAAAAAATAACGCGTTAACTAAGATTAATTAATTACAGGAAAAAAATCCCCGCATTTTTAATAACTTATTTTTGCACCGCAGAACGTTTCTCACTGGATGAGTTTCGGCGGACCGATTATACTGAAGCACCAACTAGCGTTCGCACATCACCGCAGCAGCACATCGAGCCTCAAGTATCACCTCAACGCAAAACATATAGCAGCTAGTGTGGACTTTACACTTTATGTTGAACTATGTATTATTTTGTTGGTGCAACAGTTTATGTTGAACTCTTTATTGTTTTGGCCAAGGTTATTGAGAGTTGGACTTAGTATGTTATGGCCTCTGAAGCAACAGAGAGATGTTTTCTAATAGTCAGGGTTTCCAGTGTTCTGAATGTAATTGACAGTATTGTGTTTTACTTAAAAAAACACTTTACAGAAGGTTCCAGCACCTATAAGCTTCCTGAATTTCTGAAATGTACTATTTCTAAATTGTTTCTAAATATGCTATTGCTACACTTCATGGCAAAAATTGCACTGGTCTGCTAGACTTGGTTGAACAAAATAAACTATTTTGTTCCTTAAGCTTATGTATTCAGTCATTATTCAATGGTATACTATAAATCCATGTGAAAAAAAATTAGTTCTCACTGTTCTCAGTTCTAATATTTATATGCGAATAAAATGCGATTAATTTTGATTAATTAATTACAAAGCCTCTAATTAATTAGATTAATTTTTTTAATCGAGTCCCGGCCCTATTACTATATATATATATATATATATTTATTTATTTATTTATTCTATTTACTTTGGTCAGATTTAGCATGAGAATCCAACTCTTTAGTAATGTAATTAAGTCAGAATGCATGAAATAGCATTGGACATCCCCTTTAAACTGTTTCAAAATGGCATTGAACTTTTCGTTTGATGAGTGATGCACACTTTAACCCCATCATACCCAATATGCACACAGTATATATAGGTGTAATGTAATGTAAAACTTAAGCATATAGTATATACAGTATTTATTAAGTGTATGTAAGTGTACAGTATATACATACTTATAAAGTGTTTAGTGCACTGTAAACATGGCGAATATGCCTGTTGAGGTAGGGTAGAAGCTGTTTTTCAGTCTTGTTGTTCTGGCTTTGACACTTCAGTAGCGTGTGCCTGATGGTAGGAGTGTGAGAAGTCTGTGCCGTGGGTGACGAATGTGCTGATACTGATGGCTCTCTTGATGATTCTGGTCTGGTAAAGGCTGTCCAGTGCTGGGAAGGCAGTTCCAGTGATAACTTGAGCTGACCTTACAATCCTTTACTGTGCAGCAGCCGAACCATACCATGATGGAGCTGGTGATGGACACTCGAGATCGCACACCACTGTCTGTGGTCTGCCAGTAAAAAAGTTCTGAATCCAGCTCCAGAGGGTGGGTGGCACTCCAAGGGCATAAAGCTTGTTGGTGAGCTTTGATGCAACCACTGTGCTGAATGCTGAATTTAAAATATCTGCAGAGAGTTCGGCTAGTGCAGATGAGCAGTTTCTGAGGACCCATCCCGGGATGTTGTCTGAGCCAGCTGCTTTCTGTGAGCTGTTTTTTTCTCTTCACTGAAAGTTTTTGCTACCGTTGCAGATGAGGCTGTAAATGGTGCATGTGTGAATGATGAGTTCTCTTCATTCCCATTAGCCAGATTAATGCCTGGTGGTTCGTCGTCGAGAACCTGAAAGCGTGCACAGAATTAATTGAATTCATCTGGTGTGAAGTGGCTGTCAATGTGCTCACACCTGCTTTTGCTCTGATAGTCTGTGATATTCTGTAATCCCTGCCACAGCAGTGGTGTAGTGACACTCGGGAGATAAAATAATCACACATCTTTCTTATTAAATACAGGAAACGTGTTTAATAATTGAGTTCTTTTCATCTTCTGTTTGTGCTTTTCCTAGCAAACTTTCATTTGGATTGTTCAGTGAGATCTGACGATAGGCGCTACAGGATTTTTGTTATCTTATTTTCTGTATTTTATTTTATTATTTTTTTTAGTAATCCTGCCTCCAAGCATGAGTCAACAGACCACATTTTTACCAAAGTCCTTCAATGAATGTTTGAGGATGGAAAACAGAGAAATAAAAGATCTGTAGTCTCTGTGGACTTTGGTTTACTTTAGTGCAATTGAAATTGTCTGAAGTGGTTGCTCTACCATGTAAAAGTCTCAGCAGGGCTTTAAAGGTCAAAGACTGTTATTCCTCAGCTTGTGTGTTGAGTACGGAGTACAGATCAGCTGACCTGTACATCATTCTCATGGCAAAAAGTCCATAAAAATAAAAAAAGTCCCATTGTATGACACCTCAAATAAAAACCTTTGAACTGTACATATTCCCTG
This sequence comes from Carassius auratus, assembly GCF_003368295.1. Lineage (NCBI taxonomy): Eukaryota > Metazoa > Chordata > Actinopteri > Cypriniformes > Cyprinidae > Carassius > Carassius auratus. The sequence goes on along the minus strand of NC_039277.1, from coordinate 8,595,683 downwards.
GTCCATATTTCTCAATTCAGTCAGTAAATTGTTATTTTAATATATCAGAAGCTCAGGGAAGATGATGAGTATTTTTTTTAGATGTGGAAGATGTGGAATATTATTTATTCAAGTACTTGAAATAATAAATTAATAGATTTTTCTTTTAATGACATATTTCAAATAACTAAACCTAAACAAGTATTAAATTGACTATTGGTGGAGTTTATAGTTAATTCTGTCATTTAAAAAAAATAATTGATTATTAATCATATTTCTTAGACATACTTTTCAACTTTCTTTCCCATGTCTTTGTATTGGTATTTTATTAGATTGGTATTTTATTTTATATTTATTGTGTTTTATTTCACTAATTAAGTAATATTTTTTGTACAGTGAAGGCAGAAAAAGTTGAGCCCGGGAAGAGCAAAATGCTGTTACTTATTAATGTGCAAAATCACAAACCAATTTAAAGTGTGGATAACTTTCTATTTTAGCTACTAATTTCATATAACTTAACAAAAAGAATAAATGGGCTTTTATGAAATTTATACTTAGTTCTTTAGTTAAAAAACAAATTAATTAGTCGTATTTCATAGAGCTACCTTTCATCTTGAACAAATCTTTGAATTATTGAAGGTTGATAAATAGTGAAATGAAGGTTGAAGAGATTTTATTTATTTATTTATTTATTTTTAATGCCTGTGGGCAAACAAATGCATGTTTCACATAAAGAGGCTGCAGTCCAGTGAAATGAAACAATCCTCTTTTTTTTTTCTCTCTCTACCTCTTTTTCATATTGTGCTTCAAGGGACAGAAGTATTTTTATGAAATATTTTTTAATGTAGTTTTTTTTTTTTTTTTTACTCTTTCATCCTGAAATGACGAATGGGAAGTAATCCACACTATTCCCATGTTTCTTTGACATTTGTCTTTAGGGGTTCATTACTGTACACTGTAAACGTGTATTTTGTGTTTTAGTCGTTTAATTGGATTTTTGGATTGGTTTCAATGTTTGTCTGAAGGGTCTACATTTTGAAAGTCTGATTTTATGCCTTTTATTTTTTTTTTTACATGCAGCAAAGTTTTGTTTTTGATTCGGTCTCCAATCAATGTAGTGAAATGTATTTTCTCAGAGACACAGTATAATACAGTTCCCAATGTTTTAACACATATAGGATGTTAATGCAAGATGTGTAGAAGAGCACACTAGTCTATATGTTATCTTGAAAGTAGAGTAATCCTGTATCAAGATAAAATAAGATCTTTCCATAGTGTAACTGACCAAGTAAATAACATTTGATGGAAACCATGACACACACTGCCACCTCACTATTGTTAGTGGAATAAAATGTGTCCAGCCGTTATCATAATAACCCTCTCTACTGAATTTCAATATTGCATTTCTCTAGATTATGAAAGAAAGATTAGCGATATCCGTCTTGTGGTGAATAATGTGTCCAGGATGCTCAGATGTGGCTCAGCAGTAATGAGCTCAATAATGCAAAAATAAATAAACACAGCCACGGGGTTCCAACCAGACTCCAGCTGTCCTTGGATCAGAGAGATCGGAGGGTGGAAATGCCCCGTGTAATGCGATTTGTCATAGTGAATAAGTCCAAGGGCACCAGAGCAGAATGAACACTGAACTTCCTCTTATAAGACACACTAGGGCTGTAAATAGTCTACTGAACATTCATGATAGATTCAGAGTCATTTTGTTGGTCATACAGTGAGCAACACTATTGTGATGATGTTAATTCAGTTTTGATTTGGCCTTTAAGTTTCCTAAAGAGTCTCAATAGATTAGTTTCATGATTCTTCCTGATTTAAACTTAAGTGTTCAAAATGCTCTTAGATTCGGTAAGTTCAATTCATTTCACAAAGAATAATTTTAAATGAATCAATTTAAAACTTCAAATTCAATAATTAGGCTCTTATATACTCAAGGAGAGATTATTTTTTATAATTCTTCCTGATATAAACTTCATTGGCAAATAATTCCAGAGTTGGTTAGGTTTATTTCTTTCAATTAAAGGGGGGGGGGGATGCTCGTTTTCACTCAATATCCTGTTAATCTTGAGTACCTATAGAGTAGTACTGCATCCTTCATAACTCCAAAAAGTCTTTAGTTTTATTATATTCATAAGAGAAAGATAGTCTGTACCGATTTTTCCCGGAAAAACACGAGCGCCTGTAGGCGTGACGTGTGGGCGGAGCTAAAGAATCACGAGCGCCATTAGGCTTTTGCTTTGATAGCGTTTGGAAACTGTGACATTACCGTGAGGAAAAAACCAACCAAAACAAACCATGGCTAACAGTCAGATTCAGCGTATATTTATGATCCAGAATCAGATCCCGAGGCTGAAATTCAACAAGAGCAGCAGCAACAACAGCGTCTCTATGTGGTATGTACTGAAACTGTATATATTTGCTTAGCGGTTTTGGAAAATTACTAAGTTCCACTTTGTCGTCTTTTTTTTTTTTTTTTTTTTTTAAGCTGTACATGTGGAAAGTGCAGTTTGATGACAACATCACATGTTGTTTACTTGATGTGCTTACGCGCCGATAGCTAAGTTAACAACACAGAGATATTTGAAGCCGTTTTACTCACCGCCTGCGGTTCCAACACACGATCGTGACCCTTTTTCGTTGGGACTGCATTATCCTTAAGAAATAAACGATGTGCAAATCTGTCGTCAAACTGGGCCTTGTTTGTAAAACAAGTATTTTAGAAATGCAGGGAACAAAAACAAACACTTTGTAAAAATAAACTCCATCCACTGGTCCCTTAATGCTGTTTCTCTTTAGGTAATCTGTGCAGGGTTGTCTTGCCCTGGCAACCAAAAACACACTCCTTTTGTGACATTTTGCGACGCTCTCGCTCTGATCGGTGAAGTCTGTTGTGCTCTCAGTGCTCTGCTATACAGGAGCGTGCGCTCTTCCGGGAGACGTGCCCTTAGGACCCATATAAGGAAATTCCGCTCCATCTAACGTCACACAGAGCCATACTCGAAAAAAACTTTCCGAAACTTGTGACAAACTGGAAGGAGTATTTTTGGAACAGAAATACTCCTTCTAACATACAACTTAATTTTTTAAACTTTGTCCATGTTTAGTATGGGAATCCAACTCTTTAACAGTGTAAAAAACTCAGTATGCATGAAATAGCATTTCCCCCCCCCACCACCCCCCCCCCCCTTTAATAATTTAGAATGAATCGATTAAAAACCCAATGAGCTAACTGCTTTACAGATTAATGGCTGGTTAGACTTTATGAAGCTACTTTTGCAGCACTGTTTCAGTGTTCCTCTGAAACCCTCCTCCTTCCCCAGCTCCACCTGTATAGATATGCTGCTTGTGCAGCAGCAGTACAGTATGTCTTAAATACTTACAGCACCGTATCTGTGTATGTATTGGCAGTAGAAAGTTCCTGTATTTGCTTTGCAGCAGCAGTAATCTAAAAATACAGTAATAACCAACAGCAGTAACGTAGCAGATCTAGTCCGCCAATACATATTAACACCATGCTAAAAACCTACTGAGAGTTGTCATGATAGAACTAAAGTAAACTAAAACTATTAAAAGCAATTTTCAATTGAAATAATGTAGAACTAAATTGAAATAAAATAAATGTTACATTCAAATTTTAGACTTTAGATTTTAGAAATCTTGCCTTAGCAAGTACTAAATTTAAAACTAAAATAAACTAGAATGTATTAAAGTGGTCAAAATATTTAAAATGAAATAAAATGGAAAAAAAAAACACATAACAGATGATTAAAAGTAAAATTAAAATTGAAGATATATTAAAAATTCAAATTCTAAATATCAATAAATACTATAATAGAATATAAATAACACTAAAATAACAATGATCCCATGTCTGACAATGTAATAAAATAAAATAATAATAATAAAAAATAAATAATAACATATTTTAGTACTAATATATGTAAGTAAATGTTATATATATATATATATATATATTGGACCATATACATTAAGTTCACTAAAACAGTGCCTTGATTATTAACTAATTTTTGTTATGTGTTTTACTTCTTGCATTAAATATTTTAAATGTAATTGGCTCACCTTGACTTTTTGGGTAAAAATATTTGCTTATTACCTTTTTTAAGTTTGAGAAAGTATTGAAAGTATTCTTCAAAAATATCACGATCAATGTTTCTAGTTATCTTGACAAAGTCACGTACTTAAAAACGTACACATCTATTTAAAAAATCCCCCCAAATCAACAGAACACATATCCAGGTGTTACAAAAGAGCATCAGTTCGACAAAAGCAAAAATCAAGGGAAGGATAATTGGAGCCCTTTTATAAGGCAACTTTATCTCCTCCATCTCAAACTTCTCTAATTTGCTCACTCTTTCATCTTTGCTATCTGTTAAAAGAAAAGCAGGAGACCTGTGCACTGCAGACGACCTCCCGTTGTTTGGAAGACGCAATGGGATAATTGGAGCCTTGGGCCGGAAACTTATAGAGAAACAGTCTGGCATATGTCTCACGTAGAGCTTCATACTACTGACACAATACGAGCTAATTACTACACATTTTTGCTCCTAATTAAACCTCAGTAATATGATCTAATAACAGCTCTGCCCACGAGGAAGTGAGGTTAATTTTACTTTCCTAAATAAAGACTAAACACAGTCTAGGTAATCACCTTGGCCTATAAAGTGGAAGTCTAAGTGATCATCCATTATTCAACTTGGCTTTAAACTGTGTGTGTTGTGCTGCCATGTGATAATTGGAGGTGCTGAGGGTTCAGCCACGCAAAACTTATTAGCACACTAATTAGTTAAGTCAGCTTTACCACCGCGGGTTTCTGTGCATCTCTTTGGTGGAATTTCCAGCCATGCTCATCTCCTTATTAAATATCTTTCACCTTGTCTGATTTATCACATCTTTGCTGCATCATTCTTGATTGGTGGCTGGTCTGTTATCAGTAATGACAGGACTGTGCTGTTTACCCTGTCATTGTGTCTGCCACTACTGTCATAACAGTAAATATGTTTCCAATCGCATGCTACCATACTGCTGTTATTATTTCTGCAGTGTGAAGCCTCTATATGCATTAGGGCTGCAAGAAACAACTATTTTAAGAACTGATTAACCTGTTGATTATGTCTTTGATTAATTGAATGATTATATATTCCATACTGAAGTCTGTCATTTATGCCGATTTGTATGCAAAAACAATAAATAGTAAAAAGTAATATGAAAAGAAATGTAATGAATAGGAGGTGTCAGATGATGAATTTACAGTTTAATGACGACAGTGAAATTCATTTAATTAATTCTTTTGCTTTAAGTTACTAATTCAAACACTCACAACGTAAGAATATGAATAACAATTTTTGCTTTTGGCATGGAAATGCAAAGACCTTAATAATTGCTAATAAAATTTGTTGATTGTTATTATTATCGGCTATGCCGATTTTACAAATTAGTTGCTAAACTGTGGCTGTCATCTGTTATGCTATGTCTGCTTTTAGTATTCTGGAGTGTGCGTCTGCTCCTAACATTTGTTTTAAGTTATTTTGTTAGGATTCTTCATTTTTCAAGTTTGCATTTTTTTTTTTTTACTGATCAAAATTTAAAGTTCTTTAAAATAATGATAATAATAATGTCACAGGGCTGTGTGTTCAGTCACGATACAGTAGTCCGTCTGTTGTAGATTTGACATGTCCAGGTGTTTGCAATTTCACTCACTAACTAACAAATATGTAAGGATATTGCTCATGAATATTTAATGAGTTACTGGCCACCTTTAGAAGGTTACCCAGCAACATCTGGATGACCCAATTAATATTCACGCAGTATGCTTTAATTTTTCATTGGGGCATACACACTGGATGCCGTTTTTAATGGAGCAGAATGAACAGTTGAAACATAATTTGTATAAAAGGTCAGATGAAATAAAGAGTTTTGATGGCATTGTATGCCTTCATATCTCAGTGAAAAAACTCACTGAAAACACTTGCAGCCAAGTCCATTTCAATTGTAAGTCGGTGATACAGCTTGTGTCAGCCAGTTTGACTACAAGAAAATTGTGTGTATTCGCGTCTGTGCGTTTATCTTTTTAGAGTAAGTTTACTTAAAAACAGCGATTGTATCCTCTCGTCGCTGGAAAATATAATGGAGCGATTCAGTATTTAAACTGTATTTAATAAAAGTCATGGGGCAGTGTTGACAAGTTTATTTTCTCCTGGATGTGTGAGCTGCGCGATTTCTGATATGTGTGTTTGTCAGTAAGCAGCTCATTAATACAGAACGATAATTAAAGGCTCTAATGCACACCAGCACACCAGTATATGTGTGTATGTAAGAGCTAGACGACGAATGCTGATGGTGTGTGATGTCATGGTAGTGGTGTCCCAATCCTTAGGGGAATATTGTCTCCCCTACCCTTTGACACTATGTTTCAAGGGACAAGGGGAAGGGGTAGGCGGAGGGGTAGGGAAAGGGGAAGGGGTATAAAATGAAATTGGGATTGGGCCTAAAAGTGCATGCAGACCATTGGAATAAGCTGCACCAACAGTTTACAGTTACAAAGAACCCTTAGAAAGATGACAAACATGCCACTCACTATGTGATATATATACATATACAGTATTCATCTATTTAAAGATTTTTATTCTCAAAAGGCAGCATCCCTTATTGTCCTCATTTTAAGCAATTATTTCAATCTTTGTATGAAAATATGTCTTCAAGTTGACTCATTGGGCAGTATAGCTGTTATTCCTATGGTTTCTGAAAGAACCTTAGTTGAACTTGGGGATAATTGAGATGATGATGATTATGCTCAATGCATATTGCTAATTAGTATTCACGGTGGTTTGTTTAATCCATTTAAGACAAAGTGCTCATGACAGCAAGGTCACTTGAGTGGAGTAAATTCAGTCGTCTCAACTCTAATTAACATCTTAACAAAGATGGCACAGTGTGCTGCCATATTTCGATTTTGGACTTGCTTAACCGATAGCAGCCATTTATTTATTTTTGTTGCATGCATGCATGCGGGTTTCATTTTATACCAAAATTGAATGCAACTGAATTGACGTGTATGTATTATTATCCTGACACTTTCATATAATCAGATTTATATTTAATTAACTTTTTGTTCCATGGGTCAATGACAAATAAGACACAGAAAATGAAAAAAAAATATAGTTTACTGCTGAGATCTTAGAAATGTGCTCTTTTTATTCACATTGGATTTATGTAGTTTTGATAAATTTGCATTTACATCTGTTATGTCAAAATGTATTAATTACATAAAAAGTGACAAATATTTTGTGTGGTATAACCATAATTTTTCTTGCATTTGAGTATATGTGAGTGTACTACACATCTTAATATTTTATTTATTTATTTTTGTACTATTATTATTATTATTATTATGCTGCATGTTTTCTCCCGTATGCAAAAGAAATTCAGTTTCCATATATAAAATACATTGTTGTATCAAGTAAAACATGAAACCTATTCAAAACCTTTTTTTATTTTTTTTATTTTAAGGTGTCCTTGTTCCAGTGTAATTATTCATATTGTAAGGACATTAAAATTACTGAGTGATATTAATAAACTACATATACTCACTACATGTTTAGGGTTAGGATTAGGGTTTGGTTTAGGGTAACTTGCATATAATTATGCATAATTAATTGTTATTATAATAGTAAGTACATGTAACATATGTAACAAGGACACCTTAAAATAAAGTGTTACCCAATTTCATATATTAACATCTATATTTCTATAGCCCATAAAATATATATATTTGTATATACATTCTAAACCCATCAATATGTGTTGATGTGAAAAAATATATATATTTTTAATAATAACAAAAACATGTAAAATACATATTTTTGTACATATGATGTTTTAATAAACTAAATGAAGCAACCATATATGCCAACAATATTGTTGGCATATTGGTTGCTTCATTTAATACCATATAAAAAAATCATCATATATGAATTAGGTCTTGTTTGTCTCCTACAGAATGAATACACATGTCCCAGACCGTTACCTGGAGCTTGGATCGGAGACATACCCACCATACACTGAAGGGACAGTTTTGTTCCGGCGGAGGATTTGTGCCTACCTGCATTTCATCAGTCGCATCAAGCTTGGTTCTCATGATTCCACTCATGCTTTCAGTGCTTCTTTAGTGGATTGTGGTCAGCCGGACACAGCTAACGGACATCTGAGAGACAGTGGGAGCAGATGCCTCAGACACATATTTTATTAAAACACATTTGGATGCCTCACTTAATACTTTAATGCACCGGGACACATGCGTCAGGTTTATCTTGGAAGCCTTCAGTGAAACATACCAATGAAAGTTATCCAGCCTTTGATGAAACACCCAGCGTCATTTGACGTTTGTGTGGACCTATACATAAACTATAAACTTTGTTAATATACCCTTGAATTTAAAACTGTACTTGCCCTTTCCTTTGTTATTTAATGTAAATCCTTGGGAAAAATTGTGTATCAGAATAACTAAATAAAACAACTGAGTTAAAACCTTTATCTTTGCTGCCTAATACTGGATTTGTAATGCTTTGTTTATGCAAACTTCCCTGTACAGTTTTATTTGAAGAGATCCTCGAGTTGACATGCCCTTCACAACAGTAATAAACGTCCTTGTTATTCGGAGTAATTTAAACACGACCTGCGATCTCATTGACTATGCCAGCACTGTCTCAATGTTTGAAATGTTTGAACGTACACATGTAGTCTCATTTAATAGAAAAGTGTGTAAGCAAATGTCAAGATCTGAATATAGAGAATGCGTTTTAAGTCCTAGTTTAAAGGCGAAGTGTCTTTTTTTCAATGTTGAAATCATCTCACATCCTTTCCATTTGGTGCCGCTGGTGGCACAGGAATTATTCACGTTTGTTGTATGTTTTGTGGCGAAGTGTGTGTGTTAGTGTTATTGGGTATTGATATGTTCAGGTTCCACCTGCCCCTCAGTCTTCAAATATTGCAACTTGAAAGGGTCATTTATTTATATGCTCCCACATTTTAATTTAATAATTACATTTTGTAACAAAACTGTATGAATTGAACGCCACTGAGTTCTGGTTTATAATGAGAATGTGGTAAAAATCAGTGGTGAGGAATATACATTTGTCAAATGGAAATTAGCATCGATCAACTTGCTCATTTTTTATGCATTTATTATTAATACTTTATTTAACAATATGGATTTTCTTGCGAAAGCAAAATAAAAAAAATAATAATACTGAGAAGTACTGAATAGACTTGCCATTATTTTTCACTTGTAGAACATATTATGTACAGTTGGTCATTCGTACATGATAATTAGAATTAAACAACTGTAATTATGTAAAATATTTGAACAATTAGGATGTTTTATGTTTTTAAAAGAAGTCTGGTAGCACTTTATTTTACAGTCCTGTTCCTCATGTACATACTATGTACTTATTACAGTAATTACAATAACTATGTAATAACTAGGTACTAACCCTGAACCTACCCCTAAACCTAACCCTACCCCATGTAGTTACCTTGTATTACCAGAACTTTCTTAGATAAATGCAGTGTAAGTACACTATAAGTACATGTAAGTACCCGTACTGTAAAATAAAGTGCAACCAGAAGTCTCTTATGCTCACCATGGCTGCATTTATTTGATCAAATTACAGTAAAACCTACTAGCGACTGCAACTGTCAGCGATGAAAATCTGTACATTTTTAAAAAGTCGGTAAAAGAAAGTTCAAGCGACTTGGCTGCATCCGCACGCTCAAGGGAATGTCTTTCCATATATCTCCTCTTCGAGATGCTGTCAGATCAATATCGGCCTCATAACCCTGAAGGAGAGCCTCTCCGATTTGTGCCAACCCTGCCCTCTCCAAACAAACAAAGCTCTGGATGTTCAAATCTCATGTCATAATTAGCACTAATTATGCCATTTCTCAAGAGGGGGCTAACATGAAGAGTTTGCCCCGCATCGAGTCCTCCAGGAACACGTCAAGCTGTCTGATATGAGGTCCAGATGGTAAATCATCTCCGGTGTTTTCCTACAGTGTTGTATCTCTCCCCTTCTCTCTCTTGCCTGCTGAAGTGACAGCTAAACAGACACAGCACTGTGTTCGACCGAATGCTCCCCATTAATTATTCATAGGCCCCCCATCCCTTCTTCTTTGGAAAGGAGTCTTGACATTTTGCCCAGACAACGGCCTCCTACTGGAAAGAGTGCTGTGTGCAGAAGACCCGACTGCATCCAGAGATTGGCTGTTGTGTGCTCTATTAACCTCAGTTGTGATGCCCCAAGAGTGCTCAGGCTCAAAAGACCAAAAATCAGTTTTGTGAAAAAAATAAAATAAATTGTGTTAAATGTCAAACTAAACCTCTGAGCAATACTTTGTTCAGTTTGTGCATTGAGGTGATTTAACTTGATATGCTATGCCTTTTAGATAAACCAATAGTCTATTGTAGTTTTATATTTGCAAAATGCACATTCACTCATTATGGAAAGAAATAGGTGTATGTCATTATCATTGAATCATTCACTCGACTGATTAGTTAAAATCAATGATTCATTCAGGAACACTTGATTGCTTTGATTGTGTCTGGAACTATTTCTGTTCGTTGGCTGAAATTGACAATGAGTGAAATGTAAGTTGCTCAGTTTTTACTGGACTTGCTAAATATGGCCTTCAGCGTATGGATGGAACAACTTAAAGGGATAGTTCACCCAAAAATGAACATTTTATGTTTATGCTTGATTGCTATCTGATACCAAAAAAAAAATAAAAAATGAGTTAATGGAATTTACTCTTCCATTATTTGACAGATAGACTGCAATGGTTTGAATTCAAAATCTTTGTTTGTGTTCTACTGAAGAAACAAAGTCACTTACTTCTTAAATGCCCTGGGGGTAAGCAGATAAAGATCAAATATTCATTTTTGGATAAATTATCCATTTAATTGCAGTGTTAGAATATTCAACTGTTTTTGAAATGCATTTATACCTGATCAGAAATATTAAATAAAAATATGTATTCATTTCGTCATACTTAAAGGAATAGTTTTAATCCCATTGACTTTCGATTTCTGTAAATATAAATCAATAGGAACTGAAACTGTTCGTTTCCAACATTCTTCAAAATATCACCTTTTTGTTCTGCTGAAGAAAGTAAGTCACACAGTTTTGGAACAACACAAAGGTGAGTAAATGAAGACAGAAGTTTCATTTATGAATGCTTTTAAATAAAAAAAAGACCATGTCTTTTTTAAAACAGACTTAATACTGTATGTATAAGCTTTTAAATCAACATGTTTTGCTTAATTTCACTGTAAGATAAACATTTATTTTTTTTATTCCATATGTACAGAAATAGACATGATCATGTCATGGTTTAAAAAATATGCTTAATCATGGATAGATGAGATTTCAGAGCATCAGTTGAAAAGTGTGACTGCATCACAGATGATTGACAGATAATCTTACAGATTGATGTGGGTGTCAAGTGACAATACTTCAGGGAAGGATAATGCCTCACATATACATATATAGTGAGGAAGAAAACTGCCCCATTCTTTAGCAGCACATGGTTGTACACTCTCAAGGGAGCGAAAGGTTGGAAAGCCCTATGCAACATCCAGCCAGAAATGGTCTTTCGAGGAGCCCATCTCATAGCTAATTAAAAGCTGAGATGATCTAGACTGCCCAGTTCACCCACACAGTACAAGACATGGTTTAAAAAGACCAGGGAACTGTTAATTAATATGAAAACCAATAGTCCACAAGATAAGGCTACAGATGTTAAAGCAATAGCTCACCCAAAAATGAAAAATTGCTGTAAATCAGGCCATCGAGATGTAGATGAGTTTGTGTGCTGTCAGAATGAGTCCAAACAGCTGATTAAAACATCAAAATATTTTGTTTTTTGATTGTTTTGGACTGTTTTGCTTGTGATTGATGCTTAATGTGCATATTTCTCTCCTGATTCAGATGAGACGACTGATTAATCTAATCTACCGTACATCTAGGATGGCCTGAGTACATTTGATGCAAATTGTGGGCGAACTATTCCTTTAACATCTAACAGACTACTGGTTTTCATATTAACGAATAGCCTCCTGGTCTTTTTAAACCATGTCTTGTACTGTGTGGGTGACAGTGGGTGAAAAATTATCTTCAACTCAATACAATTTTTATTAAACTGAGCATGCGTGAACAGTGTAAACAAACTTACATGAAATTTCAGTTTCAGCGAAAAGTTTAACTATTGACACAAAGCTGAGAACTGTTTTCTGAGCTATCATAGAGCGACCTTGAGTAATACGATTTCTCAGGTGCCCCTCTAACACCCCTTAAGTTTTGAGAATGTAACATTATATCTGCTTTAACTTCAGCATCTTCAGGCAGCAGTCTGATGTTATAACTCAAAAAGCATAGCAATCATTTATTAAGCCTTCATTTAAAATTCAAATAATATTTCAGAATATTACAGTTTTTACTGTATTTTTTTAATCAAATAAATACAGTATTGGTGAGTATAATGCATTAGGTGTTTATACTGTGAGCAGACTTGTTAAATATACCGGGGCTATTTAGTTTTGTCAAATCTAGTTTTCTTTTGCATCAGCCTTGTCAAATTTTATTACATTATTTTCTTGACAGCTTTGAGTCCCAACTTTTGGGATTCCTGCAGCAAACCAGCAGGTTTTAGGCGCTGCTGCTGCTGTTTTTCTGCAGTTGAAATGCATGGAGTGGTTCCAGATCAGCCATCGGCTCCCTGTCAGCGGAAGAGGGTTTGCAAGGTTCGTCAAGAAAGAAATATTCATTCTCTTTTGAGAACCAGCTTTGTGAGCAGTCTTTTCTACAGGTCTTATGCATCAAAATGAATTATGAAGTTATTTAAAGAGTCTTGAGTGCTTTGGGCTTTGTAAAGACTGGGTGTTATGGAATGTGCCTGTTTTATGCAATATATATTATTATATTATTGCAATTTTATTACATTGGCTGGAATATAAAAATGCAAGGAATACAACAAAAACATCATACAGCACTGTAGGTGATTGACTAACCCCTCCCCCCCACCCCCCACAAAAGAAAAGCCCAAATGACTTCCATCTTGGTAAGGATACACCTAATCTGAAGTTGGTGCATTGCTTAAGATCATACATCTTCAAACTGCAAACCAATGGAGGCGATCAGCTAAAGCCTAGGACAAGTTGTTACATTATGCAATATTTAGGCGGTGGATCCTTTGAGACATACACAGCTGTTTGTGGGATGTCCAAAATAATAGCCAATCTACACAGCGGAGTGTCTCTAAATGAAGACTTGTGGCTGTCCGGCTGGATGTGGTGGTAATCTAGCAAATGGAATGGAAAATCAGATTCACAATCACAAGAGACTCATCTTTCCTGTGGCTTCTGGCCAGAGCGAGCGGAGGAAGTGCCGGCTGTGTCATCTCGCCACCACTGGAGCCCATAAATTGGACGCTTACAAAAACACGTCGGTCAGGCCAGGGATTGATCTTGATGGGGTGGGCGTGCAAGCAGGGAAAATGAAAAGTTGATCCCCTGCGAGGCAGCGATAATGAAGACAAATAATGCTCGGTTAGGGGCCGCCGGAGGAGTCAAATCGCTCCTTGGAGAGCATCTGAGCTTGAGCTTTTTCTATCATCTGTGTAATCAAGCACTAGCGATTAAATCACTTTCACAGGGACGTTCGTGCGGTATGAATGGCTCGTCCATCTCTCACACTCCTCGAGATGTGTCTGCTGTTCATGTGTGGGCGCCCACACGTGTGTCCGTGAGTGTTTGATCTGCTGCGAAGCATGGATGAGTTTATTTCAAAGTCGCTGTGGCAAGATCTGCTTGAAGTTTATTCCAGATCTGGCATTGTCTATATTTAAACTCCTAGCTTTACTTTCTTTCTTTCTGTGTGCAACAATTACATACATTTAAAGAGGCCTTGACAAACTTGTTGCATGTCTTGTGTGCTTTATTCTACTAAAGCACTGAAACCAATTGACATTCCCATGGGGTTGACAGAGAGAGCATTTACTGTGCATGACAATAACTGTTATAGCTCACGGTGTGTTTGCTTCAGTTCTGTGCTTTGATGTTTCATATTCCCTTTACATAGGAGCTTCGTAATTATATGGCAGGGCACTGAGAGCTTAGAAGATCAAATATGGAAATTTCACATTTCAGGTTTCGTTTTAAGATAATGTGGCTGATTATAATGGTGTTCCGGTTTAATTTGATTTGAAAAGATTTGTGCTTAAAGTCAACAGTTTTACTTAACACCAAATTGCTGTGCATATTAAACAGGTCTTTTCTTTTAACCATCTGGCTCTATGTAGCACAACAGCTTCTGGAAGTGAAAATCCCATTCATTTATTTTCTCCACAGGGGAATCAATTTTTAACGGTAACTTCTAAATCGTCAAAGACAGGCCTACTGTGCGCTATGAGGTTGTTAATCGATGGTAAATGTTTTTGTTGAAGCCGACAGACCACATTATTTCAACCTTTTTAATTGTCTTTAGCAGTGGAATTTTTGATGAAAAACTGTATTATCCGTGATTCTGCAAAAATCAGAGAATCAATCAGAGAATCGCAAGATAAACTCCGCCCTCTCCCATGAAGCACTGTGAATGAAACTGTCTCAGTTCAGGGTGTTGTAAAATGAATGTCTCGTTTCACACTAAAATGTCACATTGACAGAAGTAAAATCTGCGATGTTGATAGCTCTGAAATATTGTGGGTTTTAAGATGTATTCTAAGCGGTGTTCATTTAGTCAACCGAATTAAGATTTTGTTCAAATAATGAAGATGAGACAAAGGGATCAAGATTATTATTTAATGATTTTAAACATACCGTTGATGAAAATATGAGAAAAAAAAGACATTTTATATATATATATATATATATATATATATATATATATATATATATATATATATATATATATATATATATATATATATATATATATATATATATATATAAAACAACAACAACATGGATTAAGTGCCTTTTTGTGTAGATGTTACATACAAATGAATATGGATTCTTTGTGCTCTATTATTTAACATAAGTTATACATTTCATAAAAAAATTCAAATAGCATTAAAAGGTTTGTTCACCCCAAAATTAAAATTCTGTCATTAATTACTCATCCTCTTGTCGTTCCAGCAGCATCACATGCATGCATCGTGGTATTGCTGTAAACACACGTCAAATAATGACACGGGAGTCCTTTTGTTTTCTTTGCACAGAAAAAAAATACTTTCATGGCTTCTTAAAATTGAGGTTAAACCACTGATGGTCTATTTTAACCATGTTCTTACTACCTTTCTGGTCCATAAAATGTTTCAGTTGCGCTGCTGTCTATGCAGGGTCAGAATGCTCTCAAAAATATCTTCATTTGTGTTCTGAAGATGAACGAAGGCCTTACAGGTTTGGAAAGACATTAGGGTGGGTAATTAATTATTGAATTTTTATTTTTGGGTGTATAACGGATTGTAAATGTATTCACTTGCTAACGTAGTGCATTTCCATCTTATAATTTGCATGAACGCAGGTGAACATGAACAAACCTAACCATTAACAATAAGCAGTCTGTAAAGAACATGCAGTACCCAAAATGTGATAAGTGAGTATACAGAGTGAATATTAGTGTCAAGACTTATTAATGTTGATATTGTATAATGATACTGTTTCTGGGATATTAAATATTCTATGTTAAAACATTCAATAATGTTGGTTTCAGATTAAATGTCTGGTCTATTATAGTTGGACACATTTTCACTGACCATATTATTGTTATTAACTAAAATGATGTGGCATTGTGCCTCTATGCATAATGAGAGCCATTAAACTCATTTGACATGTTCAAAAAGTCCTTGACAATAATGAGTGCCCAACGTGCTATATTTTTCTAAAAACAATAGATTCTCATGGAGTTGAAAGGAAGAGTTTAACGTAGCTCACTGTGTGTTTGCTTCACTTCTTCGCTTTGATGTTTCATATTCCCTTCACATAACGCATATATTTACAATTCTAAAAGCAAATTAGAAAATCAAATATTTAAATGTCACAAGTCAGCTTCCTTATTAAGTCCAAGATACAACAAGTGATTATAATAATTATAATAATATGATTATAATATGATTATAATAATTATTATAATAATGTCTGCGTAAACGTTCAGCTCAAACTTGCTGTGCATCTGAAATGCTTCTTTCCTCTTTGGCTGACATCTCCAAGCCCTCTTATTTCACCTTCCCACCAACCATCTGGCTCTATTCTGGTATGCAACTTTTCATTATACCAATAAAATCCCACTCTTTTGTCCATTTGAAAATTCTGTTTCATTCAGAAATGCATTGTAAGGAAATGTAAAATGTGTCAGTTTGACATGAATCTGTAAATTACTGTTATTTTAGCTGTGCATTTTAAGGCACAATGGCTAAGTGCTGCTGATAATTATTTTAAAACCATTCAAATCCCCGTTCTGGTTTGGCCAAAAGGTAGGCTGTCACCAGAGCAGCCGCTGTCATTACCACCCCAAAGAGGTAATAACACTTAGACGATGAACACTTTGAATCCTTTCTTGGGTCACTGCGTTTCAGGGAAGCTCGTACTGCGTCCAGTTCCTCCTGGGACAGAGAAGAAGGGCACATCTGAGCCAGGACCTCCATACCTGCCCGCTGACCGGCCTGAATTGCTCCATTAATGTATCCACACCATTGGGTGGCCGTCTCTGTGCCGGCCCAATGAATCCTGACAAAAGAGATGGACATTTAAGAGACAAGACAATGAAGCATTAATCATGTTTAAAGTGTTTAATCAAGTCTTACTACTTCCTGTATCCTTTGAAACCACTATGACTGAGTAAAAAGACCCAGGATGTGGAAAATGTCAAGGTGACTGGTAATATAAAAACTTTGTATTTCTAATTGATGCTTGTCAAAATGAATAATGGCTATATAAGTTAACTAAATCTAACTTTGTGCTAATAGCAGTCATGAGTCTTTAGGTTTGTCATTGAACACATAAAGGTCTTAGATAAACTTTATAATACACACACACACACACACGCACACGCACACACACACACAATTATTAATAGCTTGGCTGTCAATCAAAATAATAATAATAATGTTATCATTTAAAACAAATGTATGTGTATATATATTAAGTGTAGGGTTAAAGAATAGTTTATGCATTTAGCAGACTCTTTTATTAAAAAGTGATTTACAAAAAAAATAATAATAATAAAACAGATCAGAAAACCTCCAGAAGATAATGCACTCATGTCTGCTGTGAAATTTAACAAAAATAACTTTTTAATTGGGGTTCTCAAAAAAAACTAATCAAAACAAAAAAATGCTTATTGCTGCATTCAACAACATGCTCCATGCAAGGCTGTTTCCCATCCACCACGCAGTTTAGCCTTCATGCATTATGGATGCGTGGACATTCGTGAAACCCTGAGGGACGTCCTTTACCCACAATGCTTTTCACCTATGGTCTTTGTGTGTGTGAATCACTAAGACATAAAAGAGGTATGTTTTCTTTTCCAACCTTCTATAGCATGCAAGATATGTTCTTCTAACTCTAGTAATACTGCATCAAAAGCAGCCAGCATAAAATCTTACAGTCTGGAAACTTTTCAGGCTAAGTATCACCTTCAATCAAAATCAGGACATCAGAAGTACCACCTGGTCATTACTCCCTTCAGGGTTATTATATTTCATTTAAATTTAAATCATACAAATAATTTGTTACTTGAAATAAAGTAGCAACTAAAACAGTATATTTATTAAAAATATATATGGATGATAAGAGCTATTCTCTATTTTTATTTAAGTTCCATTAGATGAGGAATGTTCAGCACATTCTCTTGCCATTTACTGTTGCTGTCAGGAACTGTTTTTAACGGAAAGGACAGCATTTAACGAACTTGCTATTTAGATCTAAAAATTGAAGTAAAAAGGTATTTAAGGGGGTGCACTGTGATCCTTATATAGAGTTAAGATAGACAGGATTTTTTCATCAGAAATACATCAAATTAAACAGGACCCATGTATGGTGGAAAATAAATTAAAGCTGTAGTACACTTTTATTTTATATATAACGGTTTCAAGCATAATAAATAATAATAAATAATAATCAATAATAATAAAAAAATAAAATAAAAAAAATAAAAATAAAAGTGTAATACAGCTTTAAGTTTTAATTTGTTTTTCTGGTCCTGGAGTCTGATTGGTTGAGAAGAGTTCAATATTCTATTGATGATAGAGCTCCAACCGTGTCACACCATTTGCGTTATTTCAAAGCAACTGTCATGGCAGATGCCCAAATCAACCATCATTTTAAAAAAAATTTTTTAGGTGAGATTGTAGTTGTTTAGACTTCAAAAACGCAGTTTGTTAAGAAAAAGATAACTATGTGAACATTTGTTTCAGTGTTTTCAGAGATGTGAGCTCTAGGGCGTCGGCAGCCTCACCATCTTCTGGAATTTGTCGCTGGCTCTGATGTCTCTATACTGGTTAAACATGAGATAGAATTCATTTTGGGTAAATCTAATAGACAGTGCAGTATGTAACTTCAGTGCAGTATATCAGAGTGCTACCTTTGTACTTTTGACTTAATTGCCTAGAAACGTTTATGATCTCAGCTTTCAAACCTTGTAAATTTTATCACAAAATTCAAACGATAAATGCCGTTTTGATGCTCTTGAATGTGGAGTGACAGATCGCTGTAGTTCAAGCTTTATCCACTTTAATACAAGTTACAAATTCATTCATGTTAAATAAACATGAGAGAACATTAGAAGGTACTGTATGTTGCAAGATATAGTGAAACTTACTGAAATGCCTTGTGTAATCCCTCGATCAGCATTTCAACCGAAAGATGGCAAATAAAACCGCTTGTGAGCAAATATGTCAATTAATGTTACATTTACTTCAGGAGCATTTTCTAATGTTTACAGTTTGATAGTTAACTATAAAAGTTATATATAACTTTATATTTTACTGTTAATTATACATTGATGTTTGAATAAATCTGCCATTAAGAAAAGTTTTTATGAAAACTATGCAAAATTGAGTTGTATACAAACATTTTTATTTTATTTTTATCAGCTGAGAAAGATGTATTCATAAAATTCATAAAGCAGAACTCTTTATTTACAGTTATTTGCACCAAATTAACATGTTAAATTGACAGATGTGATTTTAAAGTATTAAAGTTCTACAAAACCGTTTCATGTACTACAATGTACTACAAAACTCTTTTGAGACGTCTTGACTGAGATACGTGAGCTCATGTGCTAGCGAACCAGTCATTAATTCATGCTTATGTGCTTTTAATTATTCACATCTAATAAAAATCATTAACATTTTCAGAAGCTACAGTGAGGAAGAATGGATGGAGATGTAATGCATGAAAGAGTCTTGTAGCATCCGAGAGATCAAGAGCTTCAAGATCTCGTCTGTTTTCAAGTGGGTCAAGGACAGATTACAGCCCACCTTCCGGATCGGCCACACAGGTATCAGACAAAATGGGAGTCTGTACATGTCTCAACCACCTTTATATGATGAACTCATTCCTCTCCCTATGGATTTATTTCAATTATGGAAATTTCTCCTCCATTCCAGCCACAGCACACTCTCGCTTTCTCTCTTGCACGCTCTTTCTGTATGTTCTCCTTGGGTGAGCATTAGTTCAGCCCTGTCAATTGCTTAACCGGGCCATTTCAAATAGCCTTTGAGGCGTTTTCCCCTGAGAGCGCTGTCCTTTGACATCTAGTCATGCATTCGGATATGCATTTGCACTGTGAGGTAAAATCTGCATTTATGTATTTCTCTCATGTTTATCTTTATAAACTTTATAAAAGTCACAGAGATATGTGATGAAAGCAATAGGTCACCCAAAAATGAACACCGTCAGTTTACTCATGTTATTCCAAACATGTATGTTATAGTTTTTTGCAAAAGTAAATTAATAATTTTAAAGGGCTCATATAATGCGATTACAATTTTTCCTTTCTCTTTGTAGTGTTACAATCTCTCGGTGCATAAAAGTTAAGCGTCAACCAAGCCCTCCTAAAACGGCTCGTTCTAACATGCCCCCACATGTCTACATCACGATGTGAGAAGATTTGCATAACGCCGCCCAAATGTTCACGCAAAGAAAGAAGGCGTTACTTTTATTCTCGGTGATGGCATTGCCGCCATGTCGAGGAGATGTTGTGTGTTTTGTTGTGAAAGCGAAAATACTTTGTTATATTCAAATAGTATTACAATTAGTTTTGTTGTCAGGACACTTATTATTATTGACATCAAGTAATAAATATTATTATTAAATATATTATTACAATTAGTAACAGTGACTGATAAATATTACAATTTATATAACAATTTATTAAATAATTATTACAATTTATTTGGTGCCTGGACTACTATAAATATTATTATTATTATTACTATTTATTGGTCTAGGCACCACAAAAAAAATGCTCTGATCACAACTAAAATGAACCAAAATGAGATGTGAGCCACTTGGAACCGTATTTTTATTTACTTAGTTTTTTCACTCCACGACATAGAAGTAATCTACATGACCTGTGCTCTGTTTTTAAAGTCATGAGAATTTGAGCTTTAATACAGTCTTGAAGTTGAATGGGCTACTCTAATGCTTTTTTGAAGCTTGACAGCTATGGTCACACTATGAGTAGCTGTTGTATTGGGAAAAATAAAACTCCTTTTGTGTTCCGTCGAAAAATACCACTGGGTTTGTAAAAACATGAGGTTAAATGCATGTTTTTAAGTGTCAACTGTTTTATGTGTGAACCACTCATTGAAGGACAGAGAATGTGGTGAAATGAGACACTGGGGCTCTGAAATAGGCTTTGTTGAACATAAAGGGATTTGGCCAGTGAAGTGGACTGGTTTACCTGCCGAAGGGCTTTCGAAGACTCGGGTGGTAATATGTTAGCATCCCAGGGGTCATTACATTCACAGGACAGCCTCCACTCCACTCTTCTTTTGCCCAGTCCTGAAAACACAACACAACAATTAACATTTTGCAGCAGTCAGTGTCATTGAAAACTTTAATTTCGGGCTAATAAATGATCTAGGATACATTTGCACTCTGTTGTTGTGATGCGGCTTGTCCTTTATTTCCCAAGAGAGACAGCTTTAATATGCAGGTGCTATTTGCATTGACACTGACACAACTTTTAAATCTCTGGCAGACAACATTTGGCAGACTGTCGTCTTGTTTCTCTTCACAAAGAGCAGGTTATTTTTATATTACTGCAGCTTCAAATCATCACAAACTCCCTGCAACCACCTCAATGAATTCTGTGTGGATTCGGCTAAATTTTCCCTTTAATTCATGTTCAAACTAAATTAAAAAAAAAGGTCTAGAAGTTGTTTATAATTAAATTTAATTTAATGAAGAATTATTCATTATTCATGTCATTATTCATCATTAGAGCCCTGTAGCCCTGATGGTCTTAAATAGGCATCTTTATTAATGTTGAATGTTCTTAAATGCGCCTGTAGATTTTATGAAGGCACTTGAAGGAAAACCCTTAAACTCTCCAAGCCTCTCAGAATGATTTGCATGTTAATAATGCATTTTTGGATGATTATATTAAAATGCAGCTGTTTCATCTCAAGCAGCTCTCTTGGTAGTATGCTTCAACAAAAAAAAAAAAAATGTTAACACCATTAGAGTTAACCATTATTAGCTTAACACAGCTGAAAAATTAAAACTTGATGATACCTCCACACCACAATGTGCAAAAATTACATATTGTCTGTTCACTTTATAAATTTAAAATCTGGAACATACAATACATAACCGACATGAATTCAATAAATAAATAAGCAAAAACTAAACGAACAGATGTAGTTGGTGATGGGCCCTTCAACATTGTCCAATTCAGTTAATGCCAAAAGCCTTTAGTAAAAAAAGACTGCTTGAGTTAATGAATAAGACTGAACACAGTTTCAACAGAGAAATGCAGTGCATTATTTGTTGGAGAATTATGATGCAGGATATGTTAATTAAACAATGGAGAATATTTCAATATTTCTCTGATTTATAATTTTTTTATTAAAAATACAGTGGACATAAATATAAATATAAAAAAATGGAATATCATTAGGCCACTGCTCTTCATACTTCATACATTATTTAAAGCCTCTAAGACTTAAAGGTGCTGTAGGGAACTTTTGTAAAAAAAAAAAATATTTTTTACATATTTATTAAACCTGTCATTATGTCCTGACAGTAGAATATGAGACAGATAATCTGTGAAAAAATCAAGCTCCTCTGGCTCCTCCCAGTGGTCTTATTGCCATTTGCAGAAACTCCATCGCTCCCGGTAAAAAATAACCAATCAGAGCTGCGGTCCATAACTTAATATATATAATAATAATAATAAGCGTAAATAATAAGCGAGTACACCATGAGTACACCATGAAACAGTGTTTTTGGCTTGTCCTGAATCACTAGGGTGCACTTATAATAAGTGTTTATATTCAGACTATTTTAGATTGCTTCGGGGGTAACGCGGCGGAGTAACCCAGTACCTTTGTGATTCTTCATAGACATAAACAGAGAGAAGTAGTTCCAGCTACGATGTTCTTCCGCAAGACGCAAGCAGTTCTGTTTATTAACCACTAGAGCGTCAAAAATTCCCTACCGCAGCTTTAATTAAATGAATAAGAATAAGAGAATAAGAAAGAATAAGAGCGCAATAATTGTCATATGTAGAATTTTAAAACTACAAGTGTATGTTATTATAGCAGATAACAGTAATGGGGTGATCAAAATATAATGAACTAATGTAACTGTGCTCTTGTGTTTATTTACTTTAATTTTTAGTTTAGTGGATTGGACTTCTGTTGTAAAAAGCTTTTAGATTGTAATGTTGCAATGTTAGAATGTAATGCGAATTTAGCCCTTTTTTTTTTTGCACATAATAGATAGTATAGCCTACTTTTACTATATTGGTTTTCATTGCCTTTAATATAAACATAGTTTTATCGGACAACATTGGGCAGGCTGTATAATAAATAAAAATAAATCCTAATAGAATATACTGATAAATATACTGTATATCGCATTTCAGCCAAAAAATACAGATATATAATTTTTGGCCACATCGCCCAGCCCTTCTCTAAGGGCAGAAATCATTTTCTTCAGCTCCTCCAGACTATATGGATGTAACACCATGGATATTTTTGAGTTGAAGCACCTCTGCTTTTCACAATGCACCATAAGCCTCTTCTTCACTCTGGGTAATTCTCTACTTGAAAAGGTACAGGTAGTGTATTTCCTTTCTCAGTTGCAGCTCATTGAAACTGGCCTTGCCATCAGTAGTCCCATCATCCTCTCCCGCTCTCTCTATCCACAGGCCACAGAGTTGCTTAAGGCTATTCCCCCTTTTCACTTACAGTGCTAAAGTGGCCTGACATCCCTTTCACACCAAGGTGGTAAAATGTTAACTTACTGTTGAAGCTGATTGCTGTCAAACCAATGTGCCCGTTTGTCAATCTAAATTACACCTTCTGTATGGTCTATGGTTCCATTTTACTGCTCAGGGAGAAATAAATTCCCATTTCTTTTATGAAATGTGCATTTCAGGCACAGTGAATGACTGGTTCTCAGCTTTGGTCAATGGGGAATAGCGGTGGACGCAGAGATTTCCATTTCAGTTGAAGCCCGTGGTGAGTGTTACACGGAGGCTTGTCAGAGTCATACAGGAGACTGGACAGAGGTGATGAACTCTAGCAGGTCTTAATAGGTTTCATGCCTGATTCTAGACAATGTGGGTTATTTTCATATGCTGACTCAGTCAGTGGGAACAGGAACCGCAAACTGAGAGTTTTGACATTTGGACCTATTCAAGACTAAAAGATGCTTTCACTGCCACTCTTTCGTCCATACATTTTCCAAACCACTTGTACAGGCCGGCATGTATCAATAACTGGTAGAACAGAGTTCAAATAAAATGACATCACACTGGTTCGGGTGTAAATTAAACAAATAAACTGCACCCCCCGGAGGAAATCAAAATGAAGGAATGAGGGAGTCTAAAATACCTACGCTTAGCAGAAGCAAGTTTTACAAACTGCATATGAATCGTTTCTGCAGCTCTGTCTGAATGACATTTGTAATATCATTTCCAAAAATGGAAACCACCCATTAATTGGTCCATGCTGTTGACTGCCTGAGGTTCAGTTCATAAACCCATAAAATACTTGTTTTGCCATCTAAATGAAATTGTATTCCATGGATACATTTGCAATAGAGTTGGGATAATATGTTGTTGAATTGAGTTTATTCAAATAAAAATCTGCTGAACCCCATCTTTAAAAAGTCAGGTTAATCCTACCTTAGCAGCTGCTGTCGTCTGCCATTTTTTTGTAGTTTTTACGGCATAATTTAACAATGTATTTAAACAAAAGCAAAATTTTGAATTATTTGCAATGTTACAACTCAATCCATAACTCTTAAGAATACTATCTGATTAATGTTAACCAATTTATGAGCACATCTGACTGAAAATCACATTGTTTATTGTGTCCAGCTAATTTCTATGGGTTGTTCTGTAGTCTGAGTTATCTTAGTTAACAAAAATGACCAAAGTGGATGGGGTTAGCTAAGAACCAATTAATATTTATTAAAGCAGCATATTTTTCTTGAAATGAATAATGCTGTAAAAAAATAAAATACCCATGATTTCTCCAGAATCAAACATTAATATAAGTTAGTCAGCCAGCTGCAGAGAAAAACCTCCAAAGACGCAGTGGTGTCCTTAAAATGACCTAAAATTAAAAAGTTAGTGTCTGCCTGAGTCTACTGTTGTGTTTAACAACGCAAGCCACCATAAAATATTTTTCTGCATAATTTTCAGATTTCCCCCAGCACTGTTTTCCCGTACACTCCAGGTGCTCCTGGCTGCTACTAAATAAAGCTGAAGCAAAGGGATTCGCAAAGCAATGACTATACTTTCTGTGACTCACTGCACGAATTGGCTGTTATTCGCCACATACCTTTTCTTCGTAGTGAATGTAGGTGGACGCCTCCGGACCAAGGTACTTCACCAGGCTGGAGATCACAGCATCTCTTCTCTCCTCCATCTAAAATGAGCACAAAAACCTTTGTTTATCATCATATCACAAAAAGTATAATTATGCGCAACAACACCCTTAGCCACCACCCAACATAAACATTCAATAATATGATGTCAAAACTGTTCCATTTATATATTTCAGCACAATTAACTGTAATGCAATTAACTGTTAATACACTGGTTATTTGTTTAATGACATATGAGGGACCCCTGATGGCCTTATGTTGCATCATTCACCTTTAATTGTCTATTGTGACGCTTGCAAACTCACACTGTGCCGCGAATCGGTCCGTTTTAAACAAAAAGATGGAAGACAGACGTTTTCTCATGCTGAGAGATGTATTTGTCTGGGAAATATCCTTTATGGTGTAAAACAAATGACAGCAGATGAGAACAGTTCCTATTTTCTGTTTTTCTTTGAGCTCCATAAGATGGGGCATGTCGTTTGCTGTTTACTGTTGCTGTCAGGAACTATTATTTAGTTAAGAAAAGTAACATCAATCTATACATTTTTGGTTTTAATATTTTATTGTGTGGTAAGTTTTCTTAAAGCAATCAGTATTAAAATTGTGCTGTGTTGTGAATGAGTCACGGCTGAAGGGCGTTTTTAATCACGACGCGAAGTGGGCCTTTTATACCTTATTGCCTCCATAAAGACGTACTTATGTCTTACTTAAAAGGGTCAAAAAAGAACCCTTTGTTTTTAAGAAAAAATAAGTACATTAGTAAATTTAGAAATACAAATTTAAACTATAGTACATTTTCAATTAATTGCAAATAACGTCTCCAAAAACATTACTTATGCTCTTCTAAAGTATATATAATAAGTATTATTTTTCAACTTATGTTAATCTGTAGTTCTCTTTCACAAGGGTGAGATCCGGGCTGGGTCTGGTTCTCCAACCTCCATCGATCTGAATAACTCAATTTCCTTTTTGGTCTCTGTTCTCCATGAGTTATGGGTAGAAAGTGGCCGGGCTGCGCACCCTTGCCATTACTATGCCAGCGAGTGACAGATGTTAAGGGAATGTATAAAACCCTGCATCTGCATGTTGCGCACACTTCTACTTGAACCGAGTGTCCAGGGCAATAACTCATCCTACAGTTATGGCTTCGCACCAGGTATGGGGCTGGGCGGCAGAGGAACCATCTGCGGGGGGGTTTATAAAAGTGCTCCATAAGGAGTTGGGAGGGCTAGCCACCATCTCTAATGCCTAGCCATAAAACAAACCGCACAAAATTACACTTCATGTCCACACTTCAAACCTTGCCAGCTCATTCATGTGAAGGTAATGTCAAGTAACAGCAGAAAGCACAGGGCTCGGGTGTATTGCGCTGTCAGTCTGAATTCATAACACAAATGCTTTGCAGAGTACATGACTCTTCATTTTACGGATATGGTGATAAATGGGTATTTCAACATAAAATACTGCCAAATGCAAATTAGTAATGTTGTATTAGCAAATGAGAATCAGACTGGCTTGTGCATCTGATTCAGTATGAATGAAGCAACCATAAACTCCCTCTTGTCTATAATGCATGACTGCAGTTTTATCATAAGAAGCGAGATGGAAATGTGTTTATCAGACCAGTTTATCTCAAAGAGGGAGTTCTGGTCTCGTTTGGTTTTCATGGATTTTAGCTATAGGCGAGCTTTTTTCTGCATGCAAGATGTGTGGCCATCTTTGTTTGATTGAGCGTCTAGTGACAGATAAATCAATAGTCTGCCACATTATCAGTCAGGAAAAGAGTCTTTGAAGACTCAGAGCTGGAAATATTTGTTATCCCAAGATAACACTTTCAGTTTAATGCCGTACCAAAGACATTTCTAATCCCTAGTCTGATATTGCTTGTTTACAGACAATCTGGTTGCCGAAAGACTATCTTAGACTACCATACAAGTATTATTTATACTATTACAGACTTCATATTTTGAATTAGCTTTTGTATTTTCAGTTTCCATTTAGTTTTAGTAACTCTGTTACATGCTTTTGTCGTTAGCTTTTGTTTAATTATTTATATATATAGCGTCAATAGCTTTATTTTTATTTCAGTTGTAGTCATTTTAGTTAGGGGTGTGCATGGATAGTGATATAGTCAAATATTCAATGTGCAATAATTATTCGAAAAATAAAAACACTATTCGAATTTCACTAAAATGTTGCTTTGCTGGCCATAAATATAGAGAATCACGCAAACTAAAACTAAAACTAACTATGCACTGGGTGGCACTGTAAAAAATACATTTGTAACTGAAAAACTGGTTGACCAATAAAGTGTTGCTAGTTTAGCTACAATAAGTGGTCAAAGTACGTTAATCCCTAGATGCTGTAATTGGGATCAAAAGACCTTTAAAATGTACAGTAGTTGTGCAGTCTGACAAAAAAAGTGGTAATATTACATCATTTTTTGGGGAAATAATATTATTATTAATTGCCTAACCTCTCATTTATTATAATGCATGTTTTTGAAGGCTCTTAAGAGCATGAAATGAACTTTGAAATGGGAATGCTAACAGTTGTCTCCACATATTATAGACCACATCAAGTAAGGCTAGATGAAGAAAACCAGAACATGTGCTTTCAAAACACAACAAGGATACACTTCAATCTTTATTTTTTTAAGTTTAACGGCAGATTTTTGCTCCTTTCCTTAACAAAATAAATATCTTATTAGTAATAGTAGTAGTATCTTAATAGTAATGATTTCTTAGTTTCTTTCTTTGATGATACACACCTTCGGCACTGTTTGTAGAGCAGGCTGCAATATTAATAATATTAAATTTTTTGGTCTCTTAGAAGTTCACATTTCACTGAAGCTTGTGTTGACAGATGCAGATGTAAATGTGTGTTCATTATCAAATAACTGTAACAACCAAATTTTTATATAGGGAAATGTTATTATTCAGACTGTACAAGTTTTATTTAAAATTAACAATTGTTCTTCAATAGTAGCATACGTTTAGATCATGATAACCAGTTAAAACCACACATATAGCACCTCAATGCCATGGTAAAAATTTATCTATATGCTTTGTAGCTTCTTCTATGAAAAACAGTACTCTACATACATTTAGTATAAATGTCTTGTTATCGTTTTATTTAGAAAAATTATATCACAATAATTAACATTATCATTTTATTGGCCAGCGCTTCACTGTTATGCTTTTCAAAGGTGTTTTTGAGCAACTAAATGTCTATATATATATATATATATATATATATATATATATATATATATATATATATATATATATATATATATATATTCACCTCTTGACTCATTGTCTCAGTATTCCCTGAAAAGTGTGAAACTGAGAATAGACCTGACATATTAAACTTCCTTCTCTCTATCTCGCACTCCCTCTTTCCATTTCTCACTCCAGTACGGCTTGCTATGTTATTAAAATACATCACTCTCTTTCCAAAACTCATTCTCTCTATCTGTCTCTCACCTCTTTGTCGCACCAGTCACGGGCCTGTACTCCAGTGATGAACCCCACCAGCGCAGGACTGCCTCTGGGGCTGGTGGCATCAAATGTGACGCTTAAAGGACAGTCCTCAGAGGGACGCACCACGATTTCCCCCGAGAAACCTCTCTGCTTCCAAAAGGCCTGTGAAGTCAGATCAAAAAACAGCCTTGAAAATGAAAAGCATTCTTTCTTTATTAAAAGAGAGCAGCACTATGCTGAAACTGACATTATCATTATAAATGTCAACTGTTTTTCCATAAATGTGAATATTAAATTGAAGCTCAATGATCAGTTCTATACAATATCTGCATAATTATTATCAATCAAACGTCATGCCCTTTCAAACCAAGGGGCAACATGACTCCTTCAGATAGTGATTTATGTTAAACAGGTTTGGCATTATATGAGGGTTAATAAATGATGACAGAATATTACTTTTTTTGGTGAACTATCCCTTTAAGTTGAACTGTTCTATTAGACTAAAATATCAAACACTCTAACGCATATAAATGACTAATTTGTTGTTAAAAAGCATTTTGTTTTTCCAGAAAAAAAATTTGTGCATGCTGTTTCTCCCATAAAGCCTATTAAATGAAATAACTAAATAAGTGATGTATTACAAAGTTCAAAATTCATAAATGTGTAAATATATGCAGTTAAAGATAATAATAAAAGATTAAAACACATTTTAAAAGATTACAACACATAAAAGATATTAAAGCGCATAAAAGATACTCACGTGAAACATTTACGATTATTTGTTACTCTGAAATAAAACTTACTCTAGAGTTACTTGGTTATTACATTTAAATTAAACAAAATGTGTGCATTTAGCAGACACTTTTATCCAAAGTGACTTACAGTGCATTCAGGCTATCAATTTTTACCTATCATGTGTTCCCGGGGGAATCGAACCCCAATGCTCTACCAATTGAGGAACAATTAAAAAATATAACACAAACATTTTACATTAATGCAACTGTAATATTTAGATGCAACTCTAGGGAGTGATTTTTGTGTCTGTTTTAGTTCAAATTTAAAAAAAGAAATAGCCTGAACTTATTATTACTTTCAACATGTTATGCACAAGTTGTAAGTGAATGAAACCCATTATCTTATATAATATATTCGAAAACATCTTTCACAGCTAACAAACAAATCTTAGCCTCTACTTAAGGTCTCCAGTCAGTGCAGAGCCAATATATTAACTTATAGTGAGGGCTTATAAGGAATATGCTAGACAGAGCACTAGGAGGCAGCTCTCCATGCCTCTGCTCGTTTTAACTTCATTATAGAGTTTAATGCAATAGAGATGTAGGGGAAGTGTGGGGGAACTGTGCTGGGAAAGCCGCTAAGCTGGCTTTTGGTAATGGGATGGGTTATGCGTGTTACTCACAGTGGGGTAAGTGACGATAAACTTTGTCATGTGGCCAATGGGCAGGCACTGGGTGAGGTGCTGACGCTCCACTGGCAGGGCAGGCTCGTAACGGATCTGGGCTGAAAGAGAGGGCATAGTCGGCGTGCCACTGATTTAAATAAGAGCCATTTAATGCTAGAAAAGAACAGTGGAACGATACTGACATTCAATGGGAAAGACAGTTCTGTTGTTACATTTGCTAGACCCCATTTCTCTAAACTTGGGTCACTTTTTCAAAAGAGAACATTTGGGAACACTGTGTAATGTTATCTGTTGTCAGTGTTTTTAAGGCATTGTTTTATGAGTGATAAGGTGTGTTTGTTTGTTAACAACTTTTGCTAGTAATATGAAATAATGACGTGATTTGTGACTAATGTACTGTTATGGTACATTGGGTGCATTATTTTTACAGACTTTTCTTAGAGTGTACATTTTAGTATGACCTCAGAATCAAGAACATGCATACAACACCTTAAAATTATGCTTATATAGGCAGCTCACTAGGTTTTAGAACAGAGCGAATGTCTCACTGACACTCACTTGATAGGGGATTATGGGATACTTTATTGCTGTTAGAGGACAGGACTGAAAAGAAATGCATGTTTTAAAGAGAAATTGAAAACAGCAAATGGATTAAAAGATATGGAAGGGGAAAATAGTGAGAAGAGGAACGCAGACATGAAGAATATGGTATAGAATAACTCATAGGTCTCAGATCATCCTTTGGTATTGATTCAGGTGGCTATACCTTCTAATCAAGCAGCACTTTGGCAAATTGGATGTAATACCCCAATGACTAGCTCTCCATGAAATTGCCAATATATTAAAGAATCCTTCGATTTAACACTACTACTTTGTTTTCCTAAAAGCCGTAATTAAGGGTTAGCCCATTTTGCGAGTGTAAGTGTAGGGTATCCAATAACTTTATGTGCAGCCCTCAGGGCCATCTCTACACAAACAGTGCCAGAAGGGACACTGACCTCATTTTTGACGAGACAGCCTTCTGGCGACAAGCCAACATGTCAGCTAGCCTTTTGGAGAGCGAGGCACACAAATAAATTGTTGTTTGCTGCCCAGTTGATCACTTGAAATTAAAATGCTTAAACTATAACAGTAAAAACCTTATGGAAATAATATACTTTAAAAGAACATACTTAAGGACGAACTGAACTGAGTGTTTTTGGAGACGAATATAATGGAAATGAAAATGTATTATAATTTAAATTTAAATTTAAAGCAATTCGTTCTTAAAACGTGCTTTTTTAGTTTCACTTAAGTATGGCTTATGTATACCTATATATGTAATTACTTTAATTGTCTTTGAAAATTTTCGGTCACATATTTAAAAATATATATTACATTTTTAATTACATGAACTTTAAATGTAATATTGAATGGCACACTACAGTTGAAATTCTAATAGCGCTTAGCGTTTTTGTACGTTAGTAAACACATCAAAATAACTGGACTTTTGCATGACAAAGAATTAAGTGTACTTAAGTTGGTTAAGAAATACTTTATTCAACAATTTCTTCTCTTCCATTCTTCTTTTCCATGCTATATATATATATATATATATATATATATATATATATATATATATATATATATATATTAGAAATATTTGTGAAACATAATGCAATCAAAATATATTTTTCTGATTGCCATCGCTTAACAAAATTACACACGTAGCGCTTCTCTGCATCGCTTGTCCTGTTTGATTTTTCAGTGTCTGGACAGAGACGTTAATTAACGTTAATTAATTAATAGCTGATTAAAGTCTTGAAGTACTTCAATACCCACAATTTTCAAGAAAAATCCACCAATCAGAGAACTTGAGTGTATGAACATGCACAATAAGCTGATCAAATAAAACATGTAACACATGAAACATGAGTTGTTGTTTTTTTTTTTTTCCAGTCTTGATGCCAAAATGTAAATGGACGACTAGTTCATTCCCTCAATATGTTATGATGTATACAGTTATACACTTCTCCATTTTCCTGTTTTGAAATTATTTTTACAGTCAAATGTTTTAATGTTGTTATTCATTTGGGAACTGGCCAGTAATTTTTCTAGCTTTACACTGTTCATTGAAGAATGTTTTATTGGGGGGAAAAATATTTCTTAGGACCAATGGCTAGTCACTGTTATACCAGCTGAATGTGTGTTATGATACATCAGATAAAGTCCCAAGAACAGCCTGATATGAATGTGATTATCTAAAAAGCCGGATATGCAAAACAATTACAAAATACCAGGGTTATTATAACAAAAGGGACATACAATTGCACTTGGATACTGTTGGGAAGCAAACTGTCACTAAGTCCATCTGTAAAAATATTTATCAAATCACCCAACATCTCATTCAAGTGGATCTGGAACTACGCAGAAAGGCATTTTAACTGAAGCTAATGTTAATTAACGTCTCTGTCCAGACACGGAAAAATCAAACAGGACAAGCGATGCAGAGAAGCGCTACGTGTGTAATTTTGTTAAGCGATGGCAATCAGAAAAATATATTTTGATTGCATTATGTTTCACAAATATTTCTAATTGAACAAGAGGCCCTGATTATCACATTTCCATTAGGTTGACTCTCTCCCAATGCACTTTCAAACATGTTAATGAATAAAACAAACCACACAACCCACTGTATCGTTTCCCAACCATGATTCACAGAATATAAGCAATGGTTTACATGTGACCGACAGTCCCATGTCAATCCACATGAATCTGTCTCTCTGAAGGGCTGAGATGGCAGATGGGGGAAACAGATCTAATTTATCTGCAGTAACTGAGGCGTGGAGTTGCTCTCATTGATTGAGAGCGATCGCCCTGCGTTTGGCAGTTCATCATAAATGTGTGCTTGTAAGCGACAGCGGCTGTCTGTGCTTGCTTAAATTTGCTAGACGTTAGGAAACAGCGATGCCGCAACACCACCTCTCTGGCAGCCAAACGGAAAGACAGAAGGGTGAATTCAGTTATGCAGCTTTTGAACAAATTAGACATTTGTGTATGTTTTATATCAATTGTGGCAGCAGTTATTCATCTAATAACAATCGAATGATGGAGTGAGTGTTAAACAGGCGTGTACTGTGTCCAAAAGCGCAGTTTCACCATTTCAAAGAGCCATTCAATGAGTGATGCTGTAGAGGCCAGTGAAGTACACCAGATTGTTGTAATCTGCTGTGTCCTCCACAACTGAATATTCAATAACAGCGGAAACTGTGCCGTGCAAATTGCATTCAGCACATATTATTAGAAAATGTTTAGTGAACTGGGTGTCAGAATATCACAACAATGCAAATAAGCAACGCTACACACAAGCAATGTGGCTGCAGATCATGCTTTGGTGAATCCCCTGGTTATTTTACAGTCCCTATTTTAGTTCCACTTACGCTTCTGTCAGTCTGTCTCTCGCTTTCGTGCCCTCAGGTATTTTATTTATTTATTTTTTGTATGTGTTGTCTCTATTCTCCCTCACTCGTTGTCATTTCTGTCACCTCTGTTACTCAGCGGTGAGTGGTGGAACAGACATTTCTAACATAACCTCAGGCTAATGGACCACAGGTGCTCTCAGCATTTCTGTAGGATTCGCCCACCCGCCTGGAGCCTTGGGGAAAACTGTACTTAAAAAGAAGTGTGTTTCACTATACTTTTGAATAACTAAACTAATTCTAATATAAATGAATACACATACATTTTACATACTTTTTTTATATATAAAATGTAACAGTTCAAACATATTTTATAACTGTGTAGATATGAAAACAGTCCAAAATACTAATGATCCTTCTCTTCACTGTACTGTAATTTTGTCTAATCAAATGCGCCTTACAATGACAATGCTCCTCCCACAATACTAATTATTTCACACAACAATATTTAGGCCTAAATTTTTGATTTATTTATTTGAATTGTTTATTGAATTTCAATCCAATTTAGTTATAGTTTTACCAAACAAATCAATAGATGCATGCTTATTGTGATGCATATTTGTCACCCATACATAAATTAAATGGGTATAATTGTTGTTATAGTACTAATAATCAGAATAAAAAGCACAATGTTTTAAATACATGGTTTATAAAATTTTCCATTATGTTTGGATCTCATACATTTGAACTAACTGAATACATGTAGTTCAAATACAAATACAGTTTTTGAATCCTTCTGAATTTTTTGAATTGTCTTGTCCATTGGTCTCCATTGTCCATTGCAAACTTCCAGTTTGAATAAGAAATGTCCAAACAGGAAAGAAACTGCATCTATCAATAAATGTCAAAGCATTTTTAAACTTTGATATTTCCATGTGAAAACTGCTTTTCACATTCTTTTTTCCTTTTTTTAGTCGTAAATTTCATAAAATGCCATTTTCAGCTGAAAATTCAGAGGCCAAAATCTGCAGCATTATTTGTTGCCGTTCACACACCCACCCTGCCTTAATTCATCTGTAAATGGCAAAGTGACACTAACAATTTGCTAATTAAAGGTTTGGGCATAAAGCCTGTGCTTTTGAATGCATTCCCAAAGTGCTGGGAACTGGAAACATCCCGGCTCTCTTAAACAAAAAAATCAGCGTAAACTTCTTTGTAAACCCCTTTAAAAATAGGTCACGGATGTCAGACGGATGCAAATGCTTCCCTGCTTTCTTACAGTATAAACAAAGCAAACTCTGAGTGACGCGTCTGTGAGGTTTCTTGCCACTGCTGTAGTCCACTGTCACTGGAGATGCTCTCTCATCAAAGTGGAGGCGATGGGAGGCCGGGCCAGGAACCGTTTTCTCTGTCAGTCAGCTCAAATTGCATGCAGCTGCAGTACCAGCTTAGTCAGGTACAGCGTTTTGGAGGAAGACTTGGGAGTTAAATATAGCAACCAACCAGCTGCACCCGGTTTATGCTTCGGCATGCCACAAACCCACCGAAGGAATGCGTCCAAACTCGGTTGAGCATCCGAACGCCAAACAAAATACCAAGACAAAAAGCACATGCATCTCACAACCTGACTAATCGTAGGCATATTGTAGGCTTGGTGCAGCAAAGCATGAATACTTCATGGGTTTATAGAGCTACACACGCACCCACACACAGCAGTTCCAGCAAACACACACACGTTCGTTTCTCATGGTTGCCCACGCGCACACACCCACACTTCATATTCTGTCCTCTCCCCAACTGACAGAGAACTCCAGGATAGCAGTGCAAGGTTTTAACACACGTATTTAAAGCGATCGCTAGAAGACGTCCATCTCGCTGACTTTCCTCGTGACACGCATTCCCTGTGACTTCTGAAGTAAACAAATTTAGAGGGAAGAGTGGATAGAGTGTATAATTCACAATGAGTCGTTTTGGAGAAATGGTTCACATCAAATTTAAAGTACCCAAATTATGCCACTTCGAATATAACCTTTCCATGCAGTGTGTAATATGAATGTAAACAAACTGCAAAGCAGTAAAGAACCTTAGAAATGGCATAATAGGGGCACTTTAATATTCAGTCAATGTTTATTCACCCTCATGTTGTTTTTAAACCTGCATGCTGTTATTTTTTATCTGTGAAACAGAAAATTAGACTTAAAATAATTGCGAAATCTTAATATCAATGTTACAAATAAATGCAAAAAAATCATTACGCATGATGATTATTCTTGGTTTACCAGGGGGCTCTAAAAGAAAAATTACATAAATAAAAGATATATGTGGAATATAAAGCATGGCCACTATTATGATACTTGTTTGGAGCTTGAATGGCAAGAACATTTGCGTTCTGTGAAAACAAAACAATAAATGAGTTTGGAATGATACTAAAGTAACCATTTTCATTTTAAGGTGAACTGTTTCTTTAAAAATGGAATATAATATGAAACTCAGTATTGAGAATATACAGTGAGACGCAGCTCTTGTGGGCTGCCACGAACAGAAGTCTTCTATTACCTGGCATGCATAATAAAGTATATCAAGTCAAGCAGTTCATTAATCATTGAAATGGAGGTGGTGGGGGAGGGACTTCACTCATTATAAAAGATAGATGGATGTGAGGTTAAAACATTGGTCTCCATCAGCCCAGATGACAAGACGACACGCAGCGGGACAAGCTAACACTCGAGTGAGAGAGGCAATAGGCATTAAAAGACCAGTAGGTGTTCAGTTCCCTGAGTGGATTAGTCTGTATATCACAGACAGCAGCTAAAAACTGGAATTAAAAACTACATTTAAGACATTTTCTGAAAACAATCCCTTTGAAAATAGTGGTAATACTTTACAATAGGGTGTGATTTTTTAACATTAGTTAGTTTTAACTAACATGATCTAGGAATAAACAATACATTTGTTACAGTATTTTTTTCATCTTTGTTAATGTAAGATAATGAAAATACAGTAATTCGTTGTTCATGATAGTTCACAGTGCATTAAATAATGTCAACAAATATAACTTTTGATTCTAATAATATATTATTAAATGTTGAAATTAACATAAACTAAGAACAGTATTTTTCCGTGCTTAGTTCATGTTAAGTAATACATGTAACTAGTGTTAACTAATGAACCTTATTGTAAAGTGTTACCGAAATAGCTAACCGAAACCTATATGTTAATACTATATTATTAGTGATAATAAATATTAACATTAACAAAATATTAGAATAGTAACATATATTTAAGACATTTTCTAAAAACATTTTCTTTAAATGTTGTTATCATGTTCTCACCCTCATGCAGGTCCCAGTACTTTATTTTCTATTTTCTTATTTCATATTTTTTTTCATTTACATATTAATAAAACACAGAAGTCCTTGAGCAGCTTTCCCATTCAATTAAAGTGGATGGTGAATAAAACTGCCAAGCTCAAAAGTATAAAAGAATGAAAAAAGTACAGTGAAAGTGGTCCGTATGACTTCTTCTGCTTTATCCCAATTATTCTGAAGTTATATAGTAGCTTTGTTCGAGGAACTGACAAAAAACATATTATTCCCTGACTGTCATTACTAAAGAAAAAAAAAAGCTATAAGCTTGTTGTTTTTTTATGCTTGGCATAAACTTTTATTGAATGGAAAAGCTGTCGAAGAACATTCTACTAAAGATCTAAATAATACTCAACTAAAACAGTATTTTGTGTGAATTACGATATGGAATTACAAAAGCATGTAGAAATTGTTTGCATTGTATCATAATTAAAATACCTATGTGTGTGTGTGTGTGTATGTGTACTGGTATTTGTGACCCTGGACCACAAATCAGTCATAAGGGTTAATAAGCTAATAAATAAGCTTTCCATTGATGTATGGTTTATTAAGATTGGACAATATTTGGCCGAGATACAACTATTTGTAAATCTGGAATCCGAGGGTGCAAAAAAAATCCAAATATTGTGAAAATCGCCTTTAAAATTGTCCAAATTAAGTGATTACCAATGCATATTACTAATCAAAAATTACGTTTTTTTATATTTACAGTAGAAGATTTACTTAATATCTTCATGGAACATGATCTTTACTTAATATCCTAATGATTTTTGGCATAAAAGAAAAATCTGTCATTTTGACCCAGTAAAATATACCCCAGCGACTTAAGACTGGGGTCACGTATATGGTCTATGAGGACAAAAATGTGTATAAACGACATGGGGAATACAACATAAACATTGTTTATGAGGACACTTCCTGTGTCCCTGTAAAACAAAAGGCTTAAAAAACAAACAGAATGGTGTTTTATGAAATTCAAAAATTGCCAGTAGTTTTCTTTAAGGGGTAGGTTTAGGTGTAGGGCAATAGAAAATACAGTTTGTACAGTAAAAACCATTATGCCTATGAAGAGTCCCCGTAAACCATAAATGCAATTATGTATGTGTATATAGTCACTCAAAAAATACAGCTTGTGTCATGCATCAGTAAACCAGTAAAACTATTCAAAGTTTTCAGGCTTTTAACATGAGAGAACAGGCCAGAGGGTGGACTACTAAGCACACTGCCTTCATTATTTAATCGCTGAATTCTTTTCGGACGGCTGTCTGATCTCACCAGAGTCTCTGGTTTTTAAGAATTCCCGTCACCTGTCAGCTTGCCATCTGTGGATTCTGATTTAAGGCCAGAAGGATGGAGGCAGTTCTGACACCATGTGTAATTCAGAGCTGTCCTTAGATCCGTCACATTAAAAGTGTCCTCGCCAGACTCAGCCGCGCAACAGACTGCACCGCTCTATCTGTTAAACAAAACGCGGCAGCCAAACTTGCAGCCAGGATGGCGGTACTCCAGGAGCAAGTGCACTATGGGGGGGTGGGGGGGGGCACATGACTGAAGGCTGTTTTGGGGTCAGTGCGACAGATTGTTTTGTATGAACCATGTGATTCACGTAGAATCGTGTGTGCGTGCACTAACCTGCCAAGTGAGAAGGACACGCAACAATGACAGCTTTACAAAAGACCGTGTCTGCAGAAGTTGTAACTTTTATGTTCTCTGAATTCTGTAAGAGAAAAACATTTTAATCATATTAGAATTGATTAAAAACTGAAAACCTATTAAGTCTGGAATTGTGAGGTTGGGACTAACTGAAATGCCAAGGACACTGACGATGCCCTGCTGTTTCAAATCAAAAAAAAAAAAAAATAAAAAAAAAAAATAATAATAATAATAATAATAATAATAATAATAATAATATATATATATATATATATATATATATATATATATATATATATATATATATATATATATATATATATATATATATATATTTGCCAGTAGTGTATATATATATATATATATATATATATTATATAAATCAACGAGTTCATGTGGATAAACAGTGGGGGTGAGTACAACTTTCTACTCAGGTATGTTGATGTAACACCATTAAGATGGCTAATGGATTTTACCTCTCTATGTGTCAGAGCAACATTATAGGCTAATTCCCCAACGGTAGGCTTTCAAAAGATTTTGTGTCACCAATCCTTAAATGAGAGCCATCTAATGGAGTTGATTTAGCTTTTCTAAATATTTCAGTTCTGACAAGCACTTCACCGTACAATAATGTACAATACAGAAATGGAAAGGAAGAGGCTGTGCATAACAAACGGGAAGCACACAGCGGGACCTATGTCTTGGTTTCCGAAGAGTATCTTGTTTAAAGGAAAGGACTTATCTCCCGCACCGCTGGTGGAGAAATGCTCGTTATCTCTGTGTCAACCTCGCGCTGATGGAGTCGTTACCTGACATATGGTCATTACGGCGGCGCCAAGCCGAACCCGTTCTTTGCCGATCTGCTCCACTAGCTTCTCCGACAGCTGCTGAGTGCCCCCCTGTGGAGAGAGATGGCCATCATACTGAGCTCACCCACAGCTGCTGCTGCTCTCAACACACAAAAACACACCACAACACCTCCTTACAGATATCTGTGTTGTGGCATGATTCCCCACTGGGCTTCTTATCTGCCACAGTGATTATGAAATCACTTTCAAAGTATCTGATGTATGAAAAAGTATCATGCCACGGTGATAGATCGGTGTCGCTTTGTTTTATAAGACTATAAAATTGCATCGCCTGTATGCTCCGAAACTGCAATGGCAAATGTGCATTGTAATAGTATGCAGTGCTCAGTGGTTAGATCTAATCTGGTGGAGAGATAAACAAGAAAGAAAGTAGGTAAAAGAGGAACAGAAGATAAAAGCTCTCCTAAATGAGCTGCTTTTCAGCCTTTCCCCTAAATCAACTGCTGATATCTGATGTCAGGTTCCAAGCTGGCCCATACACAGCCATACGGAAGTTTTTTTCAGTTTTTATATTTGATATTTTTTATTGATATTTTTATTTTAAAGTATTTTTTATGATTTTTTTTGTCATTTCTATTGTATTTTTATTCTTTTGTATTTCTTTATAATCTTTTTGTTATTTGTATAATTGAATTACGGTATGTATGTTTCTTTATATTATTGTTAAAAACGAATTCAAACTGGGGTGCTCATATTAATATAGGAACCCATTTCCACCATGGAATAAAAACAAATAACGCAATGGCAAATTTATAGCTCACAATTCTGATTTTCTTCTTCTAATAAATTAGAATAAATTTATAGGTAGGTCTAAAGGCCATATTTAACAAAATTTTATTCAGAAATACACAAACATTTACCTTAATCTTAAGTAATCATTTTAATTTGAAAGATGCGATATACACAAGTTTCTTTACATTTCATATTATTTTACATACATTGGTATACGTATTTTTTTTAACCCCAATAAAACCATACAAATTATTCCATATTCAACTAACACAGACCGAAATTGAAATCTATATTTGTAAGTTTTTTTTTTTTTTTACTTTTATGGTGGTTTTAATTATTTTTGGAGCTTGACATGCCCTGGTCACTATAACTATTGTTATATTTTTAGAACTATGCTTACTTCGGTATTCAATGGAAGAAAACAAGTCATGCATACATAAGGGGGAATTAACAATGACAACATTTTAATGTCTGTATGAATTATTCCTTATAAACCAGTTGGTATTACAAACACCTGGACTTTTAATCCATGCTTAGCCTTGTAACTGAGCAAATATCAATTGTTGAAAGTGTGAATGATTTCTGTCACATCTCTGTGTTGTTTATCCACCTTATCTCTCTCCCATACCTTGACCCTTAACTCCTGGCCCGAGCCAGGTGTGGTCTCCAGGAGTCGTAGGGTGCCCCCTGCTGTAGCGGAGTACATCAGAAAATACAGGAAGGAGATCTGAGAGGGTTCCAAGCCGAAAACGATTCGGCTACACAAAGCCAGCTCCTCTTTCACCTCTTAAGGACACACAGATAGATAAGTATCGACAGATGGCAATGGGCTACTTTGCATAAAGCAATTGAAAATGCAAGAAACGCAAATGCTCACGTGTGGTCCAGATGTATTTTTCCATGAAGGTGTGAAGCGTCATGCCATCATACAGCTCAGCGTTAGCAGAACTCATTGGGTCTTCAACTGATATGTTCTGAGTAAGATGGTTAATCTAGGCGATACACACATAATTTAAGGATACACGGAAATGAACATTCTGGGCCAAAAAACTGAAACAATATAAAATGTTCAGTATTATTATTTTTTTTTATTTAACTCAATAATATTAATGATACTGAATTAAAAAAAAAAAAAACAAGCCAATACACTTTAGTTATTATTATTAAATATCCATGCATTACTGCACTAAATTTTTTACAACTCGTATTTTCAGTGCATCTAATCCACTTGAAGAATACTTTTAGTACACTAACAACACATTTCTCACCTTACGGTTCAGTTTGAAACTAGCATGATGTCAAAAACGACCTCAATAGATTGGACAAACCCATTAATCCATTCGCCACTCTTAGTAATAGCAGCTAAAAAGCTTTCATACATCTGTAAAGGTCTGAGCAATCTACAAGATCTATTGTGGCTGAGCGTACAAGGTAAATATGCATCTTAAAAACAATATGGAACCTGAAGTAAGATATTTCATTAAGATATGAAATGATGGCTATTAGTCACATTCTAGTACTCAATAAAAAAAATAAGTATTTTATTGTGGACCGGCACTTTGTCAGATGAGATGGTGTTGTTTCTCATACCCGCCACATAACCTGGGTGAAGTCCAGCAGGGCCAGTGGGGAGTATGACGGCATGCTAGAGGTGTACGTTTTGATTTTGGCATGCGGACCACCCACGTGATGCACCTTCTTGCCCTCAGTGTATTGTGGGAAGACCTCCAAACCAAGCTCTCGGATAAGTTCCATGACATGGGTCTGCGAGCTACAGGACATGAAAATCAAGTAAATTACCAGTAACCGTGTTTCTGCACATATTCGGACATCTAAAGGCAGCCAGACGTCTGCCTCAAATCGACTTGGTGTAAGTTGATGAAAACCCTGCTTGCCCTCATCTAAATTGAAGGCTTTCACAGCCCCAGGCAACTGCTGTTTATTGACCTCGGTGGACTCTGGAAGTAGCTCTGGGTTTTTTTCTAATAGTTCGGGTAGTGGATTACAGCAATAAACATCTCGCTTGAAAACACATTTCTACTGCTTGTAGGCTTTTGGGATTTTCCAATTATCACACCTCAAAAACAAGCAAGTTGGGGCTAGTTGTCACAATCACTGTTATTAATCTCCTATTACATTTTGACTTAATAATTGTTTGTTTCTGCTGTTATCTTCGTTTTGCGGTGCCTGTTTGACAAGAAAGCACGTGCATTTATGAGTTTTAATGACTTGCGACTTGCTTGCTTTCTGTTATGACATACTTGAATGGAATAGAAATATAGGCAAAATATTACTTTAAATTCATATAATTTTAAGAATTTAGAACATAATAATAAAATGTAAAAGTTATGTGCTGCGGAAAATATTTCTCAAGTCACTGAAACAACGCATACAATTTATTCTCATTTCGCTTTCGCCAGGTATTAATTTTAGACCCTGGTTTGGGGTCACACAACTATTTTGGTGTTTAGCCCAATTGAGACCTGTGCCCCCGTCAATCCAATTTTCAAACTGCTTGTCTTATGCTGGAATGCTGGAGCCTGTCGCAACTTTTTGGACCGTGGAAACATCTCCAGGTTACCTAATTTAACCTCGGTTCCTTGAGAGGAGGGAATGAGATACTGCGTCATCTGAGGTGTCGCTTTGGGGTGTTATCCCTTCCTTCCTTGAATCTACTGAAGTCCTAAGAAATATCACGGGTGAGAATTCACCCGCCGATGATGTTCAAGCAAGCAAAATAGAAGTGGGCTCCCCCACACTATAAGGTTGCGCTGAATGACATTGCCTCAGAATCTTTGGACTGAAGCAGAGTACAGCTGACAAAATCACAATGTGCTGGTGGCCAAATAATAATCCAATGATTGCAGCACTAACACAGACACTATGGCATAATGTTACGACCGCTGATAAGCTTGACAGTGCTATGTGTTAAACGTGACAGTCATGCCAACACCTAGTAATGATGTCCACTGCAACTGTGATGCCGGTGCTGTCATGAACATGATACACACAACTTCAACGACTGCCGCAGTCAGCCACATGATCTATTTGACTCCACCCACAATCTTCAAGTTCAATTTGTAGACATAATCCTTCAGCAAAGGCAAACTCAAGATGCGAGTGGAGAAACATTTAAATAACGGAACTGACCTAAGTGCCCAGCATGAGTTGATCATGTGGAAGGGCGAGAGGTTATCGGCCACTTGAAATTCTTTATTGACAGGACATTTTGCCGGGAAACTATAAACATGATGGTTTCAATCCGGACACAAAGGCCATTACAGTTCCTGTCACTCACAACGAGCGAGGGACGTGAGAACAGCCATAAGAGAGCTGACAGTCTCGCCATGAGTGAGAGCAAAGCAAAGCACTCTGCCAAAGCTGCAGCCATCAGCTTGAGTGCTTCCTGAGAACTCTTAAAGTCAGAAACTTCTCGGCTCGAAATGAACGAAGTATAGGTTACAGTCTGTGAGTCCCCCGTGAAATGCAAGCACACATCACAACAGAGCAAAGTTGCACAAAGTCCACTGCACATCAGCCTATATGACCAAGTTGAAACACACGACAGAGAGGGGTATGGCCATGAAATCTCACAGTCATCCAGTAGCTGCTCAGCCTAGAGCTGT
Organism: Carassius auratus; assembly: GCF_003368295.1. Lineage (NCBI taxonomy): Eukaryota > Metazoa > Chordata > Actinopteri > Cypriniformes > Cyprinidae > Carassius > Carassius auratus. The sequence goes on along the minus strand of NC_039277.1, from coordinate 8,552,003 downwards.
AATCAGGCCATAAAAGTTAGGCCTGACAGGACCCGAGCTCTACATGTTCGGCCCGAGCCCGACAAGTACATTTTGATTGACAGCTTTTTAAAAGCAAAAACCCGTTTACAGCCCGACATTATTCAAATGTGCGCACACACACAGCTCTTTTGCTTTTGTCAAGAATGAGTCATTTATACATGTTTTAACATAATTTATTCATAACTAACGTAGACTAGACCACTTGGAAGTTGGAATAAAGAAATAAAATAAGTCCTCTGTAACATAGAAACATCTAAGCACTCTAAATAGGCACAGGCTCATTTAGCCTATAAATATACCAACGCACCATAAAAACAAGACTTTTAACAAATTAAATTAAGATAAATTTTAAACTAAGATGGGTATTTGGCAATAACGAAATTGAGATAAAGGCTCCACTGGATTTGCTTCGCCACTAGCAGCTGACATTTAATAAAAGAATAATGCCAACATTAGCGTAAATACTCTGTCCACATTATGAATTTAAGACTCAATTAATATTTAGTTATCATTTGAAAAACCTTTACTCACAGAGATTGGGCTAAACCTACATGTTTTTGTGGAGGAAAATGATTGAATCCACTGTAGATGGCTTCAGCGCGTAAACATGGTCAAAACTTTTCCACACCTCAGACTTTGCTTTAGTTGCTGGTGCAACCAAAAGGTGATCATTCCATTTTCGTAATCAGCATCCATTTTCGCATCTTTCTCACGCTTATCGAAACACATCACATGACCGCTCGTTTACAACGCAAACCGGTGCGCAAGATCGAGCCTGTGTAAGATTATATAAATTAAGCCCGAACCCGTCGGGTCCCATAGTTCAAGTCCGAGAATGATGGAGAGGAGATGAATCTCTGGGCAGTCAACTCTATGAAGCAGCATCAACTTAACTTAAGCCCCTTTCACATTGCACGTTGGTCACGGACAACTGCCAGATTGCCTTCTGTGAACGCAAACACGTCCCGGGACCTAGTAACATTGCCAGAACCAATAAAGTAAAGGGTGTGTCATAGTGATGATGCACCTTATCGTGCAACTCTTTTACTTGGTGTTTTGAAGGCAGCTTAACGTTTGCAAACTATAATGAAGCAGAGATCAGGTAGTTCCTCAATATCCACACTGAAGCTGATATCGTTCACCAGCTTAAGTGAAAGTTAACGTGCCTAGGGTTTTCAACTTCACAGCCCGATGTCACGCGTCATTACGAGACCTTTGTGTGTGAACGCATGCACATATTTCGGGAAATCACTGGGAGTTTGAATGAACCAAAATCTAACGATCCGGGAACAATTGCCGGGACACATTACCCATGTACTATCCAGAATTTCAGTGTGAAAGGGGCTATAGAGGCAGGGATTCTGCAGATGCACAGATACACTGAAATACTTTAGTCCTCTTAAGTCCTCTTTCCAGCCTTTGAGAAGATCTGTTTCTTCCAGAGCAGTCTGCGGGAGTGTTCTGATAATGCACTCTCTGGAGTCTACGGAAGAGCTTGTCACACCTCCATACAATCCAACATGGACAGAAGCAGTTCATGCTTTTATTTGGAACTTTATCTTACCAGAGAAAAGAGGTCCAATATAGAATAATTTCTGTATTCTGTCTTATAGCTGTCACAGTCAGCTGGAACAGTCATTGCTCAAAGGCAACTAGTTTTTGATTACAAAAGACGCTGTTTCTGCCACGATCATTCTCTGGATTCATTGCTGGCTCAGGCCCTATGCAAAGGGCTGAGGCAGAGCAAGATAACAGTCGCATAGAGCGAGTATGGAGAGACATAGTGTTGAAAACAGGTCTAGCAGGTGTATCATCATATGAGGGCCAGTGTCAGTGTACAGTGACTAGTGTAAAGTGACAATATGTCCCTTTATGAAAAATCATGGCTAGCTGGTGTTTAACATAGAAAGGCAAAGAATAGTGGAAAGAACGACAGCGAGTGACCAGAAAATTTTCTATAGGACAGACCGGTGCATTGAGACTTGGGATGCTTATATTGCATGAGTGAGTGTGTGCCGTGAACGCTTTGTAATCTCTACATGACCAATAACCGCTCTGAGGGGGGGGGCTGCATATTATGAGAGTGAGCACGTGGCAGAAGATCTAGAGGGGAGAGCATGAGAAGCGAGGCTTCCTAAAGGGTTGGGTGAGAGCAATGGCCATTGACTAGAAAATTGTTATGAGATTTCATAAGGCTTTAATAGATTTAAGTAAGGAGGGGATAACCCACAAAGCCATCTTCGATAACTCGAAAGGGAACACAGATAGCCAGTCTATCACTGTACATTAACACAGTACATCAGCGTTAATGCTTCTCATTTACTTTGAATGGGTGACGCCATGCATTGCCAAACTGAATCAGCATTGCATCACTGGTGTTGATCTTGTAAGAAGTGGAAATTGCTCAACTTTTTAGGTGCCAATGGAGGCCTTGGCCAATCAGCTGCAATATAATTGGCTGTCGTCATTCTGACAATCGCTACAGCGCCAAGCTTCATGATACATTCACTCGGGGACATCAACTCATTTACTTTGAATGACTGACGTCATACGTTGCCGAACTGAATTGTGGGTCCATCATCATCTTGTCACTAGCATTGCTCATGCAGAAGTTGAACATTTCTCAACTTTTCAAGTGCCAACAGAGGCCTCAGCAAATCAAATCGGTTTATGCAAATTGCCTAGCTCAGGCGCCAAACTGTGGTCCAAAGTAATTGGCTGTTGTCAATATGATGGCGTTAGCGCCAAGCCACAGAGATGACACACACACTACCCTTACGAAAGGAAAATATATTTCTAAATATATATTGTGATATATTGTAATATATTATTTTCCCTTTTTATTTTCTAATATATTATATATCTGAATACATTTTATAATATATTGATTATACATATATTATATAACATATAGCAAAATATACAAATGATTGCCGCCTTCAATATATTGCAATATATTGGAAAAAATAAATACATATAAGAATATATGCCTAATATATTACATTATATTTTCCAATATACTGCAATATATTTTTGTTTCATAAGGTTATGGACAATTTAGTGTCTCCAGTTAACCTATCTTGTCTGTGGACTTAGGGGAAACCGGAGCACCAAAAGGAAACAAAAACTTAAACGTGTAGAACATGCATGTGCAGTTTGTAATAATTTATTTTTGTTATTTGGCGTAATGAATCATATTATGATGCGAGAGCATGAAACGGAGCCTGATAGCGTTTGTTAACTGCATAAATTGCCATTAAAAACCCTCCCTGAACTATGCATTAATAATAATTAATTAATTAATTAAAGCTTACCTGGACACCCACTGTCCCCCCATGTCCCACTGGTCAACGCCATTCGCAGCTGGCAGTTGTTTACTTACAGTACGTCCTCCGACACGGTCTGTGCAGAGCAAGAAACAAATAATTGTTTTGTTTAAAGTTAGCTGTGCAAGCGGTCTTATATAGTTCATTAAGAAGAATATCCACAGCAAAAGTTGTTGTTTTTTTCTTGAGACGCACCTCTGGCCTCCAGAACCAGGACGCTGAGTTGAGGGTTTCTCTTTTGCAGCCTGCGAGCTGCGCTGAGGCCGGAGAGTCCCGCGCCGACTACAACTACGTCAAACTGATCCTCACTCATTCCTGTAGCGGTTTGAACAAATAACGCGATGAAATCTGTTATACAGGCGAATAGAATGCCTCGACTGTCCTGCAGAGAAGCTGTAAAGACAAGGGAGTTGAAAGTTCGTCTTTATTATGCACACTTGTTGCTGCCACCTATGAACTTGGCACTTCGCTCTGATAAAGGGTTGGACTAAGCGGATCGTTGACTGTGGTGGGACACCGGAAGATAGGCTCCTTACTCAGACCTCCCACAAACTGACCATTGTGTCTTTTTGGATTTCTGCGTGGCTAAAGTGTTAAGTATTATGTAAACCCCCAAACAATAAAAAAAATAAATAAATAAACCAATCTATATAAAAAGACAAATATGAAAAACAAAAGATTTTATAACAGCAAAAAATGCATTTATCACACACACAGCATGCACAAAGTGAAACTATTGCCTGCTTTTTGGGCAACAGAAACGAAACAAAACAATAAATAAATGTAAAAAAAAAAAACAAGTGCATAAAATAATTTCACCTATAGGGGTACAACACTTTTTTCTAACTTTCTTCTGAATAAATCGTATACATTTATATTTAATGGGTGTGTGTGTGTGTGTGTGTGTGTGTGCGTGCGTGCGTGCGTGCGTGTGTGTGTGTGTGTAAAACGCATGAGTTGTTTAACTAAATGAATAGCATATAACCTTTGACCCAAACAGTGTTATTTTGTTTATTCATATTTTTTAAGAAACATATTTCTTTTCCCAACAGCATTTCTGAATTGCATGCCATCTGTTTACCATCCGAGTCTCATATGTGAAGCCAAAGTTGCCGAAGCAGCTGCTAAATGTCCTAAATGTATGTATTTTCATGATCTTTCATTCTCAGTTTCTCAAAAAGCATGGGCATTTCTTAAAGATAAGGTTGCAGTGGCCTATTTTTGCCTGCATGAAGGAGTCTGGCTGTTCTTTGTAAAGGAAGGAATCACCTTTAGATGGACTTCCATTGCATATTTGCTTGATGAAAAAAAGCACTGTGCATAGAAAGAAAAAAAAAACAACAACTAATCAATAAACATAATTTATTTAAACAGTTGCCCTGCATGTTGATGTACTCAAACTTCCCAATAATGCATTATTATGTCCTTTGTTTTTCTGAGTGGAGTAACCAGCTGTCACCTGAGAACAGTCTCTGTGGACCACATCACCATGGCACCACCTTCACTTGATACCAGAGGGGACTCATTGTCTCACAGAGGAGCCATTCAGAAGGTGAAATGCACGAAGACTAAATCAGAGATGAACTGGCTCTCAATGTGTAAGTCTCTACATATTATTTTACAGATATATCTGTGTTTTTATGGCCTATTTTCTTGCTCAGATAAATGTTTGCATAGTGGAACCTGTTGTTCCGGTCGATCAGCATAAAATAGCCAAAATGTTTCGTCTCGTGTTGTGCAATGTATGGTACGGGATATATTTGGCTGAACAATGAGTTTACAGGCTCTCAAAACAGTGTAGGAGGAAGAATGGAGTGTGTTACAAAAAGAAAAGCAACAAAGATGTGTTCTTTTCTCTTACCAGAGGGAAGCAGATAAGAAACTGTTCGCTTTGTGGTTGTGAAAAATGTCTTTGGGTCACAACAGGTGCGTATTTCTGACTTTTGCTGATGTATAATATTTTCCAGGTTTTGTGTCCTATTTTTGCTCTTTATATGTTAGATACATGTATTCTACCATTGGACAGTTTATAACAAGCTGGAGCATTTTGCTAACGTATTACGTTTTTTTTTTTTTATGTTTCCTGAATGTTTAAAATGTCATTTTTGTTTACGGACCAATCTAACAAAAGGTGCAAATTGAAATAAAAACAAGGTGACAAGATAGTGGAATCCAAGATTTGGAGACATAAAATCTTTGACTAAGAGATTTACAAGCTGTTTTTTTTTTTTTTTTTTTAACTGGGTAAACCAAATTAGGTAAAGAATGTTTGCACAGTACAAGGGTTAAATGTTTTAAAATATTTTACTTTATACAAATGTTAAGGTAACATGCTATTAGACAAAAAACCCAACTAAAGTACCATAATAGAAATAACATTTAATTTAATACATTTCATTTTGTGATAGACCATACTTCACAGTACTTTTATGGAAATTCACTAATAAATTACACAAAGTTTAAAATGGAATAAAATAACAAACTGAGATCCAACAAAGACAGAACTGATCATTAATTATCGGTGTAAAATAGTTGTCCTTTTTGCAGTCTCTTTTCATTTCTAGACTCAAGCGTGTGTCTTAAAAATTTCAATCAGCTGAATGGGAGGAAGTGGCACAAAGAAAGGTGTCCAAACATGAATGTACAAAAACACTGCTGCAACACAAGGTACTGTGGGTTCAGACTGAAAGTTCCAAATATTTTACCCAGCAAGACATGCTCATTATCTCCCTCACAGTCACTTTTCAGTTGTGCTCTTTTTCTCTAGCTTTCACTGTCTTTTTACTTCAATCTTTCACAGATGTATGAAACAGCCTTGCGTGAGACTCACAGGTTTGTTCCCGTCATCCTCATTTATGATACTGACTGCGCTCGCCATGCTTTCTCTCAAAGCAAGTAAGTTTCTTTGCAAAAAAAAAAAAAGGGTTGTACTTTGAAACTTGAGTTCTGACACGTTCTAGATCAGGTTAGTTTGAAATTCTGCTCACAACACTGCTAAAGTTCCTTATTCAGGCCTGAAAGTTATCCTTCATCCAAGCCATGGATGTTTGATGGGATTTATTCACAAGCATCTGGACCAAATCCAGATATTAGTAATTTGGAGAGTTTCATTATATGAACTCATATGAATCATTCATGAGAGACCAGCAGGACAGACCGTGAAGCCAGGAGCGTATGAGGGATTTTGGAATTACAGGCTAATTGAAAATGACCATCCTTAGGACTTTGAAAGACAGGGAAAAAGTGACCTAGAAAAAGCAGAATAAATCGAAGACTAGCTTATAACTTATTTCTTGTTTGAAGCTTCATAACACATTTAACAGAAAAGTGTCTTTTTGTCTTATAGTTTGTTGACCAAAAAAAGTTAGATGTTTATCGTCATTCATAATATATATATCAATATATATATCATTCATAAAAAGATACAGCTGGCATTTTTTCAAGTCATTGATTTCCTCTGAAATCTTATTTTCGGAATAGCAGTTTTCAATTTATGTGTAAAATAAAGTCTGTGTTTAAACGTTCATGTTCTGCAATATAAAATACACAGGGTCTTTCTAAAATGTGGATTTTGGAACCATTGTGTGCTAAGTTGCTAATAAGTTGCTATTAACTACAACTACCAGAAGAGCTGCAACTACACGAGGATGTGAGGTTATGTTGTTAGTCAGTATAGCAACAAAATTCATATTGTAGATTTGACTATGTAATATACGGATAGCCAATTTCTTTCACGTATTTTTTTTTTTCATAAGAACAAGTCAACATTATAAAATACTAAGTAATAACGAGATTGTAAAGCCATAATTCTGACATAAAAAGTCAAAGTTATGACCAAAAAAGTTTTTATATTAATGACTTTATCTCATTATTCTGACTTTTGTTTCATAATAATAACTTTTTATCTCAAGTAATTTGACTTTGACATGAGTGTGTGTTTTCTATCATTATCTTTTTATCGCGTAATTTCGACTTTGTCATATAAATTTTTTTTTTTTCTGTCATAACTATTACATTTTTTCTCATGAGGTGGAAATGGGCCTCCATGGTGAATATGTAACAAAAGATTCAAGTTTCTTCACCAGTGTTGGGTATAGTTACTTTGGAAAGTAGTTAGTTAGGTTACAACGTTACCATCAATTAAAAGTAATCAGTTATGATACAGCGTTACCTATTCATAAAAGTAACGCGTTAGAGTACTCATGCGTTACCAAAAATTAAAAGCCGTTTGCAGCGGCTCACACATGACAGACACAGCCCCCGGCCCCTTTAAATGCACCTAGAAGTCGTGACTCCCGACAATGAATAACGTCAGTCATCCGACTAAATTAACACTGCAGGATAACAATAACAGGAAAGACAGTCAGCAATCGGCTATTCCACATGGCGTTTTATTTATTTATTATCACAGAACATATTATTAATCAAAATTCGCACCTAACGTTACCCAGCCCGGGTAGCCTAGGCTACTGTATATTATGAGCACCACAAGATAACTCCTGATTTTTCTTTAACTTTAAATAATGCAGTTATCAAAGTACAAGTATGCTTACTTGTAAACACAACCTTAAACAGGCTTGCAGATTTAAATCCATTTAGAAATGATGAACAACCAGCCAGCCAATGATCTAACAGAAATTAACAGCTGCCTGTCAAACAAAAATGATAACAAACCGAATTAAATCCTTCACTGCCACACAGGCAAATGACAAATCGCTTAATAGCCGAACTAATTATTATTAAAGTGTCACTCACAGTCACAAGCCTAAATTCGCTTTAACACAGTCCTCTTACATTTACTCTTCAAAGTAGTGATTAAAACGTAGCGTTAAATTTGAGGTAGAATTTTTGGCGGTCGACAGAAGCTTTTCACCAAAGCAGAGTGTGCATTTTACCGTTATGTTCTTTTCTTTTTCGTTGACAAATTGAAAATAATGTGCGTACTTCCATAAACCAAGCGCTGTCCTCTCTGCTATCTTGCCGGGAGTTCGAAAAAAAAAAAAAAAAAAAAACCACACACACAGGGTCAGGCGCAGGGCACAGACGCATCACAGCCATTGACTTTACGATCACAGAGCTTCGGCTCCGCTGATACTGTACATCCGCAGGTGGCACAGTAGACCTAGGACAACTGTCTGACAAAAAGCAGGCTGCAGTCGGGATTTTCCTTTCCTTAAAATAACGGATTACTTTTTTTAAAAAAATAACGAAGTTACTGATTACTTACGCACGAAACTAACGCGTTAAGTTACAAATTTCAGGAAAAAGGTAATTAGAGTACTCTAACGCGTTACTTTGTAACGCGTTACCCACAACACTGTTCTTCACATAATGTTGATAGATGCACATTCATTTTTCGCTGAACTTTTGCAGATGTGACAGCAGCAATGAAAGTGACCTCAAGTGGGCCACAAACTTTGAAGATGGCTCAAGGGGAACCGGTTACACTAGACTGCACCTACACATCAAGTCAAGCAGACATAGGCGAGCTTGACATTGAGTGGTCAATTGTCAGCCCAGACACCACAAAAAAAGACCAGATGGTGCGTAAGGAAATCAGTCACTTCTTCTTATCCATGAAATAAATGACAAATTGGCTTCCCTATAGGCACTGTTTTGAACGGTCTCACTGATGATCTATTCAAAAACAACTATCAGCTTTAACTGATATTAAATATTTTGTCCATTAGATCATATCATACACAGGTGGAAGGAGATATACCCATGGTGACCCTGATTTAATGAAAGGTGTGGACTTCACAGCTACAGACCCTTCCCAGGGAGATGCATCTCTAACGATCGCCTCACTGACTGCCAGTCACGATGGAACGTATCAGTGCAAAGTCAAAAAGACACCTGGGGTGGACAGCCGGAAAATATCGCTGATAGTGATGGGTAATGTCATGTATAAATCTAGTCTTTGTATCAGTCTCATCAGTATTTACGTACACCAATGTGGTACTATAAAAACAAACTGTTTGTGTGAGAATCCTGGTAGTCCAAGGATTTTTAAGTATAAGTGCATTTTTTTCTACTGTATTTAAAATAGAATAACTTTAGATAGGATTTTACATAATTTACTTAATGCTTTTTTGTATAAATAATTTGATGAGAAAATAAAACCAAAGCTCAGGTGTTTTTTTATTTCTTTTCTTTTTTTAATTATTGTGTGCATGTGTGTGGTTTACCATTCATCAGTCATCACAAATATACAGGTCCTTCTAAAAAAAAATTGCATATTGTGAAAAAGTTAATTATTTTCCAAAATGTAATGATAAAAATTCAACTTTCATATATTTTAGATTCATTGCACACCAACTGAAATATTTCAGGTCTTTTTATTGTTTTAATACTGATGATTTTGGCATACAACTCATGAAAACCCAAAATTCCTATCTCAAAAAATTTGCATATCATGAAAAGGTTCTCTAAACGAGCTATTAACCTAATCAGCTAATTAACCTTTATACTGTTTCCTCATTATCATTTTCTTAAACTTCCACAGCTCCTAACAGGGCAGGGGTCATTACAGGAACCGTTGTTGGATGTTTACTGCTTATCATGATTCATGAGCTGTATGCCAAAATCATCAGTATTAAAACAATAAAAGACCTGAAATATTTCAGTTTGTGTGCAATGAATCTAAAATATATGAAAGTTTAATTTTTATCATTACATTATGGAAAATAATGAACTTTTTCACAATATGCACATTTTTTGAGAAGGACCTGTACACGATCACTACTCTAAACTGACGGTCACAGTGATTAACCTCATTCATTTCTATGTATTCCACTTTGTAAATTTGAAAAGTCAGCATTTGCATTAAATACAAATAATTGTGCTTGTGTATAAATTAAATTTACAAAATGAACCTACAATAGCAGAAAACAGCTTTTGCTTCAGGCAAAACTCAGAACCATTGAAAAAGTGTTGGAAAATGATTTTTCCTCTAAAAGGTTTATTTTGAAGAGAAATCCTTGAGGATAATAGCCACTTTGCAGAAGTTCTTTTAGCTCTCTACAAAATAACACAGTGCAATTATTTAAGCTGTATGGGTGAATTATAACAGTTGTTTGATTCTCTGTGGCAGTGAGGCCGTCTGTGCCGAAGTGTTGGGTTGATGGCGTTGAAGCCGTGGGTGAGCCAGCATCTCTCCGCTGCAGATCAGATCAAGGCTCTGCTCCTCTGCTGTATTCATGGAGGAGAGAGAGCGGAGGTTCCATTCCTCCAGATGCCATTCAGAGTAAGTGCTACCTCTGCTGATAATGTATTGTAATGACATGCTGCTTGTCCATCAGGTGATTCCCAAACGTTTTGACTCTACAAAACAATATAAAAAACACCACTTTGATATTTAAATAATGTCTTTATTTTGATAGAAATTATGGCTTTTGCAGAAAAATGTGGAAACTATTAAAACATTAAATAGAATTTAAAGATGTTTTGGATTGCAGTGACAGTACCTAAATAAATAAATAACACACACACACACACACACACACACACACACACACACACACACAACCTGTAAGTGTTCTTCTTAAAAAAAATAAAAATCAAATCTGCATGCATGGAGCATTTGTTGATGGAAATGCTGGAATTTAATTATCATTCAATCTTAGCAAGGATTAAATAAGTTATGTACGTATATAATAATATATAGACATTGTAAAATATTTTCATATTCAGATTACATTTTTTTAAGTAAATACCAACCCTTTATAATTATATAACAGTTATAAATAGTACTTGAAATAAATGTATATTTTTTCTGTTAGAATAACTTTTCTACAAGGAGGAAAAGAAAGATACTCCCACAGATTCGCTGCATTATCATTGTGGTTATTAATTAATTATATATTTTTTTTTCTTTACCACATATAGACTCCCTCACAGGAGAACTTCTAATCAGCAACCACTCCGTAAGCCACTCCGGTGTCTATTCCTGTGAAGTTTCCAATGCTGTTGGTAAAGAGAGCTGTCGGCTTAACCTTCAAGCTTTCAAGCGTAAGTGAAGTGTAGTGCTAATCAGACCAGTGGTTTTATACTGTTTCCTCATTATCGTTTTCTTAAACTTCCACAGCTCCTAACAGGGCGGGGGTCATTACAGGAACTGTTGTTGGATGTTTGCTGCTCATCATGATCATTCTGATCATTATATGGCTTCTCATCTTCAGATGTAACTGGAATCGACATGAGAAAGAGTTCTCCAATGACATTAGGTGATATCAACCCCTCCATTTTTCTTCATGAATCCATCCATTTCCTTCAGTTATGTAAAGTTTGATGATGATAATGAGATTTTCTTGTCTTTAAAGAGAGGATGTTCCCGCGCCTGAGAGTCGCCCTACCAGCCGGATTTCCAGCTTCCGTTCAGGTGTGGCCTATAGCCAGGTGGGCCAAACCCAAAATGAGCATCCGCTCTCAACTAACACCAGCTATAGCACTGCAAAGTATGACAGCAAGTTTGGCTATGCTGTATGAGATTCTTAGAGGTAGTCATACTGAAAATTGTAATTAGTTTGCAGTTACTAAATGAATGACCTTTTAGCGGATTTGATCATGTTTCAATTTACAAAATGGAATCAACATGCTGTCTTGTAATTGTGTAACATTCGATGTAATTATACAGTAGATGTAATATGAGAGAAGGATACATTATATGTCTCAGAATAATGATGCACAAGCAGGTCTAGATCATATAAGGTGGTGATGGTATTGGTAGAACTCTTACCAAGACCTTAATCCAATATTTGTATGTGAAGAGCTTCCAATATTGATGTGTTTTGTTATGATTATGTACATAAATATATGTATGCTTTTTCTGAGATTTGGATGTTTATGGTTATGATCGAACAAGCCATTTAAATTCAATGACAAAAAGAAATCAAATAATAATAACAATAATTTGATGTATAGACTGATAATTTTCTTTATTCTAAAGTATTTTTATTTGATAAAATGTTATGTTTTGCTGTTGTTTTGTCTCTATTTTTGCCCAAAAGATATTACTAAAATGCATTTGATTTTTTTTTTTATATTTGTTTCTGCCCATAAAGAATTAAAGTTGTTTTATTCAACAATTTTACAACTTTAGATGTTGTACTGAAAAGTTGAAATTTGTATGTTGAATTTGCAATAAATTGTTTTAAGAAAGTCATTTGCTGACAAATAACAAAGACATGATACTTGTTTGAGGTTAGCCAGGAAGAGGAGTCAGAGGAGCACGTGGTCTTGAGATACAGCGGGGATAATGTTCAGAGAGAGTTGAGAGAGATAGAGGTTCAGAACATGACATTAAAAGAGCTATTGAGCACACAACATAGGGCACAGACTTGGTGGGTTTTGTTACATGTCACCCAAAATCATCACAATTAAAAGAACCAAAGACTTAAACTACTTCAGTCGTAAAATTACAAATGACTTGCTTCTTGCGTATGTTCAAGGCTGCATCTCATTGCTAGTTTTAATTGATTTTAGTGCTGCATTCAACACCATAGATCATAATATACTCATAGATCGATTACAAAACTATACAGTTATTCAAGGGTAGGCTCTAAGATGGTTTAGATCCTACCTCTCCCATCACTACCACTTTGTTTATTTAAATGGGAAGTCATCTCATTTATCACCAATAAAATCTGGAGTGCCACAAGGATCCGTCCTAGGTCCTCTGCTATTTTCAGTATACATGTTGGCCCTTTGGCCCTTTGTAATTTTATTAGAAAATACTGGATTAGTTTACACTGTTATGCTGATGATACTCAACTATGTATCTAAACGACACCAGATAAATTATCTAAGCTAACAGAGTGTGTTAAAAATTTAAAATATTGGATGACCAATCATTTTCTCCTATTAAATTCAGATAAGACAGAGATATTACTAATAAGCACTAATCACCACTAATAAGCTACTACTAAATATTGTAGAAACGTAATTTTCTGTAAAGTTGCTTTGCAATGAATTGTATCATAAAAAGCACTAAACTTGAATTGAATATAATTGTTCATGGAGGCTAGAAGAGAAAAACGCCTTATATTCAGGTGTGCATAATTATTGACCAGGTTTTTGTTTACAGATAAAATGAGCCAAAAAAAGAGAGGTTTAACAAAAAAATATATATGTTACATGCCCATTAGAAATATTCAAAACTAATGCAATACTAGAAATTGGACCATTGGACAGCTAATAAATAAATAAATAAATAAATAAATATGGAGAAGGAAAGATTCATATTTTAAGGAATAAAGGTGAAGAATTAGGTGTGAAATCACCAGGAACAATTTATTCTGCAGTGCCACCATTTTCCAGAACTACAACCTTCCTGGAGTCTCCACAAGTACAAGGTGTCAGGTTCTCAGAGACTTAGGTTAAGTAAAGAATCCTAAAAAATGACCCCAACTGTGAATGAAAAAAAAAAGAAAAAAAAAAAATGAAACCCATACTTAAGTGTAGTAAAATACTTGAAGATTGTTTTACAGGCTTTATTGAAAAGTTGAGAGGGACTCTTGAAGGACATATCCTCTTTTACTGCTGTTTGAAGAATTTATCTTCCAGAATCAGGTGCCAGACAAACAAGACTGAAAATCTCAAAAAATAAACTGTCTGCACACTTGAATCCTTAAAGCAAATTTAATCACCAAGCTTTCGGTCAAACGACCATTCTCAGAGCATTCAGACAATAAATGTAGCAATCAACTTAGCTGTGTTCAAAACACATCAGGACAACCAACAGTGATTACCACACCTGTGAAAGCCCAGTAGGAGAGTTGTAGTCCAACGGTGGGAGTTGTAGTTTCGCAAAAAGAGGAAAAGAGAAGGTCTGCACATGTAAAAAAAAAAATAAAAAAAAAAATAATAATAATATATATATATATATATTTTTTTTTTTTTTTTTTTTTTTTTGTGCCCACAGTTTCAATAGCTTACTCATCTGATGCCCACCTCTAAATGCAGACGGCTCGCTTGCTCAACACAACCCGGCGTTACAGCAGCCATAATTCCAGCCAATCAGAGATGAAGCTGCTAAATTCTGATTGACTGCTTTGACAACCAATCAAAACATTCCTTGCATTACAACAGCAGAGGAAATATAGTGCGTGCATAATTATTATGCAAATTAAACTGATCATACTTTTTCCAAGCACAATTTACCAATTATCTTAATAACTATTAATATTGTATTTAATTATTTATAACTGATATTTAATTGTTCATGAAGGCTGGAAGTGAAAAATGCCTTATATTCAGGTATGCATAATTATTAAGCAGGTTTTCTTTAACAGATTGAAAATCTCAAAAGATAAACTGTCTGCACACTTGAATCCTTAAAGCAAATTTAATCACCAAGCTTTTGGTCAAACGACTATCCCCATGGCATACAGACCTCTGATCTCTGAACTCCATGATCTCCCTTCTGATTCCATTTTAGCTATGTTTGATGTAGAAATTCTTTATACCAATATTTCTCATGAACGAGGTATTACAGCACTAGAATACTACATGCAGAATCGCCCTGAGGATGTTAATCCTCCTAACAATTTCGTCTGTGATTTGGCATCATCAATCCTTAGATTAAATTTCTTTGCTTTCCACCAGGAAGAATATTCCCTCCAAGTTAAAGGCACAAGTATGGGGAGTAAATTTGCCCCCAGTTATGCTAACGTGTATGTTGGATTCTCTGAACAACAGTTTATTTTTAATGAGGACAGAAATCCCTTCTACAGTAAAATCATCAGATATTTTAGATATTTAGATGATGTCTTGTGTGTTTTTAAAGGGTCCCAAGATGAGCTGAATAAATTCAACAGTCACCTCAACAAGATGAGCTCAGTTCTAAAATTCACTGTAGAATCTGACTCCATTTGTGTGCATTTCTTAGACATGTGGATCAAACTAGAAGATGGTAGACTGACCACAACCCTCTATCATAAAGAGACTGATCGCAATTCGTCCCTTCTGGCAAGCAGCTAGCATCCCAGTGCCTTAAAAAACGGCCTGCCTAAGAGTCAATACTGTATATATATATATATATATATATATATATATATATATATATATATACAGTACAGACCAAAAGTTTGGACACACCTTCTCATTCAAAGAGTTTTCTTTATTTTCATGACTATGTAAATTGTAGAGTCACACTGAAGGCATCAAGGGCTATTTGAGCAAGAAGGAGAGTGATGGGGTGCTGCGCCAGATGACCTGGCCTCCACAGTCACCGGACCTGAACCCAATCGAGATGGTTTAGGGGTGAGCTGGACCACAGACAGAAGGTAAAAGGGTCAACAAGTGCTAAGCATCTCTCTGGGAACTCCTTCAAGACTGTTGGAAGACCATTTCAGGTGACTACCTCTTGAAGCTCATCAAGAGAATGCCAAGAGTGTGCAAAGCAGTAATCAAAGCAAAAGGTGGCTGCTTTGAAGAACCTAGAATATGACATATTTTCAGTTGTTTCACACTTTTTTGTTATGTATAGCAAAATATATAATATAATTCCATATATAATTCCACATGTGTTAATTCATAGTTTTGATGCCTTCGGTGTGAATCTACAATTTTCATAGTAATGAAAATAAAGAAAACTCTTTGAATGAGAAGGTGTGTCCAAACTTTTGGTCTGTACTGTGTATATATATATATATATATATATATATATATATATATATATATATATATATATATATATATATGCATAGATATATAATTTAATGCAAAGATAACTTTCGTACGCACATTTTCTAAAAGAATGCACTTTTGCACGCTCAAAATATAATCTTTCGCGTTCATAATTGTGGCAGAGATATAATCCCATAGTAATGCACGAATTACGCTGGACGCCAACCGCCGTTAAATTTTAAAAGAAAAAGTAGAAGAACCACACAGACACCTCTTGAATGCGTCAGCGTTTAGTGCAGTGCGTCGATTTTGAGGGAGGGGGGAGAAACGCGTAAACACTACTGCGCATGTGCAGCCGTGTTCTCAGACTTAGCTTACGGTAGTGATTTTGGTGTAGTATAGTCATCATGAAGGCTCTTAGAGGAATGGTGAGCGGAGCTGTGAGCGAAATATCATCCGCTGTTACCGGGAGCAAACACGTCGCCGTTCGGGAAAATGTCCTCGCCGTGACTCGTGACTACATTTCTCAGCCGAGATTAAGTGAGTGACCAGTGCTGACTATGAAGGGCCCTTACAAACAGAAACCCACTACTGTAACGATCAAATGATGTGTGTATGTCGCAGCGAATGAATGCCATGCTCTGTATTTACACTGCATCTGCTAATCGTCCTCGTCATGTTATTTTCAGCTAAAGACATTACACTTCTGATTTTTAGCATATCTGGTACTGTACATCTGTGATTAGTTAACGTTATGCGTTCAGGTGAATCCAGGGACAGCCTGCTAATTAAATTATATTTTCATTGCAAATGCGTAGTTTACGTCAAATTGCGTGTAAGTTACTTAAAATTCAGTTTAATGATAGGTTGGATTTCACAACTTATGACTTAAAATTAAATATGATGCAGATTTTAGAATGTTTGATCTGTATCGTGATGGCGTCATGGCAAGCGGTGCTAACAATTAGACTAATACTTCAACTAGTATCTATATTTATGTTATCAGTCCTTTTAATTACTTAATATTTCATATAAAGTAACATAGAAGTATTAGTACCTATTTTAAAAATATGTTACTCATATGTGTCAAAAACAATTGGAATACTAGTTTAAGTGAATAGTCAATATCTGAACAACAGCAAATTTAATGACAAAAATGTAAAATTTGTTACCAGTAACAACAGAATAGATGTCTTTTACTACTGGAGGCAGGACAGGAAAGAAATACATACTAGTATTCAATAAGATGTTACTAGTGAAATGGAAAGCTAGTGCTTATTAAAATAAGTATACCGGTAAGCAAAGTCCCTTTAAGGCAAAACAAAAAGTACTAATAACATAAAAATTATATTAGTTAGTTAAAGGAATAATGTTAAATTGGCTTGCTATAGATGGCAGCATCATCAGATGAATTGATGACATCACAGCATGCAAGGAGCTTTAACAAATTTTACATTTAAACTGGTTGATTCTCAAATATGGAGTCTTTTTAGTAAAAAAAAATAAATAAATCACATTATTTAAAACAAACAATGAATACAATTTTACAAATAACATTTATAAGGCATCATGACCTTTTATTTTCTGATTATGATCATCTCAGTCTGTTATTTATTTCTATATGGGTTTATGTTTTTATACATTATAAGCGACATTCTCATTCTTTTTCTTTTTTTTTCTTTTTAAAGAGACTTTGACCATATCATGATGTCATATTTTATAAGGTGATATGTGCTTTTTTTCTTACTTAATTTATTTTTCATCAATGCAGTGCTTACTGAACTTTGTTCATGTAATAATAATAAAAAATAAAAAATAAAACTTTGTAATTTTATTTAGACTAAAACCACTCTTGTGACATTGTTAACTGTGTGTACAGCATATAAAACTGTTGCTGGTGTTAATGGACCCCTGGTGATTTTGGATCACGTGAAGGTATTGGATTTCTATATTATTATTACCTTTGTTATACATCTGATCTGATTTGATTTGTATTGTATTTTAGAAACATAATGCACCAGAATCTGGCGCCACAACTCTCTGCTTACTTATTCAATATAAAAATATAAAATGTTACAATATAAAATATTTTCATATAAATTGTAATGATAACTTGCCCACATCTACACAATAACCCATCTAGCTACAGCTGTAGAGGTTTACCATTACTAAGATGTTCATTATTGTCTTTATAATCATGAATCCAGAAGCCGAGGCAATCATCTCATATGTTTGGAAAATACTGGATTACTCTGAGGTTCTTGATGTAACATTAACCTGTTGCTCAGTAGCATTCTGTATATCTGGTTTAGTTCCCCAGGTTTGCTGAGATTGTTCATCTGACTCTTCCTGATGGCACCAAGAGGAGCGGACAAGTGCTGGAGGTCACAGGCTCCAAAGCTGTGGTTCAGGTCAGGGAACGAGACCTTCTGAAACAGCTAGGTTTTTTTCCTCCATTGTGGAAATTTCATCAGTAGCATACCTCATTTTTTTATTTGTAGGTTTTTGAGGGAACGTCTGGTATCGATGCCCAAAAAACCACATGTGAATTCACAGGGGACATTTTGCGTACACCTGTGTCTGAGGATATGTTAGGTAAGAATAAAAAAAAGGAGACGTTCTGAAGCCATCTGATGTTTTTTTATGATGTGTATTTGCTAACACTAGGAGTGTATTACAGGTCGGGTCTTCAACGGGTCAGGAAAGCCGATTGATCGAGGGCCTGCGGTGCTAGCGGAGGACTACTTGGACATTATGGGTAAATTTCAATGAGGCCACGTTAATGATCATGCTCACATATTGTCATCAGTGGCATTTTTGAGTATTGATGGTATGTGAACCATCCAATTTCCTCCTGCTTCATGTAGGTCAGCCGATTAATCCTCAGTGTCGTATTTATCCTGAGGAAATGATCCAGACAGGCATCTCTGCCATTGATGGCATGAACAGTATTGCTAGAGGCCAAAAAATTCCTATTTTCTCTGCAGCTGGCCTACCCCACAATGAGGTAAGACCCCTGTCAGTTTTTTTTTATTTGTTTGTATCATTCTTTTCTGGTTTTTATCTTAAAGGTAGGAAGGATGTTGAATATATAAAAACATGATTACATAAAAGTTGATTCTCCTTGAAAATGCAGACATGCATTGAATTGGTTTTATTAAATAATTTTCTTTTCAGTGAGGATGCAATGGATTAATCAAAAGTGACAGTAAACTCACTTATAGTATTGCTTTATAATTATTGTATTATTCAATGTATATTATATTTATATTTCAGATAAATGGGTCTTTTGAACTTTTTATTCATCAAATAATGCAGAGAAAAATATATATCATGGTTTCCAAAAAAAAATCTGTTTTATACATTGCTTATAAGAAGAAATGTTTCTTGAGCAGCATATTAGAATGATTTCTTAAAGATCATGTGACAGTGAAGACTGGTGTAATGATGATGAAAATTCAGCTTTGCGTCACATGATTAAATTTTATTTTAAAATGCACTCAAATAATTAGTAGTTATAATTGCAATAATTGTTATCAAATAAATGCTGCCTTGGTGATCAAAAGAAACAATGTTTTTCAAAAACATTATAAAGTCTTATTGACAACCAAACATTTGAACTGTATTGCATGTAAAATGCAATGTCGCTGTAGCAAATGTAAAAATAATAAACACCGTTAACCAGACACAGTGGCTATGTTTACATGCACACTTTTTGGTTCAATCGGACTGAATTCATAACGATTGATGAATCTGATTGTAGTGTTTACATGAACGCTAAATAAAGTTATCCAGTTGATGTGCGCATTTTCTATGTCACAAGCTTCAAATCGGAATATATTTTTTTAGACATGCGCACACTGCTCAAATAGTGAAAGTGACATATAGATAATATTGAGTTTCTCAGTGTTTGCACAAAATAACCACTCTCCCACGTGGTTTCTTTATTTGTTTTCAGCAGCAAAATTATTATATACACCTTTATGGATAAATAAACATATAAACCGCTGTGCTGTTCATATTTATCATGAAAAAAAGTAAAAAGCCCCTCCCCGTGCCCAAAATGGGTTTCCTGTGGATGAGTATCCAAAACTATGGTGTGCTGCTCCACTTCACAGTTGCCGAGTGAAATGAGAGTTTTATAATGAATGGACATGCATTTATACAACACTTTATTCAAAAGGAAGAGCCGTCGTTCCGTGCGTCATACGTCATTACGTTATTTCATTGCACATGCGCAGTCCTTTCAGTTACATGGTTCAATTGATTGAGTGTTTACATGCACACTTAATCGTATTAGAAGAGGAATAAAACATCCCCTTCAATCCGATCGAAATTTAATTTGGATCGAGCTCAATCAGATCGATTAAAGTGTTTATACGAATGTTTTTCAATCCGATTGAGCCTTCAATCCGATAACAAATGGATTATTTGGGTGCATGTAAAGTAACCAGTGGCTCAAATCAAAGGGATTTATTGTCTTTTAACCACTGCACATCTTGTACACATCTTGACTTAGTAAAATTTTGGAAAATATCCAAAATGCCCATTTTTACCAAGTCTAATGTAGTTATCTTACAGTTGAACCCTCATTGTAATGTGCGTTTTTCAGATTGCTGCACAGATCTGTCGTCAGGCGGGTTTGGTGAAGAAGTCCAAAGATGTGATGGATTACAGTGAGGAGAACTTTGCCATTGTGTTTGCTGCCATGGGGGTGAGCAACACCTCTGATTAAAAGTTAGCAATCTACATCCATACCAGTGGGATATCTTCATGACTTTACTTGTATCTTCAGGTCAACATGGAGACTGCAAGATTTTTTAAGTCTGACTTTGAAGAGAACGGATCTATGGACAACGTATGCCTCTTTTTAAATTTGGCGAATGATCCCACGTCAGTATCTTCTAAAATATTCTTCAAAGTAAAGGGATAGTTCACCAAAAAATGAAATCATGTCATCATTTATTCACCATCATGTCATTCCAAACTCATATATAGTCTTTTGGGTTTTTAAATAGGGATGGCCACTTTGGTTAATGGACCGACATCCGTTACTTTTGAACATTAACCATTAACTGATATAAGATTAGAATATTAAATTATTATTAAATAAAAATAGAATAGATAAGTGTCCATGACCCTGACGTGTGAGTTCCGCTCCTGCTAATTTTTTTTATTTTATTTTGCCCGCTTCCGCAAATATTCATATATTGTTTAGAATTTTCACCCTATCAATATTTGGGTATTAAAACCGCTTTTGAATGCGCGTTCGCTGTTCACTTTTGATTTTATGTCCACTCACACTCAATGTAAAGAAGCACATCTAATCTTACAAGATCAGATTTTTGTGTGGGTGAGTTCAGAGTAAATTCCAGGTATAGGTCACCATACTTTGCCACACATTACTTCACATTTTCGGAAGGTCATGCAGGTTTGGAATCACATGAATGTGAGTAAATAATGACTCAGAAATATTTATTTTGATATGACTTGGACCACAATGTTTGATTTCCTGACGCAGGATTGAACGCATCATCACCCCTCGCCTTGCACTTACCTCAGCTGAGTTTCTGGCTTACCAGTGTGAGAAACACGTGCTGGTCATATTGACAGACATGAGCTCTTATGCTGAGGCTTTACGAGAGGTACGATGTGTGAATTTATACTGGAAGCCATTAACATCAAAGTTAAACATGTTACTTAATTTTACTTAAATTTTACTTATAACCATGCATTAAACCCTATCATTTTGAAGGTCTCAGCAGCTAGAGAAGAGGTTCCTGGGCGACGTGGTTTCCCAGGTTACATGTACACTGATCTGGCAACAATATACGAGAGGGCTGGACGTGTGGAGGGACGCAATGGCTCCATCACCCAAATCCCAATCCTCACTATGCCCAACGATGGTTAGCAAACCTACTCCTACCTACTCTTGTTTTAATCCTTTAACCATCATAAAGGGTTACCTTACTTATTTTCATCACCTAAACACAGATATTACCCATCCTATTCCCGATTTAACTGGCTACATCACTGAGGGTCAAATTTATGTGGACAGGCAGCTGCATAACAGACAGGCAAGAAACAAGCTTACAGTCTGAACATTAGTTATATAGTATGATTGAATCTCGTGTGTTGTTTCATAGTAATTGTTGATATTTCTGTGCAGATCTATCCTCCTATCAATGTACTACCTTCTTTGTCTCGACTGATGAAGTCAGCCATTGGTGAAGGAATGACACGCAAAGACCACTCAGATGTTTCTAATCAGCTGGTAAGTATGGACCTAAATTATTTTCATATTCATATTAATCAAAAGTGTTTTTGAATGAAGCCTCTTATGCTAATTAAGGCTGCATTTATTTGATCAAATTACTATATAGTTTTAAAGGGGTCATCGGATGCTAAATTAACTTTTAGATGTTTTTTTAACATAAATGTGTGTTGGAAGTGTATGTACACATCTATATTATAATGATAAAAATCCACCCAGTGGTTTTTATCTAATTCCTAAAAATAATGTCCCCTTTTTCAAATCAGGCCATTCTCAGTTGCTTCCACGATTGTTGATTGACAGTGCCATCTTACCTTAGACCTGCCCTGTGTGAGTTGTCACAATCCGACCACAATTGTTTCACTGCCCGAGCAGATGTAGATAAGAATGGCTCCGTAGAGATTGAGGTGTTTTATTGTTAAATGTAATAATGAACATAGCAGTGGTCATTTACTCCCCACATCTGAGCCACTGAAGATGCAGTGGATTACTTTTGTTTGTTAAGGGAATGTGCCCCCAATCTACCTAAATGTATCTACACTAGGGCTGCACGATGTGTCATTTAAGCATCGATATCGCAATGTACGAATCCACGATAGTCACATCCCAGGATGTGCGATGTAGGCTGTCGTAGTTGATCCGTTATTCATTAACTGTACGGGCCAGCTGCTCCCTGGCCCTTGACGAATGTGATTCGCGGGTTAATTGCACAGCTTAACCATCATAGAGTGAAAGTTTATCATTTGCATGTGTTTTTAAGTCCTGTCAGTTTAACAGTGCTGCATGTTTGTCTCTAATCAGCATCAAGACTAATTAAAGGGATACTCCATCCTAAAATGAAAATTTTGTCATTAAATAAACACATACAGTAGTCCAGCCTAATAATAATTTGTCTATATTAAAAGAATTGCTCTTACAAAACCTGTGTTTTGTATCACTAGTGCAGTGTCTGTTATCAGAGCATAAAAGCCCTGCCCGCGTGAGGCACACCGCTTCCAGCTTACTCTGTTCTGTAGTTTAATAATGATATAATGTGCGTGTTTATATTGCACCAAAATGCAACACTGCACTCTCTTGGGTCTACATCAACACAAGTCGATTAAATGAATGGTTTCTCAACATAATATAAATGCAGACAGACAGACACACAGAGATTCCTGCCTTTATCAGAGAGGAGCATATGTTGAGCCCCCTTCTTCTGAAGCTTCGAATATTTGATGTTGATTACTACCGAAGCTTTGAAGCTCAAAAAAACCATCACCTCATGGATCAGCATGATAATGCACGGCCCCATGTTGCAAGGATCTGTACACAATTCCTGGAAGCTGAAAACATCCCAGTTTTTCCATGGCCAGCATACTCACCAGACATGTCACCCATTGAGCATGTTTGGGATGCTCTGGATCGACGTATATAAAAGCGTTTTCCAGTTTCTACCAATATCCAGCAATTTCGCACAGCCATTGATAAGGAGGGGACCAACAGGCCACAGGCCATAATCAACAACCTGATCAATATTATGCGCAGGAGATGTGTTGCACTGTCTGGCCACACCAGATACTGACTGGTTTTTGGACCCCCCGATACAGTAAAACTGCACATTTTAGAGTGGCCTTTTATTGTGGTCAGCCTAAAGCACACATGTGCAATAATCATGCTGTCTAATCAGCATCTTGATATGCCACACCTGTGAGGTGGATGGATTATCTCGGCAAAGGACAAGTGCTCACTAACACAGATTTAGACAGATTTATGAACAATATTGGAGAGAAATTGGCATTGTGTGTACATAGAAAAAGTTTTAGATCTTTGAGTTCAGCTCATGAAAAATAGGGGCAAAAACAAAAGTGTTGTATTTATAATTTAGCTTAGTGAATATTCGTGCAAATCATTTGTAATCCAACTTCACTTACAGCAGAAGTGAGTATACATTTTTTTTTTTTTTATGAATCTTTGCAATCGCTGTTCCTAACAACAGGCTAGTTAGAAAGCTTCATGGCTAAATGTGGTTAAAGTAAACATTCTTTAAGAGCACGGTTCATCACCCTACAGAAGAGGGGGCGGGGTCAGGAGAGCTCATTAGCATTTAAAGCAACATGCAAAAAATTCGGTGTTCTGCAGAGCTGATTTTGACAAGGTTAAAAGGGTGTTTTTTACACTGTCTTTGAGAAATTTTAACCAAAGTATGGTATTGACTTTTCATTTATACCCTAAAGAATCATATCAACTTGTGGAAAATGGGCATCTGATGACCCCTTTAATATTTTTGCAATTTGAGGATGTTGTTTATGGACATTTAAATAACTTATCATCTTTTGCAGTATGCTTGTTATGCCATCGGGAAAGATGTGCAGGCAATGAAGGCTGTGGTTGGGGAAGAAGCACTGACATCAGATGACTTGTTGTACTTGGAGTTCTTGCAGAAATTTGAGAAGAATTTTATTTCCCAGGGTAAGTAACAACAGGAGAGCACCTGTGGAATGATTAAAAAATTAACTTGTTCCCCATTAAACAATTAGGATTAGTTCACTTTCAAATTAAAATTTCCTGATAATTTACTCACCCCCGTCTCATCCAAGATGTTTACGTCTTCACATTCACACAAAAACATTCTAGGATTATTGTCTTTAGTTTAGTTGACTTCAACAGATACCAAATGTTTGAAGGTCAAAATTTCATGCAGCTTCAACGGGTTCTACACGACACTAGACGAGTAATAAGGGTCTTATCTAGTGAAACAATCAGTCATTTTCTAAAATATATATATGTGTGTGTATATGCTTTATAAACAGAAATGATCGCCTTGCACTGCTCTGTGATGTGATGATGATATGTAAACCACCAGCCAAAACAAATTAATTTAGGCTAAAACGAAATTGAAACCAACTTGGGTCTCTCCTTTGACACAAAATCAAATGTTCCCATATTTGCGATGTCTTTAAATGCCAATTTATAATTTATTTATCCACGTTCCAATATTCACGTAAAACAAAATGTTTTGCAAAACATTGTGGCGGTTCGAACACTTAACAGCACAGATTTGATTACATATTTAAACTGTTTTCTTATATATATATATATATATATATATATATATATATATATATATATATATATATATATGTATGTGTGTGTGTGTGTGTATGTATGTATGTTTGTTTGACTGACTGTATGTTGTTATGTACAGGGTGCATTGTCAAAGTAGCAAAGCCTAACTTTTTGTGCCAATGTGGCACCAGCAATCACTTGAGTTTTTTTTTTCCTATTAACAGTGAAAGCTATTTCTCCTTTTAGTCATGAAGATAATCGGAATTATAAACGGTTTGCCTTTATTTGTATACATTCACAATAAAAAACAAATCTCTGTGTGTAAAATAAACCTAAAGAAAATAGGATGCCGCTTTCTGCCATCTGTTTTCTGCCATAGTCAGATAGGGAGCTTTAATTGAACGCCGTTAATTTTATCTTATAAATACATAATCTTTGGCAGTATTCAGTGCATATGAATGCACAAGACGCATTTGAAGTTCTTTTTCACAGACCAAACTGTCTCAGACATTTCTTTCTTTTTTATATTGAACGTAGTGTAGCTGTTTAACTTGTCTGTTTGATCAAATAGCGTGCTTCTGCTTCGCCAGCTATGGAGAAACTGGTAGTTGATCTTAAGACAAAACAAGAATTCAAATTCTTAAAAAAATAACTTAAATTTAGGACAGCCCCAGACTTGACTTAATCCCAATAATAATTAATTAATGAATTTATTGGGTTATTTGAAACTAATGGTTATATTTAAGCATTACAACAACAGCAACATATAATACATAGGAGGACAATTTTTATGAAGGGACACCGATGACGCTGCTTTTTGCGGACTTCAAAACTCATTAGCAACTCTAAAACGAGTCGGATAGGGAGCTTTAATTGAACACCGTTAATTTTAGCTTATAAATACATAATCTTTGGCAGTATTCAGTGCATATGAATGCGCAAGACGCATTTGCAGTAGAAGCGCAGACTCAAATATCGGGAAACGTTCACTCAGATGAAAGCGCAAAAACATGGCACAAAAATGAATGAAACATATCGCTGCAGCCTGAGACAGGCTATTTTAAAAGTAACTGTTCAAAAACAGGCTGCATTAAAAACGTGAAGCTGAGCACCAGTCAAAGTCGCAACGACAATATACAGTCTATGGAGCATGCTTATTATGATTATTAGGGTAAGAATGTTTGCGAATATTATTTGATTATTTAATATTTAAGAATATATTTGAGAACTTAAGAATTTTTTCAAGAATTGCACTTGAGAACATTTTCACTAACTTCGCGAAATTTATCTTAAGAAATTTCTGAAATTATTTTGTAAGAAGATTTTTGTGAAATCTTCACCTGAAACCCAGGTGTTAAAAAAAAAGAAGAAAAAAGTTGAATGCCAACACACCGAACGAATATTCAAATAATCCAATATTCTGGTCCAGCTCTAGTGTTTACAAGTTAAACGCCATTTGCAAAAAATGTGCATAGTGTATGTGTCATTGGACATACAACAACTTTTGAACGGTCCTCCTTCTCCACATTTGTAAACACACTGAGTCAGTACTTCTGCCTACATCAGGTGTGACCTTTTCAAAGTGATTAGGCATTTCAGAGCAGTGCAAGGCAAGCATTTCGGTTTTTAAATGGCTGATCATTTCGATAAATAGGATCCTTAATCCTTGTCTTGTGTCGTATGAATCCATTTGAAGCTGCACTGAAACTCTAATTTTGACCTTCAACTGTTTGGTTGCTGAAGTCCATTATAAGGAGAATAATCCTGGAATGTTTTCATCAAAAACCTTAATTTCCTTTCGACTGAAGAAAACAATACATAAACATTTTGGATGGAATGGGGCTGAGTAAATTATCAGGAAATGTAAATTTAAAAGTAATCTAAGCCTTTAACACATTAAAATGTTTATTCTCACCAAACACCAAACAAATATTTTCTCAAGGTGCTTTGTAATATCGGTAAAAAAAACAACAATATATAAAAATTGTAGTTTATAGTTTGTTCTTTTATAGTTTTATAATTAACTTTCAGTTAATTCTGATTATCTGTCTCTAGTTTTATGCTTATTGGCTGACGTGTACCTGCAAGGGTTGCCACAAGTTTTCAGCTTGTGTATTTGATTTGCATGAAAAGCACAGTGGGCTGCTTTGTGTATATAACTTCAGAATGAGCATAACATGTTTTGTGGCACAGGTGCATATGAGAACCGAACTGTGTTTGAAACACTGGACATTGGCTGGCAGCTGTTGAGAATCTTCCCCAAGGAGATGCTGAAAAGGATTCCTCAGAGCACTGTGGCTGAGTTTTATCCCAGAGACTCCAAACATTAGTCTTACTTCCTTCTTTGTTTATTCACTTTGTCTCTCAATCAGCCATGAGTCTGCCCTCTTAACTTCTATATGTTACTCTGCTCAAATCAAGTACACTTGAGTCTACACTGATGGAATAAAACAAGTTTTCATTTTTGCTCTTGGTATTTATCATGTAAGTGTTGCTGAATAGTAAAGCAAATATTGTATTAATATTGTTGCTACACCCCAGTGTGAAAGTGTTTTTGTGTGTGAATGTAGCTCAGTGTTTAAATTTTTCTCTATGCTGGCAAAATTTTTAGAACAACTGACAAAGCTATTAGTATGCATTACAAAGCAGTCCATATCTGTACTTTAGAAGTGCCAAGTTGAATGTATAATGGCTTTATGCATTCTATGAAATTTTCATCGTTATAATGTATACACTATATATAAAAGTACATATTTATCACAAAGTATAAAAATAAGCCATATGTTCATACAGTGCATTACAAAGGAATAGAAAAGCACAGTGGCCCTATCAAATCAAAGAAAAAAAGAGCAATAGATTTATTGCTTGTCATGCACTGTTTTTGTATAAAAATGTCTAATTTATGTTTGTGTCAGCAGTATGTTTATTATAATTTATATTGGTGCCATGAATTTATGTACTGTGGTAAAGTGTGTGATTATCAAGTGAATTCATATGAAAGTAATTGTTGTCCTAATGCATGAACACTATATTTAAAATATTTATGTAAAACACTTGCTTCATGAAATAAACATTGATGTAGTTTAAATAATCATGCTGATAGTTATGAAATCTATTTATTGATGGTTTGGTGTTGATTAGTTTCAATGCTGATGTCATTTGCGCAAAAGGATGCATATTCATTTCACTAGGAAATTTAGTTTTGCACAGCCTTATTCAAGTAACTTGCTAGCTCAGACAATAAGAAAAGGTAATTGTTTTTATCGCCACCTAAATTTAGCATAAAATTTATGCCATGCATTTGCAAAAGTATGTAATGAGCTAAAAAATTAAAAGTTTTGCAAAAAAATATATATAAAAATATAGAATTTCAAACTAATGATTTTAATATCAAAATTAGTTTGATAAAAGTAATTAGCATGCTATCCTATTAACAGATTTGTATTTAATATAATGTATATTTTGTATAAGGTGCGTGTATAATATCTTATGTAGACATTACACAAAGGGTCTCAAGAGTTTTCACAAAACAAGCATCAATTGTCTTTTAGCCAGTTTCCCAGGTGAACAAGATTTCATATAATTAGTCATCTGCGTTAATTGGAATGGTGAAGGCATATAAAATACACTTACTTCCAGTTGCAAGTATGTTTGGATTTGTTGGTTCTGTGTGGTGGTTTGATAACGTGAACGTTGGGTTTTTGGAGTACTTGTGGGTTTTTTTGGCTATGGGTCAAGGTTGGAAAAGGTCAGTTTGTTCATTCAATCTGTGCTTGTGAATGACTCCACAAACATTTGTTAATGTGTCTTAAAATTTTGTAGGTTATCTTTGCTAGTAGTCTTCTTGTTTTGGAGGAATGCTGATGGATTTAAAAGTGAGTTGTGCTCTCTCCCTCTTATTTAAAGGAATGCGTTTAGTGAGACTTGTGTAAAAGCCTTCTGTTTTAATTCTATAGGTGGAGCATATTCAGAGTCCCATCATGGGTGGGGTCAGCCTTCTGATGGTCTTACCCCCCATGCAGTCCAGTCTTCCATGTCAGAGGTCCATGTGACTGGGACTTTGCCTGTTGAAGAAGTGGGCTCCAGTTTGTTCCCTACTAAGCCCCTGAAGAGCAAGTCAAAATGGAATCTAGCTCAGTTTGTCAAAGGTGGTTCCAGCAGCTATCCATCAATGCCCGATGCCCAGGCTACTCCAAGCAGCTCTGTATCAGTTTCCTTGCCTCTGTCCCGGAATCAACAGTCTTCAAGCAGTTTTGCGTCCTCTGGATCAACTGTTCCAGGTGTTACTGGGGGACTACGTTTGGTGACCCAATATGCTGCAAGTGGTTCTAGACCAGTTTCTACCCTAAGAGAGAGAAGTAGCTATCCTGCCCAGCTTGGTGTTTCTAGCCAATCCACCAGTGATTCTTTGCATGTGTCCAGCTCCCAAGAAACCCAAAGTGCTTTCAGTCAGTCCACCAGTATCTTGAGTTCCCAAAAGCAATATAGTGCTGCCTCTCAGGTCAGCTCTGGGGCTCAGCTTGGGGCCTCTACTGGTTTGCTCCCGCAGAGAATGAGCAGCTCTTCCAGTGGTTCTGTCCAGTCTCCAGGTAGCACAAGTCAGTTTGCCCTCGGGTCTTACCCATTTGCTGCAAGTGTGTCACTGTCCTCCCCACAAGCTGGTCCATCTACTGTTCTGGGTCCTCAGAAGCAGCTGACCTCTACCTACACTGGCAGCTCTGGCACCCAGGCAGGATCCTCTACTCCCTTCACCCTGCATGGAAGTCCTGCTTATGGATCAAGTCAGCCTCAAGGTACCACAAGTCTGTCTGCCCCTGGGTCTCCATCCTCCTATCCAGGTTTATCCCAGTCCTCACCCCAAGGTGTTGCCAGTCAATCTAGTTCACAGAAGCGGCTTACCTCCGTCTACCAGATCAGTTCTGGGCCTCAGCTTGGGGCCTCTACTGGTTTGCTCCCGCAGAGAATGAGCAGCTCTTCCAGTGGTTCTGTCCAGTCTCCAGGTAGCACAAGTCAGTTTGCCCTCGGGTCTTACCCATTTGCTGCAAGTGTGTCACTGTCCTCCCCACAAGCTGGTCCATCTACTGTTCTGGGTCCTCAGAAGCAGCTGACCTCTACCTACACTGGCAGCTCTGGCACCCAGGCAGGATCCTCTACTCCCTTCACCCTGCATGGAAGCCCTGCTTATGGTGGATCAAGTCAACTTCAAGACATGAGTCACTTTGCTGCTAGCAGTCCATATGGAGGCTTGTACTGCAAATGTGCGTTGTCACCTCCAGGTGTAGACCATCCCTCTACTTTTCAGAGTTCACAAAAGCGGTTTACCTCTAGCTATGGAACCCAATCAGGGTCTTCACCATTTACTCTGCAAGGAAGTGTCACTTTTGATGGCTCGCAGCCTCAAGGTGTTGCCAGTCAATCTGTTCATGGCTCTCTGAAGAAACTTCCATCCACCTTCGTAGGCAGCTCTGGAACCCAGGTAGGGTCCTCTACTGCTATCCTGCAGGGAGGCACTACTTATGGTGGATAATCTAAGCCTGAAGATACCGCAAGTGCGTTTGTTCCTGGGTCTCAGTCCTCTTATGCAAGTGTATCACGGTCTTCACCTCAAGATGTTGCTGGTTCTGGTCCTGCTGATTTCTCAGCAGTTTACTTCTACCTTCACCGGCAACTGATTCAAGTGCCTTTCAGAATTGAAACCCCAATAAAGGTTGGATGTCAAGCAGTTTTTGTGTGGGGGGTGTGTGTTTTTTTTTATTTTATTTTTTTTTAAAAAGGTGCAATGTACAGTTTAACCCCTTCACTGTCAAAGATCAGTAATGACTTCCGCTTATGTCCATCTAACAGCCCTCTTTAATTTATACTCTTACTTGATCGAAAAACAACATTGTTAGGCTCGTTTGACCACGGTTTTGATAAAACATTGCAGTGACAGTTTATGACCGGAGTGCAAAATATGTCATTTAGAATATAAATTCACCACACATTCGTATTCTGCTTCACTGAATGGTGGCAATTGCTTATCGTCCAAAGATGCATATACATTGAGATGTTTGCTCATTGTTCTCTGTCCTCCTATGCAAGTGTATCATGGTCTTCACCTCAAGATGTTGCTGGTCCTGGTACTGCTTGGTTTACAGAAATAGTTTCTCTACCTCCACAGGCAGCTATGGTAAACTGATATGATGCATGTGTCTTTCAGAATTGAAACCCTAATAAAGATTGGAAGAAAGGGTTTTTGTCTCTCTGTATGTTAAAGAGCCCCCTTTTAAATGTCAGTGAAATTGGTTTCAGTTCAATCATGGTGATAAAATGTCAGTGATCTGTATTCACTACAGTTAGTTTCATTAGTGCAGCTTTCAGAGTAGTGAAAGCAGAATTATATATTTTTTTAATCTGTGATTTACTTCTGTAGGTATGACTAGGGAATTTGATTTCCCACCAGAAACCCATTTAGTGGGTTCACTTTGTAGTTCATTTCATATTTTCAAAATCATGATTTGTTCTGAAAACTTTCAAGAGTGAAGCTACAAGAAACCGTTCCAGCTTTCACAAAATAGACTGTAAAAAAAAAAAGGTAAACGTAAAACTGATTATTCTAGAAAAGGGAAACAAAGTATACACAGAGCTGGAAATGCAATTTAAATTTCACAACTCTGTATTTCTCAGTTTATAATTATCATCCCTGCTATACTACATACTTTTGTTTCATGGTTGCTGTAAATGCGGGCGTACACAATGCGATTTTTGCTTTCTTACGAGTTCGCATGCATTTTTTTTTTTTTTTTTTTTAAATCTTATGGAAATCGCGTATTCTCGTATGGTCGCGGCTCGTATCATTTGCGATGAATTACGAGCCGAGCAGAGTGGCTTACGAGCACTTCCCGACTTCCATGTCTAAAAAGTTTGTGAGCTATCGGTTTGAATTTGTGCAGTTGAACGAGCCGATTTGTTGATTTATCTGAAGTTGACCAATCACGAACTAGGAAAACCACAGAAGAAGAAAGACGAAGACGGCAGCACCCCAGCGAATGTGGACTATTGACCAGGAGGATAAACTCGCTGAAGTCTCACAGGAACAGCGAGCGCTGTATGATGTTTCTAGCAATGTGTTCCAATGCCTTTTTAGTTCTCTCTTGCTCTCTCTCTCACACACGCATACGTAGTTTACAGGGACACTCCATAAACGTAAAGGTATTCTATACTGTATATCCCCATACATCTATCCATCACAGAAAATGCATGTTGAAAATTTATATTAAACGCTGTATAGTATTTTTTAAAAGCCATTTGGTTTACGAGGGCACAGGAATTGTCTTCACAAACCATGTTTACATTGTAATAGGGCTTGGGCGCCGAGTTGTATTCTGGGGCGTGGCGGCCCTGTTGCTAGCCTTGCGAATGTAAACATACAGCAAGTTGAACAAGAAGAGATGAGTAGAGAGAAAGAAAAAAGATGTTAATATCGCAAAAATTATGTGGGAGTTATAGGAATACGCTAAATATGGATGCCAGGGACCGGTATGTGGACAAAATCGGCACTATAAACAGTTTGGAACCATATGAAATTCCCAACAAATAGTGGAGTACAGACGGAGACTTGCTGCCGCACTTTTGCATTACAGATATCTTCGGCTACCTTGTTTGTTTTGTGAGCGCCTACACTTCAGAATAGTTCCGAAGCTACAAGTCAGTTCACAAATGGATGGGTATTTTCCTGTAAAATATCCCGTTAGCTCTTCAATCGTACCTGTCAAGTCTCTGTGTTGTTTTCCTGTTGCTACTCCTTGCCCTTCCAGTGAAACAGCTGTTTTGCTTACTTGAAAGCAACCTTAGCGTGATGTTGGGCTTTTTAAGATAGCGTGGTTGTTGTGAGAGCACGATTTCACGCCAATCTGTAACTAAAGTCACGTTAGACCTAGCTTCACAAATCGCTTAACGTTGGTTAATGCAGCAGTTTTGTAGTCCAAATTCTTATGTCAGCAGAGGGTTAGCAACAAAAAGATGAATGTTGAAATTTCCCGTATTTTGGATGAGTAACGTTAACCCAAGAAATTTCCCTTATTTTCAATGTTGACTTAAGCTATATAAATGAATATTCAGATGTTATGGTCTCCGTGGTCGCGCTATGGGTCGCGCCTCCAAGCAGGAAAATGGTGTAAAGTGAATCCATTCTCATTTTATTTTTCTCATGGCGATTATATGTTGCGCTATTACACCCCACAATACAGCAACGGTTTACCATGGTTGAAATAGATTTTTAATTAATCAAATTAAGACACACGGATGAGAGGGAGTGTGTCTAAACACTGCGCAGTAGCCCGAGTAGCAGTAAAGGAGGCTACCAACGTGGCGGCCACGCCAAGTAATGACATCACGACGCCCAAGCCCTATACCCATTTCAGATATTTATAAATCATATACAAGAACACACACACAGGGTAACCAAACGTCCCCGTTTCCTATTGCTGAAAAATAACCTGTACGTGTAGGAAACAGTAACGGCTCGTATCAATATTTTATTTGCAGTTATGAGAGAGGAAGCACAGTGACATCAGGCACGTTCCACTTGAAGCAGCGCTGCACAGAATGATCACCTGTATGACATCAAAGTACCGCGAGAGCGAATGCATTGGATTTGTGTGCTCTCTTATCGCTCTCGCGGTACTTTAATGTCATACAGTGATCCTTCTGTGCATGCAGCGGTGCTTCAAGTCGAACGCGTCTATCATCTTCGTGCGATTGCTTCTGGAATTTGCGGGTTGTAAAATCGTTTCGTATATCATCTCGTCCGTACGATTTTCAGATAAACTCACTCGTGCCGTGTGCGTGGACATATGATCTTCCGACCATCCGAATTCGCACCGTGTACGCCCGCCTTAAGCAAAAACAACTCTTCATCAAAACTGCACTACAAAAATCACTGTTACACACACACACAAAAAAAAAAAATACAATAAAATGTTGTGATACACTACAGAGAAATTACCACTCTAAAAACGCATGTTATTACCAACCCGTTCTCATCTCAGGGCCTCATATAAGGCCGTTTTGTCACGTCCTTCGGCGTTTTCTGCCCACGCATGATGACAGGCACGTGGCTTTCAACCAACTTTATTGTAAAACCATCCACAATGTTATTACACACTCAGGGCTTCGCCAGTCATCAATTCACCTCATCATTGCCTACACGTAACGGACGTTTCCCCGCAACAACGACTTATGTTTGATCTATGATTAAGATTGTCTGCACCTAATGGAGGTCAATATTTTCCATTATTTATCTTTCAAGAGAAGTCTATTTGACACTTTCAACACCCTTATCGTCTGTGAGAGATGCTCGGCTTTACCACCTCCAATGCAACCCACCCGCATTTTACAGGACGCAGTTGGACTTTGCCAGCCAAGCCAAGTGCGTCATATCAGATGCTTTTTAGCAACAGTAGTGTGCGTAGGCTACAATTTCATTTAGTTTTAAATTAGCCTGTTGTAGCCTACTCAATTTAAACGTGAATGTGTTGTAATGGAAACAGGTCAACTTAGCACAAAGGGAATCATTTAAGATTTTAAAGGCAATTTGAACAGAATCACTGTTTCACGGCTGATCACTGAGATGCCCTGCAATTCACTGAACGAGCCAGTTAACATCAAATCTGCGCTGGATATTAATATCCAAACTATAGTGAAACACTATCAATTAGCACAGTAAAAAGATCGGCAGTTTAAGACTTATTAACTTGTAAGCACAAAACACAAGACACTTCTCTTTTCAATATGAATAAGGCTTTATTTGATCAATCTAAGACATATAAACTAATCTAACACTCACAGCACTCACAGATTCATACAAGTTGCAGGAAGATTGAAAGTTAGGGAAAGATGAGTTTAAGAGAATGGAAATATGAAATCCCAAGTTTACAGCAATACGTTAAATTGCATAGACATGAACAGCCATCAATCACGTAATTAGCCCTCGCATTGAGTTCCTCAGTGAGGTTAAAATTATATTAGATACACCAGTAAAGGTCACAGTCTGGAGGTTACTTGCGTCTCCTGTGAAAAAGGGAATCCCGGTGAAAGAGGTATCCCGATGTCGCTGATTGGCTGGAAGTTCAGTAGTCGCTGAAGTGACGTCTTGGGAAGGCCCGTGGTGGGGCGTTGGCTGAAAATGGAGTTGTGTGGCTGGTTGAAGTTGAACGCGCAGACGAGGTCGACGTTACAAAACTTAACTCATGAAACTCTCAAACTGAAAAGAAAAGAAAAGAAATAAAGTTTGACGAGACTAGGTGGTGTTCCTTCTCATCGTGGCTAAGTAGCAGCAGGCGTGCAGGCTGAAGCACTCTGCAACCGCGCTCAAAGAATAGTGATGACAAAAGGCATGGCTAAAAGCTAAAGCTAGGTAGCAAAGCTACAAGCTAAAAGCTAAGAGCAGACTAAAAGCAGACATGACAAATAGCAGAATCAAAGCTAACAACTAAAAGCACAGACATGACTAATAGCAGAAGCACAGCTAGAGACTAAAAGCAAAGATTTTATGGTGTCCTAAGTATTTAAACTGGCCTGTTGGCCACACCTCAAATGCTGACTTGACCAATCAGATATTGTCTTGGCTTGGGGGTATCATAAATCATATGTTTATCTTACCAAGCATGTGGTCCGAATTTTCCTGCCTTGCAGGGTCTAATTTTGGACATGATTCCTATTACCAGGTTATGATATATTTGACAAATAAATGATTGTCTGTTCTAATTCAAGCAAGCAGATTCAATCACACAACAAACATAGTTATGAATCCTTAAGCTATCCCATAGTTATTAAAAAAACATACACAATAAGTGATTATAACATGATAGTCAAATGTGTGGGTTACACATAAATGAATATGGAGTGAATCGATGGACAAGTCATGTTGGTGTTCATTTTGGTCCATATATATGTACAAAAAACTGTTTCTTTGTCATTCTCTCACATAGGGATGTTCTGTTGGAGACCAGAGGCTACAAAGCCCTTCCCCCTTAGGAATTTCAGTCTGGTTCTGCTGGGTGGGGGAAGTCAATGGAACTTGTGCAGTACTCTCATGGGTTTCCATGTGATGTCCAGCGTTGCATTTCAATTACTAACAACAAATTTGACAATCTCTTCTGCGAATTAAAATTGTCAATAATTGCTCTAGTGGTGTTAATGTTGAAAGCTGTTGTGTGAACAAGTTGGTTGGTTGGTTATCTTCCTTGGGACTTGTGGCACAGAATTTTATGACTTCCTGAGGAATTCGGATCGTGTTCCAACACAGCTTTGATAGACTCTTTAATTTGTCTGGTTCGACTCATTTCTGTTACAGTGTGCTAGGTGTGTGTCTCTCTCTCTCTGTTTAAATCTAGATTAAAAACACATCTCTTTCGCCAAGCAATCGACTAATATATTCAAAATTGTGAGTGTAGTTGCATCTGATCAATGCACATTTTTATTCTTTAGCTTGGGTTAAACTAATTAATTTTACTTTGTTGGATCAGCAGCTATGCTAATGATGTCTCTATTTGTTTCTATGTTTTGCCACATGATTTATATTCATTTTGAGACTGTCCTCCTTCTAAAAATGACCACATAGGTCGTTTGTGCAAGCAGCGTATTACGACCCATTATTACGTTTTCAAATCAAGTGCCCTCTAGTGGTCTTATTACGACAGTCTCGTTTGTAAGGTGTGTCGTCATCAAATGACCTTTGACTGTCGTTACCATCGTTACAGCTCACAAAAAGGAGAAGTGACCCAACAGTTCACCGAGCGTTGTTGTCCAGGTGTGTAACGTTAAACTATTTTATTTTATGGTTTATTTTTTTAAGGTACTGCTCGGATTCTTTGCAATTAATCTGGAAGTAAGTGCAGTTTGACGTTTACAGATTTGTAAATTTTCTTTACAAATCTGTTGCGAATGCCAGTGAACGAATGTGTAATACCCAGTGACCAAAACACTTACCATATTATTTACCATGATAACTGTTTTACTGAGGTATTTTTCTTTTCTGTTTTGCAGTTTCTTCATATCACATACATCTCAAGCTCCTACAACATTCAGTGTCCAGAGGCTCTTTTATGAAGTTTATTAAACTTTTTCTGTGTTTCAGTTGAAAGGAAGACCAAAGGAAGGCCTGTCAAACTCTATTCAAACCTGTCTTATTTGTGGAGAGGGATACATTTGACCATCTTGTGTGTTTATGGAGTAGACCAAAAGCTGCAAAGGCAAACATTTCCAGTGGTACGTCTGTGTTGGTCTGAGCATGTCAACAGAACTTTACTGCAGTTACATTTTGCACCAAATTTGTTTTTTGTTTTTACTTTTTTACATACCCCATAACCCCATCAGCACGAGCCCTGTGCTACATCAAAGTATTAATAATTCATACAATTTTGGCGAATCCATATGACATTGTACAAACGTGCTCTCCAGCTTTTCCTCCTGCTGTCATTGACCATTAGGAGTGGGCAGATCGATCTAAATATCTATAGTATCGATGCCAACTCTGGTATTGGTATCGGATCAATACAATTGTAATTTAATCAATATTTTAATTTAAATATATTATACTTTGCTCGTGTCTTGTACCTCTACAATCCAGAGCAAATGCTGCTTTCACATTCCAAGTATAGGTCTCTGCAGGAAAGTAATGGGAGTTTCCAGATCAGGGTGTTTTTACACCATGATACCTGATTGGTTGATGTAATAGTGACGTTAGGTTTAGGGGTGGGGTTGGGTAAGGGGGATCATTTAGATTGCATGATTTAGAAAGACCCAGCAGTTTGGAAAAACACCCACATTGTGATAAACGCCCACTTTTGCTCTGCAGAGACCTAAGTCTCTCACATCCTGGCTCACTTTGCTGCTACTCCCCGTCCTGCTGCTCTGCTATGATTCGTTGTTGTGTCGTCACGTGACACAACGCGCCAAGGAGCAGCGAACAGAGAGAGCGAAGCTGATACCAAATTCAGAAGGGGGGCTCAGGGAATGTTATTGCACAGGTATATTTGTTCTTTGTTTGTTCTTCAGTAATAATTGTGTGCATTTTATTTCATTTGCTTTTAAAACCAGAAAAAAGGGAGATTTTTTATTTTATTTTATTCTTTATTTATTTTATTTTTTTAAAAGGCTGTATAGAATTCATTCTACAGTGCCTAATAACTAATAATTTTGTGGACTTCAGTACATTAATAAAAAATTTTGCCTAAATAATTGATCATTCATCCATCTCAGAAATAATGACATAGACCTACTGCTCTCCCCTACACAAATTTTTTGATTTTTTAATTTTTTTAATTTTTTTTTAAATAAAAAGTATTGTATTGGTATCGGTATAGGCGATACTGACCCTATATGTATTTGGTATCGGATCAATACAAAATTTTGCAGTATTGCCCACAAATATTGACCATTGCCTCAACTCTCATGCAGACTGTGCCCATTGTAAGTAGTCAGAGCGTTTATATCCTAAAGTTTATATTGAGTCCACTGTATTCTTTATTAGTGCCGTCTTTTCCCGTTCTAACAGTATATCTGTCCACACCTCACAGTCTGCCTTTATTTCCATGTTGATTTTAATTGAACACATCTGTCTAAAAGCAAGTCTGGAAATGCTTTTTAACTTGTTATGACACATCAGATCTTCAGTTAATTTGGCCAAATTAGATCATTTTAGGCCGTTCACAACAAGAATAGTAACTACAATTACTATTGGTGGGCCACCCTGCCACGGCCATAACACGTTTCAAATAATTTTACTTAATTTATCTCTCTACTCAGGTCTTCAGTCACTTTGCCGTGTGCCTTGCAAGGACAAAACACATGCCTTCATCTTCTCCTGGTATCCTGGTGTTGTGCACCAAGGGGTTCTTCAAGTTGAGACTTGGTCAGCCTCTCAGGACAAACTAGACATCCCCTTCTCCTTCCCCTTAGGTGAGGAGCGGTCAGAGTCCATCTGCAATTAGTGACGATGACACAGGTGAAACTTAGTTAGCTACTGTATTGAAGAATTACAAATGAAATTAAAAATATTGGTGTGTGTGTGTGTGTGTGTGTGTGTGTAGACGTGGCTTTCTGCCGTGATCCAGTACTAAAGAAAGCCGTGAAGAAGTACAGGGTGAGACAGAAACATTAACACTTAACTTTTGTAATTCAGATCCACAGTAAATAAAACAGTTGTGTTTTACTTTTTCCTCCAGTGAATTTTATTTTATATAGTGAATGTGCAGTAATAGCAGTTCTTTCACTTTTAATCGTGTAAATAAATAGTGTTTTATATAGGTATAACAGATGATTGGCTTTCCAGTGGGAGGGGTGGGACAAGTTGCACACAACCGCCATCTTTGCCATTAGGGGTTTTCCTTATATAGTTGTATTGAGGATTGAGGAAGTGGCATGTCTCTTATAAACTGTCTCTGATATGACTCATAACATATGAAGGCTACAGTAGCCTAGCTAAAGTGGACGAGAATGCTAACTAACGTTACCAACCTCCCTGCAAAACTCACCAAAACTTTGTAGGTCTTGTCCCTCATGCTGGCACTTACAAAACCCACAAGCTGACCCTACACTCAACTACATGACCCGATCTGAAGTGGTTTTCACCCCTTTGAACGCTTTTGTTTTCCTCCTTGAAAAAAGCCATTATGGCAGCCAAGGAGATCATGATTGCACTGATAAGTCTACCGTGCAAAAACGCAACACAGGTTTTAATTTTATTAATTTTTTTATGAACAATCTTCAGACTTCACAGACATTCGGGGGGTTTAACAGGACAGTTACACAAGTTCCACCAATCAGATGCATCACTGTGGGATTGTAGGATTGTTCAGGATTGTTCAGGACCCTGTAATGAAGAACTTATCCAAGACATCGTGAATAAAAGGCATTTATCTCAAAACAAAGTTAGTGCCCCATGAACCTTTGGCGTTTATATGAGCGTTTATACTATCGCTAATCACAGCCGTAGCTGGTTTTAAGTCTACCATGTATGGTTACGTTCTTATGGCTTATACCCCAACTGTCAATGCAGAAATTGTATTGAATTTTTACTTCCGGCGCCGGCTGTGGGCAGGACTGTGATGCTCTATAAGGCTTTTCACTTATCAATCCACGCAGATTCTGTTCATAGACAGTA
Organism: Carassius auratus; assembly: GCF_003368295.1. Classification (NCBI taxonomy): domain Eukaryota; kingdom Metazoa; phylum Chordata; class Actinopteri; order Cypriniformes; family Cyprinidae; genus Carassius; species Carassius auratus. The sequence continues at coordinate 8,511,562 of NC_039277.1, read as the reverse complement.
GGTTCTGTTACTGAAGAATCCAACACGAGACAACAATATGGGTTAGCCAAACTGTTGCATGATTGGCTGTTAGCGTGTCACCCCCCACGTTGCTAGGTTACCAGAGAGCGAGTGCCTTTGTTCATGAAACCAAACTTGCTTCGAAATGGTTTCTTCCGACGAAGAAAAAAAAAATATATATCTAACGATATTGATTACATGTCTATCTTACATTTTATTCATAAACCTTAAAAACACACTCTTTTGTAGTAAAATATGAGCAGAAGATAAAAAAAATGGAATTCCAAAAAATTAAACAGTAAAAAATGAAATTTGGAAAAATAAATAAAATGAAATTTAGGAAAAAATTAAACGGAATTCATAGGGCCTTACATCACTCTGACTGGTTTTGAGCAAATTACTTGAACAAGTAGTGTAGCTACTCAGGCTACAGCTATAACGTTAGCTAACTTTACCTCGGCACACAGACTATAATGATAACTTTTAGAGTAAGGACTTGCATATTTCGGTATTCAGTTACAGTAGGCTACCACCAATTGAATCCTGAGCAAATGTGAATATGTGTAATTAAAGGGGGGTGAAATGCTATTTCATGCAAACTAAGTTTTTTACACTGTTAAAGAGTTGGATTCCCATGCTAAACATGGACAAAGTTTCAAAAATTAAGTTGTACGTTTGAAGGAGTATTTTTGGAACAAAAACCTTCCGGTTTGTCACAAGTTTCGGAAAGTTTTTTTTTTGAGTATGGGTCTGTGTGACGTTAGATGGAGTGGAATTTCCTTATATGGGTCCTACAGGCACTTCTCCCGGAAGAGCATGCACGCGCCCGTAGAGCAGAGCAGAGACATTCACTGACCAGAGCGAGAGAGCAAAATCTCACAAAAGAAGTGTGTTTTTGGTTGCCAGGGCAAGACAACCCTGCACAAATTACAAAAAAAAAAAAAAAAACAGCATTATAGGAACACTCCACCGTTTTTTGAAATAGGGCTTATTCACATTATTTCCTACAGTTAGATAGGTGGGCAAATGCATTTTTGTGTCAGTGCATGCATTGTTTTAGTTTGACTGGGTCGGCGTTAGCTTAGCTTAGCACAATGAATGGAATCCTTTTTTGCCAGCTAGCATGGCCTGAGTAAAAGTGATCAAAAAATATAAAAAAACCCACCTAATTACTTCTTGTGGCCTGCTTATTCACAACAAGTACAAATAGCGATCCGGTTTAACACTAGGCGATTTCCTAGGCAGATATTGACTTGGGACTATATTATGGGGAAGCACAGGCGAAGCACTGCTGCTTAGGCGAAGCACTGCTACTTCGGCGCAGAGAATCATGCAACACATGAAATCCCACGACTTCCGTCAACATACCGGCGTGAATAGTAGCTGCCTGGCTATTTTCCTTACAGTAGACGAATGGCGATGAACATGGCTGATTTTGAGAGAGACGAAGAGGGTGACTTCTCAGACAGTCAAGAACCAGAACCATACCTATTTGAACCAGAGTTTACAGAAGACGAGCTGCGTGCTTTGGAAATAGAACGACAGGAGGAGGAGGCTGCGTTCGCTCAACAGCCTGAGGACGTGAGGATGAGAGCCAACATGAACTGGTGGCGTGAATGTGGGGGAATATGCCAATCTATAACCGACGGAAATAGAGTGTCTGTGCTGTAGAGAGTGGGACATGTTTTTGCCATTGATGACCAGGCTCAACACGTCAGATCAAGATGAGCGTGCCCGAAGTTGTGTCACATCTACAGAGGATTTCACGGCGCTGATCCATTCTGCAGTACTCGATTTTTTTTTCCGGTGTGACAAAGTGAACTGGAAAAAACGCCCCACGCCGAATGGACCAAATGGACAGCTGTCCACAGAGTAAGTGATTATTTTAATCATGACGCATGTATAGATCGACCCATATTATACCTGTATTCACATAGAGTTGATGTTTTCATGTGTTGCGTGATTCTCTGCGCCGAAGTAGCAGTGCTTCGCCTGTGCTTCCCCATAATATAGTCCCAAGTCAATATCTGCCTAGGAAATCGCCTAGTGTTAATCTGGATCGCTATTTGTACTTGTTGTGAATACGCAGGCCAAAATAAGTAATTAAGTGTTTTTTTTTTGTTTTTTTTTGATCACTTTTACTCCGGCCATGCTAGCTGGCAACAAAGGATTCCATTCATTGTGCTAAGCTAAGCTAACGCCGACCCAGTCAAACTAAAACAATGCATGCACTGACACAAAAATGCATTTGCCCACCTATCTAAATGTAGGAAATAATGTGAATAAGCCCTATTTCAAAAAACGGACGACATAAAGTGGAACTTAGTCATTTTCCAAAACCGCTAAGCAAATATATACAGTTTCAATACATACTACATAGAGACGTCCTGCTGTAGTCTTTGCTGCTGCTGTTCTTGTTCAATTTCAGCCTCGGGATCTGATTCTGGATCATAAATATACGGATGAATCTGACTGTTACCCATGGTTTGTTTTGGATGATGGTTTTTTCCTCACGGTAATGTCACAGCTTCCAGACACTCTCAACGCAAAAGCCTACTTGCGCTCGTGTTTCTTTAGCTTCGCCCACACGTCACGCCTCCAGCCGCTTGTGTTTTTCCGAAAAAAAAAAAAACTGTACAGACTATCTTTCTTTTATAAATATAATAAAACTAAAGACTTTTTTGGAGATATGAAGGATGCAGTACTACTCTATAGGTACTCAAGATTAACAGGAGATTAAGAAAAATTACTTACCATTCACCACATGCTTCACTCGTCTTGTCATCTGGTTGCGCGTTGAAACTGTGGGCCGTTTACGGGTCATCACATAGTTTTTTACCTTAACAGAACTTAAAGTTAAATTGTTTTTTGATTAACTGAAAATGTTAAACTCTGACAAGTCTTGATAGTATATTTCATCAATAAGCATAATTTGTGTGTCATCCCAGCTCAATAAAATAAAAATTACAATTAAAAAGTCTAACAGTATCTCAGAACTTGATTTTGTATTTCACAACAACATATACATTTTAAGTAATGACTAAAAGTCCAATGAATTAGTTTTTAGAGTGTAATTCATGTGTAAACCTAACAAAATGTGCTAATTAGTCTTTATTCAGTATTAACTTTGAGATGCTACCTATTGCAATGCACTATAGTCACTCAATAACTATAAGGGAAGTTGTGGCCTAATGGTTAGAGAGTCGGGCTCCCAATCGAAAGGTTGTGAGTTCGAGTTCTGGGCCGGCAGAAATTGTGGGTGGGGGGAGTGCATGTACAGTTCTCTCTCCACCTTCAATACCATGACTTAGGTGCCCTTGAGCAAGGCATGGAACCATAAATGGCATAAATGGCTGCCCACTGCTCCCGGTGTGTGTTCACTGCTCTGTGTGTTTGCACTTCGGATGGATTAATTGCAGAGCACAAATTCTGAGTATGGGTCACCATTCTTGGCTGAATGCCACGTCACTTTCAATAGAAATGCTCTTCCACATAGTTGGTTTAAGTGCAGTGGGTTCTAATAGACTAGAAATGTAAAGCTCTCATTAAGGTATTTCTTCAGATCTTTAATAAGCCATGGCTTGAAAAGATTTTAACCACTTTAGTATCAATTACAGTATCTTCACAGAATTTAATATAAGATGTGATATAGTCTGATAACTCATGAGGTTCTCTGCATGAATCAAAGAACATATCCCAGTTTATAGTGCAAACAATCCTGTAACGTCCACTTTATCCTTGCTCAAAACAAGGATTTTCTTTTCTACCGGTTTCTCATTTCTAACAGGTTTTCTGTATTTTGGCAGTAGATGGATCACTTTATGAACCAGTCTGCCAGTGTGTGCTCTACATAATGCCCTACCCTCAATGTTACCATACCACAGATCCGATGCACATGAGAAAATGGTTGAGCTATCAATATATTGCTGCAGGTTTGGAAGAGTCTCTCTTAACAAAAAAGTATTAAAATATCCCAGTATGAATACTGGTTGATTTGCCTTTGTCAGGTTGCTATTAAAGCACTTTGCAGTGTGCTCTGCTGCCTTGCTATTATTAGGTGATACAAAATATTTACGCATACAGCTAAACGCGTGTCTGTGTTGATGGGGCAACAGACAATAATAAAAGGTAATGGGACTGTTTTGAATCTCCACATAATTTAGCTCTGCAAATCAATGCCACATATTTGCAAAAGAAAGGACTGAGCAAAAAAAAAAGTAAATAAGTAAACAAAACAGCCAAATAACAAAATGAACAAAAGGTATAATTCACTGCAAACTAATGATCTTAATATCAAAATTAGTTTGATAAAAGTAATATAATTATATTTTTTGTAATATGATGTGGTATATTTGTATGAGGATATCATACACTGTGAAAGTAATGTTCTGGGATTAATTAGCTGCTTTAAAATGTTTTAACTGCAGAGGGTATCACAGCCTTCACAAAGCAAGCAATCTTCTAAAGACCAGTTTCCCAGGTGAACAGTATTTCATATAATTAGTCATTTGCTCTTATTGGACTGGTGAACACCTTTAAAATACACTTAACTCTAACTGCACATATGCTTGGAATTTTGTGTTTTGTGTGGTGGTTTGAAAACTAGAACATTGGGTATTTGGAGTATTTTTTTATTTGTCATGGATCAACGGTGGACAGGGTGAGTTTGTTCATTCAGTCTGTGTTTGTAAATGACTGCACACATTTACAATACTTATCTTTTATTTTTATTTTTGCAGGTTGCTCTTGCCAGTAATCTTCTTTTTGTTTTGGAGGATTGCTGATGGATTTAAATACAGCTACCCCCATCCCCCCAGCCCCAGCAATTTCAAGGAATGTGCATTTAGTGGGACTTGTGGGACACATTCCAATCATGGGTGGGGTCAGCCTTCTGATGCTTTCTCACCTCCTGCAGTCCAGTCTTCTATGTCAGAGGTCTATGTGACAAAGAATTTGCCTATTGAAGAAGTGGGCTCCAGTTTGTTCCCTAAAAAAACCCTGAAAAGCAAGTCGAAGTTGAATCCACTTCAGTTTGTTAAAGGTGGTTCCAACATCTATCGGTCAACGTCCCATGCCCAAACTGCTTCAAGCAGCTCTGTCTCCACTACCTTGCCTCTGTCCCTGAATCAACAGCCTTCAAGCAGTTCGGCAACCTCTGGATCAACCATTCCAGGTGTTTCTGGTGGATTAAGTTTAGAGCGATATCCAGAGATGTCCAGTCAGTTTCAGCCCGTGGTGGTATCCAGCCAGTCTACTAATAGTCAAAGCTCCCCTAGTTTACATATGGTTAGACCTCAGAGTAGTTCAAAGTCAACAGATGATGCTACACCTCTGTACACTCGGGGCAGTGTTTCTTACAGAAGCTTCTCTAGCCAGTCTCATGGCTCCGCCAATTCTCAGGGCAACTCTGGGGCTAAATTGTCTGCAAACTCTATCCCCAAACGAGTAGGGAGTGGCTATTACAGTGGTATGTTGCAGTCTCTCAGTACCTCTAGTCCATATACTCCAGGATCCCTTATGGCTAAAAAGCTTGACTCTTTACCCCTGGGGGTTTCTAGCCAGTCTACAAATGTTCAGAGTTCACCCAGTTTGTCTACATCAAGCACCCAGAGCAGGTCTGGCACTCGGTCTGCAACTTCCAGATACTTTATCCCTGTGCAAGAAGATCATAGATCTGTTAGTTTATCTCACAAGTCTACAGGCACTCTGGGTCAGTATGCTCCCATGTCCCCTACAAAATATGCAAGTGCTCCAATGTCTGCACCCCAAGCTACCAGAAACAGCAGGTCTTCATATAGAGCAGTTTCACAGGCTGGTTCTCTGTCTCAAATGGGAGCTTCTGGTCCACTTACATTACTGGGAAGGAAGTATTACAGGGGGTTGCTTCCACCGTCTCAAGCCACCTCTAGTCCATATGCTCTTGGCTACTCCAAGCCCTTTTCCTCACCCCACAGCACTGGTGGACTAGCTGGAAGTGTCTTGAGTTCCCGTAAGCAATATAACTCTGGGGCTCCGTTTGGGGCATCTACTGGTCTTGCCTCACAGGGAATGAGCAGCTCTAACACTGGTTCTGTCCCGTCTCAAGGTACCACAAGTCAGTTTGCCCCTGGGGCTTCCCCATATGCAAGTGTTTCACACTCCTTACCCCAAACTGGTCCATCTTCTACTGTTCAGGCTTCTGGGAAGCAGCTTACCTCTACTTACACTGGCAGCTCTAGCACCCAGGCAGGATCATCAACTCAATTTATCCTGCATGGAAGCACTGCTTATGGTGCATCACATCAGCCTCAAAATATAGCAAGTCAGTCTGCCTTTAAGTCTCCATCCTCCTATACAAGTGGATCACTGTCCTCATCCCAAGCTGGTCCATCTTCTACTGTTCCGGGTTCTCAGAAGCAACATGCCTCTACCTATATGGGCAGCTCTGGCACCCAGCCAGGATCATCCAGCCTCACTCTGCAGGGAAGCACTGCTTCTGGTGGATTAGCTCAGCCTCAAGGTCCTGCTAGCCTGTTTTCCCTTGGGTCTCCAACCTCATATCCAGGTTCATCACTGTCCTCAACCCAAACTGGTTCATCTACGGTTCCGGATTCTCTGAAGCCGCTTACCTTTTCCTTCATGGGCAGTCCAGATACCCAAATGGGGTCCTCAACCTCTTTTATCCTGCAGGGAAGCACTGATTCTGGTGGACAACCTCATCAGCCTGCAGATGCTGCAAGTCCGTCTGCCCCTGGGTCTCCGTCCTATGCAAGTTTATCAGTGTCCTCATCCCAAGCTGGTCCATCTACTACTCTGGGTTCTCCGAAGCAGTTTACCTCTGCCTACCAGGGCAGCTCTGGGGCTCAGTTTGGAGCCTCTACAGATGTTTCCTCACAAGACATGAGCAGTGGTTACAGTGGTTCTGTCCAGTCTAAAGGTACTAAAAATCAGTTTGCTCCCGTTCCTTCCCTATATGCAAATGTTTCACTGTCCTCGCCAGAAGCTGGTCCATCTACTGTTCCGGGTTCTCTGAGGCAGTTTACCTTCACCTTCATGGGCAGCCCAGACACCCAGACTGGGTCCTCTACTCCTATCCTGCAGGGAAAAGCCGCTTATGGTGGATCACATCAGCCTCAAGCTGCTGCAAGTCAGTCTGCCTCTGGGTCTCCGTCCTATGCAAGTGTATCACTGTCCTTACCCCAAGCTGGTTTATCTACTACTATGGGTTCTCAGAAGCCGTTTACCTCTGCCTACCAGGGAGGCTCTGGAGCTCAGATTGGGGCCTCAGCAGATTTTGCCTCGCAAGAAATGACCAGCTCTTACAGTGGTTCCCTGCAGTCTCCAGGTACAACCAACCAGTTTGCCCCTGGATCTCCATCCTTCTATCGAGATTCATCATTCTCACCCCAAGCTGGTCCAGTTACATTTCCAGGTTTTCTTAAGCAACATGCCTCTAGCTATATGGGCAGCTCTGGCACCGAGGCAGGACCATCCAGCTTCACTCTTCAGGGAAGCACTGCTTCTGGTGGATTACCTCAGCCTCAAGATATTGCTAGCCAGTTTTCCCCTGGGTATCCATCCTCGTATCCAGGTTTATCACTGTCCTTACCCCAAGCTGGTCTATCTACTATTCTGGGTTCTCTGAAGCAGTTTGCCTTTACCTTCATGGGCAGCCCTAGCACCCAGGCAGGGTTCTCTAGTCCCTTTAGCCTGCAAGGAAGTATCACTTATGATGGATCAACAGAGCCTCCAGGTACTGCTAGTCAATTTGCCCCTGTTCCTCACTCATGTCCATGTGCATTATCCCCATCTCAAGGTGTTGCCAGTCAATCTACTATTCAGGGCTCTCAGAAGAAGCTTGCCTCTAACTTTGCAGGCAGCTCTGGTACCCAGGCAGGGTCCTCTACTCCCCATGCTCTTCAGGGAGGCACAGCTTATGGTGGTTCATCTCAAACTCAAGACCCCACAAGCCAATCTGGCCAGGGACCTTATTCCTCCTATGCAAGTGTATTGCTGTCATCACCCAAAGATGGTCCATCTACTAATGTTCAGGGTTCTCTGAAGCGGCTTGCTTCCTTCGTAGGCAGCTCCGGCATCCATGCAAGGTCCTCTACTGCTATCCTGCAAAGAAGCACTGCTTCTGGTGGATCATCTCAGCCTTAAGATACCACAAGTGACTTTTGCTCCTGGGTCTCAGTCCTATGCAAGTGTATCCCGGTCCTTACCCCAAGCTGTTGCTGGTCCTTCTACTGCACCGTTCACCGAAGCTGTTTCTCTTCCTCCAAAGGGTGCTCTGGTAAACTGCTATGATGCAAGTGTTGCAGATTTCAGAACTGAAACCCCAATAAAAGTTGGAATCTAAGCTGTGTGGGTTGGGTTTATTTATTTTTTTTTTTTTTTTTGCTTGAGTTTTGCTGTATCTCAGTGGGTGGTCTCTACCCACCAGGATTTAATTCTGCTGACAGATGCAAGTGAGGTTTTAGCAATAGAGAGTAACGGGTCATTTACTGTGACCGTAAGGATGGGTAGGGTGACACTTGATGAATCACTGAAACCGTTGAAGCAAATGTACAGAATTGTATCAAGGCTTTAGAACAATCAGACACCAGTCTCCATTGATGCACCAATTTTAACCACTTGTGTTGCTCTGCAACATTGACTTAAGAATGATAACCTTTGTCAAACAAAGTCTGTCAAAATTAGGCCTGGGTATTTATTTATTTTCAAATGTTGCTTCAACATTTTACATTCTCAAACCAAATTGATATTTTGTGGTTAAGCAAACCTCTAAAAGACCTGATAATATTTTTATTAGTCTTCTCAACTAATTGCCACCTTATTTAGGCTACCTTGTGCGACGCCTTTTATTCATTCAGTGCTTCTCATGGAGAAAGAGAGATTAAGAGATTTTTAGTAATAATAATCTGCATAAGTATTTGACATGTGTAAGGGTGCCATAATTTCCACAATGAATGAATAGACGATGGTGCAACACACAGTTTTGTTTATACAAGCCTGGACAACACTCACTTTGTTTTCAGTCTCGGTTGTCTCACTATGATGTGAACACACAAATTTCATCCCCAGCTGCTCTGAGTGTCACTTCATTAGCATTTCAACATTTAATCTGACAAAACTACTGTACCATCATATCACATACAGACACACCAGCTGCAATGTCCTCATGGCAAACTGTCAAAAAAGTTGTTTCACTTGAATAAATATTACTATTTAACAGTCTTAAGCTACTTCTAATAAATAAATCTTTATTTTTAAAAGAGTAATCACATTTTAAAACCATAAACCTCTTTTGTACAAAAATAAAAGGTTTTTTCAGTTGATTATGATACATTGCCTTCATCTGATTACCAGAAAATTTTTGGACATTTTATATGGCCATATTATTGTTTAAAAAATGACGCTAAAAAAAAGGTTTAAAATACAGGCCTGTGGATCTTATTTTCTTTTTCTAAATTCACCATTTGTAAAATTGTTTACTGTAAATTTTTTAGTAAAACCAATAGTATTTATATATATACTTTTGGGTAACATAGCCCTACACTGGTACAGAAAATGTTAGATGTTGTTGACTTGGTTCACCGGATTGGGAAAAAGGAAAGTGGAAGACACCATCAAATAATTGTTCAGTTCGCCATGCGAAGATACCAAGACTTACTCTGGAAAATTACAAAGAATTCACACTGACCATGGAATCAGGTTAGCAGAGGATCTGTCAGCTGAGGACCGTAGGGTGCGTGCAGCTCTTTGGCTACTCATCAGATAAGCCAGAAGTGCCGGTGTTACACTGAATTCTGTGACCCTAGTAGATGCTGTTGTCTATCTATCCTAAAGGAAATTCTTTCTCACAGAAATACTTTGATGTTCTCCAAATGCACAGCGTACAAAAAATAAATAAATATATATATATTTATAAATATATAAATTAATTAATTGATTAATTAAAAACTATTCAATATTTAACATCTGTAAATACATTATAAAAAAAAAATTCTTCAGATTTAATGAATTTTCCTAATTTAATGGGGACAACTCTGTAAACATAAAATAAACCTGCTGATATTTTTTCAATGTCCTTTTATAGCATCTGTGTTCCTTGGGGTCAATTTGACCCCAGGCTCTTTTAGCTGTATAAAACATAAGAAATATTAAAATTTCACACACATTTGTTTCGGTTGTTTTTTTTTGGTCACTATAACATGTTATAATTATATAATGTTCACTATAATTTTACATATTCAATATTATATTCAAAAAACTTCCCTCTGTTTTAGGGCTCTAACCTAACATAACCGTATCTGAAGTAGTTCACATGACATGGGACATAATTCTCATGAGAACTTTGATGTTTCCGGTGCCATAGGTGAGAGGAAAACATAATTTTTTGCGAGAACTTTGATATTTCCTGTGGCGTGGGGAGGGGAAAAGCTAATTCTCATGGTTTACCAAACAAAGGGGAGGGGCAAACATTATAAAAGCATGAACAGAAGCATTCTAAACCATTTCTCTTTGTGCTCTGTGTGCTCTATATTTTCTCTATCTCTCTCATTTGAAAATTAAATCAAAGCAAAGATTTTCTGTCAATGAGATTTTGACAAAGAAAATGACAGAGGAGATTATGGAGATTATGAGGCATCCTCCTCAGATGAGAATGAGACTCCTAATGTTGACCCTCCTGTTGTCTCTCAACCACCCACAAACCCATTACCTTCCAAAAATGGAAAGTTATCATGATCCCGCTCACCACCTGAGCAACAGGGTAGACTTAGTGCTGCTAATGTCATCAAAATGGTTCCAGGGCCCACTAGATATACTGTCAGACATGTCCAAGATATAAAATCAGCATTTCATCTTTTCATCACACCATCAATTGAAAAGAATGTACTTGAAATGACAAACTTAGAGGGTAGGCGTGTGTATGGGGATGGTTGGAAAGACTTCGATGTGACTAACTTGAAAGCCTACATTGGGTTGCTCATTTTGGCAGGAGTCTACAAGGCAAAAGGAGACGCAACAGCAAGCCTTTGGAATGCTGACACTGGAAGGACAAAATGCAATATGCCCCTGAAGGGGCACATCTTGTAGTTTTTGGTCTCTCAACCGAGGTTGCTGAGATCATCCTTCAATCCAGAACTCCCTCCATGAGGAAACTGTACACCTTGAGGTGGAAACCTTTCACCTCCTGGTGTGAAGACTGCTAGCACGACCCAGTTATTTGCCCAGTTGGGACAGTTCTGGAGTTCTTGCAGGCCCTTCTCTCTGCATGTTTGACCCACTCCACCCTGAGGGTCTATGTGGCGGCCTGCCAGAGTTCTCTCCCTGCCAGAGTTCGCTTCATTCCTAGAAGCTGACACTCGTTCCACCTCACGTCCTTTTATAGCTTCTTGGTCGCTACGTCACCTGCCTATGACGTCACGCCCATTCATGAGACTGATTTAACATATTATTCAAAGTTGGTCACGCTGAAGGGCGTTACCATAGCATTTCGGACGCAGCGTCTCATTCCCTTTGGGGAACCATGGTTGCATACGTAACCTAGGACGTTTTTCTTGGGGTCAAATTGACCCCACACATTATGTATGTTGCAATCCTTGATAACAAAAAGGGCTGTTCTGTGTTCCTTACTGATGTTTTGATTGTGATGATGTTCTGTTTAAAAATAAAACCCTTCTAAATGTTTGAAATTGTGTTTGTTTTTCCCGGTCAAAATGACCCCAGTGGGTAACAGATGAGGGTTAAACATCAACCCCCCAAACATAATGAGAGGTTTGAGGGTAACAGGAGGGTTAAACATCAACCCCCCAAACATAATGAGACGTATTATTGCCTGAAAAAGAAACCCCCAAAACCAACCTTGTTCCATTCCTATAAAAGAGAAAAGACAATGTTACTGAGATATTCTTTATATAGTCTACTGGCTAACAGAGGGGTATTCTCCCCTCTAATGAGGCAGAGAATAGCAGGCCTCTCTTTAATTAAAGTAGTGAGTTATAGAAGAGAGGGGTATTCTCTCCAGCGGGAGAACTGCAAGAACAAGCAGCATGTCCCTGAGCTTGACATGAGGGGTAGGAGAGCAGCGTGAAGAACCCCCTAAATATCCATGTTCCATTCCCGCAAAAGAGAAAGACAATGTTACTGAGATGTCCTTAAAGCGATAGTTCACTTTCAAATTAAATTTTGGTATGTTTTAGCTTACCTCAAGGGTAAGCAAGATGTAGGTGAATTTGTAGTAGTTTCAATTTTGATATTTTTAGGTCAAACTGTTCTTGTCTGTCACCACCTCAAAGAGCATGCACAGAGAAGTCCAAATGAAACAATTCCCCATCGTAAGTACACATTGATGGCCTAAGACAGCGGTTCCCAAACCTGTCCTGGCGTACCCCCAACACTGCACGTTTTCTTTGTCTCCCTAATTAAACACATCTGATTCAACTCATCAGCTCATTAACCCATGTGATAATGAGTTGATGAGTTGAATCAGATGTGTTTAATTAGGGAGACAAAGAAAATGTGCAGTGTTGGGGATACGCCAGGACAGGTTTGGGAACCACTGGCCTAAGACATGAAACGATCGGTTTGTGTGAGAAAACGGACAGTATTTATATAGTTTATACCTGCTATACACAATCACGTCCAAGTGGTCTGAGGAATTTTCCTGCCTTGCAGGGTCTAATTTTGGACATGATTCCTATTACCAGGTTATGATATATTTGACAAATAAATGATTGTCTGTTCTAATTCAAGCAAGCAGATTCAATCACACAACAAACAGAGTTATGAATCCTTAAGCTATCCCATAGTTATTAAAAAAACATACACAATAAGTGATTATAACATGATAGTCAAATGTGTTGGTTACACATAAATGAATATGGAGTGAATCGATGGACAAGTCATGTTGGTGTTCATTTTGGTCCATATATATGTACAAAAAACAGTTTCTTTGTCATTCTCTCACATAGGGATGTTCTGTTGGAGACCAGAGGCTACAAAGCTCTTCCCCCTTAGGAATTTCAGTCTGGTTCTGCTGGGTGGGGGAAGTCAATGGAACTTGTGCAGTACTCTCATGGGTTTCCATGTGATGTCCAGCGTTGCATTTCAATTACTAACAACAAATTTGACAATCTCTTCTGCGAATTAAAATTGTCAATAATTGCTCTAGTGGTGTTAATGTTGAAAGCTGTTGTGTGAACAAGTTGGTTGGTTGGTTATCTTCCTTGGGACTTGTGGCACAGAATGTTTTATGACTTCCTGAGGAATTCGGAACGTGTTCCAACACAGCTTTGATAGACTCTTTAATTTGTCTGGTTCGACTCATTTCTGTTACAGTGTGCTAGGTGTGTGTCTCTCTCTCTCTGTTTAAATCTAGATTAAAAACACATCTCTTTCGCCAAGCAATCGACTAATATATTCAAAATTGTGAGTGTAGTTGCATCTGATCAATGCACATTTTTATTCTTTAGCTTGGGTTAAACTAATTAATTTTACTTTGTTGGATCAGCAGCTATGCTAATGATGTCTCTATTTGTTTCTATGTTTTGCCACATGATTTATATTCATTTTGAGAATGTCCTCCTTCTAAAAATGACCACATGGGTCGTTTGTGCAAGCAGCGTATTACGACCCATTATTACGTTTTCAAATCAAGTGCCCTCTAGTGGTCTTATTACGACAGTCTCGTTTGTAAGGTGTGTCGTTATCAAATGACCTTTGACTGTCGTTACCATCGTTACCGCTCACAAAAAGGAGAAGTGACCCAACAGTTCACCGAGCATTGTTGTCCAAGTGTGTAATGTTAAACTATTTTATTTTATGGTTTATTTTTTAAGGTACTGTTCTGATTCTTTGCAATTAATCTGGAAGTAAGTGCAGTTTGACGGTTTCTTTACAAATCTGTTGCGAATGCCAGTGAACGAATGTGTAATACCCAGTGACCAAAACACTTACCATATTATTTACCATGATAACTGTTTTACTGAGGTATTTTTCTTTTCTGTTTTGCAGTTTCTTCATATCACACACATCTCAAGCTCCTACAACAACATTCAGTGTCCAGAGGCTCTTTTATGAAGTTTATTAAACTTTTTCTGTGTTTCAGTTGAAAGGAAGACCAAAGGAAGGCCTGTCAAACTCTATTCAAACCTGTCTTATTTGTGGAGAGGGATACATTTGACCATCTTGTGTGTTTATGGAGTAGACCAAAAGCTGCAAAGGCAAACATTTCCAGTGGTACGTCTGTGTTGGTCTGAGCATGTCAACAGAACTTTACTGCAGTTACATTTTGCACCAATTTTTTTTTTTTTTTTTTTTTTCTTTTTACTTTTTTACTAGGGCTGTCAAATGATTAAAATTTTTAATCAAATTAATCAGAATTTTCAGTGGATTAATCATGATTAATCACTATTTGCAACTACACCTGAATCCTAACCATTTTTTTTCTGAAATGCATACCAAAAGATAAATAACAGGACACAGATACATAATTTTCATGTATTGTTTCATCATGTGGTTCTTTTTTTCTGAATTTCAAAAGTTTAACATTTACTTAGATCAAATTTACCTGAGCACTATATCAAACCATGCCATTTAACTACAGATAGTGTAAGAGTTTTAGGTGAACCAGTGGTTAAATATAGCCACATATCTATGAAATTATGCATAGAGAAATTTGAAAGAATGAACTCAGAAACACAAACATGCGCCACAATCACATAAGCAGCACTCTGGGCACTCTTGTTTTTGGGGGGTGTTCATTTGCTCTGCCACAATTCTTTAGGATCGATATTTTCACGTTCTGAAGGCTTCAAGTGCCAGTAAAACCAAGTAAAAATGCATATGCTTTTCCAAACAGCTGTAATTTTCGCTGCATTGCATGTAGGCGTTCTGCGCATGCGCAGCGTGAAACACAGGACGCTATAACAGAGTGATCCTCAAATCTGTCTCACGAGATCCACTTTCCTCGCCGCTGTTTTTTACTATCTTGAGAATTCAGAGATCGACGAGACTTTCCTGACCTGCATAATTTGTCACACTGCGCATGCGTGAAATGCGTTAAAAAATTTGACGTAATTAATGACAAACAACTAATTAACGTCGTTAACGCGCTATTTTTGACAGCCCTATTTTTTACATACCCCACAACCCCATCAGCACGAGCCCTGTGCTACATCAAAGTATTAATAATGCATACAATTTCGGCGAATCCATATGACATTGTACAAACGTGCTCTCCAGCTTTTCCTCCTGCTGTCATTGACCATTAGGAGTGGGCAGATCGATCTAAATATCTAGTATCGATGCCAACTCTGGTATTGGTATCGGATCAATACAATTGTAATTGAATCAATATTTTAATTTAAATATCTCTCATCAACGTTCATTATACTTTGCTCGTGTCTTGTACCTCTACAATCCAGAGCAAATGCTGCTTTCACATTCCCAAGTATAGGTCTCTGCAGGAAAGTAATGGGAGTTTCCAGATCAGGGTGTTTTTACACCATGATACCTGATTGGTTGATGTAATAGTGACGTTAGGTTTAGGGGTGGGGTTGGGTAAGGGGGATCATTTAGATTGCATAATTTAGAAAGACCCAGCAGTTTGAAAACACCCACATGGTGATAAACGCCCACTTTTGCTCTGCAGAGACCTAAGTCTCTCACATCATGGCTCACTTTGCTGCTACTCCCCGTCCTGCTGCTCTGCTATGATTCGTTGTTGTGTCGTCACGTGACACATCGCGCCAAGGAGCAGCGAACAGAGAGAGCGAAGCTGATAGCAAATTCAGAAGGGGGGCTCAGGGAATGTAATTGCACAGGTGTATTTGTTCTTTGTTTGTTCTTCAGGAATAATTGTGTGCATTTTATTTCATTTGCTTTTAAAACCAGAAAAAAGGGAGAATTTTTTTTTTTTTTATTCTTTATTTATTTATTTTTTTTTTTTTTTTAAAAGGCTGTATAGAATTCATTCTACAGTGCCTAATAACTAATAATTTTGTGGACTTCAGTACATTAATTAAAAATATTGCCTAAATAATTGATCATTCATCCATCTCAGAAATAATGACATAGACCTACTGCTCTCCCCTACACAAATTTTTTTGTATTTTTTTTTAAATAAAAAGTATTGTATTGGTATCGGTATAGGCGATACTGACCCTATATGTATTTGGTATCGGATCAATACTAAATTTTGCAGTATTGCCCACAAATATTGACCATTGCCTCAACTCTCATGCAGACTGTGCCCATTGTAAGTAGTCAGAGCGTTTATATCCTAAAGTTTATATTGAGTCCACTGTATTCTTTATTAGTGCCGTCTCTTCCCGTTCTAACAGTATATCTGTCCACACCTCACAGTCTGCCTTTATTTCCATGTTGATTTTAATTGAACACATCTGTCTAAAAGCAAGTCTGGAAATGCTTTTTAACTTGTTATGACACATCAGATCTTCAGTTAATTTGGCCAAATTAGATCATTTTAGGCCGTTCACAACAAGAATAGTAACTACAATTACTATTGGTGGGCCACCCTGCCACGGCCATACGTTTCAAATAATTTTACTTAATTTATCTCTCTACTCAGGTCTTCAGTCACTTTGCCGTGTGCCTTGCAAGGACAAAACACATGCCTTCATCTTCTCCTGGTATCCTGGTGTTGTGCACCAAGGGGTTCTTCAAGTTGAGACTTGGTCAGCCTCTCAGGACAAACTAGACATCACCTTCTCCTTCCCCTTAGGTGAGGAGCGGTCAGAGTCCATCTACAATTAGTGACGATGACACAGGTGAAACTTAGTTAGCTACTGTATTGAAGACTTACAAATGAAATTAAAAATATTGTTGTGTGTGTGTGTGTGTAGGCGTGGCTTTCTGCCGTGATCCAGTACTAAAGAAAGCCGTGAAGAAGTAAAGGGTGAGACAGAAACATTAACACTAAACTTTTGTAATTCAGATCCACAGTAAATAAATCAGTTGTGTTTACACACATACCTCCCTGAATCATTTTACTTAATTTATCCCCTACTTAGGTCCCTAACTAACACTCTTTTTTCTCTTTAAAATGAACTGTATTACCATTACTGTCCTTTGTAATACAACGTAAAGCAAGCATTTTCTTAGAAATTAACCTGTGTACTTATCACTTCAAATCAGACATTTAGTTTAATTGTATGGTCACTACACCTACACTACACTTTCTTTCGATCTATCATCGTGTCAATTCTCAGTTGTTTTTGATAGTAATATCAATTTTGATTAATATGCACGAGAGAGCAAGACAGTTAGAAGACAGTGAGAATGCGCGCTCTGCTCGTTCTCTCAGTAACATGCGCGGATGCCTGTCACAACTAGCAGTCATTAATCTACATCACTCACCTATCAAATACAGCATCACAGTCCAGCCCACAGCCCGAGAGAGCTTTGGTGCTGGAAGTAAATTTACCATTTATTTCTCCCATTGACTTTCGGAAAAATCCGTATCTAAAGAGTTTTAAGCATACAACATATCATTTCAAGTGAAAAAATTAAGAGAGAATCCAAAAAACGTCAAAGGTACAACAAGACTGTGTACATATTTTCATTTAGAGCGAAGGAACTACTCTTCCCATAAACCACCGCGCCTCACTGAAGTCACAACCGCGAACGAGCCTTTTGAGCGACTTCAAATCTGACGACGGCCGCGAGAACTTTTTCCTCCAGTGAATTTTATTTTATATAGTGAATGTGCAGTAATAGCAGTTCTTTCACTTTTAATCGTGTAAATAAATAGTGTTTTATATAGGTATAACAGATGATTGGCTTTCCAGCGGGAGGGGTGGGACAAGTTGCACACAACCGCCATCTTTGCCATTAGGGGTTTTCCTTATATAGTTGTATTGAGGATTGAGGAAGTGGCATGTCTCTTATAAACTGTCTCTGATATGACTCATAACATATGAAGGCTACAGTAGCCTAGCTAAAGTGGACGAGAATGCTAACTAACGTTACCAACCTCCCTGCAAAACTCACCAAAACTTTGTAGGTCTTGTCCCTCATGCTGGTCCTTACAAAACCCACAAGCTGACCCTACACTCAACTACATGACCCGATCTGAAGTGGTTTTCACCCCTTTGAACGCTTTTGTTTTCCTCCTTGAAAAAAGCCATTATGGCAGCCAAGGAGATCATGATTGCACTGATAAGTCTACCGTGCAAAAACGCAACACAGGTTTTTATTTTATTAATTTTTTTATTAACAATCTTCAGACTTCACGGACATTCGGGGGGTTTAACAGGACAGTTACACAAGTTCCACCAATCAGATGCATCACTGTGGGATTGTGGGATTGTTCAGGATTGTTCAGGACCCTGCAATGAAGAACTTATCCAAGACATCGTGAATAAAAGGCATTTATCTCAAAACAAAGTTAGTGCCCCATGAACCTTTGGCGTTTATATGAGCGTTTATACTATCGCTAATCACAGCCGTAGCTGGTTTTAAGTCTACCATGTATGGTTACGTTCTTATGGCTTATACCCCAACTGTCAATGCAGAAATTGTATTGAATTTTTACTTCCGGCGCCGGCTGTGGGCAGGACTGTGATGCTCTATAAGGCTTTTCACTTATCAATCCACGCAGATTCTGTTCATAGACAGTAGGTTCTGTTACTGAAGAATCCAACACGACACAACAATATGGGTTAGCCAAACTGTTGCATGATTGGCTGTTAGCGTGTCACCCCCCACGTTGCTAGGTTACCAGAGAGCGAGTGCCTTTGTTCATGAAACCAAACTTGCTTCGAAATGGTTTCTTCCGACGAAGAAAAAAAAAATATATATCTAACGATATTGATTACATGTCTATCTTACATTTTATTCATAAACCTTAAAAACACACTCTTTTGTAGTAAAATACGAGCAGAAGATTAAAAAATGGAATTCCAAAAAATTTAAACAGTAAAAAATGAAATTTGGAAAAATAAATAAAACGAAATTTAGGAAAAAATTAAACGGAATTCATAGGGCCTTACATCACTCTGACTGGTTTTGAGCAAATTACTTGAACAAGTAGTGTAGCTACTCAGGCTACAGCTATAACGTTAGCTAACTTTACCTCGGCACACAGACTATAATGTTACTATCAATACTGCTCAACTTTTAGAGTAAGGACTTGCATATTTCGGTATTCAGTTACAGTAGGCTACCACCAATTGAATCCTGAGCAAATGTGAATATGTGTAATTAAAGGGGGGTGAAATGCTATTTCATGCAAACTGAGTTTTTTACACTGTTAAAGAGTTGGATTCCCATGCTAAACATGGACAAAGTTTCAAAAATTAAGTTGTACGTTTGAAGGAGTATTTTTGGAACAAAAACCTTCCGGTTTGTCACAAGTTTCGGAAAGTTTTTTTTTGAGTATGGGTCTGTGTGACGTTAGATGGAGTGGAATTTCCTTATATGGGTCCTACAGGCACTTCTCCCGGAAGAGCATGCACGCGCCCATAGAGCAGAGCAGAGACATTCACTGACCAGAGCGAGAGAGCAAAATCTCACAAAAGAAGTGTGTTTTTGGTTGCCAGGGCAAGACAACCCTGCACAAATTACCAAAAAAAAAAAAAAAAACAGTATTAAAGGAACACTCCACCGTTTTTTGAAATAGGGCTTATTCACATTATTTCCTACAGTTAGATAGGTGGGCAAATGCATTTTTGTGTCAGTGCATGCATTGTTTTAGTTTGACTTGGTCGGCGTTAGCTTAGCTTAGCACAATGAATGGAATCCTTTGTTGCCAGCTAGCATGGCCTGAGTAAAAGTGATCAAAAAATATAAAAAAACCCACCTAATTACTTCTTGTGGCCTGCTTATTCACAACGAGTACAAATAGCGATCCGGTTTAACACTAGGCGATTTCCTAGGCAGATATTGACTTGGGACTATATTATGGGGAAGCACAGGCGAAGCACTGCTGCTTAGGCGAAGCACTGCTACTTCGGCGCAGAGAATCACGCAACACATGAAATCCCACGACTTCCGTCAACATACCGGCGTGAATAGTAGCTGCCTGGCTATTTTCCTTACAGTACACGAATGGCGATGAACATGGCTGATTTTGAGAGAGACGAAGAGGGTGACTTCTCAGACAGTCAAGAACCAGAACCATACCTATTTGAACCAGAGTTTACAGAAGACGAGCTGCGTGCTTTGGAAATAGAACGACAGGAGGAGGAGGTTGCGTTCGCTCAACAGCCTGAGGACGTGAGGATGAGAGCCAACATGAACTGGTGGTGTGAATGTGGGGGAATATGCCAATCTATAACCGACGGAAATAGAGTGTCTGTGCTGTAGAGAGTGGGACATGTTTTTGCCATTGATGACCAGGCTCAACACGTCAGATCAAGATGAAGTAAGTGATTATTTTAATCATGACGCATGTATAGATCGACCCATATTATACCTGTATTCACATAGAGTTGATGTTTTCATGTGTTGCGTGATTCTCTGCGCCGAAGTAGCAGTGCTTCGCCTGTGCTTCCCCATAATATAGTCCCAAGTCAATATCTGCCTAGGAAATCGCCTAGTGTTAATCTGGATCGCTATTTGTACTCGTTGTGAATACGCAGGCCAAAATAAGTAATTCTGTGTTTTTTTTTTTTTTTTTGATCACTTTTACTCCGGCCATGCTAGCTGGCAACAAAGGATTCCATTCATTGTGCTAAGCTAAGCTAACGCCGACCCAGTCAATATAAAACAATGCATGCACTGACACAAAAATGCATTTGCCCACCTATCTAAATGTAGGAAATAATGTGAATAAGCCCTATTTCAAAAAACGGATGACATAAAGTGGAACTTAGTCATTTTCCAAAACCGCTAAGCAAATATATACAGTTTCAATACATACTACATAGAGACGTCCTGCTGTAGTCTTTGCTGCTGCTGTTCTTGTTCAATTTCAGCCTCGGGATCTGATTCTGGATCATAAATATACGGATGAATCTGACTGTTACCCATGGTTTGTTTTGGATGATGGTTTTTTCCTCACGGTAATGTCACAGCTTCCAGACACTCTCAACGCAAAAGCCTACTCGCGCTCGTGATTCTTTAGCTTCACCCACACGTCACGCCTCCAGCCGCTTGTGTTTTTCCGAAAAAAAAAACTGTACAGACTATCTTTCTTTTATAAATATAATAAAACTAAAGACTTTTTGGAGATATGAAGGATGCAGTACTACTCTATAGGTACTCAAGATTAACAGGAGATTAAGAAAAATTACTTACCATTCACCACATGCTTCACTCGTCTTGTCATCTGGTTGCGCGTGGAAACTGTGGGCCGTTTACGGGTCATCACATAGTTTTTTACCTTAACAGAACTTAAAGTTAAATTGTTTTTTGATTAACTGAAAATGTTAAACTCTGACAAGTCTTGATAGTATATTTCATCAATAAGCATAATTTGTGTGTCATCCCAGCTCAATAAAATAAAAATTACAATTAAAAAGTCTAACAGTATCTCAGAACTTGATTTTGTATTTCACAACAATATATACATTTTAAGTAATGACTAAAAGTCCAATGAATTAGTTTTTAGAGTGTAATTCATGTGTAAACCTAACAAAATGTGCTAATTAGTCTTTATTCAGTATTAACTTTGAGATGCTACCTATTGCAATGCACTATAGTCACTCAATAACTATAAGGGAAGTTGTGGCCTAATGGTTAGAGAGTCGGGCTCCCAATCGAAAGGTTGTGAGTTCGAGTCCTGGGCCGGCAGAAATTGTGGGTGGGGGGAGTGCATGTACAGTTCTCTCTCCACCTTCAATACCATGACTTAGGTGTTCAAGGCATGGAACCATAAATGGCATAAATGGCTGCCCACTGTTCCGGGTGTGTGTTCACTGCTCTGTGTGTTTGCACTTCGGATGGGTTAATTGCAGAGCACAAATTCTGAGTATGGGTCACCATTCTTGGCTGAATGCCACGTCACTTTCAATAGAAATGCTCTTCCACATAGTTGGTTTAAGTGCAGTGGGTTCTAATAGACTAGAAATGTAAAGCTCTCATTAAGGTATTTCTTCAGATCTTTAATAAACCATGGCTTGAAAAGATTTTAACCACTTTAGTATCAATTACAGTATCTTCACAGAATTTAATATAAGATGTGATATAGTCTGATAACTCATGAGGATCTCTGCGTGAATCAAAGAACATATCCCAGTTTATAGTGCAAACAATCCTGTAACGTCCACTTTATCCTTGCTCAAAACAAGGATTTTCTTTTCTACCGGTTTCTCATTTCTAACAGGTTTTCTGTATTTTGGCAGTAGATGGATCACCTTATGAACCAGTCTGCCAGTGTGTGCTCTACATAATGCCCTACCCTCAATGTTACCATACCACAGATCCGATGCGCATGAGAAAATGGTTGAGCTATCAATATATTGCTGCAGGTTTAGAAGAGTCTCTCTTAACAAAAAAGTATTAAAATCTCCCAGTATGAATACTGGTTGATTTGCCTTTGTCAGGTTGCTATTAAAGCACTTTGCAGTGTGCTCTGCTGCCTTGCTATTATTAGGTGATACAAAATATTTACGCATACAGCTAAACGCGTGTCTGTGTGGATGGGACAACAGACAATAATAAAAGGTAATGGGACTGTTTTGAATCTCCACATAATTTAGCTCTGCAAATCAATGCCACATATTTGCAAAAGAAAGGACTGAGCAAAAAAAAAAAGTAAATAAGTAAACAAAATAGCCAAATAACAAAATGAACAAAAGGTATAATTCATTGCAAACTAATGATCTTAATATCAAAATTAGTTTGATAAAAGTAATATAATTATATTTTTTATGTAATATGATGTGGTATATTTGTATGAGGATATCATACACTGTGAAAGTAATGTTCTGGGATTAATTAGCTGCTTTAAAATGTTTTAACTGCAGAGGGTATCACAGCCTTCACAAAGCAAGCAATCTTCTAAAGACCAGTTTCCCAGGTGAACAGTATTTCATATAATTAGTCATTTGCTCTTATTGGACTGGTGAACACCTTTAAAATACACTTAACTCTAACTGCACATATGTTTGGAATTTTGTATTTTGTGTGGTGGTTTGAAAACTAGAACATTGGGTATTTGGAGTATTTTTTATTTGTCATGGATCAAAGGTGGACAGGGTGAGTTTGTTCATTCAGTCTGTGTTTGTAAATGACTGCACACATTTACAATACTTATCTTTTATTTTTATTTTTGCAGGTTGCTCTTGCCAGTAATCTTCTTTTTGTTTTGGAGGATTGCAGATGGATTTAAATACAGCTACCCCCCTCCCCCCAGCCCTAGCAATTTCAAGGAATGTGCATTTAGTGGGACTTGTGGGACACATTCCAATCATGGGTGGGGTCAGCCTTCTGATGCTTTCTCACCTCCTGCAGTCCAGTCTTCTATGTCAGAGGTCTATGTGACTAAGAATTTGCCTATTGAAGAAGTGGGCTCCAGTTTGTTCCCTAAAAAAACCCTGAAAATCAAGTCTAAGTTGAATCCACTTCAGTTTGTTAAAGGTGGTTCCAGCATCTATCGGTCAACGTCCCATGCCCAAACTGCTTCAAGCAGCTCTGTCTCCACTACCTTGCCTCTGTCCCTGAATCAACAGACTTCAAGCAGTTCGGCATCCTCTGGATCAACCATTCCAGGTGTTTCTGGTGGATTAAGTTTAGAGCGATATCCAGAGATGTCCAGTCAGTTTCAGCCCTTGGTGGTATCCAGCCAGTCTACTAATAGTCAAAGCTCCCCTAGTTTACATATGGTTAGACCTCAGAGTAGTTCAAAGTCAACCGATGATGCTACACCTCTGTACACTCGGGGCAGTGTTTCTTACAGAAGCTTCTCTAGCCAGTCTCATGGCTCCGCCAATTCTCAGGGCAACTCTGGGGCTAAATTGTCTGCAAACTCTATCCCCAAACGAGTAGGGAGTGGCTATTACAGTGGTATGTTGCAGTCTCTCAGTACCTCTAGTCCATATACTCCAGGATCCCTTATGGCTAAAAAGCCTGACTCTTTACCCCTGGGGGTTTCTAGCCAGTCTACAAATGTTCAGAGTTCACCCAGTTTGTCTACATCAAGCACCCAGAGTAGGTCTGGCACTCGGTCTGCAACTTCCAGATACTTTATCCCTGTGCAAGAAGATCATAGATCTGTTAGTTTATCTCACAAGTCTACAGGCACTCTGGGTCAGTATGCTCCCATGTCCCCTACAAAATATGCAAGTGCTCCAATGTCTGCACCCCAAGCTACCAGAAACAGCAGGTCTTCATATAGAGCAGTTTCACAGGCTGGTTCTCTGTCTCAAATGGGAGCTTCTGGTCCACTTACATCACTGGGAGGGAAGTATTACAGGGGGTTGCTTCCACAGTCTCAAGCCACCTCTAGTCAATATGCTCTTGGCTACTCCAAGCCCTTTTCCTCACCCCACAGCACTGGTGGACTAGCTGGAAGTGTCTTGAGTTCCCGTAAGCAATATAACTCTGGGGCTCCGTTTGGGGCATCTACTGGTCTTGCCTCACAGGGAATGAGCAGCTCTAACACTGGTTCTGTCCCGTCTCAAGGTACCACAAGTCAGTTTGCCCCTGGGGCTTCCCCATATGCAAGTGTTTCACACTCCTTACCCAAAACTGGTCCATCTTCTACTGGTCAGGCTTCTGGGAAGCAGCTTACCTCTACTCACACTGGCAGCTCTAGCACCCAGGCAGGATCATCAACTCAATTTATCCTGCATAGAAGCACTGCTTATGGTGCATCACATCAGCCTCAAAATATAGCAAGTCAGTCTGCCTTTAAGTCTCCATCCTCCTATACAAGTGGATCACTGTCCTCATCCCAAGCTGATCCATCTTCTACTGTTCCGGGTTCTCAGAAGCAACATGCCTCTACCTATATGGGCAGCTCTGGCAACCAGGCAGGATCATCCAGCTTCACTCTGCAGGGAAGCACTGCTTCTGGTGGATTAGCTCAGCCTCAAGGTCCTGCTAGCCTGTTTTCCCTTGGGTCTCCAACCTCATATCCAGGTTCATCACTGTCCTCAACCCAAACTGGTTCATCTACGGTTCCGGATTCTCTGAAGCAGCTTACCTTTTCCTTCATGGGCAGTCCAGATACCCAAATGGGGTCCTCAACCTCTTTTATCCTGCAGGGAAGCACTGATTCTGGTGGACAACCTCATCAGCCTGCAGATGCTGCAAGTCCGTCTGCCCCTGGGTCTCCGTCCTATGCAAGTTTATCAGTGTCCTCATCCCAAGCTGGTCCATCTACTACTCTGGGTTCTCCGAAGCAGTTTACCTCTGCCTACCAGGGCAGCTCTGGGGCTCAGTTTGGAGCCTCTACAGATGTTTCCTCACAAGACATGAGCAGTGGTTACAGTGGTTCTGTCCAGTCTAAAGGTAAAAATAAGTTTGCTCCCGTTACTTCCCTATATGCAAATGTTTCACTGTCCTCACCAGAAGCTGGTCCATCTACTGTTCCGGGTTCTCTGAGGCAGCTTACCTTCACCTTCATGGGCAGCCCAGACACCCAGACCGGGTCCTCTACTCCTATCCTGCAGGGAAAAGCCGCTTATGGTGGATCACATCAGCCTCAAGCTGCTGCAAGTCAGTCTGCCTCTGGGTCTCCGTCCTATGCAAGTTTATCACTGTCCTTACCCCAAGCTGGTTTATCTACTACTATGGGTTCTCAGAAGCCGTTTACCTCTGCCTACCAGGGAGGCTCTGGAGCTCAGATTGGGGCCTCAGCAGATTTTGCCTCGCAAGAAATGACCAGCTCTTACAGTGGTTCTCTGCAGTCTCCAGGTACAACCAACCAGTTTGCCCCTGGATCTCCATCCTCCTATCGAGATTTATCATTCTCACCCCAAGCTGGTCCAGTTACATTTCCAGGTTTTCTTAAGCAACATGCCTCTAGCTATATGGGCAGCTCTGGCACCGAGGCAGGACCATCCAGCTTCACTCTTCAGGGAAGCACTGCTTCTGGTGGATTACCTCAGCCTCAAGATATTGCTAGCCAGTTTTCCCCTGGGTATCCATCCTCGTATCCAGGTTTATCACTGTCCTTACCCCAAGCTGGTCTATCTACTATTCTGGGTTCTCTGAAGCAGTTTGCCTTTACCTTCATGGGCAGCCCTAGCACCCAGGCAGGGTTCTCTAGTCCCTTTAGCCTGCAAGGAAGTATCACTTATGATGGATCACCAGAGCCTCCAGGTACTTCTAGTCAATTTTCCCCTGTTCCTCACTCATGTCCATGTGCATTATCCCCATCTCAAGGTGTTGCCAGTCAATCTACTATTCAGGGCTCTCAGAAGAAGCTTGCCTCTAACTTTGCAGGCAGCTCTGGTACCCAGGCAGGGTCCTCTACTCCCCATGCTCTTCAGGGAGGCACAGCTTATGGTGGTTCATCTCAAACTCAAGACACAAGCCAATCTGGCCAGGGACCTCATTCCTCCTATGCAAGTGTATTGCTGTCATCACCCAAAGATGGTCCATCTACTAATGTTCAGGGTTCTCTGAAGCGGCTTGCTTCTTCCTTCGTAGGCAGCTCCGGCACCCATGCAAGGTCCTCTACTGCTATCCTGCGAAGAAGCACTGCTTCTGGTGGATCATCTCAGCCTTAAGATACCACAAGTGACTTTTGCTCCTGGGTCTCAGTCCTATGCAAGTGTATCCCGGTCCTTACCCCAAGCTGTTGCTGGTCCTTCTACTGCACCGTTCACCGAAGCGGTTTCTCTTCCTCCAAAGGGTGCTCTGGTAAACTGCTATGATGCAAGTGTTGCAGATTTAAGAACTGAAACCCCAATAAAAGTTGGAATCTAAGCTGTGTGGGTTGGGTTTTTTTTTCTTTTTTTTTTCTTTTTTTTTCTGCTTGAGTTGTGCTGTATCTCAGTGGGTGGTCTCTACCCACCAGGATTTACTTCTGCTGACAGACGCAAGTGAGGTTTTTGCAATAGAGAGTAACAGGTCATTTACTGTGACCGTAAGGATGGGTAGGGTGACACTTGATGAATCACTGAAACCGTTGAAGCAAATGTACAGAATTGTATCAAGGCTTTAGAACAATCCGACACCAGTCTCCATTGATGCACCGATTTTAACCACTTGTGTTGCTCTGCAACATTGACTTAAGAATGATAACCTTTGTCAAACAAAGTCTGTCAAAATTAGGCCTGGGTATTTATTTATTTTTTTTTTTCAAAAAATGTTGCTTCAACATTTACATTCTCAAACCAAATTGATATTTTGTGGTTAAGCAAACCTCTAAAAGACCTGACAATATTTTTATTAGTCTTCTCAACTAAATGCCACCTTCTTTAGGCTACCTTGTGCAACGCCTTTTAGTCATTCAGTGCTTCTCATGGAGAAAGATACCGTTGACAAAAACAAAGATTTTTTTAGTAATAATCTGCATAAGTATTTGACATGTGTAAGGGTGCCATAATTTCCACAATTAATGAATGGCCGATGGTGCAACGCACAGTTTTGTTTATACAAGCCCGGACAACACTCACTTTGTTTTCAGTCTCTGTTGTCTCACTATGATGTGAACACACAAATTTCATCCCCAGCTGCTCTGAGTGTCACTTCATTAGCATTTCAACATTTAATCTGACGAAACTACTGTACCATCATATCACATACAGACACACCAGCTGCAATGTCCTCATGGCAAACTGTCAAAATAAAAGTTGTTTCACTTGAATAAATATTACTATTTAACAGTCTTAAGCTACTTCTACTTCTAATAAATAATAAATCTTTATTTTTAAAAGAGTAATCACATTTTAAAACCGTAAACCTCTTTTGTACAAAAATAAAAGGGTTTTTCAGTTGATTATGATACATTGCCTTCATCTGATTACCAGAAAATTTTTGGAAATTTTATATGGCCCTATTATTGTTTAAAAAATGACGCTAAAAAAAAGGTTTAAAATACAGGCCTGTGGATCTTATTTTCTTTTTCTAAATTCACCATTTGTAAAATTGTTTACTGTAAATTTTTTAGTAAAACCAATAGCATTTATATATATACTTTTGGGTAACGTAGCCCTACACTGGTACAGAAATTGGTAGATGTTGTTGACTTGGTTCACCGGATTGGGAAAAAGGAAAGTGGAAGACACCATCAAATAATTGTTCAGTTCGCCATGCGAAGATACCAAGACTAACTCTGGAAAATTACAAAGAATTCACACTGACCATGGAATCAGGTTAGCAGAGGATCTGTCAGCTGAGGACCGGAGGGTGCGTGCAGCTCTTTGGCTACTCATCAGAGAAGCCAGAAGTGCCGGTGTTACACTGAATTCTGTGACCCTAGTAGACGCTGTTGTCTATCTATCCTAAAGGAAATTCTTTCTCACAGAAATACTTTGATGTTCTCCAAATGCACAGCGTACAAAAAATAAATAAATATATATATATATTTATAAATATATAAATTAATTAAATGATTAATTAAAAACTATTTAATATTTAACGTCTGTAAATACAAAAAATTACATTTAATGAATTTTCCTAATTTAATGGGGACAACTCTGTAAACATAAAATAAATCTGCTGATATTTTTTCAATGTCCTGTACACATTTTATAGCATCTGTGTTCCTTGGGGTCAATTTCACCCCAGGCTCTTTTAGCTGTATAAAACATAAGAAATATTAAAATTTCACACACATTTGTTTCGGTTGTTTTTTTGAGGTCACTATAACATGTTATAATTATATAATGTTCACTATAATTTTACATATTCAATATTATATTCAAAAAACTTCCATCTGTTTTAGGGCTCTAACCTAACATAACCGTATCTGAAGTAGTTCACATGACATGGGACATAATTCTTATGAGAACTTTGATGTTTCCCGTGCCATAGGGGAGGGGAAAACATAATTTTTGCGAGAACTTTGATATTTCCTGTGGTGTGGGGAGGGGAAAAGCTAATTCTCATGGTTTACCAAACAAAGGGGAGGAGCAAACATTATAAAAGCATGAACAGAAGCATTCTAAACCATTTCTCTTTGTGCTCTGTGTGCTCTATATTTTCTCTATCTCTCTCATTTGAAAATTAAATCTAAGCAAAGATTTTCTGTCAATGAGATTTTGACAATGAAAGTGACAGAGGAGATTGTGTCTAAGACCGATGATAATATTGAGGACCCTGATTATGAGGCATCCTCCTCAGATGAGAATGAGACTCCTAATGTTGACCCTCCTGTTGTCTCTCAACCACCCACAAACCCATTACCTTCCAAAAATGGAAAGTTATCATGATCCCGCTAACCACCTGAGCAACAGGGTAGACTTAGTGCTGCTAATGTCATCAAAATGGTTCCAGGGCCCACTAGATATACTGTCAGACATGTCCAAGATATAAAATCAGCATTTCATCTTTTCATCACACCAGCAATTGAAAAGAATGTACTTGAAATGACAAACTTAGAGGGTAGGCGTGTGTATGGGGATGGTTGGAAAGACTTTGATGTGACTAACTTGAAAGCCTACATTGGGTTGCTCATTTTGGCAGGAGTCTACAAGGCAAAAGGAGACGCAACAGCAAGCCTTTGGAATGCTGACACTGGAAGGACAAAATGCAATATGTCCCTGAAGGGGCACATCTTGTAGCTTTTGGTCTCTCAACCGAGGTTGCTGAGATCATCCTTCAATCCAGAACTCCCTCCATGAAGAAACTGTACACCTTGAGGTGGAAACCTTTCACCTCCTGGTGTGAAGACTGCTAGCACGACCCAGTTATTTGCCCAGTTGGGACAGTTCTGGAGTTCCTGCAGGCCCTTCTCTCTGCATGTTTGACCCACTCCACCCTGAGGGTCTATGTGGCGGCCTGCCAGAGTTCGCTTCATTCCTAGAAGCTGACACTCGTTCCACCTCACGTTCTTTTATAGCTTCTTGGTCGCTACGTCACCTGCCTATGACATCACGCCCATTCATGAGACTGATTTAACATATTATTAACATATTATAAGTTGGTCACGCTGAAGGGTGTTACCATAGCATTTCGGACGCAGCGTCTCATTCCCTTTGGGGAACCATGGTTGCATACGTAACCTAGGACGTTTTTCTTGGGGTCAAATTGACCCCACACATTATGTATGTTGCAATCCTTGATAACAAAAAGGGCTGTTCTGTGTTCCTTACTGATGTTTTGATTGTGATGATGTTCTGATTAAAAATAAAACCCTTCTAAATGTTTGAAATTGTGTTTGTTTTTCCCGGTCAAAATGACCCCAGTGGGTAACAGATGAGGGTTAAACATCAACCCCCCAAACATAATGAGAGGTTTGAGGGTAACAGGAGGGTTAAACATCAACCCCCCAAACATAATGAGAGGTATTATTGCCTGAAAAAGAACCCCCCAAAACCAACCTTGTTCCATTCCTATAAAAGAGAAAAGACAATGTTACTGAGATATTCTTTATATAGTCTACTGGCTAGCAGAGGGGTATTCTCCCCTCTAATGAGGCAGAGAATAGCAGGCCTCTCTTTAATTAAAGTAGTGAATTATAGAAGAGAGGGGTATTCTCTCCAGCGGGAGAACTGCAAGAACAAGCAGCATGTCCCTGAGCTTGACATGAGGGGTAGGAGAGCAGCGTGAAGAACCCCCTAAATATCCATGTTCCATTCCCACAAAAGAGAAAGACAATGTTACTGAGATGTCCTTAAAGGGATAGTTCACTTTCAAATTAAATTTTGGTATGTTTTAGCTTACCTCAAGGGTAAGCAAGATGTAGGTGAATTTGTAGTAGTTTCAATTTTGATATTTTTAGGTCAAACTGTTCTTGTCTGTCACCACCTCAAAGAGCATGCACAGAGAAGTCCAAATGAAACAATTCCCCATCGTAAGTACACATTGATGGCCTAAGACAGTGGTTCCCAAACCTGTCCTGGCGTACCCCCAACACTGCACGTTTTCTTTGTCTCCCTAATTAAACACATCTGATTCAACTCATCAGCTCATTAACCCATGTGATAATGAGTTGATGAGTTGAATCAGATGTGTTTAATTAGGGAGACAAAGAAAACGTGCAGTGTTGGGGGTACGCCAGGACAGGTTTGGGAACCACTGGCCTAAGACATGAAACGATCGGTTTGTGTGAGAAAACGGACAGTATTTATATAGTTTATACCTGCTATACACAATCACGTCCAAGTGGTCTGAGGGCGCTTGTGCTTCCTGGTGTCTAATGTGTGCGCATTCTGGCTTAGTCTGCGCATTGTTTACTGTTTAACACAAGATACACCACCAATCTGCACTGTCTGATATATAATGCAGTAATTGTTATTAATTAATTGGTTTATAATGCACCCTATAATCATTACAACACATTACTCACTCTATTGATAGCGTGCCATTGGGTACCTCTGGGCTTGGATCTCGCCTCCAGTTTATGCATGGCAAACTAAACACAACGTGCAAAATGCTGTGGTTCAACAGCGGAGAAAACTCAGGATCTTCAGTCAGTCAGGTGTGTGATACTGTCAATGTCCTCGTTTTCGTCTTGTAGTTGTGGCATTGCTATGTTCCATTCATGACAACATATGCTCTCCACTTCTGTTGGCTCCTCACAACACTTGCTACTAAAACACCACCAACTTTGAAGAGATCTCTGTCTCTCTGACGCTTGAAGACGTGCTGCTGCAGCGGATCGGTCCTGAGTACTTGATCTGTGAATTCTGGTTCAAATAAATATGGTTGTGAAAAAAAATTAAATGTTGTCTGTTGATATATCGAAATCGTCTTCCATTGTGATTTCCTGTGTGTCTAAATATGTTTAGATCTTCACAGTAAAAGGTAACGCTTCCGATGTGATGACACACGCGAGAGATCACTTCCGAGCTTTCCGGCACTTGCGCAGACTTAAGCCAGAGCATGCGCACATGTCACACGCCAGGAAGCACGCGCGCCTTCAGATCACTTGGACGTCGTTGTGTGCGTGTCTTAGGTCATCAATGTGTACTTATGATGGGGAATTGTTTAATTTGGACTTCTCTGTGCATACTCTTTGAGGTGGTGACCAAAGACCTGCATTATGAGTCACAGACAAGAATGGGTTTACCTAAAAATATAAAAATGGAAACTACTGCAGAAACAAAAAAGACAACTACATCTTGGATGCCCTTGAGGTAAGCTAAAACATACCAAAATTTAATTTGAAAGTGAACTATCCCTTTAATGCAGCCTACTGGCTAGAAGAGGGGTATTTTCCCCTCTAAAAAGGAGGGAAAAAATAGTAGGCCCCTCTTTAATTTAAGCAGCAGGGGTGTTCAGTCCCCTGCAGCTATAGCAGCAAAGGGTGTTCTCTCCAACGGGAGAAAACAGCAGGCTCTTTTTCTTTTTGAGGGGTGTTCGTCCCTCGTTGAGGGATAGAACAGCAGGCCTCTACATTTATAGCAACAAGGGTGTTCTCTCCAGCGGGAGAAAACAGCAGGACCTTTTCCTTTTTGAGGGGTGTTCGTCCCTCGCTGAAGGATAGAACAGCAGGCCCCTGTAGTTTTGCAGCGAAGGGTATTTTCTCCAGCGGGAGAACCGCAAGAACAAGCAGCATGTCCCTGAGCTTGGCATGAGGGGTAGGTGAGCAGCATGAAGACCCCCCAAAATTGTCCTTGTTCCATTTCTGCAAAAGAGAAAGGCAATGTTACTGAGATGTCCTTAATGCAGCCTACTGGCTAGGAGAGGGGTATTCTCCCATCTAAAAATGAGGAAGAGAATAGCTGACCCCTCTTTAATTTAAGTAGCAGGGGTGTTCATCCACTGCTGAGGGATGAACAGCAGTCCCCTGCAGCTATAATAGCGAAGGGTGTTCTCTCCAGCGGGAGAAAACAGCAGGCCCTTTTTCTTTTTGAGGGGGTTCTTCCCTCGCTGAGGGATAGAACAGCAGGCCCCCACAGTTATAGCAGCAAGGGTTTTCTCTCCAGCCAGAGAAAACAGCAGGCTCTTTGCCTTTATTTTCTTCGTATAAAGTACGTTTTATATGAAATATCCACTTAGTCATCACCAACTTCCTTTATTTAGCAGTAGATAATGCTGTATACCATCACTCTGCCTCAGAAGCCTGTCCAAAATCAGTTCATGAGGTTGAAATCAGCTGGACACTTCTGCTCCCGTTAGTGACACTCTCGCAGTGTTTGCATACATTATCACAGATGAAGTAAATAAAATGCAGTATTTGTCAAATACGCAGCAGTTTCAGAAACGTTTTTCAACAGAAACACTTTTATATACTGCTTAATACAGCGCCATATTTTTAAAGAATAAAAGTTCAACATAATCATATATCACAGGGCTACTCATATTTCATTCTCAGTTTACCATTATTTGTCAATCCGAGCCATCACTGACCTAAGCAGCAACCTTCGGCAAGGTTTTTTTTTTTCCTCTCTTCTATTTTATTTTATGAAACCATGATTAACCATTCAGTAAGAAAGCAAATTATTATGACCCAATGCACTGCATTTTCATCCAAGCATTTTTAATCAAACCTTGAAATGACTGCATTAAATTTCAAGCATTTTCGAGGATTTCAAGCACCCATATGACCCTGTACAATGGCCAATGCGGCAAGTATAAAGCCTTGACCGTTTGGTCAGGTGCGCGAGCTGTCAGCAGAGGCTCGCAAGTGGAGCTAGCGAAAGCATAAATCCCGCTTACGCAACGGCAGGATTAGCACCTGATACTGGACACTAGATAAGCCTCAAGAAGCAAGCAGTCCCAATTCCCTGATAGCTTTAAGCAAAGACATAGAGTGGGGAAGGATCCCTTTACAGAAGAATAGAAGTAGTGAAGTGCGCTCTTTTAAAACAGCTAAAAAGATCAGCATGCACCTTTAAAGCAGTACGCCATATGGTCAGTACTTGAATTTAGGCAACAGCATTAGCTCTTGTTTGGATAAAGTTTTAACATTGATACGAGCAAAATTTATGATCTGTACATTTAGTATCAAGCTCTTTATCGATACACTAGCATGAGCAACAGCAGATCACTGATTTAAACCAAGTGTGTTGGAAATAGGCGGATAAGTTTAATGAAAGCATCCCCAATAGATGAGCCTGAAGCAGCAGCCCATTCATATCGACAGCCTTGACAGATTAACAAGCTCTAGGGTATATTTAACTGGTAGTGCTACCGGTGTGGTAATATGATAGCATGCCTCGCAAACATAACTGAACAATTAGCCTTAGACAATGAGCAATGTCTGAAGCATATCCGCCAACATAGCACTAGGCAATAAAATGAAAGAACTTTGCTTAGCTTCATGAAGACGTCCAGAGATTAATTAAAGGTGAGATGGCCAGTTGTTCTTGGATTCTTTGATTCTTCTTGAATATCTTGCTTGTATCAGCGGAGGAGCAGATCTCATGTAAAGTTGTTGGTTCAGTCATATTAGTACAACTTTGGCGATGAATCATGGGCAGAGTGTCTATATCAAGTGCTCGCTCATATCACTTTCAGTCCATCGCTTGACAAACAACCCGGCGAATTCATGTTCAAATACTCTGTGGGAATCCTGCCAAAAAATCCTGATTTAAATGCTTCCTATGGAGATAGATTCGCCATCTGATTAGTTCCTGAGTGAGTGATAGCTATTGCAAGCAGTTTGAGCCTTGTGAGCCATTTGAGCATACTTACCAAACAGTAGTGCCACATATATACTGTATGCCCCTTGTCTAATTGGAGGTTGGTAGTGATTGGGGCCATTTGACAGCTGACCGTATCAACTGGTTATGGCCTGACTGAACTAACACTGTGCTCGATTAATTTGGCATTTATTCAAGATTCAAGATTTTTATTCATCACATACAGTATTGTTCAAAATAATAGCAGTACAATGTGACTAACCAGAATAATCAAGGTTTTTAGTATATTTTTTATTGCTACGTGGCAAACAAGTTACCAGTAGGTTCAGTAGATTGTCAGAAAACAAACAAGACCCAGCATTCATGATATGCACGCTCTTAAGGCTGTGCAATTGGGCAATTAGTTGAAAGGGGTGTGTTCAAAAAAATAGCAGTGTCTACCTTTGACTGTACAAACTCAAAACTATTTTGTACAAACATTTTTTTTCTGGGATTTAGCAATCCTGTGAATCACTAAACTAATATTTAGTTGTATGACCACAGTTTTTTAAAACTGCTTGACATCTGTGTGGCATGGAGTCAACCACCTTGTGGCACCTCTCAGCTGTTATTCCACTCCATGATTCTTTAACAACATTCCACAATTCATTCACATTTCTTGGTTTTGCTTCCGAAACAGCATTTTTGATATCACCCCACAAGTTCTCAATTGGATTAAGGTCTGGAGATTGGGCTGGCCACTCCATAACATTAATTTTGTTGGTTTGGAACCAAGACTTTGCCCGTTTACTAGTGTGTTTTGGGTCATTGTCTTGTTGAAACAACCATTTCAAGGGCATGTCCTCTTCAGCATAGGGCAACATGACCTCTTCAAGTATTTTAACATATGCAAACTGATCCATGATCCCTGGTATGCGATAAATAGGCCCAACACCATAGTAGGAGAAACATGCCCATATCATGATGCTTGCACCTCCATGCTTCACTGTCTTCACTGTGTACTGTGGCTTGAATTCAGAGTTTGGGGGTCGTCTCACAAACTGCCTGTGGCCCTTGGACCCAAAAAGAACAATTTTACTCTCATCAGTCCACAAAATGTTCCTCCATTTCTCTTTAGGCCAGTTGATGTGTTCTTTGGCAAATTGTAACCTCTTCTGCACATGCCTTTTTTTTAACAGAGGGACTTTGCGGGGGATTCTTGAAAATAGATTAGCTTCACACAGACGTCTTCTAACTGTCACAGTACTTACAGGTAACTCCAGACTGTCTTTGATCATCCTGGAGGTGATCATTGGCTGAGCCTTTGCCATTCTGGTTATTCTTCTATCCATTTTGATGGTTGTCTTCCGTTTTCTTCCACGTCTCTCTGGTTTTGCTCTCCATTTTAAGGCATTGGAGATAATTTTAGCTGAACAGCCTATCATTTTTTGGACCTCTTTATAGATTTTCCCCTCTCTAATCAACTTTTTAATCAAAGTACGCTGTTCTTCTGAACAATGTCTTGAACGACCCATTTCCTCAGCTTTCAAATGCATGTTCAACAAGTGTTGGCTTCATCCTTAAATAGGGGCCACCTGATTCACACCTGTTTCTTCACAAAATTGATGACCTCAGTGATTGAATGCCACACTGCTATTTTTTTGAACACACCCCTTTCAACTAATTCAACTAATTGCCCAATTGCACAGCCTTAAGAGCGTGCATATCATGAATGCTGGGTCTCATTTGTTTTCTGAGAATCTACTGAACCTACTGGTAACTTGTTTGCCACGTAGCAATAAAAAAATATACGAAAAACCTTGATTATTCTGGTTAGTCACATTGTACTGCTATTATTTTGAACAATACTGTACACGATTATATAGCGCATATATAAACAGCAATGAAATGTGAGTCAGGTCTGCTCCATTGACCGTGCAATTATTAACACAGACGAAAATATACAAAAATGTAGTTATGAAAGAATTAAATAAAAGTAAACAATAAAAATATACGAAAATATTTTTAAAAGATATACTGTATACTGAAGAATTAAATATATAATAGAAAATAATATGCATGAAAGTTTACTGTAGTCTTAAATATTAAGATACACAGGAATGTACAAGAGGTGATTGTGCAAACAGGTTGACACTGTCTGTATGTCAGTGTGAGATAGAAAATGCTGAATATTTATCAGATAAAGTGAATATTACGTGGAAACGTAGATGTTAAGGGGCTGGTTTTGAGTTTAGGAGCCTGATGGCCTGCACTGGGGGAAGAAACTCCTCCTAAGTATTTCGGTTTTTGCGATCAGGCCATGGAAGCACTTAACAGATGGCAGCAAAGTGAAAAGATGGTTAAATTTGTTAGTACAATCACTTATCTGCTTGTAAAAAAATTAAAAACATGCCAACATGTTTCTGCTTCTGTGGCCTTCTCCAGGGCAAATTCAAAATGGCAGTCTAATGGCTAACTCCCTCTTTGAACCAAACAGAGAATCTGTCCCTCATATAGATGAACAATTTAAAATGATAAGTGATGCACAGTTTACAATTGAGGAGCTTGATTCTGCTGTTATGTGTTTATCTTTAGATAAATCGTCTGGACCAGACAGTATTACGTCTAATTTTTATCGTCATTATTGGGATTCATTAAGGGAATTTCTTTTTGCAGCTTTTCGGGAAATTAATAAATTTTTTATTATGCCTATTCAATTAGACAAGGACTAATAAAACTCATTGCTAAACCAGGAAAAGACTCAAGATTGTTGGACAACTAACGACCTTTAACCTTACTAAAACACTGACTTTAAAATATTAACTCATGTACTGTATATAATAATTGTTTAAAATTAGGTTTATCAAAACGTATTGGGGAGATGCAAACTGGATTGATTAGAGGCCGGTCTATGACTGACGATACCACACAATATTATTCTATGTGTTCTTGATTGGCTTGAAAAGAGTGTTTTGATCAGTTTTTCACTCAATGAGGAGTTCAAGGAGTTTGTTATCCTTCAATGACTTCTGTTCCAAATACACCTAGCACTTTGAATGTAAATGATTTGAGCATGTTTTAAATTACATTCCAAAAAGTTTTATAAATCTAGAACAAAATTTTTTTTCAACATACCCGATGGTTCATGTGAACTCCTGACACTTCTCTTTAATGTTAATAAACTCAAAGCAATGCTTCCCAACAAACTTATTTGCTCGTTTCAATTCTGTCCTATATCCTACATCCTTCTACCAAAACAGTATTTCCCAAGCTTATGATAAGCCAGCTATTAAGAGATTGCAAAAACAATATATTAGCTTTCCAGTGGCTCCTGAAGAAAAAAAAAATGAATAAATAAAAAATAAAAAAATCTCAATTTGGAAGAAAATGCCTGTTCTTTATGTCAAGTTGACATAGAGACAACTGATCATCTTTTCTTTTTTGTATGTATTCCAGAATTTTCTGGGAAAATATTTCTTATTGGTTGGAAACTAAAATTCAGTCACTGCCCAACTTTGTTAGAAAGCACATTATGTTTGGAATGTTATTAGATGATAAAAATAATTATTTTTTCATTATGCAGTGTTGATTCTGGGCAATGTGTTTCTTCACAAATGTAACTGAATGAAGACAAAACTTGATTTATTAGAAAAGGAATGAAGGGACTACTAACACTTGTTTCTTCTTTTTCTTTCCCAGAATGAATATTATTTTTATTGCATCTATGTTGTATATGTGCCTTGCGTAATATTTGTTTATTTACATGTATCAGTGCTATTGTATATGTATGTTCTGTTCAACATGTTCAATATGCTGTATATTTGATTGAATAAAAAAATACACAAATTAAACTAGTTTGTTTTATAGTTGGTAATGCTACAGTGTTCTACTGCCAAAAGACTCCAGGGGACAAAATACAAATATATTAAAACATCACCTTCTGTGTTTGACCAATGACAATATTAGATTTGGCTTTTATCTTTTGAGTTAAATTTCTCAAATTCCAACTGTTCTATTACATTTGTCCACTGCTTAAAACAGCTGTATATGATATTGAGGAAGCTACCACAGAGTGGCGCTGTGGTCATTAAAATCATAAAATAGTCATAAACTCTAATAAAGAATCCATTTCTCATTGGGTTGTCTTGCAGTTTACCGTTTCTGAGACATTTAGTGGACAACATAAACATGGCGTTGTACATATGAAATTATGCAGCGGTTTAGATTGATTTGATGAAATAAACATTATGAGAATGTTAATGTCTGATGATATTGTAATAACACTGTCCAATAAACAGAGAACATGAGCTGAATTTAAAGGCTGGACTCTATAATATTGATTTGCATTTACTAGAGATTTGATGATTGTGATCTTGTTCGATCTTCCGTCAAAATGCTGCTTTATAGGACATACAGTTTATGTTTTCCATTGTGTCCAGCTGTGTGTATGAAATTTCTGGCAATTCCTGGGATTTTGCTGGAATATTATTTCCATGTGTTTGTATCTAAAGATAAAAAGTGAAGACCACAGTCCAAAAAAAATGGACTAAAGTGAAGGTGTTTGGCCATAATGCACAATGCCATTTTCAGCACAACCCTAACAAAATGTATAATTTAAAACACCAAAAGTTTTGATGAGATATCTAGCATATTGGTGAAGGGTGATGCTTTATGCTCGTTTTGCAGCCACAATATCCACCAAAGTCCACCATGAACTCCTCTGTATAACTAGTATTCTAGGGACAAATTTGGGGTCATCTGTCCAACATCTAAAGCTTGGCGGAAATTGGTTATACAACAGGACAATGACCCAAAGGACACCAGAAAACTGAACGGCTGAAACATTAGAACTGATGTTCATTGAATGTCCAACACTACCCCAAAAAACCTGCTTCCTAAAACACCCAAAACTATACTCACCGTACCAAAAAAAATAAATAAATAAATAAATAAAAAAAATTATTTTGTCATCATTTTATCACCTTGAAACGTAAAGGGAATGTAATTATTATATATTTTTTTTAAATCTTAAATTTATCCAATCCAAAATTCAGTTTAATCATATGGCTCATACTTGGAACCACATGATTAAACTAAAAAAAAAAAAAAACTTTTTATGTTCCTTTTACGTTCCAATGTGACAAAATGATGATGACAGTAAATTAAAGAATTAAAATTTTAGTATCCTTTGAAGTTGGACAGCAATGTTCTCAAACTATGATGAACTGATGAAATGATGTCCATTTTTTTCATGCATCTTCACTTTTTTATTTCCCCGGTTAAATACTGATGAAGCATAATATGTTATAAGTTGTTTGTCGCCTTAAATTTACCATTTTAATTTTTCACCATATTTGTCATGTCTTAATAAATAATATAATATAATAATGAGAGGGTATATTTTTCTTTCAATTGCTCTATTCTATAGTTCTCCCAAAAATGAAAATTGGCCAAAAATGTATTCATCCTTAGTCAAGAGGTAGATTAATTTAAATTATAAATTTAGCATTACATCCCTTGCTCACCAATGGATCTTCTAGTGAGAATGGGTGGCGTCTGAATGAGAGTCCAAACAGCTGATAACATGCAGCTTTTTCACTTCACAAAACATTAACTGATGGATTGGAGTCATGTGCATTACTTGTGGATTCAAAATATTGTTTTCATCAGCTGCTTGGACTCTCATTCTGGCAGCAGCTATTCACTGAAGAGGATCCATTGCTTTTATTTTTTTCTACACAAAGGCTTCTTGCTCATGCTTGAACGCTGCATTTTTAAACTGTTGTGTCAAATTAAAAGTCCAACTTTTAAATGCATAACAACAAATTGTAATAACACCGTACAATAAACAGAGAACATGAGCTGAATTTAAAGGCTGGACTCTATAATATTGATTTACATTTACTAGAGATTTGATGATTGTGATCTTGTTCGATCTTCCATCAAAATGCTGCTTTTATTCTGGCAGCAGCTATTCACTGAAGAGGATCCATTGCTTTTATTATTTTCTACACAAACGCTTCTTGCTCATGCTTGAACGCTGCATTTTTAAACTGTTGTGTCAAATTAAAAGTCCAACTTTTAAATGCACAACAAGACTGTATTCACGATTTTTAAACACAAAAATGCTTTCTATATGAACTGCTGTAAGACTTCTGGCAGTTTGCTCAATCTATATAGCAGAACTTTGAAAAAATGAAGAGAGAATGATAATAAATCACAATCAGCATATAGACTTTTTCCCGCTCTCTGACTAAATGCTCACTTCAGAGCATCTGTCAGGCTCTTTACAGCCAACCAGCAGGGTTTTGTGAATGAGAAATGTTTTTGGTGAAAGCTCTTGTACCACTCGTATCTTTTGCAATGGGACAAATCCTGGCACAAAGTGCTCCACTTGGCAGCTCATCTCTCCATTTTTGTAATTATCATTAGAATCATTCATCCTGACCTGCTGCTTCAGTGTGACATCATTGTCACATCCCATAGGCCAACATGCGTCTGCCAAACACTAAGGCCACTATCATGGACAGATGTGTCAGCAGTCCTCAGGAGGTGGCTGCATTTTGGTGCCAAATATCAGCTAGCATGGCTTATTGTCGTGACATATCACCTTTTGATGTCATATGTTTACAACGAATTGCATGGTACATGTAGAGATACATGAGAACAGCAGAAGGAAAACCAACCCCCCCCCCCCCATTCCTTTCAGGTATCAATTCATCATAATATCATTTAAATATGAAGAGATGTAAAGTGTAGCATATTGAATATGTGCTATGATACAGTTATCATCATTATCTTCTCTGGCCTCCCTAACAGCTTTACAATCCCAATGAGCTCTCTTAGCAACAATATTTGCCCTCCTTTATGAGAACATTAATCACATATCCATGTACAGTCACATAATTTCCTTGGTGTCCTGGGGCTCTGGTGCAACCTCTCAATGCAGCAGTCCTGCTGGATTATGTTTATACTGTTTGCATCCTCAGTGATTCTAATGATGTCAGTGTATTTGTCAGTCTGCTGCCCTTTTGCTCATAAATTTTAATATAAAGTCCCTGGCAAAATGTTGCATTAATGTGCTTTTCAATCCCTGGCTGATGCAAGCAAGCAAAATGCTTAAGCAATCTAAATAGTTAAAATAGTTTCTCAAAGATCATGCCCAGGGTGATTCAAAGATTTTAGTCTACAGCAAGGCTGAGCATAAGGTGCTGTGACTCAGATGAGGAAAATTAGTTATCTGAAGTGCAAGAGGTCAGATTGCTTGACTTGTTACTTGAAGTCAAATAAAATCATTAAAATATAAATTAAAATTAAACAAAATGTAATTTGTTCAAACGTATATTTATTTAAAATATTTATTAAAATATTTATTATTTAAAATATGTAAGAAACATTTTTTTTTCAACAAGAAAATCAGTCCTGAAATGTATTATTAATTAATCAACTGAATTTAAAATACACATTAAAAATATATTATATAAAATGTTTAAGCAACATTTATTAAAACAAAAATCAGTGTTAAAATTTATTGAAAATAATGTATTTGTATATGTATATATAATGTATATGTATTATTTACAATATTTAAACAGCCTATTCATTTAAAAATCAATAAACAATAATTCTGAAATAAAAGACAAGCAAATCAGGGTCTAGTAATGCCTTTTGTACAATAAAATTAAATGCTTCGGCAATCAGATCTCTCTAACAATTGTATGTTGTTCACTGTCCATTTGGCTGAGAGGAGATAAGAAAAAGCTACAACCGACAATAAAAATCTAATTTATGATGCCCTTAAACTGAACTCTGAGAAGATTGTGGCCTCTTTTGACTGTGTGTTGAACCCAGAAGAATGCCATAGGCATACAGAAATGTGATTCAAGGTTGTGTTGTAATGCTTTAGCTGGAATAATGCTCAGATAAAAAAAGGTGGGGGGTGGGGGATGTGTGTGTGTTTTAAGAGCTACAGATCTTACAGAGCTGGCAGAGCTTCAGTATTGCAAACATATGGAGAGTAGTGATCTGGCTCTCTGTTAACCTGACCCCCCATTATGGGACTCACAGATGAAAGTGCTCACTTGTAATTGTAATAGTTTCCTAATCCAGTGTGTTACAAACATAATTGTGGTGTCTTTAGAAAGAATACCCGTTGGGCTTCACTTTTTTATCAGCCAGATTTGATAATGCTCAAAAATATTAAAAGTTAAAGACACTGAAGTGCCTTGAATTTTTTTTTTGTTACCACTCTTAAATATTTTTTTATTTGATATAAAATACATGAAATGAGTCCTGGAGCAATCTAGAAAAGTAATGGGTTGAAAGCCACATGAGTTACTATTTCAAATTTTAATAAAATGTTATGATAAATGAGACTTATGCAAATATTTTTATGAGACTATGTCTATATAATATAAGAAAATATATTTCCAAATAGTATTGAAGGCTTCTACAAACTATTTAGTCAGTAAACATACCACTGCATATATTTTTTTTAACAATTATAAAAAACTAGACAGAAACTTAGACATCATATAAGTGATTTATTTGAGCACTAGAAAAAGGAAATGCGATCGCTGTAAGTTCCGCCTCCATCAGCTGACAGGTGCGTCAGTGCGGGTCACGAGGGAGCGCCAAATTCAAATAAACTATGTTCCGCCTATTTTTCATTCATTCTTTTTTTCCGGTGGATCGCCTCATTCTGTTTGTGACACTGTACGTAGTGTTTTTACTACCAAGACGCAGTTTCCAACCGTGAGTTATTCCATAACGGACGCAAACAGTTCTGTCGCTGAAGAAATGAAATGTAAACAAAGGAATTATGATCCATATTACAACGTCATTGCTTCGTTGGACTAAACGTGCTTCATGAGATGTCATTCAGTGGACCCCATACCTTCCTAACTAAACCGGGATTTACAGCTGTGGATGTGTTTATGACTGGTTATTACTACGGATCTGGTATGTACAGCGTTTCCTTTTGTTCATGTTTTTTTATGTGTACTGCTTACACAAATAGCAAATACAGTCTTTATAAGCTTTCCATTGAAAAACAGTGATCTGTCGTCGATGCTTGAGACTTAGATCTTTATAAGGATGCATAGA
Source organism: Carassius auratus (assembly GCF_003368295.1). Taxonomy (NCBI): domain Eukaryota; kingdom Metazoa; phylum Chordata; class Actinopteri; order Cypriniformes; family Cyprinidae; genus Carassius; species Carassius auratus. The sequence continues at coordinate 8,467,880 of NC_039277.1, read as the reverse complement.
TTGTCGAGATTAAATGTGTCCCGTTTCATTTAATCTATTCATAAACACTGACACGTGCGAGTTGAGTGAGTGGCTTTGAGGACGAGGGCGTCAGGGTGCAGGCTAAGAGGTTGCAGCCTAGCAGATGACTGATTAGATGGCCTGATTCCCAAGCACATTAGAGCTTGTTTGGAGTGTAAGGAAACTGGCCAAAAGTAAAGGAAACGTACAGTAATAGTGTAGTGCTGGTCATTTTGAATAGCTCAGCATGAAAAGAGCTTTCCTGGTTCATTTCAGTCCTTGGTAGTGCAACTGAAGCAAACAATCAGCTATGGGTGGCAACACATTGTCAAAAGAACAAAAGGGACTGTAGTACTTGTCAGGATGGAAGGAAAAATGGATGGGGCAAAATACCATCACATTTCTTGAGGAAAATCTGCTGCTTTCTGCCAGAAAGTTTTCAATGGAAATAAGGTTTACCTTCCAACATGACAATGACCCAAAGCACACAGCAAAACTGAGCACACAGTGGTTGAAGGAGTAAAAGGTGAATTCCCTTGCATGGTCTAGTCAGAGCCTAGACTTAAACCCACTTTACAATAGGAAACACATTATCTTGCGCTTGGATATGACTCCAAGCTTAAAATCATGTCAATTATTAATCTGGATGATTTATGTAACCAGGTGACCCTTGATGATGATCATAAATTAAGACATGGACATCTGAAAAAGAGTTTCTAGCACATTTCAGAAGAAAAACAAATCAAATCGCTGTTTTATTAAAGAGGGGTTGAAATGCTATTTCATGCATACTGAGTTTTTTTACACTGTTAAAGAGTTGGATTCCCATGCTAAACATGGACAAAGTTTCAAAAATTAAGTTGTACGTTTGAAGGAGTATTTTTGTTCCAAAAAAACCTCTTCCGGTTTGTCACAAGTTTCGGAAAGTTTTTTTCAAGTATGGCTCTGTGTGACGTTAGATGGAGCGGAATTTCCTTATATGGGTCCAAAGTGCGCGCTCTTCAGCCGGAAGAGCGCGCGCTCCCGTATAGCACAGCACTGAGAGGCTGAGCACAGCCTGGTCAGAGCAAGAGCGTCGCGAAAAGTCACAAAAGGAGTGTGTTTTTGGTTGCCAGGGCAAGACAACCCTGCACAGATTACCAAAAGAGAAACAGCATTAAGGGACCAGTGGATGGAGTTTACATTTACAGAGCATCAACGGAGTTGTGCAAGTGTTTTTGTTTGTTCCCTGCATTTCGGATTGCACATCGTTTATTTCTTAAGGATAATGCAGTCCCAACGGAAAAGGGTCACGATTGTGTGTTGGAACCACATGCGGTGAGTAAAACTGCTTCAAATATCTCTGTGTTGTTAACTTAGCTATCGGTGCGTAAGCACATCAAGTAAACAACATGCGATGTTGTCATCTAACTGCACTTTCCACATGTACAGCTTAAAAAAAAAAAAAAAAAAAAAGACGACATAAAGTGGAACTCATTTTCATTGTCATTTTCCAAAACCGCTAAGCAAATATATACAGTTTCAGTACATACCACATAGAGAAGCCTTTGCTGATGCTGCTCTTGTTAAATTTCAGCCTCTGGATCTGTGTCACAGCTTCCACATGCTCTCAACTCAAAAGCTTACTCGCGCTCGTGATTCTTTAGCTCCGCCCACACGTCACGCCTCTAGGTGCTCGTGTTTTTCCGGGAAAAATCGGTACAGACTATCTTTCTCTTATAAATATAATAAAAATAAAGACTTTTTGGAGTTATGAAGGATGCAGTACTACTCTATAGGTACTCAAGATTAACAGGATATTGAGTGAAAACGAGCATTTCACCCCCCCTTTAATAATTTGTAATTTCAGCAAACATAAATTAAAAGTAGGGTAAGTGATTTTGGGAAGGCTATAGCAAGCTAGCTTTGAAAACAAAACATCCCACCCTCTCTGCAAATCACTCTCTGAAGCCACGCCTCCTCTAAAACACATGAACGCGCACAGGCCGAACAGAGGCTAACCAGCAACACCATGAGAGACTAGCTCATCAGATTAGCTCATGTCTCATTTGTAGCATGCCCCCCGAACAAGGATGAGACTTTTACTGATGGTTTTATGATGTTTAATCCTTTGAGCCTTAATCCATTCACCATATCACCAACGTAAAAGCTGAAATGTATACAAAACATTTAACTGATCAGCTTACATTGTTCAGAAATCTGCTGTAATACATTTGTGCAAAACGAACACATTAACAGACAAAATGCTCATATCTCAACTGATTTAACATACCTTTTGCCTCTTATGAGGGGCTGCAAGTATGAATTAGATGTTTAAGTTTGACTCTGGGTCGAAGTTATTGCCATATTTAGGAACTAAACTGCACTAGCCAGAGCGCTTGTGCCTCCCAAACTTAGAAGAAAAAATAATAATAATTGCATGTAGCTTAAGACCAGTAGTCAACCATTGCAATACAAAAATTTCTAAATAAATTATATTTTTCAGTATCAGAATATACTTATGGTTATTTACAATTCATCGGTTAGAAAACGTTACAGTACTAAACGCATAATATAATATAATATAATAATTATGCCTTCCATGTCTGCAACAGCATAATGGACCACACTGATGACATATCATATCTGCACAAACAGGGTGTGGGGAGGAATGCAAATACATGCATTGACAAGAAGGCAGGACAGCCTAGTGTAGCTCTTGGACCGAGCAATATGATTGGACAAACATTTTATGGTACTACGCCAGATGATATAAATACATACAAATACTTTTAGACTACTTAACTTAGTAATTGCTATTAGGATGTGTTTTTTTTTCCCCAAATCAATTTACTTACCCTGCCTTTAATGAAAATACCAACATTTGATTCAAAATTTTGACCTTAATCTTCAACTTTATTTAATTTGATACGTGCGGGCACAAAGCAGAGTTAAATGTGATCGTAGAATCAATTACATTTTCATCCAAACAGCTGAGGTCACCTTTTTCCTCTACACATCTGTGAACACGTTCACATGTCAGGCCAAAAACAATGGCGATGAAAGGAGGAACACTTAAACCTGAAATCCAACTATAGCCCATTTTATTTCTAGTGTATTATCAAATAACTGCCTATCTGAAAGCACACTTTTTTTTGTAGAAGCATCTTCAATAGTAAAATTTGTGAATAATGAAGAGGCAGATCCAGAAACTAATCTGAATTTGAGCCAAGTGTGCATTTTCAGTGGTGCATGGTAATTGTCAGTCTGCTCGCGTTTACATGTGTTGAATACCAACGGGTGCTTTGAGCAGCTGTGTTGATACTCACCACACACCCTCACTTTGATTGTGTAATGGGTGTCTTGGATGTGATTATAACATTCTCTGTTAATTAGATGTTAATTAGAAACTTTATTTCTTCCCCCACATCCATGTCTAAATTTATTTGAAAGATCTGCAGGTAATTGTCATGCATAATGTCATGGTTACAAATGGGTTTACAGGGTAGCTATAAAGAAACACACTCTCTGGGCAGTTGTCTTGCAATTAAACTACAATTACCATGTAGAGCAGTGATTGATTGGGTGACCACACAGTACAGGAGGCAGGAAGGTAGTTTAATGGCCTGATAGTTATTAGACCTATTTTAGGAATCACTGGAGTGTATTGCAATGAAAAAAAAAAAAAGATAAATGTATCTATAAATTAGAAAACATGGTAACATGACCTTTACACTTAAATGTGTATATTTTAGGGGTGTCCCCGATTAAGGAGTTTCATTGTCGAATTGGAATTCTCGTATTTTGCTGAAATTCGACTGATAGTCGAATCATATGTTTGGGGGCGGGGCAAAACACATTAACAAGAGTCAAGTCAGACATTCGACTAACGTAATTACCGATGAACATAATTACACAGGGAAAATGTGTAATGAGCACAATGCAGATATAAACAGGGTAATAATGTTTTATGTTTTGCTTAACCGATAGCTAACACTCGACGAAACTATATCAATTATTATTATTTTATTTTTTTACAGTAGTGCTCTCATTATAAAGTTAGCCTAAAGCATTAGCAGTTAATGTTCTGCATTTCTGTTTTGAGCTGCGCATGCTGAAGGTGACCAGTAGACTGACGCATTTAATAGCAAGTTTTTAATCAATGTGATTCAACTCAACAAAATGGACGCTTTCTTCACGAAACAATGTGCAGAAACACGGCAGCTAAACTATAAAAACTCATTGCATTTTAGTATAATTGTCTTCTCATTATAATAGTATGTATATATTCTGCATTGTAATTTGACTTGCTCGCGCTGTGCACTGAAGAGATATCACCATAGTGATTATGAAGCGCTTGACTCAAAACCAAATGCATCTTATATCAGGTAAATAATATATCCACGATATATAGCCTATACACCAGCTGAAATGTTTTGAACTGATTGAAAAAATCCAGTCTCTGCCTATGTCAGTTTGAGTCTTGGTAAAGTTTTAAATCCCTGCCACCAAGATGCTCCTTTGTCGGTCACGGATTATGGAAAGTGAAACATAAATCTATAGGGATGGTTGGAATTATTCACGCACTTTAAAATGTTAATTTGAAGCTTCTTTCTTTTCAGATTCTTGCAGCTTTATCATAATAGGCTGTATTTTAACTTATTGGGAGAAAACCGGTTGTTCTATGTGAAATCAGACATTTGAGCTCCCCCATATACTGTAGTAATAATGGCAATATCAATAACACCCCACGGATATTCGACTGTTAGATTGGTAGTCGAATCAGGCTCCTCGTATCAAAGCATCGATTCGCCGACTATTCAGGGTCACCCATAATATATTTATATGTGTTTATTTATACTGATTGTATTAATATACTCTATAGTCATTGGCTGACTGTAGAATACATTATTCCAGATATACATTATTTAACAGCTACCCACCAAAATTAAAAGCAACTGGATCTATCCATAACATCCCACATTTCAGAACATTTCCCTCAATTTTTTTTTTACATTAAAGGGGGGGTACAATGGTGTTTCGTGTAGTCAGAGTTGTTTACAGCGTTAAAGAGATGGATTCTCATGCTAAACATGGCCAAATTAAAAAAAATATATAATTTGGACGAATAACAAAGAATTTCTGTGCTGAAAAGCTTACTTCAGGGTTGGTACAAGTTTCGGCTGTTTTTTTTTTTTTTTTTTTTTTGATCGTGGATCTAATGACGTAGACGATGGTGGAACTCCTTATATGAGCCTTTCTCCTGGAAAAGCGCGCTCGGGCACACATTGACCAGAGGAGAGCGAGACCACGCACATCAGCACGCTTCAAAATCATCGCCAACGCTGCAAAGGATTTGTGAATGTCTCCAAATAAGTATGTTTTTGGATGTGAGGGAAAGTTTAGCATGTTCAGCTTGCCAAAGAACCCAGCGTTACATGAACAGTAGATGCAGTTTGTTTTTCCAGAGCAACAACGGTGTGTAGCAAGTGCATTTGTCTGTTCTTTTCATTTCAGTGATGGAACGCCTACAGGAGCTCGGCTTTTTTTCAGAGAGAAAATGAGATTAGGTGAAACTGTGTATGTTATGTACTAGTGATCGACCGATGTATCGGTTTACCGATATTTTTCCCGATATTTAAGCATTTTTCCATAATCGGGTATCGGTTTTGTAATATCGGATTCGCCGATTTACGGCGCCATCTTGTGGCCGTTTTGAGATTTCCGCCATTGCAGCCCGGGCGTCTGAGGTGATCAGTCAACAACAACTCAGTGCACAGGTAAAGTATATGTTCTACTTGGTTTGCTTTAATTAATCAACTTTATTTAACATAACAGACATGCACAAATGAGATCTGAGACATAAATTCCTGATATAGTTAATTTATGCAGCTTGTTTCTAAACAATTGAGACGAACTCATCGAGTTACGTAGTGTTCGTCATGTCCTGCTCCAATAAAGACGTATCTTTAAATGAATTAAATAAAACAGACATGAATGAGTGCATGTTGAAAATAAAAAAAAATGTTTTTTTTTATTCTTTTATTATGTGTTTTATGTTCTGTCGCTGTTATTCTGTTGTACTGCGGAGCTTCTGTCACGAAAACAAATTCCTCGTACGCTATGTGTAAACATACCTGGCAATAAAGCTCATTCTGATTCTGATTCTGATTCTGAAAAGCGTTGAATTTAATTCTCTATCTGTTGTATTTGCTCACCATTAGTCTAGAAGAGAAAGTTTGTTCATATTGCTTAGCAACTGACGGATGATCTGGAGGCTTAAGCACGGCCACTGAATGAAACTTTTGACAAGATTATCTTGTTTAAACACCCTAGATTATATTTTAATTTACTACATAACAAATATTTCGCTAATACACATATAAATATAGCCTACCGCTTTGTGGAAATTAATTATTTATTATCTCCATGCGCGATCGCGGTTGATTAAGTTATAATCAAACAGCACTTTGTCAGTTGGCATTTCATGATCTAACGTTAGATTAAATTTAGATCATAAAATGCCAACTGACAAGTGCTGTTTAACTTTATATAGTCTCGGGGAAAAAAGTTCGTTCATATTGCTCAGCACCTGACTGGGTTGATGATCAGGAAGCCTCATGCAATGCCACTGAATGAAACTTTTGACAAGATTATCTTGTTTAAACACACTAGATTATATTATCATTTACTACATAACAATTTTTTCGCTAATACACATATACATATACCGCTTTGTGGAAATTAATTATTTATTATCTCCATGCGATCGCGGTTGATTAAATTATAGTCAAACAGCACTTTGTCAGTTGGCATTTCATGATCTAACGTTAGATTGAATCTAGATCATAAAATGCCAACTGACAAGTGCTGTTTAATTTTATATAGTCTCGGGATAAAAGTTCGTTCATATTGCTCAGCACCTGACTGGGTTGATGATCAGGAAGCCTCAAGCACGGCCACTGCATGACAATTTTGAAGGAAGCAGGCTTACAGGGCAGAATGCTGAAAGACTCTGTTTTCTACACTAAAACCTAGTTCTGCTTAACTGGGAGTATTAAGTTACACTACTAAATAGCTATGCACTCCTAAATAGCCCTCCCGCCCCCACCAATATGTTAGAATCATTTTTGTGCTTTATTTTTTTACCCGTTTTTATTTTTTTACCTCATCAAAGCTTTTATTTTAAAACAAAGACACTTGCACAGCGCACTTAAATTTTTTGGACTCAGACCCCTCTATTAGAGATGTTCCGATACCCTTTTTCTCTTCCCGATACCGATTCCGATACCTGGGCTCAGGGTATCGGCCGATACCGAGTACTGATCCGATACCTGGGTGTGTATCTGTATATACAGCTGTATATACTACTAGCCCTGTGTAAATTGCTAGAATTCTTTTTATGGTGTGCTTCAGACAGATCCCTCAATAAAACATGAACAAATACATGGTGAACTACTGTATTTATTACAGTATTTTTATTATCTAACATGAATTTGACAGTATTATTTATTTTCATATGCAAAAAAGAACTTCAAATGCAGCCAAAAATCTAACACCGCAAACTAAAAAAGGTATTTAAGTTTTACAATATAACTGTATAAAAAAACTGCAACAAATAAGTCTAGGAATATAAAAAAAGATCTATTAATCAGATAATCTCTTTACAACAAAACAAGTAAAAAACAAGCAACCATCTAGGCATAATTATTATTATTATAGAGACGTATTATTATTACTGTAGGCTACAACAGTAGCTTTATATATTGTCAATTTACTCATGTAAACCAAACATTTATTTTAATGGGCTGCCATGAAGATCTTTGAGTGTCTGTGTTTATGATATGACAGTATTCTCAAATGAAACGGTAAATTCTCATGAAGTGACGGTTTATGCGTTCGTGTCCTCATGACACACAGCAGAGACTACAAAACAGCGAGCTCTCGCGCATCTGTGCCAGTCACCCACAGAGATGTAGATTTTGCGGGAGTAATATTTAAATAGTATTTTGCAGTTTAATATTCACAGACACTAGTATATATTCGGCTACTGTCTGGAGCCCTGCGCTTTGACTTACACGGAAGCGACTGAACGCAGCTGCCGGTACTGAATATACTTGAGAGTCTGTAACTACCGGTACTACAGAGACATACTGCTAACCACTGATCTATAATATAGAAGCGGCTTCACTGTCTTTTGGCAGTTTAGAATGTGATGAGTGATCCAGTCATATATAGATCAGGGCTGCTAACGCGTTTTCATTTCTTCTTCGCTGCTCTAAACAGGGGTTGCTTGTGGCAACACAGCACAACTTCCTGTGTTTTCAATGCATTTTGAGCAGCGAAGAAGAACCGTGCAGCAGTTAGGCAAAGCTTGCGGTCATAACTAGGTATTTTTTAAGAAAATGGTATCGGATCGGTATATGGGTTCATGTACTCGCCGATGCCGATGCCAGAATTTGTTGTGGTATCGGAGATATTTCCGATACTAGTATCGGAATCGGAACAACTCTACCCTCTATTTATTTGTGTATAAATATAAAGTTTTTTTTGTATGCAAGGAAGGAGTGATGATGAAAAATGTTTTTTTTTTTCAGCTCATTTGTGTTGTAATAATTGTCAGAAACAGAAGTATAACAGTAAATAAATATCGGTTCTGCATATCGGTTATCGGGTACATAAACATGCAAATAATCGGTATCGGTATCGGTTATAAAAAATCAATATCGGTCGATCACTATTATGTACCCTTTCATTTAACTCATCAAATTAATTTAACCAATTCTATTCATTAGTCAACAAGATTTTAAGTCAGTTTAGTATAATTTATGTGGAAATTACCTATACAGCCTGTTTGAGTATACTTAAAGCTGTATACTGTACTCAATAATGCTGCTAAAAAGAACATTATCTGGTGTATTTGGTGTAATGAAATGTGTTAATGCGGTGTAAGGTAAAAAAAAAAAAAAAACGTTATTTTCCTCATGATGTACATTTTTGTTTCTCCTCTATGCCCTGCCTACCGAAACACGTTGATTTTTACAAGACTGGTCGCTCTGAAAAGCGAGGTGTGCTCTGATTGGCCAGCTATCCAGTGTGCTGTGATTGGACAAATGTTTCAAGCGTCTGACGGAAATGTTTTGCCCTTCAACATACTGTTTTGGCAAGTCAAAACGTCAGCATTACAGAACAAAAGCAATAAAACCCATTACAAACGAGGCAGTTGTTGCATCCAGTGGGAACATAATTATTGATTAAAATGTCTTTTTATGTATTACGTTGCATATTGTGCCTCGTAAACATAAAACCATGTCTGCATTTGTGATCTGAGAAATGCCAAACAACAAGTGCTGCTCCATATCATCAGTGGCAAATCCTTTACATATGTAAACCTACTAACATACCGTGAGTCAGAAGCACCAGACTGTCCTTGTAAAGAGTGAGGTATGGCAAGTGGCTTGAGTGAGGAACAGCCGGGGGTAATTTTTAATAAACGTGTTATTGTTATCAATGCGTTTAAAAGATGATACCTGAATGAGAAGCTCAACAAGAAAGACATCAAAACTATGCATAGTGTTAAGAAATTATTTATAATTATTTTTGAGGGTGTAACCATGCTCTCTTCCAGTGAATACTGTCCAGAAAAAAAGAAAAAGAAAAAAATAAAGTTCGAGGAGATTGTGAAGACTATGTAAAAATTTTAATGTTTGTAATGGCTGCAGTTGCAGAGTTGGTGCTAATTTAATTTAGCTTTCATTTTAATTATACTTCAAAACTCTTAAATAAAAAGTTCATTTAAAAGGAAGCCTCTGTCATTTTCATGTCGATTTATTATGTATAATTTTATGCTGAACACAAAAAGTGGAATGTGATTGTTGATAGAAGATTTGGTAACACTTTAGTATAGGGTCCAATTCACAATAATAACTAGTGGCTTATTAGCATGTCTATTATTAACATATTGGCTGTTTATTAGTGCTTATAAAGTACATATAATGCATGACATCCATAATCCTACCCAATTCCCTAAACCTAACAACTACCTTATGAACTATTAATAAACAGCAAATAAGGAGTTAATTGAGGCAAAAGTCATCGTTAATGGTTAGTTAATAGTCAGAATTGGACCCTAAAATAAAGTGTGACCAACATTTTTACTAAAACTATATACTGTAGTTACTAAAAGTTGTCAAGCTCCAAAAATGACAAATGCACCATAAGAGTGTAATTTATATGAATCATGTACTATATTGCAAGTCCCCTGAAGCTAATACCTATGTGTGAAATTTTAGTCTTTAGTTCATAATAAACAACTTTACTAAGGGAGGTTAAATCAAGCTACAATAAATGTAAATATTTCTCAAATGCCACATACTGTATATCAGCCAGTTTTCCTTTCAATTATCAGTAATAATAATCATTTTTTTCTGCTGACCTTGTGTTGGCACAATGTTGAAAGAATGTGCTGTGGTAATGAGTAGCAAAGCTGTGGGTGAAATGGTGTTCATGCTCGTGGGGCTGCTGTTTTGTGTGGTAATTTGCGGATGCTAACATCCAGCGTTTCTCTCATGACAACGGCAGACTTCTAATCAAATAAACAGCAGAGGTTGAAAGGGTCTGCTGTGCTACTGGAGCAAAGAAACTGCTCAATTCCAGCTCTGCCTTAGGCCTATGCCTGTGAATCAAATAGCAGGATCAACTTTTGATATGGTAAAACCTCATACAACTTCAGCATTAAATCATCTCCAGCACTGAGGATTCTGTCATTACTTACTCACCCTCATGTTGTTCCAAACCCGTATTACTTACTTTCTTACATGGAACAAGAAATTAGATTGAAAAGTAATTCCATGTCTTCTCTATACTTCAAAGGAAAAAGGCAGCTATAAAAGTTGTCCATGTAATTATATTTCCAGTCTTCTTAATTTTGTGCTTGTGTCTCTCTAGTGCTTCCTCTCCTACTACTAAGTGCATATCAGTGGGCGGGACTAAAGAGGCAGTGCTGTAGAAGCAGGCGTTTATCTTATCCTGTGGAGGCTGTGCTTAGACACACTATTACATCATAAAAGCACATTCCAAAACCAGGCTTTTCTGAGATTGGTTTCAATAAAAGCTGTTTTTATACTAACAAGTTTAGATTTTTGAAACTTACAGTTATATGTCAAAAGATCAAGGGAAATTTGATTTCTCAGTTCATTATCCCTTTGACACAGGGGTGGGGAACCTAGATCCTGGAGGGCCTGTGTCCCTGCAGAGTTCAGCTCCAACCCTAATCAAACACACCTTAACAAGCTAATCAAGGTCTTCAGAATACAGGTAGGTTTTTTTTTTTCAGGGTTGGAGCTAAACTCAGCAGGGACACAGGCCCTCCAGGGTCAACGTTCCCCACCCCTGCTTTAACACAAACTAACAAAATGAATAATCTGCTAGTCAACTGTAGTTGTTTCATTTGTCTTAGATATATCTGCACTGCGAGATGTAAATAAATAAATAAAAAATATTTTTTTCTAATTAACAGAGGAATATCCAATCTGTCTGCTTACATGGCAGGCGCAAATGCACATATACAAACATATGTATCCGATTTATGTCCATTTATGATTGAGGCCTAGAAGTGATCTGAGAATATCAGAACCCATGCACATTATTTTCTGCTTACAGATTCGTTGGCCATATCCAAACTGTGCCACATGGGAGAAAAAAAAGAGAATTGGGACACTTGAACCATGCAGTGTAACTATGGCCTAAAATCATTTGTTTTGTGCCTCCGGTGGACAATATTAGTATTACAGCCTTTATCTTTCATTTTTATTTATATAAATGGTTGACATCCATGTTGTGTTTTCTGGTTGGCTGGCATGAGTATACTTGAAGGCAGCAATATGTATAGGCCACTGTAACAAAATGAGGCAACTTTTCATTTTAACTGGACAGCCAAAAAATAGTCGTGGCCTAATGGTTAGAGGGTTGGACTCCCAATCGAAGGGTTATGAGTTCTAGTCTCGGGCCGGACGGAATTGTGGGTGGGGTTAGTGCATGAACAGCTCTCTCTCCACCTTCAATACCATGACTTAGGTGCCCTTGAGCAAGGCATCGAACCCCCAACTGCTCCCCGGGCGCCGCAGCATAAATGGCTGCCCACTGCTCCGGGTGTGTGTTCACTGCTCTGTGTGTGTGCATTTCGGAAGGGTTAAATGCAGAGCACAAATTCTGAGTATGGGTCACCATACTTGGCTGAATGTCACTTCACTTTCACTTTCATGTCATGCAGCTTGACAAATATTTTCAATATTATTTGGAATATTTAAATCAAGGTTACATTTGATATATTTTTGTGTGTTTAGTGTTTTGGAGACCACAAACTGATCAAATTAATTAATTGATTAATTATGAGACTGTATATTATTTTTGCATCTTGCATACTACTAGTCATTATTCTGAACCATTTACACAGATTTCAGTTTCTGAGCTTTCATGTGTCATTCAAATTGATATTAACAGTTGATCTCTGAGTAATTCCTGAAACCCTCGTAAAAGATATGCATTGTTAATTAGGCTATATGACACCCTCGGTGAGTATTGTCTATGTGAACCACAGACATCAATTGGTAAATTAACATGTAAAGGAAGACAAAAATATAAAAATTCGGACTGGTGGAAACAGATAGAAAAAAAGGATTTCTTATCCTGTTGTTCCCTCTAGTGGATAACATTAGTACAACATGTTGTAAGTCTGTCGGCCGTTTTGTTTTGACAAAAACTTATTTTTCGCTCATATCAAACCACTTGACTGATTCTCACAAAATTTTGCATGTATTATCTATTCACACTAATATCAAAATAAGTTTTAAAGGCATAATATGTCAGATTTGTTTAAAATCTGTATTGTTTGTAAATATCCCTAAACCACCAGAACAGTGTTATATATTTTGCTGACTTGTTTACTTACATTTATCACAAAGGTTTCGAAAAATGTTTAAATCCAGAGAAATAAGCAAGTTTAACTAGTGGCACAGACCGTGTCCATAGTGTCATTGTGTCACCTGCCAATGATGACATGACCCCACGTTTAAAAAAAAAAAGTGCACAAGTGGTCGACTGTGGCATTATAATAGCTCAGCTTCTTCGAGCCATGTGCCGCGCTTGTTCATTGGCCTCGTTTCGCTCCGAAGGATTTCAGCCTCACCCTACTTTATTCTACTACATTAATAAATCATTAGCAAATCCATGAACATGATTTCTGCCCAAATCCCATTGGATTACATCGGTTGTGGGAATGAAGACCACAAGTCCCATGATTCCACACTCTGTCATGGTTTCATCAAACTACATCTTTGCTTGTTTGTTTGTTTTTGAATATCGCCCTCTAGAGGCAAAAAATTACATATTGTGCCTTTAATTAGAAGATATTAGCTTTTAGAAGATATAAGCCAATTCATTTTGTAGTCATGGCTCCATTCACTTATTAAGTTATATCTTCAAACCTTTTGATGAATCTTTTCATATATTTTTGTCGGTAAACAGGGTCTCTAGATGATAATAAAAATGTTGGCATTAATTGGACAAATAGTCTAGGAGACGTTTGTAAAAGCAGGTTTATAAAACACTTAAAAAATTAGTTTCTTTATTTTTGAAATACTCCTCTTAGTCGCCATCTTTTCTTTTTCAAGATCTACAAAATACATGAAATCAGAAGCCAAGGTCGAGCTATTAAGAGATACTTAGAATGTGGGATGTCAATATTTCATCGGTATTAATCCTGTAGTGAAAGTCACAATGTGACATTGTTGCAAACACTTTTGAAAAGACAAAAGCACGAAGACAGAAAAAAAAGAATGATTTGTTTAAAAGAATTCATCCTCTAACGCAAAGAAAGGGAACAAAATGTCAATAAAATGACCGACTAGTAACAATGAGCATAATGAAAGGAACAAAGTCATTACAGATATTTCTACTTATTTGTATTGTGAGTTTAAGGTCAAAGACAAATACATATTTAATAAATCATTTATCCCTTGATCAGTACAAAAAAAAAAGCAGTTTGTGTTGCTGTGTATCTTTTGTAAATGAATTGTTTTAGTTCAAATATGCTTAAATTGGACTTTTGTGCCTGTCTGATAATGTGATCTACAGTATTACCTGAAGACTCATAAAGATGATACAAGCATGCATTAAGAAACTACTTCCATTTTAAATAATTTAACTGCTCATAGACCATACTAAATAAGGCATGCCTTGTTAAAACAGGTTTGCTGATTGAGACCTCAGATAAATTGAACAGGCCTTCCTCTTGGGTTGATTCTTTTTCATTGAAATTTTTCATTCATGCTAAGATTAGACAGCCTCAATGTGAACACACACACACACACACACACACACGTTTGTTTTTGTGAAAAGTGGGTTCATCCCATAGGGTAATGGTTTTTATACTGTAAACTGTATATTCTATGGCCCTTCACCAACCCTACACCTAACCCTAACTCTCACAGGCAACTTTGTGCATTTTTACTTTCTCAAAAAAAACTCATTTTGTATGATTTATAAGCATTTTGAAAAATGAGGACATGGTTTATGTGCTCATAAGTCACCCTCTCCTTGTAATACCTGTGTCATACCCATGTCCTTATACAGAGTTGTGTCCTGATATGTCACAAAAACAAGAGCACACAAACACACACATGGGGCAAGTTGTGGCCTAATGGTTAGAGAGTTTGACTCCTAACCCTTATGTTGTGGGTTTGAGTCTCGGGCCAGCAATACCACGACTAAGGTGCCCTTGAGCGAGGCACCAGACCCCCAACTGCTCCACGGGTGCTGCAGCATAAATGGCTGCCCACTGCTCCGGGTGTGTGTTCACAGTGTTCACAGATTATTTATTTATTTTATATTTTACAATTATTTTTATTATCTCTGTACTTGTCAGTATCAGCAAAGTATATATTTGTTTATATCTCTAATAAGTGCACAAAAAGTAGACTGAAATTATATTTTTATATTATCAGTTTTGAAATAAGTACTGATAAAAATATTCATAGACATTTCCAACATGGAATTTGGTTACCACCCCCTTTTTGTCTTATTTTTTCCTTTTTTTCTACTTAATTTTTTAATTTAATTTTATTTTATTTTATTTTATCTTTGCCAAGTATTGATGTTCAAGGTTGTATGTGAGTATTGCTGCTGTTTTTCAGCTTTCATTTATATTGTCAAGTCTGGATAAATCTGTGTGCATGAGCTGCAACTGTATCCTTAATTCAACCATTGCTGTAATTTTGATATTGGAAAATACATGTTAAAAGAAGTGTACCCACTATGTGTTTTATAACATTTGCTTCTTATCGAGTCCTAAGATAGGGTAACAGGGGACCTCAGGGGACAGACAGCACAACAGGTTGTGAAGTCATTCTAGGACTTGATATTTCTAGGCCTTTGCCAAACAGCAGCAAGATACGGCTATCAGTCCTGTTTTTGTAAATCAGGTTCCTGCTTTGTTTGTAATGTCCAACACTTCTTGTTTCCTGCAAAATAGTTCTGCTGATGTTACACTATAACTCAGAGCAGCATGCAACAGAATAATAAGCAAATGTAGCAATAATGAACATAGTCAACAATATCATATGTGGACTATGCAGCTCAGCAACGTTAACATATGTACGCACACAATATTTTATATTACAGTATGCAACCTACAACTATGAATACATTTTGAGATATTATGGGCCAATATGCTTTTGAATTAGAGAGCTCAAGTCAAGCCCGTATGAGACCGAATGCCTGAAGGACATAAGGTGTAATGCTTGTATTTATTGCCATATTGTTGCCGCAATTTCAAAAAATGAATTGGCATTGTACTGTACATCACCTTGTACTTTATAACTTGTAAGTAATGACTTACTCTACCTTTATCATGAATATTTGGCCTGCCTCTGTCAAATCCTCAGGCAGTTTAAAAAAACAAAACAAAGAAAAACATCACCTCAGGCTTTTTCAGTCATCAAGCTTAAAAAAAAAAAAAATGCCTGGATATTTAAACATTTATGAGTTTCCCCTATTTTCAGATGGAGGAAAAACAGTTTCTACGTTTGAACTTGGCCAGAGGCATAATATTGTAAATGGGAGTCCTCAAAACAGAAATTACTTTGTGGACAATTGTATTTCACAGATGATATAAGCAGGTCTGTATTAGAATTACAGTAATGTGTCATTCCCATTCAAACATGTTCCCTATTAGAATTTTCAGCCAAGTTTTATTCTCTCAAGTTATTCTTGTCATACTGTACCTGACACATCTTAAATATTGTTACATGTTTCCAATTGTGTTCCATTTTTTTGGATGTGTGTTGAAACTCTTGTTTTTTTTTGCTCTCTGTTTGCTGAGAACTCCCCGCTCAAGCTCGCCGTCTCTGCAAGATTAACGATGGCAGTTTGCACGCACAGCTACTAGAAGATTTACATCTGTCAGACAGGTTGCTGACGTCATCAAGTTTAGTTTGAGTCTGCGCATCAGAAACGGAAGTGCTAAAAATCGGTAAAAATGGGCTTCACTTGTCGCTGTGTCCATTTCTTTTACTGTCTATGGGTGTAAGTCATTGAGACCGTTTTCATTTTGGGGTGGAGAAACCCTTTAAGCACACATATGCCTACTCCACATGTACACAGGTGTTTTTATGAACTGTGATTTTCCTCTGTTGTAGTGCTGGGTGATATGGCCTAAAAATTAAATCTCCGATTTAATTTTTTTTTAATTCGATTTCCAATTTTTTTCCGATTTTCCCCCCTACTTAAGGAAAGCAATAAGTACAGCAATAAGTTGCTTTCATTTAATCAAAAGTAGGGCTGCTCCGATCACGATCGGCCGATCGTTAATGCGCATCTCGTCAGTAAAGCAGTTCTCTAATTTATAAACAAAGGAGATAGTGGCGCACAATCTGATGTTGAACAAATGAGATTACAGCACACACACTGACATCACAAGCCAAAATCTCCGGACTTTTGAATCACTCAAGTCACAAAAAAATCCTGGAAAATCCTTGCCATATTCAAATATAGAACAGCAAAATATGTGGGAGAGCTTTGCTTTTGAGTGATTAAACAAACCCGAAACCTTCAGCGTATATGACGCCTCAACTAAACTACCCTAACTACAAAACCAAAAATACAAAGAGGGTGCTCACCACTTACCTAGTATGTCTAACACCTGTTAGCTGCGGGCAATATGTTCCCCATCTCTTCCCCAATAAAAGGAGAACAGTTACCATCCAAACTCAGACACTAACTAGTACAACGGACAAGCATTAGGCTCAGACATCATAACAAAAATATACAAAATGCTAACCACAAGCCTCAGATCAAACACCTGAACACACACTTAGCCACTCAGCGCAGTACGCCGAATGACTTTTAACCAGCAGGCTGACACCGGATTGGCAGGAGAGACCACGTCCTTAATGATGATTAACAGCCAGTTAAAGACGGAAGAGGGAGAAAAAAAAAACACACCACATAACAGTTACAATCTTCTTTTATCCCTTCCTTGACCATGGGTCTTAAAACCAAATGTGAGACATTTATACATTCTGCTCCTATCGTGAATCAAAAATCCTGCGGGAGAGAAGTCTCTTTCTTATTAACACCTTTTTCTACAATAATCAACTCTGACAGAGCATCTTGTGAGCATTTTGTGGCATCCGACATCAAAGAACCCCGGATCAAACAGAGTCCAAGCAAACCAATACAATTATTACCAGCTCTGTAAGTAGTGGAATAAAGAGTCTGAGCATTTTTTTTTTTTCTCTAATGGAAATAGCAAAACATCCTGCGCTCAGATACCAAGTTCTTCACTGATTTAGTTCAGGGAGAAAGGGATTGTTGGAAGTAATGTGTTTTAATAAGTTAGGAATCACATGGGATGGATTTGATTCAAGCTGTTTGTTCTCTTTATGGAGCTTATTAAACGGGAGCAGCAGATTCGGGCCCATATGCTCACGCTATCTACAACTTTATGCGGCTTTTGGCATTGGCGGTGAAATGAATTTTTGAATTGGTTAATGAAACTCATTAAAGCATACTGCACCAAAACATGGGAAATATATTTTGCTTCATCCTCAGAGCTGTTTGAATAATGAACAGCTTAAACTATTCAGCAGAGCTTGTAGCGAATAAGTGAGTATACCAGAGTTCTTGTTCATTCCTGAACATTATTGACAATATATTAAGCCGTGAGATGGGTAACAAACTTTGGGATTGCTTGTTCCATATAGCTTATGAAACCTACAGAAGCAGGAACATCTAAATCTTCAGCGGCAATCTTCAGTTTTCACAAGTTTCTTCTTGTATCCTTGTCAAACTGGGGTTCAGTCACAACTGCTATGCTAACATATAATGATGATATAAATAAACATGCCAGATTTTGACAGTGAGCAACAACTTACAAAAATTAACCATGGTTTGACTACACATAAAAAATAAAAATAAACAGTTACTGTAGTTAAATCACGGTAACCATAATTTAACCATGGTTTTGCTACACTAACCATAGTTTAACCAAGGTATTTGTACTTTAAAACTTTAATCAATATGGCAAAAAAACATTGTTGCTACACTTTTACTATTTTAAAACCTTGGATCGATTTCTTAAGGGTAAGCAAATCACATAACACAGAAAAACTAAAAGTAGACTGTAAATTCATCATGCCCCACTAGCTTTGACAATACTTTGGGAGGCCTGCTAGTATAATTGAGGGACTAGCCAGATGTGTTCAACATTTGTGCCTACTAAAAATCACTATAGGTTCATTCCGTGTCAACTCAACCAGAAGTCCTTTGCTCATGCTAATGCCTGCATTTTTCTTAATAGTATTTCTGAAGAAAGATTAACATGTATAGTGATGAATGCCAAAATATTAAAGTGGTCATGAACTGCGAAAACAAAATTTTCTTGATCTTTTGACATACAGTACAATATAAGAGGTCATTTTACCATGAACTCAGAACTTTCTGGTTAGTCTAAAAACACCAGGTTGAGGAATGTGTCACTTTCTGATGCAATAGTGTGTATAAACGCCACCTCCGCAGAAGAAAATCAATCCCTGATTCTACATCACTGCCTGTTTAGGTAATTTTGGGATTCAAAGAATAGAATTTGTGAACCTGCAATGAAGGATTTTAGAAGGTGTAGCCGTTGTATTGTGTTTGTGAAAGAGAGAAAAATATTGTCATTGCCACATAATGCAACGAAGATTGCTAAAGTCAACAAATTTTACTAATAGACCTACCAATGTCTGTGTAAAAGTGACATTATGAAGCTGCCATCTTTCTGAAGTTATTTTTAACCCCCTGTAATTTGGCTCTGAATCGCAGGTGAAAATGACAATTTTGACTACCCTCTACAAAATAATGGACTACTTGCTAAATTTTAATCTGTGACATAATATTTTGACTTTCACTACTACACGTGTTTATCATTCTTCAGAAAAATAAAGAAAAAAAGAAATATTAGCAAAAAAAAAAAAAAAAAAACCTGGGAAGTTTCTGAAATTTGGTTTATTTGACACAGAATGAGCCTGTAATTATGTGAGCTCAAAAGAGTGCAGACAACTTAGGTAGATGCTAAATTGGATTATGAGTTTATTTATTGTGCTGATTTGCAAGATGTGCTGTTTATTTTATTTTTTGTAGGTGAATTTGCTGTATATTGAGAATTTGAAATGGCAGGTTATGATGCATGATCTCATTTGGTCTCTTTGGACCACAACTGTCCACTCATTCACCAGCCGGCTCTAGTATAGCCACAAATTTAGTTTTAGGAATATTAATCACTGTAAAAGGTTAAAATAATATTTTTATTTTTTTGCAAACACTAGATGTTAATTGATGGTCTGGAGTGGTGTGGATATCTTGTGAATTTTTGTGATGTTTTTATCAGCTGTTTGGACTTTCATCCTGACAGCACCCATTCACTACAGATCCATTGGTGAGCAAGTGATGTAAAACTAAATTTCTCAAAATCTGTTCAAGAAACAAACTCATCTACATCTTCAGTTAAATTTCATTTCTTCCTTTAAATAGTGCCCATTAATTATGGCACAGAGAAGTAGACAAAATACATTAAATTCAAACATTAAACTTTGCTTTTTCACTTGTTTCCACTCATACAGTACTTAAATAATTCAACACTTAGGCATCTGGATATCTGTATATTTTTATGGGTATATGTAATCAAGCACAGTTAGATCAGAGCTTTAGGGCTTGCTAACAAGACACTGTCACACTATTCACAGTTCACATAATTAGTGCTTCTAAAAGGAAATGTGAGCCAATAATTCTTGGTTTTATGCTAGCAGCAGTTTTCAAATAACTGGTCGCTATTTCTCAGAATCAAATATTGACCTCAATCATTATTACATATCAATCAATTTAAAAAAGGAGATCTAAAAAATGATGTTTTAGTAACCGGAGCACATGTAAAATGCACTCAGGTTTCTGCCTACAGTCAAAACTGCGAACCACATACAGAACAAATTAAGCACACAGAGCACCGCTAGTATGGTACTGGCCTGCAATACTTGACCACTTATACATAACAACAAAAGAGGAGATTCTGAAGAATATTGAACCCCCTGACTTTATTTTATGAACAAAAAATAAAAATTTACAGTAATTGTAATCATAATAATTTAATCTTCTTTTGTGTGCCAAAGAATAAAAGTCATCAAGGTTTGAAACGATATTACATGGTGAGAGAATTTAAAATTTTGGGTGAACTATCTCCAATATTAAGGCTCTGAATTCTGTCTGTTGATTGTGTGTAGTGAGAAATTTGAGAGGTTATATTCTGTCACTTATGCAAACTGGAGCATAGTAAATGGTTAATGTGGATGCAGTTACAGCATTGCTTTGAATATGCATGCTATGAATATTCATGCATTTAAGCACAACAGTGACCCAGATGCATCAGTTCTTAAGGTGACACCATCAATATTTAGACTTCCCTTTGCCATGGCACATTTTACTTGTAAATTTTTCTTCAGTTGTACTTCTCGTTCTTGCTGTGTTTCTTATTTCACATTCAGTCAAGATGAGCAATCATGTGTTCTTCAGCATATCTGAACACAAGAATAATTCATGAGCAGTTATGTTTCTTGTTTCATCTGATAATTGCTTTAATGCAATGCTTCAATGAAGAGACGAGCTTCATTAGCATTAGTCTGTTGCCCTGGGATCTTCTGGTTTGGAAGCAGTAAAAATTTTTTTATAATATGTTCAAAACTAACAGTTTATTCAGGGACTAAACAACACTACTGTTTTCTGTTGAGACGGTTCTGTCAGTCTTATGTTTGTTGGTGGGGAAAAAATTGACAAAGAAACTGACAATATTTTGTCTAGAATGTAAGTTAAGCTCTAGTTTATTAAACCGTTGTATTGAAGCTATATCTTCCTATTTGTTACCCTCAGAAATGGACGAAGCAGACGTTACTTCTTCTAAAACTACTATTATGTATTAGTAACAGAAATCTGGACACATCTTTTGATCTAGCAATGGCAGATACTGAATTTGTGAATAAAATTTGTGAATAAAATTATTCTATAATAATCTGGAGTAAAAATTGATGTTTACACTGAAAAGAATTACCCAGCTAACAGGAAACATTCTCAAAACTTTGGCTAATATTCTGGCAAAGTTTCCTCAAAGTTATGAACAAACATTTTGAGCACAAACCACAAAAAAAAAAAAAAAAAAAAAAACTAAATATTTGACAAGTATTGTATTGAACCGTGGATGTCGTACGGAATGATTTAATATTATAAAGAGAATTGTGGCATCTCTATTTTTCACATTCAAATTGTTGACTACAGGATAATATCTTCAGAATAACTCTTTCAATTCAAATTCCCAAGTTGCAGACTTGAAGTAGAAGCCATTGGCGGACCGTGTTAAGACATCAAAGTATAAAGACATGTTATGCTATTAAATCAGTCTGTATTGAGCAAGTTGCAGGGATTCTGCTTTACTTTGTGAATTTTAATTGGTCTAGAAGAGAAAACTTGCTCCACCAAAAGATTGATTTCTAAATCCCGTTTGTCTTGCTGACTCCTATCTTAGCTGCATTGTGAATAGAAATAATGCTCAGGCAGGTACAGTACAGCTATACTTAACCCGGCTTCACCCTGCTGTAGTCCTACATGGTAATTGATGCTATTTGTATGCTGCTGTCAGCGGTTAGAAACCATACACGTTATGGAAGGACCATTAAGGTGTCGGAGCTTGTCAAAAGAAAATACATCTGTCCATAATGTTAGACAGACTCCAGTAGGATACAGCAAGGGGCTGCAGACGCAAAGAAAAATGACAAAAATAACACGAGGGGAAAACTAATTTGGATTAGTGGAAAATTTAAAACTAGATCTTATTCTGAAGCCACACAGCAACAGAATTATTCCAGCCTATCTCCTAGCAACTGCTGGTTCATTTTGTTTCTTTCTCTTTTTTTTTTTTTTTTTTTTTTTTTTTTTGTGCCGCAATCATTAGGATCTTAATTCCTGTAGATTGTGTGGCTTGTATTGATGATGCATTAGTTGTATCATAATATTATCGTATTATGACAAAGTTACCATAATGGGAACAAAGTAATAACTTGCATAATGGAAATACTTAATGGAAATAAACATCTTGTGTCAAACCCGACTTCCATTTATTTGTCATGCATGGCTTTACCAACTCTGCGACACATCTAGACACAGACTTGTTCTGATAATCATAAGTGGATTGTCAAAGATTTCAATCAAACCTGTTTACAAAAAAAATGCATATAAAAAGACAAATGGACCATGGCAGATTATCAAAATGGCAAAGACTTTGTTCAGACAAAGTTTTTTGTAGTCTGAATTGGCTGGAAAGGAACTGCCGTATGTGTCTTATGTCGTGGCGAACAAAATGGCTATGAATAACAAAATTGATATGAATAAAAAGAAAGTGATACTAAAGATAAGAAAGTAACAGCAGTGTGTTGCCATGGATAAATATACAGATTCATGCATGATAAAACATTTTTGACTGCTCAGAATAATAAAAAAAAAAAATATATATATATATATATATATATATATTCATAATCGCCCTATTTATTAACCTTCATGTTGAGAGGATTTATTTTTCTTAAAAATGTGAATGTAATCTAAAATCTACTGATTTTGCTCACACATACACAACAGCAATCTTTATCTTTAAAAATTTACATTTTAATGTGTCAATATTTTGCTGAATCACCTTTTGCTCTAATTGCAGCCTTTAGTCTGTTGGGATATGTCTCTACTATGTTTTGCACACCTAGACTTTGGAATATTTGCCTAATCTTCTCTGCAGAACTGCTCAAGTTCATTTCAAATTTATGAACATAAGGGGGCTAGGGAGGGTCAGTTAGTCCTTTCCGATGTCACCCACCCATTGTGTCCTGATTTTCAACTGCATCTGTGGAAGATTTTTATTAGTAAGATTTTAATCAATCCAGAATAATCAATGTGAATCTAGCCATTTTTGTTGCTAGTTGTTTTTCCTTTATAATCCTATAGGAAATGGATAGAAAGGAAAATGGTTACGTGCAGGAATGTACAGGGCTAATGAATAACATATGGTTAGACATACATTAAGGACCTCCCCTCCCTAGGGACTTAGGTAAAGTGTAATCTAAAGGAAAAGTTTTACCATGTGGAACCGCCCTGTATAGGGTATATAATGAGATGCAACCTAGCATTCGACAGAACTTTTTGCAACAAGCTCTCGACTTTGTTTTGCTTAAGATAAAGTCTTTTCTTCTGAGAGAAAAATCCCTGACTGAGTTTGATCCTTGGGAGAACCGGCAAAATACACCACAGATTTGGCGACCCAGATGGGACTGGAAAGGAGCAGAGTGGACGACTGCTCTTGAGCTGACTGATGAGCAACACACACACGGTGGTGGCCACCATAGAATAAGGTAAGCATTTTTGCTTATATAATTAGTGTGTGTTGTTGACTGGTCAGCTCTGAGTGGTAAGGACACTTAAAATCTGCTCTTCCAAATTTAGAAAAATAATATGATATCTAAATTGAAAAAGGGTTTTTACTCCAGAAGAAATAACTGCCTGCACATATTTGGGTTATTAATGGGAAGGCCTTGAAAGGCAACCTCGATTTAAGACAAATATGGTGTAGGCAGAAAGACATGGCATGCTGTGGTCTGTGTTTATTGGATAGCTGTGCCAGGTAGGACAGTGATAAACGGATAAGCAGATTAGTTAAGGAATCGCGAGGAAAAGTCCCATGGATACCGCTTTGAGAATGTATAAGTGAAATTCTCGAAGGACTGAATAGATGGGCCCTTAAGGACGCTCTAGGTAGAGCGAGCTCTAGGAAGAGCTGTGTTTTGTTGTGTGAATGTATCTGTGTCCGGACTGAATGAATGTGTGAACAAAGAAATTCCGTGTTGGGTGGGTAAAAGTTGCGCACCATTCTTGGACCGTCACTTCAGGGTGGCTGGGTGGAGTTGGACGCAACTAGTATCCACTTGAGAGGGATGAATGTATGATGAGCCTTGATAATAAAAGGACAATTAACAACTGATTATCCCTTAGATAAAGGGAAAAAGTATGCAAGAATAAGCACGCTGGCTCAATAAAGAGTGCAGAAAGTGTGAATGAGGTTAGGAAAATAGCATCAATAAAGTTTGAACCAAGATCTATAATAGATTTTTGCATTTAGGATGTCTGTGTGAAATGGGAGAAAATTTTCTGAGCCCAGTGTAGTGGAAGTGAGAACAAAGGAGGACGTTTCCACAGTAAAGTTGTATTACATGGGGGGAGCAAGAGGTGCTCTCCCCTCCTGGACCATCACTTGGGAGTGATCAGGTTACAGAGACTGGTGTTGAGAAAGGAATGCAGGAGCCCTAAAACAATAAAGTCAACTGTATGAAGGTTGTTTTAGAGAAAAATAAATACAAATGTTCCAAGAAATGGACTAATATAGAAATGGCAGATATGGTGGAATATAGAAATAATAATAAATAAATTAAAATAAGATATGCATTTATTATTGAATAACTTTTATTAATAGATGAATTTAAAAGATGCACGTGCTTAAAACTTTATATCTAATATGTGAAGACATCTAAAATTTGTTTCTTGTTATCCCTGGGACAGTATGAAGTTAATCCATTACAGAGTTTCAGAGATTGGGCTTGTGTAAATGTCAAAAATAAAAGAAATAACTTGTGCAATGTGGAATGAAAGCAAGATTGGGTGACCAAGTTAATAGAAATTTTGATTCAAAAGCTATAGGCATTTTACAATAGGAAGGGAACTAGTTGCTTAGAGAATTAAATTTAATTATTTTATTTACAACAATAGGAATTATTTTATGTTGGTTAGGAAACATTAATTCACAAATACCAGATTATTCTGAATCATGTATGCAAATATCGAAGAAAAAATATGATTGAAGTCTTTATTTTACCATATGCATGTCATGCTGATATAAAAGGAAGGTTTATTTTATTTTATTGCAGTATATTTAGATAATAAAGGTAGCTGATTTCTGCATTTTGCAAAGAAGAAAAATGCTTGCTATTTTCCTGCAATGAAGAACTTGCTTAACTAACAAAGAATAAGAGAACTGCTGTTTTCAACCAGATGATTTAGTTTTTATTAAGGGACCACTGAAAGAAGAGGTTGAAAAGTGAAAATTAGAAAAAGAGCTGACTGCTCAGAAACAATTTGGTCAGAAGTTACATAGGTATATTTGATTAATGCAGTCTCTGAGTGTTCAAATTTCAGATGACTTCCGGAACAGTGCCTTGACAAAGGAAAGCAATGAAATGGAGTCTGTCGAGGAATGGCAAAGCAGCAAACACAGCTACAGAGAGAAGAAGAGGGAGGGGCTGACGGATGTTCCCCTCCCCTCTTGAAAGAGAAGAACACACTTCAGCAAGGAGAAGACTGAATCAAAGCAGGAAAAGGTGAATCTTTCACTTGAGACTTTTCCTAAGGTTGAAAAGAACATTATGAAATGCAAAACTCTGGCAGAAAGCAACCAGAAGCCAGACTGAGAAGAAGCAGAGTAACAACGGAGACCGTACACCACAACATCAGGTCTTTGAGTGCCATCACAGACTGACGACCCAGTACAAAAGCCCAGGCTGATGATCTAACCAGTAGGACTTCCATCCCTTCAGTGCACAGGTCCTGCATATTCAATGAACACACAGAGACTGCTTCAAATTTAAATTATTTTATTTCATTATTTTATTTACTATGTTTTAATCTTGATTATTCACTGGTCTCACAGCACTTCCTTAAATTCTGTGTTTTAACTAACTCTCTCAATCTGCTTTTCAATAGGTTCCAGTCCAGCCTCATGTCTTAAAGAAAATAATAACTTTGACAGACAGAAGTGAGTACTTGACTCACCAATCAGATAAACATGGAGCTGGATTTGGCATAGTAAGACAGTTTCATTAAACAACTAGGGGGAAATGCACAACTAAATACTTGACAACAATGCTGAGCGCTTTGGGAAAGAAGAGAATAAATAAATAAATAAAAAAGGGTATCCTGATGAACAATAGGAAAAATGTATATGGTTGAAAAAATAGAAATATTGGTCACTCCATTTTGTTTTAAGGTAATTTTCTAAGGTAAAACTGAATAAAATAATAATGAATAAAAGATTATTCCAAAGATCCAAAATCATGAAATAACATATACTGTCATCACTGGGGATAACCAGATGGAAATGTTGATGGCCATGGATCCAAGATATGCAGAGATCTCCAATCCTCTTCTCAGAGTCGCTCATGAGCAATAACAAAAAAGTATTTGACTAAACTTTAAATTAGACAAACACATGACATTTGAGAAATGATAATTGACTCTCTCAAATGCTCAATGCCTAGGCCTAATATTCTAAACAAATTCATCTATGAGATTTTGAAAAAAGGAAGGAAAGAAAGAAAATAAAAGTTTTTGGCAAAAAAAAAAAAAAAAAAAAAAAAAAGGGGGAGTGATGTGTGAAAAACTATGAATGATGGGTGAAAAAGTATGAATGATGGTGTTGTATGGCATGAAAGAGAATGTCTGACGAGACACTGAGGCAATTCAATCAATTTGCCCAAACAGCTGTATACAAATTTGAATGTGGGCCCACAGGGCAAATTTATGCCCAGACAAATAATGACCATGGATGAATTTGGTTAAGTTTCCTGGTCAGTACCTAGGTCCTTGTTGTGGCAGAAAGAAAAACAGTGCCACACATGCGCAGCGTATAACATGGGAAGGCAGAGCAAAGCACGCTTGCTCTGTCCACCCCACATCTAACTTCCTTTTCAGCATATCATGATGGAGCTGATTGTGTCAAAAGGATGAAATATTATCTTTCTGACTTTTAAAATAAATGCAGTGGGTTGAGTGTTTTCCAGGGCAAAAGGCCTGTGCTACTGAGCAACATAGGCCTAGATAAATTATCCAGTGATATAGTGGAACTCAGTTTACAAAACAAAGAGATAACAAAATAAGCAAATTGCTCAGATTAAAATTGAAAGGAATTAAAAAATAGTAAAGACAGCACAGGAATTGTGAAAACTCAAAAAGGGGCCAAGACAGCCCTCAACCCACATTACAATTCCACAGGTCACACCAAGAAGGACGACTGGCAAGATGAACAAATTAGCATGCTTGATAACACTAACAAAAAATTCTTAAGTTTTCCATTTACAGGTGACAGCAGTTCCAGTAAGACCAAGGAATGCTTCGCCCCATCAAAGAGAACCAGTGAGGGTGCAGTAATGATCTCGAAATCCTTGCATGAATCAGAAAAATAGTTACAGAGTGACACCTGAGTTCACATCTCTAACCTTAAAATACGCCAACCAGCTTCAACAACTCCACACAGCATGAAGTGAGGGATGAAGGGCGTGCTAGTAACGACCCACCCTTGCCAACGAGGGAAAGACCATTGCAACGACTCGCAAAGAGTCTCCCTGGTGAAGATGGAATGAGAGAGTGATGGGACTGCTACTGAGATCAACATACTTGGGTGCAGATATGAGCCAACAAATAGAAAAGAAAAGGTGGATAGAGAATTTTAAGTAATGGTAGATGAAGAATTTGAAGGTTATGAGAAGGAAAATATGGATGTAGGAAGATTTGAAGGGAAAATAGAGCAATTTGATGCAACAAATAGAATGAAAGGAGCAAAATAGAAAAGCTCAAGATTTGTGAATTGAAGAAGGAAAAGTATGTGTTATGTTTGGGGAAAATGCTGTATTTATAGAAGGGAGCATTTAATGAAGAACTGATCAAATTGAAAAGGCTAAGAATGATAGATAAAGAAAATGTTGGAAAAGATAATAAAATGTAAGACTGGTTTGATTTACAGTTAGGAGCATGTGGAGCATAGTTTATAATTAAATAGGGAAAGTTTTTAGGAATGGCATTAATGACAGGATATTTACTATTTTACTGTATACTTCCTATATTGAGGTCACTAGTCAAAGCCACAGTTAAGCAAATTAAATTCAAAGATGTCAAGATAATGGGAAATTGATACATAAGGTATCTAAGCTGAAGATCAACTCTTATAATCTTGTGATATTCAATGTGTGATGTGATTTGTATTTGTATGTGTATGTATTTTTATGCCTTTTATACAAAACTGTGATAACCAGGCAAATGCTGAACCAATTGCATATTCATGCTTTTAACAATGTCTACTATTAAAGAGGGGTTAGGGAGACTGGATCTTTTACTCACTCCATGTCAAAGTAGGAGAGAGATGTTTGGTCCAGTAGTCCCTCAGAGTGGAATTTCATAATCTAGTCACTGGGGATAATACAATGTGACTTATTTAGTCACTAGGTAGTGTAACTAATATGACTGGATTATGGAGTAGCACTCTGGATAAGAATAATCAAATGTGAGACTTATTAAGTCTCAAAGGGGAGAATATGTGGAAGATTTTTATTAGTAAGATTTTAATCAATCCAGAATAATCAATGTGAATCTAGCCATTTTTGTTGCTAGTTGTTTTTCCTTTATAATCCTATAGGAAATGGATAGAAAGGAAAATGGTTACGTGCAGGAATGTACAGGGCTAATGAATAACATATGGTTAGACATACATTAAGGACCTCCCCTCCCTAGGGACTTAGGTAAAGTGTAATCTAAAGGAAAAGTTTTACCATGTGGAACCGCCCTGTATAGGGTATATAATGAGATGCAACCTAGCATTCGACAGAACTTCTTGCAACAAGCTCTCGACTTTGTTTTGCTTAAGTCTTTTCTTCTGAGAGAAAAATCCCTGACTGAGTTTGATCCTTGGGAGAACCGGCAAAATACACCACACATCCTTCTGGCTGGATATTTAAACGCCGTTTGTGTAAATCAAATAGTTACAGTATAAGAAATCATTCATACCTGCCGCAATCATGTTTTCAAATGAATTATTATAAAGGTGTGTTTCATGTGTTTTGTGTTGCTGTATGTGTATGCATACTACTGTCTATGTAAAGAATTGTCTTTAAGGATAGGAAGTATAGTGCAGTCATCCATATACTTAATATTGCCTCCATATTCTAAACAAACGTATACAGAATGTCTAAATTCAGATCAGGTTAATGGCTTGTGTAAAACCTTTCAGAGAAAGTGGTAGTGAGAGCTAAACTTTAAAATGACCTTGACGCTGACCACACCACAGGAGAAAGCAGCTTTACGTGGACTCCATAACAATGAATAAAGAACTCCTATAGATCACACAACAGCATGACGCCTTCACAGCATTTCAGTAATATGAATGCACATATCTGATTCAGTAAATATATGCAGTTTTACTTTCAAATGCATTAAGTTATCTGCACTAACTTTTAAATCAGAGATGAGCACCAGCTGTGAGCAAAAAATGACTTTGGGAAATGACCTGATTAAATACAAATGCATATTTCACTTGTGAAAAAAACAAACAATCAAACTTTTTTTTGGAGTGAGACAGGCATCTGTAGTACTGGCTTCAGTCTTTAGTTCATCTGCAGCACTCCTCTTGAGGTGTTACTCCTACGTGTTCCTCCGTGGCTCCGCTTAAGTGCTCTGGCCCCGATGACTCATGCCATCTTAGCAGCTCTCGTATGATCACACTTCCAATAAACAGAAAGGTGAAGATTGTCTGTAAATCATTTTGCTTTTAGATGAGTTTGGTTACCAGATGGTTTTCAATTTAATTTACTGTTAACAAAGCATCAAGTTTATTTAACTCTCGGTTTTAATTTGTTGGATTGGATTTGAGTTTTTCAGTTCAGTTTTTCAGTTTGCTCATTAAATGCAATTGAGATGAGCTTTATGTATACACCTATCATTTTCTTAGGTACAAAAATATAAATATTAACTATTTCATTGTTGTTAAACATTCTATAATTCTTCTGACTGCTGTTGAGCTTTACTGTAGAAGTCACTTGTGTCACTCACATTCTACTGTCCAGCGATTAAATCAAAACATTTACTAATGATAATTGTTACAATCAATAATGTGCCTGAAATAAATATTTTTCGTCACAATGTCTAATTTTCTCAATTTTCCAAAATTCTGTTAATTTGACGTTGAGTCAGAAAGCAGCGTATTATTGATGAGATGTGATTTGTGTTTTTATGTTCTGTTGGCTTGATAAACAAACAGGCAGTTGCTCTGGGTAATTTGACCAAATGATGAAAGACAAACAAGCAAATTCAATCGTGCAAGCCTGAATGGCCTTTTATGTATTTCTATTGGATATTAAACTTATATGCAAGGAAACAGGGCCATGTTTAGCTGACGTGGGGCCAGAGCTGGGTCTGTTTGCAACAGCGTTCCGGAAGGGGAACGCAGTTACTATTATCTGGGATTTAACTCTTGTATAAAGTATGTATCCAAGATGGTTTGTGTCTGTGCATTCTAAACATGACTAATATTATATAAACCTCATTTGAAAGAGATTTATTTGATGTTGCAGTTGCAGATTTTTGCAGTGGAGCTGATCCTGAGGAAACTTGAGAGGATCCTGTGCCACCACCAGTGTCCAAAACATTACAAAGGTAAGGTCCTACTAAAGTCCTTCTAAATATTTCAGCATTTCAGTAAACATTTAAAAAATAAAATAAAATAATGTAAAACACACACACACACACACAAAAAAAAAACAGAGTCCAGAATTCCATCAGATGATACTGTTATATACACATTGTTGTGTGCATAATGACAAATTGTCTGTTTAAAGGTTTCGCTGTTTAGGTCAAATCTCTTAGCCTGCAGAAGCGGAAACAGTCTAGCTTTTCTATTGATCTCCCAAGTTAACAAATCTCATTATCTGTGAAAATGATCTCTGAGATACACAGAGGAGAAAAAAAAAAGCTGCAAGTCTTTCTTTCAACATGAGAGGGTTATTTCAAGAACTGTCTGGCTCTGATAAGAACCATTAGACACAGGCCTTGTTAAAAGAAGACATAGTGTTATGATCATTTATACCAGAGCAGTATGTGGTCTGCACACATTTAACTAGATTGTCGAATAAGTTTGCTGTGTTATTTTCTAATTGAAACTTTAAAGGATTTAACTTAATTTGGGTTTTGTTGAACTCTCTTTCACTGTGACTCTTATGGGAGTATAACAGGTCTGATAACCAGTTTGTAAAAGAAATGTCTGGTGGCACTAAAAGCATGTTAAGTTGAATCCAAAACGGATGTGAATCATACTCATTTTATCACATTATTTGTTGTACTATTATGGTGGTTTGGAAAGACAATTACATTAATTACTGTATGTAACATGAGATGAGCAAGTAAGAATAGACTGGTCTTAGTACTGCTATGGGTATAGATTCTCACGGAGTAAAACAACAACATGCATCATGAGCACAAGCCCCTCTCTTCAGCCCAGCAGTAACCACAAAACTCTAAAACCCAATAGAAACTCTTCTACACTTCCATTACAACATAACACATTAAAGGGTCCTTCCTGTATTAGTTGATAATATGATAGTATGAATCATGCACTATGGTAAAAGCATTATGAGGTCATAGTATTGAGCAAGGAATCAGGCAAAAATGAGCTTTTTTTCCCCACAAATAACCTGCTTTGTAATCATAATTCATTTATATATATATATATGCGCAATTTTTTTTTTTTAATGTTTTTGCCAATATATTAGCTGCTCTATAAATAATGAAAATGTGATCTTAATACCAGAAGAAACATGCGTTTCATGGTATTTCCTTGTCTGAGTGTGTTTGCCAAAAATGTGTTTTGATTCTCAGGCATTGTGTGTGTGTGTTTTTTTTTTTTTTTTCCACCAGAATCTCAAATATCAACTTCTGTCTACAACATAACCCCATAAGAGACCTCATGCTGGTGGTTTTCCGTCCTATTTCTGGATCACTGTGCAAATGCAACACAAATGTTTGTGCAACATATTTTGGCCGTAATCGCAATTGATTCTTTTTCCTACAGGAATTGGGTGAACTTTCCGAACACACTCCCTTGAAGTTGTTGGAAGCTAAAATGAACAATTACATGGCTGATTTAATTTAATCAAGCTCCAGCAAGGTTAAAAAGGGTCAGCTCGAGTGTTCGCTCAAACAAGTTATAAAGCACCTGTGCTAATTTAATAGAAGAAGCCAACAGCTCAATGGCATTACAAAAACCATTGTGTTGCTCTCTTCACTAGACAAAGTTTACCTATAATTGTGCTTTTTTAAGCTCTCCTTTCACCATCCTCTCTGTCGGAACACCTCATCACTTTTTGTCACCCTCTTGGACGTCTCTCTGCTCCCATGTCTCGTCTCAGCTCCGGTCAGATGGGAGCAGCTGTCAGTGTCTAACTGTGTAACTCATTACCTGGCAGCTCGTATTGAGCAAAGCTGTGTCGGAATTTGTAAGGCTGACTAAAGGTTATATCAGACTGTAACATGATAATTTGAGGTGTACACAGTGTGTCAAATACATCAAGCCTAATTAATGTTGACAGCAAGGTCAAGTGCTGTCCTTCATTTAATTAAAAGCAACATGCTAAAGGAGTCTTAAATTAGGAAATGCTTGGAAAAGATAAGGATGATGGCCTTGCAGATGACCAACAAAATGACACTAATACTGTTCTCCCAATGGGTTATAACTATAATAGATGGAGTACTTTGCATGCTATTTATATTTCTGAGAACTGTAATGGTGAATAATGGTTAAATATCTGAGTTGGAAAGCTAGAGGTTATTGGTTTAACCTCATATAGGGTGATGCATGAGCTTATTATTGTGCAAAAACATTAATACCAGGTTGCTCCTGTAATAAGTGCTATGTGGTTACCATTCTCTCCCATTAAAAAAAAAGTCTCACATGGCTCCAGGGGGTGAACAAAGGCCTCCTGTAGCCAATCGATGCGTTTTTGTAAGAAAAATATCCATATTCCAAAACGTAATGATCACTTGAATCTAGCTTGCACTCACTGTTGTAAATGAAGCAGCTCCGGGAGGATGACTTTGTGCAATTAACCTCACACCTTCACACACACAAACACACACACAAAAATAAAAAAATAAAACATGCTTTTATAATAATCATGAAGTTTGTTCTAAATCAAAAATCAAATGTAACATCTACTTAGTGTATGATTTTGATTTTGGACAGTGTTTTTTTATTTTATTTTATTTTGTTTAAGTCGTCTTGGGCTTGAACTGACACCTAGAGGTGTGGAAGCAGCATCACAAACAATGGAACGTAATCAATGGGGTAATATTTGCAGTCACCCATGATTGATCAATTCTGTAAGCAAAAACTGTCCATTAACGTGGGAATACGGCCGGTCATGTGACCTCTACATGGAAGCCCTCATGAGATGACCCAACCCATGTAAAATAAACAGCTTTTATGAGGCAATACAAATTATTATTATTATTTTTTTTCATCTAATCAATTTTTTAATGTAAAATGGTCTTTATATGACTTTCAGTGTTAATCTTAATAAGCTCAACATGTTCTCAAAGCACTGTATCCAAGCAGTGACCCTTTTGGCCATGACCGCGTTACTTACAATCACATAAATCTTCATTGCTTGGCTTCTGAGAAGTGGACATTGAAGCCTGGTTAACTCCATTTGTCGAGATGTTTTATGGCAGAGAATAATTTTGTCCCAGCATCAGTGTCAGCATGAGGAAACCGTTTTTCTGCTGGATGAGTTGGGCCAAGAATGATCTTGTCCTTACATGTACTTGGTAAATTATTAATCTGGGCTCAGCATCATTCACATTCATGGCTGCTGATTACTCTAAATGCTTTATCCCTGGGAGCTGAAGAGTCCCCTGACTGCTCACATTAATAAAAGCTAATTAATGGAAGGGTTAGGAGAGCAGTATTGGAGTGATGAACTTTTTTTTAAAGCTCTGATCAAATACTCGGACATTAATTGGCTTTACAAAGTCATCCTCCACAATCACAGTATCTGCCTTGTAATTGACTCTGTGCTTGGGCACATTACAGACTGAAAGCATAATGAGAGAGAGAATGATTTTTGTGCTTTTCTTTTTTGTATGAGATGTAAGAATAATAAAAAAAAATCCATATTACGGTTATAACATTGGTTACAGATTTACTTCAGGCAACATGTGAAAACTATAGATTATTTTTCCACGTTTCTATGGTATACTAAAAAGCAATGATAAGCATTTTATGACTGTTAAAGGACCACAGGTTTTTTTTTAATGGGATTAAGTTCCAGGGAGGTGCCTGGCCAAAGATCCAAAATTTCAATGTAATGAGCTTTGTGACATGAAGTTCCATCATGCTGGAAAATGCACGAATCATCATCAAATCGTCATAAGAAGTCGCTCTTGCAGGACGTTTTGATACCCTTCTTTATTCATGGCAGTGTTTTTGGGCAGAAATATGAGAGAGCCCACTCTCTTGGTTGAAAAGCAACCCAACACATTGATGATCTCAGGATGCTTCACTGTTGGCACGTCACAGGACTCCTGGTAGCGTTCACCTTTTCTTCTCTGAACAATAACATTTTCAGATGACCCAAACAGTGGGAAGGGAGCTTCATCAGAGGAAATGCCTTTGCACCAGTCTTCTGCTGTCCAATCCTTGTACTTCCTGCTGAATTTGAGTCTTTCCTTGACATTTTTCTTGGAGAGAAGTGGCTTCTTTGCAGCCCTTCTTGACAACAGGAAGTCTTGGCCTTACTGTGGATACAGATGCTCTCACACCAACCTGCTGTCATGGAGGGTCAGGATCAAAAAACTGTGAATTTTATGTATATTTATTTATTGTTGTTGTTGTTGTTGTTGTGAAAAGTTAATATTTTGGCCAATTAAGCTTTTAGCAGTTATTTAAAATGCACCTGATACCACTACACAATGATCTAGAAACAATGTAAATGAAAACCACAAACTTTGCAAAACATAAGATTTATGTCACTGCAAAAAAACTTTTGACCATTACTGTGTATAGCCACTTTAAAGTACTGCAGTGATGATGCATTCTTATAGGCCAACCTACTGTATAAGTTCGCATCACCCTGGTTCTCTCAACAAAAACCCAACAGGATTTTCCTTTGAATTTTGGACTAAGCAGATTTTAGTAGAATAAAACATGAAAATATCTATTCAAAACCCAATGACTTCAGGTTGACGGATCCACAAGTGCTAAAATGTTATATTGTTTCTGAGGTTTGGCCAACAAAAATATTTAATCCATGCAGTCACACCAACAACCGATGACTTTTGTTTTTTATACAGTAATAGTGTGCTGCCGTAATGTCATCTGCCCTTTTAAATAACCTTTAAAGTAGGGTGGATTCTGATTGGCTGTCAATAATTTTATTGTTCATCAGCTGTGACAAAAAAAAAAAAAAAAACCTTTTGAAAGTGAGTCCCATTATATAATCCTTCTGTGTTGTTAACATTATAGTTGTGATGTGGACTTTTCTATTCACATAGAAGTAGAACTGTTATTCAAACTCATAATAAAATTATTATAGTTATTGTTCTTTGTATGAACAGGTATTCATTCAGGGTAATCGTTCAGAGTTGTCTGCTCATAGCTGATTGAATCATTTTTGGTTATGTCAGATTTGAAATAGGAATTCTTGCATGATGTTTATGAGACTTACTGTACATTAGTCTATTTACTAATGTGCACTGCTGTTCAGAAGACTCTTCCACTAATCAAGGCTGCATTTATTTGATCAAAAAAACAAAAAAACAACAACAATAAATCAACGGTGATTTTGTGACATATTGTTACAGTTTAAAATTTTATATTTTAATAATTCTTGATGATGCAAAACTGAATATTCTAAGTTGTGCTGCTTAATAAATATATATATATAATTTTTTTTTGGACCTGTGATACATATGTTTTTTCTAACAATATGTCTTTACTAGAAGTCTTTTTGTCAATTTCACACATCATTGCTGAATAAAAGTATTAATATCTTACAAAAATAAATAAATAAAATATATAAATAAATAATAAAAATACAAATAACACAAATAATAATAATTTACTAACTCCAAACATTTTTATGATTTTATGATTTATGTTTTCTATTGTAATCTATTTCTGTTTATTTTTTTTTTCTTTTAAACTTTTTATTCATCAGTGAATCCTGAAAAAAAGTATTAAAGGTTCCAAAAAAATAAAAAAAATTACTAACTCCAAACATTTTTTTTTATTTTTTTTTATTTCGGTTTTCTATTCTAATTTATTTCTGTTTTAAATAAAGTCAATTATTTTAAACTTTCATCAGAAAATGTATCTTAGGTAAAAAAAATATATATATATATTCTGTTGCCATTTATTCCCCAAGTAAAAGCTGAAGCAATTCTGCTGAGAATCACTATAAAATTAGATAAGGTTAACACGTGAACCAAGAAAAAGTTTGCCAATTAAAGATGCTTTGTAGAATTGTGAGATCACACACTCAGTTGTAATTAAATGTTTCTGCACATACAGTCCTCTTTCTTGTCACATTTTCTCAATGTTAATTTTGTGCTAAAAAGCCTTATGTGCACAGCCTATTAAGAGTGAGAAATCAAGTCTACACCATCTACACAGCTGTTCCAGTATGTGTTTCTCATACCCTCTTTTTCACTACGACGTGTATACAATCTGTAACTTCGGATCTAAACGACCAATCAGAGCATAACTGCTATACTGCTAATGAATAAGCATCAAGTGTGTCAAGAATGAAGATGTATATGTGTCATGTTTTAATCTTTTTTTAATCCTCTGGAATCAAGTGGCTATATCAAACCTCTCTTTCAGTTCTTAAAAAGTCTTTCAGTCGACACTTCCTCTTGTGAAGATTGCTGTGAAGCTGCCGTTTCAGGCCATTGGAAGGTTGTTTTTTTTTCTTGACATATCCATCTCTTCTATAAAATGGTGCCATGCCATGATGATAATTACTGATGTCATTCCCCGAAGGAACCTTTGATCGCCCACTACACTACTATAAATGAGCTTTTACTGACCTGTCAGGGCAATGTGCATATCTCTGTCATGCAGACAGCATATCTCTACCATGGACTATTTTAGTGTTTTCCTCTCATGTTTGTGTATGTTGTCCTTCCCCGAGGATGGCAAACCTGTCAGCTGTTGATTTGATTTTCTGCATTTGCTGCTCTTTTTCTGTACAGTACTTTTGTCTATTCTGGCCGAACCATTTCAGACTTCTATGGCTCAATATTTCTGTCAACAGCCCATCTGCCAACTGAGCTGGTAATTTCCAGCCTATTGAGTTCTTTCTCAATGTCACCTTTTGTATCAGCTTGATTAGCCGCATACATGTTTTACGTCTACATAATAGAGCACCTAATATAATATTGTTGAAGAGTTCAGCACTGAGGAACTCTAATTTAAAAGTGACATAAATGTTCACATAGTTATTTAAATGGGGTGCTTTCATTGAAATATGCTGCAATTTTGACCAAAAGCCAGAATATGGCTCTGTCCCACATATTAGTGAGCTGCCTCACTGCTTAAAGATCTCAAGACAGCATCCTAATGGATGTGAAATATTTGCTCTGTGATGATTTACAGTAGGATGCTTTACTTTAGTAGCTCAAATGTTTAGAACTCCAATTGAGGGACTTGTCTTTCAATCAATTTCAGTGAGCCTTTTTTATATTTCTTAGGTTCTCAGAAACAACAGTAGTCATAGTTGGATGAAGTTATGTGAACAGAAATTACAAAAATATATATTTAAAAAAATTTGAGTTCCTATTTGCTTCAATACCAAAATAGAAAAAAATGTATGATAACACTTCTATGACTTTACAAAAGAAGAAACATATTGATTTTGTTGAAAATGATTATGTTGGTTAGAAAAGTGAAATATGTCATGCTCTCACATATTTTACACACCACATATGAACTCCTAAAAGCAGATCTTTTTTTTTTTTTTTTTATCTATTGCTTTCATAATGTTAACTAAATTCCCCCAGGCACCCAGTGTCAGTAGCCCCAAAATCTGGCAGTAGTTGACACCACATCATGGCCTCAGAGCGTATATTCTCTAATCAGCCACTTGTGCCTGTCTGAACTCCCTCAGGTCTTCAAGATGGTGGTATTGCATGGATTAGACAATTACTATAATCCCTGTGTTCTCGTTGCTTAGCAATTTGAGGCAGAATGGAGTTTTCCCTTACTACCAAGTGTAGCTGTACTAAATTAACAATTTAGTATCTCAGAAAGATATCAGCATTTAAGCAAAATTAACTGAAGCAAATGTATTTCATTTACTTTCCACAGCTATTTTAAAGACATATCAAAAAAGCATTTCTCCATCCATCCATACATGGGGAGAACATGCAAACTCCATGCAGAGAGGCATCCTAGCTCAGGGTTTTGGACTGGGGAGCTTCTTGCTGTGAAGCTCAAATATGTCACTCTCCTCTACAAAGTCATAAAGATAATGACATGAGGGGGAGTAAATCATTTTTGGGTGGACTCTTGCTTTAAATGAGACTCAAGCATCAGTTCCCAGTACTTTGGGAACACTTAAAGTTGAACTTACTGAGTAGATACATCCATCATTTAATTATTAATTTACTTAAAGGTGCTGTAGGGAACTTTTGTAAAAAAAAATATTTTTTACATATTTGTTAAACCTGTCATTATGTCCTGACAGTAGAATATGAGACAGATAATCTGTGAAAAAAATCCAGCTCCTCTGGCTCCTCCCAGTGGTCCTATTGCCATTTGCAGAAATTCATCCACTCCCGGTAAAAAACAACCAATCAGAGCTGCGGTCCGTAACTTTGTTTGTGTTCAAAATGTAGAAAAATGAACATAATAAGCAAGTACACCATGAATCCATTTTCCAAACCGCGTTTTTAGCTTGTCCTGAATCACTAGGGTACACCTATAATAAGTGTTTATATTCTGACTATTTTAGATTGCTTCGGGGGTACCGCGGCGGAGTAACCCAGTACCTTTGTGATTCTTCATAGACATAAACAGAGAGAAGTAGCTCCGGCTATAATGTTCTTCCGCAAGACGCAAGCAGTTCTTGTTTATTAACTGCTAGAGCGTCAAAAGTTCTCTACTGCAGCTTTAATTAGTCTAATTTTGTTTATGTCAAGTGGACCGTTCTGTATCGTTTTCACCTCAGCGACGTTTTTAAACAGCTAAAGATACAGTATGCTCCTTTTTCTTTTTTTTTT
This sequence comes from Carassius auratus, assembly GCF_003368295.1. Lineage (NCBI taxonomy): Eukaryota > Metazoa > Chordata > Actinopteri > Cypriniformes > Cyprinidae > Carassius > Carassius auratus. The sequence continues at coordinate 8,428,196 of NC_039277.1, read as the reverse complement.
TTCTTTTTTGTAGGTTTAGTAGGTATTGAGTACACTGACCATGCTAACTATTCATTTAAATAATAATAATAATTGGGATATTGCTTCGATAGACCAATCTACTTCAAGTGTAAACAAAATGAGCCAATGTGCAATGCATACCAGGTTCCCCTTCAGGAACTCGAGCTGCATCCGAAAACGCTATGGGAATGCCCTTCAGCATTTTCAGCTCTGAATGATATGTGAAATCAGTCTCGTGAATGGGCATGACATTAAGGCGGGTGACGTAGTGCCCAGGAAGCTATAAAAACATGTGAGGTGGAACGAGCATCGGCTTTTTGCCGAGGTGGAACGGTGGCTGTTCTCGCGGGTTTCACTTTCGTGCTCCTCCTCCTGTCTTTCTCCGAAGGAGATTGATACAGAGGGCGTCGATGAGCTCGCAGTTGCACAAGCATCAGTTGCATAAACATCACTTGCACAAGCGTCAGTTACACAAGGCTAAATATTATAACGAGCAGCATTAATGAGGAGCATTTTCAGTTTTGATCTGAATTTTACCACATCAGACCGTGTTTACTCATTTGGTTGTTTGGATCCATTTAATTATGAGGAATTAAATGAAGAATTAATCTGACTATGAGAAGTTATCATTTTTTATATATGAATTGTATCACAAGCCAGACCATGTTTACTCGTCTGATTGTTTGATGGCATTTAATTCTGAGGAATATAATGACATTTATCTCACTTTGAAAAGTCAGATATACAGGAGCTCATGGGATATATCATTTAAATAAGAGCACGTGTTTACCTCTCTTCCTTTGAGGAGGTTGAGGAGGTCAGCAGGGGCTGCTGGGCGGAGCAGTCCCAACCTATCGTGTTCCAGCTCCTCATTCTGGGGGTAACACTTCTAATACACAGCATAAAACGAACACTTCTCTGTTACTGCCCGGAAACGTAGCGGTGCTTAGAGGCTCATGAGCTCCACAGAGGTCTCTTAAGCAGCTAGTTCAGCTCTCCCCTGCTGGTTAGCCTCAGGGCACCGAGCCAGCAGCTCTGATTACACCAGAGATCAGTCTCGAGAGACTTGTTCCCTTAATAGACTATTTAGCAGAGTGGAAACTACTGCCAAACATGTCTCAATGGGTCCTGCACACTGTAGTCAGAGGCCACAGAATCAAGTTCGGTTCTCCTCTGCCTCAATTCAACGGGGCTTTTTCCAGCCTGGTGGGCCCCGAGCAGGCTCTGGTAATGAACAGAAGTAGACACCCTCTGGGGACAAAGGCCATCGAGGTGGTCCCTCCTCGCCGTAGTGGTGTCCCGGTCATAAAGCCAGTACTTCACCGTTCCAAGGAAGGATAAAGGGTTACATCCTATTTTAGATCTGCGTCTTTTGAACCCGCTCAGTCAGGGGACTGAAGTTCAGCACACTTACACTAAAAGCAGACAATCACGTCTGAGGACTGGTGTCACGATTGATCTAGAAAGATGCAATCTCCATCTTTCCCCATAATAGGAAGTTCCTGAAATTGTTTTTTGGGAGCAAAAGCCTACTAATACATGTTCTTCCTTTTGGCCTTGCATTCTCACCTCACACTTTCACAATTTGAGCAAATGGTGCGATGATTGATTGATATTAAATCAATCAGAATGGATGGCGTTTCGGAATTTAGATGTCATTTTCGCTCACACGGAAGACATGGGGTTAAGACTAAATGCCAAGAAAGGTGTGCTTTTTCCAGTACAGAGAACCACTTATCTGGGCATGGTGTGGGATTTGACCACTGTTTGGATCGAGCCGATCCTCACTGCAGTCACGAGAGTAAGAGAAGGCCAGTCACTCACTGTCAAACATTTCTAGACTGCTGGGTCTGATGGCAGCTGCGTCCAACTTGATACCTCTGCACAGTGGTGGCTCAAGACCGAGGGGTTCTCCATGAAGGGAAACCTGCTTAGCATGTTCAAGGTCACATGGAGGTCCTATGTGCCTTAGACATGTGGAGGAGATCTTGGTTCTTGCCTCAGGGCCCGGTGCTTGGAGCTCCTTGTCGCCACTTAATACAAGTGACGGATGCGTCCCTCACCGGCTGGGGTGTGGTCATGAGTGGCCACCCTGCCCATGGTCTGTGGAGTGGCCGTCATCTGACATAGCATATCAACTGCCTGAAGATGCTGGCCATGCTTGAGCACTACTTTACTTTCTCCCAGACCTAAGAGGTCACAATGTGTTGGTGTGCACCGACAACACAGCAGTGGTCTCTTATAGCAACCACCAAGGGGTCTGTGCTTTGTACAAACTAGCGTACCAGATCTTTGTGTGGTCCCAGGGCAAACTCCAATCCAGAACTCCCTCCATGAGGATACTGTACACCTTGAGGTGAAATATTTTCACCTCCTGATGCGAAGACTGCCAGCTCGACCTAGTTATTTGCCCAGTTGGGACAGTTCTGGAGTCCCTGCAGGCCCTTCTCTCTGCAGGGTTGACCCATTCCACCCTGAGTGTCTATGTGGCGGCCATTACAGCCTACCAGGCCCCTCTTGGTTTCCATTCAGTGGGCAGACACCCTCTGGTTACATGTTTCCTCTGCGGTGCACTGAGGCTGAGGCCTCCGGCCAGAAGAAGCTTATGCTAAGTGGTTGATCAGGATACTATCCTAAAACCTTGAGTCTAATGATCTCCCCTCACCATTGGGTGTCAAGGCACACTTGAACCGAAGTATGGCAGCCTCCAAGGCCTTCTTGTCAGGTGTGTCTATACAGGACATCTGCAACACAGCTGGATGGTCCACGCCCCTCACATTCATCAGATTTTATGGTTTTAGATCTGCAAGCCACTCGCGGCTCTTCTTTCTCTTGCCTTAGCTCCTTGAATACACACTAGGCAGGGACTTGCAAGTCTGGCGGTGTGGGCATTCTCATTCCCATAGCATTTTCGGATGCAACTCAAGGTCCTGAAGGGGAACCTCCCAGGTTACGTATGTAACCATGGTTCCCCAAAAAGGTAACGAGATGCTGTGTCTAAAAGCCATACTTCCAGCATCCGTGCCAGAGTTCGCTTAATTCCTAGAAGCTGACGCTCGTTCCACCTCACATTCTTTTTTAGCTTCCTGGGCGCTACGTCACCTGCCTTGACGTCATGCCCATTCATGAGACTGATTTCACATATTAGTCAGAGCTGGTCACGCTGAAGGGCGTTTCCATAGCATTTTCGGATGCAGTGTCTCATTCCCTTCGGGGAACCATGGTTACATTCATAACCTGGGACGTTTTCGCTGAGGATCCGAGTCGGTGACCCAGCCGATATCCCAATTTCGTTGGTCACCAATGTGACATCTCCGTTCCCTCCTTCAGGGAACGAGGGTTACCATATGTAACAACAAAATTGGGATATCGCTTCGATAGACCAATCTACTTCGAGTATAAATGTAAAGAGCCAATGCACATTGGCATGCAATTATTGCATCCAGTTGCCACTGATCACAGTGTGTGTATAATAAGGCAGCAGGTGCAATGCATACCAGGTTGTTGCTGCGGTGGTACAGCAACTATGGCAATGGGATGTGACATCTCCGTTCCCTCCTTCAGGGAATGAGGGTTACGATACGTAACCGAGATGTTCCATTTCAGTCAGTCACTCTCGATGTCACGTCGGTGACCAACGAAATTGGGATCCCTATCAAAGCGCCATGGGTGCTGCCCCTTCCAGTGCCCTGTGTGAGCTGCCTAAGCCCCTATTGGGTGTAGGCCGGGGCTCAGAACAAGCAGTTCCACACACCAGTGTCAAAGCACTGCCACAATGGGTGAAATTGGATAACACTGGGAAAACGTACCCGTTCCGCTTGGAACAGGGATGCTACGGAATTCCCATCCTTCCCGAAGGAGTTTTCGGGAGCAAATACACACATAACATCCGTTTAGGTGTATATGGAGAAATTTGAGGTTATTAAACCCTCGGTGAGAGTACAGGAGGATACCTACATAGGCTCTACAGCCAGCTGTATGTCAGTGCGCCCGTTCCAAGGACAACTGGCAGTGAGAGGTCTCTGGAAAATCAAACAGGTCTCCGAAACATCTCCAAATCAGCTGGACTGTACAGGGATGGGGTTGCCATTCTCCCGGGAGCGTAGCTCAAGACAGCTCAACAGCTGTACGATTGAGCAGGCCAGGGATGTGAATGGCATGAAGTGACCTCAGTAACTTCTGACTCCACAGGAGGAGTTGGGAAGCGGGTTGTGACGTGATGGGAGTGCAAACCACCTTTTTGGTTGATGTACAAAATGGTCACTGTGTTGTCTGTTCGGACCAGCACGTGCTTGCCTCGTAAGTGCACTGCATGCCCGTTGTACATGGCCCCCCAGCCAGTGGTGGAGGTATCCATGTAAACCAAAGCATGCCTGGAGACCTTTTTCATGGGCACACCTGCCTGGAGATCTGACCACGGGGTGAGGGTTTGATGACAGGTCATTGTAACTTTGACCTGCTGAGTGCCACGTTTCCATGCCCACCTCAGGACTTGGATATGAATCCAATGCTGAAGCAGTTTTATTTGCAATTGCCCTATTAGCTTCTGAAGTGGTTTCAGTAGGACCACCATCCTGGACTTGAACAAATTAAAGCAGGTCAGCACCAACTATACATGTTCCTCTGTGAGGCGTGCTGTCTGTTCAACTGAATCCAGCTCCATACCGAGAAAAGAGATCTTCTGCATCGGGGAGAGTTTGCTCTTTTCCCAGTTGATCTGAAGACCCAACAGGCTGAGGTGCTGGAGCACCAGGTTCCTGTGCTTGCACAACTGATCCAAAGACTGTGATAGTATAAGCCAATTGTTGAGATAGTTGAGGATGTGAATACCCTGCTCTCTGAGGGGAACAAGAGCCACCTCCACGACATTCATGAAGAGACGTCGGGACAGGGACAGCCCAAAGGGCAGGACCTTATACTGATGTGCATGTTCTTCAAACGTAATCCGCAGAAAAGGTCTGTTGTGCAGAGATCTGGACATGAAAGTACACATTCTTCAAGTGAATCTCTGCAAACCAATCTTGGAGATACATTTCTGCATCAACCTCTTGAATGTTAACCAATGAAGGGCCCTGTAAAAGACTCGCAACTCCAAGATTGGTCATAACCCACTGCCTTTCTTGGGTACAATGAAGTAAGGGTAATGGGTATACCCCCTCACTGCACTACTGCCAATGGTGGTGAGGGAGGATAAACTATCAGGCTGATTTCTGGCAGTAAAAGATGCCATCCACAACCTGATGAGCTCTTCATGGACTTCCGGGAAGAAAGGCACCAAGGCGAGGTGCTGAGAACCAGAGTGAGCCAACCCGAAAAAAAACAGTCGTCCAACCTTGAAGGCTTGGGACGCAGTGGATTTTTCCACTTGAGCCCTACCTTCTAGTATTCCCAGGAAAGCATAGCTGTCATCACTGGATCCGATTCAGGCATTGCCATTGTCCTGGAGGCGGCAGCGCAGCCGAATCTTCCCCAGAGATCCCTCCCTCCAATGTAGCGATCGTCATCCAGTCGTCGGAAGGGGCACCGAAAGATACCGCTGGTGCGCTCTTTGAAGAGGGCCCAGCACAGTTCTTTGGCCACTCAGCTTGATCGAAGCGCTAGAGGTATGGTGGCCCCCGAGGGCTGGTTCCCTGAGTAGAGGGGTTTGCCACCACTGTGATCCTCAAAACTACCCGTGCCACTGCTGGAAATAGTTCTCATCTGTCAGCCGCCAGGACAAACCTTAGATCACGGCAGCGCAGCTCCGCCCCCTTGAAGAAATGGAGCCTGGCCTGGAGCTCAGAGACGGTCATCTTCCTGCGATGAGAACATGACTCATCCATGAACTCCGCCTCAGCATGTTTGCCCAGACACGTGAGGCAGTGATTGTCACCCAGACTGACCATCACCCAGCACCAGGTAACAACTACATGTGAATATGAAAGCCATATTACTTGACCTGTAAAATGTGTACTTACGAATGCATATTAATGAGCTTTCATTAATATCCCAGTGTTATTATTTGACGTTTGCTATAGTTTTGCATACTGTAAGCTCTTCTTTATTTGGCACTTTATCATGCAGTGCAATGCAAAATATCAGCTGATGTTAACCAGCAGGCATGATGAACTCCCAGAAGGGCTGCAGGCAGTGCTTGTGGCTGAATGGAAGCTAAATGGATGAGTTCACACATACCTGCATATGACTATGCTTAAGTGATTACATCAAATGAAAGGCAGATCTGCACAGAAAGTTGAGAATAAGTATTATGGATTTCCACTATCTGTGCATATCAACAGTTTTTTTTTAAATATATTCTGAGTATGTTTTCATTAGAAAGCTAACTGGTGTGTCAAAAATTAGTATTCAATTTGTAAGACTGTATAAACTGATATAAGGAGATTAGCAGTTAATCTACATATATTTCATATACACTTATTCTATGCAAAAGTTTTTTTGTGTGTGATTCAAAATCTTTTTATTTAAATATATTTACATATTTTACTTTAATTATGTTATTGATGTAATATGTAATGAAAACTGTCTCAAAAAAAACACAAACAAAACTGATTGTATTGTTTTGCTGGCATATGGATCTAGTTCTAACCTGCTCTTGTAGTTGAAATGGACAATGAAGAATCAAATCACAGAGTTTCTGAAATTAGTGAGGGTTTCCTAATAAAGTGCAGATGTAATATGAAAGCAAAAGCTCCACTATACAAGAAATAGCAGTGAGACATTTAAGATTATTTACAAGGCATTTACAAATAATTTGAATCGAGTTTAAAAAATATATATATATTGATCCAAATATTTTTATAATAATCTATTAGTCTGCTTTTACATTGCACATATCTATTTTGACATGTCATGTTTTGTCCCGTGCTTGTATCACTATGTCAACTGCAGCTTCAGAATCATGTAAATCAGAATGGAGGTCAAACTGAACAACACAATGAAGTGCTTGCTAAATCTGTTTCACCACAAATATATATTATTGCAGCATCAACTGAGGTAGCTTATTTTTAAAATTAACTTTTAACTTTTATTTTTAACCATTTTAATTAGTTTATTTATTTATTATTACTTGTGATAAAACAGTGGACCCCCAACTGTTTTAAATATATATATGTATGTATATGTGTGTGTGTGTGTGTGTGTGTGTGTGTGTGTGTGTGCAGTTTTTGCAATAAAGATAAACAATTTTTTAAAATATATTTAATTTACATGTTTCAAGCAACAATTCTATAGTTATCCATTGTTTTATGTTAAGTTGTTTAATGTTTCATTGGATTATACCTCTTTCCCTCATTATAGCTGTTACCTCCATCAACACTTTTGTTTCAAATTATATTTTCTTATGTTATGAATCACCTCATAGCTGGTTACTTTGTTTCATGGCTTATAACTTCTTAACAAATACCGTAAAAAAGTCCCTTTGCAATAAATGAATGGAAAAATACCACCAGAACCAAGGCACCTGAAATCATCAGCTTAGGTGAAGATCATCATTTTAGGTGAAGATCAAGTTGGTAGTTTCTGATAAAAACTAGGAAAGCATTTTTCATTAAAATATTGTTAAAAAAATGTCCAAGTTACAGGAAGTCTTTCCGAACTTATTGTGAGATAATCACTCAGACCTAATTGAATTCTGCAATAGATACTATTAAAGTCAAGACTCTTTGAGACATTACTAGGATGTTTTTATTCACCTCTAAACAAATATTTCCGACACATTCTTGAGCCTCTGTCTTGCCTCATTTTAAGCATCACAAATGAATCAAAACCTTTTTGAGTCATAGGAGCCACTATTTTTGAACGTCTGAAATCCTCTCAGTCTGTCTCTGCGGTACTATGCAAGTGTACGGTCTGAAACCATTACATAAGAGAGAGGAACAGAGCAAAGAAAGAAAAAAAAGTAAGGCCACACGATAGATTGCACACTATAAAATACACCAACAATTGACCCTCTCCGCAAATGTATCTTTTGCTCCGCTCTCCCCAGAGCATTTTTCTTTGAATATAATCCAAGCCTTTTGTCAAGAAAGAAATTAGTATACATAATAACAGCCTAAGACAAACATCATTGGCCTTGATGGCTCTCCATGGTGATTTGATTCACCTGGTTCTCCATTTTTGTTCCAGTTCCCAACATCGCACCGGCTTTTCTGCAAATACTAAAGGTTCTTTAGAGTTAAAACAGGAAGAAAAAAAAGAATCTCATATACTTACAAACATCATTATACACATTGTACACAGGGCAGTATGATCCAAATCTCGCCAGATTACAGGATCCAAATGTATCGCGGATGAACACTTGTAATTTGCCGGAAACAAATTTGAAAATTAAAAAGGGAACAAAATGTTTTTTTTTTTTTTTTCATTGAACAAAAGAAAAATTTACATGGAATTATTGATAATGACCAAGGCAGTGAGCAGTATTGTACTGATGTGCGCGGGGGAGATAGCATAGAGTTTTTACTTATTTTTTTTTTTTTATAATGAATGGATTTCTCTAGGTAAATATACAGAGAGAGTTCATCAGTGGGTCACATGATTGCATTTTATAGCCTGTTCTCGATCAACCGTTTGTCATGATATAGAAAAACACAGTGGGCTACTTTCCTTCTGGCATATGAAGATGTTTGTAGAAGTTCTCTGTGTTTAGTGTCTGCCGCCGGTGGTTCCTAGTGGTGTTTCGAGTCTTTTAGAAGCTCCTTCGAAGGATTTGTTGTATTTTTTTGTTTTGACTGGTTTTCAAAGATGGTGTGTGATGCTCACATACACACACACTTAGAGAGAGCGAGATCAATGTCACTTTAGAGAATTTCTTTGATTGAGGTCAGAAGAATCCACCAGATGCTTCCTGAAGTTGTAGAGTCAGGCTGTGTTTACAGAACCTGATTGGCCAGTGCAAAGGCCAGTGTCAGTATGGCGGCAGAAACACTGATTGAAGTCACAGATGAATGTCTGGCTCTGTTGTTGTCAGCCTGTTGAGAGCCCACCGAGTCAATGGATCCCTCCATATTGGGGTTCAGCACATTCTGAGGAAATATTACAAGCTTTTTTTTTTTCAGTTCAAATATTAGGATTATAGGTCATTCCTGTTGCTCAGTACTCACTAATTTTTAAAAATGGGGATGTTTGTGGTATTTCTATAAAAGCTTATTGGAGACTTTCATAAATGTGTTCGGACACTTAAACTTGGTTAATTTTAACATGATTATTTTTACGACTTTGACTTCGTGTTGTGGTTGTTGTTGTTTTCCTGAATGATGTCTCTTCCTGGTGCATAATGTCATTGAAGTTAGTCTAAAAGATGTAAAGTGATATTTTGGACACCGGAATCAACTGTGAAATAATTGGCAAGAACATTTAATTAGAAAAAGAAAGAAAATTTAAATATGTGGAATTTATATATTTTTGTAAATTTACCAGTTTTTCATCTTAGAAATGAGTGCAGCATCATTACAAAGTTAATAAAAAATAAATAAAATGATAGTGATAGTAGACCCATAGTGATTGAATTATGATACAGTGGTACTAATAATTTACATCTTTAAGAACTTTGCATTTAATAATTTGCCCAGAATACATACGCCTATCCAGCTAAAGAAAATATGTTCTAAGAACATTTTGCTAATGTTCCCATGAAGCTATGTAAACTTTATTTATGAATGTTCTCTAAACACTCAAAACATATTTTCTTTCTTTCTTTCTTTCTTTTTCACAATCTTTTAATTTTTTTTGTAGGAATCTTTCTCGTGTATTTTCTGTGAAAGTTCTGAAACAACCAGTATCATAAAAATAATAAAAAAACTTAATTAAAACATTCCATGATTGATGTATACATGCAAATAAATAAAAGTTTTTCTTTTCTTTTCTTTTTTGAGAAAATTTGTAAAGACAAGATAGCTCTGAATGAACATTGTATTGATGTTATTTAAATTATTTGTTCATGATGAACATTTGTTAATAACTTTAAAAGAACCTTTCCAGAAAGTCTGCCAACGTTCTGAGAACCGTTCTTGTTAGATTGGTAGACAAATATGAAGTTTTAAGGTAGGAAAGACCTATAATTATGTTTGATAATTGTGCAGGTGAAATGTCTTACCTCATCAGCGCATTCAAAACTGCTAGAACACTTCTGCTGACTGTCCTGAGAAAATAGAAATACATATTATTCTTATGATCACATGACCATAACCTGCACACTATACTGTTTATTGTTAATTGTGTCTGGCTGCCCTCTATCCATCATTTTACCGTGATGTACACCTATACGTTATTTAAATAATTTATTACATTATTTCCTTTTTGACTTGGATGGAATAGAATTTGAACAGAGAATCAGCCAGCACAATTATCAAGTAAAGCGATCTGGAAACAAACAAAATCTGATGCATTATGCATGACGATATTCACCCTAAAATGTCCAAATTGTTTCTGGTTATAATTGCACTCTCAGAAAAAATGTGCTAAAATTTTACATTTAGTACCATGCATATTACTACTCTAAGGTATACATCATTTTGGTGTAAAGAAGGTACAAAGGTGTTCCATTAAGGTTACTGCCCCAGTGACAAGCTATTGTACAGCTAAAAGTATACTTTTGGCAAAAATTTTCTGACAGTGTAGTTTTAATGACAAAGAAAATCATGCTGCTGTATATGTATCAAGTGAAAATCTAACTATTATGGAGACTGATGTGTTTTCTCCCAAGCTGGTGTTATATTTTCAATGAGATACACACATAATCAGAGACTTGACATTTTTGAGTAGGGCTGCATATTCAATCAAAACATTCCATACTCTTCCATACAAATTCTTTACTGGGAACACAAGTTCAATACATTCAACTTGTAAACGCACCAAGTAATTGAGTAGATACGAGCAGCCATTTCAGATAACCACTTTTCACAGATTGACTATTACCGCCTACGACAGTTGCCAGAGACATACATTAAAATAGTTATTTCCCGCACGACTATATGATATTTCTGTCTGTGGAGTTTTCATAATTTGTTTCAGCATGGATGAGAGAGTAAAGTCATTTTCTTCAGTACCCAGGGGCTTATAACTGAATCCTCAGCACTCAGGACAGAACTGTGAGGCACGAAAGGATGGAAACGGTCACACTAAGTCATATCTCTATAATGCAGGCCCCTTCAAACTTGGATTAGCTGACAAATTAGTGTTTGTGATGACATCACTCATTTACATAGGATTACATAACTAAATGTATGCAAGACAAATCATACTGACATCCATGAAATCAAAGCAACAATCAACATACACTGTCTAGTTGACTATAGAGACATGATTTTCATGAGCCAGATTCAAAGCTTAATCTTCCATCTGAGTATCAAGGTTCAATATTTGTAGGTATTACAGACCTCATTGACATGGACAGCATGCTGCTGGTCTGCTCTGAATGGCCCCTGCATGAGCTGACAAATGCTCTCAATATATAAATTATCCACTCTGGATACTGAATTATACAAAAAAGTTCCCTTTCAGTCGGTCACTCTCAACGTCACGTTGGTGACTGACAAATTGGGATATCGCTTCGGTAGACCAATCTACTCTGAGTGTAAACTAAGTGAGCCAATGCACATTGCCATGCAATTATTGCATCCAGCTGCTGCTGATCACAGTGTGAGTTTAATAAGGCAGCAGGTGCAATGCATATTGGCTTTTCGCTTCGGAGGCAAGCGACTGTATTGTTCTGCTCAACTGTGTGTCCAGTCATGAACTATGAGTTCAGCACACTCTCGGAAGCTTCCTGTGTTGGCGAGATGGTGCTTCAGCGGTGGTCTTTCCAGAGTCGAGTGGATGGCGTACTTCAGGCTGCACTACCCCCTGTCGTTTTGCAAGCGGCCATCTCCCCTGTCATGTTCCTACTGCAAGAAGATGACCATCTTGGAGCTGCGAACCAGGCTCCGCTACCTTCAGGGGACTGTTGCAGTCCTGTTGCCGCTGCCACAATTTGGGGCTCGTTCTTGTGGTTGACAGATAAGAACCACTTCCAGCAGTAGCGCAGGTGGTTTGAGAGTTACAGTGGTAGCAAACCCCACAGGGAACCAACCCTCTGGGGCCCACCACTCCTCCAGCACCTCCAATCCAGTGGAACAACTGACGGAACATGCTGGGCCCTCTTCAATGAGCATACCAGCAGCATTCAGTGGACATTCTCCTGACCAGATGTCAATCTCAGCATCGGAGGGAGAGCTCACCGATGAAGATTCAGCCACGCTGCCACCCTCCGGGATGGTAGCAAAGCCTGAATTGGATACGGAGATGATGGTTATTTTCTTTCCTGGGCCACTGAAAGGGTAGGGCTCAAGTGGAAACTTCTACCGCGTCCCGAACTCTTGAGGCTGGATGATTGGTATCTAGGGGTGGCCTGTTCCCCGCCCAAGGGCCTTTCTTCCCAGGAGTGCATAAAGAGCTTACCAGGTCAAAAAAAAATCAGAGGCTCCTGGGGCATATGGCGGCCACAGCAGCACTTACACCGCTCGGTCTGTTACATATGACACCGCACCAGTACTGGCTTTATGGCTGAGCCGCGAGATGGTCGTGGAAGTGCGGCACTCACCGGGTCCAAGTTACACTGGCCTGTCACCAAACCCTCCCCCTGTGGTCAGATCTTACATTCCTGCGGGCAGGGGTGCCCCTAGAACAGTTCTCCAGGCATGCTGTTATTTCCACAGATGCTTCCACCACCGCCTGGGGGACCACGTAGAACAGGCATACAGTCTCAGGGGTTTGGATGGGCCCACAGCTGCATTGGCACAATTGCCTAGAGTTGTTAGCAGTGCACCTTGCCTTGAACCATCTCAAAGGCAAGAATGTGCTGGTCTGAATGGACAATACAGTGACCTTTGGGTACATCAACCGACAAGGAGGTCTGTGCTCCTGTCACGTCACAACTCACCTGCCACCTCGTCCTTTGGAGTCGGAAGGGTCTGAGGTCACATTCCGGGCCTGCTCAACCGTATAGCCGATGAGCTGTCTCGAGCAATGCTCCAGGGAGAATGGCGACTCCATCCCCAGAAGGTCCAGCTGATTTGGAGATGTTTCGGAGCCACTCAGGTAGACCTGTTTGCTTCTCCAGAGACCTTTCCTTTCCCTGTTGTTCAAATTAGCATTTCCCCCGGTGAGCCTTCCCGCACAGACACTGTGCAATGTCTGGGAGAAAAAGGAACAAGTCTTGCTAGTTTCACCTTATTGGCCCACTCAGACCTGGTCCTGGACCTCACTCAAGAATAAGTGTTGCATCCTCCTGTATTTGTCCGATATTTGTAGGGCTGCTGGCTGGGTTACCCCTTACACGTTCTCTAGATTCTATAGCCTTCGTGTAGAGCCGATATCCTCCTGTGTTCTCACGTCAAATGGGCAGTGGCACTGAGAGGCCCCGTTTAGTGTCGGCTTGCTAAAACTGCTCCAAAGTGTCTGTAATGTAGACCCTGTCAAGATCCTCCATCACCCTAGGCAGCCAGACATGGCAGAACGTCCAGCGCCAGGCCTTCATGATGAATCTGTAGGAACTGTAAGGCTGGTTTTGATATTGAGACCTAAGCAGTACTTGCATGTGTATAGTCCACAGTATAGCCTTAGAGCCTGTGTTTCCCTGGCAGACTTTTGCTTTCCCAAGAGGGTTACAATCACCTCCAATTTCTCCATATACACCTAAACATATGCTATATGTCTATTCGCTTCTGAAAACTCCTTTGAGAAGGATGGGGCTTCCGCAGCTTCCCTGATCCCAGTGGAACGGGTTCATTTTCCCAGTGTTATTCAATCTCACTTAGTGTGGTAGTGCTCTGACAATGGTAAGTGGAAATACTTGTTCCGAGCCCCAGCCTACACCAAATAGGGGCAGAGGCAGCTCGCACAGGGCACTGGAAGGGGCAACACTAAGTTTTGAACCGAGTTTTAATCATAACATAACCACAAAAAATATCAGGCAAAAATCTGGCATGACTGTCAGACTGGTGGTAGGCGGAGATTTGTCTCCTAGTAACGCAAGCCTATCAGGGAGCTTCTTACAATTGCTTACAAAAGACTCATGGTACACAATCAAAGTAGATGGCACACGTGACCCAACTGGTATGGAAAATATTTTGTTTGCTTTATTAAGGACAATTATCAAGTCACAGGGTGATGTCTTTCCATGACAACACATTAAAAAGGGGATGTCCACACCCTGAGCAACACAATAATTACAGAGCTTGAAAAGAATGGGCTCAGTACTTCTAAAATATGGAGCCAGGTATATGACGGGGCCTGTCTCATGGAAAAAACGGAGAAGTACAGAAAATTTTGCAGGACAGATTACGAAGAGTGATTACGTACATGCATTGCTTCAATCATCAGCTCCATTTTGTGGTAGTTCATGCAATATCCACAGAGCCTGTGGTTGAAGACGTCTTTAATATGTGTAACTTGCTTTATAAATTGATAAAGAAGCCTAACGTTGCTGTCTTGTACAGAGGGCAGCAGCTTAAGAGATTACTTGAACAGTGATGGACATGGCATCTTCAAATGGTCAAAACAATTCCTGAAAAGAATTACTGAGCTGTTAGCCAAGATCAATGGAAACTGCAGATACGAGATGGAGGTGTGCATGGAAGCAGCTGGCCTGATTAGTAAAGTATCAGAGATAAGCTTCAAGTTTTTTGCCCACATGGTGTTTAAGATTCTACAGCTGCTTGATGTTCCAAACAAACTGATGCAGTCAGAGGACATGGACCTTCTAAGTGCAGTCAAATTAGTTACATGTGGTTTAGAATGACTTAAGAAATTGCACAGTGAATCTGACTTCTTAGAGCAGTGGAAGAATCCTGACGACACTGAAATGCCAAGAGCTCCCAAATGAAAGCGGACCATCAACAAAGGCCTTCAAGAATATCTGCTGGTGGAAAGCATTGGCCAGGCTTAAGGTTTTGGGAAATCAAAAAGAGCTCAGATGATTATACTACATATTTTTGGATGCTGTGCTTGCAGAAATCTCGGAGCGATTAGGAGAAAGAAATCGCAAGTTAATTGAAGCTCTTTCAGCTTTTGATCCAAAGTATGACAGCACATTCTTGGATGCGCAAGTCGTACAAGATGTGAAGCTTGAAGCTATACCTAGTGTACTCGCTGCAATGAAATGTGACATTTGGAGCATCTACAGCTACATACGAAAACTCGTTTTCTACCCTGAAACATTTGTTCACCAACAATCAAATGAGCATGCTACATCAGCGAAAGGCCCATTTAGTGCAACTGACATTTGAAAGAGACTTGACAAGAAAATTTCGGGATGAATGGAAAGATACTCAACTGAGAAGGTTCAATGAGAGTAAGACTTCAGCTGTTCTAGCAGGTTGGTGTTCTGCTAGAACCAGTTCTGATGTGGATCGGGCCAATGGAAAATCGTAATACATTTTTCTTCTTTGTGAATTACTAATTACTAATACTAAACACTTTGTTTTATAGGCAAAAATAAATTATACTGATACCAAACGCCTACTGACACTCTGTAGGTTCTAGTGCCGTGACTGGATTCTGCGTCCCTTAATTTTAATAATTGTAATAGATGATGTCCTCAAGGTTTGGCCTGGATTTACGCATGGTTAAATGGATTTTGTGTTTTTCGCTTTTGTACATGCACAAAGCAGCGATAAAGGTTTTAGCACCAATCTTGACATTCAGGGCAATTTTGAAGCTATTATGCCAAATACAGGACTAACCAAACTGAATGTAGGTTTACAGAAATACCAGCACTATTGCCCTTTACACTGACCAAAAAATAAATAAAAAATGATAATGAATGTGTTTTATGACTTCGGTTCATAACGGTTCGTTTTCACTAGCATGAGGGTTGCCAGATCTTTGTAAACAAACCAACCCATTGGACAATCAAAATTAGTCTGATGACAATAAAACTATGGGGTTACATTTAGAATAACTGAGTCATTGGAGTCATCTCATCAAAAAGTCAAAAAGTGAAAACCATAATAATAATAACCATGTGCATACACATGATTATTGAACTACTTTTTATAAGAATATACTTGGAATTTTACTTGGAATTTTTTTTACTTGCCATTTCTTTGCAGTTATTTGTGAATTTTACTAGCACTTTCAGAGTGAAAACTGTTTCTACACCAAGCTTTTTTCAGTGTAGCCCAAATATTACTAAAACATAACTAAAAACATAACTAAAATTATGGCACTCCAACACTAGAAATACAGTTTGAAAGACATGAAATTCTTGAAAAACATTGTACATTGGTAGAATATAAATTGGGCTGAGTAAAATAATCCAATACAATCATTGCTGTGAAATATAATTAATGCAATATGTCACACCTTTAACCAGAGTAAAATAAAAATTACACTATTGGTTGAGCTGTTGTTGTGTCAGGTTGGTTGGGATTCTGATGGGATAACTGAATTCAATGATGAACTGCCTTTAACTATCATTTTGCATTATTGAGACACTGTTTTCCAAATGAATGTTGTTCAGTGCTTTGACGCAATGTATTTTGTTTAAAGCACTATATAAATAAAGGTGATTCTCAAACAAACTACGTTTGGAAAACACCTCAGCATGTCAGTGTTTACACTTTTTGAGTGAAATAAACCTGCAAATAGCTTATTTATAAATGTCATTGCATACTATACTCTCAGAAAAAAGGTACAAAGCTGTCACTGGGGAGGTGCCCTATAACATTCAAAAGCTAAAGGAACATTTTTGTAACTAATTTACAGTGTTTAGGGTAACATGAGTTACGTAATCAGATTAGATTTTCCCAAGTAACTAGTAAAGTAATGCAGTCTACACAACTGTTTTCCCAGTTCTCCTGTCCCCAAGTTGAGAAATTGGTGCAGACACCGGCTAAGATTTATTAATTTCACTTTTAGTGTGAAAGAGCCTTTACAGTTACCAATAATATAACTTATTATTATTATTATTATTAATTCAAAATAAATAAGCAAACCCAGCTCAGGTGACAAAAAGTAACACAAAAGTAAAAATGCATTACTTTCCATAAAAAGTAACCAAGTAATGCAATTAGTTACTTTTTTATAAAGTAAAACAATATTGTAATGCATTACTTTTAAAAGTAACTTTCCCCAATACTGCTTATTTACCGTTAAATGGTTCATCTTAGTACCCAATGTATACATATTGGTACTTTTTAAAAGGTTACCGCCTTAATAACAAGCTTCTACCTTTTTTTTACCAAGAATGTAGGCAATTAGGAAAAAGTATTTTAATATTGAAAAAAATATATTAAAAAAACAGCACACTTCATCTTTAAATTCCTTAATTTTTGTAAAGCCTTGGAGTCACTGGGTAATAATAGAGCACAATGCAATGAACAACCCAAATTTTAAGACCTACCTGAAGGTTGGCACATGTGGAGAAAACACATGACCTGTCTATTTGCTTGACATCATTTGAGTTAATGACATGTTTGGTGATGATAGCTGGTTGCAGATTGGTCTGTACTGATGGGGCTGCCGGCTGAGACTCCGTGATGGGAACAAGACCCGCATCCGTGCCATAACCAAATGCCTGGATAGCGTTTCCTGCACACCAAAACACATGCACACATATGCAAATTAAAACACATGCATGAAAAGGCCATTAAAAAAATGTATATGTGGGAAAAAAAGACCCCCAGCAAAATAGATCACATTCCTGTAGAGAGGTTTTCTCAGTAATGTGCTATTTAGGTTAAGCCCATAAGGATGGCTGTTCAGGCCGTGAGCCATGAGTTTACATGAGGTTTCATCTCCACTCACTCAGGCAAGTGTTCTCTCTGAAGTCTCGGAGGAAGGCCTCACACTCAGCTTCGTGATTTCCACTGCCTCGACAGCCACACCAAGGGGAAATGGTGATGTTGGTGTGGCTTGCATCCACATAGTTTGGAGTCACATCTGATCCTGTAAGGCCAAGGGTAGAGATTCTCATAAATATGAATTAGGTGGGAAAATGTTGGTTTATAGATCTCACTGTCTGCAGTATAATGTGCTGTTTGGCTGAGTATAATGGTCAGAGGTTGTTGGTCTGCTCTCTCCAGAATTCATTTTAGGTAAAAGGCTCAAACGATGCAATTTAAAAGTTTATCTGATGGGTTTTATGCCTAATTTACACAGTAGAAGTAGTAATTATTCTTTTTTTTTTTTTTATTAAAAAGGCAAATATACATTAAAATAATTAATTTGTGCCTCAGGTCCAATGTTCCCTCTAAACTGCTCGCCTCTTATGTTGCGACTGTGCAGAATAAATAATATACCATGCTCAGGACAGACTAAAAAATTAGTTGGTGAAAGGTTGAATTCTATTAAATATGAAATAATTGCAATGCTCGGGGAAACCACTATAGTTATTATAATATACAATTATAATACTTGTGTAACTGCTCATGTAACCGTCTTTAAATAGGGAAAACATGGAAGTGTTTGGTGGCTTCTAAATTCATCCCTGTTTGGATCCTAAGGAATAAATGGTGCTAAGCTAAATGCTAGCATATAGCGCCACACACTAGAGTGATTGAGTGTACACATTGAGATGGGAGGGGTACGTACAACTCGTCTAAGTTTTGGAAAGAACATAGAGGAATAGTGGTCCCCTTCGGTACCAAGATCAGTGAATTTGCGCTGGGGCTTTGGGAAGGTTATGACCTTAGCATAGCTTTTGTTTCGACACACTATGGCTTGTCAACATTTGCAGTGCCACAGGGTTGTGATAGTGTTCAAGTTGTGGTGTTTTCCATAAACCCCTAATGTCATCACGACATAACTCGTAAACTTGATTGTATTTTGATGCAAATTCTTCTGTTACTTTGTAAAATAGCTAGTACTAGTACAATATTTGGCTCTGTGTTGGTCCTTTGCACTCATGGATATATTAATACATTTCAGTGTTTGATTTTAAGGACGTTTTCAGGAAATACAACAAATAGGATGTATGTAAATTGTTTTGTTAAAATTAAGGTTTCATTCAATTATTATTATATAACATCTTGTCTATCATCTCTGAAAATATATTGGCAAAATTAACTTTTTTAGTGCAGAAAAATAGCGATTTATTGCAGCAAGCAGAAAATACTTGTCTTTCTCTCATGTTAAGAACACACTGTGGAGGTGCTTTCTCTTAACACCACTAAAACAGTTACCCTATCAAAATAAATCAAGTAACGTATATGATAAATGTGTATCAATACACATTTTGCGTTGCCAGTCCTGTGTAAACTATGCCATGCAAAGTTTTTATTTATTTAACTATCGTGAGAGGTCTGAGTGCAAGAAAACAACGCAGTCTGAAGCTGCTCACTTAGACGATCTTGCACGTCTCTGTCTGCTCAATCGTGGTGATGTCAGTGCCCTAATAAATGTTATAATGGACTATTTCACATCCAGAGATGAAGGATCATATGATGATGTTACTAAAGAGGAGGAATCCGATGACAGTCCGTTATATGCAAAGGTATGCTGCGCTCACATTTCTAACTACAAGGTACACTATTTGTGCTATCCAAACATACAAGGGGTGATCAAAAGTTCAAAGACTATGTCCATCACGTTAAACAACAGAATTTTTTTCTAACAGACAACTTCAGAATGACATAACTTTTGTTACGTTCAAGCTTTGGACAGAAATGAAAACAGTTTTGGAAAGGACTTGAACTCCACTTTCATAAGGTACCAAACCTAAAAAAGGTAAAATTTCATATATATAATATATGATAAAACAGTATTTCACATACTATACATTTATTTATAGTTACATTCATATTTTAGGAAAGGGGACCCCAAAGGGATTGTTATATTTGGTGTCCTGGGCTTAAAAACATTTGAATACCCCTTGCCTTCATCTGTTCTCCTGTTCTGTATAATCTTTCTTAAAAGTAAAATTCCTGGTGCATCACTAATTCAAATTCAAACAATGAAAAAAGGCAAAATACATGTTCCAAACACTCAGTCCATTAAAATGCAATTCCTATTACTGCAGTGAAGCAGATTTTTCCTAAAATCACTCACCAATAAGTCCAACGTAGGACACCAGACAACCATGGTAGTTATCATTAGGACAGCTTGTTATTGAATGTGGTGTCGTCTGGCAATTCATGTGGAAGTCTGCCAGCCTGGATCTAGAGCCAAAACAAAAATTATAGAATTTAAGAGGCTTGAATTTTTTTTGCACATTTGACAGAATAAGATTTAGATGCACGCTTGAATAAGCTACTAGTATTTCTATATTTATAAACCATGTTTACAGTACATGACGCTGACGAAAGGATGGAATTGTATATTGCCAAAGAATAAGGTGCTCCAATATTCTGATGCTTTTGGATCAAGTTATAGGGGAAGTTTTATTTTCAAAGTTATTTATCGCCACGGCTACATCTGCCATCATCAATGCTCTAACATCCAAGATTGAAAAAAAATATGCAGCAGTTAATGTGCAATATGAGATGCATTCTGTCAGTCCTAACTAGTGTCTAGTGGGGTTCCAATTCAAGGCCATTTTCTGCTCGACTCCATGTGGTATTTCTCCAAGTCAAGCAATCTGCCTTAAACAGCCTCTTCCTAGGGGGTTACATGCATTCAGAAACAGATTGATCCAAGTACAAGACCTGAGGTGGGCAGGGGGTCACATTAGTACTTATTCTAGAGTAAGAACTCTCTTTCCTAGCACTTTACACGCACATAATATCCCCGTGCATACTTCCCTCAAATAACGCCAGTGAGATGGAGATCTCAGGCTTGCTGCCCTCTTGCAAGACCTTGATTAATAGTGAATCATCCTACACGGCAGTATCACCCCTGACTCACCAACTCAGCTACTGTGTGCATATTAACCAAACCATTCTTGCTGTTGTGTCCACAGGTGTTGCCTACTGAGTGTTTACCTCACAGAACAAAGAATGGTATCTGCATCGCTCTTATGGGCCTTGGGCGAAAAGGTCATCCTTTCTGCTCTGCTTTATTGACATGGAAATGGATGTTCTTCTATTGCATTTTGTACTGTATTTTTACCCCAAGCTTTATATCTATATAACCACTACCAAAAATGGCAAAGGCAGCAAGGTATGTAAAATCAGCAGTCAATCAGTGACACATGCTGATGAGACTGAAATTCAAAGTGAACCCGTTGTGAAATGGCTAACTGAAGTGCTCCCAAATTATGGCACTAGCAGTTCAAAGATATTATTCAATTATTTAAATTCCCAACCACATCTTGAATAATAAATGTAATTTTTTTTACACATTTTATCCATACATTACCATTTAAATGTTTGGAATTAGTAAGAAGTAGAAAAAAAAAATCATCATGGAATTATTAGACAGATAAAAATGTATGTATCTATATAAAATAGATGCTGTTCTTTTGATATATTTTATTCATCAAATGTTTTATTCATCAAAGCAGCCTGAAATAATTTACCACAGTTAACATAAAAATATGAAGCAACACAACTGTTTTCAGCATTGATAAGCAGCAAATCAGTATATTAAAATGATTTCTGAAGGATCATGTGACACTAAAGATTGGAGTACTGATGCTGAAAATTCATCTTTGCACCATAGGAATAGATTACATTTAAAATATATAAAAAAATAAATAAATAAAAAAGTTTATTTAAAATGTAATGTTTCACAAATTCATTGTTTAGATTGTAGTTTTGAACAAATAAATGCAGCCTTGGAGAGCATAAGAACTTATTTCAAAGCATTAACTTTTTTTTTTAACAATATTGTATGTAGAAAACAAATATGGGAATCAAAAAGCAGCACAAACAAACAAAAACACAGTTAAAGTCATTGAAATAAATATGGGTTTTCTCAGGATCCTGCCAGGATTTTTAAACTAACATATGTAAAGTCATTTTAAGGCCACAGATTTTTTTAAATCATGAATTCAGCATATCACCTCACTTAGTTCAAGTTCTATGCAGAGATCATGAATATTCTATCAGTCTAACATCATGATTCAACCCCATGAACTTGGACAGCCATGTCCTGAAGCAGGTTTGTGAAGCTCGTAGATGTGGCAGTAAATATTCTTGATGTTTTTACCTTTAGGAGCTTTTTCTATTGCATCCGACCCTTAAAAATACTCCCATTCTTTAAATCCAGTGTATTTAGGTCTATTCATTGGCATTTATTTCTTTGATTTGAAGAAAATCTGTTTAATGTGAAGTGTTAAAAGTCTGTGTAAAGCAATATTAATATATATATATATATATATATATATATATATATAATGTCCTCAAAAAATATGTTAATTAAACAACTGTTCTGGATCTGAGGAACATTCATACAGTTGCATAATATGGTTGCATGATGTGGTTTGAGTTTTTTTGGCACAAAAGTAAAGGTGCACACGGACTGTCTTGTTTTCCTATTAAACCAGGAACATAATAACAGTGCTTGCCGAAATTAATGAATCCATCAGTGGAGCTGATGATTTACATTGTTAATTACATTCTAGCTGGCTCAAGGGTGCTGAATGCCCCTGGTAACAGGTTTGCCGGGCTGGTGTGTTAAACCATCATCATCAGCATTAATGTTACCCTCTGCGCCCAGGAGACATCATAAGTTGCTATGTCATTCAGGGTCAACTTTAAATAGATGTCAACCTCGTGCTGACAAACATCATGTGCAGAAATCTCTCCATAACTAGAGTTATTCGGGCCAGTGGTGATTTGCAGATGATGAACAAGAGACACAGAAAAAAAAATTACAGGGATTTTTTTTTTTTTAACTTTGAAAGTATGTGGTTAAACTGATTTCAGCAGTTTAAAAAAAAAAAAATCTGAATCAAATAAATTAAAACATTTCAGATTTACTGTTTTAAATTTGGTCCAGTTTAATCACAGTTGTGCTAAATCTAACAATGGTCTAGATGCTTTATACTCATGCAATGCAAAAGAAGTAGTCTTATGAAGTGTAGCAACTAAATAAATGCAGAAACCGCAGAGAGACCAAGAGACCACTGATCGCCCCGAACAAGCCTCATCAGCAAGGATGCCTGTCAGGAGGAAAAGAGCATGATGAGTGGAGGACGGCAGACCAGTGACCAAGAAAGCATGTTCTCATGTTCAAAATGCCCTTTACATAGGACAAAATTAATGACAGGGCCTCACAAAGTTATTCAAGTGAGGCATAACAATATATTTACTGTATCCTCAGCCTGGCCACTGCACTGAGTCAGTTCTGTTGTTGGATGTCCTCCAGTCTCCTGCTATGGGAAAAGCAAGGTGATATCTGGAGGCTATGACAGATAGAAAGGGCAGCCAAAGTCCTCAGGTCGGCCTGGTGGGGACCCTCGCTTTTCTCCCAGTTCACACATCACACAGTGTTTGAGGACAAAGAGTCTGGAGGCCAGTGACCATACATGTAATAAGTTTGAGAGTTAAGGATGCAGCATGCGAGCTTGCATGCATTTTCCTAACCCTGTTGTTGTATTTTGGCTTGTTTTATATATGGTTCATTCACAGTGCAGTAAATTTTTATGTGCCCATATCTGTTAATATGATAATACTGTATATTATCATGTTATTTAACACTCTCTCTCTCTCTCTCTCTCTCCCTCTCTCCTCTCTCTCTCTCTCTCTCTCTCTCTCTCTCTCTCTCTCTCTCTCTCTCTATATATATATATATATATATATATATATATATATATATATATATATATATATATATATATATATATATAAAAGAAAACTTTTAAAGGGACACTCCACTATTTTTGAAAATAGGTTCATTTTCTTACTCCCCTAGAGTTAAACAGTAATATTGTACAACTACAGTGCTCTTGGTCAATCCAAAATGTTAACAAACCCTCAAACCTGAACATGTAAGTAGTAAAAGTGAAGTTTTGCCATTCTTAAGAGAATATCTACATGTACACCATTATTAAGCAACTATTAGTTTGCAGAATTATTATGCAACTAAACGAAAAACAAAGATTTTCCCATCTCACTTGTTTATTTTCACCTGTTAAAATGAGAATAATACACAAACTTAATTTACAAATAAACGTGTCTGAAATTTCAAAAAGAAAACCTCAGTGACCAATATAGCCACCGTTCTTTTCGATACTGGTCACAAGCCTTCCATTCACGGTGTCAGTTAGTTTCTTGATCTGGTCAGAATCAACTTTTTGTGCAGCCGCAGCCGCAACCACAGCCTCCCAGACACTGGTCAGAGAGGTTTACTGTTTACCTTCACTGTAAATTCTCTGCTTAAGAAGGGCTCAAAGAAGGTTCTCAATAGGGTTTAAGTCAGGTGAAGAAGGGGGCCATGTCAATAGTTTTTCATCTTTATGGCTTTTACTGGCCAGCCACGCAGTGGAGTACTTTGATGCATGTGATGGAGCGTTGTCTTGCATAAAAATCTAAGTCTTCTTGAAAGATGCAGACTGTTTCCTGTACCACTCCTTAAAGAAAGTGTCTTGTAAAAATTGGTATTAGTTCTGAGAGTTGATTTTGAGTGCATTTGGAAAACGGAAATGTCCAACTAACTCATCTTTAATAATACCTGCCCATACCAGCACCTCACCTCCACCTTGCTGGCGTCTGATTTGAAGTGGAGCTCTGTGTCCATTACATCTGGTCATCTGGTCCGTCAAGAGTCACTCTCATCTCATCAGTCCACAAAACTTTTGAAAAATCTGTCTTCAGATATTTCTTGGCACATTCTTGACCTTTCAACTTATGTGTCTTGTTTAGAGGTGTTCGGGTTTCAGCCTTTCTAACCTTGGCCATGTCTCTGAAACTGAACACCTCATACGTCTTGACACTCCAGGTAGGATGCAGTTGTGGAATATGGCAGCACTGGAGGATAATGGGTTCCTGGTAGCTTCATGTTTGATTCTTTCAAATCTTTGGTGCTTAATTTTAGTCTTTTCTTCTCTACACGTTTCCTGCGACCCTGTTGACTATTTGCTACAAAACGTGGTGGTTCTGTGATCATGCTCCAATATCTTAGATATTTCAAGAGTGTTGCATCCCGGTGAAAGACTTTTTAAAATTTTTGACTTTTCAGAGTCAGTTTAACCCTTTGGAGTCGCTTAACACGTACACACATTAAAAGGCATTTTCTCCTGATAATCCAGAAAAGAACTTAAATTACACTTTCAGTTTTGATTGTACAGATAAGAACAGTACATCAATAAAGGGTCTACTTTTTTGTATACAGACATAATAACAACAAAACTTTGTGCATTTATAAGGTAAAGGTAAAGGTAAAGTCTATCATTTTTTGTGTAACAAATGGCACCAAACGTAATTGCTGTCTGTCCATTGGGTTTCAGATTATTTGTTCACCTGGGGTTCGTGAAACTTGGTTTGTTTTTTATTTCAGTGCTTCACCTTTAACTTACAATACTTTAATTTGTTTTAAAAGTTAGTTGGTCATAAAAGGTCTGCATAAAAAGAACAAAACCATACATTATTTTATGACAGAAAAAAAACATTTAATTGACTACAGCACTGTGGCATTTCATTTAATGTTATCTGCAGGTCTTGCAATTCAATTAAATAGTGTCTGTGACCCCATAGCTTCTTTTAAAGCATGAGTAAGAAGCTGGCTTTTGAGTTGCTTTTTTCATCCATTGTCTTTTAAAGACAGGTTTATGTTCAGGCAATCTCTTGCAGTCCCAGGGGACTATTGATAAATGAGACATGAACTGGGGAGAGATGAGCACTGGCTCAAATGAGAATGGTTAATTTGACACATAACCCATCGATTTTATCCTAGTTCAACATACAAGGTTAATTACCATTCCCCAATCAATAAAGCACCTATTCTAATTGTTGCTAATAGACCACAAGTGTTCACTGGTTGATTCATCACTGATTTTTGATCTTCTGACATTGAGTAATAAGACTCTTTGCTTGGATACTCTATATCCTGATCAAATCTTACAGTCAATGCAGTTCTGTTGTTGGATGCCTGTCAGCATTTGGGTCAATAATTAGCTTTTAATGGGTTATTTGTCTTTGACTATATAGATTACATATCGGTTATTTATATATATATATAAATGTATTATAAGTTAATACATTTCAGTACAGTTATGTTATCATTACTTAATGGCCCAAAAATATAAAAATATCGGTGAGTGAAATTAGTATTTGATCCCCAAGCAAACCATGAAAACCCTCATTGGCAAGCACAGAGGTAAGATGTTTTTTTTTGTAGTTGGTCATCAAGTTTGCACACATCTCAGGAAGGATTTGTATCCACTCCTCTTTACAGATTTTCTCTAAATCCTTAATGTTTCTTGGCTGTCATTTGGCAATTCAAAATTTTAAGCTCCCTACTCAGATTTTCTATTGGACTGAGGTCTGGAGATTGGCTAGGCCTTTGTTGCCTTGGCAGTATGTTTTGGGGCATTGTCATGCTGGAAGACCCATCCATGACCCATCTTCATTGTTCTGGCCTAGGGAGGGAGGCTCTTGTCCAAGA
The DNA here is from genome assembly GCF_003368295.1 of Carassius auratus. Classification (NCBI taxonomy): domain Eukaryota; kingdom Metazoa; phylum Chordata; class Actinopteri; order Cypriniformes; family Cyprinidae; genus Carassius; species Carassius auratus. Next base: position 8,401,733 of record NC_039277.1, on the reverse strand, counting down.
TTTTACAGTCCATGACCCCTCAATGTGGTTAAGTCATCCTGTACCCTTAGCAGAAGAATACCCCCAAAGCATAATGTTTCGCTCTTTGGCCTTGCCCATGGTGGTGGGAGATGGAATGGAAGATACAGATTATGTGGACAGGTTTCTTTTATACACCTAACAAGCTGTCATTAGGAGTAACTTCTTAAAGTGGCAGGACTAATATATGTTCCACATGGGCATATAACCAATTTGTGGGAGCCAGAATTTTTGCTGGTTGGTAGGGGATCAAATACTTATTTCACTCACTGAAATGCAAATAAACTTCTAACCTTTTATTTAATGTTTTTTTTTTTTTTGGTATTCTGTCTCTGTCCATTAAAATAAAACTGCCATAAAAATTACAGACCCTTCACAGGTGGCCAAACTTACTAAATCAGCAGGGGATCAAATAAATATTTTTCCCAAATATAGAAAGAAAAAAAAAGATGTCAATTCAAGCTTTTATTTATTTATTCATTTGACTTAAGTGATATCAGGACAGTTGTCATAATTACATTTTTGACTCTGCATCCTAAATATATATATAGTTAAAATTAAAAAAGATTCCAGTCATTCAATTTTTAATGAGACTTTGACCCCTTAAATTAGGGGTGCTCCGATCACGATCGGCCGATCGTTAATGCGCATCTCGTCAGTAAAGCCGGTTTTCTAATCAGCGGTTAATTCCATCAGGTGCGTGATTTCACATAGAGCAGCTGTTACTACACAGAGCCATGTGTTAACTGAGAAGATGCGCCAATAAACGCTGAAAATTAACGTGATTTGCGCATCTTCTCTATTAACAACGGCTCTGTGTAGTAACAGCTGCTCTATGTGAAATCACGCACCTGATGGAATTAACCGCTGATTAGAAAACCGGCTTTACTGACGAGATGCGCATAACGATCGGCCGATCGTGATCGGAACACCCCTACCTTAAATATTATTAACATACTATTAATGGTTAATTATTATACTATTGGGTGTGGTTAATGGCTAGAGAGTCTGATTTGTAACCCAAAGTTTGCAGCTTCGAGTCTCTGTACCAGCAGGGATTGTATGTTGGAGGAGTGAATGTACATTGCTCTCTTCCACTTTCAACACCTTGACACCCAAATGCTCCCTGGGCACTGCAGCAAAAATGACTTCCCACTGCTCCAGATGTGTTTTCACGGTATGGGTGTGATCACTATGGTATGTGTGTACTTGGAAGGACTAAATGCAGAGCAAAAATATAAAAATAAAATTTTGCAAAAAAAAAAAAGTGTATTCAAGTCATTATAGATATGAATTGATTTATTTATTTTTTTGCCCTAAAAAAAAGTAACCATATTTGTTGAATTTTTCTGGTGCCGTGACCCGGTCTAAATAACCTTACCTGCAGAGTGGATCTGAACGGCAGGTCCTCCTTAGCTCAAGGCAGTTGGGTTTTGTCTTTTCCTCATAAGAACACCCAGGCATGATGGTTTGCCGGCGACGTTCAGCACATGCTTTATCCCGACAGGAGCAGAAGAGCAATGGGTAGCTGAATTCAGTTTGCACGCGATCAAAGAACTGCCGCAGACCCCTGTGACAGCGTTTTCGGTTGCAGGGTTCATGCATTTGCTGAATGGGAGTTGCAGGGCTGCAGGTGGCCATGAGTGCAGTACGTTGTTTCTTGCAGGTGTCGTTGAGGTTGCAGGCCTTTGCTGCATCCAGGCATGGATTGCAGGGCTTGCCCGTGTCAGAACACAGATTCCCTTTTGCAGAAGCAGAGTCCATGGCTGTCAGCACAGATAGAGGAGAGCAGTGAGGGTCAGCATGCTTGGTTAAACAGAGACAAGTCAGATTCAAGTGAAAATACATATTTAGATGTGTCTACTTAGGCACACAGATGACACACTGTCTGCTTGCTTCAGCTTTTGAGCATGTAAATGTCAATGCACACAAATTCATCTAATAAAGGTATTTTGCAATACTCGTATTTGAAAATAATCAAGACAAGCACATTTATCAAATATGACCCTGGCTGTGCTTGCATCCACCAAATTAGCCTCTTTTCACATCTCCACTTGAAAACCGTGACATATTATGACCTTTTCTGACTTTTTGAGAAGAGCTAGCATGTACTGTAATAGCGTTATTCATTTGAACATGCACAGCCGGCTTCGTGTGAGTCAGCCTTTTGTTCTTTGAAGCATTTTCATTAGATTTTACCCAATGAGAACTGCTGGATTAGTCTTTGTAAGAAGTCTTGCGTGGTTCAGTGTGAAATAGCTCTTGCTTGTCATTTAGAAGATAGTCTCAGTCTTTTTTGAGTTAGAAAATCTTGCTGAGATGGCTTTGTCATCGTGATGCTCCAGGACGAGGCTGGTCACATTAGCATGATTTTGTGAATCATATTTAATTATCTACTTTTGGGAAGGGTTTTTATTTTAGTCAAAATTTACCTAGTATCATTTAACTTTTTATGTTAATGCTGTTGTGCTTTTGGTTTGAAAGGTGATGCAAATGCTCTTTCACACTGAAGTCTGTCTGTCAGTGGAGCTGGATGAATCTTTAAAAAATACCGAAACAAATGATGTTCGTGAATTTTAATAATAATTCTTATAAAAATAATTAATAATAATAATTCTTTACATTTTATATAGCGCTTTTCTAGACACTCAAAGCGCTTTACATAGACAGGGGGTATCTCCTCATCCACCACCAGTGTGCAGCATCCACCTGGATGATGCGACGGCAGCCATATTGCGCCAGAATGCCCACAACACACCAGCTTACTGGTGGAGAGGAGACAGAGTGATGAAGCCAATCAGTAGATATGGGGATTGTTAGGAGGCCATGATGGTCAGAGACCAATGGGCGAATTTAGCCAGGATGCCGAGGTCACACCTCTACTCTTTCCGAAAGACATCCTGGGATTTTTAATGACCACAGAGAGTCAGGACCTCGGTTTAACGTCTCATCCGAAGGACGGTGCTTGTTGACAGTATAGTGTCCCCATCACTACACTGGGGCGCTAGGACCCACACAGACCACAGGGTGAGCACCCCCTGCTGGCCTCACTAGCACCTCTTCCAGCAGCAACTTAGTTTTCTCAGGAGGTCTCCCATCCAGGTACTGACCAGGCTCAGCCCTGCTTAGCTTCAGTGGGCAACCGGTCTTGGGCTCCAGGGTGATATTTCTGCCGGCATATTTTGTTTAACATTCCTTGCATTGGTCTATTTTTATTGTTATTTATTATTATTGCTATTTTGAATCAATCCAGTGTAAACACTGTGGTTCCTGAATGAATAAATAATTTGAACCTTTTCTTCTTGGTGACTCAAAACATGTAGTGCAACCATTGTTGTTTGATTTTTAAAAGTATTACATTCATGAGCCTTTTTTTTTTTTGTGTGTGAATCTATAACATAAAATGTGACAAGTTTGGTCTGATTCCTGAATGAATGCATATTTTGAACTTTTTGGCGATTCAGAAACAAGCAAACATTGTGTTCTTATTCCTAAAAAATGGCTCTTAAGACTGAGTTCTTTTAAGTGAATAAAAAATGAATCTTTTTTAGTGATTAAATTAATTAATTCATGAATTAATAATTAGTGGTACAGTAGTGTACCCCAATTCCCAAGTGAAGAGATCTTTTTAAAGTTTTTTTCTTGGTGAATTAAAAACATGCAGCAGAACCAGTGTTGTCTGCCCCACAAATGAATGACACTTTGGGAAACAGGTTCTTTTTAGTGGGTCAGAACTAGCAGCATGAAAGAGTAGTGATGTAATGTAAGTTTTAATGTAATGAAATAATAAACTGTTAAGCACACTGTCGCTGTACAACATCAAACCAACATTTGATATATTGTTGGGCCATACACAATATTTTTGCCTGTTGGGGGTCTTGCAGTAGAGACACGTACCCCGGAGGACCCCTTTATGTGTAATGAGTGTCAATGTTCTGATTTAGTTTAACCATTGTGCGCTTGTTAAAGAGTCTTAACATCCCACTCCAAAGGAACACCAGCCAACATTTTCTTCATGTTTCTAAAATTCATCATCTCATTTTGCATCTTCAAATGTGCTGTTAAAACTCACAGTTTGCATAGGGCAAAACTGTTTAAGTGGGCAAAAAAGGAAATGCTCTCAAGGCTTGCATAAAGTCTAGATATTCTTTACATATAGAAACGCAATGGCCAATTAGCACTACGCCAGAGCTACCTTGTTATCTCTCTGACAGATAAGGTTTTCACAGTATTCCCGGCTCAAAGTGCTTCCTTGCTGCGAGCGCCACACATGTTTTGTTAAAGCTGAGGGAATCAGCCAGGAGCTTCAAAACAGATCTCACAGAGGTCTCGCTTCTCACTAGGTCATGTAAGGGGAAATTGTACCTGTCCACTGATTGCCTCACAAAAATATCCCTGCTCTCTTGCCAGATATCAGCTCCTCACCCCTCTTTCCCAATGACTGATGACACAAACACATTCTCACTTCTTCTCCAGAAACCCCAGGACATTGAATCTTATTAAATACCATAATGTTGAAAGAGTATGAAAGACATCGTCAGAATAGTCCATCTGCCATCAGTGGTTCAATCTGAATTTTATGAAATGACGAAAATACTTTTTGTACACAAAGAAAACAAAAATAACGACTTTATTCAACAATTTATCCCCTCTGTGTCTCTCCACATCACGCATAATGCTATTTTGGAGAATATGAGCTAAATGCAGACAGCTTCTTGCTTCATAAAATTTAGATTGAACCTGATGGCAGATGGACTATTCTGACGGCATCTTTCATATTTTTTTCTGGACTTTGACACTGTTATTTATTTGGCAGTCAATGCGACAGTTGCATCCTCCTTTTTTTCATCCAATATATCTTAAATTGTGTTCCGAAGATTAACAAAGCTTTTGCAGATTAGGAACAACATGGGGGTAAGTGATTAATGACAAAGTTTTCATTTTGGGATGTAGTATCCCTTTAAAATCATCCATTCATGAAAGTACCACGAAGGTCAGAAAGCTCTCAGATTTAATCAAAAATACCTTAATTTGTGTTCTGCAGATGAACGAAGGTCTTATGTGTTTGGAATGACATAAGGTTGAGTAACTTATAACAGAATTTTTGGGTGAACTACTGTATTTAAAGGTGTCATAATTCTCTCCTTTTTACATAATGTAATATAAAGAAAAGGTAGTATCCTCACAATTATATTCTTTCTTAGAGAAAAAATGGTATCTGTGGGAATTTCCAGTCAGGATCTAGACCCTATCATAGTACTGAGACTGCTCTCCTTAGAGTTACAAATTAGCTGCTCTTATCATCTGATTGTGGTTGTATCTCTCTATTAGTGCTATTGGATCTTAGAGCTGTGTTCAACACTATTGACCACAACATTCTTTTGCATAGACTATAAAACTTTGTTGACATTAATGGAAGTTTAAATTGTTTAAACTTGTGTTTAAACTAAACTTAATCTAAACTTAAACTTGTTGTTTAAACTAAATGGTATCGCAAGTGCAGTATGGAGTACTTCAAGGCTCAGTACGAGGGCCGTTACTCTTCACGCTTTACATGTTATCCTTGGGAGATATGGGGAGGTAGAGCTTTTTCACATTTGGCTCCCAAACTCTGGAATAGCCTTCCTGATAATGTTCGGAGTTCAGACACACTCTCTCTCTTTAAATCTATAGTTTAAAAACACATCTCTTTCACCAAGCATTCGAATAATGTATCTTAAATTGTGAGTGTAGTTGCATCTGATCAAATGCGCATTTTTATTCTTTAGCTTGGGTTAAACTAATTAATTTTACTTTGTTGGATCAGCAGCTATGCTAATGATGTCTCTATTTGTTTCTATGTTTTGCCACGGGATTTACACAAGCTCCAGTCTGGATCCAGAACACCTGAGAAGAGATGATGCTGACCATCAGAGGACCACAGATGATGCTAACCCTGAATCAACAAACAGAACTAACAAATTTTGCTACAAGTGTGACTGCATCATATAACAATTATTAAAGGGGGGGTGGAATGCTCGTTTTCACTCAATATCCTGCTAATCTTGAGTACCTATAGAGTAGTACTGCATCCTTCATAACTCCAAAAAGTCTTAAGTTTTATTATATTCATAAGAGAAAGATAGTCTGTACCGATTTTTCCCGGAAAAACACGAGCGCCTAGAGGCGTGACGTGTGGGCGGAGCTAAAGAATCACGAGCGCCAGTAGGATTTTGTGTTGAGCGCGTCTGGAAGCTGACACACAGATCCAGAGGCTGAAATTTAACAAGAGCAGCATCAGCAAAGGCGGTATGCTATGTGGTATGTACTGAAACTGTATATATTTGCTTAGCGGTTTCGGAAAATGACTAAGTTCCACTTTGTCGTCTTTTTTTTTTTTTTTTTAAGCTGTACATGTGGAAAGTGCAGTTTGATAACAACATCGCATGTTGTTTACTTGATGTGCTTACGCGCTGATAGCTAAGTAAACAACACAGAGATATTTGAAGCAGTTTTACTCGTGCAGTTTGATGACAACATCGCATGTTGTTAACTTGATGTGCTTACACGCCGATAGCTAAGTTAATAACACAGAGATATTTGAAGCAGTTTTACTCACCGCCTGCGGTTCCAACACACGATCGTGACCCTTTTTCGTTGCGACTGCATTATCCTTAAGAAATAAACGATGTGCAAATCCAGCGTCAACCTGGGCCTTGTTTGTAAAACAAGCATCTTCGAAATGCAGGGAACAAACACAAACACTTGCACAACTCCGTTGATGCTCTGTAAAAATAAACTCCATCCACTGGTCCCTTAATGCTGTTTCTCTTTTGGTAATCTGTGAAGGGTTGTCTTGCCCTGGCAACTAAAAACACACTCCTTTTGTGACATTTCGCGACGCTCTCGCTGTGATGAGTGATTGTCTGTGCACAGCCTCTCTCTGCTCTGCTATACGGGAGCGCGCGCTCTTCCGGCAGACGTGTCCTCAGGACCCATATAAGGAAATTCCGCTCCATCTAACGTCACACAGAGCCATACTCGAAAAAAACTTTCCGAAACTTGTGACAAACCGGAAGGAGTATTTTTGGAACAAAAATACTCCTTCAAACGTACAACTTAATTTTTGAAACTTTGTCCATGTTTAGCATGGGAATCCAACTCTTTAACAGTGTAAAAAACTCAGTATGCATGAAATAGCATTTCACCCCCCCTTTAATTAATAATAATATTAATAATGTTCATCGTCTGTCTGACTACGTCTTGTATACATTTTTCTAAAAATCTTGTCATATGTGCACAAACTGACAGTCACCACTTATAAGCTATAACTAAATATTGTAGAAACATTTTCTGTAAAGTTGCTTTGTAACGATTTGTATTGTAAAAAGTGCTATACAAATAAACTTGAATTTAATTGGATTTAATTGAATATCATCAGGAAACATGGTGTTAGCTTTCACTGTTATGCTGATGATACTCAGCTCTATATTTATTCATGGCCTGGCAAAACATACCTATTTGAAAAACTAACCGAATGCATAGTCAATATAAAACCTGGATGACGAGTAATTTCTTACAGCTTAATTCTGAAAAAAAACAGAGGTGTTAATTATAGGACCTAAAAACTCTGCATGTAATAATCTAGAACACTGACTAAGACTTGATGGCTGCTCTGTCAATTCTTTGTCGTCAGTTAGGAACCTGGGTTTGCTATTTGATAGCAATCTTTCCTTAGAAAGACACGTTTCTAGCATTTGTAAAACTGCATTTTTCCATCTCAAAAATATATCTAAATTATGGCCTATGCTCTCAATATCAAAGGCAGAAATGTTAATCCATGCTTTTATGACCTCAAGGTTAGATTATTGTAATGCTTTATTGGGTGGTTGTTCTGGATGCTTAGTAAACAAACTACAACTAGTCCAAAATGCAGCAGCTAGAGTTTTTACTAGAACCTGGAAGTGCATAATGACCATATTAGCCCGGTTCTGTCGACACTGCACTGGCTCCCTATCAAACATCGTATAGATTTGTATAGCCTGCAGAAAAAGGCTTACCAAAACAAAGTTACTGGGTTCATCTTTTTAACATTTTCTTGGTTGGTAGATGCACCGGGGACCTGATTATAGCTGGAAAAGTCAGATTTTTATGATATGTCGCCTTTAAGGGTGCATGAAGTATTCTAGGTTTGAGCTCTCTTTAGAACTGCTAATATTGTTGGTGTTAGTCTTTCTTGTGATTTATGTTTCCCACTGGTGCACTAAAATCCTCTTTATTCAAGCAATTTCAAAGAGTAGTTTTATGTTAATAAAATTATATGAGGAAAAGTACTGTAGTAAGGTACCTACATTGGCTAATGTTAGGTCTAGGAGTACTTTCAGGGTTAGTACCTTCTTATTACCCAGTTATAGTAATTGCTATATTAAATGGGGGGCTACAATGGTGTTTCATGTATTCAGAGTTGTTCACAGTGTTAAAGAGATGGATTCTCATGCTAAACATAGCCAAAGTTTAAAAAAATTATTTGGATGAAGGACAGATAATTTCTGTGCCGAAAATCTTACTTCCGGGTTGGTACAAGTTTTGGCAGTTTTTTTTTTTTGATCGTGGATGTAATGACATAGACGATGGTGGAACTCCTTATATGAGTATTTCTCTCAGAAAAGCGTGCCCGCGCACATGTCGACCAGAGGAGAGCGAGACCACACCCATCAACACGCTTTATCGGGAAATCATCGCCAGCGCTGCATAGGATTTGTTTGAGAATGTCTCCAAATAAGTATGTTTTTGGATGTGAAGGAAAGTTTACCATGTTCAGCTTCCCAAAGAACCCAGCGTTACATGAACAGTGAATGCAGTTTGTTTTTCCAGAGCAGCAATGTAGTGTAGCAAGTGCATTTGCTTGTTCTCGTCATTTCAGTGACAAATGTTGGACATTAAACATCCTGATTGGTTGAGTTCACTCAGCATTGGTTGAGTTCAACCACCATTAATTCGGATCATTTTCAAAATATTTCTGTTATTGTGTCATGAAATGTTATTTTAAAAGTATTTCAAGCGAGAATGTAGTTTAAAACTCAAATCTGTGGTTTATTTATAAAGACAGCGCCTATTTAAAAATGTTTTTCGCAGATCTCGGAGACGGTAAGCTCTACGCAATCCTCAAGGATCAATCCTCAAGTATCCGCCGAGAGCAGCCTCACCTCGGCTAGACCTTCTGATGTGTGCCGCAGGCTCTGATGTCTCTTTAGTGGTTAAACATAAAATATAATTCATTTTCTGTAAATCTAACAGGTTATCTTTGGTCTGTATTTAATTTATCTATATGTTTAAAATGAAAATAAAAAAGGCAAATTTATATAGTATTTCGTTTCATATATATATATATATATATATATATATATATATATATATATATATATACACACACATATCCCTGAACTAAGAACATTTCTGTAGCTGTCATTACGTTTAAATGAAAATGAAAGGAGGCAGAGGTGTTCGATATCCTATTTTGTTTTATTGTAAATATACAGAGAGGAAAATTGCAGTAGCCATGGTCAGCTGATTAAAGTTATGAAGTACGCTGCTGTTTGCAGAATTACCGGATTTGCGTCGTCGCGGACATCAAACTCCCGAGTCGAATGCACAAAGTCTGAACTACCAAAATCAGCGTACTTTGTATTGAGAAACGCGCGCAGACCTATGTCACCAGTCTATTTGCCTAATCTTCCCGGTACTTTACACCACGGTGGAAACGCAGCAAGCAACTGGTCTGGGGGGAAAATAGTTCCTGGTGAAAAAAGTTCCTGGTACAATTGTTCAGGGTAATTTCGGTGGAAACGCGGCATATGTTAATGCACGCCTCCAGGAGCTCGGCTTTTTCCAGAGAGAATCATAAAGCTTTATTTTTCTTTTATAAATATGATAAAACTTAAGACTTTTTGGAGATAGGAAGGATGCAGTACTACTCTATAGGTACTCAAGATTGACATACGATTAGGTAAAACTGTGTATGTTATGTACCCTTTAAGTACATGTACATGCAGAACAGGACCATAAAATAAAGATTCATCCAAGATTCTTTGATAAATAGAAAGCTCAAAAGAACAGCTTTTATTTATTTTGATTATTATTATTATTTGTAAAATTATCATTACAGCCAATTTATTGTATATGCGCTGAATAAATAAAATGCTTGTATTGTTGGCCATTCAAAAATATTCTTACCGAATACTTCCTGCACATCCTAATAGCTAAGCTAACTGGCTTAATGGTGAATGGGAATCCAAATGGGTGACTACCTCCAGCTATTATAGATTTTCTAAGATCTTCAAATCATGTTGATTTTTAATTTTTTAAAGGACTAAATTTGAGATTCTTATGTGGACTCTCTTTCTTTCCATGTTTATATCTTTCCTTTTAAAAGTGCTGTCCATACACCTGAAACTGTCTTTTCTATAATTCATCACACTCACCATAAACTATCTCAGTTAAATCTGATTATCATGCACCCGGTACCAAGGTAAAATAAAAATTAATCCATACTCCTGAAAACCTTTTCTTGCTTTCAAATCTGCTGGCAACTGCAGAGCATAAACACTCTTTCCACATCACTCCCATCTTAGCTGACTGTTCCACAGTAATCAATTGGAAACACTCCTTGAAAACATCCTTTAATGTTCCACTGCTCTCTCTAGTGTGGCCTTATTTATTTATTTTTTAAGTCCCTTTCTATTATCCTCTTAGCTCCGCTTCTTGTCTTGAGTATCTATCATACCTGGGTTCGATGACAATTCTTTGGTTTAAAGCGGTCATCTGTTCATTGACAAATGAACAGAAGAGCCTTGTAACAAGATGTTTGATTATTTTTATGTTATGAGTGGTTTTCCAGTCCTGCCTTTGAAGCGAAACGTGTGCTCTCAGGTCTGTTGTTTTGGCCCTGATATTCATCTTATCTCATGTCAAAAGGAAAGGGACTCTACAAACCCTCAAGGAGAGCGACCTTTTTGGGGCTTTCACCAGAGAGGGAAAGGAATTATGAATGGATAATATTTGATTTAGTTTTGGCTTCAGCTCTAACTGGAGAAAATCTGCTGATTTTAGACCACATCTTGCACATTTTGTATTTGTCTCACCATTTTAACTGTAGATTGAAGCCTCTAGTCATATTTAGGGGAGACCAGGGAGGGTAAAAACTTTATGATTATTATTCAATTTGTCATCAGATGTCTGGACTAATCTGAATGAACTTTTTTTTTTTTTTTACATCTGCAATAACTTTGCAACTACATAGATTTTTCCAAAGTGCAATGTAATGTTGTCAGTGATGCTTGATTAATATCAAATTGTTCACATTTGAGTAGATTTTCATTTCAAGATGCACACAAGCAAAAGTACGATGTAAATCAATGCAATACAAGTGAGAATTCATTCAAATGTGTCTAACATTTATGTACAGACTTGCTTATAATGCAGTTGTTAAAGTGTATAGTAATAATTTGAGCACTTATTCACGTTACATGCGCTTTTTATCGTTGCAAACAGACACTTAAGAAGTAAGGAACAATCTATGCACATTATAGAAATACTCAAGGATCCAGTGCTGCTCTGTGTATTCAGGTCACTTAGTAAATTATTAATACAAACACCATCTTGAGTGTGCTTGCTTGTCCAAGTATTTAGTCCTTTATTAATTTCTTTCTTTCTTTCTTTCTTTGAGAAACGTTATTTAGAGGGTTCAGATTTTATTTCACAAAAATGTAAATGAGTGTTTCTTCAATTACAGGCACATTTGTGTCCCAAGGGTTGACTTTTATTAAAACTAACGCCTTTTTTTCTTCTTGTTATGTTAAGTCACATTAAAATTGTATTAGAAACATTTCACCAGGCTTTTCCAATTATTTTTTCTACTTTTTAAATGCTTTCCATACATGAACCTGAACATTCGATCTTAAAATATGAAAATCCATCACAAAATGTTAATCAGAAAGAAATGATTAGAGAGAAATAAACCCACTGTTTTCATATCACTGTTATTTGAGTATAATTCATATACCATTATAGCTTTATTCATATTGTGAATTAGATTTTTATATTAAAAAAAAAATATTTTGTTTTAGCAATTTTGTCATTTATAATAGTTTTTATTTTTAAATGCCTATTTAGCTTAATTTCTTTAGTCATTTTTGTACTTTTTTATTTCAGTCACTTGCCATAGCAACATTTCTATTTTTTTTATTTTAAGTTTCTGTTTTTAACAATAATAATCTCTAAAGTTAAACATTAAAAACACTGTCATATATATTATGTATTTATTTTATTTTTTTTACTTTGCATACATGTTTACCAATAGTGTGTGAAGACCTTGAAAATAAATATGTGCAGAAAAATCCAAGTATGTTTCTCTTGAACAGAATAATTTTGTAGAACCTCATTTCCAATTAAGCTGCAAATAGTGTGGACATATTTAATTGGGATTATTTAGAACACATAAAATAATACAGCTAGATACAGTATTCTGCCATTTTGCACCAAAAATGCTTAAAATGCCAATTCCAGGACAGAATATTTATCAAACAAATGTTCATAGTTGACGGTATTCAAGCAATTGTCTCTAATATGAGACCTAAAATGAAGAGCCAAATCCAAATTTATATTTCATGATGTGTATTTCTTATGTGGGAATATAAAAGGGCAGAACCGCAAAACAGGTGTAAGACAAATGCTGCAGAAATAATTGAAATTGCCACTCTTCTTCTTACAGAATATGTCCTTGCCTATAACATATGAAAACATAACATTTTCTCCTAGTGCATTTACTACCTTAAATGTCCCTGACTTGCAAATAATTCTCGATATGATTGCATATGTGCCTGCATGTGATACTAAAACATCTGCAGCCTGTAGAGATGGTTTTTCAGATGGCATCCTCGTCCGTTTTATATAATGCTACAGATTACCTCTGCTGTGATTCAAAAAATGGGAAATGTGAACAGCGGCATAAGGAATGGGACATAAAAATAGCTTTTTTGTGGCCGTGTCAGGGATAGCTTTTGTTAAAAGCCATCAAGCGAGACCACAGCGTGTTTTATTTTCTGTATGTGTTCTCTGTTCAGATTTTTTACCTAAAGCCCTGCAAACAGGTTTCTGCCTCCCATGGACCGTATTCCAACAGCCCCAGCATGTAATTGTGACATGAGGCTGGTTTGTGAGGAAATGTAACATTTGGAGGTGACAACGAATGAGAAAGAAAAACCTGTAAGGTAAAACGTATGAATCACAGAAGATGTTATTCATAGCCTTTCTCAAAGCTGCAATTATGATTAATATGGAATCATTTCATTCTCCTTGTACGTCTTTTTAAGTGGCCACCATGACTAATACACATAGAACCATTTATTGATCAAATGAATTGAGGTTGTGCTTCAGTGAATGGATGGTGACCACTGCGTAATTAAGGTATAGCACATAATTGTCCTAAGAATATATATGTTTGTTGGAAAGTATTTGATTAATACATCTGTCTTTTTATTTTGCAATTTTCTTTAGAAATGTTTACATGGACTGAAATTGGTAAAGAAAGGTGATCACTGCTGTCACTGCTGTCAACTGGGGACACTGAAGCATACAGGCATATGCAAGCAATAGTTCTTTTCACTGCTGACCGGATACAACTGGACATCATCCATCATGCTGGCTGTGCCAATATAACATCAAGCTGCACTGTAGGTCTGTAAAAATCAATTATTCACACTTAAACTATCTGAGAGTATGAGAATATGTATGAAAATAAAGGTCAGTGCTAACCTTGAACAGAGAGTCTGGGCTTTAGTTAACCACTGAAAAACATAGAAAAGCTCTTAAGATTTCTTTACTTACCAGAAATAATGGAGGCGAGTCGAAACTCATCAGAGAGATGCATCGGTTCATATGGGGAGGTCTCATACAGTTCTTCTCCTTCAAAAGAAAAAAGAAATATTAGATATTAGCATTGTTTTGGTTTTACAGGAATATAATACGCTTAGGACAGGGCATATGGGTTAATTAATAAGTAGTGTATTTTACAAATACTTTACGAATGCATCTAAAAACCCGATTCCAAAAAAGTTGGGACACTGTACAAATTGTAAATAAAAACAGAATGCAATGATGTGGAAGTTTCAAATTTCAGTATTTTATTTGGAATACAACATGGATGACATATTAAATGTTTAAACTAAAAAAAAAAAAAAAAAACATTTTAAGGGAAACTTAAGTTGATTTAAAAATTTCATGGCATCAAAACATCTAAAAAAAAAGTTGGGACAAGGCCATGTTTATCACTGCGTGGCATCCCCTCTTCTTTTTATAACAGTCTGCAAACGTCTGGGGACTGAAGAGACAAGTTGCTCAAGTTTAGGAATAGGAATGTTGTCCCCTTCTTTTCTAATACAGGCTTCTAGTTGCGAAACTGTCTTTTGTCTTCTTTGTCGCATCTTCCCTTTTATGATGCGCCAAACGTTTTCTATTGGTGAAAGATCTGGACTGCAGGCTGGCCATTTCAGTATTGGTGATCCTTTGCCCATCTTGACTTCTGAGAGTCACTGCCACTCTGAGAGGCTCTTCTTAAACCCAATCATGTTGCCAATTGACCTAATAAGTTGCAAATTGGTCCTCCAGCTGTTCCTTATATGTACATTTAACTTTTCCGGCCTCTTATTGCTACCTATCCCAACTTTTTTGGAATGTGTAGCTCTCATGAAATCCAAAATGAACCAATATTTGGCATGACATTTCAAAATGTCTCTCACTTTTAACATTTGATATGTTATCTATATTATAGTGTGAATAAAACATAAGTTTATGAGATTTGTAAATTATTCCATTCATTTTCTACAATTTGGACAGTGTCCCAACTTTTTGGGAATCGGTTTGTACATCTTGCAATGGTTATGTGGATAAATACAAATTCTTAATTATTTAAAATAATGCTTTGTATAAATAATGGCCAGACTCGTATAAAATCTAACATTGTACACAAAGTACACACTCTCTCAAGAATTAAAGCTCAGCAGTCTTTTGTCCAGATTTGTACTGGCCAGCAATCACTAATTAACTCCCCAGTGTTGCATCCCATTGGTTGTGTCCAGAACGTCTGCTGTTTTCTTATCCAGGGTCTTGAGCTGGAGCCCACAAAGAAGTGCAACCAATCTCCTAACTGGTCCCAGGTGCTGCTATAACAATGAAAACTGTGACACTAGATCTTCAAGAGACTGATCTGAGGCTCTCAAAT
Organism: Carassius auratus; assembly: GCF_003368295.1. Classification (NCBI taxonomy): domain Eukaryota; kingdom Metazoa; phylum Chordata; class Actinopteri; order Cypriniformes; family Cyprinidae; genus Carassius; species Carassius auratus. The sequence continues at coordinate 8,386,459 of NC_039277.1, read as the reverse complement.
GAAGACTTCCAGCTGTCTGGCTCTTTAATATTTTCCTTTGAGATCCATAGAAAAAGTTCCTTCTGGGTGGTTAGCACAAATTTTCCATATACATTAACACATTGTGCTCATTTGGGGAATGTAGGATTGAATGCACCCTGTCTCACCCTAACGAATGTTGGAAACCAAACATGGTTTTGATGGTAGCAATTGACTGACATATATTTTTTCAGAATCTGGTACTAGTGGACTAGTAGTTGACTAAATTTGAAGGAAAGTAATTTAATTACTTAAATAAATAATGGGGGTGGGGAACTAAACCTTAATGAGCCTATGTAGCCGATTCCATGGTCAATGGCACACATAAAGCTTGTTTTAAAGCAGTGGAAAAGGTAATGACTGTTGGGAAAAATAGCAAGGACATATTTTAATTATTTATTAATAAACTAGTGTTTTCTGAGTCAGTGTGGCTGCAAAGATAGAGTTGATGGTGATGACTTGCCAGAAATGCACCTTTAATACATTTCAGACTTTCTATAGATATTTCTCATGTAGCCTATATGCAGAGGATCCATTTTTTTGTTATGCGCTCAAGTTCACTGAAACCATCATGACAGAATGCACATCCTGCTTTCTTTATTTTACAAAACCACATTACAAATTTCAAATAATGTATTACTCTTATCAGTATGAGCAGAAATCATGGCATACTTTAAGTTGTTTCTACTGTTATCTGGAATAAAATGCCACTGATCGTGCCGACGGCTTTTATGTCCAAGGTATACAGTATAAGGGAATATGATTAATAATTAGTTGAGATTTAATGTTATAATGCTATATTATTATTGTTATTAAACCGTAAAAGCCATTTGTTTCATTATTTTTTTTAAATCTTCATTTACTAGTAAAAACATGTGACTGTAAAACCCAGTAAAAGTGTTTTTTTTTTATTGTATTTTTTGAAAAATAGTATAGATCAAGATCACATCAGTCAGAGATTCACTTAGTCCAGCTGTAAATAATGACTTGCGTGCATTGGCTGGGTTTAGGTGCCATATGCTGGTCACAGTACCACACCATGATGCCAGGTGCTCCCATCACCCTATGATGGTTCTTAACAACATCATCAACCCCAGCTTGTGTGTCCGTATTCCCAGCCCAATGAGCTCAGAGGGCCCTTTGGACTCAACAGTGTCTTTGTGTGCACCCCAAATGTACATCTGGCTCAGAATTCTTTTATGGGATCATCCTGGATCAAGAATTTATCTGCTGTGTCACTGTAGCTCTCCGCTATCTACCTCCCTGCTCTGCTGCTGCTGTGTGGCCACCTTTATGTTCTGCTGCTCAATGAGTTTATCCTGCACACACAGCCTTAATCTCTGACGTACCAGCCCACAGTGGCTGCACAGGGGAAAATACTGAGAAGTTCCAGAGGGGGGACCGTTACTGGCATAAAATAAGTGTGCACATAAATCTTGGGATAAAGGCGTTTGTCCCCCGTCATATTCGTGGAGTTTACTAGGCATGTATTTAGCATAAATTAGGTGAGTGTAATCTTCAAAACTTGATCCTGTTGAGAGTTTTCAGCAGGGCATTACAGAGCACAGATGCTCACATGATAAATGCAAAAGAGTGCTTATTGGCCGCAAGTTACTTGAGTAAGCAGATTTAACAATTCAGAGAACACAAGCATATGCTGACTTCGTCCTTGCCGCTGACTTTGTCCATTGCACTGTTAAAAAATGCTGTGACTTGAAGAGTTCAACAGATGGAGAGCATTCCTAAGATACTGAAATTAGACTTGGCATTGGGATGCTGGAAAGATTTCAAATGCATGAACTGCCATACTTTAGACTCGTACAAATGACCTATCAGGATTCTTACTCTATTTGTATGGCACTAACGAGGAGTTTATAATGAATTGTGTTTCAAATGGAATAAAATAAGATAAAAAGCCCTTCAATCATCAAAAATGACTTTGCAGCCACAGGACAATTACTGATTGACATAATTGGCAGAGTTCTTACGATCCCAAATCCTTTGCTCGTTTCTAGGCAGCAGATCTAAAAATATAACTACATTTCATATTTTGAACAACCCTCCAAAAAGAACTGAGAATTTTTTATTTTTTTAAGACAACTTACAGATTGGACACAGAATGATGATCGAAACATAAATTGAGTAGATGGAGTCCCTTAATACCCCATACCCCATGCATCACTGTGAAAAAAAAAAAAACTACTTTGGAACCTTCATTTTTAAGAGTGTATAACAATATGGTTACACTTTAGTAATAGGGACCAATTCTCACTATTAACTAGTTGCTTATTAACTTATTGACTTATTAACAAATATTGGCTATTTGTTATTACTTATAAAGCACATATTCTGCATGACCATTTTCTACGTCACTAATCCTACCCAATACCCAAACTTAAGAACTTCCTCACCAACTTTTAATGAGCAGCAAATTCAAAGTTTATTGAGGCAAAAGTCATAGTTAATGAATTGGTACAGGTAATAGCGAGAACTGGACCTTAAAATAAAGTGTGACCAACAATAATATAATATAATAAAACCTTCTTTCTGGTCCTCGAATCTGCCTGGCTGAGAGGTCTTTCCACCTATGAGATATGCACCCAATATCACCACAGAAACCGTTTATATCACTCCGCTTGCAGCATTTCGCACAGCAAATGTAATTGGCAGTCGCCATAGTCGCAACAATATTTTAAGCTTTTTTTTTTTTTTTTTTATAAGGTGAGAAAGTTATTTAGTAGTTCAAATATGTGGTTTGTTAATAAAGATAATGTCTATTTAAAAAAAAAAAAAAAAATCAGAGATGTGAGTTCCAGGGTGTCAGCAGCCATTCAGCACCCGCTGAGAGACTAGGGTAAAATGATAAAATGGTAAATGGACTGCATTTATATAGCGCTTTCAACAGACCACATGGCCATCCAAAGCGCTTTACAAATTGCCTCACATTCACATAGTCAATCATACACTGACGGCGATGTCAGCCATGCAAGGCGCCATCCAGCTCGTCGGGAGCAGCTGGGGTTAGGTGTCTTGCTCAAGGACACCTCAACACTTGGTCAGGTGGAGCCGGGGATCAAACCACCAACCTTCCGGTTTGTAGACAACCTACATGAACCACTGAGCCACTGCCGCCCCAACCTCGTAACCTCACCTCGGCCAGATATTCTGGAATTTGCCACTGGCTCTAATGTCAGCTAAGGTCTTAGGTAGTCTGCAGATTTGAGTTGACAGATTCCATAGAAAATCACATAGAATATGACTGTCACAGACTCCAGTTCATTTGGTCGGAGGATATCAAACATGTTTGATATTTTCAGCCGATTTTAAAACATGTTATTTTAATTTGTCCCAAAGAAGGACATAAACGCCCAAGAAGGACATACAGGCATGTGGTAGGCCCAATCAAGGCCTGCGTTATGGAATGACCAAGCCATCTGTGGATGCATTGGCAGCATTCAAAGGATTCTGAAAACTCATCCAATTCATGAGCTGCTGTTGAGAATTTTGGCTTTGATCAAAGCATGATACAAGAAGTCGATGCTTATGTGCATACTGTGGCTTGCTGATTCTATTGATATCTGGATACTTGATTATTATTATTAGACTTTTTTATATTTGGCATGAAATGTGCAAGTGAATTGTGACTAATGAAGATAATTTAGATGATAAAGGTTTTTTTTACTATTATTTTTGGTCAGACCATGAGTAAAAGTATAACTGGGATTTCTTTCGAGTCTTTTTCAATGAATATCCCGCATACAGCAATGTGTAATTGTGTACTTTTGAAATATATATACGGCATACATAAGCATATGGGATATTGTTCAATACAGTAACTGTCATCCAAAATGTGGCCATAGTTTATTTCAGAACATCCCTCCAGAGTACACGGTTAGTTGCACAAACATACAAGTTGCATAAGCACCAGTATACAACAATCAGTATTATGCCTAAAATTATACAGGCAGCGTTAATGAACAGCTATTTAATCTCCGAGAGGATTAATATTGTTTTTGTGACTAAGCTATTTGCGCGCTGTCGAGGCAACACTTGTATTACATCATTTTCAGTTTTGATGTGAATTTTTCCATACCCGACTGCGTGTCTGGTTATCTAAACTCCATTTAATAAGGAGGAGTTAGTTCTATCACTTCAATGTGAACTTTATCACAATCTAGACCGTGTTTACTTGTCTGATTGTTTGATTACTTTAAATTCTGAGGAATAAAATGACTTTAAGAAGTCCATATATCACTTCAATATGTAATGTATCACAATCCAGACCATATTTACTTGTCTGATTGTTTGATTGCATTAAATTCTGAGGAATATAATGACAGTTATTTGACTCGTGAAGTTAGATGTACTGGAGGGACTGCTAGCCCCCTCCGCGTACAAACAGAGTGTTGCTGCCCGTGGTCCCCGCTTCGGGACCAGAGGCTTAAGCAACGCTCTGGGCCAGTGACTTCTCAGCCTAATCCGAAGCCGATGGAGCTGTACTTCAGGCTGGGAGGTCCATGGCCAAGAAGTCATGACACATTTCAGTCACGACTACTGGGGTAGAGCGGTGTCCACCTTATTACACGGTGCCCGTCTCACCTCAGTGCCCTCGGGAGGTGGGTCTGCCAACCCTGCCAGAGTTTCAGGGTGCAGCTGCTTCCAGCGAGCACTGCTCTCAGTTATTTCCGCCCGTGAGCGTAGCGGAGCTGAGACGCTCACCGCCCCTTCGGGGGCCTCTTACACCAGAGGTCAGTCTCGAGAGACTGATTCCCTTAGTACATTAGTTAGCAGCATGGAAACTACTGCCAAATGTATCTCAATGGGTCCTGCCTACAGTAGAAAGAGGCTATCGCATTCAGTTCCGCCATCCACCACCAACATTCAATGGGGTTACACCAACAATAGTCGGCCCCCGGCAGGCTCTGGTTATGGAACAAGAAGTGAATACCCTATTAAGGAAGGAGGCCATTGAGGTGGTCCCTCCTCTAGACAGGGAGTCCTGGTTTTATAGCCGGTATTTCATAGTTCCAAAGAAGGATGGAGGGTTACGTCCGATCTTATACTTATGTCATCTAAACCTCTCAGTAATGTCACTGAAGTTCAAAATGCTCACTGTCAAACAGGTTGTAGCTCAGATCAGATCAGAGGACTGGTTTGTCACAATAGATCTCAAAGACGCATACTTCCATATCCAACCTTCCACAAAACAGGAAGTTTCTGAGGTTCACTTTCGGGGGCAAAGCCTACCAATATCGAGTACTTCCCTTCGGCCTTGCACTCTCACCCCGCACGTTCACAAAATGTGTAGATGTGGCTCTGGTATCCCTCCATATGGAGGGCATCTGCATTCTAACTATATCGACGATTGGTTGATTTTAGCTCAATCAGAGCAAATTCCAGTTTGACATCGAGATGTCGTTCTAGCACATATGGGGGAGCTGGGTTTGAGACTAAAGGCCAAGAAGAGTGTATTTTATCCAGTTCAGAGAACCATCTATCTAGGCGTAGTGTGGGATTCGACCACGATGCAGGCACGTCTGTCTCCTGCTCGGATCGAGTTGATCCTCACATCAGTCGAGAGGGTCAAAGAAGGCCAGTCACTCACTGTCAAATAGTTTCAGAGACTGTTAGGGCTTATGGCAGTCTCTGAAACTGCCATAGTTTCTTGGTTCTTGAATAAGGGCACGGTGCTGGGAGCTCTTGGTGACTCTAGCGACAGACGCGTCCCTCACTGGTGTGGGTGCGGTCATGAGTGGCCACCCTGCCCGCGGTCCGTTGAGCAGTCGCCACCTGACATGGCATACCAGTTGTCTAGAGATGCTATCTGTGCATCGAGCATTTAAATATTTCCTCCCAGACCTGAGAGGTCACCATGTGTTGTGCCCACGACAACACATTGGCGATTTCTCATATCAGTCACCAGAGAGATCTGCATTCGCGCCCCTTGTACAAGCTGGCACACCAGATCCTTCTGTGGTCCCAGGACAAACTCCTCTCGTTCGGAGCAGTATATATTCCTGGGAGATTGACTGTGGGAGCAGACATACTGTCGAGACATGGCTCGAGGCCCAGGGGGCTTCACCCCGAGGTGGTGAAGTAGATATGGAGAGTTTTTGGACCTCTTTGTGACTCAAGAGATATCGCAATGTCCCCTCTGTTTCTCTCTAGTTCATCCAGCTCCTCTGGGACTGGACGCTATGGTACAGACCAGGCTGAGGCTTCATCTGTACACCTTCCCCCCTATCGCTCTGCTCCAGGGAGTTATGGCGAGAGTACGCCAGGACGGGGTCAGTCTTCTATTAGTAATCCCGTTCTGGTCGGGCTCGTTATGGCTTGTAGATCTGATCTCTCTCCTCGACAGCTCTCCATGGGAGATTCCTATCAGGACAGATCTACTCTCTCAGGCGCAGGGCAAAATAATTCACCCTCGCCCGGAGTTGTGGAAGTTGTGGGTGTGGTCCCTGAGGGGACACAGTTCATAGCTTCCTGTCTCTTCAACCGAGGTTGTTGAGACCCTCCTCCAATCCAGAGCTCCCTCTACAAGGAAACTGTACGCCCTGAGGTGGAAGCTCTTCACCTCATGGTGCAGAGACCGCCAGCTTGACCCTGTTAACTGCCCAGTTGGTAAAGTTCTGGAGTTTCTCCAAGCTGGGCTCTCTGCGGGGTTAACTCACTCCACCTTAAATGTGTACATGGCTGCTTACCACATCCCTTTCAACGGTCAGTCAGTGGGTAGACACCCCCTAGTTACACATTTCCTCCACGGTGCGCTGAGGCTGAGACCTCCAGTACGGTCCCGTGTTCCCCCCTGGGACTTGGTTGTGGTTTTAGAGGCTCTTTGTAAAGCTCCATTCGAGCCGATACTTGATATCTCAGATAGACATCTGACACTTAAGACTGCCCTGTTACTGGCTATAACCTCGCTAAAGAGAGTTGGAGATCTTCAGGCCCTTTCGGTGGCCCCTACTTACCTAGACTTTGCCCCTGGTATGGCCAAAGCATTTTTATACCCTCGAGCGGGTTATGTTCCTAAGGTTCCCTCTGTTACAGCACAACCTATTGTACTACAGGCCTTCTGCCCTCCTCCCTTTCGGGAGCCAGACCAGAAAAAACTGTACGTGTCCAGTGCGAGCACTGTTACTGCATGTAACATTCTAGAAAGGTCACACGGTAGAGATAAATGTGGTTGCTTTCATTGAAAGGCAGGCAAAAATACTGCAGGATCCTGTCTTCAGCAATATTCAAGATCTTATACAACAATGAATATTAAGTTAAAGACTGAGTTCCCTTTCACGGGATAGTTCACCCAAAACTGAAAATTATGTTATTAATAACTCACCCTCATGTCGTTCTAAACCAGTAAGACCTCCATTTATCTTCGGAAAACAGTCTAAGATAAGTGCCCAGTGACATTTTAAAAACACCTTCTGCTTTTGGTCAAGTTGAAGACAGCCTCATTCACTTATATGAAGTTGTGAGATGGTTCACTTGACTGCAGTTCCACAAAGATATTCATAATGATGTAGATAAGAATCTGTGGGCCAGCAGACTGGCATATCAGGAGGTGCAGTTCAATTCCTCATACAGTGTTGTGCTCAAAAGCAAAGTTCTGTCTAAGGGGCCGTTCACATATCACGTCTTTTGCGCGCTCAAGTCCGTTATTTCCAGTGTAGACACGCGGTATGCGCGTTCATAATGGAAGCGACGTACACATGGTGCGACGCGCTCGTTTTTTCCAGGTGCATCCGCACCTCGCCACCTGACATGGAATACCAGTTGTCTAGAGATGCTATCTGTGCATCGAGCATTTAAATATTTCCTCCCAGACCTGAGAGGTCACCATGTGTTGTGCCCACGACAACACATTGGCGATTTCTCATATCAGTCACCAGAGAGATCTGCATTCGCGCCCCTTGTACAAGCTGGCACACCAGATCCTTCTGTGGTCCCAGGACAAACTCCTCTCGTTCGGAGCAGTATATATTCCTGGGAGATTGACTGTGGGAGCAGACATACTGTCGAGACAGGGCTCGAGGCCCAGGGGGCTTCATCGAGTTAAAAACATCTCAACTTTTCAGAATGCCGCAGGCGCACCACGGGTCATGTGACAAGAACTAACCAACCAGCTTCATCCTACTAAGGATGATTCGAGAAATGCACCAAAGCGACTGAGAAAAACTGTAAGCTTCTTCACAGTCGCCTTGATCATAAGAACATTCAGGTAGGTGTACCTCAGTGTACTCTACTTTAACTTTTGAGAGCTGTACTCTGTTACAACACATCACATCTCATGTCTTACATATAGATATACTTTCTGTCTGCTTCCATTTTGTAAAAAGTATGTGTTACAGTTACAGTAATCAGTTATTCTATTTTTACAGGACACAGACACGATGGAATGGAAGAAGCCTGACTAGACATTACTGTTGATGTGTGACAGGGATGGATCAGTAATGCAAGAGGATTTTATACCCGCTGCCTGGCTAGGGCCAGTATAGCCTGTGATGTTGACGAGATTCTCTGGTCTGACCAAGACCAAGGATGTGATGCTGGGGTAGAATATTTTTGTTGTTGTATTGTACTGTACAGTACATTAAGGAATAGAAAATTTGCAAATGTATACACATAAAAAGTTCCTTGAGGGGGAGAACCACAAGCAAGACAACTTCTTACTGGTTTTTGTAGTATTGTTTTGAATTGATCAAAACAGTGTATAAGACTATGTTGTAGTGTGTGTGTTTTTGAGTGCTTGTGTGTGATGTCTGAGGGCAATGTTTGGTTTTTCAGCAAGAGTGGTTTTGAGTGTAGAGCTTCATTTTGACGTGAAAATAGGATGTTTGGGGAATTGGGTGAGATGTCATGTATTTGTGTTTACTGTTTTGAAAATATGAGGCATAGTTTCAAGAAATGTGTTTAAGCAATCAAGAAAAACTGTAATAATTTTTGATTGCGCAGAAAAGTATTAAAATACTAAAGGCTTATACTACTAAATACTTGAGCGGCACAGAGCGCTTATGCACATCCTGTGTGCAGAATGATGAAATTGAAACAATATAGTAACAGTGTGCATTCTGTGCAGTTCTCAGTTCTCTCTTTACATCAGTTCAGTCAGTATACTGTTATATTGGATATTGGTTAATTTAGACCCAGAGAGGCGGATTTTTATTACAGGAGACGCAAACTGGTTCAAACAGTTCAGTCCAATTTGGTGAACTGGTTCAACCGATTCACTAAGAAGAACTGGTTAAATCGAACAATTAGTTTGTAAACCAGACATCACTAGTACAAAGGGAAGAGATATTGATATGTAATGTATTAAATCTGTGTGTTAGTTTATTGAGCCTTTTCTTTGAAACCTCAGTAACTGTGCGCTCATAATGAAAGTTTCATCGTTTTGACTGTAGTAACCAAACGCAGTTTGATTGCTAAATAGAGGATGACAGACAGGTGCAGCAGAAAGAAGAGTTTATTTGAACTGAACTATTAATCTGTACCTCACACGGAACTATGTAACAGCTTCAGAACACTTGTTTTTTGGTGCTAAATAATGTTTTTGTGCCTTTTGTGGGGCTCAACAATAACATAGAATAGTATACCCACAATATCAGATCTGCTGATCTGACAGTTGTCCAGAAGACAATCATTGACACCCTTCACAAGATAGGGTAAGCCACAAACATTCATTGCCAAAGAAGCTGGCTGCTCACAGAGTGCTGTATCCAAGCATGTTAACAGAGAGTTGAGTGGAAAGAAAAAGTGTGGAAGAAAAAGATGCACAATCAACCAAGAGAACTGCAGCCTTATGAGAATTGTCAAGCAAAATCGATTCAAGAATTTGAGTGAACTTCACAAGGAATGGACTGAGGCTGGGGTCAAGGCATCAAGTGCCACCACACAACTGGCTACAGTTGTCGTATTCCCCTTATGCCACTCCTGAACCACAGACAATGTCAGAGGCATCTTACCTTGGCTAAGGAGTAGAAGAACTGGACTGTTGTCCAGTGGTCCAAAGTCCTATTTTCAGATGAGAGCAAGTGTATGGAGTATTGTCAAGAGGAAAATGAAAAACAAGTGATCGAAAAATGCAGATGAGCTGAAGGCCACTGTCAAAGAACCTTGGCTTACATGCCACCTTAGCAGTGCAACAAACAGATCACCTACATGCCACGCCGAATTGAGGCAGTAATTAAGGCAAAAGGATCCCATACCAAGTACTGAGTACATGCACAGTTAATGAACATACTTTCCAGGAAGGCCAACAATTCACTAAAAAATGTTGCCGGCCAATGCGTTGGTGTTTTTCAAAGTATACTTCAGACACAGATCACGACAAGGTGTTCCCCATAGCGCCCCCTAGAGAACGCAGTTCGAAGTTCGAACTATCAACTTCATCGCAAAAGTATAAACAACGGCAAAACAGCTCATCTTCAATCTCCATTTTAAATCATGTTAACAACACAATTTCTTTCCACAGCTACCCAATTTGGAAGATATTTTCGTGAGCCATCTAAATCATAATTTTCCTGAAAATGCCTGACATGAGAAGCCTTAGCATTCAATTGAGGACAGTATGTTCCTCAAAATTGCAGCAGATTCTGAAATTAAACAAGAACAAGATGGCCACTATCAAATTTGACTTCCATTCCGTCAAAAGAAGGTCTATCTGCCTAATAATAGAAAAGGTAGCTGAACAGCGAGCTATTACCCTTAAGAAGAGATTCCAAAGAGTGTCCAATGTGTTTTTTGCTGACTATAAGGAATTCATGAGTGATCTTGGAGAAAAGGCATGCTGAAAGGGTGCCAGGAGATCAGCTTTCAGGAACATCTGGAAAGGTTTGGTACATACCCCATCACAGTGTGTACCATAATAGGAAGGAAAAATTAGAGTTGTATTTGATTGTGGGTCTTCATTTCGAGGCACATCTCTAAACCAGAAATTACTCTTCGATTCCAATGAGGATGTTGTTGTGATTCTTGTGGTAGCCAAATTTGACATCAGTCATCCACTGGCAGAGAAGTAGCAGTGCTGTTCATGTTGCCTTTGTATTGGGCAAGGCCATAGTTGCTCCATTAAATTATGTTACTATCTCTAGGGCTGGAGTTGGCAGCCGCCGTTCTTGCTGCTCAGGTTGAAAGGATGCTCAAGAAAGAGATTGAAATCACATTTATGGAATCTGGATTTCTGGACAGATAGTACATTTGTTCTGAAATACATCTTTAATGGCACAACACAATTCAAAACATTGCAAATAGAGTCAGAAAAATATGTGCATTGTCTGAGAAATCTCAGTGGTGTTACATCAATGGCTTTTCTGAATTCTGCAGATGCCGTATCACATGGCTTTTTGATTGATTAATTCTTTGGTTCAGACGGATGGTTGAGTGGTGCAGAATTTCTTTCACTTTCTGAATCAAATTGGTCTTGCTTTCCAGCAGAGGAACAAATTGACATATCTGGAGATGATTCATAAATAAAGAAGGAAGCTATGGCTTTTTATACAGTTCTGACAAGAGGCCTTGATCCTGTCAACAAGTTTATCAAGCATTTCCCTACATGGAATAGCCTTGAAAGGGCTACTGTGTGGATTCTGAAGTTTAAAAGGATGCTCTGGTTATTGAGCCAAAAGAAAATGGATGCACACTCACTCCATCTACAAAGCACTGATCCTCACAATTTGGACAGGTTCAATGACAAGAAAACTGAAGATAAAGCTCAGTTTGGAAATAAAGCTCTTTCAGTTGAGGCTCTTATTTATGCCGAGAAGGTGCTAGTATGTTTTGTCCAAAAGCAATAATTTCAACCTGAAATTATGTCTCTGAACAATGGGCATGGTATTAAAAAAGCAGCAGTATTTACAAACTTGACCCTTTTCTGGAGGATGGGATTCTTGGTGGGAGGCTGCATTAAATGCAAATGCCTGAAGATCTGAAACATCAAACTTTTTGCCAAAGAGCAGTCAACACTCCACATTAATTTTAAACCATATTCATCAAATTTCAAGTCATTGTGGAAAAAATGAATAAACAGATCAGATAACTTAGATAACCAGAGATTCTGGATAGTTCATGTAATTTGAGTGTTTAATGCTCTGCAATGTTCACATCTCCTCATTTTTGATGCAAATAAAATGCCAGGCCATGCATAGACTTCTCTTTGAATTTAAATCTAGATCTATTCACACTGACCCCTGAACACATGTGACTGAAAAAGTATTCTACCCCGATGCTGGATGGCAGAGGCAGGCCAAATTAACAAAAATAAACTTCCACCTGTAACGCGGTTTCTGCCTCCTTCCATCCCTTGTGATGAATCTGAGAAGGGTCTGGCTGCAGACATGCACTTATACTCTCAGATTTGCATTCTCAGACTTGCACTCTCAGACACTTGCACTTCCGCTAATGACATCACTTGCAGTCTTTATTTTTTCATTTTGTTCTATTTATTGATAACTGTTTGTTTGAATCTCTCAATATTTTACAACAGTAGCCAGGTGGTGAAGAAATGAAAAAATAAAAATAAATTACAATGTCACTTGCAATCGCCACTTGCACTCTCCGCTACCTGTGACGTCACTTGCAATCTACACAAATCATGCATGTTGCCAATGGATACGAGACGCTGTGGTGGTGATTAAACGATTAAAACTAAATTTGTATGATTGTGTGAGTAGGGTACATTTCATACAAAATCTGGCAACTGGACAAATTTTAAATAATAGAACCAGAGGAAAAAATAAAAGTTTTGTGATTTTTACAGAAGATATGTACGAAAATTATGACCTGTGTCCTAACAAAAAGTTATTTTCCGATTTGAAACATTTTTGGAGATGTTTACTTATGAAAAAAATATATATATCCAGATTTAAATGAAAATTACAAAACATTATCATATTTCCCTAAAAGTGTTAAATTTGATAATTCTTCAATATCAATTATTTTTAAAGACCAAAGAGATGGAGTGTTTATGATCAAACCTCCAAACATTTGATGTGGCACGTTTGTTTTCAAATAAATTCGCTAAAATATAATGTCCTCTACAGATGACAAAATTCTATGCCTGGGTCCCAGGAACAAGGTTTGGGTCATACAAATTATGGGAGTTTTCCGAAAGAAATAAAAAAGAGGAATGTTGGGAAAAATTGGGCGCAGCTGTTGCCTAATAGTTGGACTTGTAACCTGAAGGTCGCAGGTTCATGTCTCAGAGCTGGCAGGTGGGAGGAGTGAATGCACAGTGCTCTCTTCCACCCTCAATACCAGTGGCTGAAGTGCCCTTGAGCAAGGCACTGAACCCCCAATTGCTCCCCGGGCACTGGAGTAAATAGCTGCCCACTGCTCCAGGTGTGTGTTCACGGTTTGTGTGTGTGTGTGTGTTCCCTACTCACTGCTGTGTGTGTGCACTTGTATGGGTTAAATGCAAAGCACCAATTCCAAGTATGGATTACCATACTTGGCAAATGTATGACTTTCACTTTTTTGGGGAAATCGTGGCCTAATGGTTAGAGTTTGACTCCTAACCCTAAGGTTGTGTGTTTGAGTCTCAGGCCAGCAATACCACCACTGAGGAGCCCTTGAGCAAAGTGTAAGTTAAGGCCTTTGTTGGAGAAACATCTTCAATATCATAATTTAGACTTTCAGATAAAGACTGTCCCTATATCTGGATTTCAACAGTCTGTCTTCTTCCTTATGATGTCACAGCATTAAAAAAAATCCTCTCATCAGCCTGTATTTATCCTCAACTCGCATTCAGCTTTAATTGTCTGTCTACAAATCATTTGCAAATCATTTTAATTTTATGTAAGTACGTCATAAATAGAACAAGGCAGCAGTTTATTGTCTGGGTTTTGTCGTGTTGCAGACCAAAATACTGATTATAATGTGTTCTATAGTATTTTGTCACATCGTGCCCAGGGTATACACGCTGTAAGACTCAAAAAACCATTCATCCACACTAGAGCAGAAATGTGTTCCTTTTTATCTCATATAATACTGGATGTTGTTTAGCATTACCATCATGGTCGGTGCCAGAGTTCACAGAGAGCATCCATCGTACATCCCCAAAATAAAACAACAACCTTTGCAATCAAGACTAAAAAAGCAACAACGTTGAAGCCAGAAGTGAATGTAAACCAGATTTGACCCAGACTCTGTTTCTATGTGTATCCAAGCATATAAATAGTGTACTTAAGTACATTTGTTAACCCACAGTAACACATTTTTACAGATTAATTGCATATTTTCGTTTTCTGTATGATTTTAAAAACACACAAAAAATAAAATGAATGGGTGTCCCTTATTTTAGCTCGTTAAAGGTGGCAACCAGTGTGTGCCCTGATTTTAGTCTGTGAGGCAGGGTACTGCCCTGGGAAGGTCTCCCTGGCTGTTAAATACGCAGATTAAAAATAAAATGTTTTAATTTCAGTTCATTCTTAGCAAAAAATATATTTTTAATCGTTCAGGTTATGCAGAGCAAAACAAGAATTCTTTCTAAATGTAGTAACGTTCTTATTTTGGACACACATTCACAGTTCTTCAGCTGTTACCTGGATGAGATTAATTTTAATTTTATTTTTTATTAATTAGCTTCAATTAGAACAACATTAAATCTAAATAATTAAGCATTTTTCAAACTTTTGTCAAATTTAATATGAAATATGCTTATTCTTTATGTATATATTTATGATAAATATAAATTATAAATGAATGAATGGGGTATAACATTAATTATAATCTATTAATTAATCTCTATAATAATCAATGTCTAAAAATTAGTGCTGGGCAATGATTATTATTTATTTTATCTTTTTATTGCGATTAATCGCATTGTTATGCACAAAAGTAGTGTATAGTGAAATTTTTTCATTTAAATGTAGGCCTACTGCTTTATGAACAAAAGTGTAACAACATTTGGTTTGCAAACATTGTAAACAAATAAGTTGTTATTTACAGTAGTTTTCCTTTTATATAGTAGCAGTTAAAATATTTATTGTAGCCTAAATCTCAACTTATAACATTAATGTAATTAAATGAAATATAAAACAAGCTATATGTCACTGCAAGGACATTAATGTTTTTATAGAAAATATTTTATAGTTTATTATAGATAAAACAAGTTCTGTTTAGCAGTCCCTGGCTCGGTTGGAAGATGTGGGCAAGAGCACGGTTCAGTTATGTATAGATATATCCCTATATATCCATACAGGGATAATCCACAGGTAAAAGGCAGAAAACACACGTATACATCGAAGAGACCAGACAACCAAACACTGAACTAAATGCAACTTATAGTTTCAACCCGACGCAGTTGTCATTTACATAATACTACTCCACATTGTTTAAATAGCAAATACATTTGTGCCCATTTATGCACCCATGGGTGTGCTGGTCTGATAATGAGGTGAGTTCAGGCGCATTGCTGGCACATAGATATTTTGAGGTAACTGAAATAGATTGCTCCATTGACCAACAAAAACATGTTCTAAAACATTGTAATTTAAAGAGTTCGTTAGTAATAAGAGCCTATAGGTTGTTGCACAACACTGGTACTCTTTGCATATTACACACACAAGGATGCGCAGCAGAACACAAAAATGTTTAAATTGAAAAATTTAATTCCGCCATGTACTGTAAATAGCAAACCCACCATGGCGCGAGCTGGCTTTTAAGGGAATGGGATGTGAGTTTAGGGCACGTTACACCTAAAACACACCCATTACTCATTAAAGGGTTATTTCGCCCAAAAATGAAAATTATGTCATTAATAAATCACCCTTATGCTGTTCCAAACATGTAAGACCTCCTTTTATCTTCGGAACACAGTTTAAGATATTTTATATTTAGTCCGAGAGCTCTCAGTCCCTCCATTGAAACTGTGTGTACGCTATACTGTTCATGACCAGAAAGGTAAGAAAAACATAATCAAAGTAGTCCATGTGACATCAGAGGGTCCATTGGAATTTTTTGAAGAATCGAAAATACATTTTGGTCCAAAAATAGCAAAAACAATGACTTTATTCATCATTGTCTCCTCTTCCGTGTCTGTGTGAGAGAGAGTTCAAATCAAAGCAGTCTGGATATCCGGTTAGCGAACGAATCATTCAGTTCACCAAATCGAACTGAATCGTTTTAAACGGTTTGCATCTCTAATACGCATTAATCCACAAATGACTTAAGCTGCTAACTTTTTTTAATGTGGCTGACACTCCCTCTGAGTTAAAACAAACCAATATCCTGGAGTAATTCATGCACTCAAACAGTACACTGACTGAACTGCTGTGAAGATGAACACAGAGCCGAGCCAGATAACGAACAATAGACTGACTCGTTCACAAGTGAAGAACCGGTTGCGTCGGTGTTCGGATCACCAGTAGTTCTTTCGGACAGTTCGATTCAATAAACCGGTTGAAGAAAACCGTTCACCGGTTCTTTTGCGCTCTACGTAATGGCGTCATTTGCGATGATTGCCCTTGATTCAAACCTTCGGTTTACCTGCGCTCATTAGCACAGAATCAGTTCAGAATCAATCACCAAAAGAATCAGTTCAGTTCAGACGCTCTGTGTGTCGGTTTGCTGCACGCTGAATCACACATGCGCAGTATCATCAGCTCCTCGGTTCACGAATCGGACGCGTCTGACAGAAACGGTTCTTGACTCGTGAACGAGTCAATGTTTTGTTCGTTATCTGGCTCGGCTCTGTGATCATCTTCAGTTCTCTCTTCACAGCAGTTCAGTCAGTGTACTGTTTGAGTACATGAATTACTCCGGGATATTGGTTTGTTTGAACTCAGAGGGAGTGTCAGCCACATTAAAAAAGTTAGCAGCTTAAGTCATTTGTGGATTAATGCGTATTAGAGATGCAAACCGTTTAAAACGATTCAGTTCAATTTGGTGAACTGAATGATTCGTTCGCAAACTGGATATCTAGACTGCTTTGATTTGAACTCTCTCTCGCACAGACACGGAAGAGAAGACAATGCTGAATAAAGTCGTCGTTTTTGCTATTTTTGGACCAAAATGTATTTTCGGACCCTCTGATGTCACATGGACTACTTTGGACTACAGTATACCGTACACACAGCTTCAATGGAGGGACTGAGAGCTCTCGGACTAAATATAAAATATCTTAAACTGTGTTCCGAAGATAAAAGGAGGTCTTACATGTTTGGAACAGCATAAGGGTGAGTTATTAATTACATAATTTTCATTTTTGGGCGAACTAGCCCTTTAAGAGAATAGGGACTATCCTCTAAGACCATGCGCCCAGCCCGCTAAACCCACTGAAGTGGATTCGGACACGCCCTAAGCACAATTTTGACATGCACTTTAAAGCATATGCTTAGATCATTCAAATAATTCATTAAAATAATAATAAATAAAAAAAATGCATTCAAGACAGAAAAGGAAAATTATTTAATGGATCACTTATTCCCAGAACTGTTCAGATGGCATAAATCTCATAGATGATCCCACATATAATAAGGGCTCTTGAGGAAACCACAGTTCGTGATATACTTACTTTCCAAATATGCACATGTGATGCCGCAACTTATTATAACTTATTATAAGCCACACAAGCCCATTATACTCCCTTATTGCATTGAGAAAAACAGTAACTGTCTTTAGGAAAATGTGTCCCTGCTATGATTTTTTTTAAAGAATCCATTAGTCAGATCCATTATTGAGAAGCACCAGGATCTGACTGGATAAAACAGTTTGAGCTTTTGAGATCTTACAATGAATAATCACTGCCAGTACGTGCACTCTGAATAGTTTTTATGCAAAAAAAGGCAAAGTTGCATTTAGGATGGCTTGCATTTATGAACTGAAACAAGCTAAGATTATAGATTATCAGGTGGATGTATGTGAATGTAAGAGAAGGGTGTCTATCACAAACAGCAAGAGGGTCTCTGTGCTGTTAAATTAAAAGTCTTTGCACACTGAGTCCGAAATTTTTGTATGTTTTTTTCATATTCATCATCCTAAAAATATACGACAGAAAGTCTGATGCATATTAATTACTCCGTTGCAAAACAATTCACAAAACAATACGAAATAGAGTCTTCAAGAAGTTAGGATGATGTTGTTGTCCCCTCTCTTCTTAAAAAGAGAAAAAGGAAATATTGGGTCCATCCAATCCTGAGATTGTGTTGTGAGGAAGGAGAATACCACCTCCTTATCAAGAAGTGGAAATTCTACTGCGGGATTATCCTGAGCAATTCAAAGTTTACTTCATTGCTTTGTGCTGCAAGATCAAATGGTTCAACTTGTAAGACGCCATTCTGGATTTTGGCATTCGCTTGTCTGGTGGCTTTGAATTTTCAAAATGCTTATTCAACCTGATCCAAATAATTTTTATGATGGATGAAGGTTTCCGAGGCAGTGTGTAAATGTGATTGACACAATATGAGGTTGTTTTTAATTTTTAGTGTGCAAAAATTCAGAATTTCGGACTCAGTGTGCAAGGACCTTAAGTGTTTGTGCTTCATATATGAGCCTGATCTATTATAATCACTATCTGAACTGGTTCAGTCTAGCTGAGCATGGCTCTGTAACTGTGTTTCTTTACTCCTACCACCCCCAGATATGAACCAAACCTGTCAGGAGTGATCAGAATAACAACAACGCTGTTGAGAAAGAGTCTTTAGCGGATGCTTTTGAAATTGCTTTCTTCTTTTAAAATCAGTAAGACCAAACAAATTTCCTGTTTGAACAAATCTTGTAAAAGACAGCTTGTGATGTCAAAGTCTCGTTTGTATTTGTACACATACATTTAGTATGCTATTTTAGAGACTCTTTTCTAGTCTTCTGAAGACTAGACTGGGACTAAAGAAACCTTTCAGAGTTCAATACTCAGACACAACCAGACTCAGACATTCATTTATCAGCAACTGAGGATAAATTTTCTTAAAGTAAGGCCATTTTTAATGACCTGATCATGGAAACACATGTCCCTCTAACAATATATTGCAATAATGAGATTCCTCGCAATTTAAAAAAATATAATCGTTGCCCAGCACTAATATATACATATGTGTGTGTGTGTGTATAGATGTATTTTAGTTAACAATGTATTAGTTCTTAATTTTTTTCTTAGTTCTTATGTTTTGCTAAAGAATTAAGGGTTACATCATTCATGTCATCATTCACATCATCATAATTTAATTTTGCATGGGGTTGTGTAATTGAATAACCCAGGCAAAGTAAGATGCTGTAAGATGGCTAAATGAGAAATTGTTTGTTATGGTAAGATTTATTATGAAACTATATCTGAAGAGTCTGGAGACAGTTATTATCTTATTTTCAGGAGGAGGTAGGGCTTATGTTTCCCCCATGTTGTGCCTGGTGGGAATCAAAGGATGCAATTAGCAAACAAAGAACAACTGCCTGATACATTGCCTCGATGGAACAAAGTAAATCTGTAGTAGAGTCTAAGCAGATTCATTAATCCACAAATACCAAATAGCAAATTGATTTAGCAGCAAAGGGCCCAGTTTCGCTTCATAATTTGTCAGCTACACAATAGCTAATGAATTTTGCCCTTTTCCCATCCTCATATCTACATGCCTGTTTAATTAAAGTTTTGAGAAAGCGTGGACTACACTGATATTTGATTAAGCATGCTGTTTAAAACCTGCACCTCCATTATGGTAGAGTCCTGGACTATCTGGTGTACTGTGCACTTCAATCAGTGTAGCTTATAAAACATTGCTTTGTTAATACTAATCTTTTGATAAGCTTTATGAATGTAATTAGTACAAAATCAGCATAAGTTAAGCTGGTAAATTCATAATGATGGTCTGTTATTTATATTTATTTCCACTCATTACTGTTGAGATAGGGTTGCTCATGTATCATTATCATTTACTGGGACATTATGACAAAATGTCAATATTTTGATTACCAGTGTAATATGCACAGAAATGGTCATGAATGCAGCGCTCATGTGGGACTGCATATTTAGTTAACAGGAACACATTTACTTAAGTAATCTGACACAGGATGCTTAATGAGAAAAATAAATTGTGGGGTGAAACATGATTAGATCAATGGATATTTGATTGGATCATGAATGAATGCCGAATAACAATAAACAGTTTTATTTTAGATGTCAGTGCAGTGATAACGGGTAGTTTTAGCACATTAACTGTTGTATTTCTCTGAGATATAAAGGTGATAACATTGCACATGAGGTTTGTCATCGCAATGTCATATTATGGCAAAAATGTAACAAGAACTGCTGTTCACTTTTTCTTCATTCAAAATTTTTATATATATATATATATATATATATACACACACACACATTAAGAGCTCAACACTAAGGATTTTTTCTACTAGCCCAGTTGAGTATATTACATGCCAAACTATATGTAACCATTTGAAAATAGAGGCAACCAATGCATTTTAATCACAAATGGATCAAAACAAACAAACAAATTTGAAGCAAAAACAGAATGGAATGCATAAAACATATCTGCGTGAAACAAAAACAGGAGACGGGCTGAATGAGATGCAAATTCACTCTCTGACAGCAGGTGGCGCTTATGGAACAGCTGTAACACACATTTCCTTGGTTACCACTGTAAACAAAGCAGCGCTGCTCTTAAACTCTACTTTATGCATTATAAAGAGAAAAGATTTTTCAGTAAACTTTTCTGAAAACAGTCAGTTCCCTTCAGATATACATTCATATAAATCCTCACCTCCAATTCAATATTTAGAATTTTCTTACAATATTTCACACTTTGTGAACAGTGATCTTCCTCTCACTGTACAATTTTCTCCTCTCAGCATCTCTCACCTCTGTTAATGGTCATTTACAGACTGACAGTATATTTTTTCCACACAAATAACATTTTGGAAAATGATTGAAATGCAGTTTGTGTGCAAGCCCAGAACAAAGATAGGTTGAAATTAAACAAAGAATGGCCAGTTGAACGCTGCATCTGTACTCCACTGAATATATTAAATGTAGATTATTTATTGTAAAAGTTACAAAGTAACATGCCGAGACGGGTATTCTAACATGCTTTTGTATATATTTGTCAATTCCAGTGCAAAAAGATGCATAAAGAAACTCAATCTGGGGACTGCATGTTGCCGGAGACTCAAATAGTTTTATTATATTATAGTCACCGCATGGTTTTCTGTATGCGCACTGTTCACATAGAATACACAGCGTGTCTTGTTTACATGCTTAAAATTTGAATTTGAATTCTGAATTTTTAAATTAGCAAGGCTTGAAAACACATGCAAATTATAAACTTTCATGACGATGCAGCAGTGGCCCGATCGGTAAAAATTACGTCCTGAGCGTCTTTCACACTGGGCCCAGGCCATTGGGCAGTCCTTATTGTTGAGCCCTGAATAATCTGTCACTATAATATCTATTTATACTATTAGGGATGTTTTCTTCTTCTCAATTTACACGTTTTAACCACAACAGTCTGCTAATGTGTTTGTATTAGCCTAAGTGTAATTTTGAGTCTCGTATTACAGAAGTATTTGAAAGGCCTATATGTAAGGGGACATTCTGGGTTGCTTTATTTAAAGTCTAAAGTCTCCTTATTTAAACTCTAGTACAATGTCCTAATTAACATGGACAGCTATAATACAAATTTGCATATGCTCAGGCTGAGGTCATAGGCCACTGTTTTGACTGTAATTACATAACTGCCCCCATGCTTAATGACAGAGATACAGGCAAACTGCATGCAAGCAAAAATGTGTTATCAAAATTGTCAAAAGAAAAATTAAGATAACCAGTGAAAGCACTAGGTTTAGTGTAGATTCATCGTTATACCCTATATCTGTTTTACACAGTGTTTTTCTGAAACCTATTACACTGCAATTGATGGTGTTCCCATTTAAATTTTTTGTTGTTGTTGTTGTTGGGTACAGTAAATACATTTAAATGTTTACAAGTTCAAACATTTGGGTTCAGTAAGATGCCAGTAAGGAATCTCTTATGCTCACTAAGGCTGTATTTATTTGATCAAAAAATACAGTAAAAACAATAATTTTGTGACATTTGATTCCAATTTAAATGACTGTATTCAATTAGCATATTATTTAAAAAATGTATGTATTCTTGTGATGCAAAGCTTAATTTTCAGCATCTTTTTCCCCAGACATTTATACATGTCATTTGCAAAAAAAAACTCTGAATCTGTACTCCCCAAAATAAATAAAAACTGTGGAACACAAACTCAGAATATGACAAACCTGCAATAATTACCATATGTTAAATAACACAAACACATGAATTGGACCTTTGATCCCATTCAACTATACTAATAAACAAAAATGACTTAATGATTTATTTGTTTGCTTGTTTATTTATTTATTTTATTAGTACTTCTGAAATGTGTTTAACTTTATCCTCCTGCATCATATTCTTCATTCAAGGTTTGTTTGAGTTGTATCCTCTATACTGTACACACATAAATTTAAATTTCTTTCGGCCTGAGGCTTATTCATTGCACTTTTGGTGTGAAAAGCTTTTACATTTGCCAAAAAATACAACTTTTTATATTAAAAAACAAGCAAGCTCAAAAAAATAATGATAATAAAAATAGTAATAATAATAATAATTCAAAAGTAACGTAGCCCATTAATTTTGTTCTGACGTAATGCAATATTGTAATTCATTACTTTTAAAAGTAAATCTCCCCAACACTGATCCTTGCTGATTTATAAATAAATAAATAAATAAATAAATTAATTAATATTTTACTTACCCCAAACTTGAATGGTAATGTATATTTATTTACATGGTGTACATATACAAACATAGGTATGGATATATCCTGTTTCATGTACTAATTTTATCATATTACACCAGTAAAAATAATGTGGTTGCACTTTATTTTACAGTACGTGTACTAACATGTACTTATAGTGTACTTGCATTGTATTTATATAAGAAAGTTCTGGTAACACAAGCTAACTACATGGGGTAGGGTTAGGTTTAGGGGTAGGTTCAGGGTTAGTACCTAGTTATTACATAGTTATTGTAATTACTATAATAAGTACATAGTATGTACATGAGGAACAGGACTGTAAAATAAAGTGCTACCAATAATGTTTTAAGACTACAAATATAAGTTTTTATAAGATTACAGTAATAGCTGCAAATGAATGTAATGAATATACTTTCTCCTTATTATATTAAATAGTGCAGTGCAGAAGTTCAGTTCTTTTCCCATAAAAATAACAAATATGCTTAATTATCAAATAATTTAGAATAATTCTAACAGTGATTATCTTGCCATTAGCACAAACTAATCATTACGCTTTAAACAATCACTTAAATGTTTCATTCATTAGTGTCCCAACACAAACAAGCCCACCAGCTAAAATGTACCTTAACAAATACAAATATTTAGTTTGTTATGTGCAAAACAAATCAACATTATTGTTTTAGGGTCACCATGACACCACAGCTCATTTAACATGATGTTTTCAGCTGCACAAGTATTCTTGCTTAAAAGAAATAACTAAAAAAAAATAAATAAAAAAAAAAATAATAATAATAATAATAATAATAATAATAATAATCACCCTCAGGCCATACAAGATATAGATGACTTTGTTTCTTTGTCTTGCTCACCAATGGATTATCTGCAGTGAATGGGTGCCGTCCGAATGAAAGTCCAAACAGTTGATAAAAACATCACAATAATCCACAAGTAATCCACACCACTCCACTCCATTAATTATCATCTCGTAAAATGCTGCATGTTTGCAAGAAACAAATTCATCATTAAAGTGTTTTAACTTTAAACCATTGCTTCTGGCCAAAATATGAGTTCATAATCCATAATAAAGTCCAGTGAAAAAAGTACATCTCCGGGCGGCCTCTCACATCAAAATTCTCCAACATATTGGAACCGTTTTCACTTGTCTTGTGCTTGATCCGTGCATATTTCTCTCCTGATTCAGATGAGACAACTATCACTGCAAGCAATATTTTGGATAGAGAACTCATATTTTAGCCGGAAGCAATTACTTGTGGATTATTGTGAAGTTTTAATCAGATGCTCATTCTGATGGCACCCATTCACAGCAAATGGTAAGCAAGTGATGTGAAATTTCTGCAAATCTGTTCCAATGAACAAACTCATCTACATCTTGGATGGCTAAAGGTGAATGGATAATCTATTCCTTTAACGGTTCTGCTTTCACCACCTTATGTTTGGCCTCAAAAACCCAGTAGGTTGGTAAATCCTGATCAACGGGAGATTTTAATGAAGATGGAGAGCTTCATGTAAATTGTAAAGCATAACTTGGCTTGTGTTTCTAAATCTGGAGCAGATGTCTCAGGCATCCTAGTTGGCAATGACTATTGGTGATTTTCTGAATGCCACAACATGCCTGTCTGTGTTATGGATCAGAATGAATATTGCCCATGCTGTGAGGGCTTTGACTCGGCAAGAGGGAGCGATTGAGGAGAAGGGGTTGCTCCAACAGAGCGCTGAGTCATTTTAGCACTGCGATGAGGGAGAACTTCATCTTACTGCTTGCTTTGGCAAACACTCAAACCTCCCGCAGTCTTTGAGCTTGCGGCAACTTCAGCGACTTCTCACTCCAATTTCATTCCCATTTTTCTCTTTTCAATGCTTTTTTTCTACATCCTAGCTCAGTTTATGGAGGCCAGTTTCTTTAGAAATAGAAAATCCATTCCATTCAAACAGAATGGCAGAATAATTAACCTTTGATGGGGCCTCTCTTAGTTTGGGTGATTATTGAGTGTGTTCGTTGGGCCAATTGTGTGGCGTTTGTGGATTTGATAGAGTTCTGTCAAGGTGCAATCATTGCCGCATGGTCCCTCACCATCACTTGAGAGCAACCTATATTTTTCTGAAGCCCAATGAAATTGCTGTAGTGGACTGAAGAGCAAAGTCACAAGAAAAACATCATAATGGGGGCTGGTGCTGTCCAAAGTAGGACAAAAAAAAATTGGGTCCAATCATTTTCAAGTGCTGGAGCAACATCAATAGAAAAGTGCTCAAAAAGCAAATAACTTGTTTGCAAACTGACGACATAAAGTTTATATATTACAAGATTCTTCTTAACTTCTGGAATGCCCAAATAATTTCTTGCTAATTGTTAATGCCTTGCATGAATAACTTCATCTGTGCATCTGTTGCATCACTTATTATTCTCTGTGTGATTTTACCTAATCTGTTTGTACACAGCTTCTGATGAAAGGAAGCTGTGTGATATTTATTTTTTTTCCCTTACCTCAGCAGGCAGTAAGCAGGCCCAGCAGTCCACAATGCCTCATTGAAATGCCGGACTTGAGAGGGGCAGTTGCTTTAAAAGGCTCTCTGATTACTCGCATCAATAGGACCCTATTTGTTGTTGCTCCTGCAGCAACTGCCAAAGCAGATGGGTTATAATTTAGGCCGATTTGCACTTCTTAAATCCTATAATGATTCCCCTATACACTCCCAAAAGCAAATGCTAACTGCCATATCAGAAGTCTAAATGCTTCTGTAATGGACTGACTGTAAAGAGAGAAGGTGCGTGTTGACTTTCTTGTTAATTGTCTGCTCTGCACATCAACACTGCCCTAAATTTATGCTACAGATCGGCCTTGCATCAAGTAAAAACCAAATCATGTATTATGCAGCACTTGGAAAAGCAACTGACTCGTTTGTCTACAAGGTTCCACCAAGACAGTTTTGATTAACAGTTTTGAATTCAAACATCAAATGTCGCTTAAAAGAACAGTTCCCCTGGAATGCAAATTTATGTAGTGGAACCCGACTTAAAACATGTATTTTACCCCCCAAAAGCAATTTTTAACTGGGGACCCCCTGGAAATGTGAATGGACTAGTTTTGAGCTAGATTTGATTCGAGACTGAAAAACTGGCAATCCTGCCCGGACATGACATGCAGACAAATATATATTTATTGAGGCCACAAATTTGAATTTGTGCTCCATACCCTTGTTTTACTTAAATGATGGGCACAAAATAAGAATTCTAATGCTAAAATGAGGGAAATAATTTTTAATTTGTGGCCACGATTGAATTAAAACAAAGGAACAAATTAAAAAGTTGTGGAAATGACATGACATGACTTTCT
This sequence comes from Carassius auratus, assembly GCF_003368295.1. Classification (NCBI taxonomy): domain Eukaryota; kingdom Metazoa; phylum Chordata; class Actinopteri; order Cypriniformes; family Cyprinidae; genus Carassius; species Carassius auratus. The sequence continues at coordinate 8,360,349 of NC_039277.1, read as the reverse complement.
TTTCTCTGCAGAAGATAATAAAAAAATTCACTGAAAGTAAGTGGATTCTAATTGTTGTTTTAGACCTATAAAATATTAACGTTTATAGATATTCATTATTTTGAATTAGAAATTCCTCAAACTTATTTTTCCTTCGATAGCTTAAAACTTTTTGTCTAATATTTGTATTGTATTTCATCTTAATTGTAATTCAAAAAATATATAGCTTTAGTTTAAGATGCTGTATGCTTATTTTTGAAAAGCATAAAAGCATATAAAAACTTCATACTAAAGCATAAAAATACTATTGTGTTAGCAGATATTAAGGAAACATACTTGTTTATTCCAAAAACAATGCTACATACAGTTATTCTATGTTGAAATGTGCATTCCATGTTGGAATGTCTGCTTTTGTTTCGATCTTTTTGATTCCACCAACTGCCAATGTACCCAATAGTATTTTGACTCCATGGGTTGCCAGTCAGTGGAAAACACAGCATATTGAAGCCCCTGAAGCCAGCAAACAAGCTTTGTCAGAGATCGCAGTTTCTGCCCAGACCTAAAAGGCTGCTGTATCCATCTAAAAAGCTCTATGACCAGAGCAATATTAAAATGCGGATAAATCAACTCATCAATTTACAGTGTAAAACTCTTCAATTTAGCTTGTTCCTGTTTAGTGTCCTTAATCTGGCAATCCACATGTACATGATTTATATGATGACCAAATGTTCATTTTTGGATGAACATTCACTTTTAAAGCAAAGTGTGTCACAATGGTCACCAAACAGAATAGTCCCGGCCAAAACTCACCCCATTGGTCGAGCAGTTGTGTTGGGCTGGGCAAGATTCCTAAAAAAACAGCGCTAGTATTTTAAAAAATGTTCACAGAAATCATCCTTTAAAATTGCTTATGTATAGCTGTCTCTGTATGAGATGCGACAGAAAAACACTTTAAGAAAAACTCAGTCTTACCTTCATTAAGACCCATATGAATACTCCAGTAGCTCTGCAGACATTGGAGCTCCCTCTTCATGCCCCTCTTGCAGCGGCAGTCATACAGGGGGCTGTCCTGCAGCACCTCAAGGGCAGCCTGACACTCTCTGTTGCCCAGCATGGTAGTCCTGTCACGACCTACCAGGCACTGGCGCATGATGCGGAAGCGTGAGCTGCACTGTGAGTTTTGGTTGCACACCTCACTGGCCCTCAGGCAGTCCATGGGGGCTCTCCAACCATGAGTTCCCAGCTCTGACAAAGCAGGATGGCTAGCCATGGAAAGTTCCACCTCATCTGTGGGAAGGGCACAGGCATTATCAGACCAGGTAAGAGGTTGTGTGAATAAAGTTATTTATTTGTTTTTTAATAAGACTTCATTTGGAAAAGAACAGAAACAATATTATTTATTTTGTATGTTTGTAGAGACCCAAGAGAGTCCAAAGTTTTTGTCTACCATTTTTTCACAAAGTGAAACAGCAGAAAGCATTAAACCCTAACGACAGTGACTTGTGTCGGTGGGGTAAGGAACTGTACAAGATGGCAGTGAACTGATTTACTCGACATTACTCTCACGTGAAACACAATGTGAAAACATTTCAATAAAACATGTCAAATTTGACTATACAATATATAATAATACAACCTGAACAAGTAAATAAAAAATAAAATAAAAATCCTGTAGGTTATTTTATAATATATATATATATAATTTTATATAATATATATAATATATAATTTTTTATAATATATATATATATATATATATATATATATATATATATATTTTTTTTTTTTTTTTTTTTTTTTTTTTTGGCTACATTGACTTTTTTTTCAGCACCATGGACAGTTCCCCTCAATGCTTATGGGTTCCAATAACCTGTGCTATAATTCCAGAAACACTAAGTAGAATGTTAATAAGCACTTTAGTAGCCTACTAAATCTCTATAGCATGTTTCCCAAAAGGGTGATTATGTAATTAGCACGTTAAAACGTTGTTTAATTAACTAGCTTAGGTTTCACTGGTTATAAAAGGACACTTAATAAATAATAGTAATGCATTTGGATAATTTGCAGCTGTCTGTGCATCCCACACACTGGCTAGGCCTAAATTTAGTTACAAGAACAATAACAAGGCATTAGTTTATGCAGGTCTACTTTAAGCATAAGTAACTAATTGCAAACAATGATAGTTAATGGGCACAAACTGTTGAGGTTCCTCTTGTCGCAAAACAAGCAGTAGTAGTGTGGCCCTATCTTTTAAAGTTTTTAATTGCTGTTTTGGTGATGTATTTAAACTGTGATTATTTAAATGTATGTATTTATATTTTGCCGGTGTAGCATTTGATAAGACACCGGTCCAAACTAAGAGTGAGGGAGTTGCGTATTGTTGCCGTGGTTACTAAAGACAAACGCGATTTCTGTTTTCAGAGGTTTCTATGGATTTTGGTCATTGAAAAGTATTTATGTACTTTATATTAATGTTCCCAATTCATTGCCCCTATACGAGTCCTGGACCCTGAATCAATCAATAAATCAATCAATCAAAATAAATAAATAAGCAAATCAGCAAATTTATGTTGCACTGTTTTTGTATTTCCGTGGCCAAATCTTTTCATTTTATTAAACTCAGAGATGTTCAATTTCAGCATTACAAGCTTCATACAAGCTATACTTTTAACGTTTGACAGCATTTTCACTCCATTTTTCAAGTTTTGACACTGGTCTTAGTTCACCTTTAGATCTAACAGCTCACGTAACGATGTCCCGAAGTTCTTCTAAATAATGAGCAATCTACTTCTATTTGGGAAACATGGTTTACTGCATCGTAAAATAACAAGCATAGCATAGCATTGCAATGTAAACCAAGCATCAGTAATATTACACAGTTTGTTTAATCTTGATCTTTCCACTGATTGAGTGATGTTGAATATGAGACTATTAAAGTCTGGAAGCCTGCCAGCATGAAAGAGTGAATTCATTCTGTAAACGGTCTCCTTGACCGTCAAATGTCTACTTTACGCAGGCAGTTAAACCACATGATTACACTCTCAATATGATAAATGCTTATCTGCGTGGGTTTTTATCATTCTTTCATCTGCATGGGTTTTTGTCTCTCGCGCCATTTATGAAACATGCGATTCATCACTTACCCAATAAAAGCAGGACGCTCAGAATATTCAGTAAAATCATGATAGATCCCATTTGAGCTCCCAGTGAGCTATTGCGATCCCAGAATCCGTCAATGTTCGCTGACAAATCCAACGGATATTTAACGGAAGTCACACCTCAGGTTCATTTCCAACAGTAAGTCGCCGGTTAAAATAGCGTCAGAAATTGTTCAAAACGTACAATTCCAGTACTTGTTTATCTCCTTTTGGGACTTTTGAGAAGTTAAAAAACAATAATAATAATATCCTTTCCACAAGAGCGTCGACGCTTTCCTCAAATTTGGAACAAAAAGGACGAGCCTGCGTTTTAATCCGCGTTTCCAAAACGTGGTTAATTTTTGAATATACGAACGTTAGATAATCTCTAAAACTTTTATTTCAGAGATATTTTGTTACAAACGACTAAACTTCGACCGTCGTTTTTCTCTCTCATATTATCACCGGTTATTCCTCTATCGTCCAAACGCATATTATCCCCTTTCAAACAGAAGTTTGTTGTTCGCGTGAACTATAAAATCTTCGGATTCCTGTGAGAAGCAATAAATCTTCCTCGCTGGATAACCTCGACTTTAAGCTGGACAACCTTGACTTTCATCAGAAAATCCTTATGTGTCCACCAGCGTGCCTGTGGCTTCAGAACTGCCGTAGTTTCCCGAGTCGGTGATATAGAAGAAAACAAACAGGAATAGGGCACAGTTCTACTTCTCGTCTGTTTTGTGAGGCTCAGGGAAACGCTTTCTCCCACGAAACTGAACTTACACGTCCGACCCTTGGGGCTCTGTCGCTCTTCACGTCAGAGCGGACGCAATGAAAACATATCACCGCATCAGTCTGACCGCTGCGCACTGGCTCAGGGCACAAGGGCATCGACAGTCATGTCTGACACGACCTTGCGCTGTATAAAGATGACTTGTTAGCACTCGAATTAGTTAATGAGACAAGTTAATGGAGATAAATCGCGTGTTAAACTGCTTCAGCGATAATATTGGCCCTAATGAATTAAGGGGTCGGGCAAGTATCTGTGTAAGGTGTTTTAGTCAAATGTTTTCTCTAGCACTGGCTTATATCATGAGTTTAGAAATTAAAACAGCAGTCTCCCATACCATACCATGTGTATCTATCTATCTATGAAGACACATTTTCATATATCATACCCGTATCATGTGTTATTTACTAACACAAATGTTCAAATGCAATATCATTATTAATAATATATTATTATCATTATTATTAAGCCTTCTACTAGTAAAAAGGTTGACACTTAGCAACTAGATTCTTAAGTTTGAAAAAATCAATATGTATGTCTAAATGAGAACATGAGGGAAATGTCAGTTGTATAATGGTGTCTCTAAATGAGTCAGGCTAATTAACCAAATAAACTGAGATCAATTTGTAATCTGTAAATTTGTAAATGCACATTGCCTGTCATAAACAAACTGTTTAGTATGATAGGCATTCAATTCAGATGCTTAATCAAATGTCATCACTCTAAGCAAGTATGTGCTAACTCTCAGATATCCTCAGGAGCAAATGCATATTGCATCTATGATAATCCCTATTAAATAAAATGTAAATATTTTTGGGGGGAATTTGTTTGTAATTTTATGGATGTGAAGAGGAAAATTGAAAATACAGGTAAAACACACACAGAAAAAAAATCCTTAATACAATACAATGTGCCTTGTGTAGCTGATATTTATTGCAGTACATAATCAAATAGCACTGGGTAAAAAATATTATAAAAATAAGTACTAACGTGTACCTGGTCTGTTTCAGAAGGCAAAATGGGTTAAACAGAACTCTTCTGTTCAAGAAGCTTGATATTTAGACCGTCATTATGCATGCCTCTCACTTCGGAATGATATAGTTAACAAATGCAATGCTTTTTTAAATCAGCCTTCAGGGAGGAGAAACTAGGCTACTTTGTCAGCATGTCATGCAGATTCTCCCCCCTAAGCCTTTTTAAAGAAGAGAGGGGAAACAGGCAACCGACATAAAAGACGACATCCTGGGCTCCTCTGAGTGAGCAGAAAGCAGCCTTTGACAAGCCCATTATGAGAAAGAAAATAATTGTCTCGCTCTCTTTGTGCAGAAGCCTTCAAGATCCCTCAGAATCCTCTACAAAGCCGAGAAATTTTGATGTAGTTATCTAATGCAGTCATCAGTAATGTACATTTCCTCCCATCTGCTCTGTCAACTCCAGCATTGCTTAACAAGGCCGCTTTGCACCAATGTATCCCTTTCACCTGGGTGCAACCGTCTGTGAAACACTTTGAATGATTTTACTCAAATGTGAAATGACTGTTTTGTAAGCAATAGGATTTCCAGTTTTCTAACAGCTAAATGCTGATTTCGGATTTGTTGTCTCACACACTAGATGTTACCAGTCCTGTCAATATTTATTATATACAGCTGCTCAATGTTCTATATAAAACCAATGGAGGTATTCAAATAAGGCAGGCTTTTACTGCAGAGGAGGATGGACTATCATTATCTCGGCAGACTGTTGTGATGTTGTCGTTTAAGAGCATGTGATATTTTTTGGCTCATCTCTCAATCTCCGCCATTAGCATTCGCTCCACAGGATCAAACTGGCATGCTCGGCGCTCTCATCATTCCGCAGTCCTGAAAAAGAGCAACTGCCTGTGTTTTGGTCACTATTATCAGATGCAATAATCATGTTCTCTTCTCATATTTCAAACACAATAGCATAAGTCACCATCTTACATTGTATATTATGCAGACTGAGTCATTCTATGACTCAACCTGCGAGATTCTCAATCAGTTGAGTCGTTTGATTGCATCTTGTGTGTTTTAATGATGTCTTCACGGTGTTTTTCTAACAGTTTTGAGTTCTGGATGAAATAGAGAGTGTCAGTAAAACTGGCACTCCATTGGCTGTTCCATTGCAGTTCTGTTCTGCATAAGCACATAGGTCAATAATAAATGAGTTGATTGAAAAAATAAATAAATAAATAAAAAAACCTATGTGCGTTTTTGAAAAAAACTTTTTTGAAAAAACTTTTTTTTTAATCGATTAACTCTCACAAAAAAATGAAATACATTAAAATGTCAAGTGGTGTAACCATTGTAATGTAAAGTAAAAAAAAAAACATATTTTCCTTGCACCTTGAATGCATGTGAGTGAACACAATTTATTCATTTGATTTTTTCAAAAACGTATTCAAATAAATGAGTGCATAAAGGAATAACCAAAGAAATCAACTAACAAGCGTATTCCATGATGCATTGTTTTAATAAACTTAAAGGTAAAACTTTTTGTTGTATTATTATTTATAAATATAATTTCATATAATTTATTTAATTCATAAAAATCAGTACCAAATTTTGTGCACCATATGTAATTTTACAACCTGAACCAAAATTACCATAAGAAGGCCACATTTTCTGATATTTTTACTTGATGATCTTGATGCTTAGTCACAAGGGTCTGTGGGGGTCCTTTCACTGATATTTCCTGTTTTATGCATCTTTTATATTTTTTTATGTGTTGGTTGCACCACATGACTTTGATCTGATTGACAAAATTCCTTGAATTTTTACACATTTACAAACAGTTGAGTCTCTGTGTGTAAGAAGCACAATTTTAATGTATGTTTTTATCTGTGTATTGATAGAACATTGGAAAACAGCAGCTGTGGTTGCCCAACCCATAAAAAATGTGGTAAGTGTGTTTCATGTATCAAGGGAAGGCACATTTATGCCTGTATATTTTATGTAATTATGTGCTGTTAATTGATAACAAAACACTACAAAAATAATAAGAACAAAAATGTAAAACTTTAGTGTAGTTAAAAACCAATTCTCACTATTAACAACTATTAACTATTATTTATTTATTAACTATTAATCTCACTATTATTGCTTATTAGCATACATTACTAGCAAATTGGCTGGTTATTAATACTTATTAAGCACATATTAATGTATTATTATACATATATATATACATATATTTTATATCATTTTGGAAATATCCTTTTACTGTTTATTTATTTTTTTTATCCACCACAAATTATGTGGTAATTCATTAAATTTTAGCTACAAAAACTATACACTTGAGGGGTTAATCTAAATTACATATGATGTCATGTTAAAACTACTGTATTTACAAATTAATTTTACTGTAGCATTTTTGAGTGCACATAGTAAAATCTATGATTTTGTATGAATTATCTGTGTGGGTTAGTTCAATCAATCTTCATGCTTGTAGACCACATGGCAAAGTTATTATTTGAGACATACTATAGCAGCAAAAGCAATGGCATATTTAAACAACACACATCACCCACCAGTCACATAGCAACAGTCCTTGCCTAGGCTCCAAATCTGAGAGCACTGACCTTGTCATCAGCAGAGACAAAGGTGACTTTAAAAGCGCATTCCACCAACTAATCTGTCATCAGCGATGCGGTGATGTTTGTGATGATGGGAAAGGAAACGATGTGACAGAATTTCCGAGTGGAAAACTCTCTGTCAACAGAGACTGTCCACATTGTTCAGATGTCAGTAGGGCGACACAGGCTGTTTGTACGCTAATGAGAAACAACTCCTCCTTTTTCTGCTACCTCAACTTGACAGAGTTATGAATTCTTATATAATTTTACATTGTATTTTGTATATTTCTACTCTGCAGACTGTGTCCCAAATGCAGTTATAAGTGTGAAGTGGTTTTTAATTTAGAGATCTTGCATATCAAATATGATACAACAGGCTTTAAGTTCTTGCAGTCTTTCTCCAAATCCACACTTTGGTGACACATGTAGTGTGGAATTTACCTTTTTGGTGTTTTTTCCCACTTCTAAGTACAGTAAATAGATGGATATGAGGTAGAAACAGTGAGAATGCTATCAGAAAATCAGATTGAAGCTGCATCTCTTTCTTGAGCACCACAACTCAGTAGCACATATGTATTAACCACTGGGCTAAGACTTCCAGGTGGTAAATTTGCATTAGTTTAGTGCTAAGTTCTGTCAGCACAGAGACATTCAAGGTTGTTTTCAAATCTAAAGTCATATTTGGTAATCTTAAAAATTCCACATTTTACGTCTATATGTAAAATCAGTCATTGTTTTGTGATTTGACATAATTGGGAAAAACACAATCGTACCTGTCAAATTGTAAGAAAAACATCCTCATTGTGCACTGCAATGAAGGCCATGCCATGCTGGGACGAGCTCCTTAAGTAATTTTCAGCAGTACTGCTTCAGGTAAATTGATTGCTGAACAACTGCCATTTGTTTGTGTGTGTGTGTGTGTGTGTGTGTGAGAGAGAGAGAGAGAGAGAGAGAGAGAGAGAGAGGTTTGTTAGGCTCTGTGGGGAGTTTTGCACTGTATTGGCTGAGGTTTATAGGTCAAAGATGATTAAAGTTCGGGATGCCCCATACCGTTCTTCAAGTAAGTTCTGATGAAAGATCAGAGCAGGGAGATTGTAAGGTAAAGTGTGGCTGATTGCAAGGCTGATTTATTGAAAAAGCCAGAGAAATTTGGCTGTGCTAACTCTCTGAAAGCATCCGGTGGACAATTAACCACTCTGCTTCGGACTTCGAGGAGTTTTAGCAAACAGTTTGTTCAGTTTAATATACACTAATGGTCCAAATTGTGGAAACCATTCTAAAACGATTTGATGCTCAAGACTAATTTCTTAGTATTATCAATGTTTCAAACTGTATTTACTTAGTGCAACTACTAATATCCAAGTCAAAGATATAACACAAAGGGGAATTATTCTTTTCTATTCCCACTGTAGATAGATAAATAGATCTGTATAAAATATTTTTCTTCAGAATGTTATGACTGACCAATTAGAATCAAGTATTGCGGCGAGCCATGTACTGTAATGTGCGGTTAGAGCCAACTTCACATACTCAAATCAATAACACTAAAGACAATTACCATGCAAATAGCAAAAAGGCCTTGAACTTGATCCGTTACTTAATTATAAATGGCCAACGATAGCACTGTTAAATATTTCGTCAAGCATGCCAAAAACTCAGTGTCTGTGCTGTTTAATTAATGTTAAGCCAGTTGAAGTAGCCTTTCTAACTACGACTTCTCTCACTAAAAAGAAGCAGCCTTCAACACTCATCTTCTCCTCCAGTGTTGTCTATTGTTATAATCTCCTTGATTGCAATAAACAATAATTCTAGCGATATTATGGAAGATATCAGTAATTTCCAAGCTAGCAAACTTGTGAACAAAGTCTCGAGAGACTTTTTGCTGCCTCATTAGTGGCAATCTCAGAGTCTATTTTTTTTTTTTTTTTTGTGATGCCATAAAGGACTCCACCATGTGTCAAATAATAAGCAAAAGAAAAAAATAGTGCAGATGTGCTAATTGCCTTACATAAAGGCCTTTTATGTAAACTATCAAATCTATCTATAGTTATTTGGGGCAAAAAGTGCAACAATTTATTAACATAATAAAGAAAGCTATCTAAAGTGCTGGTATTTTAAAGAAATTGTTCAGCCAGAAATTTACATTATCTGACAGTTTACTTACCCTTCGGTCATCCAAGATGTAGATGAGTTCTATTTATTTATTTATTTGTTTGTTTGTTTGCTTGCTTGTTTATTATTTTTCTCCCATCACTGAAACAGGTTTGATTTTTTGCAGAAATTTAGCATTACATCACATCATATTTTAACCAGAAACAAGAGTTTAATGTTAAAACACTTTAATGATGGAATTGTTTCTTAAAAATGCAAAACTTTACACTTCACAAGATGTTAATTATGAGTACAATTAGGGTGAGTACATTTTCAGGCAGTTCATATTTTTGGGTGAACTATTCCTGTTCCTCTCATTGACACAAAAGCAGTTCCTTTTGTATTTTTATGCTTAGCATAACGGAATTAGTTTAACCAAACTCTGTTGAAGTTAATTGTGAGCCAAGTGTGTTCTATGATGTTCATTTCAGATAAGATGCTGTTAAACGGTCAACTACCTAAGGTTTTGGAACAAATCAAAGGTCAATTCTCTCTTTTTTTGTTGTTATAAACATTCGTTCTCCACAGAAGTTGGCTACTTCTTCCCCTTCTGTGATTCTGTCGCTACCTCTATCAATACAACAAAAGTAACACTTATGTCTAAAGTATCAGATGCTTCCATTTCCCTTCAAACCTAGATATTTCAGGAAGGGATGTATTTTTGTACCTGACTTTGTTGCCTCACCACTTCTAAAACTAGGTCTTTTTACCCAGACACTCACTCAAAACAAAAACTGTTGTTCTCTCAGGCAGGAAAGACACAAAGAAGTACAATCTCTTCTCTATAAGCCTCAAGTCACAACCTATTCTTATAAATCCCCCCTTCAAGCTTGTTCATATCCCCCTGAGTCCCAGAGTTCTCCATCTACAGTCTGCTCTTCGCTGCCTATCAGTCGATGCACTGTGTCTTTAAGTTCGGGACATGCATTACGTGGACTATAATAACTGCAATTTCCCTTGCACAAAATGTTCTTTTCTATGACTGCTTCAAGCACTATTTCACTTGTCAGCTGGGCTGATATCTTCAAGCAATTCTTTCAGAATCCTGTTGCCAAAGCGTTTTTAGCCATCAATATAATTAGACAGAGCAAGAGCACAAAAAGGAGCCAAGGGACTGTGGGAAATATGAGCTGGGTACAATGATGGGGATGGTCTGTAGCTCGGAAGATGTAGAACTTGATAGAAAAGTTATAATTAAAATGAATTTCAGCACATTTGCCTTACAGACTAAGCTTTAATTTAATTTAACTCATTCCCTAGTGAGAAAACTGAGATAAAATTAATTAGTTTTTCCCCCCATCCTTTTATTTTATATGTAACCTATATAATTCTATATTCATTACTTTGTTCATCCTATGCATAATCTTCTGCACCTGAAAATTATATTTAATAGTGTCTCATTGTATGTCTATAACCACAAATCAATGATGCGGTCATCGAAATTACCTGTTATAATGTTCACATAAAAAAAATATATATATATATATATTATTTATTTTTGCTTTGCTTTGTTTTCTTTTGTTTTGTTACCAAGCCAACAGGAGTGTTTTAAAAAATTATAATAATACATAAATAACTATCAATATAAATGTCAAGATAAATTAGCTTTAATTTTGCTATTAATTTATTCATTCATGGATCTTCTGCAAGTGAAATGGATTCCATAAAATTATGTTATAATATTCGCATGTAGAAAAGACCTTTTGTTTATTTAGTTTTGTTTTTCTAGGTAATTTGTTAGTTACCAAGGCGACAAAATGAATATTCATTTATTCATATATTTGAAAGATTTGAGAACTTAATTTTGTATTTGCTTTTAATTTAATATTCTTTTAAGCTATTTTGATCTCATAACTAGAACATTTAAAAAGAACAGGGGGGGAAAGTTTACAAAACGTCAATGTGACAAGCTATGTCCTCAAGTTACATAGGACCTAGGACATTTCTCTTAAAGAAAAATTAACTCAAACTTGCCTTGACAATATATTTAGAATGGCCCTGAGGGTTTGTGTGTCCTCTGCTGTCTCACAGACTGTCCTCTGCTCACCTTTATGCCATGAACAAGCATTGTATTTTGTTAAACTTGTATAGAAGTTTATGTAAAAATTCCTTTGAAAACTACTAATCAGCCTGTATTTCACAGCTGTAAACATGATTTGCTACTTGCTGTTTAAAGGAGATTTAGAGGAGGTGCTTTCTCATTCTATAAAGAGAATTTTAATGGTCTTACTCAGCCACAAACACACAGTCTGCAATTAATTACAGCGTTTAAGATAAATGACAGACACAGGGCATACAGTATTGAAGTTCTAGGTCACCCTGGTCCTTTTATTACCTTGTGCCTGGAGTACACCTGGTGTATTCAGCCAAACCATGAATGATAAAACTCTGATTGGGTACTTTGGGCACATTTTCGTTATTACAGTGAACAAAGTGGATTCTCCGTGAGAGCTAGAAATGCTAGCTGTGAGATTTGTTCATCTTTCTAGTCAGTCTGAACCATGCCAAGAGTCGTTACACTCATTTATTCAGTATCCTCTCCTGCACATAATGAACTCTTTCTACTGGACCCCAGTAAAGACGCTAGATAAACTTTTGAAATAAATTGGCTACTTCATGATTTTGTAGCTGTGAAATGGCTCTCTGAAATTTATAGATCGGACCAACATAAAGGTGGACTCACACTACAGGAGTTTTAGGCTGATTTATCCCAGAATTTCCCCACCTGAGAATCGGAGAAAAATCTTGTTGAGGACCTCGATCGGTTCCGCAGATCATCTGGTAAAGCTGATTTCAGACTACAGGCGTTTGAAAGCACCTCGTGTGATTTTATGCAGCAGATCATCATTGGCGTTTCAGCAACTAATGTTTACTGTACATATGTTAGCTAGGGTGCTAGCAACTTTCTACACTCATCCGGAATGTTCAAAGATGAGGCCATTCATTTTTATCCTTCCGGTTGTGGTACGTTTTCGACACATAATACAGACAATTTGCAATTTGTACATAATTGCAAAACTTCCACATGCAGTTTCCTCCATCTCCACTATCCAACAGACCTGTACAGCAAATCTGGCATACATCAGCCTAAAACTGCTGTAGTGTGAACCCGGTTTCATGTGAGATGTTTACAGTTCCAACCTTGCACCTCCTGATCTGCTTGCACACAAATCGGTGCATCCCTCATCATATCAATAATGTTTGATATTTATTTTAAATCGGGATGATCAACATGAAATGAAATTTGTATAATGTAGAAATTTTATCTCTGTGTGAGATCAGGTGAGGTGGCATGATAATCCTAATAATATTTTGTTGTGTGTGATGCTCAATGATTTGCAAATCTTGTAGTGTGTGCATGCTCAAGATTTGAGGGTAGAAAATCTGCTAAGATTTGTGTCCTACAACCAGATTTCATAGCCATTTAGGATTTTAAAACTACTATTGTCTACTCCAGACTGTTATTCACAGGCACATTCTTATTTTGCTGTGAAGATTTCTTAGTAATCTAAGTACAGGGAGAAGCTAATGTCAGTCTGGTCAGCACCACTCGGAAACTGTACAATAACTGTCCATTGTCCAGCTTATGCTAGTAAAAACCCTCAGGACTCAAATCGGAGCATTATACAGTTCAGAGGGCTCATAAATGTCCATCGGTAATGAAACAAGATTTATTTCTTTCATTAGCTTACCTCCATGCTAATACAGTCTTGGACTCTTCTGTATCCAATAAGATTAAAATGATACCCGCTAGGTCAGTTTGATCTGACATCATAGGAGTTTGTTTGCTTTAAAGATCGAAATTAAAAGTGAGAACTGTGTGGCTTCTAGCTAATGTCTGTTTGTTAATGTAAAGTTAGCAAAATGCACTTTTAGCAAATAAACACATCTACAATATTTCCCTTGGAGCAAAAAATATTGATGAATAGTACACTAAACACAGATGTTTTTCCAATCAAATGCTCTCTAGAAAGAGAATGTATCCCTAATACCATCTACAACTGAGTAGCAAGTAGCAAACAAGGGATTTAGCTTATTGGCATATCTATGTTAGCTTTTGCTACATTATCTAGTTCTAAAAAGCATTGTTATCCATGAATAGCCTACTCCAAGTATTATATACATTATTAGTAACTATTTATGGTTTATAGCAATGACTTTATTACATAAAAAATAATAATAATGTTTCATTTATATAGGACTTTTCCCAGGCTCAAGGAAGCTTTACAAGGTATACCAAAACAACAAATAATCATTACAATGTTACCATCCAGTCACAGATAGTTACATATAACACAAACTAAGTAATAATAATAATAATCATACATATGGGACAAATACACAATGTTATTTAGTGATAGTTCTGATTAAAGTTTTGATTTATATTTGCTGAAAGTGTTAATTGTTCTGAGAGCCAATGGAGAGTAAGCTGACAGAAAAAGACCTGCCGTCATTGATGATAAGCGGAACCCTGGCACACAAAGTACAAATACTTTACAAACTAATGGTGCAAATGGTAACATCAGCAAAATTTTGCAGGCAAAAAAAGGTAAAAAGTTACACCCTCACACAAACATTCCCAAGCGTGTATAGTAGATTCCTACTGAAATGAACTGGGCCCGGTTCCCCAAAACGTTATTATCGCTAAGTAGTTCTTAACCTATTCCTTAACCTCTCTCTTAACCTTATGGCACAATTCCCGACACGTTCGTACGCTAAGTATATCTTCTGTAAGTCACACTTTGGTAAGGTTGGCCTGGACCATTCGTAAGCTCTCTCTTAGCGTTATTTGAGCTCAAGACGCTACTGTACAGCAGTCTTTAGAAATCAGCGCAGTGCAGTACAAGTCAAACTATGGTATGTTGACAATGTTGTGGCTCATTAATGATTTTATGTTATTTTTTAAGACTCATAATAAATTATGTTCGCAATGGATACAGGCCTATTTATGAAGTTGACTTTATGTGGTATCAGAACTAATATGGTGGTAATTAGCCTATGGCTTTTTCGTAATGTAATTAAAGTGAATTGGAAATAAATTTTTTGATAATTAAAATCTGGCAAACAATTTGGCTCTAAATGGCTAAGATCTATAAATGGGTAAGCCTGGTGGTGTCCAGTAAGGGACCAACTATAGCAGCGATCCAACGTGTCCTTGTATTGAATCAAAGACGGAGCCGGACGCGGAGCCGTTTAGTCCATGTAAATTTTTTTATTCGGCAAAACTTAAGCCCTTCTGACATTTTGCCTGACGTGGCTATATTAAAATAAAATTCGCCTCCCAAGACAACTCTTTATTTAGCTGCTGGACCTTCTCAGACCTGCGCTTGCCAGGCTAACGCGGTGGGATTTTGCTTTAAACCCTGAAGCCCAGCGCTAGGTGTTTTTTTTTTTTTTTTTTGCTACAGAGAGATTCATCAAGGTCTTGGGAGAGGGCTACGGCCTAATCAAGACCTCGGTGTGGAGGTGCGTCCACACTGTCACCAACGCCCTTCTGCGCCATGCCGGGGATTACATCCTGGTGGATGGCACATATCCCTATCGCCAATCCATCAGTGATTGATCAGCCGTAGGCTACTCATCGCGAAAGGGAGACGCGGCCATAAACGAGCAGGTTATAGTGGACCACAGGGGTGTGATCTCCGACCTGGTGGCAATGTCCACCAAAACTTCAACTTCCTCTGACGAGAGGCTTGGTGCCCTTTTTTACATTGCTTCCCCATCATATTCTGTATCTAACTCTCTCTCTTTGATCATTGTAGATAGGTTGCTTTTTATTTAAAACATAAACCAATTGCAATCAATACCGCATTAAACAGAAGTAACTGCAGCTGCTTGCCAATCAATTCTGATTGTAAAGTACCTTACCATTAATATAAAAGTGTATTATAAAGTAGCACAAGTGTCACAACGGGATAAGGAGGGTGGATGATTAGCGAGGGATACCCGGTTTGTCTAACCGTCATATCGTCTGAACATATTACTGACCATATGAGAATTTAATTTATAGTCTATATTCTACTGATATTCTACTTAAAATATGTTCAAATAAATGTTACTATAATAATTTGAGGAATATTTCATTTGCATAGAACGTGTTGTCTTGTATTGCACCTTTGCGTGAAGTGGAAAATCGATTCATGAGCAATCAACGCCAACTAATTCAGCACCCTCACTTTGGACAGCGCTCTTGTAACGTCGGACGTAAGAGGCACCGTGCTAAGAAGCTTCCTAAGGGACACTTCGGGGAACACACTTAGGAACATAAACAACTTTGGTAAGATATATCTTTCGAGGTCTTCTTAGCACGCTTAGAGCGAGCGTTATCGGGAAACCGGGCCCTGAGCAATTGTAAATGTGACAGTGCCTAAATAATAACTGCTTTGTCACAGTCCGTTCACATTCAGTTGATTAAGCCTTGTCTCCTGGTGTGATTCCGCCCATTTCCCATTTTGGGGACCCAAAAGCCATGAAAATGTGCAATCATTTAAAGAACAGCAGGGTGCTCGTATTTTGCTGGACTAAGTGTAGGGTGTGAAGCATAATTAGTATAGCCATATGCAAACACACCGCTTGTCCTAGCTGCTTTGAGCCAGTCATCGGATGCCATGTACTGCGCTGGAAATAATTGTGTCTCAATTGAGCTGTTTGCTTTTTTCAATCTACATAATCACTCACATCTACCATTACAACACACAAAACTGAAAGTACCAACTTTCAACAACTTTTTTTGTATGGTAAATTTGCACTTTTTGGGAATATCCCTATCAGGGTCACCACATAAAAGCTATTTTTTTTTCAGGGCACTGGTTCAGCTGTGGAATAAATTTGTCACATTGTGTATAATGAGGGTATCCTTAACCGAGACATAATGTAGGACACACAGGCACAGTGAGACCAAAAAATGATTTACAAGCCCACTTAGCAACTCTGGTTCTCCGTAAAGTGGACACACATGCTGTAAATTCTTACAAAATCATGACAGTCTCACTTTTTTTATGCTGCACTACGAACAAAACATCTTTGTTCTTCACCTCACACTCCACTTTCCCAAAACAGTTTAAAAAGCTATTGGAAGTCTTCAGACATTTTCTTATATACAACAGCATCACCGGCTGTTGATTACTGTGCGATCTTAATAGGTCTAGAACTCATCACAAATGACTGCAGTGCTTCACTACTGGGAACTCTGGGACCAATGTTGCATCTAAGAGCCCTTTTTCAAAGCAAAATGATTTCCCCCCTCTTCTTTCTTTCTTTTTAGAGATATATAGTAATTATGTTGAATATGCTGATGGATGTTTTCACGTTGTATTTATTCTCAGTGAATCTGGGTTTAAGGCACGTGTCCGTTTACTAACTGAGGATGTTGATTACTGTGATTTGGTGGAGTAATATCTACCTGCAGAATCATTCATCTGTGAAATTAATAATTTTCTTTTGTAATTACAGAACTCTTACGTTATACTCAAAGTCGGCTACACTGGTAGAGTATTTTCATTTTCAGGTTTATAGTGTGATTAATAATTGTTACTGTGTCATCACCCTAAAATATTGAGGGTGTGTTTACTGAACTAGTGTGCCATTTTATTTCAGCACAAAAATGTGCGTCTTATTCACTAGCCACCCACCATTAGATGCTATGCTTGTCAGTACAGTTATATGCCTCCCTTTTTCATGTAAATTGAGCTTGTTGTGTGCCTTATTAATAAAACTCAGTCACATTGTGGTTTTATCACCTGCAGAAAGTGGGTGGTAATGCTGGCACAAATCATTTTTAGTGAATTAAATTTAGCTTCATTGCAAGTTCAGCTCAATCCACATCTTTCATGACATTTGCAAAGGAAGTGTATGAGAACAGTATGTAAACATTGCAATACTCTTAGTGTCGTTTTAGTATTATTTACACTACCATTCAAAGGTTTTAGATCGGTAAGATTTTCCTATTTTAATATATTTGTAAATGCTATTTATTCCTGTGATGGTAAAGCCAAAAAAATTAAATGTTATTACACTTTTGTTCAAAAAGCAGTAGGCCTACTTTTAAAGGGGAAAAAAGTGCACAATACACTACTTTTGAATGCATTATTAGTTCTGTGCATAACAATGCGATTAATATCCCAGCACTATACAATAATTAAATAATTGCTATTTGTTATAATAATAAATAAGAAAAAGAAATAAGAAGAAATAAGAATTCTTGAGACTAAAATATATACATATTTTTGATAATCAACAATATGCCAGAAATGCTGTTGATTGAGTATAATTTATATTGAACCCATATATTCCATTATTGTTCATGAAAAAATGGGCTTATATCTCAATAACACGTTTTGAACACCAAGTATGGATTGACAATTAGTGAGAGCTGTCACGTTTATGCCGTTATTGATTTGTAGACTTGATCTTTCCACAGCTTAGAGCCAGTCCACAGTGCAGGATTTATTTTGGTGTCTAATAAATTGTTGCTGTGGGCCAGTTTCTCATGATTGAGACTTGCACTGCTTTTCTCCCCGTGTGGCAGTCTAGTAGTTAATTTGAAAAGGTATCAATAAAAGCTGAACAGAATGAGATATGCAGGGGAAAGTAACATGTATGAATGGAAGGTAGTCATTATATAGACGGACATTAAAGCATTGAAAAAATGACATTTAAATGTATGTTCTTGGCAAACACTCCTCTCTCTAAGTAGTGCACGCAAAATGGAAGCAATTACCAAAATCTTTAGCTCGATAAGATGTGAAAGATTACCATTCAATTCATGCTTTATTTGACGTTTATTGTCACTTACAGTAAGATTATGCTGACAGGTATGTTGAAGTCACACATTTGCAAGTCCCTTTCACTTGACTTGCATCAGGGCTTCAGCGCTATTTTAAAATAAATCTACTGAATAATAAAATTGAAAATACAAACAATATTAACAATTTCATTATAGAAAACTATGCAAAATATATGGCAAAATGAAAATAAAAAGAAATCATTTAATTAAATTTCTTTTTCACCATGACAATATTTTCTGAGCTCTAGTGACTGATGAACAGAAAATAAGTTTATTATTAAGAAGAACTGCTGAACATCACTTTTGAACAGGGTCATTTTTATAAATTCAACTATAATTTTCTCTTGTGGACAATATGTAAACATCTTTTATGAGAAATATGTTATTTAGGTTAGTAAATAACTACATGCATTTTGTATGATCCCTCTTAGGTAAAATAATTACAATTTAGCAGGTACTGCAATTTCACTACAATTGTCTGTGTGTAAATCTTTGCGTAAAAATTTATTTTTAAAAATGTTTAAATAATATATTTTACCCCCCCCCCCCCCAAACAAAATGTATTCGTGTTTGCTTCATATGACTTTGAAATAATAATAATAATAATAAAAAAATATACATTTATATATTTTTTTCAATAAAATAAAAATAATTTTAAAAATACAATAATGAAATTATAAACATATAAAATGTATATGTCAGTCAGTTATCCCAAATAATCTTAGCTATGTTAACCACAATAATATTATAACTCTATCTGTGTCTTTATTGTCTCTTTGGTGCCTAATTTTAACATTGAGAAAAAAAACAACCTTTAAGCAATCAAATTTTTCCAGAGATGGCGTAATTTACATTCCAGACTAGATATTAATACAGTTATGTAATGGTGTGACTTAAGCTACATGGAAGATCTCTTTATGCCGATTTTTCATATCACTGGGTAGAGAGTTGCCTTTTAGAACATTTAGCTGAAAAAGAAATAATGCATTACAGAAATAATGTTCATTCAAACGTCGTCTGTTCACAAAAACATATATAATCCTCTTTATTTGTTTAGGTTTTTTCACATTAAATAATAGTTAATCTGTCATTATCCTGAGCTAACTGTACATTTTCTTTGTGTGTGAATGATATACTCTAAGATTTTTGTAAATGTCAGTTATTGAAGTGCCTAAAGCTCAAAATATTAGGTTTTCTTCTTCATATGATAAGAAAAATTGCATAGCAAGCCTCATGACGCTAAGTCTATGGAATGTATATGCAATAAAAAGTTGTTGCTGTTTTTTTTTTTTCTTCTTCAGAGAGAGCAGCAGTGGCTGTAGTTTATCTGTGAGTCTCGCTCTCTCTCTGTTCGGAATGGAATGCAAATATTCATTCAGCATTTTGGCGAAAAAGCTCACTAAGCATATACTTGCTTTTTCCTCTCAGAAATGGCGGCGTCTGAAGAATTTAGAATTTCACACCTAAGAGAGTGTGACAGGAACGAACTATTGTGAACATACGCTGCATTATTTTGTCTACACTCTTGTGTTGATGTGACCTTCCTTTAAAGAATATTGGATTAATTCAGAGAGCAGTCTTAAGGATTACTTTATCTGTTAATTAGTGTCTGTTATTCTTCAAATCATTCAACAATTATTAAATAGCATTACTCTTTCATTACCTGTCATCTGTTTGTTTATGTGTACTGTATGTATGTGTGTATTTATTTCACACTTTAGTTTAGGGACCAATTCTCACCTCAATAAACTCCTAATTTGCTGCTTATTAATAGTAAGGTAGTAGTTAAGTTTAGTTATGGGGTAGGATTAAGGGAGCTAAACTATGGTCAAGCAGAATAAGGCTTTATATGTCATAAACAGCCAAATTGCTAGTAATATGCATTATAATAAGAATCTAATTAATACTGAGAATTGGTCCCCAAACTAAATTGTTTCCACTTTTTCTTTAGCATTACCGATTCCTAAAAACACGTTAACGATAACAATACTCTGTTTAAAACATTTAGATTGTTAGCTGTCAAATTAAAAACCAGCCAGTAAAAGGCTGAAAGATCAGTAATGATTCTTGGCTCATTCTGAGTCATGCAGTACATAATGCATAAGTTCAGGAAGTGCATAAATAATCCAAATGTAGTTGTCTGATGATTCAGTCCATGACTCAGACTCATGATGCTTTGTTCAATTCAGATTGATTGTCCAACTCGTTTCATTCATTTCAGTGAATTGGTTTGATTCAGTAAAAAATAACTGTGCAAGTCTAGCAGTTTGATCACAATTTGGATTGCATGTTAGAAGTTGGCAAATTAATAATCATATAAATATTAATGTTATATTATTATCATTATTATTATACAGTATGCCATTGCAGTTGCAGACTCTTTAACTGTTTTCATGTCCTCAAGCTAAGGGAAATTGGACAAGGCAAGCTGGTGTGAAAAGGCTGGGAAAATGAAAAATAGTTGAATTATTGTCATCTGATATAGATGTACTGTATTTGACAGTTCTACTGTGCCCTTGAGGTGAAAGTAAAAAACGATGTACGGAGTGTGGAAGTAAGCATTGTTGTTGTTTTTTTGTTTTATGTGAAAGAGTTTTGATATAAACTAACTCTCAGGTGAAAGGTCTTTTCCTTTCTGTTTTATAGAATAATAAGTCATTTTCATTCTCTCTGGTGTCAAAGCAGTGCAGATATCACAGTATCACTAGGAGAGAACACTGTCGTTCTGGTATTTTAAACATGGTATCTGTGCACAAATTTAATAATGACAGATTCCCTCTAGACCTTACCATTAAAATTCATTCTTTACTTTTCCATATTTTTTAAAAGAAGTTCTGTAAAGCTGCATTTAATCATTACAATTTAAAATAACTATTTTCTGTATTGATATACAGCATTCATTTGTAAAATTATAAATGTCTTGACTGTCACTTTTGATTACTTCAGTGTGTCCTTACTAAATATAAATATCCATTTCTTGAGAAAAAAAAAGACCACTTACTTTTGAATGGAACTCGATTATTTTACAATTAACCAAACACCTTAAATTAATATCAAATAGCATGACTATATGATCACTAACTAATTTCCTGCCTCTATATACAGTATTATTTTTTTATTATTATTTAATTAATTTATGCATTTAGTAGACACTTTTATCTAAAGCAACTTACAGTGGATTCAGGTTATATATATATATATATATTTTATATATATATATATATATATATATTTTTTTTTTTTTTTTTTTTTTTTTTTTACCAGCATGTATGTTCCCTGGGAATTGAACCCACAACCTTTCATGCTGCTAATGCAATGCTTTACCACTGAACCACAGGAAAAGAGTATGCAGGAAAGTCTTAAATATATATTTAGAATTTTACATATTATGTAAAACTGTGTAGTCATACCTGCAGGTATGACGTCAGCTACAACACTTCAGTCACATCTGCTTTCATTAAAATTGTGTGAGTCCTATGTATTGGTTAAAAATCAACAACAGAGTAAATGCATTTGCATTTTAATGAGGGAAAGCCAAAGCATTTGTTATGTTTGTTCGGTGGCAGGCCAGAAGAATTGACAAGCTTCGAAAAACGTTGAGTTCATGGTGAATAGCACATTAATCATTGTGACTGGGCTTCCATTACAGCGAGTGGTCTGGAAGTAGCGTTCCACTTCATTATCCGTGAGGCACAATGCACTGTCATAATAGGACGAAGAGAAGCGTGAAGACTTCAGTCAGAGGAAGCCATCAACTGCCTCATCTCATTCCCAACAATCTGTGTGGGGGTTTATAGTCCCACACGCAACATGACTGCTATATCAACTTCATGGGTGGTAGAGGAGCTTCAGATGGAGACTGCCAGTTTATTTATATGATTTACTTGATTTGTGAGGGAAAAAGTCATGACATTATACTAATATAGACAGGGAAAGAATTAGGACAGGATGCTGTCATAGTATCTCATAAACGGAGGATATTCATCATTGCACTCTTAAAAATTGAGGTTATGAAGTCAAAAGGGTTTTAAAATGCACTTTTTTGTAGGATTTAGTTTTTTGTATTTACTCTCTCTCTCTCTCTCTCTCTCTCTCTCTCTCTCTCTCTATATATATATATATATATATATATATACAGTATATAAGTGTGTGTGTGTTTGTGTATGTAAATGGTTTGTTTTGCATTATGTAAATATAGATAGATAGATAGATAGATATTTCTTTTGTGGAAATATCAGGCTATTCATATTATTATATTTAATATTGTATTTTTTATGCATTTTTGGACCTAAAGCGTTTGTGCATTTCTGTAAGGGGATTTTGTAGGAGAACTGCATGTGACATTATCCAAATGGGAACAGTGTGTTTTTGAACACCATGTGGCATTTCAAGCATTTAATTACTGTAACTTCACATAACTCCATCATTAACTAGGGAGCAAAATGCACCCACCAAAAACATGGCAGGATTGGCTTGAAACAGACCATGGTACTGTAATTCCTCATCTTGGGCTCGTTTGCAACTTTTCATTCACATCCGCTGTATTTGAAGCCAGGCTTCAGCTGAAGTTAAACTTTTAATCTAGTAAAGACTGCGTTAACAACATACAAACAATTAAAAAATATTGCCAGTTTGCCAAGTTGCAAATGTGCTATACCGGTTAATGAATGCAGGGATAATTGCGAGTGCCATTTTGAAGTTATTTTCTTGACTAGCAATACGAATTTTGAGTAGAAATTATTTATTATGACTCCAAAATGCATCAGAAGTTTTGAGGGATGATTTCACCACGGAAGTGGGAAAGCACAGTTGTGTGGCTTGAACAAAAGTTAATTGAGCAATCAATGTGTTTTTAATGAATGGCTGCCTCCATTTATATCATAATTTATCTCTCGATGCACCAAGGTGACTTGCTCGGTGTCCTTGTGGTGAACACGGACCGGTGTTTTCAAGCGTCGTCGACACAGTCTACTGCTAATCTGATTGAGGACCAGGACTTTGACCACAGGCCATTTCCGTACCACTGGAGAGACCCGTTTACTGATCTAGACAGCGTCTAATGGGTTGCTTTAAATAGACGGTGTCCTAAAACTGGTCCTGGGCAGCCCCTACGGGTCTCTGTACTGATATTCTGACAATAATAGATGACAGCTGTAGTGTTACAGCAATTAAAGTGGTGCATTTGTGGCCAGAGTGGATTTTCTGCTTCCTGTGCCACATTCGTTTTCACCAGGAGTCTAATGTCCTGGTATTTCAAGCATTGCCTTATGTTACATTTGCCTTCTATTTGGAAAACAAATCACTTTCAGAATAAGTTGTCATGGTAACAGGAATGGTTGGCAGGGTCATCACTCCAAGGGCATGGTGTTATGAGAGAAAAAAATAATAATAATGGCACAGTAGATGATCCTTAATGTCCTTGACTATTAAATCAAATCACTCCAATAATAGGCAGGTAAGTGCAATGCAATTTTACTCTGTTGGTGGCCTCACTCTTCACTTTCCCGTTTTCATTAATATTTGCATTATTCTTCCCCAATTGCTTGTTTTTCTCTTACCTAAGGCTAAAGCGGAGACGAAAAAGGCCTGCACCTCCAAGAAAGCCCAGTACTATTGACTGAGCAGTCATCCTTGTCATGGAGGTTGACGTTTTTTCGGCGTGAAAGCAGAGTGAGTGATCAGAACCCATGATTAGACTGTGATATCTGTGAGAAACATGCTGTTTTCAGCAGTGACTTATTCCTATACATAGCTGCAAATTAGCCTCCAAGGTAATGCTCCATGGCAATTTATTTATGTAACGCTCTAACTATACAGTATTAGTGCAGAGTGATGGACTTCTGAAATGAGGAAGTTATCTCTCTCTTTATTCTTTGTGTGTGTGTGTGTGTGTGTGTATGAGAGAGTGTGTGAGAGACAGAGAGAGAGAGAGAGAGAGAGAGAGAGAGGTTTGTTAGGCTCCATGGGGAGTTTTGCACTGTAGTGGCTGAGGCTTATAGGTCAAAGATGATTAAAGTTCGGGATGCCCCATACCGTTCAGTCCAGTTCATGTTCTAGTTCCAGTTCCAACAATTACCAGGTTAAGAGATAATGAAACGGTATTTATCTTAAACTATACAATAAGCAATCAATCAGTCTATATATATATATATATATATATATATATATATATATATATATATATATATATATATATATATATATATATATATATATATATATATATATATATATATATATATACATATATATATATATAGATATACTAGTGCTGTCAAAATTAATTCGATTCGATTAATTAATTTGAAATATTTAACGCGTTAAAAAGAAATATTGCAATTAACGCGGTTGCAGTTTTTTTAATTTCCGGTTGTGGCCTATGTGTGTTCAACGTGCAAAGAAATATGGATAAGACCAAGGAAGGACTTTTAGACGGAAAGTTTCAGTATAAAACTCTGCCGGATTACTCTTCAGTCTGCCACAAGAAACATTACTCTTCATTCAGTCTGCCACAAGAAACAGCAACATTAAAATCATGAACTCAAATGTCATTGTTTAAAAAAAAAAAAAAAAAAACAATGACTGTTGTAACAGTGCGTAAATCAGACCTTTCTGTAACGCTAACGTTAATAAGCTTAAACGAAAATAACTAAATAATTGTGTAGTGGAGTATATTTTGTACACAGTGCCGCGAACTGTCAATCACTCCTGTGCGCGTGCATCACTGTCCTCCTCAGCTGCAGCAACTTGCGCTCTCTCTCTTCATCAAGCTTTAAAACAAAAAGGGGACAAAAAGATCATATTGTCTTTGTGCATAGGCTATACATTATTTAGATAAATGAATATCTAAATTTGTGCCATGCCGTCTACGGTATTTTTTTAGAACTTAGAAAAAAGATGCTGCAGCCAATGAGCAGCCAGCGGGGGCTGCAGGACGACTCAACCTCCGCAGACAGTTTTTAATGTTTATCAGACAATAAATACTCAAGATTTTGCTTTAGTATATTTTTCGGGACAATTAGGGCCAGATTCGGGAGTCAGGACAACAGTTTAGATTTCGGGACTGTCCCGAATTTTGCGGTGCGTACCGGCCCACTTAAAGCACTGGCAATGACTATACTTTGGAATTTTTTTGCAGTCCACTTAGAATTCAACATGGAAATCATTTTTTTTTTTATTGGCATTGATTGTTTTGAAATTCAAAGGGCACTTACATGCCTGTGTTTTTATTTCTGTAATAAATATGGCTTTCAAGCCAACAGTTAATTTGGAGGATATTGATGGTTTATTGCAGGTATGTTGTTTACATGAGAAAATCTGTGTTACAAGTTAAACAAAAATTCCAATAAACAATCATATTTTGAATTTAAATAGTTTCTTTGTCTTGAGTTTACATTAATTATTTACATTTTGCATTTACATATCCAAAATGTTTCAGTCTTTTAATTGCGATTAATCGCGATTAATTTAAAAAAATTGTGCGATTAATTAGTTAATTTTTTTTAATCGATTGACAGCACTAATATATATATATATATATATATATACACAAAGAATAATATAAAGAATAATCCCATGTATTCTTCCATGATACATGATATCCCTGTCTCTGCCCCCACACTCCAGATGAAACGAACACTGATTTGGTGTGTGTTGATACTCTATGTTCATCCTTTATATGTACAGAAATCCATATTGATACGTGTACGCAGACTTGGCTAACGTTGCATATATTTTTTCTGCCGTTTTCTCTAGCAATCATTGCACATTGCTGGAGAGTAAAAGCACTCTGGAGTCATACAGGCTCTATATTAGATTCTGAAATCTGAATAACCTAGATGGCAGTGTAAAGAGCTGACGTCAAGCAAGGACATCTTTCAGCAAGTAATCTATTCTGATCATCTAATTAAACTAGAATGTACCTTGGCTGAATGCATGAGATATATATATATATATATATATATATATATATATATATATATATATATATATATATATATATATATATATATATATATAGGTAGTTGACGTATCTATGGTGTGATGGAAATAAAATAAAAAAACTCTAACATTGAAGATAAACTTCTCTCAAACTATTTGTAATTATAAAAATGAAGATACATTTTTTTCTCATTATTTGTATGTTTGGTTCCCTTTCAAGAACTTGAGCTGCGTCAAAACTCTATGGTAACACCCCCAGTGTGACCACACTCTGAAATATATGTGTAATCAGTCCAATGTAAGGGCGAGATAAAAGCTTGTGAGGTGGAAACCAGCATCAGCTTTCTGTCATTCAGCAAGTGCTCTGTGTGTGTCAGTCGCAATTTATGTTCTGTGAGTCTTATGTTGTCTGTCAAAGTAGCATAATCAGCACATATAAGTTTAATATGTCTAAAAAGGCTGAGGGTAAAACCAAGCATTTAATGGGCGAAAGCAGATCATGTTACAGATTGTGTATTTCTCCCTACCCACACTACATCACAAGCGGAGATACACACAGTCTGTGCGTGGTCTGCTTGGGAGTGAAGCATGTGGAGTTGGCTCTCGAGGGAGCGTGGCGTCATCTTTAAAGGCTCTGGTCTTGCACTTCAAGCCACTGTGAACCACTTCAGTGCTGGTGGGCAAGGGTTACACAGCAGCAGGTCAGGTTGGTGCATGTCTGCACAAAATGGCTGTGTTGCAGGCATACCAAGCCGACTTGCTTAAAGAGCTAGATAAAGGAGAAGAAGTACAAGCACATGATATATTAAAGCTGAAGAGAACCGCTGATTTATGGTTGACCCTGTCTGATATGAAGGAGAAAATGACCTTTCTTTTGGACAGATACCAGGAGGCACATTTTAGAGTGGCCTTTTATTGTAGCCAGCAAAAGGCACACGTGTGCAAAAATCATGCTGTCTAATCAGCATCTTGATATGCCACACCTGTGAGGTGGATGGATTATCTCTGCAAAGGAGGAGTGCTCACAAACACAGATTTAGACAGATTTGTGAACAATATTTGAGAGAAATAGGCCTTTTGTGTACATAGAAAAAGTCTTATATCTTAGAGTTCAGGTCATGAAAAATGGCGGCAAAAACAAATGTATATATATAAAATATGTTTTTCTGAATTATTTCTAAAGAGTGGATTCATGATTGCTGTAAAATCTTCTTTGCCTTTCCAGGAATAAATTAAGATGTTAGAATTTCTAAAATTGTAAGTTATAATATTATTTCACAATATTACTTCTTTTGAGAACATGTAAACATCTTAATTATTAAAATTAATTTCATTATATAATATTTGTGTTCAATGTTTTTACATAAAGTATTAGTAGTAGCAGTATTCAGAATTTTACACAGATTATCTCCCTTAGTTGTGGTGTCATCTCAACAATTATTCAAGACGGCACAGACACTATTGGAAGAGATCTGAACTAGATGATGACATCCATCTTCCAGTTAAAATGACTGTTATTGTCCTTTTGAATTACTTACAAACTATTTTCCTGTTTGAAACTGTAAAGCTGCTTTCATATAATCAGTATTGTATAATGCACTAGTTAAAAAAAGTGTTAGGAAAACAATAATAGATAAATTAGTAAATTTGTGCTATGGCAAGGTATTCATTCATTCATTCATTTTCTAGTTTCATTAGTGTTTTTATTCACTTTCAAAGCATTTTCACTTAAAGCTAATGTAATAGGACTAGGAACTGAGATTCATGCTGCTGTTTCTCATCTGGAGGCTCACTGTCCTCCATCTGTCACTGTTTTCATTCTCAGATAAGGTATAACCATAAAAAAAATGAATTCACTCTTGTATCACTCTCACGATTCTATCCCATCTGTCTCATCACCGTCTCAAAGCTTACTGCATGTAGACTGGCTACGGGAAGTACAGTGATTTTCAATGCACACGTTACGGTAATATTCCACCTGACTAACATTTATAACCAGTGAAAACCCTGCTGTTTGCTCCTCCACTGTGCCACGAGAATTAATATCAGCCTCATTTTGATAAGCAGAGCATATCAAACAACAGATGCATTGTTGGTTAAACACAGCTGCACCTACAGTGCAGAAGATGACACATTTCTCACAGACATCTGCCTGTCTCTAAGTTCAATGCAAATTCACTCAGAAATAAAGCCTTGTTCTCTAAATTGTTTCTTTGTTGCAAGGACAACAATACGCAATTTTACAATTCACCTTTTTTTATAAAGATTATCATCTGAGTGCCATTATAATCCTGGGACCTATCAGTGGTACTTTACAAGAAAATGATAAGCAGTCTGTTTAACCACAATTAACATTAAATTGAGTTTTTTAATTACTTTTAAGGGCATTTGGCCCTTATCTCTGCACTGATTGGTATGTCTTAAGGTTTTTTTATGTATTTTTGTTTTGTTTTTTCAGTGGATATCAGCAAGTCTTTTGCATAGTGAGATTAGTTCTTGGTCAAGCGTCTTTTCTCTTAAAGAGCAATTCTTTTTCTTTGTCTTCTACCTTTTGACTTTTGTGAATGTCAGTTGCTTTGTATATGCGAATATGGGCAGGGAACGATAAAGACATTGCATCGAATGGACTTTTCAAACATGTTTATAAAAGCTTTTTGATGACAAGTAAATAGCGGTAAATTGCATTTTGAGTGATTGTTTGTCTTTGTTTTGAATTCTGGCTGGATAATGTGTGCCTATTTGAATGGCAAGAAAATTACTTTAAAATATGCTTGTGGGGATATTGTATGTCTCTCAAGATACCTGGTCGATCATTATTTTTGCTGCCAAATATAATTTGACAAAATAAGAACAAGTTAAAACTCATTTTCTCCCAAACTTTGGCATGCGTGACTTTATGTCTAAAAGGAAAAAAATGAACATTGTTGACTTTTTCAGCCATTGTTATCTGCTATAATTCTATGCACTGTTGTCCATGGGACATTTTTCTGTATAAGTAATAAGGGGAAATAGATTTGAACAACACAGCTATATTATTTTCATGCCTATGAAACTGATGCCTGCTTTGTGTGGACAGGTTAAAAATGCTGACATACCGGTGGGAAAAATCACAGTATCAGCCCACATCTTTAACACAACCCATCATTGTCTAGCTCACAAACACACACTATCGTTATTGGTGCTAGCTCTTAATGTTTTACTTTCATCAGCATTGTTTAGTGCTTACTTAAGAGCATTTTAAGATAAAGAACACACATTTTTCAAATGCATGTTTGTTTACATATCTTAAAATCTTAAATCATTCTGGTTTTCTGGTCACTGGAACAGTGTAGGTTGGTTTAAAGGGATAGTTCACTCCAGAGTATACATTTGCTGAAAATTTACTCACCTTCAGATTTGGAGAAATTCAGCATTACATCACTTTCTCACCAATGGCTCCTCTGCAGTGAATGGGTACCGTCAGAATGAGAGTCCAAACAGATTTTAAAAAAAATCACAATAATCCACACGACTCTAGTTCATCGATTAAAGTCTTATAAAGTATAAAAAGCTGCCTATTTGTAAGAAACAAAGGCTTTTTTTTAACTTTTAACCTTTGCTTATGTCCAAAACATGACTTAAATCATAATAATGCTTGATCTATGGAAAATTCTATAATACTCTATGGAATTCTAGCTCTGCATTCCTCTTGCAAATATCTGTGATGGACTGGGCTTCCATCCATATCTAAAAAGCCACAGAGGACACACACACACACAATAAGGGGGATGAACAGTGGGTTGCTGTTGACTTCAATCGATCACAAATTTATTACAGATAACATCTGTAAGCCTTTTTTGTATCTCATAGCTTCTACACCTACAGCTACTGAAACTATAACAATCATATTGACCCACAGTGCTGATAACTTTTTTCTACTGAAAATGTGTAACTTGTAGAATTATATCCTATGAACTATATATATATATATATATATATATATATATATATATATATATATATATATATATATATATATATATATATATATATATATAAAGTCATTATAATTATAAATTGTATTTTTATAAATCTGATAGATCCAATACTATAAAAAAAATAAAAAAATAATCTGCCTTCATGTCATTGACCCATCAGGAAAGAGGAGAGAAAAATATGCCAGTTCCCATCCTCCAATCAGATTAAAGCTGTTCTTAATAGTGGCATCAGTCACTTTTTTTTTCAGCATGGTGACAGGTAATAGACATGCTTTGACAAGATCTTTTTTTCAATCTTCACTTTGATCCACTGCCACTGAGATGAATGTTTATGCTAACGGATAGCTCTCTCCAGGTATTATAGACCTCCTTGACACTGATATCACCACATCAGGTTATTCTGTCCCTTCTTTTCACAACTCAGTGGTGGCAGCAATGAGATCATTCCCAGCAGTGTTGACGAAGTGCAAAGTGGAAGCAACACATTTCATTTTGAGAGTCCTGAAGCTTCAAGCTCTAGCAGAACATGCCTTCATCTTTTCTTATGAGGTTCTGGCCTCTATTAGCCTTCACTGCCATCGGGTGCTGTGTGGTTTTCTGTGGAACTTTAGCCAACTTCAGTTTGCTTCTGGAACAAATTACTGTGCATTCATTCACAGGGTTTGGTGAAAGCATGCACTACTATATGGTAAAATGGGCCGCATCCACAATAATTGGCTTTGAACGCTTGACGAGTCTGACCACTGGCAGTGGATTTTCATTTCCTTCAAGTGGAGCATGAGAAACACATTGAACTAGCCCTAGTGTTTAAAGGAACAGACCACATGCCCTAGCCTCTCATTTCAATGGGGACTGGGGCTGTCAAGCTTCAAATACAGGGTGTAAATGCACAGTTCACACAAAAATTGTGTTCTTTACTCGTCCTTATGTTGATCAAAGCTTTTATGACTTCTTTATTCTGTAGAATTCTGTAGATCATTATTTGAAGAATATCCTGGTCACTCATATTTCCTTGTAAATGGGGACTGGGTCTGACATGCTTCAAAAGCAGGGTTTAATAGAACAAACCACACACAAAAAAAGCTGTCATTGATTTACCCTTATGTTGTCCCAAGCCTAAATGACATTCTTCTTTAGAATATAATATAATGAAAGTCAATGGGGACTGGGG
The DNA here is from genome assembly GCF_003368295.1 of Carassius auratus. Taxonomy (NCBI): domain Eukaryota; kingdom Metazoa; phylum Chordata; class Actinopteri; order Cypriniformes; family Cyprinidae; genus Carassius; species Carassius auratus. The sequence continues at coordinate 8,328,826 of NC_039277.1, read as the reverse complement.
CTTTCGAGCCAGTTGTTTTCATTTATTTTAGAATTGTAGGACTCATTTATTTTATTTATATAATTTTTGTAGCCCCATTCCCCATTATCTTTCATTATTTGGAAAAGAACAGCCTTTAAATAATATATTTCACGTTTTCTTTTGTGAAAGAAAGTCATACAGGCTTGAAAAATCATGATGGTGAGAAAATAATGATAATTACAATGATAATCAATTCTAGGTGCACTATGCCTTTAAAATCGTTCATCCTTCATGGAGACTGTTTCAAAATTCGGTGTATATTTTTTTCTCCAAGCATAATTGTGTATAAACAAAACGGTAGAAGTATAAAAGACAAACAAACTGAAATTACTTAACCATTTAAAAACACAAAACAAAAAGGATTTTTATGACCAACAAATTGCATGCTCCGTGAAAACAAACTCACCTGCTTCTGTTTAATATGCAATAAACAGCCTTGTGCATTTCAATTAGCTAAGGGTAGAGGGGCTGTTCGAGTTTGAGTTTGTTATTTTACTCTTCACAGATAATCAATAGTGTCATCACACTGTGAACTTTAATCTTGATTTTCTAGCCATTGGCTTTTCCGTTAGCTAGAATGCGCTCTGGACCTTTAATTCTACTGATGTTATTAGTGCCTTTATTAGTCTGTGATCATTTAGCTGTAGAGGTGTTCATATAGATGTAAAATCAATGAAATTTAGTAATTAATCAAAATAAGAGGCTCAGGGAGTGGGTGTTATGCATATGTGCACATCCCATAATTACAGCTGATGTAGTGTATGTATATATAGGCTATAATGAGGGTGTTATGTAAGTGGATGCACTGTGGGCCTGTCCAGCTCTTCTGCACATTATCTGATGTGTCTCACAACACTGAAATATGAGAAAAAGTGAATGTCTGGCAGCCCTTTACATTGCGAGTTGAATGTATTATCATATACTCCACAGATGCCTGTCAGTGGCAGTTAAAGGTGCTGTAAGCATGTTTTTTTTTATTTATTTTTTTATATACTATTCATAAAATATCTCCACTTCCTCACAGATATCACCAAAATAGGTCTCCTGAGAAAACACGTCAGTCCCTGTGACAGCTACAGGTTCTCTAGACAGCTAAAAAAGAAAGGTAGCCGATCTGAAATGTCCTCTCCCTCTGATTTGTTTCATTGGGTCTGTCTTGGAGGGTGGGATTTTAGAGAAAGATCGTGTCATCTATATCAGTGGCCAAGTCTGGTGGAAGTTCAGTAGCTAAAAAAAGTTAAAGGGGGGGTGAAATGCTCGTTTTCACTCAATATCCTGTTAATCTTGAGTACCTATAGAGTACTGGATCCTTCATAACTCCAAAAAGTCTTTAGTTTTATTATGTTTATAAGAGAAAGATAGTCTGTACCGTTTTTTTCCCGGAAAAACACGAGTGGCTGGAGGCGTGACGTGTGGGCGGAGCTAAAGAGTAGGCTTTTGCGTTGAGAGCATCTGGAAACTGTGACATTACCGTGAGGAAAAAACATCATCCAAAACAAACCATGGCTTACAGTCAGATTCAGCGTATATTTATGATCCAGAATCAGATCCAGAGGCTGAAATTGAACAAGAGCAGCATCAGCAACGACGTCTCTATGTGGTGTGTATTGAAACTGTATATATTTGCTTAGCGGTTTTGGAAAATGACTAAGTTACACTTTATGTCGAATTTTTTTGTGTACATGGGGAAAGTGCAGTTTGATGACAACATCGTATGTTGTTTACTTGATGTTCTTACACGCTGATAGTTAAGTTAATAACACAGAGATATTTGAAGCAGTTTTACTCACCGCATGCGGTTCCAACACACGATCGTGACCCTTTTTCGTTGGGACTGCATTATCCTTAAAGGGACAATAAGTAACTTTTTAGGTATTTTATTATCTAAAATCAATATTTTTATTCATAAATATGCCCTCAATGGTGTACAAATACCTATGCCAATGTTTAAACTAATCCTATTAAATGAAGAATTTATTATCTTTATATACATGGGACGGGTAGGTTGACGGAGGCTTCCATGTAGTTCCGCCATCTTGCAAAACTATAATAGCAGAGAGGGAAAAAAAGTACTAAGCCAACGCGTTTCCACAATGCGTTTTCGGTCAGAGTCAGAAACGCAGGTGCAGAGCAGTGAGAGGCGCTTGAAACTGCACCGGCAAGTTTAAAAGTCTGGATTGCATTCTTATTATGGACCATACATATGCCGCGCCACAGGAGAAGAAAACATCGTCGCCAAAACAGTCAAAAATAGAACGTAAAAGGAAACGTGACCGTAGATTACAGAAAACAAGAGTTAATGTCTGGGAAGCTTTTTCTAGGTGGAAAGAGCTAATGCTGGATAAAGATTTCAAAAGAGACGCTGAAGTGGCCAGTTTTCTTCTCGACAGGTAAGTCAGTGTTACAATCTATATTACAATATTTTTTTTATATCTAACAATGCACATTATTCAGAAAATATAACGAATAAAGAAGACATAACTACTAATTACAATATTTCATGTTTTCCACAGTCAGTAATTCATACTGTAACATTCGTTTGTTTATGGTCATGTTGCAGTTTGTTTGAAATAACACACCTGTTCACCTGAAGGAAAACTCGACGAAGTGCTATTAGAAGACATCCCGTCAAAGCTTTTTGGGACATATCGCCTACCGTAGATGCAACGCACATTTGAAAAAGCGAGGCGCTGGAGAGCAAAATTAGTTTGAATGCAAAATACAATTTCACCACTAGATGGGAGTAATTCCTACTTAGTGTCCCTTTAAGAAATAAACGATACGCAGATCTGGCGTCAAACTGGGCCTTGTTTGTAAAACAAGCATCTTCGAAATGCAGGGAACAAACAAAAACACTTGCACAACTCCGTTGATGCTCTGTAAAAATAAACTCCATCCACTGGTCCCTTAATGCTGTTTTTTTTTTTTTTTTTTGCTAATCTGTGCAGGGTTGTCTTGCCCTGGCAAGCAAAAACACACTTCTGTGACATTTTGCTCTCGCTCTGATCAGTGAACGTCTCTGCTCTGCTATACGGGAACGCGCGCTCTTCCGGGAGAAGTGCCCTTAGGACACATATAAGGAAATTCCGCTCCATCTAACGTCACACAGAGCCATACTCGAAAAAAACTTTCCGAAACTTGTGACAAACCGGAATTGGCTCAGCCACAACTCAAACGTACAACTTAATTTTTGAAACTTTGTCCATGTTTCGTATGGGAATCCAACTCTTTAACAGTGTAAAAAAACTCAGTATGCATGAAATAGCCCCCCTTTAAACATGCTTGCATCACATCTATTTATACTGAGGAAAAACATTTTGCTGTTGGTTCTGGAACAACATACTTGTCGAACTTAACTAAACTAAACCAAACCCACAGTTACTAAACCTAAACCTGACTGTAAGACCAACCATTAACTGAACCTAAATTCAGAGGGAAATCATATATAGGTTAAAAATGTGGTTCATGTCCCAATCTTAAGCCCACCCCTAAAATCGGATTGGCTGATAGGAATGTTGGCTATATGATAAGTATACAGTAATACAGCATTTAATAAGTCACTTTCAAACTGTTTATAGTCTATAGTAAGTCCATAGTCATAGGATGAGTAAAGTTCATAGTATAGGGGAAAAAAATAATAATAATAATAATCCTACCATCACTTTGAGACACCAAAAATTATTTGTTTAGAAATGTTTTGGACTGTTCGGTTGTAAACAGTGCTTGATCTTTTTCACCAGAGAAAGCAATATTGAGGATGGAGGGCTACTGGTTTAAAGTTAAAATGCCTTAATGTTCTTGTGTTGATTATTGTGATATTTGTTTTCCACTGTTTCCATTAATTATGATGGCACCCATTCACTGCAGAGGATCCATTGGTGAGCAGCTGATGTAATGCTAAATTTGGCTAAACCTTTTCTCATGAAGAAAGAAGCTAATTATCTTTAAATGGCCAGAGGGAGGCTAAATGTTCAGCAAATTTTTATTTTTGTGGTAACTATTAATTCAATTTTCATCTCTCTGGTTTCTAGTAGCACTGTTTTTAAAATATGGAAAATTCTTGTTGACATGCAGTTGCATTTTGGGCCATTAATGTGCGTGTTATTCTCATGTGTTTCTGGGTGCCACTGGTTCTTTTGTGTTTTAATAGGGGACAGGTGTCTTCAATTGTTTCGGCCCATTTGTGCATGTGTCTGGATATTCACCAAAACACAGGCTGATGGTGAATGGGGCATAGACAGCTGGCCACTACAAATGTGACCTGTAAGCAAATAGATACAAGGTATCAATAAGGTTGATTTCTAAGCTTTTTCTTTTCGAAAGTGATAATATATATATATACAGTAAGTTGCATAAAACAGACTGTTGGATGGGAATTTTCAAATCATTTTAATTTTGTAAGAATATTGTGTTTTGTGGATCTCAGTTCCAGACTGCTGCACAGTAGAGTATACTATTTTCAGTAAGTGACAAAAGCTTTCTGTGAACTAATATAAAACAGGTGCTACAGCTGTAAAGTGCCTCTTCACATCTAATGGAACTGTAAAAGACATGGGATGTACACATGCATATTCATCTGTTTAACTAGTTTATACTTTATATACTGTTCAACAAAAAGTTTTGCAATTGTGAATGTGGATTATTTCAGATTGTCAGTGTTTAATACACATTAGGGTATGTATAAATTCTTAATATTTTTATATCAGTGCACTCAAACTAATTGCAAACAAAGCCCAAGCAAATTTAAGTGTGAAGCCCAAGAAGTCTAGAATGTGAAATATATCTTGAGCTCATTTCTCTTGTATTTTTTAATGCTGGCTAAGGGTCAGTGTGGATGTTTTTTAAAGGTGTCAGAGAGCAGGCACACAGTTGCAAGACTGTTTTGACTGAGAATTGGCTGAAATTCACCTGCAGTGCAACAGCATTGACCCTGAAGGCCAGACTAATTCACCTCACCATTATTTACTGCTGTCCTTCGATTTTCCTCCTCTATCTCCTGTTGTATCCATTTCTCTTAATCCAGGGGATTCTGTCACTGTTTAACACGTCATTACATCAAAGGTTAAACTGATTCACAAGTATTTGTCTCTCATATGCCCTAACACGACTACCTATTTGTTTAGGAGTATGTTACACCAACATTGCCCTTCGCAAACTTTGAATTAACTCTTGAAACTTCCGTTATTCCCTTGTTTTAAGTAAAGATGCACAATATTCTTTATTTCGGTACCATGTTGATTATTGGACAACTTTTTTTAAAACGCATTTATTGATATTGAACAGTATTGGATATTTAAAATTTCAGACTTGTTTTGCTATTGATGTCTAATAGTGAGTCTTTAAAAAAAGACACAAGAACTCATTAAATTAATCATTAAAAAATAAATAGTTCACCTAAAAATGAAAATTCACTGACAAAATATTCACCCTCAGGTCATACAGGATGTAGATGAGATTGTTACTTCAAGGGAACAGATTAGAATAAATGTAGTATTACATCACTTGCTCACCAGTGGATCTTCTGCAGTGAATGGGTGCCGTAAGAATGAGAGTCCAAAAAGCTGATAAAAAAAAAAATCACAATATTCCACAACTAATCAACATGACTCAGATCCACCAATTAACATCTTGTGAAGACTCTCATTCTGGAGGCACCCATTAATTACAGAGAATCAGTTGGTGAGCAACTGATGTAATGAGAAATTTCTCCTAATCTGTTATGATGAAGAAACAAACACATCTACATCTTGGATGGTCTGAGGGCAAGTAGATTTTCAGCAAGTTTTGATTGTTTCGGTGATCCGTTCCTTTAAAGGTCCCGTTTTTTTTTTAAGCTTTGATTGTGTTTGCAATGTGCAATTTAACATGTGTTCATGTTTCGCGTGTAAAAAAACAGTATTTTTCACACAATTCACCTATCTGTATACTGCTATTTTCACTGTCATAAAAACGGGCTGATGACTTCCTTGTTCTATGAAGCCTCTCCTTCAGAAATACGTAACGAGTTCTGATTGGGTCAGCGGTTCCTGTGTTGTGATTCGACAGCAGCTGAGAGCAGGCTGCCCTCCTGGTAACACGATTGGGCTAGAACGCACGTGCTGGAGATGTATTTATAGTCACAGGAGCGTTTTTACTGACGAGATGCGCATGAAAACCGCATTTGTTTTTTTGCACAGCCCTAACATCTAGTTAACAAAGCTAAACAGCGTTGCCCTTTGTGTAATAAGTTACAGAAACTGTTAAACGCACCAACTTAAATAATAAAATACACTTACCAGTTGTGGTCCAGACAAAGAGGGAACTGCTCCATCTTTCAAGAATAATCTTTGTGCAAATCCAGCATTAAACTGATTGAGATTGAGAAAGTTGTCCTCAGCAAACTCTCCTCAGCAAAATGAGCTGCACATAGTTTTACATGTGCATATTTAACTCAGGAACCGAGTTAAAGATAAATTGTAACCATTAATCTCAAAGTACAGCGTTCCTGGGAAGCCCAAACAAAGGTGATTGGACTCAGAGATGAAAAAACTGCGTTTCAACGACATGGTGACAAAAACAAACAGCTCTTCCTTCTTCTCCGTTGGAGCACAACAAAGCCACGCCCCCCCGTTTGTGAATTCATGTGGGCGGTGGTTAGTCAAAAAAATTGTTTTAGTGACGTCATTACTACAGGAACTAGAGGGCTGTAGTCCAAACGGGTCGTTTTTTGTAGGCTAATTCTGTTAAATCAAATATCTCGCTCGGCATTGAACTTTGAGCTTTAGAATTTTACAGATATTATTTATACTCTAACAACAACATTACACACTAACTAAAGTTTAAAACATGGAATCACGAAGAAGGGGACCTTTAAACAAGCTTCCATTTGTTGCAGAATAAGCTACAGACATTTTGCAAATAAAAAAATGCTTTGTGCTTTTAGTTAAATACTTAAAGAACATACATCTGTTATAATCTACAGTATGATTTTGCTATCTTTTTGTGGTGTCCTATGCATTGCATATGTTGTATATTCTTTTTGCACCCATGCATATGCCAGTTTTTTGTGTTTCACCTCAATAGAAGGAAATTTGATCTGATGTTCCATCCTTAGTACACTCGGCCCCAACTAGAGCTGTTGATCTAAATCTCGAAGAAAGATTTTTGGGGGTTTGCATGTGAACTTATCAAATCCCGTCGGAGGTTCTGCAGTGAAAACAAACGTCATCCAAGTTCCAGAAGTAATGTCATTTAAAATCGTATCCTTCAACTGGATTGCATCTCTTTTCATTAAAGGATATGTACAAAAAATATATATCTTCTCACAAGAAACGACAGAGAAGCCATGCTATATCAACCCACATCTGTTTATCCACCTGTTAGCGTTGTAATGAAATGTTTACACCAACTGAATTAATCATGTCAAATCCCATGCTGTTTTAGGTAATTGCCAGGCAAAATTTGCCAAGGAAAGTCTTTGTTTGTGCTCGTAAGGCAGGCGATGCTTGGCTGGAGAGACAGTTGTCAGGCTGTCGACAGTCTCTGCACTACTGCAGGCACGCTTAATGATACAGTGGGGAATAGCAAGGCTGCCACTGCCAGTACTTCCCTTTAGAATACACATGTTGAGTGGATGAAGAGGAAAAACAACATGGGGAGGCCGCCAAAAAATCATGCACACAAAAGAAGCGAATAGGTTAAAGAGAGAGGACTTATTCACAGATGGTTGCCATAGCGACACAAATTGAAAAGAGGGTATTAAGTGCAAACAGCATCTGGCCGTAGTTATTTTTTATATCTAGTGGACGTGACATTGGCGTTCAACTGCAGATTCACACTAAGTCCTGCATTATTTTGAATGATGTTGACATTTCCAACAACTCCATTCAGTCCTTTCATTTTTAGCTGGTAATATAAATATGTGATGCTTAAATTAAGCCCGGTGGGAGTTTGGATTCTCTGCCAGAATTTGGGAGATGCAAATGTGTGCTCCGCTCTGAAATGACTATGGGACTTCCAAGCTGTCCTGTCTGCGTCCTTGTGGTGCTGCTTATTTTAAGTGTTAATGAAACTGTTATACATTTTTTCAGGATTCTTTGATGAATAAAAAACTAAAAAGAGCAGCATAACTTTTTATTCATCAAAGAATCCTGAAAAAAAATCACAGATCATTCTTACCCCAGACACTTGATGATTTATAATACTATAAATGTTATCATATTATTTATAATTTTAAATAATATTGAAATTACAATCATGTTATAAATGTATTGATACGTCAAAGTGTTGCATAGACTGTCAACTGAGGGAGAGAAATTTCTCTGATTTCATTGAAAATATCTTCATTTGTGTTCCAAAGTCTTACAGGTTTGGAACGACATGAGAGTAAATGACTACGTTTACATGCAGCCAATAACCCGTTCAAATATTAGCAATAACCAGTATTAGCAATAACCCGGTCGCGCACAGTCATGTAAACACCGGCAAAAACCCGGATATGCTCATATCCCGGTTTTTAAAAAACGGGATATTATACCTGGGGTACCCCTTTTCTAACCCGAATATTTGGTCTTGTAAATGCGTTTCGGCATATCCTCATCAAAATGTGTGTTCTGCGCATGTTCTATTCGCAAGGAATCTTGGTCTTTTGAGTAGAGACGGCGCATAAAAAAAACCAGCGTGCAGTATAGCGGAGGTAAACAAGTCGAGGTTAACATGGCGAGACGCAGCACAGCACCACACTTTTGGAGCGAGGAGGAGACCAATTTCTTTATTAGTGTGGTGAAAACCAAGAATATAATGTCTTTTATTGATGGCAGAAAGTACAGAGATAGTGAGATTGCATTTGTTTTTGATTCAAGCGCTTAATTGGATACAGGAAGAAGAATAGGAAATTACGCATATTGCATCTTAATGTTGTCCGTACGTCCAGACGCTAACCGTGTGTCGCCGTTTACATCGGGATATTGGCGTCTGATTACACATTCCATGTATACAGGAGTAACTCTCTCTGCTCACGCATGTAAACGGGTTATCCCGAATGTTTCAGAAACCCGAATAGTGACCTTAACCCGACCATAACCCGAATTTTAACAGCTTGTAAACGTAGTCAATGATGGCAGAATATTTATGTTTGGATGAATTACAATATAATAAAATACAATGTATAAAATATACAATAATATATACTTTTTATATCTGACTAGGAAGTTTTCTTATTATGTTTTATGTCATTCCAAAACGTAATGACTTCTTTCTTCTGGGAAACACAAGATATTCTGAAAGATTACGTGTGTTATTTAAATACACATCCACCGTGTGTGTGGACCATACAAACTTTGAATCATCTCAGTGCTGTTGTGCTCTATATCAATCAGATTTGAGAAGTGGAACTAACTGTTGTATAACTGTAATTTCTGCATTTGGGGACCTGTCAGTAGCAACACAAAAAATGCTTTTGCATAAACCCTTCATTTACTTCTGCTGTGATTCTGGCCATGTGTTTTCAAACAAAGAGCCTCAGGGTAACTTCTGAGTTCAACTGATCTCCATCCACTGACTTGAAAGAACAGCATGCAGCAGTCATTGTGAGGGTAATGAAACTGTTACATAATATGAGTAAATCTTCCTCTTTTACCAGTCTGGAAAGAACCTACAATGCTAATAGTTTAGGCTAATTCAGATTAACAGATTATTTTTTCCTCTGTGCACTAATGTTCACAAGTTTGGTGCCAGTAAGTTCTTATTATTATTATTATTTTTTTATTTGTATTTTTTTTTTTTTACTTAGAAATTAATACTTTTATTTAGCAAAATCTCACCAAACCCAAACTTTTGAATGGCACTGTATATATAAACGCAAAGTGAGAAGGATTGCACTCAGACATTAGATAACACTGAAGCCAAGTTCCTCGGGTAGTCTGTGTTATTGTGCATCATCTAGCTGAGTCACAATTAGTGTAAGATAGTGTCTAGGAAAAAGATAAGCGCCTGATTGCCTTGGGCCGTAATTGCACACCCCTGCTGAACTTCCTTTGAAACGATAGCCAACGCGGAAAGAAAGATGCACAAAAGATACGCCCAGAGGGTTCTTCTTTGCACTTTGCAGTTTATACACACTCACGTCTCATGGCAGATGCTGAATTATTTCTCAGAAGCCCTGTAGCAAGAACATGTGCACCCATAGTGAATGGGTGGGGGAAAAGTCACACAGCATAGCAGTTGTTTGCACCTGGTTCACTTCATTGTTACCGTCGAATGTTTGAAATTATAAATGAAGTCGAAGCTGCAGGGAGGGAAAGTGCTTCAAAGGGTCTGATGTCAGTAATGTAGTTTCTCTCCTTAGTGGGGGGCCGCGCACGTCAGCACGTTTTCATACTTAAAAGCGTAACTGCAGGCAAACCTACCACAGGGACACAAAAAAAACTTCCTTTCTGTGATGTTTAGCCCTCTTGGACTAGAAATAAATGGCGAGGAGATAATAAAAAAGGTGAGTTCTTTGTTGGCATCCTTAAAGTGTCTGATACTCAGATTTCTGGTTAGGAATCACTACATGAAATCTGCAGATGCTTCTCGGGCAAGATTGAAAATCAACATACTCGCACACGTGAGTGAACAGACTCCACCACTGGGCCCCGCTTCAAAAGATCTACTTCCTCTTACACGCCGTGCTTTTCATCCCCAGTTTACAGCAGGTCTTTATAATAAATCCTCCTTTCCCTTGGTTCCTGACCCCAACGGTTCAGGAGCGTTTTCTCAAACTCTTTGATCTGACTTTGGTTGGAAAAGTTTTTAGCCAGTCATTCTGATTGCATTATTAATGTTCTTAAGCAGAGGCCATTTTTGGATTCCCAGGGTCCATTTACCTCAATCCGTGGTTCACAGTGAAAGCAGGGTTTTCAGGAGAAGGGTATTTTTGAATAATATCATAATTATGACCTCTAAAGTCATTCTGGGAACACTCTTTCTCCTCGGTACGGCACACATGATATAAGTGTTCAGTATATGTCACTTTCCAAAGTGCAGATCAGATGACAGCACTCACTCACGGTCACTTTATAGATGTAGATTCTAAATTGTATTTTCTGTTTAAGGTTTCCATGATGTGATGAGATGTATGAAGAAATTTCTGTGGAGTTAGGCAAGTACCGTAAAAATTATATTTTACTCTGTACTATGTGTGTGTGCGATTCAGGCGTAGATAATCACATGATATATAGCCATATCGCATGGCCACAATTCAGATATTACATTTATAAAACAATAACACAAATGTGCAAATAAAAACCCAACAAAGGAAAAAAAAATGTATCACAGTATTTTCTAAAATGTCTGATGTTGTGTTTTGTGCTTTCATATTTTTTTATTAGTTTTGTTTTTGTTTGTACACTACAAGGCGCAACTCTTGAAAAAGTACCGCCCCAGAGACAGCTTTTGTACCTTTTTTCCTGAGAGTGTGTATATTTCTATTTAGCTTTAATCAGAATTTTAGTTTTAGTAGTTTGATGTTGCCATTTTTTGAGATATGATTGTATATGATAACACATTGAACACAGTAATAATAAAGAGGGAAAAAAATGTTTAATTGCATTTTCATAATGACAAAAAAAAATGTATTTATTTAATAAATTTGGACTGTGGTTTCATAGCCTTCAACTATTTTGTACATACAGCTGACAAAGACAGTGACAGCAAATGCAGCACCTTCCTCTCTTCTGACAGTCAGTCAATTTCACTCTTTCCTTTTTCTTTTGTAAAGTTGTGGAAACAAGGACTTCTTCTTCAATGCAATAATATTTGCAATGCTGTGCAGCAGCTGCTACTGTTTACTTCCACGTCTAATCCTGGAAATGTGAAAAAGATCCACTGAGAGGATTTATATCACTTTTTCTGAATTTGATAGGAAACTGAAAATGTTGTTTTCTATCATTTTCAAAACTGACATTTTTTCAAAGTACAGCAAAGTACAGAGTTTGATCTGCACATATCATCCATTAAAATGGTCTGAGTCCATTAATCCCCCAATGCCTATTAAAAGACAACAACCTTCGATTAGCGCTGTATTATTTCATAATAATAAGCGGCGTATTTTCATACTCCTCCAGTTTATGTACAGAAGCATGCCTGAGGGAAATTAGTTTCCATAGCCACGAGGAACATCCAGGGCTAATTAAAATTACAAGTCTTTTTAATATGGCTATTACATTATGAGGCATTATCAAGGCTTTTGACAACAATATTTACCAAAGTACAGCAGTGAACTTTACATTATCTCCAGATAAGATTTTACTGGGAAACCGAAATTTAAATGTCACCTGTGTGAAGATGTTGCTTAATAATTTTTCTGTCCCCATAGCATAATTTGCACCCAAATCGCATATTGCTTCTTGATACCACATTTGTGATGCTCCAACAAATTGCATTAGCCTGTACCTCCATCATGTTACAACAACAGCTGCCCAAGATGATGATGTGTAATCAGAGGGCAGGGTAATTAAAACGCATCCGCTGTGTCTTTTGTGTGAGCTATATTAAATGAGGAAGGTCAATAGAGGAGCTCATTTTCCATTTACAGTGTCTGCCCGTTCAACGCATGGTGGTCTGATGAAGTAGACTACAAGGGGGCAACCGAGCCACGATAACAGCAAACGCATGAGCCTGGATGCTTTCAGTTCCAGCGCTGCTCATTTATAATTATGTGGTGAAAAGTTAGAATGAATTAGAGTTAGAAACATTTGAGAATGCTAGCGTCGGCAGCACATAATTGTCTGAAGGGCATTTGCATTGCATCAACTTGGCTGTTCTCCACTGTAATTAGAGGGGGCTCTTGGGCATCACTGTCCCAGTCTGTTCGATCTTTTGCCTCCTTTACAGTTGCCTCTCTCTGTCTTAATGCACCATATCACAGGCATAATGTCAACGTAGCATGTTTATTTAAAGCGGGAGTTCACTGCTGACTAGATGGGCTTCAGAAAAAATGTGACTGTCTTTGCAGAAGACACTCAGAAAAAGTTTTAAATGAGGCTATATGACTAGAGAAAACTGAGAAAAACTTGCCAAGTACACCCATTATGAACTTTTGATGTTGGACCCCTTGGTCGATCTGAATGTCTGTAGATGGGAATACAAAAATGTGAATGTTTTAACAAAAGCATCATCCGGCAGACTTTTTCTGACAAATAAACCAGGAAATCTGGTAGGGTAACTATATGCCCACATTTTTCTGGATAGGATTTCTTAATAGTGTAAAATAGGAGAAACCAGGATCAGTCAGGGGGCCATTTATCCTCCAGCCAGATGAAACCAGGATGGTGTCGTTTAATTCCAGGCAGCAGTACAGGTCAGATTGAGCAGAGGACTCATCTGGTTCTCACGGTCTTGTGACGATGGTTGTCGAGGTGACGAGGTCTCCGCTGAAACCATGTGGTCTATATATAGACTGAATCTGGATGGCTACAGTGACCTCAGAATAAGAATGGATGAGACAAATATTAATGTAGATGCCATTCTTTTTACGATGTAGGGAGTACATATGTTGTTATGGGATGTGTTCCCAGTTTCGGTTGACCTAATTGATTCAGCCTAACAATCCTTGAATTATAGAAATGCATAGTGTATTATCTGTATGCCAGGTTAAAGAGATGGGTCTTTAATCTGGATTTAAAGTGACAGAGTGTTTTTGCCTCCCCCACAATGCTAGGCAGATTGTTTCAGAGTTTGGGTGCTAAATAGGATCTGCCGCCCGCATTTGATTTTGATATTCTAAGTATTATCAAATGGCCAGAGTTTTCAGATCGCATTGGATGTGAAGGACTATAATATGATATGAGCTCGCTCAAGTACTGAGAAGCTAAACTATTCAGGGCTTTATAAATAATAAGCAATATTTTTAAATGTAAACAATGATTAATAGAGAGCCAGTGCAGTGTTGACAGAGTCAGGCGAATGTGGTCATACTTCCTGGTTCTAGCTATTGCACTGAGATTGGATGAGATCAGGTGAGTAAATGGTTGTATGGTTTACTGCTGTTGTACATTATTTTAAATTGGATCGTCTCCCTTTTCCAGTACTTGCACATTGATTGCTCATTATTAAGGCATACTTTAATAATTAAATTAATAATTTCAATATATTTGGCCGAATATATACAGGTGCATCTCAATTAATTAGAATGTTGTGGAAAAGTTCATTGTGGCGAGTGGGGCGGGGCCGAGAGGCGTGGGAACGAGGAGTGAGGCCAGGTGTAGTGATTGAAGATGAGCTGCACCTGCGCCCCACCGCCAGTATCGAGTCCCACGTAGGAGATGGAAGGATATAAAACTGGAGCGACGACCATGAAGGACGAGAGAGGACCAGGCCTGGGACATTATTTTATGTGTTTGCTTTTATTTATGTGCACCAGTCGTCCGCGAGGGGCTGGTGCGCCGTTTTGTATTTATTTTTTAATTATTAAAGTGATTTTTTGATTGTGCGCCGGTTCCTGCCTCCTTCTTCCCGATGAGTATGGAGATTTTATCGTTACATTCATTTATTTCAGTAAATCAACTAAAATTGTGAAACTCGTGTATTAAATAATTTCAATTCACACAGACTGAATTGGTTTAAGTCTTTGGTTCTTTTAATTGACCAATGTGGGGTGGTGTTGGCGCAGTGGATAAGACACATGCCTTTGGTGTTAGAGACCCAGCTTCGAATCCACTGAGGCGTGTGACCTCTGACATATATAGCAATTGTAAGTTGCTTTGGATAAAAGTGTCAGCTAAATAAAATAAAAAACATTTTGAATAAAAAATACAAATTAAAAAAAAAAAAACATTTTTAGTGAATCGTTGGCCTTCTGGAAAGTATGTTAATTTACTGTGCATTTAATCCAATACTTGGTAGGGACTCATATTGCTTTAATTACTTCCTCAATTCGGCATGGCATGGAGGTGATCAGTTTGTGTCGTGGTATGGAAGCCCAGGTTTCTTTGACATTGGCCTTCAGCTCATCTGCATTTTTTGATCTCGTTTTTTATTTTCCTCTTGACAATATCCCATAGATTCTCTCTGGGGTTCAGGTCTGGTGAGTTTGCTGGCCAGTCAAGCACACCAACCCCATGGTCATTTAACCAACTTTTGGTGCTTTTGGCAGTGTGGGCAGGTGCCAAATACTGCTGGAAAATGAAATCAGCATCTTCAGAAAGCTGGTAAGCAAAAGGAAGCATGAAGTGCTCCAAAATGTATTGATTAACGGATACAGTGACTTTGGTTTTCAAAAAACACCATGGACCAACACCAGCAGATGACATTGCACCCCAAATCATCACAGACTGTGGAAACTTAACACTGGACTTCAAGAAACTTCTCCACCCTTCCACCCAGAAGCTTCTCCACCCTTCTTCCAGACTCTAGGACCTTGGTTTCCAAAAGAAATACAAAGCTTGCTCTCATCTGAAAAGAGGACTTTGTACCATTGTGCAGCAGTCTATTTCTTCTTCTCCTTAGCCCAGGTAAGACGCCTCTGATTTTGTTCAGGAGTGGCTTAACAAGAGGAATATGACAAATGTAGCCAAATTCCTTGACATGTCATGTATGCCTTGACCCCAGCCTCAGTCCATTCCTTGTCAAGTTCACTCAAATTCTTGAATCAATTTCGCTTGACAATCCTCATAAGGCTGCGGTTCTATCGTTTGGTTGTGCATCTTTTTCCTCCACACTTTTTCCTTTAACTCAACTATCTGTTAACATGCTTGGATACAGCACTCTGTGAACAGCCTGCTTCTTTGGCAATGAATGTTTGTGGCTTACCCTACCTTGTGAAGGGTGTCAATGATTGTCTTCTGGACAACTGTCAGATCTGCAGTCTTCCCCATGATTGTGTAGCCTAGTGAACCAAACTGAGAGACCATTTTGAAGGCTCCGGAAACCTTTGCAGGTGTTTTGAGTTGATTAGCTGATTAGCATGTCACCATATTCTAATTGGTTGAGGTAGTGAATTGGTGGGTTTTTGTAAAAAGTGAGCCAAAATCATCACAATTAAATGAACCTAATACTTAAACTACTTCAGTCGGTGGGTGTGCATTGAATTTATTTAATAAACGAGTTTCACAATTTGAGTTGAATTACTGAAATAAATTAACTTTTCCATGACATTCTAATTTATTGAGATGCACCTGTAATGTGTTAATTTCTGGTTTGGAGTTTAAAGCCTCATTCAGACTGTCAGAAATGTTTGTGCAAATCCGACTGAAATCGGATCATATTTAGAAAGTCTGAATGGCAACAAACTACATGAAATCCCATTTTAGCAAATCTGTTTTGAGCAACATTCATATGTGATTTGGAATCAAATCAAATTGCATTCCTGGAAATCCTATTCATATATATCTAGCATAGTTTTTCCACGCCCTCATGACATGTAAAGCGTAAACACTTCAGACAAGCTTGTGTCATTGTGAAGTGCAAGCCAAGCGGAAAAACACAATATACTGATAGTATACGCACCTCTTTGAGTTTTGAATGTAGTGGAGATGGCAGCAGGGAAAGAAGCCACACATTCCAGCTTCCTCCATTTCTGCTGCTGCCTCACAAAACAAAATATAATAATACAGTACATGCAGTACATGTTGTCATGCCGTCAGTATTGCAAACTGTATCGTTGTTACTGTTGTTTTTTGCGTGGGCATAACAATGCAACGGCAGTACCATAGAAACCAATGCACATTCCATAAAAATGAAAGAGAGCATATAGACACACAAATCGGATATAAACAGTTGCACTACACTGTGTGGGCAGTCTGTTATTCAAATCAGATTCCATACAGATATGCACGGATTTGGGCTGACAGTCTGAACAAGGCTTAAGTGCTGTGCAATAGTTACTTTTGATTGTATCATGCAGTATGTGACTTCCATGATCCAGATGTGACTTGAACAGGCTATTGGAGGAAAAATTTCTGAGGCAATTTATTACACATTTACTTTACATTTTACATTTAACATTTAGATAAAATGTTCACTGACTTTGCAATGATTAACAATGTGGTTTTGTTTCTGACTAACTGTGAAAGTATTGCGAGAGATATATCAAGTTTCACATAATGGACTTACAAGTGGTGTGCTATGCTCGTTAATTTACAAATGTTTGTACATATTCCTTGGATAACGAGGAATTCTGTCGAGATTAAGTGCAATTTAAGTGCTTTGGGAGCCCAGCCAGGGTTAATGGATGTGTATGTGCAAAAGACATGAATGATAATAACAGATAAAGAGGTTTACATTTTACATATAAACATGTGAATAGCCATTTTGCTTCTTACAGAGAAGGTGGTGTATATATTATTGAAAATGTGGGAAAAAAATCCATCTGCAATTGTCACATTCCAGAATGTCTGCAATATAAGCTCTTTAATAATAAGTTCTTTATATGTCATTTTGTACTTCATTCTGGATGGACAGAGGTGTTACCTAGCAACTGTGCTGTCTGAAATGGGCTGCTCTTTATGGTTGTGTGAATTGCTTTAATTGTAAGTACTGGGGAAGTGCAACCAGTCTGTAGCAGAAGGATAGTTTTTCAGCTGTTGAGACACTTTAGAGATAAAAGACATGTATAGAGATGCTGTATGACAAAGATTTTGTTTTGTACTGATCCACTGATGGTTTTAAATGGAAGAAGGTTTAATGATGAATAACAAGATGTCCAAGGTCTAAAGTAACCAAATATTAAAAGATACATTTTTGTGCATCAGCACTCACCTTGATGACTTACTCTGTACATAATTTGTGTTTTAGCAGATATGCACTTAAAATGTAAAATATCTCGCAAAATAGCAGATCAAAAACACACAATAGGTTTGCAAAGGGGTGGGAAAATTCCAGTAAATTTCCAGAAACGTTCTGGGATTTTGAGAAACTTTCCAGATTTTTTTTTTTTAGAAACCTTTGGAAAGTTTATGGAAATTTCCTGGAAATGTTCTGCCCCTTTCAACCCTGTGGATGACTCTATTTCTGTCCAATCAGATGCTGTCTAGAAATAGAATTCCCCGCCCCTAATTCCACCTGCAACTGGCTATAATGTTTATGACTGTGAAAAAACTAAAGCTTACTAGCAATTTTAAAAGAAAAGGGATGAGTAATTAAATGTGTCCTCCATCCATTTCCTGTTTCAAAAGAAAATATGTCAACAAAGTATTAATGAGGTGGGATACATTGAAACCAACATTTAAAAATACTGCACGACTGGTTGAAGTTACTGTACTATAAATAACCTTTTCCTCCACTGTCCTTGGTGTAGATGTCATGCTTAATTGAAATTTTAATCATCTTAGAAGGTGACTGCAGTCCAGACAATTAGTTCCAGTCTTTTTGACACCATGTTACTGAAGCACATGCTCAATGTGATTTTTGACATTGCATGTAATCAGTTTGTTCATTTTGCAAATGAATTATAAAAATCTTTCCACTACTTGAGGAAAGATGGAAGATGCATGTTTTTAAAAAGATACTCATAACAGAATCATTTACTGTACAGCCAGAGAAACACTTTTGGCAAAAACACAATTTCTCTTAAAAAAGAAAAAATGTCGGTGGGTAAATGTTGTGACCCTTGTCCTGTACACTGCAGGATGATGGGCCTTCATCTTAACATTTTACAC
This sequence comes from Carassius auratus, assembly GCF_003368295.1. Lineage (NCBI taxonomy): Eukaryota > Metazoa > Chordata > Actinopteri > Cypriniformes > Cyprinidae > Carassius > Carassius auratus. The sequence goes on along the minus strand of NC_039277.1, from coordinate 8,310,191 downwards.
CATCTGAATATGCATCAGTGATGCGCCTCTAACTAGTGGCCTTGTTTAAGTATTCCTCTGATTAGAGATGCACCTCAGGTTAATGAGAAATCTAAGCTGTTTATGCTGTAGTGTGTGTGATTAAATTCAAGTGGGCTGCTGTAATGATTTTTTGCCTGCTTCCAAGTGCATAATCCTGTTATGATAGAGATGTGCACCAAGAGAGAGAAGATTATTAGATCTCACTCAGTGCCATTGCTGCGCATTGAGATTCTTCGTTTTGTGATCTCTTCTTTGCATTTGTATGAAACGATGCAGATATAAGTAACATTCAGTTTGCGATTATGTTTGGAAGTGCTTTGACGTTCAGTCAGTCTTTATGCATTTACCTTTCCTAAAAGGCCAGACATTTTTAGGTTGTTTATGTTATTTGGTCTCGGCCTGGGAGACATCTAATTGAATATGGACTGGAAATGCCATAGAGTTTGATTACTTTTTCCCTTGTTTATATTTGTATCTAGTTTGCTATACTAACTTTCCCTGTAGCATTGGCATTTCTGGGTCAATGGCATGAACCTAACTTTACTTTACTTTACCATAAGTGTGTTTTTATTTTCTTAATTTTTCAATTTTTTATTAAATGTAAAAATTAGCATTGGAAAGTTTAGCATAATCTTTTTTATTGCTACCATTCAGAGGTGTAGTTATAATAATAATAATTCTACAAAATTATCATGTAGAATCAGGTCTTATTGAACTTATAACAATGTTTGGCGTAATTTTATTATTATTTCTTATCACAGTTGCATGAAATATTAAGCAATACAGTTTTCAACAATGACTTGGTTTCTGAAGGTCATGTGACACTAAATAACTGGAATAATAATGCTGAGATTTCAGTTTTAGATCAAAGGAACAATTTACTTTTTTAACAGTTATTTGTAATTGTAAAATTTCACAATTACAGTTTTCTGGCATTTTTTAAACATCCTACCAACAACATACATTTGAACAGTGGAGTATGCTGTGTTTTTCACAGCGGTGTGAGAGAATGACACCTAAATTAGTCATTTGAGACAATTGCTGGTGACCATTTATGTTGCAGCCAACTGCTTCCTCTCTTTCCCTTTACTTCTCTGCCTGCAGCGAGGCTTGGAAGAAGCTCCATTCCCAGAATTTGTTTTACGTCATCTTCACACACTTCTTTGAATTAAACTTCTCACCATGCCGGCTTTATCAGCAACAAGTAACGCCAGCAGACTGGGGATGCAGCTTATTTGGGATGTCACAGTCAAAACGCAGCCTTGAGAGTAAACAACATCAACCAGAGCTGACAAAAATAAGATATGGAAAAGGGATCTGGCCTGCTGAAATGTTTTTCTTATGTGTCAAAATGAGATTTCAGAAGTTCCATCAGCTCGACGTCAGGTGTTTTTGATCACTGATTCTTAACAGAGGAATCACTGTTGGGAGGCTTACATGAAAGAGGATGCTCTTCTTTTCCCTCCAGCAGAGGAACGAGCAAAATGTTTACATTCTCACAGCTGTGATGTATCGTACCGTTTCTCAGACACGCTTAGTCAGTTTGTTCAAATAGTCAAATAGTCTCATCCCATTTCCTTAAGTTACACAAATGATTTAATAAAATGACACCAGGTTGATTATAGCTAACTGAACGTACAACTGAAATTACAAACTAAAATAAAAGCAAAATTACTTTATAATAAAAATGGAAAATATATATTAAAAATTTTAAATTAAAAAAGAAAAACGAATAGGTCATCAATAATACTAAAATAACTCTAAATTATAGTGTAACATGCATTCATTAAGTTCCCGTTAATTTATTATGAAAAAAATGATATGGAAAGTAGGATATTTTTTTAAATGGGAAGTTTAAACATAAAACTAGGGGTTTGAACTCTATTTAGAACTTTATTTATGTAGAACATGGTATTCATTTTATAATAAATACACAGTTTTTTGTTGTTGTTGTTGTTTTTGTTTTGATTTATTGTTTTGTAGGAGCGCATATCACCCCTCAAACCAAATTAGTGAAATTATTTAAAATTCTCTCCTGTGATGTTCACTTAACAGTTATACCAAGATAAAGGAAAATTAATATGAGTTCCATTTCTCACACTTTTATATTTTATGTAATATTTCATCCAGTATATAAGGAGATGTACTACGAATGACCCTATACATATTAATATCCATGCAGTCTTTAAATTGTAAAAATGTTGTCAGTTGGAGCTGTTGACCCATAGTCTTTTCTTGAAAGCAGATATTTCACTATAATTCCTTGTTTTCAGAATGACGAACCACTGTAATTCCTCCAGTACCTTTGAATCATACTGAACATAAATTATGCTTGAATCCAGGAGCAACCAGAGAGACGGGGCTTCAAAGAGTGAAGATAATTACTTGTGTTATCACCGCTGAAACAGACAAATCAGTCCCCGCCTGAAAGCTTGGACGATTAGCTGCGTTATTGAATTCATGTAGATGAGGCCTCTCAAAAATCTATGCCATTGTAGATGTCAAGTACCAGCGAATTGAGGACTTGACAAAATATATTATTGGCTGGAACCAGTGAGTAAATGGAGGGTAAATGAAACGCAAGACATTTAATCACTCTGATAAAAACTCATTTCATTTAGCTGCGTTTCATTTAGACACTTGGTATTCCCAGCATTAAAAGACAGCATTTTTTTGAGCATGTGCTAAGAAACGGAATGAGGATCTGTATGTCTGTGTCAAGTCACTCATAAGTTGTTACAGGAACAAATTATGGTATTTAGATGTTTGAGGGGATAGACTTGACTGAAGTGCTTTTTGACAAATTGTGCTGCGTTTAGAGAAGTCTCTCCAGATACATTTCACTTCTCAGTCTTTTTTTAACTCACTGAAGAAAATTTTCATGCTCGTGTTTGCAAAAGATATTAATCTCAAGGGACTGTGCCATTTTGCGGTGCTGAAACAGTTGCTTCATGCTACAGTTCAATGGCGCTGGAAAAAGATCAAACTCACCTGTTTCTGCTATTTTGTTTCTGGAGATCAGATGAAGATGGTTCCTCTCCCAGGCTGGTCTGGGTTGGTTTGGTGCTGATCTAGCTAATGTTACATGCTGTGGTTTGACTAACAAAGGCTTGGTGCTTAACCTAGTCGAGATGTCTGGTTGAGACACTAATACATGTACAGTACATACAATATTCCAAAAAACACAAAATATGATGGTGAAAGTATATTAATAAAGGTCAAATAAATATAAGATGGTGTATTAGGCTTATAAAAGCCTGTTTCCACTTGCAAACATATTTAATAGTTTTGTATATATATATATATATATATATATATATATATATATATATATATATTTTTTTTTTTTTTTTTTTTTTTTTTTTTTTTCACTTTTTTAAAAAGAATTTCATTTCAAATGCATCACATTTTCGACAAAGAAGCATTAAGCAGCATGATTGTTTTCAGAATTGCTGATAATAATTATATTATTATTATCATTCTTATTAATAATATATGTTTCTTGTAAAGCAAAACATAATATTAGAATGATTATGATGACACTCAACTCTACCTATTATTCCATCCTGATGATCCGACGGTAGCTGCTCGCATCTCAGCTTGTCTAGCAGACATTTCTTCCTGGATGATGGAGCATCACCTTCAACTCAACCTTGCCGAGAAAGAACTGCTTGTGATTCCAGCAAACCCATCGTTTCATCACAATTTCACCATCAAGTTAGGCACATCAACCATAACTCCTTCAAAAAAGCCTTGGAGTTATGATTGATGATCAGCTGACTTTCTCAGACCACATTGCTAAAACTGTCCGATCCTGCAGATTTGCTTTATTCAACATCAAGAAGATCAAGCCCTTTCTTTCGGAACATGCTGCACAACTCCTTGTTCAAGCTCTTGTTCTGTCCAGGCTGGACTATTGCAATGCCCTCTTGGCAGGTCTTGGCAGGTCTTCCAGCCAGTTCTATCAAACCTTTACAATTAATCCACACCTCTGTTTATCAATTTGCACTGGCTTCCAATAGCTGCTCGCATAAAATTCAAGGCATTGATGTTTGCCTACAAAACTACCACTTGCTCTGCACCCATTTACCTAAATTCGTTACTTCAGACTTATGTGCCCTATAGAAGCTTGCATTCTGCAAGTGAACTCTAACTTCTAAGCACAACTTCCTCTAACTTTAGCACTCACTATTCTAATTCTTTTCTTTAGAAAAAAATCTAACTACCGTTCATATATTTTTATATTCTATTTTTTTTTTTTTTATTATGCAATTATGTGTGAAAATTCAGCTTTGCATCACAGGAATAAATTACATTTTTAGATATATTCAAACAGTCATTTTAAAAATGTAATATGATTTTACAATATTTGTATTTTTGGATCAATCTTGGTGATTGTAAGAGACTATTTATAAAACAAAAAAGAAAAGAAAAATCTTACCGACCCCAATTTTTATGATAGTTTATATCTTTATCTTTTTCACTTTTAATTTCGACCTTACATTTTACATTTTGGACTTCTGATATTTTTATATTATAAAAAAAGTAAATATTATTTCTAAAATGAAAGGTGGTAAGTTAATTTAGGAATACTGCAAATGCCTGCACAAAAGCTAAATGTTTTTCAATTAAGGTTTTCATAGCTATTTCCACTAAAGTAAAACATAAAATGTCTGCTACCCGTTTATTTTGTGAGATCTAGATCATTGTAACTCAGCCCTATACTCAAGATCCAGCTTTTTACACACATTTTCTTTCCTGCGTATTAAAAAAAAAAATCCATACGACTCCAAGCTCTTTACACTCTCTGTTGCTTTGTGAGCAGACAATGTACTGCTGCTTTCCCCAGAGGAAGATTATAGTAATTTATACTAATCTACCAGCGAATCAGACTCATCCTGCCCTGAACAGGGCAAATCTCATCTTAAATTGACATGTCCCTTAGGACATTACTGCAATCAGAACTGTGATTCACCACTCTCTGGACTCTCTTTTGCCCACTTCACTCAATTTTCCACTTCCAGATTTTACGAGGACTAACGTGAGTTTTCCACAATTTATGTGTTTCAATTGAGATATTTTACATGACATGTTGCAATCATAGTTTTCATGCTACCTGTATCTGCTGTGCTAATATGAGCTGGTAAATAAGCTTCATTTGTAACATGTTCATTTATTACATGTTGTATTATCACAAATAACAGACATGCAGTAACACTTCAGTATAGGGACCAATTCTCACTATTTACTAGTTCATTATTAGCATGCATATTGAGTTTATTACAGATAAAGCAAATATTAATTAATTTATTTATTTATTTATTATTTATATATTTATTCTGCATGACCATATTCTACATCCTACATACTTAAACTTAATAACTCGCTACTAACTATTAATAAGCAATATTTAGGAGTCTATTAAGGCAAAAGTCATAGTTAATAGTAAGTTAATAGTGAGAATTGGACCTTAAAATAAAGTGTGACCGACAGTCCCTTCAGGCCGTTCTCACATGTAATTTATGTAATCAAGCAAGCTGCGCTGAAGTCCCTGTGAGCACAAACAGCCATTAATTTTCACACCATAGCTTAAGTGTTATTTATTTCAAGGGTGTTTTAAAACCAAATTATTAAATAGTGTTTCCCTACAGCTACTCCTTTGAATGTCCAGTTGACTGAGTAACTGTTTGTTTGTTTGTTTGTTTGTTTGTCTGTCTGTCTGTCTGTTTTGTTATGCCAAGTTCTCTAATATCTAAATGTCTATGCTCTATTTTTGCATGATACCCTCATGTTTTCAATTTATTTCAATTTGTGTGAAATCATTTTACAATAATTTATCCATTCATTAATCATAAATGTAAGCATTTTACACATACATTTTTGTTGACAATATCCACCTTATTTTTCCAGTAAGAACAGACGTGGCCATTTGTCTGGCTTCGGGTCTCATCCATGTCCAGCTATTTTTATTTACCATTTTATGTATTATCTTAATTATGAACACACTGGTTTTACGTTCACTGCACATTGTATAGCCTACAAAGGGGATGACTTGCCCTGGGAAAGATAGCCTGCAAACGTCTCTTCCACAGGTAGCATCCTCACATATCCATGCTCCGCTAGAACTTCAACATTTCCATAATCAACATGTTGAAAAAAATGAAGCTGAGCTGAATACAGTCCTGACCACAGTCTCTCAAATTCTGAATGGAGATTGGCGAGAAACATAAGGCTCATGGGGTAAGGACAGTCATGGCCCGACAGAAAACCACGAGCAAGCTTCTGTTTCTCAACCCCTAAACTTGCTCCATTCTCTTAGGAGCACGAGCCGTAATCTCAAACATCTCCATGTATGCGGGCTAGCAAGCTGGGATGACTCAGAACTCACACTTTCCTTGTCATCACCTACTACATTCACATTCTCATCTCGACTGGATGACACCAGCAGCCTGCTGTCCGCCGAATCAGCTGACTCCAAAAAGAGCACATCCAGATTCTGCAGCTCACTTGAGCTTGCAACAGAAGAAACAGAAAGATCCTAAGATCCCCTCAACCAGAGCTTCCATCGTGCCTCAGCACCAGCGGGACCCGAGCCATGAGGTGCATGCTGATGGCATTCCCCAAAGTGTCCCCTAGGGGATGCAGTGTGGAGTTCCCTTGAAGGGGAACATATAATAATAGTAAAACAATTTATTTTTTTTTTTATTTATTTTTTCTTTCATTTCAGTGAATATTTACACAAATTGTGCACACTTTATTTTTATTATTGTTTTATTTTTGTCATATTTGATACATGCTTTGATACATGCTTTTATGGTACACTGTAAAAAATAAGTGTAATTTTAACTGTAAAATTTTGTAAAAACGCTATGGAAAAAAACTGATAATAGGTTAACAGTAAGTTCCCGTACTATATACAGGGAAAAACTGTAAAAGATCTAACAAAGCATTAAATGTAAATTTACAGTAAAATTCTGTTAATTATACAGCTTTTAGAAGTAAAAAAAGAACAAATCAATGTATAATTTACAGTCTAAAACTGTAAACTGATATTCCCAGAATTCCCTGCGTGACACTCCACGTTTGAAAGTATTTTGTTTAAATAATCATGTTTTTAAATAGTTCTTGTTATCAGTTATGTACATTTGAGCTTTATGTTACATCTTCTGTTGCTTAATGAAAGTTTTTTGCATTATTTAAGTATCACGTGTGTTACCATGATGGTGTTTTGTGTTTCCATAAATGTGCACCTTCTATATGTTAATATATACTTCTGCGTGTGGTGAAGCTACTTGTGATGAGCTTTGATACTTCATGTGGCTTTCTCTTATACAGTACCATCTTTATTATTATGGTGGTTGTCAGTATTTTCAAGGTACAAAACAGATTTAATTTTGTGTGTTGTTGAATTTACTGGTTTATATTCACATTTTCTTGTTTGTAAATTACAGCTTTATATTGTAAAATTAACAGTTTTTGACGTAAATGTGTTTACAGTTTTCTGTATTTTTACAAAATTATTCTGGCAACCACAGCTGCCAAAAAGTTTTTGTAAAAACAACAAGAAATTTTTTACAGTGTACATATGGTTTGATAATATGGAGCTCTTCCTCAATGAGGGAATTTTTTTTTTTTTTCTGTTATTCGGAGATCCAAATTGAGCAAACATGTGGAATGCCATTCTGTTACTGATGTTTATATGGCTAGACAGTAAGATGAAAATTTGATAGCTTGTAATGTACATCAGTAATATCTTTAAAAAAGTATAAAAGACTACTTAAATGCATATAAATAAATGGATAAGTAAACCTAAATTGATTTAGTCCAGTAAATCATCTTGAAATTTTACTAACTATATAAAAGTTCTTTTTTACGTTTACTTTATAAAAATCTGTTCAAATGTAAGACATGTTTACACTAAGATCTTTTATTTATTAAAAAGTATAAACTATCAATAAAATCACAAACGGCATGTTGTAGATTACATGTAATAGGTTTGTCAGCAGTTTTGATCATGTTGATAATTTAGAGGCTTTAGAAACTTGTGTCTCAAACATGATACAGTAGGCTTTATAGGGTTAATGTTGTTTATTGTAAACTGTATCTAAACCTCTGATAGACTGTCCCTAATGAAACGTTAACATGGCTGATAGATTATTGACATTTGCTCATAACTGAAACAATCAGCTCTGAGGTTTAAATTCCATTTCTCATTGCAATATTGGCAAAAAAAAATCATCCTGTCTACTTTCTCTGAAAACAGGAAGTTCCAGTAAGCTTCTATTAGAAGCCCACAGCGGCCAGACTGTCTCGCAATTTGCTGAACAAACAAAAAATAATGGTCGATCTAAATGGCCTTGGGCCAGATAATTGCAATGCTTTGTAATGGCCATTGATTTTTGACTCCCCCTCCAAATGATTGGGCTGGCGAAAGGTCTGATTTGGTGTAGGAGTGATACGACAGACATATGATATGGTTCTTACACACTCCTGGACCTCACGCCCCCTTCCGATCGATGCTTTTACCAAGGATGTCAAAGCCAAGACTGATTGTTTCCCACCCCTGGATGCAACTGCAAAGAAAATGCCTTTTGTGTTGAATCAGCTGCAAATCACGGCTCACCTGCCTCATCTTCTTATCTGCTTCTGTCAAGTGTGATCCAAAGAACGAGTGAGAATAAGGTTGACTTTTAATTTAACAACTGAACTGACATTAATGTTGAGCAGCTGAGAGAGCATTTGAATCGCATTTTGAGGATGTGTTTGTTAAGTGCCAGGAAGTTCACTCTGCTAGTGGCTTGTGAAAAATGAATGCCTGCATGCATTGTGAATGCAATTCTGTTGGGTTTCACAATGTGTTGTGCAAAACAGGGTGGAAAACAACAAATTGGTTTAGAAATGCTAGCAGTACACTCCACAGTCCCTCAAAATGTCTAATGGTATTGAATTTTGACTTTTATGTAAATGTGTCTATTCAAACCAATGGCTATTGACATTTATGCAATATCATTTTCTCAAAGTAGCTTGCCTCAAAACCTAGAGTGAGGTGCAGACCTGTGTGGACCTGAGCAATTGGTGTTGTGATCAAATTATTATTTATACACCTTTAGAGACAAAGCAAAGTGAAACTTAGATTTTTCTGGGTTCATATTTTTCAGTTCAGGACACATATCTTGAAGGGACTGTCATCAATTTGTTTTAAATATTTGTTGTATATTATTATTATTTACTTATTTTTATGTGTCTTGCCACTGTAATTTATTTGTGCTGTGGAAGCGTATAACCACAACAAAAATCTTTTTATGTGTTTTTTTCTTTCAATGGGAAAATGTTCTCGTCTTGTTTGTCAGTAGATTTATTTTATTTTATTATTATTTTTGCAATATAGGAAAATGTTCGGTAACACTTTATAATAACTGCAGGCTATTAATCATTAGTTAAGCATTAGGAAACAGTTAATTAATAATTTATAAAGCATTAATAAACATTCATAAGAAGTTTATAAATGCAGATATAAATGCTTTATACCTGATTTAAAAGCATATCTATAATGTGTTTAATAATTGTTTTTTCATACTTTATTAATGATCAATTTATCATTTCTAAATTAAGTATAGCATTATTTACACACCAGTTATTAAGGAGTTGTCAGTGGTTCATAAGATCACTTAGAAATTGTAAGTAAATGATTAATAAATTATTTAAATGTGCATTCATACATCTTTTTATTCAGACATATAGTAATAGTTACTTATAGTGTTAATAAATGGTTTATTAACATGTATTTCTACTGTAATTCAGGGTTAATTCAGGTGGTTATAAAACATATGTAGTTGTTAGTTAACTATTTTTGTGAGCTCATCTAAAGTGAGGACTATTTATGCCTTGTAAAGCTTTTACAAATGAGATTTAAAGGCTGTTAATATTTATATGTTCTGTATCACTGTGTTGTGTTTGTTTCCGTTTTTTTGTTTAGAAGATAACTGAGCCTTTAAATATCCTTTATAAATGCTTTACAAGGCATAACTAGTCCTCACTTTAGATGAGCTCACATAAATAGTTAACTGACCACTACTAAATGCTTTATAACTACCTGAATTTACTACATTTCTTGTGATCTTATGAATCACTGGCAACTCCTAAATAACTGGTTTGTAAATAATACTATACTTCATTGAGAAATGATAAATTGATCATGAATAAAGTATCAAAATACATTTATTAAACACATTATAGATATGCTTTTAAATCAAGAATAATGCATTTATATCTGTATTTATAAACTGCTTATTACTGTCTATTAACACTTTATAAATTATGAATTATCTGTTTACTAATGCTTAATTAATGATTAATAGTGTGCAGCTATTTTAAAGTGTTACCAAATGTTCTTATCTTGCTTGCGTCAGTAGAATTATTTTTATTTATTCTTTTAACCAAAGGCCATGAAATCAACTTAATAACAATAGTAATTACAATAAATGTCAATAGTTCTGACACACATTTCATTAAAAAGTTATTAAAGATTCTGTGGGGTCCAAACATTTGACATTATAATAACATCATTTAAGTGTAACATTAAAATATTAACATAATTTTGTATTAATTCTGAATGTCTTCATATTTGGTTTGCCCATTTATGTGTAGAGGAGCAGTTGACCCAAAAATGATAATTAAAAATTATATATCAAATCCATTTCAAAGAATGTAGTTTTAAAGTTTTTAAAAAGTAAATTATGACAGAATTGTCATTTTTGTGCAAACTTAAGCAAAAGGCAGAAAAACCAAATATGACGAAATTCAGTCACAAATGTACTTATTTGATAAGGAGTCTAGAATTTTTATTGAATTTTTAAAAATCAATTAAACTTGAAATTGTATGCCACTTTTAATTATTTTTAATGCATTTATTCGACCACAGTTGTATGTTTGTTTTACTTTCAAATTCTAAAACTTACAGTTTTGAAGCTTTGTTTCAGGTTCAGAGTCAGTTGTAGGCATTTTAAGGACAAAATATCCCCACTTGCCAATTTTTTTTTTCTTTTTTTTTCTTTTTTTTTTTTTGTGAATATTCTTAAAATGTCACCTCTCTGTCATTCGCTTTCTCTATTTAGCTCTCTAAAAGTGGCTGAAATTACCCCAGGGCAATCCATCACAAAATCCGAGAGTGTTGAAAACAGTGAGATGAAAGCTCCACACAAAGTGCATTGAATGTCTTCTTTCTGCATCGTTTTTATAAGTACCTTCACTGTAAAATCCTCTGTGTGCACGTCCTCACCGTCATACAAGGGGATTTTCAGTAGCTGACCTATTTTAACTCTTTTATATTATATTTGATATTTCCATGAATAGTTCAATACAGTGCGCTGATCTGTCATTTACCGCTCAGTCAGCCAAACCACTGGAAAATAGTCAATTTCTCCAATGGTTTTGTAAGCAAGATTTATGCTAAACACAAGAATAAAATGATCTTATATGATACTAGGTTTTAAGATCAATTATGTGTCAAGAAAACTAAATTCAAAATATATTCTTTAAATTCATTTGTCAAGAAATCTATTTTTACAAGTATATTTTTATTAAAATATGTAGAATATGTATTACAATAAAAATAAAATAAAATAAATATGTTTAAATTACTTACTTAATTTAAAGGTTGGCAATGTCAAAATTCAAATATATTACAGTAAACGGATCTTCATAAGTAGGGTTGGGTATTGTTAGAATTTTTCCGGTTCTGGTTCCATTTAAATGAACTATTATTATGTTTTTTTACTATTTTACCTTCATTGAATGTAGTGTTTCTGGAAGGTACAGTGGTAAGTAATGTTGAGCAGTGCTAGTCCATCAATCAGTATGTGTTTCAAAATTGATATTTTTACACTATCAATAACATTTTGCTTTTTGATTGTATTTATAACAATGTATACATACGCTCTATAAAGACCCTATTTTACAAATAATATTGCAGTCAGTAGATCATTAAATTACCAACCCTAATATATATATATATATATATATATATATATATATATATATATATATATATATATATATATATATATATTACATGTATTTTAATATTCAAAAAGTAATATAATGTTATATATAAGTATGTTTTGTACCTGAACGATATATAGGAAGATGCAGAAAAACAACAACAATATTATGACATTTTTTTTTTGTAAAATAAGTTAAGTGTTAAGAAAAACAGCTAACTGAAGAAACATTCTTTGGACCCATACAGTAAAAAAAAAAAAAAAATATATATATATATATATATATATATATATATATATATATATATTAGGGGTGTAACGATTCACTCGTTTTCTCGATGCATCGATTACAAACCCTGTCGATTCATATGCATCGATCTTGAAACATGATTTTTGAATCGTGAATTGCCCGATCTTGAACAGCAATCGATTCAAAATGCGAATAATCGAATGAATATTTTTGAAGGACAGATAAGAGGCACGATTCACGAACACTCTTCAAGGTCTCCATTAATTTGTGCGTGTAGTAATGTATACACATTAAATTACTACACGCACAAATTAATGGAGACCTTGAAGAGTGTTCGTGAATCGTGCCTCTTATCTGTCCTTCACGCGCTCCACTGTTTACGTCTGATGAGACAGGATTGTGCTCGCGCTCCGTTCTAGTGATGGCCGATTCGTGAACGAATCGTTCAATTTAACCGGTTCTTCTTAGTGAACCGGTTGAATCAGTTCACCAAATCGAACTGAATCGTTTGAAACGGTTCACGTCTCCAATAAGCATAAATCCACAAATTACTTAAGCTGTTAACTTTTTTAACGTGACTGACACTCCCTCTGAGTCAGAATAAACCAATTTCCCGGGGTAATCCATTTACTCAAACAGTACACTGAATGAAATGCTGTGAAGACCGAACTGAAGATGAACACCGAGCCGAGCCAGATAATGAACAAACACGCCCACTGCTGGAGCAGTTCTCGTTCTCGAGTCAAGAACCGGTTGCTTCGGTGTTCGGATCACCAGTACACTCAACCGAGAATCGTTTCTGTCGGACGCGTCCGATTTGAGAACCGATGAGCTGATTCTCGTTCTCGAGTCAAGAACCGGTTGCATCGGTTTTCGGATCACCAGTACACTCAACCGAGAATCGTTTCTGTCGGACGCGTCCGAATTGAGAACCGATGAACTGATGATACTGCGCATGCGTGTAATTTTGTAAGTATTTTGTTAAACATCGGAAAGTGTGATAAAGTAACTATATTTTATTTTGATTTTTTTTAAATTATTTTTTTTAGATTAATGTTTCCAATCTGTATATTGTATATAATGTATAGGCCAAATGTGTTTTCAGGGAAGTTGGACAATAATTAAGACTCTAAAGACTCTTATGTTTAATAGGAATAAGGGATGATTTATGAGATATCTGTACTGTATTTATAGTTAATGATGACATTCACAAATTGATTTTGTAGTAAACAAAATCAATTTGGGCTCTCCGTGCCCACCTCAGTCTGTCAGTGGATCAACAGCTTCCTGACAGACAGGCAGCAGCTAGTGAGGCTGGGAAAATACACATCCAGCACCCGTACAATCAGCACCGGAGCTCCCCAGGGGTGCGTTCTCTCCCCACTGCTCTTCTCCCTGTACACTAATGATTGCACGTCTAAGGACCCCTCTGTCAAGCTCCTGAAGTTTGCAGACGACACCACACTCATCGGCCTCATTCAGGACGGTGACGAGTCTGCTTACAGACAGGAGGTAAAAGAGCTGGCTGTCTGGTGCAGTCTCAACAACCTGGAGCTTAACACCCTCAAAACAGTGGAGATGATCGTGGACTTCAGGAGAGACCCCCCTGCACTCCCCCCACTCACCATCATGAACAGCACTGTGACTGCAGTGGAGTCATTCAGGTTCCTGGGCACCTCTATCTCTCAGGACCTGAAGTGGGACATTCACATTGACTCCATTGTGAAAAAGGCCCAGCAGAGGTTGTACTTTCTCCGCCAGCTGAGGAAGTTTAACCTGCCACAGGAGCTGCTGAAACAGTTCTACTACACCATCATCGAATCTATCCTCTGCACTTCAGTAACTGTCTGGTTCAGCTCAGCTTCTAAATCTGACCTCAGGAGACTACAGAGGGTAGTCCGGACTGCTGAGCGAATCATCGGTTCAACCCTCCCATCTATTCAAGAACTGTACTTATCCAGAGTGAGAAAAAGGGCTGTCAAAATCACTCTGGACCCCTCACATCCAGCACACTCCCTCTTTGAACTGTTGCCATCTGGTCGACGCTACAGAGCACTGAGCACTAGAACGACCAGACACAGGACCAGTTTCTTCCCTCAGGCAATCCATCTTATGAACAGCTTATAATAACGGCGGACACACTACACTTTATATTTATATACACACACACTTTATTTATCTAACACACATACTTAGTATACACTTAAATTTTGCACACAATATATATGTACATACATAACTTCATTTTGTAATATACTTGCCTACAATTGTCATTTGTATATTGTTATTCACTCTCTACTTATTTGTATTTTTTATTCTTTTATTATGTGTTTTATGTTCTGTCGCTGTCATTCTGTTGTACTGCGGAGCTTCTGTCACGAAAACAAATTCCTCGTATGTGTACATACCTGGCAATAAAGCTCATTCTGATTCTGATTCATTCTGATTCTGATTCTGATTCTGATTCTGAAACAGAACATGAACACGAGTAGAGCAGCTGATGACACTGAACTGCAGCACGTGCCGGTTAGAGCGATTCTCGTTCTCGAGTCAAGAACCGGTTGCATCGGTTTTCGGATCATCAGTACAGTCAACCGAGAATCGTTTCTGTCGGACGCGTCCGAATTGAGAACCGATGAACTGATGATACTGCGCATGCGCGATTCAGCGTGAAGCCAACTGACTCACAGCATGTCTCTGAACCGAAGGGATTCTTTTGGTGATTGATTCTGATTCTGTACTAGTAGTTATGAGCGGGTATTTTGAGGGCTTGGATGAAGGGCAATCTGGCGAAACGTAAGTTAATTTAA
Organism: Carassius auratus; assembly: GCF_003368295.1. Lineage (NCBI taxonomy): Eukaryota > Metazoa > Chordata > Actinopteri > Cypriniformes > Cyprinidae > Carassius > Carassius auratus. Next base: position 8,295,111 of record NC_039277.1, on the reverse strand, counting down.
TAACAAATACATCGCAATGGATTATGTTTAGTAAGTGGATCATGGTTTCTGCACTGATGACACCTAATTTATTTACTTTATATCTTCAAGACTTAAATCCTCATATGCACATTATTGCTGTTACTGTATTTAGGTGTTGTTGCAAAACTCAAATGTAAACTTTTCATGATTATGAGGTTTTAACTGACTAAAGTTATGATTACTGACTTTATATATTTGAATGTTTGATAGACGTGACGCCATTACGTCATCGCCAATGACGTCATTACGTCGAGCGTGAAAGAACCGATGAACCGGTTTTTTCAACCGGTTTATTGAATCGAACCGTCCGAAAGAACCGGTTCGCGGAAAAGAATCGAACTTCCCATCACTACTCCGTTCGTCTCTGACGCAGCTGACGTGTGATCTATAGGACTCGTGGCCAGAGCCGGAGACAGCTGTATTTATTGCATGGACGGAGCAGAAATGTAAGTGTCTAAATCATACGCACAGATCCGTTGAATGATAAATGTTTTTAAACAATGCGGATGAACCGAATATACGAAGGAAACTTTTAAAATTAACCACAGCATTAACAACGACCTTGAAATAAGACCGCAAGATTTATCTGATAATCAGATGCATGAAAGGAGCGTTTGTTTCATTAGCAAACAGAAATCGGGCGTGTTTTCTCTCAGAATCATTCGCTGATGGAGAGGAAAAGTTAAATAGAGATGAAGACGTTTTCACAATGAAAGAGAAGCGATCTCGCTCTCATAGACGTGCCAGGCTATTGAGATTGAGGAGTCACGTGCCGATTTGGGTTGATTTGGGAGGGGTCTGAGCCGGTCGGCCCTGATGGCAGGATACGCTATCTGTTGCCAGGGGCAATGCTTTCAGAACTTCACAGAGGCGCGACTAAACTTTTCAGAGCGCTTTCATTTTTTCACATTTATTTTGTCGGCGGAACAGATCGAGACGGATCTACGAATACGCGAAAGAAAACGAAGAAAGTAAAGCAATGCAAAAACATAAGGCGAAAGAAAGGGGACCTTACAGGAACAAGCTCACACCAATCGCAAAACAGCGGTGTTTGGAGAAGCTCTCAGCACTGAAAAAAGTGATTTTGGAGTGTTGTAAATATAATCTGTGGAAACCATATAAAATGTACATGATTATTGCAGCCAGCCAACGAATTCTAAAGTAATGGGTAAATTCTACATATTCTACCCATTCATCAACAGTAAGAACCATCACATAGAAAAATGCAGTAAAATATACCCCCAAACCGTGAGTTTTTTTTGCTTTAAATTGCGCATGCGTCAGCCCGCATTTTTGATTGAGTGTGGACTCATATAAACACTGAAGCATTGTTAAAAGTAACACTGAAGCAGAGTTGAAGTTAATGAGATAATTAAGAAATTAATTGGGTCATGATTGACCATTATTGAAGACATCCGATGTTAACAAGCAGACTCACCAAACTAGAAAATCACAATTTGTGTGTTACCATTGTAGTGGTCAATGTTTCCTTTAGTTGGGTTCTTGAACCTTCAGATGTTTACTTTAGACTTTGTGGGGCTGTGTTAACAGAATGATTACAGACAAATCAGCCCAAAGACAATCATGTGTGCTATTGATTGTTGTTTGAACTAATTGTTATGGAAAGACCTGAATGCGCCAGTTCAGGTTTCTTTAATGTATACATAAATTAATTGGTGGGTGGGGGTAGGAAGTCAGCATTTTTTTGGCATAATATGACGTTTTTAAAAGTTAGTTCTACATAAAGAAATAATTATTATGTTTAGAAACACAGACATCAAGAATCAGCGTGAGCATCACAACAACGGTGACCATCTGTTGTACTGCGGAGCTTCTGTCACGAAAACAAATTCCTCGTATGTGTAAACATACCTGGCAATAAAGCTCATTCTGATTCTGATTCTGATTCTGATCAAAAAAGCATGTTGTAGCCAATAAAAACTCCATTGCTCCCATCATGCATTGCGGCATGAATAAATTATGGGCTGAACTGACTTTTTAACTTTTTAATAACTAAATTGTATTTTTGCTGAGATATTTTTTACCTAATTTTAATGAGTAAGTAGCTGTTGAATATATACATAAATGTGAGGTATTGTTACCCAATTTATGCAAGCATTTAATAGCTTTTTACTTCAGATAGTTTATACTCAATATATGGGATTAAATCTACCCCACCAAAGTCGATGCAAATTGTTACCTCACATTTATTGGGTAAATTCTATAGATTAGTTTTTACAGTGAGGCAGCTCCCTGCAGCGACACAGAGACCTGAACAATTTACCTCAGTGCACATACCTCATATGGACATTGGGAATTATATTGTTTACAATGTAAGTCCCTTTGCATTCACGCTGTTAATTGCTTTAATCTAACCAGGACATTTACATCTTGCAATCACACATTTAACTACCCTAGCTAACCAAGAACTGGTTTGTCCACTTTGCAGCTCCCAACAAAAAATACCTGGTACAGTATGTGTCATTGGGTTAAAATCTAATTATAACTAAACATACACAGCTTTAGCATACATCAAAACATGTTGGAAACGTTCGTATACATTGAACATCTCGTAGTGTTCATTCGCAGTTAATTACTTTGTCATTTTGGTCAAGAAGTGCATTCTAAATGCAATGTAGTTACAATACGCTAAAACGCATGTGAATAAACTTACTTTGGCCAGTACAACACTGTTTTCATCACCTGCTGTAGATGGACCCATGCAAAAAGCCTCGTAACTTTCCAAAGACTTGTGGCTTTTAAACTCCTGCATTGTGTAGTAACTTAAACCAAAAAATATATAATTCCCATTAATGTCCATATATGTGCGTGGAGGTAAATGGTCCAGGTCTCTGTGCCGCTTGAGAGCTTCTCCAAATACCGCTGTTTTGCGCTTGGTGTAACCTAAAAAAAACTATTTCATTGTTCCTATGTTTTCCATATGTATCGTGTGAGGGACTGCAGCAGTAACTTCCAGGTATGGTAAAACAGTGCAGAATTGCGAGAACCTCCTCTTAACAACACATGTAAACAATCCTGTTTCCGCTTCCTCTGTTTCTGCTTCCAGCATGGAGGAGACCGTGATATCGAGGGAGGGGCTTTGTGCTATGACGACAACTTCTCATTCTCAATATTTGCAGCTAAACTGAATAAAAGCAGAATGAACTGATGAAAAAAAAAAAAAAACACAAACAATTTATGAATGATGCAGTGCTAATTGACATTTATTACAGTACAGAAACTATAAAGTATATTTTCTACCTTATTCTGTGCAGAAAATTTTAATAATTGCTAATTAAATGTAGCCTAGTATATAAAATATATATTATTATTATTATTATTATATAGGCTACATACATAAAATGATTGTATTTGACATTTCTGTCACTTCTGAAATTATGGCTACGCCCCTGGTGTGACAAAATGTTAGCTTATACATAATACTCTTTAAGCTCTTTTTTAAAAACTTGGCTTACATACATTTTTACGTATGCCATGTCACATCATTAAACTAGCATTTAACAATGGACAAAAGGCTTTTTGTTTTTTTTTCTAACCTATGGTTCTCTAACCATAATTGCTACTGTTATTTGCCCCCTGACTAAGCATTTAAAGAATTTAGTAGAAGCATTTAAATAATCCCGTGAATGCACTTAAAGAATGCAGAATCGAATCGTTATAATCGAATCTAATTTAATTGTGAACCGAATCGAATTGAATCGTTCTAAATTTCCAAAAATCGTTCTTGAATCAAATCGAAAGCCTATGAATCGTAATCGATTTGAATCGCTGCCTTGCCAAAGATTCACAGCCCTAATATATATATATATATATATATGTATATATATATATATATATATATATATATATATATATATATATATATATATATACATACATTTACAATACAGATTTAAAGTATAGATTATATATTACATGTATTTAATCTAGATATAGATTAAAAAAGTCTTTAGTTTAATCATATCACTTAAGCAACAAAATGCCAACAAAACAGACATTTGATTCCATTTCACTTATCGTCTGCAGTTCTAAATCATGACCAGGATATTTTACAGCTGGGACCGCTCCATCTTTCAGTATCAAATGATGTACAAATCCAGCATCGAAAAACAAACTGTATCCACTGTTTACATTACGCTGTGTTCTTTAGGAAGCTGAACAAATTTATCTTTCCCTTTCAACCACAAAAACACACTTCTTTGGAGACATTCCTCCTGAGCAAGTCCTATGCACTGCTGCCACCGGATGAAACTTGTTGATGGACGTGATTTCACTCTCGCTACAGTCGATCTGTGCGTGAGTTCGTTTTTCTGGGAGAAGTGCCCATATAAGGAGTTCCACCCTCGTCTACATCATGAAGAGCCATAATTGAAAAAAACTCTCTGAAACTTGTACAAACCCGGAAATACTATGTCATAAGTCCAAATTGTTTTGAAAATATGAAAACGTTATTTGTCAATGCGTAGCATGAGAATCCAACTCTTTAACAGTGTAAACAACTTCTGAATGCATGAAACAGCTTTGTACCCCACCCCCTTTTAAGTTGATAGCAGACCCATATTTCTCCTTGCCTAGAGAACAGCTTAGGCACAAAGTGGCACATCTTACCCTGCCCTCCACACATAATGTGCACACTATCTTCAAAACATGCTAATATACTATAGGATAGCACTGCATCTGTAGCTTGACAATCCTGTTTGATGTAGAAATCAAGAAATGATTAACGCCACTCTCTCACACTAATCGCACATCCAGTGTTCAGCCATTTAAGCCACGGCGTTCAAGAGAGTCGCTCCATGGAAATGGGTGTTCCGATGAATTCGGAATCCTTTCACAGTCGTTGGTCCTGTCTCACATCCTAATCCCACAGTGGCCCAGATAGAACATTTGAACCCCTGCTGAATGTTGCTCTCTGAAGGTGAGGTCTTCTGGTCAAAGCCGCCAGGCACTGACACACCATAATCCCCCATGAAAGCCTTGGAGTGTTTGGGTTATCTCTGCCAAGGCAGCACAAGCATAGATTCCCAACACAGGTTGCCTTTTGAGCGCAGACACTATTCAGGAAGCCAGTTTGAATTTTTTTTTTTTTTTTTTTTTCTAGCGGGCACCTCAATGTATCGGATGTGACAGAGATTTAAAAGGATTAAGCAGCCTTTAAAATTCATCACAGTTACAGTTTGCTGCTGATAGGTGCGAGCAAGTTGTGAAGTAGTAAACTTTCCACTCTAAATATAGCTCGTGGGGTTTAATCCCTTCCTATCGTGGACGTGGATTGCATCCCATTATGCAGGATCTTGACTCTTATAAAATCTCTGGAGATTATAGGAAGCAACAAAAGAGATGGTGAAATAGTGCCTATGTAGTTGAAACAGGCGGTTTAATATAATTGTTTGTCTGTGAACCCTGATTTAGCTACATGTTAGAGTGTTGGACATTCTGGTTCTAGAGAGCATTTGATTGGATAAAACATTAGAATTATCAAAATGTATTTCAGGGGCAAGAAAATGCATTTCCAGTATACTGTATATATATATATATATATATATATGAAATAACATCTGCATGAACAGCAAACAGCTAAAAAAATCATTGAGCATTTATTTCATGCCTTTTCTAGCAAAATAACAAATCTTGTAGACCGCACACAACTGACCACATACTTCTCAAATAAACGTTAAATCAAAACATGAGGCTGTTAATTTCGACACTGAAATATGTTGGTGACCATAAAGCACATTTTTCTCAGAGTTTCCTACCTGCTCACCAAGCTTACTCTTTGAAGTTGGGGAAAGAAACTGAAGCCATTTGCCTTATTATGATTCATCTACACTTTACCAGGAATTGGAAATATACGTCCTTTCTCTGTAATTGCAACATTTGTAGTACAAGTCCAATAAATGTTAGAAGTATCAACCACATTAACAGTGAAAGGCTGCTGGGCAACACTGGTTCCCATAAAAGTCTTATAAAATGTTACAGGAATTTTACAAGCAACTCAATTAGAGTTGATATTCATAGACAAAAGCAACTACTGTGCCAATGACCACCTAAGCTGAAATACAGAGCTATAAGAGTATTATCAGCCTACAGCATTCATTTGTCTCACAAGTATTCTGAGTGTGAAGGTACTGTTTTGAAGTGTGCACAGTCAAATGACATTTGCAACTCTTTTTCCCATTGCAATACCATGCACTGATTAAATTGTTCAATAAATTGTAAATTTATTAAATTTATTCTAAGTTTTGATAATGTATTTTGTATATGTTGATTTCAGCATTCCGGTGAATTTACATGAGAATTGCAGCAACATGAAGATACTGTTTGAACAAAAGAAAAAAATAGGATACAGTATGAAACTACCTGCTGTGCAGAAAATGACTGAGAGTTTAGGTACTGTACTAACCCTCCGGGGAATCACAGCTGAAGATAAGGATTTATTGTTGCCTGTTCTTCCTGAAACAGTGCAGACATATGGACAGAAAGTGTTGTCAGCACTTCTCTGATGATTTTATCAGTAAAATGGTTTAGAAACTTAAAAGGTACATGACATGTCTCACTAGCGGTAATCAGGGGCCATAGCCCAGGAGAGGTTAGGACAATTGTAAGGGAGAGGAGGCCCGTAATGTCATTTTTACAGAGAGGGACCTTGGTAAAAATAGGCCTACATCATTTGAGCAGTATCTTGACTTGAGGTGTTGTAACCACAGTATAAGTGGAATAATTGACTCCAGTCCATTATCCACTACGCATCATGGCTGTCAGTATTAGACCTGTTTTGTCATGTGTTCCAGTTTCTGGAGTCTGGTCTCTAACAAAGCTTGGTGCCCAAGGCAAGATCACACTCAACAGCAGAGGTTAAAATATTTAATACTTTGTTCAGATGCCTTTTCATTGATAGCCCTTGGAGCAAATTTTGTACTTTAGCTTGTTTTACTTTGTCAGGAAAAAATGCATCCAGTCTCAGAGCCATTTTACATAATGATACAAGAGTAGCTTTATCTCTCTCTCGTTCTCTCTGCTTTTCTTTTTCTGTGAGGGCAGTTCAGTGCTAAATTAGCTAATTGTGAGTTATTTTAGTATGATGAGAGTGTGGGGAAAACAAAGTATAGATGACATTTTTTTTTAATGCTCAACGAAAGAACAAGATGAGCAGAGATGAGAATATTGGCTAAGTGGCCATGATTTCATTTTAAAGTGCCCCTATTATGCTATTTTTAAGGTTCCTGTAATATACACGTGCATGATGTCACCATTTTCACAGATTCAGTCTTTAGATGTGCACAAGTTTCTTTACAAAGTCACATAACCAACTACTGGGCAACTACTGGAATTATGGTTTTGTCTTCAAAAGGATACTTCCCCTGAAGAAAAAAAAAAACGTATATTTAAAAAAGTCTGTCTTCATTTATTCACCCCCATGTTCTAAACCTAATCCAGACAAGCTTTCTAACAAACATTCAAAATCCTCACAAATGTCTAACGTTTTTTCGGTTTTAAAACATAATTAATATATAGGCCCTTTTGTGGATGTTCAGATTATCTAAATTTTGCAATGTTTTGTCTGGGCCATTCAACTGTATATTAAGTGTTTTTGTCTAAAGCAATTTAATGAATCAATGTTTTGATCTGTTTAAGAAAACAGGCAAAAAACACAAAAGGCTCAAAGGATAATTTCATCAGTTATGATTTCCATGTTTTCTCCTCTTAAATGCTGAGATCAATACTGTTTTACACTCAGGCATGCCTGGGTTTATGTGCAGCCGAGCATGATGAGATAATTACTTCAAAGTTCACTGGGTCTTCAGAGGTATGTTGATTAGGCTGGAGGCTTTCTGATTGCTTTTGTTTGCATCTTACTCTAAGTGCCCTATTATGATTTACCATTTCAAATACAATGCTTTTTATTTATGAGAATATATAATGCTCTAATTGTCTATTCATCAAATAATAGTAAAAAAAGTATTACATTTTTAACACTGATAAAATAAGAAATGTTTATTGAGCAGTATATCAAAATATTAGAATGATTTCTGAAGGATCATGTGCAGAGATGTAATACCACTTTAGTAAAGTCATAATCAGTTTCTGATTTTAATAGTACTTATGTATTTTATTCATACTGAATGTAGGCTCAAACATGCACTAGTCCTCAACACTCGAGACATGCCAATGAAAAACAAGAAACCTTTGTTGAGAGAAGGGCAATCACATGTCTGCTTTCTAAAATAGAAATAAACCTGAATGCTTCAATATTGCAATAAATCGAGATTGACCCAAAAGCCTCTTACTTTGCTGCATGTTTAGGGTGTATGCCCATTAGCAGCACAGAAAAACCATTTTTATTATTTAAATTCTGAATGTATTATATTTAGCCTAAAAAATAGTTTGCAAACATTTGTTTTAACATTTAATGGGCACCACTGACTAGTAAAAACATTATATGGGAGTCAGTGATGCCCATCAACAATCTGGATACCAACATCTTTCAAAATATCTTCTTTTGTGTTCAACAGAAATTATGACAGAAATGTCATTCTGAAATTGAACCACTCCTTTAATCCTTCATTAATTTAGTATGATTAATCCCACTATATAATGGGACATCAATGTACATTTTCAATTATAATAATTGCTTAATTTAATTAATAATTCCTTAATTTTATATAATTACTCATGCTAAATAAATATAACATTTTAAAATATAAACATTAAAACTAACATTGTGATGTACTTCACTCTTCACTCTTTAGATCCACTCAGAGCCGTTAAAATCCCTTGAGGACCCAGCCATAGAAAGGCTCTTGATGCTGATAATACAACACATTATAGCCGCGGGAGTCACTTCATTTCAAATTTCATATGATAATTTTTCATTTAAGAGGATAAATTATACTTTTTCTGTGCAATCACTCTGATCTATTTGTTGTGTAAATGTGTTTGCTCTCAGATATTCCAGATTCCACATGCTAATGTTTCACATAGCTTCATATTTGATAGTCACCATTAACACCATCACAGCAATTGAGTGGCGTTGAATTAGCTGCTGAATTGCTCCGATATTATTGACTCGATGGGGACATTTACTGAGGATATGCTTGAGTAACTCCTCATATCAGCTGGCCCGAGATGGTTTCATTTGCCATTTAGATGTCAGATTTTGCTCACAAATTGGAGCTGAAGTAGCACACTAACACTATTTGAGCTGTTGAAATCCCAACCTTGATAAGATCATATGATGGGCTTCCATGAACTCTCTGTGTAAATTGGGCTCTCGGAAGGCCATTACAACGATGTATAGCAGCCGTCGCTACTGAATTGGAGTTAGATAAAGGTTTTCATGATTTCTAAGAAAGGTTGGCCATCTCAAGGCCATCTGTTAGTGCTGATAGCGACTCTGAAAGTGACCATCAGCTCAACAGTGTCAAGCACATTTCGTGTGTATTGGTACAGCGTGATAGCCACAGCGTTGGGGCATTTCGAAATGAATCTGCAGTGTTTGTTCCTAGCGGCTTTCCGTATAGTGTCTCCAGACGCCCTGCGGGCAAGCATTAGCTGCTACTTTTGTGGCAGGATGCTCTTGTGTGCTGCCTGATGTTATGTCCTGTTGTGCGTTATAAGGATCAAGGCTTAGCACTGCAGGGAGGGTTAGCCTGAAATTGCATCGAAATGTTGATTGCATAGCTAATGTGTTTTATCTACTCTTTTAAGCATCTCTATAAAATGTGTGTTTTCCCCCCGTTCATATTTCCTCTGGTTTATTATGCATTTTGATGGTGGGTAAACTTATTTTATGTTGTGTTGAATGTTGTTATCCACTGCAGATGGCTACGAATGGTGTTGTGTTTGATTAATGATGGTTTCTCAGTGCGGTAATGACTGATAATGATATGTGTTGACCTTGTAACTGTGGAAGTATGCTGTAATAAGTATGAAACTGAAAAAAGTGCATAAAGTGACATATGCCACACTTAAAATAGTGTAGATGTTTCTTACTAGATCAACACAATATAAAACCAACTGGCATCTACAAACAAATGAAGCTGAGGTTTTCTCAGAACTAGCTTGCTTACTTTTGTGATCTGTTTTTGCAATTATTTTAAGCCAACTTGTGGCAAATTTATTTTAGTGGATGTATGAAGTCAGTTCTCCTCACATTTACACAGGTGTGTTGGCAGAGTAAATGTCCAGTTCCTTAATTTTAAACAGTTTGTCTATTGTTTTATTTTGAAAAATATGTTTGTCCTGAATTTATGTAAACCAAATTCAATTTGGTTTGAGAAAAGCTTAAACATTTTTTGGATTGATTAATGATGGTTTCTCAATGTGGTAATGACTGAAAATTATGAACCATATATTGATAAACCATATACTGATGTGTTGACCAGTGGTTAGAGGGTCGAACTTGTGACCCAAAGGATGCAGGTTAGAGTCTCAGTACTGGCAGGTACAGTTGGTGGGGGAAGTACCAGACACCAGTGAACTTTTCTGAACGAACCTTTCATGTAACCCCAAATGAATCCTCATATTAGAAATCATTAATCTGAGGGTACATCATATAAGTACTGTATAATGTGAGGTGAAGTTTGACGACGGGGTTCATCAGCAGTGCAAGCCCAACATCTTGCCCACTCAGCAGCTGCTGGCTGCCCGTTCCAATTGTGCATCTCACACACTGTCCGAAATAACCAGATTTCAGTTTTCTCTTCTCTATTATGCTTCTGTCACACTGATGCTCCCCTATACAATGTTTTAAAATTGTAATTATGCAGCCGATGATTGTAATTACGGAGAGCACAAAGTGAGAGGATTATTGTAGTGGAAATTAGTGAAGACATGCGCATATTCAACCCAATCATGCAATGTGAAAGGAACGGAGCTGGTAATTTGCATAATACACGGCCACAATAGAGTGGAACGTAATTTTTGTGCACACGTTCCTCCCCATTTGCACTTTCCCGTGTATTGTAAAGACCAACGGTAAATTGCTAAATGACACGGCACATATCTCTGCTATATCCTGTAAGGCAAATAACACTCCAAAAAACAGGTGCATAAATTACTGCAGAAGATTATGAGATAATTTTGGGTGTTCAGAAAAATGTTGGTTACATAGAATAAATAGTCATGTGTGTTCTTAGGGGCACAAATCAAACATTTTTCCATAAAGATGGAGCAGAAAACCAGTAGAACCAGGACATCTGTTTTCATTTTCCAGATGGGCATGAATATCAGGGAGATCTAAGCTAATTTCTCCTCTGCCTTAGATCAGACAGACAGCTCATGGCACCACATCACTCCCGTTTTCTTTGCCTGAGCAGAGGATTCATGTTTGGACTGACTTCAGTTGACTTCACCCAAACTGCCCGAAGTCAGCAAGCCTTTAGGCTTTGAATTCACCACCACTTGTCAGACGCTTGGCTTGGATATAACTTAATTTAGCATCCACAAACATGGAGATTTCAAGGTAACTCTCAGATGTTTTAGTTACAAATGCACCAGTCGGATGAGTTCTTGGCCTTGAGGACTATAGATCTGTTTAATAATTCAAAGAGCAGGAGGTCGTAGGATTCAAACGAGATGCTTGGTGCAGGAAGCACCTTGGTGAAATGTCTTACAAGCGTAGTTCAAAAACTGAAACTATAGAGAGCTGCAGGGATGATGTTTTTTTATATATATATATATATATTTTTTTGTAGGCTGAAATCCAGAAACAAGTATTTTATCACCTCCGGTTCTAGGTCTGTGGGTTTTCTCAATTATTTTTTTGTAAATGGGGCAATAAACATCATCTCACAGAAAAGGTAAACGTATCTACTGACTCATTGTGTTTAACTCTTGCTAAATATTCAAACTTAAATTTTGAAGGAAAATGTTATGTATGAATGTTATATATATATATATATATATATATATATATATATATATATATATATATATATATATATATATATATATATACAAACCTTTTTTGAAATATTTTTCTTCATTGTCTGCAGAAGAAAGACATACAGGGTTGAAACGACATGAGGGTGGGTAAATTCTACCAGAATTTCATTTTTGGGGGAACTATCCCTTTAAATCCCCTTGTGTAAGTCAACACCTACTGCACAAGGATTCCTCGCTTATCAAGTGTGTTAGGAGTCTTTCCCCCTTCCCTTTACATAATGAGGAAAGGTTTGAGTGAGACTTGAGAAGATGGAAAAAATTAATTGCATTGTTACCGCCTGAGGTTAATGAAACTGTATGGGTCTGTTTATGGAAGAGCTACAACTGATGTGTGCAGCTGCAAAGGGATGATACTGAGGTATTGGTCAAGATAAGAGATAAGCTATAAAAGGATGGAGGCAACATACGTGCAAGCACACACATACACATGCTTTCTTCTTTTATACTTCTGATTCACACACGTACAACAAATTGCTTTTCCCTGGAAAGGCTCATAGTAACCACACACATGAAAGCTTTTTTTTTTTTCAGATTCCAAGTCTTCTTGCCGTTTTGTTACTGCATAAGAAGAAAAACAACAAGCTCACCTGTATAGCTTCAAAGATTATTTGAGAGATAAATTTGTCAAATAAATGGTTTCTATGTAGTAAGCTATAAAAACCGGTATATATATGTATATGAATGTGTTTGTGTGTGTGTGTGTGTGTGTGTGTGTGTGTTTGTGTAAAATCATAATATAAATATAATATCAAAATAAAAAGTATTTTTTTTAACAATTTCTGATGATAAAACAGACCAATTTTAGTGACAAAAGGACAGAGTCAGACCTGCCAACAACAACAAAAAGAATGTCCTAACTTTCATGTGTGTGGTTACTATGATGCTGTATGTGCAGTAGTATATAATATATATATATCAATATCACACTTAATATTTTTCCTCATACAGTATCAAATTATGCATGAAAATATGCATACTTTTATATTATTAAATCCTGTACATGTTTGGGAGTTCTCATATGTGGGTCTTTATTATCAAAAAGTTTGAAAAACCCTTGTGTAGACCCTAGCTTGTTTCTGTGAGTATTTTAAAAGGCAGACATGACCTTTGTGACATCTCCATTAGAAAAAGTTAATTTTATTGAAATACATAAATATTCAAATCCTGCCAATTTAAAAAATTTAATTAGTGAATTTGATTGCCAGGTTTATAACAAACAATCCATATCACCGAAAATAACCTTTTCTGGCCCTACGTGCCATTACCATCATGTCATTCTGTAACTGGCCTGATTGTTACACTCAAGGAATGATTGGCTGAAGGATTTTGACCCTGCTGACCTCGTGTGACTAATTGCACTGCCATTACGATAAGCACATCAGAACCAAAATAATCACTTAATGTAGAGTAGAAATCAGTATTGATTGAATCAAATTATATTTGCTTATTTTTTCCCTTGTAATTTAAAGTGTGTCACGTGTGTAAAGTGTTAATGTCACGTCTTTCACTTGTCTTTAAAAATGATATGACTGTATTTATATTTAATAGTAAAAAAGAATAACATAACAAAAAATAATTTTAAAATTACTTTTTAAAAATTATTTTATTGTAATAAGCTACAGTATAATATCATTATTACTATGAGGTATTGTTAAGTTTAAATGTTTCGTGCAAGAAGTAAAATGCAGGACAGCTTAAATAAACAAGCCATGTTTTTCTGTTTTTCAATAAATTGATATTAAATATATTGATACTAGGGCTGTGAATCTTTGGCAAGGCAGCGATTCGATTCGATTACGATTCATAGGTTTTCGATTCGATTCAAGAATGATTTTTGCAAATTCAGAACGATTAAATTCGATTCGATACACAATTAAATTCGATTTGATTCGATTATAACAATTCGATTGTGCATTCTTTAAGTGCATTCACGGGATTATTTAAATGCTTAGTTAGGGGGCAAATTACAGTAGCATTTATGGTTAGAGAACCATAGGTTAGGAAAAAACAACAACAACAAAAACCTTTTGTCCATTGTTAAATGCTAGTTTAATGATGCGACATGGCATACGTAAACATGTATGTAAGCCAAGTTTTTAAAAAAGAGCTTAAAGAGTATTATGTATAAGCTAACATTTTGTCACACCAGGGACATAGCCATAATTTCAGAAGTGACAGAAATGTCAAATACAATCATTTTGTGTATGTAATAATAATAATAATAATTATTATTATTATTATTATTATTATTATTATTATTATTATTATTATTATTATTATTATTACAAGGAATTATTTTCCTTTTTAATTACTTTTAATTAGCTTTAATAAATCAAATACACTGCTGGACAATAATCAATCATTTGTAATTGATATTTTTTTCCTAATGGCAATTTTATGATTGTTTTATATACTAGGCTACATTTAATTAGCAATTATTTACATTTTCTGCACAGAATAAGGTAGAAAATATACTTTATAGTTTCTGTACTGTAATAAATGTCAATTAGCACTGCATCATTCATAAATTCTTTGTGGGTTTTTTGTTTTTTTGTTTCATCAGTTCATTCTGCTTTTATTCAGTTTAGCAGCAGATATAGCCTGGCACGTCTATGAGAGCGAGATCGCTTCTCTTTCAGTGTGAAAACGTCTTCATCTCTATTTAACTTTTCCTCTCCATCAGCGAATGATTCTTAGAGAAAACGCGCCAGATGTCTGTTTGCTAATGAAACAAACGCTACTTTCATGCATCTGATTATCGTTGTCGTTGTTAATGCTGTGGTTAATTTTAAAAGTTTTCTTGGTATATTCGGTTCATCATGCAATAAATACAGCTGTCGACGGCTCCGGTAACTCCGATGGTAAGATGCAGATAGCCATTGACAAACTACAGAAAAGTAAAACTACTTCACGTTAGCATTACTGGCCACGAGTCCTATAGATCACACGTCAGCTGCATCAGAGATGAACGGAGTGCGAGCGCAATCCTGTGACAGTTTCATCAGGCGGTAAACGGTGGAGCGCGTGAAGGACAGATAAGAGGCACGATTCACGAACACGCTTCAAGGTCTCCATTAATTTGTGCGTGTAGTAATTTAATGTGTATACATTTTGAAAGCATTGAATCGCTATAGATATTGCGATTCATTCGATTCTTAGCATTTTGAATCGATTACTGTCCAAGATCGGCGATTCACAATTCAAAAATCATGTTTCAAGATCGATGCATATGAATCCACAGGGTTTGTAATCGATGCATCAAGAAAACGAGTGAATCGTTACACCCCTAATTGATACTGAATAACGATATTTCATCATTTTCATTTGACCAATAACAATAAGCTGCCACATTTCTCTACATATATGTATTAGTACCAAGACATTTTAATATGCAAAAGTGCCACACACGGACTTCCATAAACACTTTTGAGTGATGATGCAAATGAATCATTCATGAATCGACTCGATTCAGTTTTTAACGAACTCCTTCTAGAGATTTATTCAGATCAACACCAAATTTGGTATGGCTAATCTAAAGGCCTTTGCGTTGTTAAATTGCGAAGATTTTGAGTTTTCGTTAATGGGCGTGTCCGTGGCGGCCTGGCGAATTTCGTTAATTCGCCATGAAAAATAAAGTTGCTATAACTCAGACATACAATGTCCAATGTGCCCAATACTTCACATGTTTAATAAGACTCCTGGCCTGAACATATTTACAAGCCCATATTCAGTTATAGTCATAGCGCCACCTATTGGCAACAGGAAGTGACATATTTTACACTGCGACGAACTACTCCTAGAAATGTTATGACATCAATGTCTTTTTTGTGGTCAGTCTAATCTAAAGGCCTGTGCAATGTTAAATTGTGAAGATTTTGAGTTTTCGTTAAGGGGCGTGTCCATGGCGCCGTGACAAAGTTCAAAGTTTCGCCAAGGGAATAAAAGTTGTTGTAACTCAGGCATAAAATGTCAGATCTTCCCCAAACTTCACATGTTTGATCAGAGTCCTGACCTGAACACATCTGAAGGACAATATTCCATCGGCTGTGGCAAAATGGCTCGATAGCGCCACCTATACACTTTCAACAGAGTGCGCCTCGAACTATGTTTCACGTACATGTACAAAAACCGGGACACACATGTAACACACCAATACCTACAAAAAAGTCGCTTGGTATGAAATCCGAATCCCAACAGGAAGTCGGTTATTTAGACTTTTCTCTGCAAAATTGGCGTTGTTTTGGCCATTTTCAGGGGTTGTACTTTAACGAACTCCTCCTACAGATTTATTCAGATCAACACCAAACTTGGTCAGTTAAATCTAAAGGCTTGTGCAATGTTAAATTGCGAAGATCTTGAGGTTTCGATAAAGGGCGTGTCCATGGCGGCCTGATAAAATTCGATGTTTCGCCATGAAAAAGGAAGTTGCTGTAACTCAGAAATACAATGTCCAATCTGCCCCAAACTTCACATGTTAGATAAGACTTCTACCCTTAAAAGATCTACATGCCCATATTTAGTTATAGTCATAGCGCCACCTGCTGGCAACAGGAAGTGACATGTTTTACGCTGCGACAAACTACTCCTAGAATTTTTTTTTAGATTAATGTATTTTTTGTGGTCAGTCTAATCTAAAGGCCTGTCCAATGTGAACTTGTGGAGATCTTGAGTTTTTTTTAAAGGGTGAATTCAAGGTGCCATGACAAAATTTGATGTCACGCCACAGCAAGAGAAGTTGTTGTAACTCAGGCATAATTTGTTCGATCTTCCCCAAACTTCACATGTTCGATAAGAGTCCTGCCCTGAACACATCTGAAGGCCAATATTCCATTATAATGATAGCACCTCCTGCTGGCAACAGGAAGATTTGCACATATATGAATAAACTTTGATATATTCCACTTATATTTATGAGTTTAAATGCATATTTCTCACTGTTCACCTATTTACTAAAGCCACTCACTGCCGGTGTGCCCGAGTGCGAGGGCCCGTTCATCGCTGCTTGCAGGTTTAATTGTTAAATGAATTTGCCAGCAAAATCATCACAAGTACTGTACATATATGTGTCACACTGTTCAGGTCTTAACATAAAACCTACATTTTGTTTATGTCCTGTATGTGTATTTTATGCCATAGTCTCCCTATACAATAGTACACAAATCCCAACTTGAACTCAACAGATATTTCTGGATCTCGCTGTGATTTCCCCCTCCAGCATGCGGTTTACAGTAGTATTCATCTTAACATCAGTAAGGGAAGTATGCTTTCTGTCAGCTCTGCTGCGTGGCCCCCCTTCCAGGACGACTCTAGCTGACAGAATATTGTATGAACAACTGGAGGCCTGCTCCGTGCGGTAGTCAAGCAGAGTGGAAGTTGAGAGAGCTAATGATGGTGTGTATTTTCTTCCTCACATCTATGGTGCAATCTTGCTGGCTCACTGTTGGCTGCTTGTGTATATGCTGAGTTTTGTGCTAGCTGAGTGAATATACTTTCAGCATTATTGAGATATACTGATGCTAGCTACCTTCATATGAGGGCTTCCATTTACTTTGCTGCCTGTTTAGACAGCAAGTATGAAAGTGCAGACATATCACCAGCATTGTAGAGCTAACGTAAGAGTCACTAACTGAAAGTAGCGATAGCACTAACTTATTTTACTTATTTTCAGTGACCTGACAATATATATATATAAATATATATATATATATATATATATATATATACATAGTGCATTTAGCTAACACTTCTTTCCAAAGTGACTTACAGTACATTCAGGCTATAATTTTTTATCAGTATATGTGTTCCCTGGGAATTGAACCCATTACCTTTTGCACTGCTAACGCAATGCTCTGTCAATGAGCCACAGGAACACAGGTGAAGGTACAATAGTGGAGTTAACATCAAAATGTAACGTCTAATGTTAAACTTTATGTTTTTAATGTAACCTTACTTTAGTCATTTCAAGATATATGTTTTTGCTGCCACTTTTGATCAATTCAATGCATCCTTACAAAATAAAAGTTGTGCATATTATATTTTCAAATTACCTATTCACAATTTTATAAATATTATCAAATAATATTTTAGTATTATTTGATATATATTATATTTACATTTAAATAAACATGTTATATGACTATTTTTGATTACTGTAAAATGGGAACTAAAATCTGCCAAAATAGAACTCTAGATGAATGTCTTTAAATTACGAGCAGCTCGTAGTTTGACAAGCAGCAGTTTCAAAGTAGCTACCCAGACACTGTATCCCACATTGCTGAAGAATTGATGTTTGAGGAGTCTGCGACTACAGGAGACACTCATGAATAAGATAATTCTACAGTAGGATTTTTTATTCTGCATGGCTCCTTTTCAGAGGGTTTTGATTTGGATGATACATTTCCAGCATCTGTTCAGGATGCCCTAGTTTGAAATATGACAAGATAGTGCAGTTCGTTAATTTAGTTTATCTCCTGTGGGGAGCACTTGAGACTGCATCGCATTATCATACTGTGGCATTTCATATGCCGTAACTGGCATTCAGTGGCGTTGTAAATTATTTGGATCAGCTCATAGAATAGTCACTGAAAAATGACATTGTTTTCCAACGTGTGCCATTTAATTGAGAGTGTGGGCCAAAATTATTTGTAAATAATTTATTTCACCAGCTGAAAATTGGAAAATAACAAGCATGGCACAATGAGTTTGGATGATGGATGTGTAGGATGAATAGCTTCTGAAAAGAGCACAAGCGGCCCCTCATAGTCGCACGATGACAATGATAAAAGGGGGAACACAGAGAGGGAAAGAGACTGATCTTGCCACCCCAGCAAAACAGGATATGGATTTAGATGTCAATGGTTTTGTGTGCATAACAACAGACATTTAATTCACATTTTTCTAAGAATGAACAATAAAACTAACTGTTTATGCCACAGTGTCTTTGGGCTCTATTTTTAAAGCTTTGTGCCATATGATTCACTGTGATATCACTCCTTCACAGCACACCATAGCTCTAGATATAGATCTGACAATCATTGTCACCTTCAACCATCATGTTCTGTTAAGAATGAATATATTGTCTTTTTTTGGGGGGTGGTTGTTAAAAAATTGTAAAATAAATTAGGTCTGTTGATTGATTAAAAAAGTATTTTTAAGAACGATTTATCTAAACAAAATGTTTGAATAAAGATTTATATACTGGAAAAAAAATGGTGTAGAAAAGAAACGATAGGTGAAGAAATCTCTCTCAGTAATATATATATATATATATATATATATATATATATATATATATATATATATATATATATATATATATATATATATATATATATATTAATAGCATATGAAAATGTATTGTATTTTTTCCTATTTTATAGGTGAGGACTTTTTATGGTGCATGTGTGTGAAGTATTATTAAGTTTTGGTCTATGAAGTAATTTAGTAATCACTACTCAAAGTCAGAGAAAGTCTTTAAGTATTACAAATGGAACATGAAGTTTAATAACATGGATAGAGTGATAGAGAGGAAATGATGGGTAAAAACAGGATGTCAGAGTGACACAGAATAGATTCAAACTTGTCATATAGTTAAGTATTTCACATTTTTACCAAAGGTGCATTGTTTCACCTTATTGCTAGTGTTTACACACACACACAAACACACACACACACATGCACACACATACACACACACACACACACACACACACAATATATATATATATATATATATATATATATATATATATATATATATATATATATATATATATATATAAATTGCTAATCAGCCAATCAAATGGCAGCAACTCAATGCATTTAGGCATCTAGATGTGGTGAAGACGACTTGCTGAAGTTCAGTCCAAGCATCAGAATGGCAGAAAGGGGATTTAAGTGACTTTGAATCTGGAATGGTTGTTGGTGCCAGACGGACTGGTCTGAGTATTTCAAAAACTGCTGATCTACCGGGATTTTCATGCACAACCATATCTAGGGTTTACAGAGAATGGTCAGAAAAAGAGAAAATATCCAGTGAGCGGCAGTTGTGTGGACGAAAATGCCTTGTTAATGTCAGAGGTCAGAGGAGAATGGGCAGACTGGTTAGAGATGATAGAAAGGCAACAGTAACTCAAATAACCACTCGTTACAACAAAGTTATGTAGAATACCATCTGTGAACACACTACACATTGAACCCTGAAGCAGATGGGCTACAGCAGCAGAAGACCACACCAGGTGCCGCTTCTGTCAGCTAAGAACAGGAAACGGAGGCTACAATTCGCACAGGTTTACCAGAATTGGACAATAGAAGATTGGAAAAACATTGCCTTGTCTGATGAGTCTAGATATATAATTAAATTTCTTTCTTCTGTTCATCTTCACCTCACAGGAACAGACTTTTTTTTTAAAGATGAGACATTGTTGTCTTTAACCTTGAGAGCTGCAGCTTTGTCACTTTAAGTGAAAGAGCCTCTGTATCGAGATGTGCCGGGATGAGAGGCAATAAGATAATTGTTTGAAAAATACACCTGCTGGGTTCAAATCAATTATAACACTCTTGGTTTCGTATAGCATTGATAATTATAGGAGTAATCATTTGCAATTCAACCATGCAGTCAGATGAAATGCGATACACAGATACATGTGACACTGCACCGCCTGGTTATGGATATCAGTTCCGATGCAGATGTATTTGTGGGCGGCTTAGTGTTTGCGAGGTATACTTCTGGAAATGTTGTGTATTTGTGTGTCTGCAGACTGCAGAGGAAAGGCACCAGCCAGGCAGTGGTTTACTGCAATCACACATTCAATCATGACCCCCGTGAGGCATGGCATCAGGCATCAGCTGTGTTTGCATCTGCATGGGCCGGTAGGGATGAGAAAACGAAGGCCAAACATGGAACTACTCACGTCACCGACAGGTCCTGCCTGTGAGTGAAAGGCAATTACAAAAGGACCTATACCCCAGCTGATAACAGTTTGTTATCTGCCAGCGCTGACATCTAAAAAGAACAGAAACTACAGGGAGGGAAAAGACAGTTTTGCCAAGCCTGAAGGGGAACAGTTTTTTCAGAGCATTGAGAACAATAGGGTAGCATGTTTCCCTTATGCAATTATTTA
Source organism: Carassius auratus (assembly GCF_003368295.1). NCBI lineage: Eukaryota > Metazoa > Chordata > Actinopteri > Cypriniformes > Cyprinidae > Carassius > Carassius auratus. The sequence goes on along the minus strand of NC_039277.1, from coordinate 8,274,001 downwards.
AATTTTATTTTTAATTGAGTTGAATAATTGAAAAAAGTATAGTTATCTATTCATTAAAAGACCAGGTGTAAGTGCCCTCCAAAACTGTACATTTTGTTAATGAAAACTATGATGAAAAATATTAGTTGACAACTTTTGTTCCAGACTCAGATGAGATGAAGGCAAGACAGCACCAATATCATAAACTTTTAACTGTGACTACAGTATATCAATATGCAATATGATTGGTGAAAAAAGACTAAAGAAGACTAAACAAGACTAAAATGTAGTTTCAAAAATTTTATCTATATCCAAGATCTCATTTATTTTCTACAACAAAATAGAGAAGAAGAAATATAGCTCTCCACGTTTTCATGCTTTGTGTTATGTTAAGCCAAGTTTAAATTCTCCTATCAGGGATTTGTTATCATTGTGAGTGTGAAATAATTGTGATTATTAGTTTAACTATCATGCAGCATGACTAAAATATGACTAAAAACATTTTTCATTTACTAATACTAGATTAAAATCTACTAAAACCTGACAACCTGACAACAAAACACATGATAGGTTGACTAAAAATAATACAAGACAATAAATAAACAAAAAGGACATTTACGACAGGACTAAGACTAAATGTAAAAAAAAAGCACTATTCATAACACATTTGAGACATGATTGCAATCAAATCACACACACCACTTCAGCAGATGGTTTGAAATGCAAAAAGGAGACGAGCATCTCTCTTTGCTATAACTACCACAAATGAAACTCACCTTTCAGCATTGCAACAAGTTCAAATCTTCATTAAAACTAGTGAATGCTAATTTCTCTAACCATTGCAAATTATGCTCTCTGGACTTTTGTGGACTTTGATCTTGAAATCAGATGATGATAAAAAAAAAGATGCTGTGCACATCCATTTCATTCAGTGACGTCAAGCCTGTTGCCTTTGCCTATAGCACGGGAACTGAAGATTGGATTTACGTTTATTTTGTGGTGGCACATTTATGTAGCCAATGTAAATGGAAGAGTTTTAAATTGACATGTATGCATTTAGCAGTCACTTTTATCCAAAGTGACTTACAAAATAGGAACAAACTGATTAATCAAAGAGCCAACAATCATTGTAGTACATAATGCTAGGTTCATTAGACAACTAGATCAAGAAACCAATTAGAGAAGAGAAGAAATGCAGAGGAGAATTTAATTAGTTTGTGTTTGTGTCCTGATATCCCTTACATTATTTCCCCACAACAGTAATACAAGTAAATTGGAGACATTAGGTTCTTTTGACATTTTCTGAAAATCTAAAAATGCAGAATGTTGTGTGGAAGGTGTAGGGATAGGGAAATACAGTTTGTACAATATAAAAACCAGTATGTCTGTGGAATGTCCCCATAAAACATAGAAACCTCTGTGTGTGCATGCGTGTGGGTGTGTGTATGGGTGTGTGTGTGTGTGTGTGTGTGCGTGTGTGTGTGCGAGCGTGTGTGTGTGTGTGTGCGTGTGGAAGAGTGTGGCTTGTGGAAGAGGTGTCTTCAGTTGCTTCTTGAAAGATGTGATGTCTCAGCAGTTTGGGTGGATGTTGGCAGCTCATTCCACCAGAGGAACAGAGAGGGTGTTCTGGAGAGTGACTTTTTGCCTCATCGTGAGGAAAAAACAAGGTGTCACTCATTCAGTGATCTGAGCTGGTGGGAGTGTAGTCAGTGTCAAAACTGTAAATTTGATTCTGGCCTCAACTGGGAGCCAGGTTTTTTTTTTTACAAACTGGATTGCCATCTGATCAGAGAAAATGCTTGAAGTAACAAGTCTAAATAGGCCAAAGGGTACTTGGAAGGGGAGCATGCGTGGATCCTGCAACATTGACATGTGTATTGGTTTTAAGAAATATCTATTTATAAGAGAAGGCTTCAAGACCATATGCCTCAGGGTTGGTTTAAACATGGCTTTAGTTTTCGACAAATATATCATTTGCATGAAGAGAATATTCCCTCACTGTAAGGTTTATCCAAATTTCCAGTGAGCAGCTCATTGCTTCGTTGGCAATCAGAATATAATTCCAATAGTATAACTGTCCAAAGCTTGGAAAACCGCGTCCAGCGTTCCATCGCCTATAAATAAGGACAAGAAGACATTTGGCTTTCTGTCACACATCAAGGTCCCACGGGGAGCGAGGGAAAACCCAAAAGGAATAGCCTAGGCCATATTGTGCCTCATTACGGTTTAAGAGTTGCTGACACTGGTCTTCCTTCAAGCCCTTTGCCCCATTTGCCACCTGCTCTCTCATGCATGATAAGGTGGATGAGAAGTCCTCATTTGGTTTCTTGCATGACTCCACAATCTGGAGACTAGATTTCCTCATATTCAGACATCTCAGTCGGATATAGTTGGCCGGTCAATAGATGTGGCTCTAATTTGATTTAGAAGTTCTCATTAAGAGCTTAATAGCTTTGTAGGTTGAGGGCAGCCATCTGGCGGTGCAGCATCCTCACTGCAAAGCTGGCTTTGAGGCATGGCTGAGTGTCTGGTAGTAAGGGCATGTGAATCAATAGAGGACTCCCATACGACCTCATTACTTTGCAGAGGGCTGTAACTCAAGGCGATAGACCTATGAAATTTTAAACAACTTTACGAGATCCAGATGTTGTACTTCTTCCAAATAAATTCCCCCGGCAGTAAAATTCACAGGCCCCACTATTGCTTAGAATAAACATTTATGGAAAAGCACAGAAAGGCTGTTGGAGAAGATGCACTTCTTAGTTGCACCTGAAGCACCAAAGAGGCCTCAAGCAAGCCTTTTTGATTTCCACTGATAATCTGAGGAACTCTTGGAGAACTCAAAGTAGAACCATGAAATGTAAAGGTGCTTGGGGCCAGTTCGGTTTAACTGACTCGTGTTTCGCCTATAAATAAACAATGTTCTCCACCCACTGTGATGTTGTCAGATAGCTCTGTTACTCCAAAGAACTATGGTCATACTGTCAACAAGTTATCATTTTTCACAGGCATTTAGCACAGACTGGATTTTGTTGTATGCGTGTGAACACCAAGGGTTTTGGCTGGTTAACATCTGGTCCAGTTAGTCCCTATTGGTAAATATTTTCTATATTATTTGAACACTATTAAGAAAACCTCAGTGATGAAATTTATGATTGGAAAAAAAAAATTTCTAGCCGAATAAAAGTCACAAAATGCAAAATTTCCAAAAAATTAATTCACGATTAATCATCTTGCAGTGAATGTCAGTTCTACTTTATGAGTATAAATGATCATATGCAGTAAAAGACAGGACAATATGCAAGCGCTGTGAAAGTTTTGCCACAAACTCAACCAACTGGCTTCTTTCCTGCATAATTTCACATAAGTCTCTTCAGACCTGTGAACTTCTTCCCACAAAAATGGAAAAAAAAGGGCTCTCAAGTGATTGCAATTTTTAATTGCAAATTAATCGCACAACAATTTTGGATGTGGAATTACCCTCCAAAAGATCATCATTACTGTGTTAAAGGAGCTGTATGTAAGGAATCTATTACAATTAATCATAAAATGACCCTGATGTGTCACTAGACATTAAGAAATCATGTTCATTTCAAATACTTATCACTCACAACAGTAGTCCGGCCAGGATAATGTCATTTTAAAAGTGGACTTGCAGCCCTCAACTGATGTTGATGTTGTCATTTTGTGTTTTGGCCTGACGCGCCTCCCTCTGCCTATCTACCAATCACGAAGTCAGTAGTGTTTCGGGATCCGTGTTGCCAGCTTTGCTGTAACCTACCCTAACGCCAGTCGGATAAAAAAGACCTTGTTATAATTCAGAAATTCATCGTAACAAAGTCCGAAATAAAACCAGAATTTGTATTGGAGATGCTTTTGAAAGATGGAGACAGCTGAAAACGGAGAAGAATTTGAACACAGATGCCGACGTTGCTAATTTTCTCCTGGACAGGTAAGTTTAATCTATGCTTGGCTAACTTGTACTTGATGTCAATGGACATTTCATATATTCATGACAGTCGAACAAAGTTATGCATGTTTGTGCAAAGTAACAAAACGTTAGCTCACATGGAAGTATGCTAACATTAGCAAGGCATTAAAGGAGCCTGTTTCTCTGTCATTATGCTGAGACGCTGAGGAAAACAACATTACGAGTATACATCTTTACGATTATACTGTCACATACGAGCATAAATCTTTACGATTATACTGTCACATACGAGCATAAATCTTTACGATTATACTGTCACATACGAGCATAAATCTTTACGATTATACTGTCACATACGAGCATAAATCTTTACGATTAAATTTAACTAAAGACAATTAGTACATTTTTTAAATACATAATTACTTAAATATTACAAAATATCTCTCATGAAGCATAAATATGATTAACAGAAAAAAAACTTACTGTGTATGTCTGTTCGTCACTTGCCATTGGAAGCTCATTGAAGCAGCCTACATTTCTGCTGAATCCTGCAGCTCATCTGGCAACCTCGACTCAGGGGGTAAGGGGAGGGGATACACCGCTCTACAGTATTTTTATAGTGATTGCAGTACCAGTTTAGGCCACAATCCTACATACGGCTCCTTTAAATGAAAAAGTTAAAAAGTAGCCTGAGAACTAAATATTTTGATTTAACATTGAATGAATATTCAAAATAAGTATGTATAATTTTTTAAATAATACTGAAATGTGAAAAAAAAAAAAAACGTAATAAAAAGTCACAGTTTTATTGAGTGAGGGCATATAACTGCTTTCTTATAGGTTACGTCACGCAGTCAGTCACTGTCCTGCATCATGTTCGTCAGCAACTGCATTCAGTGTAAGATGATATATAGTTCTGGGCAAGGACTAGGTGCATTTAATGCCCTAATAATATTAACCTGTTATTTTTTTTTTTATTGTAATCTATCACCCAATTCAGCAAATTAATTAGTATTTAACAGGCATTCTCAAATTAATACTGAATGCTGCGCTACGTCTGGTCATGTGACCTACAAAACACTTTCTCCTCTTAATTCAGAATTTTTCTTACATGATATCTTACATGTACAGTTTTTTCTTACATTACAGGAATGACACAGGGTCACTTAATGAAATTGTGTGCCTATGTCAAAGCATTACTAGAATGATCCAGTGACAGCATGCCCCAAATAAATTTGGGTTGGACAACACTTCTCTTTCTGGTGGAGTATTAAACCCAGTCTGTTACGTCTATGTAAATGTAAACAAATGAGGCAAGGCTTCAGATGTCTAAATATTTACGGCCTTGATTTGTAGCTGTAGGTTCTTGTAGCCCAACTTGTTCTTACACCTTTGAAATCTGAGGGAAAAAGTATGCAGAGATGCTGAAGGTAAACACACATTTAAATCTTTGACATGTTTTTTATCTCTCACAAAATGACAGCTTGGCTTCAATTCATGGCTGTTTATTGTATTGCCAGACAACTGTAAACTCGAGCAGAGACGCTGACAGTTCAGTCGACTCTGTGCTGTTGCCATTAGCAGAATGTGTGGATCACATGAAACAGGGGAGACTCACTCAGTTCTCTCTCACAGGTTTGCAGTAAAAAGATGTCTATCTGTCACTGACTTGCTGGAGCAAACAGCAGCTATTTGTGCTGAATCTGAAGACAACTGGTAATCTAGTGCTGAGAGAAGCCTCGTGCCCCACCAGAGTGTCTGAGCGAAGCATGCTAACTAGCGCTCTGAGCTAACCTAATAACAAGAGGATTGGTGAGGCTAGTCAGATGCTTTGATGCTTATTTGAATTGTTTATAAATGTTTATGAAAATACTGTTCTTCCCCAGAAGGAGATTGCAATCATTTCTATGCTTTTGATGACCAATGATAAAGAAAAGTGAAGGGAATCGCGATTGCTTCATAGTGAATTGTTTGAGGCTCATACAAACAAATCTAAAGTAATCATCATAATTTCTTCTCTACAGGCAAGAGGCGGTCTTAGAAAATTTAAATAATGCTAATGTGTGAATTGTAAAAAATATTGCAGTACATAGATTTGGTGGCTTCTCAAACTATAGGCATTAGTTTTCAAGGCATATTTTGCGTATGGACCCGTTATGTAATTTATTCATAGATTGTGGACGTTTAGGGATTTCAATCGATTTGATTTTCTTAATTGTGTTAATTATGATATGCTGATTAAATAATCACAAATAATCACATACGGTATATCAATAATTGCTGAGAAAAGCACCTCAAAAAGCAGTCATTAAAAGACATTATAGCAGATGATTAAATAATTGGATAGATACTTCAATAATTAATTATAAAAATATATTATTATGTATTATTTATCATTATTAATATTATTATTTAATACATCTCATGTCTGAAATACCATAACCATTTCTTACAGACTAACCAATTTACAATATCGTATTTGATCATTCACACAGATCCTGATTCTGGAAGTCTTACAGACAATTGCACTTTTTTTTTTCTTCTTGATTATATTTTAAATGAGATCGCAATCTAATTATATTAGTTCCTTTTTGCATATATTCCATATGTTTTCCAAGGCTACTTGTGATTTATTATTCTTCCCACCACTCTTTTTACTCTGCCTAACAGCTCGTTTTCTATAATATATATATATATATATAATTTATCCATTCATGTTTGAATGTCATCAGTAATGCTATTTTCAAGCTGGTTTCTAATGGACGGGGTCATGTGGTCCAGACTGGTGTAGCTGACAAAAGTGTCACTGTGGAACTTTAGGCTGGTAAATTTTCACTGGCCTGAGTCACATTGAAAATGGCTTTTAAATCAGCGTTAAAACGGTAGCTAGGAAAATAGTACTATGACTCGATGGATTTTCTTGCTCTTTGGGGAAGAAAACAGCACAGTGACTTTCTGATTGAGCTGTCATTGTTATTCTGGTGTTGACAGCACTGATTTCAGAAGAATGTGAGGAACTTCTATTTAAAAACAAAACATTACTTTACTTTTATGCATTTAGCAGACGCTTTTATCCAAAGTGACTTACAGTGCATTCAGGCTATCAATTTTTACATATCATGTGTTCCCGGGGAATCAAACCCCCAACCTTGTGCGTGATAACGCAGTGCTCTACCAATTGAGCTACAGGAACACATTCCACAATATTCCGGGAAAAAAATACTAATTTGATTTTAGAGTTGATTGTGTAATCATTATACCATGATCCACTAAATATTGAAAAAGATTACTCAATTTTCTGGGCAACACTTAGAAGGTTGTACTATAGAACATTAAAGATAAAAATTCAGAACATATACATAAATGACTTTCCAAATAATAATAACCATCTTCTCCTAACAACTAATTCTACAAATTCTTGATTAATACTACAAATCAAAATTCTGTCATTTTGTTTATTTTACATATATAAATCTCTCAAAATACATACAAAATATAGAAGAAAGATGGTGTTCTTTTTAAAGTTAAAAATAAATATTAAGATATATATATTCCTTCTCCATAAAAATATTGCACTCTTTTTCTTCAGCATCTATGAATTTGGTTTCATTAATTTAAGCAAAAAACATCAGAAAGTTATGCATGACTCATACCACATTTTTATGTTTTGATTAGAAAAAAATCAACAAACCATTTAATTACTTCATACTCTTCTTGCTTATAGCATTTGGATTTCATATTCTCATATTTATTTCTATTATGTCTGCCTATGAGAGATGAGTTTCACAGCTTTATTATAATGTTCTCCTGCTAGCTTCTTTAATTTAGTCTTTTTATTCATCTGCACGTTATGCTATTTGCGTTTTCATGTACAGATGCCAGAATATAAATATGGCTGCAACATCTATATTCAAAGTGCAGAATGGTATTGTAGGGATTGTACTACGTATCTGTCAACTCCTACATATGTTTGGTAAGAAGAATAACTCCCATTTCAATAACAACACAGTAACAATAAAAACACCTCAGTCAGCAGTGAATTTCCAAGCCTATAAGGATGTACTATTTATTTACCTCGACAAACAACATTCATCGGTCTCTTGGTATTCTAGTATGAAGAAACCACAGCTGTTTGTCCTAGCTGTAATATACCCTCGTATTCTGTCTGCAGTGTGTCTGTGTGTGCAGAGGAGAGTTTTAGCATGCTGTGGAGAGCGGCCCGACATTGCCCCGGAGTGCAGCAGGGTTATCATGGAGCCCCAGACACAGAGAGTTGTCTTTCGTTGTCAAATAGCCTGATGTACACCACGATATGCCTCATTCTCACATTCAGTTCTGGTCTTGTGAGTGTTTTGCTGTGTCTTAAAGCTTTGAGATTCTATATGAAAGAAGACTTTGATGACCGATGAAACACACACGCACACAAGCATCTGAGTTGTAAAGGCATTTGCAAGCATAAAATGGGTTTAGCCCAAGTGCAAAATACCACAGAAAGTCAAGCAAAAAAAAAAGGCTGTTCCATTTTGCCAAACTCTAAGGCAGAATCACATTTATCCTATATTTCACAATGAATGTACTGTAGTCCCAGAATGCACTGCACTGACCTCAGTCAAATCAATTCAAGAAGGTGGACAATGCCATAGAAATGTAAATTATTGATGAGAGCAGCTCATATATATTTTCATTTTTAACACTATTGTATTATGTTACCTTGACATTCAATTACATTACAGGTGGTAACGCATTACAAGAAACAGATTAATTTTTTCAAGTAACTAGTAAAGTAATGCATTACCTTTTAATTTACAAGAACATGTCAGTGTACTTTTTCATATAAGTCAGAATCAGAAACAGAAAGAAATTTGTTTTAATGACATAAGCTTCCAGTACACATAAAAAACAACACACAGACACAAAAAAAAGAAACAAAGGAAAAAAAATCTGCAAATATAAATAGATAAATACTGATAAATCAGAAAATAAATACATTGTATGAACAGTTGTGCTAAAGATGATAAAATGGAATAGAATAGAGTGAGATTAGGGAAGTACTATGATGGAGGTGGTAACAAATAAATTTAAGGTTATTTCACATTTTTATTGCATAAGTGGGAAACATTTAACTGTTCATGAGGTAGATTGCCTGGGGGAAGAAACTGTTCTTGTGCCTGGCTGTCCTGTTTTTTGCGGCTCTGAAGCGCCGGCCAGATGGCAAAATTGCAAAAAGGGAATAACTTGGATGTGAGAGATCCAGAGTTATTTTCTGAGCCCTTTTCCTCACTCTTGATGTATACAGTTCTTGAAGGGTGGCCAGGAGCACCAATAATCCTTTCAGCAGTCCGAACCGTTCCCTGTAGTCTTCTGATATCATATTTTGTAGCTGAACCAAACCAGACAGCTATTGAAGTGCACTGACTCAATGACGTGAGTAGAGTAGAACTGTTTTAGCAGCTTTGTGGCAGGTTAACTTCCTCATCTGGTGAAGGAAGTACAAACTTTGTGGGCCCTTTTTAACAATGGAGTCAATGTGATTGTCTCACTTCAGGTCCTGAGAGATGGCACCAGTGAGGGGCACCACTGGGGGGCACCAGTGTAATAGGAGCAGCTTTTTGACATGAATTTCCCCAGTCTCACTAGCTGTTGCCTATCTGTCAGAAATTTGGTGATCCACTGACAGATAGAGCTAGAAACAGAGAGCTGGGTTAGTTTGGTCTGGAGGGCTGTTGGGATGATGGTGCAATGATGATGGAGCATTTGAAGCAGGAAGGGACTTCACGCAACTTCAGAGATCTGTTGAAGATCTATAAAATAAAAAGATTGGGACCAGCTGGTCAGCACAGGTTTTCAGACAAACTGGTGTAACACCATCTCGGCCTGGTGCCTTTCTTCTTTTGTTCTTCCTGAAGACCTGGATCAGATCATCCTCACTGATTTGAAGTGCAGAAGGGAGGGAAGGGGGGATTGCAGGTGTTAAGAGTTGTATTGAGAGATGGTCAGAACGGGTGAGGGGGGTTTCAAATCTACAGTAAAACTCATTCAGGTCGTCAGCAAGTTGTTGATTCATCTCAGTGCAGGGGGATGGTGTCTTGTAACTTGTGATGGCTTTCAGACCTTTCAATACCGAAGTTGAGTCATTGGAAGTGAACTGATCTGCCCACTTTTTAGCGTAGGTCCTTTTAGCCACTCTGATCTCTTTATTCAGTGTGTTCCTGGCCTGATTGTACAAGACTCTGTCCCCATTTCTGTTTTTCTGGGAGAGCAGAAGAAGTTTGTTCGTTTTGTTGGGTAGAGAGCGGGGATTTGCAAGATGGATGCTAGGCAGTTGCGTTCGAAATCCACATTTTCTGAGCTTGATGAGGCAGCTGCTTCGTCAAACAACAATGTTTAGCTGAACATCTGAATAATCGAAAACCGGTTGGAGAATTTGTGGTAGTGTTATGCAGAATGTTCAGCAGTTCATCCCTGGTGAAACTGATTGAGTACAAAAAACAAAAAAACTGGAAAAACTAACAAAAACCCTAAAACAACTGGAGAGCCAAGCACCCTGGCTGCTACTGTATGTGTGGCAACATCAGGACATTCAGGACATTCAAATGTTTAGTAATGGCGGACGTACACGGTGCGATTTTTGCTATAGTACGAGCTCATATAAAAAAAAATTCTCTCTGGAGAAAAACACAGATGCTCGCATGGTCATGATTCGTACCATGTGAGAATAATTACAGGCCAATCCAAGAACGTTACAAGCACCTCCCAACCTCCCGATAATTTTCAAACAAGTAAAAAAAAAATTGGTTGCTGTCGTATGTGGCATATTCGCAGTGAATGTGCGGTTGAACAAGATGATTTGCTGATCCATCTGAAGTTGGCCAATCGGAAGATTATAAAACCCACATATTATGTACATAAATACTCTATATAGTAATCTATAAATATAGTATAAAAAATATAGTAAAGCTCTATTTTTAATTCCGAATTGTGCCAAATTTGCTGTTTTATGAATTGTATTTTGAGAAAGACAAACAGAAATTCTGAAATAGCCTTCTCACCTCGTATTGTTTATGAAGAACCGGAATTCCATGCTTTTTCTGCTTTTCAGCCATTCTATTTGCCATGTATTTGTTTCTTATTTTGGACATCAAATTTAACATTTGTTACATTGTTTTTTGTTTTTTTTTGTTTTTTTCTGAAGAGTGTTGAACTTTCTTCTGAACTTTCTATTCTTCATGTAGTCCAAAATGGCAGCACAGCTGACAGGTTTGTTTGAGCTTTGGAATTGGCATTTCTTTATTAATTAACTTTTGGTGTAAAAGGACTTTAACAATTGCCAAAAATAGAAGTTTTAGTTATACTAACAAACAAACTAGCCCATGCCAGATGAGAAAAAGTCATGCAAAATCACTTAACACGTTAGTTTCCATAAAAAGTTATGTAGTTAGTTACTTTTATAGGACATTACACAATATAATGCATTACTTTTAAAAGTAACTTTCATCATAAAAAATAGGGCAAAAAATTTCTGGTGAATGGCTGCATAATTTTTGAAGATCACATACCACTAAACTAAGCTTGCGTCCGAAGCATGACAGGGAGCTAGAGGATGCAGTGTCTCATTCCTTACTCAGGGAACCATGGTTACATTCATAACCTGAAACGTTCTCTTTCAAGGGAACTTCAAACTGTGTCCCCTAGGGGTTGCTATGGGGTACAGTATGCCCACGCCGCCATGCTGAGGGGAGTGCAGGCCAAAATCATGGTGAACTCTAAGTACCAACTCTGCCATTTCCATGGGAGTTGCCCCTGAGATGTTAGACGGCTGTCCATGACAGTACCCCTTACGACCAAAGGCCTAGGCAACATACCCAACTTACCTGTTAGAGCTGAAGGCTTGGAATCAAGAAAGATTCCTTTAAAGGGATACCGTACAGGAGAGGCAAGCTCAAATTTATAAACCTCTGGCAAGGGGAGCATCACCTGAGGCAGCAAATACAAGAAGATTTCCGTAACTGCCACCTCCACTTCCTGCTCGATGCTTTAGCAATAAGGGATATCCAAGCGACCAGGAAGCCCCTCAGGGTGGGCTGGTAGGACATCCATGAAATTCCTTGCAGTGCCGGGCCTGATGATCAAGAAGGCTCCTGCAGAAACCTGTGATCTTGGCCACTTGATACCGGAAACATGAAGCCGGAATCAGGGCTATCATACCGGCTGGACATAATGCAGACGAGTGTTTAGTAAACACCGTAATTGAGCACTGCAAAGAAAACTCATAGAGGATTAGTACACACATAATTTGATACATATAGAATAGAGCAGGGATCCTCAAATCTGGACCTCAAGATCCACTTTCCTGCAGAGTTTGGTGCTAACCCTAATCAAACACACCTGAGCATGCTAATCAGTGTCAATCAATGTCTTTGGGATCATTCGAAAATGGCAGACAGGTGACTTTAATCAGGGTTGGAGCTAAACTCTGCAGTGCATTGGACCTCCAGGGTAAGATTTGAGGAAGGGGGGAATAGAGAATAGAGATACATATATAGAATGGGTTTCATACTCACCCACCCTGGTTCCTGCGCTGGAGTCCCACTCAAAGGGCACCTCCTTTTAGTCCGGACCATCAGTAAGGTGGTTACTATGAACATAGAACCAACCAAAACATCATAGGTCCAGCATAGGAGACTGTTATGCATGAAGTTCCCAATTAACCTCAGTCAGATGGAGAGCTGGTTTTTACAGAGGAATTAGGGAGGGGAGGATAAGGGCAGATGTAAAACCCCCCAAAGGGAATGAGTAGATACCATAGACTTTCGAAAATAAGCAAAAGGGTGGGAGCTGGTTGCTGAAGCCATGCCCATCTAGCATGACGGCTGTGACAGCAGTGGCAATTCACCTGTAACTCAAGTGGCCATGCCCTTAATTATGCAGAACTTCAAGGCCTAATATAATTTAAACGGATGAGTTATAAAAAAATTCACCCCCCTCACAGTTGTCATGAAGGGTGAAATTAGAAAACTATAGACCAAAATCATTTTTTGAACCAGGCTGAAAACATGTTTTTTTCTGCTGTAGAGTTGGGCATTTTAACATGGGGAGTCTATGGGATTGACTCTCTTTTGCAGCCAGCCTTGCCACTCGGTAGATACCTAAGTATCACTCTAATTCGGACAAGAATGCTGCCTCGTCAGGATCACATCCCTTAGGTCTTGCCTACCACCCTGTGATCACGATTCCTCTTTCCCCTACCCACAGGTGGGGAAGGAGCACGAGTCACGACACTAGCCTTCTGTGTCCGTCACTGATCCTCAGATCAAGACGGACCAGGACCCCTATATTGTTCGGGCTCAGACCTGGACCTTTGTTGAATGAAGGATTTGAAGGTAACTGAGTGTCCCTTCGCCTCCCTGAACTTCTTGACTACCATCTCAACGGAGTTACCGAAAATTTCAGAAGGCGAAACTGGAGCATTGATAAGAAAGACCCTTTCTTTGTTCCCGATGTCTGCCAGGTTCACCCACAGATGTCTCTCCGTTACCCCCATGGCCGCCATAGACCTTCCCAAGGTGGAGGCGGCCTGCTTGGTAGCATGGAGAGAGAGATCTGTTGTGCAGCTCGGCTACCTGATCAGGAGAAAGGCCCTTGCCTTTATCCAGGTCCTTCAGCAGATCAGCCTGATATGCTTGTAGCATCGCCATCGTGTGCAGTTAAGCCACAGCCTGACCTGCTGCTGCGTATGCCTCTACAGGAGGCATCCTCTCATAGCCGCTTCACGCATCGCCTCAATGTTGGCATAATTCATATGCTGAAATCGATGGATGCGAGAAGAAAAGGCCTCTTCCATTTCTTTTCAACCTCTGCATGGAGATCAGGCAGAAATGGAAGGCTCAACTGAGCTGGAGGGCTATGGTCAGAAAGATAACACTTGTCGAGCCATACTCGAAGCGTCACCTTGCTGGCACACTTCCATGTCAAGTCCAACTTTGCTGTGGCGTGATCCATAACCTCCAACAGCTCTACATACGCAGGGCAAGAGGATTGAGAAGGCTCAGCCTCAGCTTCTTCGCCAAGGACATTGCATGCGTGCTCTTCGCCCAAACAAACGAAGCAAAGACTGTGTGTATCATCGGGTGTCAAATAATGCCGACGCGGATGTACACACTGTCTAAATGCCTTGCTAGTGTTTGTCATGATAAACAGAGAAAGATCACTCTTACCAGTTTGTTCAGATGCACGCTTCAATCAAAACATTCAGTGAAGATGAAGAAGAGAATGACATGTTCTCACAGTGCCTATTTATCCATAGTCGTGCCTATTTATCCATAGTTAACTCTTTATGATCAGGTATAAATTGCAGCCAGATTTGTGCTTGAACCTTGATTTTAATAACATATCCAGTATGCAAGCAGAGAGATGTGATTCCAGTGATGGATACATTGTTGCTGTCCTGATTCAGGGTTGCAGGCAGATTGCAAAATGGATTAGGATAATTCTAGTTTACATATTCACTGCACTCCACTTATATCTCTTAATCTGATTATCACTGTACAGCTCATTTAGTGGTGACATGCATGCCTCACATTTAAAAACTATGCTCATTAAAATACACATAAGAATACAGGATCAAGCCCTGTTACCACAGAAATAAACACTAGAACTAACATCTTTGATGTTGCCCCACATCGTGGCTTTCATTTGGTTCATATACAGCTGGAGCAAAAAGTATTTGAACCTTTAGATTTATGTGTATATTGATCATAAACATAGATTTAATAAATGACACAGAAATAATGAAGCATTTTCAAGTCTTGAGCATACCATCCAAACATTCACAGTGCAGAGTAGAAAAAATAATAATTTAATGAAGATTATCAGGATATTTTTTCAGTCCATTTGTTCACCAATTGAAGTTCAGCAGAAGTTTTGGGGATGCAACTGGACAACAGCCCAAAGCACTGAAGTAAATGAACAACAAAATATCTTCAACAGAAGAAATTTAGCTTTCTTGAGTGTCCCAGTCAGAGTCTTGACCTCAATCTGATTCAGATGTTTTGGCACGACCTTTAGAGGGCAATTCACAGCATCAATCCCAAGAATTTTCAGCTTTGTATCCAAATCCAGCAGTTCACATCAGGATAAATCAGCATCAGTCTACACTGTAGTGACAGCACTGTGTTAAAACTCTTTTGTCATTGTCTGTTTTTCAAAACAGCCTGTGGAATAAGTCTTCAAATGAAGTGATAATTGTAAATTATCCTTTGGTTAACCTTTTATTTATTCTTCAGTCATTTGTTTAGAGGTTTAGATGAATTCGAAGATGTCTTGTTTTAAAGAAGGACAGAATTCTATTTAGGCTGTGCTGTTAAGCCCTAGCGCCCCGCTCCACAAGTCCCTGTCAGGAACGATTCAGCGGGTCATCAGTTTCGGGCCTGCCACTGTCATGTGGCCCTCGATGAAGTCGTCAGTTTGTCTCAGTGTCAGCTCTACCCTGGCCTGGCCACATGTGATAAAGCCTGCGCGGATCCTAGTCCTCACAAGTTGACACAGAACAGAGTTGACATGCCGTTCAGTGGCATCTCTGCAAAGCACATTAAACAATTCACACTCCTCACCACCCATCCTCTAGATGTGCAGGTCAGATCACGACCAATCAAAGCATTAAATGCCTGTCTTCAAATGGACGGGAAAATATTTTCAGTGGAATGGAATGCTAACTCTGTATACATCCAAATGAATATGAAAAATTTAATTTGTATCAGATCTACTTCTGAATATTTGGGACATCAAAGAATCCAGTTGCTTTTAAACTGAATGTACATCAAAGGATCCTATAGAATTCTATTACAAATTACATCAATGTGTTCGGTTTTATTGTTTTTGAATTCTAAATGCATCTAAAGATCCTATGAAATTCTGTATATATATAGTTGTACATACATCCAAGGGTCATGTGATTTATTCTCTAAGTTCTACGTACTTCAAAGGATCCTGTCAAATTGTTTCAAAAAGTTCTACATGTATCAAAGAGCCTGACTGTTTTAAATCAAACACAGGGGTGTGAAGTAACTAATTACAAAAAAACTCACCTAACTGTAAGTAGTTTTTTTTATAAGAAATTGAGTAGTTTAATTTTTTTTTTACTTTTAATTGAGTACATTTTAAGTGATGTATCTGCACGTTTAGTCCACTATATTTGTTTGTGGTCATTACATGCTTGTTATAATTTTATTTTTATCAATCAACATGACTGGGTAGGGAGATGGTCTTGTGATTCTCTTCAAATCTAAATTTGCTTAGAAAACTTTAACTGCCAACTGCTGTTAATCATGGCTGCTTGAAGCGCATTATTAAAAATATCCATTCAGTCGAGTTATTGAATTTCTGCTTACTAAATAATCTGTACACAGGCTAGCCTATCTAACAATCTGATTTTCTACAAAAAAAAAAACTTTATTGATATTATTATCATATGCATCAAAGAATACAATTGCTATTTTAATTATTCATACATCAAATGATCCTATAGAATTATTTCTAAACTATTTCAACATCATAGAATCCTATAGAACTATTTTCTAAATCCAACATATATCAAAGGAACCTATAGCTGCTTTTAACTTGTGCATACATCAAAGGATCCTATGCAAATGTTTGTAAATTTTACATTCATCAAAAGATCATTTGGACCTCTTTTGAAATTATACAACAATCTATGTTATATAACTCTCTCTAAATTACACATATTTCAAATAATCCTATGCACATAATGCTTTTCAAAGCATACAAATAATTATTTTTCTAATCTGGGCATAAATCAAAAGATTCTATGCAGTTGCTTTTGCGTTCTGCAAATATCAAAGGATCCTTTGAAAATGTATCTACATGTTTTCTTTACCTTTGTGGTATTTCACTCTACCATCACTGAGTATAACATATTATGCTAACATATGCTACAGAGCAGCAAGTATGGGTGAAGGTTCTTTTCTGTTTCATGGGCCACCTGCTAAACTCAGCATCCATTGTCCCTTATGACCTCTCTTTAAATCACATGGCTGCGGTTTTGTGTCCTCCCCCACTTACTGAAGGTTAAACTGTCAACATTCCTCTGGAGGTGTAAAGTTGGGAGAGTTATTTCAGACAGAGGGTGGAAGACAAGAAACATCAAGTTCAAACAACAGATTTTGTGGAGCTCTTACAGACACATTCGATTCACTTAACACAGCTCTGCGATAAACCCTTGGCTTTGTTGTCAAATGTACACAGTATATCTGAAACGATCATTATCATCTGTGAATTTTTGTAGGCACATTCAAATGAAAGAAAATAAAACAACCTAGAATGCATAAAACATGAATTTATTCACCAGACAATGTCATTCATTTTGAATTCTAGGTGTTGATTCAACGCAATCATCTGTATCTTATGTCTATCCTGCAGTGAAAATCAATGCATGTCAGAAGAGGATATGTTATTTGGTTTATCTTCGATTTTCACATCTCTAAAAATATTTCACACCTTAATTTGTAAACTGGCTCTAAGGAAATTGAAATCAGATTCCATCTAAGCAGCAAAGAAGAAGTTATGTGTGTGAAGCAAGGCCTAGATCCAGTAGTTTAAATGTTGCTTGTAATAGTTTGATATTAAAGGGTGTTTGTTAAAGATGATGGGATCGGATTTCTGGAAATAAATTACTGCACACGATTTGTGCAGCTAACAGAGCAAATTTACCAACAGCATTAATACTGAACACAGTTGCACAGCGCAGTTTTCCATCTTACTGGTTGGTTTAGACTGCCAAATTATCAAGGATGCAGCAAAATACATCAGTCTGGTATGCTTTAAATTAAAATGATAGGTCATATGTTTCTATAATAAGCCTAATTTGCATTAAAAGTCACTTTGTCAAATAATGGCAATGACTGAAATTACAACAATATTTATCAATAACTCCCACTGAAGTATCCCACATTTAGTGCTGAAAATACTCCAGGTGATGTAATTTTACCTGTTCAAACCTAAATAATATGCAGAGACACCAAATATATATGAATGCTTTATTTCTGAATCAGATGTAAATGATAATCAAGAAAAAAAAATAACAGCTTCGGATCATACTAAAATCATATATTAAAAAATATATACTTTAAATGTCAGTTGACCCTTACCAAAGAACCCCCACCCCCAGTTGCTACATACGCTCTCATGTTTTAAGAAATTCCAACAATAAATTCAGTTTTGTGGCTCTTTAATGTGTCATGACAAATCACTGTAGTACATCGTTTCAAGCAGCACATGAACCAATCATCTCTTCCTCTTTAGTTGTAGCATGAAATAAACAGGAATGAATATCAGAAGGTATCTGTTTCCACCATGGAAAACCGTAAATACACATTTTTCAAATCCACCTACATTAATCTACTATCCTGTTTTTTTGTTTTTGGCATTATGATTGGTTAGATCGCCTGTCAGTCAAACTCCCTGTGAAGGGTCAATTACAAAATTGGTTTTAAAAAGTAGTGAAAGCCATTTAATTTCATAAATGAATTTGTAATTTTAAAAATCTTGAAAGAAAAAGTAGACATGAAATGAGTACATCACAATACGGAATTATAATAGTAAATAATATTGAGTGCAGACCACAAAAACATCTATTAACTATTCACCCTTCTGTATTTGGACAGTTTTCTTGATTATTGGATTACCGATTAACAAAGTGATTTTGGCATTATGCATCAATTTAAATCTGAGATTAAGTCATGATTATTTAATTTGTAGTTCATTTGCATATCTGTTTAAGTAGTGCCATTCACTCTTACAGAGTAAAAACATTGTGTGTGTGCATGTTTATGCTCTTGACTGTCCTCTGGTATGCTTCCAACGAAACAATAAAAAACATCCATCATCTCTTGTCCCCCTGGTGTAAAGGAATAGGAGGAGGGTGAACACCTAGGATAATCAGATTACCAACCACCAACAGACTACAGCAGTGTAAGAACACTACCTGGACAGCTTAGCACTTTCCCACCCAAAACTTGAGCGAGGGAAGAGGGGTTACACATGCTTTTAGCAAGTGCTGTGAAAGCCTGTGTGGAGTCTCAGTGTGACATTCACATCCAGGGAAAGTGAGAGAAAAGGCTCATTAAACTTCCAGCTGGTTTTATCGGTGAAATCCCTCTGAAGCTGTCGGATGACAGGCGTGGAAGAGCTCCTATAGATCTGACTTCTAATTACGACCACATCCGAGCAGGAACTAGGATGTTTTTGGAAGACTTTTAAGGGATAAATCGCCCAAACCCTGACCACTCTTTTGCATATAATGAAAATAAATCAAGCTGTCAAGCTCCAAAATGACAAAAAGCATAATAAAAGTGGTTCGTAGAACAGTGCCAACCACTAATATTGGCACCCTTGGTAAATATGAGCAAAGGTGGCTGAGAAAATACATCTGCATCATTTATCTTTTTGATGTTTCATTCAAATAATACACAGAATTCTAACCTATCACTGAAGTAAAACAATTGAAATAGGGGGGAAACTCACATCACGAAATAAATATTTTTCTCTAATTGTTGGCCATGATTATTGGCACCCCTAGAAATTCTTATGAGTAAAATAAAGTTTATTCCCATTCATATTTACAATTGTTTTAGCACACCAAGGTAAACAGAAGCCTAATGGTTAGAGAGTCAGACTTGTAACCCGAAGGTTGTGGGTTTGAGTCTCAGGTCCAGCAGAATTTATTGGTGGTGGGAGTAAATGTAGGGCGCTCGTTCCCACCTTCAATACTATGACTGAGGTATGACCCTTGAGCAAGACACTGAACCCCCAACTGCATAAATGGCTGCTCACTGCTCCAGGTGTGTGTTCACGGTTAAAACCAGAACTCGGATTCTGAGTATGGGTCACCATACTTGGCCACATTTTTTCATTTTCAAATTCCCTTAATAATTTAAAACCAAAGAATATAGTTCAGATGTGCAGAAAAATATTGTTGAGCTTCACAAAACAGAAAGTGGCTGTCAGAAAATAGCTAAAGCATTTAAAATCCTCATTTCCAACAGCAGGGCAATAATTAAGAAGTTCCAATCAACTGAAGATATTATCAATCTGCCTGGAAGAGGATGAGTGTTTATATCATCCTAATGCTCTGTCAAGAGGAGAGTTTGAGTGGCCAAAGACTCTCCAAGGATCACAGCTGGAGAATCACAGAGATTAGTTGAGTCTTGGGGTCAGACAGCCTAAAAACAGCCTCTACATCACCAAATGTTGTTCGGGTAGGTTTCAAGAAAAATCCTCTTCAGAAACTCCAGAATATTCAGTTGTTAAACATGATTGGAACTTTGAACGGGACTGACTTCTATGGTCAGAAGAAACATGAAAAAAACTTTTAGTCAGCAAACCCACCAGATGCGTTATGTGCAAACAGGGATAAAAACAACCCCATATCCACAATTAAAAATACTGCTGGATCTTGTTCTTGATCTTGTAGATATTGGCATCATGGATCCTATCAAATACCAACACATAAAAAAATCTAAACCCGACTGCCTCTGTTAGAAATGTTATTATAGGCCGTGGTTGGATCTTCCATCAGGACAATAATCCAAAGCAAACATCAAAATCAATCAATCTATCTATCCATCCATCCATCTATATTATTCTCAAGATTCAAGAGCTTTATTGTCATATGTACTAGTACAATGAAATTCTTACTTTGTTTACGTTTCATGAGAATGACAAGGTAGAAGGGGAACAACCATAACACTAGGACAATACAATACAACATAACATAGAATATGCAGTGAAGTATAAACCAGAATAATAATAAGAAGAAGAAAAATAATTACCAAAGGCATAAAAAGGAAAGTACTGAAAGGGAAAAATAACCTGTATGCATATAAGAAAAACAACTGACAATAGGATGCATTGCAATTAACAATAAAGTGACAATGTTAAACTGTCAAGTGTAAATTGTCCATGATTAGCAGTCTAATGCATTATGAAGTAAATGTATGATGCTCCATCAGGTGAAGTGCAGAGTGCCATTGAACAGGCTGATTATCCTGGTGATACAGGTGGAAGTGGCAGTGGGTTTGAACTATTTATCAGTCTAATGACCTAGGGATGTAAACTGTTCTGGATGTTCTGGCCACAGTGCTCCAGTACTCTCTGTCTGTCTGTCTGTCCATTCATCATAAGAGCAGTACATATGACTCATGCATTATATTCCAAGTCTTTGAAAGTCATATAGTAGTTTTGTGCAACAAACAGACTTAAGTTGAAATTCTTGTACTTAATTAGAAAAGTGGCTGTGATTCATGCACTAATTGTTCTTTTGTGTCAAATCTCCACTTGAAGAATGATTTGTTCAAAATATTCTAAGGATATTCTTCTACAAAGGAAAGAGGTTCATATGGGTTGAAAATGATGTGGGGGTGCGTAAATGAAAGAAATGTCTTTTTTTGGGGGGTGAACTGCTCCTTTAAAGTGGAGATGAATGTTTAGTGTGAGAACACATGGTGAATTGTACTGACAGACCCTGAGGTTCGTGGGACATGCCACATTTGTCCATAGACGAGGAGAGAGTATGAAGAGAGAGCAAAAAGCACACAGCACATGCTCTAGGAAATGGCAAGTTAAAAAAGACACCAGATTCCCGGTATGGAGCTCATTATCAGGCACTCTTATGATTACTACGTATTTCATCACCTTGTGTTATAATAAGAGATTTTAAGATGTGTGTTTGAATATGACAGAACAGCACTGAATGCAGATGATTTATGTGCTATGATAACGCTATAATCAATCCAAACTGCTGTTTAAAAACTTGGGGTGAAAAATGTGTTTGACAGAAGTCTCTTGTGCTCACAGAGGGTGCCTGTATTTAATCAAAACATTCAGTAATATCGTGAAATATTATTACCACTTAAAATAACTGTTTGTTTTTCTGTTGAATATGTATTTAAAACGTAATTTATTCCTGTGACGCAAAGCTGAATTTTCAGCAGCATTACTCCAGTCTTCAGGGTCACATGATCCCTTCAGAAATCATTCTAATATGTTTCTTATTATTATCAATGTTAAAAAAACAGCTGTGCTGTGTAATAATTTTGTGATTTATTTGAAAGAACTGTCTTTAATGTCACTCTTCAGCAGGTCAGATGAGTGTTAGGAGTGTTTGTCAGCAGCAGACCTTTGATGGCCTGATGGCTCAACCTCAGAGGACAACTGAACAACCTCTGGCCCGTGAACGCACTCCTCCTTCAAGATTGTGTGTCACATTTTCCATTTTCTCCTTTACACTTATGGTTTTGCCATTCATCTTATTGAGGTACTGGAATTCAGTAGTTTTAATCAAAGTACACAAAACAATTCCATCATGTAATCATTTACAGGCAGATTTAAATGATACATTATTCAAATTTTGGCTTTTCATTTGTGAGGATTTCACAGATGCAGAACAACCACACGTGATTTTTATTTTATTTTTTTCCTACTGACCCAACCCTCTCAAGAGAAAATATAATATCAATCTTCGAGAAGACTAGTTTTCGTTGCAATGTCTCTGAATGCAGAATCACATCAGAGCAACAGATCTCATGGGTTTCTCTGTAGACTCATATCAAATTGATCATTTCATATTTTACATCTGCAAAACAGTCTTCCGTATTCAGAAGGACTCTCACAAGCATCACAATCTGTCATTATGAGTTGGGAGAGAGAGAGACACTGCCCCCTAGTGTCAGACCATCAAAGTGGACATTAAAAGGTGTGGTAAAAATTGCTCTTCATGATCATTTCAACATAAAAAATCAGGAATATGACACCCATCTATAATAATATTGCAGATTAGTTTATATTGCATGTCCAAGTAATCTTTGCTTAGTGGTCTATCTATCTATCTATCTATCTATCTATCTATCTATCTATCTATCTATCTATCTATCTATCTATCTATACTGTTCCAAATGAGTGTGCAAATAAAATAAACATTCAGATTTGTTTTTTCATATAAAGTGTTTATTTGTTTTATTTCTCATATCTTTGTAGATAACTGGTATCAGTCTCAGACAGGATTGTTAAATAGTTTGCCAAGTCTTCTTAGGTAAATGGAAATCTTACTTAGCGATTGTTAACTGACGAAAAAGTATTTTGAGTGATTTGCACCACAGAAGAACTCGGATAAAAGTTTCTGTCAAACAGATTAATTGTATTAAAAAGGCAAGTATAAAAAGTCACTGTTAAGCAGGAAACACATCTAACCAAAGCACACAAACAGAACTTTACAGTGGGTGCAGAAATATGTGAAGTCTATTTCCTAATAGTTTAATTCTCTGACTAATGCATATAAGTACATATAAATGACCCCTATCAGAGAAGGTGATTGTTTCTGAATGATTATGATTATTGATATGAATGATTATTTTAATTACATTACATTATTTAGTAATAGATTATTGCTACTTTTTACAATTCCTTTTATTAACCATCCGTTGGTTAACTGAACGCACACTCTTTTTCTGTAGAGTGTAAAATGAATTTGGTTGAGGCTCTCCAAACCGTACCCTCGTTCTGCACAGAATTGGTCCGTTACAGCAGACATCCATCTTAGTGGAGAGAGTGACAGACAGCACTAGATGAATGGGGCGCTGTGACATCTTCATTCTCAGGCAGGTCGGGATCCCAATCAGCTTCAAGCCGCAGGTCCCTTCTCACAGTTAATTAAATCAGTCTGAAAGAGAAAGAGCCCCTCCAGTCCAGACCGCCACCAATGCGTGCACCACCAACTGTAATTATTACTGTTCCATTACAGTCAAGCAGATTTCATGAACATTTCTCCAGCTAGCAATCAAAGATTTCCTGGAAGAGGCGCTGGAGTGGAAAACACCATGCGTGAAATGGCAGAAGAGGTTTTGTTGTTTTCCATCAGGTTAAGAACATGGCGAATTCACTAAACCATGGGTGCTCAGCTGTTCCAGACCCAGGGACCCCCATCCAGACTCTTAGCCAACCAAAGGACACAGTGTATAAAAAAGATTGATTTTCTCATTAAAACTCAATACTCATTTTCCTTAAGAATGTTAACTGGCTTTGCTACATTATACAGTGCCTAAAAATCACTAGTTAGAAAGTTTGAAATGAATTAATAGTCTAACTGCAAAAGAAGATCATATTATATTAGTTTCATTTAATATATTGACATATACCCACAAATATAACTATATTATGTACTGTATTATAATATATATTTAAAAAATATTATTTAATTTTTTATTCTATTTTATATATATAGAAAATATTTTTTGTAATATGTGTATAATTTAAATGTATGTGTATATGTACCAACACAGAACTATATTTTATTGTACTGTATTCTAAAATATAAATAATAATATAAAATGTATGTATAGTATATTCATATTTTAAAATAGTTCTAAACTTTATATTTTAATTGATTTTTTTTTGTAATTATATCATAGTTACATATTTGTTTAGTTATTATTTATTTATTTTATTGCAGTATAATAAAGTACAATGTGTGTCCAACTATTCGATATATATATATATATATATATATATATATATATATATATGTGTATGTATGTGTGTGTGTGTTAATGACAGACATTAGCGTATACAAATAAATGTTGCTTTTAACTGACACAATTATTAGTAATTTCCCCACTTGATTTTGACTGTGGAATGATCGTGTTATGTTACTTTCGCCGTCCCTTCAACCTGAAATTGTCATAGGTTGAGAACAAATCATCCGAACTTTGGACAGGGTCGGAGGGGGCAGCCATGGCCTGTGAAGCGCCCATGTCAGGGATGTAAAAGAAGTCATGATCAGCTAGGTGCTCTGCCTCATCATACGCTCTTTGATTAGCCTTGATGACCTCCTCCGGTTCTTCATACATGCCACCGACAATCCACTCAGCTCTGGCTTGGAAGTCCTCTGGATCTGCATAAATAGCTTCTGCACTGATGTCCTGTAATGTGTCATTAATTGCTAATTGCTGAATGGAAGCACCCAACCAGCCACTCAGATCTTCCTCAGCTGTCGTCTCTTCATGCGCACCCTCTTCCCAGTGGATCTCGAAATCAGACAACTGCGAAATGTCAGCATCCGTCTTGAAATAGTCTTGGAAAGACGCAGACTGCTTGAGAGCTGTTCTCAAGTTTTGCCAGTGCATTTTAGGGTCTGTAGGGGAAGTGGTTTTCAGCTGAGCTTTTGACACTGTGGCATAAACGGGTTCCTGATTCTCAAGGTCCGTGTCGATGTTCACCACTTGACTTTCACTTTGTGGCTCAATTGCATTCAGAGAAAAGCTCCTCCGAAAGGGTTTGAACATTTTTGATGAATGCTTAGGCGCTCTCTGCGTTTTACCTTCAGGTAAAAATTCAGATGCTTGACTAGCGTACGGTTCATCTGTGGCCGCGGTTTCTTGCACTATACTTTGTTCTACACAGTCAGGGCTGATTGGTTTTGCTGTGGAGGGTTTGGGTAGATTCTGGATGGCTGCACTGACAACATTGAACAGTCTTTCAGCCTGATGGGTTGCAAACTCGAAATCCCCCTCGCCAGACTCGCATCTGCGACCAGCCTCAAAGGAAAACGACAGCTAATGGAGAGGAAAGAGAAGGGGAAGTTCTGAAAGCTATTTTCAGGGCAGAGATGTTTGTCCACAATCACTCAAGCAATAAAAAAGACAGGCTGTTTATTTCCCACGAGAAAAGGCATGCAAATGAAATTCAGCGTATTCAAAAGAGGAAACCTCACACGTGCTTCAAGATGACATAAATACTTAACCTACAAAGAATTAAGGTCAAGATGAAGAAAAAGGACAAATCTTAAAAGAATCTTTATTCAAGGTGGTTTTAGATGGTTTTGAAGTTAGATTTTCAATAAACTTTTATTTGAATAAACTTATAATGTCATGTGGTGTAAAGTAATTTACAACACAACCTAACTTATCCTTGTCATAAAAAGGCCAAATTATCTGATAGTTTGAGTGCTCAACAAAACTTATTTTTATGTTAAATAATTATGTTAGATAAAACAGTAAAATGTTGTTATTATTTCAAATAATAATTTAGTTTGAAAAAAAAGAAAAGTCATTTATTCCTGTGATGGCAATCTGAATGATCAGCAGCCTTCACACTTCTTCATACGATCATGTATCACATATTTCGGAAGTCATTCTAATATGATGACCAGGCTGATTCATTTACAAAACATTATTTGAAATAGAAATCTTTTGTAACTTTGTTTGCATGTCTTTACATTTTTATAATTTTAATGCTCACTTGGTTATTAATTAATGTATTTTTGAATTAAAAATATATATATTTAGGACAAAGAAGAACCCAGCTTACCATGTCTTGTCCAAACTTCCTTACATAAGAGTATGGCCATTTGAATAGCACTTTCTTAGTTTTAACGTCCTTCAGGAACAAGCAGTCCGGCAGGGGAGTGAGGAAATATTCCCCATACAGACTGCACCGAACAGCAGCCTCTGTGGCCACTGCCATTACCAGATAATCTCGAACTGCAAGACAAAAAAAAAAAGCACAACATGAAATCAGAATAAGGTGAACACCTTGTGCTATGTGAACAATTCATACGAGTTTGGAACATCATTAAGGGTGAGTAAACTCTGTTTAGGACAAGCTGTTTCTTGAAATATTTGCATCCACTCCCACAATTTAAAATTCTGAACTTTCTGTAAGAGTGCAAGAACAATGTAGCTGAATCAATTTTTATTTGTTTATTTTTTCACTGAAACTTAGACTTGCAGGGAACACAACCTATTGCTTTTCCTCAGGAAATATCTTTGAAATTCAAAATTGGATGTCCACAGAAGCAGGAAGAAGCCAGAGAAGGCAGCCCTGTCTAAGTTTTGTTGCTCCTTCGGTTGATGTTCACGGCTGTCATTTTCTGAGCCTCTTCCTCCTCGCTCTACATCTTCCAGGATGAAACAAGCTCTCAGACTGCGTGCTTGTTGCCCTGTGAGGCCTCACCCACGACCGTGAATGTCAAATGCACTTGTTTTTCCTGTTCGCTCTCGTTTGCAGCGCTGCTCAGTTCTCATGCTGTCTGAAGATACAGAAGACACAAGTGTGAAGCACAACCCTGTTAACCTGGATGACTCACCGGACACATGCTGTAGTTAGAGTCAGACTTAAAGCTTCTGATTTACCTGGATGATGAACAAGAGTCCTTTAATTTTGCACTTTTGTATATCTCTTTCATTTGATATTTTAGTAACACTTCTCTGTTAAGATAAATTATCATTCACTTATAGCTGTGCTTAAGGACTCATATCTGTGCAAGCAATAATCTTCCTTTG
Source organism: Carassius auratus (assembly GCF_003368295.1). NCBI lineage: Eukaryota > Metazoa > Chordata > Actinopteri > Cypriniformes > Cyprinidae > Carassius > Carassius auratus. Next base: position 8,246,743 of record NC_039277.1, on the reverse strand, counting down.
AATAAATAATCATTCAGGTACTTATGCACATGAGTTTGCTTTTACCCCTGTTATAATGCTATTGAATTATATGTATGATTTGAGTTAGTAGGAGTTTTTTTTATGGAAATTTAATTTAAAACAGGTTTAAGCAAACATTATAAACACATATGCATGCAAAAAGATAGTATTTATGGCTTAAATGCATATGTGCATCACCACAAATTTGGAATTATGCAGTGAGATGCCGTGAGAAAGCATGACAGACGCAACATATGCATCATCTGTTTGATGCACCATTACTTTTATGCGTTCATTTATGGTAAATTGACTCCCGGTGCCCATCTTGATTTCAAGGGCGTCTGATGAGATCTAGAGAGTGTTAATCAGCCTCTAATTGTTGGGTCACTGATTAAAAAGAGTCTTAACGACCCCGGTTCATCAGCGCATTGCGCAGATCACAGGAGACGATACATTAATTAGCCATGAATTTTGTGCGCTGGCGTAATTGTGCATATGTTTATTTGTACATTTCCTAAGTCTCATCTGTTTACTAATTTCAAACAATGCATGATCAAAAACATTCTCTGTCACTAATCGGTTGTCTGTTTGTGTTCTTGGCTTTTAACCCACAGCCGTGTCAAATGCACAGTTAACCACAGCAGAACCAGCGGTATTATTAGAGACCACCACAAGGCCAGTGTGAAGTTCACCTCAATGTCAAACTGCAGCACATGCATAACTAAGTTTCAGGTACTGCACAGCAGATTCAGTGGATAAGTCGGGGGCTTCTCTGAAAGAAAAGGCACGGTACATGCAATCCCAGCTGTGAGCTGCCGATTCTGTCTTGACTCTCCAAAAACAGATCAGAGCAAAAAAATACCACTTCCTTCCTATCTGGCCCATGGGTGTTCACACCGAGCATCTATCGGCTAAAAATAACTACAGGAACTACAATACTTGGGTTACTGACCCAAAATCTATCTTAAAAAAAAAAAAAATCTGTCTTCCTGGTGTCAGTTTTGCTAAGTGAAGAATAGTGTACTACCACAGTCTTACTATTGCAGTGCAGTGTGCAGTATGAAAATGTGAACAGTATGCAGAGTTTCTGTATGCACGGAGCTCTCCGATAAACTACTACATCTGTCTAAATGTGTGGACAGAGCGCATGACATGAAACACTGCATCCCAAAATGCAGTGCGTCTGGCTTGCATTTTCAGGGTGTCATGAAGTGGAAGCTATATCAAAATTGTACCTTTTATCTCAGTCATTGTTTGAAATATATTTTATATAATGTACTATTTCTTGCATGCATACTATTTCTATATAATTGTATTAATATTGGCCCTTACATAATATAAATAATAAATATTCTATCATTTATATTATCGCTCATATTTATTTTAGATTAATATATCTCTTATGTCAGACTGCATTAATTTGATTAAAATGCATTAACATTGTGAAATATTACTATAATTTTATATTTGTAATTTATCCCAGTGACGCAAAACAATGTCATAATCTGAATCCTGCAGTCTTCAAAACCAGACATACATAAACACTTAAAAACGTTCAAAGACAAGTCAGATAAATCATTGCTGCTGTTTAATGTAAACATGAAGACAGATGGAGAAAACGCCTCTCTGATTACGAGGATTTCACTTCCTCATGGAGGCGAATTGAACGTTTAGTTTCCACCTGCTCCAGCTTTTGACTTTGATGTTGAGCTTCCATACAAAACATCCTACAGCACTTACGACCTAGTGACTTGAAACATTCTCACTCATCTAATCAAATCTATCAGGGGGTGGTTGCAATCCAATTATCCCTAAACTGCTGCAAGCCTGACCTCTAAGCATCTTTAAACTTACCAGCACACCAAAGCTTTGAATTGAAGAGACCAGCAGCTAGACTGTGAAGAACTAGATTGTGATTTTTCTCTAAGACTTCTTGACTTCTTTATATATATTAAATTTACAATTTAAAATGTAAATAAAAAATGCATGCATTTAGCTGACGCTTTTATCCAAAATGACTTACAGTGCATTCACGCTATAAATTTTTACCTATCATGTGTTCCAGGGAATCGAACCCCCAACCTTGCGCTTGATAAGGCAAATGCTCTACATATATATAAATTATATATATATATATATATATATATATATATATATATATATATATATATATATATATATATATATATATATATTTGTTTTTTTTTTTTTTTTTTTTTTCTCTTCTTTTTTTTGTGTATTATACTTTAAATTATCATTTATTTCTGTGGTGCAAAGCTGAACTTTTATGATCATTATCACATGATCCTTTAGAATTCATTCTAATATGATGATTCATTATCAAAGTTGGAAACAGTTCTGCTGCTTAATATTTTTTCAGAACATGTGATGCTTTTTTAGGATACTTTGATGAATAAAAAAAAAAAAAAAAAAGAAGCTATGTTTTTAAAATATAAATATTTTTTAATAACTATATACACTACTGGTCAGTAATTTGGGGTCAGTCTTTTTTTTTTCTTTCTTTCTTTTAAATAAAATCAATACTTTTATTCAGCAATGGTGTGTCAAATTGATAAAAAGTGATAGTAAAGAAAATATATTATTAGAATATATATTATTAGAATTTTTTTATTTTTTTTATAAATGCAGTTCTTTTTAACCTTTTATTCATTAAATATATTAGACAGCAGAACTGTTTCCAAGACTCATAATAAATCAGAATATTATAATGATTTCTAAGTGATCATGTGATAGGCTGGATGTTTCATGTGACACTGAAGGCTGGAGTAATGATGCTGAAAATTCAGCTTTGCATCACAGGAATAAATTATTTTTTAAGTATATTCAAATAGAAAACTATTATTTTAAGTTGTATTAATATTTCACAATATTACTATTTTTCCTGTATTTTTGATCAAATAAATGCAGGCTTGATGAGCAGAATAAACTTCTTTCAAAAACATAAAAAATAGTAATGTTTCCAAACTTTTGGTCTGTACTGTATATATATATATATATATATATATATATATATATATATATATATATATATATATATATATATATATATATATTCATCTAAAATTAGGGTTTTTATCAAGCGCCTATGCTTAGGTTGAGTCATTTTACTTTAATGGCAATGTGCAGGTCCTTTTCCAGGCTATTAAAGTGAAATAAGTGAACATAAATATAGGAGCCTGAAAAAATTCCTAATTTTAGATGAAAATTTCAGATGGCATTTAGAGGCTTTTGCATCTGAACTCTTCATATATATATATATATATATATATATATATATATATATATATATATATATATATATATATATACTCCTTTTTTGGTTCTTGTTTGTCAATGGAGAAGTCAATATCTTAAGAACTGTTGTCATTGCATGGCATTTAAGAAAATGAGGATGTGTCACCCCTCCTCCCCTCCTCAGATGAAAATAGAAACGTCTTGACGTTCATGAAGTACTGATTTACTGTCAGACAAGTTTCATCCTCCACCCTTCCCCACTCTTTCACTCGCTCTCCTCTCCTTTATGTCATAATGTCTCTCTGCATGTGCTACTCTAAAGACTTGCACAACGGAACCAACACAAAGCTTTTATGACAGTCTGTGAGCTTTCACCCAAAGTGATAAAACGGAAGTTAGAGCTATTTTTTGGCCAGCTGCTCTTTCAGATGTCAGATGTAAGACAGTAACATCCAATTGTGACATTTTGAACAACATCATTTAAAACTTATTAAAGCTATTTTTTATGCAAATGTGAGTGGTGCTTGCCTGTGCTAAATTCACAGCCACTTTGTGGGTGGTTTCTAGGTCATTGTTCTTTTGTGTTTCTCAAGCTGGTTGTTTTCTGATTCATGTGAAAAAAACTATTAATGATGTTCTAATTACAAAATATTTCCCAGGACCCTCTTTCAAAGCAATTCTATAAGATTCCAGTTCCAGTGGCTTTACATTCTTGTCTGGAATAAGTTGCACACTATAACCTTAGTAGAAGTGCACTGTTGTCAGTAATGCAATGACCAATATATATCTTAAGCTAGATAAAAAGGACGAAGCCGGAAGTCAATAAGAAGTGGCCTCAGGTGAATCTGAGGACAGCTTGCATCCCTCTGCTTCATTTCATTTGTCGTCTCCCCTGAATGAGTTCTCTCTATACATACACCTGAAAATACTGTCCCCTCTTTCCTGTCCTTTAATGGAATCAAGGTTGGCCACCTGTGGCCCAAATGGGCAATTTGACTCAAGCCTGAGGTTTCGCTTGAAAAAGAGGCTGTTCGTCCTTGCAATAGGACAAACTAAAATAGCATCCCTACTCTCCTCTCTGTCCATCCCATATCACTAATATTACCTGTTAGGGTGAGATGCATTAGAGCGTTACCCGACATATAAAATATCAATTCAATTAAATTCAATTCAAGTTTTTAAAATACAAATCATTGCAATGCAACTTTACAGAAAAGTTTCTACAATACTTAGTAGCTTATAAGTGGTCATCAGTTTAGGTGCATGACAGGAATTTTCAGAAAAATGTATGCAAGACATTATTAACAGCAATTCTAATGTGATTGCATAGTAAGTAGCGATATTTGTTAGTTCTGTATGTGGTTTCAAATATTATACTAAAAGGGTAATTGTGTTGTAATAAATTAATTACATAATAATCAATTATATAAGTATGCAAGTGTGTGTATGTGCATATATATATATATATATATATATATATGTGTGTGTGTGTGTGTGTGTGTGTGTGTGTGTGTGTGTGTGTGTGTGTGTTAGTGTGTGTGTGTGTGTATATATATATATATATGTATATATATATATACTTACTACAATTTTTAAAATTATCTTTAAATAAATAAAATCTGAAAAAATATAATAATACGAGGTGACCATTTATTAATTTTAATTTAAATAAATAAATAAAGTGATATAAAAATAGATACATTCTGAAAGCAGCTCCAATATTAAAATAAAATTAAATAAGATAATAAGATAAAATATAGACTAACATTTCTGTATAATTATCTACAATTTATTATTCTTTCTGCATGAAAGTGTTAAACAGATATAATGACGAAAAAGCATGTTTACCCTTGGGTTTGCAGTTTTTTGGGGTCTTAATAATGCTTGTGCAACCCAATCCGCAATGGTAAACATAGATTAATTTTAATTATCATAATTGTATAGTCATTTATAACTTATATTTAGGTTGCTTGCATTTTTTTTACTGCCTTACCGTTCTCTGCTGTGTCATAAAGTGAGTTTTCCTGCATTTCTTTGGTGTGGGAACTGCTCACAGGGTCAGAATAGATGCAGCTCTCTCTCTCTAATCTTTGTTCAGCCTCGGTGTCCTGAAAGGCATTCAGTGATTTTAAAGTGTGACATCTGTACCTGAACATGTTAATTATGTATTATGAGCAATTAGCAAAACGCTAATCATCATTATGCGCTGTGATTTGATGAGATTCAACCTACAGGGAACGCCTGCTCGCACAGACTCTCGATCCAGCCCTTCAGCTCTGAGTGTTGGGCTGCGAACACGTAAAGCTTGTCTGAGGTCTCAAGATAAAAGGCGGCGCAGTCTTTGGGGCAGTCAGCCATCTCTCTTTCTGATATCTGGATGCATTCTCGCAGCCGGATCACCTGTTTGTAGTCAGGTTTGCGTTTGCTGGAGCCCTGTTTGAAGGAGGACTGTTTGTTCTCGTACAGCTCCAGCCGTGACACGCTGCGCCTGCCCTCCGCCACCAGCACGCACCACACCTTCCTCCATCTCTGAAGAACACACATGCACATCATAGTCTGAAATATGCTCGCTTTGTGCTATTTGAATACATGTACTTTGAACATGTCGTTCCATTGCATAGCAAATATCAAACCAACAGTGTTTATAAAAATATAAAAAAAGAAGAAGGAAACCTTAAAAGCACAAAGACACTTTCAAGCAAAACATAAAAAATGTATTATTAAAATTTAATGATAAAACAATAAACGTACTGATCAAAAGTTAGTGATAGTCATACAGTGCTTTGGCTACCAATTGTGGTCCGTTACAAAAATTATAATTAGTAATATAATCTTGATTACTCATTTTAAGTAATGTATTCTAACTACTTTTGGATACATTTTAGTCAATAATAATGTCAATGTGATATATAGCTAACTTTGCTAAAATCACTTAAATGTAATATTAATGGCACTCAAATTTTGAATATTGGGTTCAGCAACTCTTTAAAAAAATATTTGTATCATCTTTTAACATTCTATAGGCCTAATTATATAATATATAATACTGTATAGTGTCATATGGTTAGTTGCTTTATTATATTAGCCAATATTTTTATCTAAACTAGACTGTATTATTTCAAAACCTGAAGTAAAAACAGAATGGTCTGACTTTAGCTTTGTGAAATTTGGCTACACAAAACATAACAAACAGCAGATGGCTGAATGAAAATGTAAGTTTACTCTCTGTCAGCAGGTGGCGCTTAAGGAACAGCAGTGATGCATTGTTTCCTTGATCACCGTTGTAAACGCAATGCATTATACCAAGGCAAGACGAAAGGAAAAAGCTGTCGCATTGTGAACAGTGAGTTTGCTCTGCCTGCTAATTATACGCAATTTTTTTTTATTTTCAGTTTAACGCCAAGAGGAAGAGCTAAGGTTGGCTACCATATTCACAACTGCTGCTTCTGTCTCTTTCTTTCTTGACAAGAATTGTGTTTATTCAGAAGCAGAAAGTCTTTACGACCACAATAAATGCGCACTCCAACTTCACCCCGCACCAGGCGCGAGACAAACGATCGCAGGAATGGTACAGGTGACGAGAGTGCTTCAGTAGAACAACAGGGAACTGCGGTCAGATGAGATCCTGCCAGGCCATATGTCAGTAAAAACAAATATTCCTGTCCTGTCAGCACGTAGCACGTGCTCTTCCATTGCACACACAAATGCAGTGGCGGCACTGTTCCCTATAGAATTTCATATTAAAGTGAAAATGAAACTACGAGCATGCAATGGCATCAATTATGTCATGAAGTCACCAAAAAGGTGATTAAACTGTGCATGCATGTAAGTATTTGTTATGTATATAAGAGTCACATTATAGTCTCTGAGATGCATTGGTTTTCAAAACTGTCCTGGAGCAGCCCAGCACACGGTCTACCTCATCAAACACACTCGATTCAACTCGTCAGCTCATTAGTAGAGACTTTAAGACCTGAAGTGGGTCAGAAAATGTAAAGAGCGTGAAAAAATGTGATGCGTGACAGATCCACGTCATGTTCAGCCACGGCAACTCTTAAAGCAGCCAAAATAACCTAAAAACCCAGCTGCTGTGATGTCTGTTCATCAAAGAGCAAAAGAATAAAGAGGAAATCAATAGGTTTTGTAGCTTTAAGGATTCATTTAGAATTTAGTGTTTGATAACTTTAATTTCTGGTAATTTCTGTATTTTACTTGCTGAAAGGCACAGGTGCCTAAATATGTCATTTATAGGATTTATGTGAGAAATTGCTTTAAGTTTAGTTAAATTAGTCTAATAAATGTTGAAAATGAAAGCTCTCAATTTTAATCTAATGTTGAATGGCTATAGTTAATGGTTAAATATTAGAGAGCAAAAAACAGTTTCATACAGACTCAGTGGTATCACTGAAACTCCCTTTAATCATAAAACAGAATTTTTAAACATAATATATATTTATATATATATATATATATATATATATATATATATATATATATATATATATATATATATATATATATATGCATTATATGATGAATATATATATATATATATATATATATATATATATATATATATAGTATTTATACATATATATATATATATATATATATATATATATATATATATATATATATATATACATTCTGATCTTTGTCATTCCACTGGGTGTGAAAATGCATTTATTTCTTCAGTTTAACTTTCAAAAATAATCACACTGCTTATAAAGCTCTGAGAAGGACACTGAGTCTCACCTTGCCGAAGCGTTGCTGATGAATATAAAGCATCCCTTTTCTCCTGATGTCTTCCGCCATGGTTCTTCAGCTGGCCTTTGTCTGTTTTTTCTCTCCTTCCCTCTCTCTCTCTCTCTCTAGGTTTCCTTAATTCCCGTTTGCTTTAAACTGTTAGAATGACTATGAGAGGCATTGCTGTCAATGGCGGACTGACCTTATACATTGTCAGTCTTACTTCCTGGCTAAGATGAAGTCTAAATCAGTCACTTGGAGAAGTCAGATGAGTGGGCGTGTGTCTGTAATGCTGTGGTATGGTTGATTTCCTACTCTATTCTTCCTGTTTGACACTATTTACGGCTGAAGACTGTATATCTCCTGTGAATGTGTGAATACTTTAAACCTCCTACTAGCACCTCATTAGAATCAATCAGATGGTCATTGGACAATGTCACTTTTACTCATATCTCACAGCTTCTTAAATGGTATACAAAGTTGTGCATTGTTACAAATGTCAGTCCAAATGATCTGCCGAGCATTCAAGTTTTCTAGGAATGGTAACTGATCAGAGGTATTTGTGCAAAATGTGCATTTGTTGCTTTGTCACTTATAAAGCAGTGTGACCTGAGGAAACTGATCAGTGGATGTCAAATGAGCATGATAATGTTTCTTATCTCAGGCCTGTGGTCTGGTGGTGTATCTAGAGTGCCCCTCTGTGTCCAGTGGGGGCTACTACAGCACATTCACAAACATCACCTACAGGTCCACATTATGAAGAGCAGCTGCTGCTAATAAAACATTATTCTTTAGAACCACCTATTTCTTAGTCTTTCAATACAAATAAAAAGAAATGTCCATTTTTAAGCCTAAAAACTAAATTGATATAGTTGGAAAAGGGTCAAAAGGCCAGAGCTAAAACACTGCAAATGTCATCTTTAGTTGTGTGACGTCCTGCTGTCATCTGGCCAATCAGCAGAAGCTGACTGAAAGTGTCCTGTGGTGTCACATGCTAAATTTTATTTTATTTTTATATGCGCCATTTTCATTTTAGCTTTTCAAATATTTCTGTATAGCTTTAGCTAATGTTTTTTTTTATTTAATTTTTAGTTTTAATAATTCATCTTAAACTTATTTATTTCATTTACATTTTCATCTATTTGTAATATTTACTACATAGCTTTATTTAAATTACTGAAAAATATTTTTTTATTTAGTTTTAGCTTTAGTTAAAAATAACAGTTTTAAAAAGTATTTTGGTAATTCTTTTGTTTAACTCATGTATATACTGGGAGATTAAATGGAAAATGTTTCTTTTAAAATAATTAATTAATTTGTCATGCAGAAACATTGTGAAAAATAAAACTGAAGTGAAATTCTGATACTTGCTATAAACTTTAACCAAAAATTTTGATGTCCATTAAAAAAAAACACACATTGAAGATGTCAGTTACTCCGTTGCAAAACTGTTGAGTTGAAAGCAATTCTAAGTCGCAGTGTGATCAATCCAATACAATGACAGAGAACTAACTGAATGAAAAAGCATCTAATCCTGTTGCTGTCTCCACGCTCTTTTTCACTTTAGTGAATACTTTGAATGAGCTGTTAGCTGGCAAAGCTCAATCTGAGTGAAACTGTCAGGCGTGACAAACTGTGAATATCTTCTGGTTTGGTAGAGAGCCTGAAAGCTGTCAGTTTAGCCATCTTTAAACCTCTGTATTACTTAGCTGACTGTTTATCCTCATGATCAAAAAATACAAGCATTTGGTCATAAAAATATCTTGGTAAGTTTAACCCTGAAATTTCGAACTGAAAAAAATAATAATTTTTGACTTCATTGGAATGCAATACAAAACTTGGTAAAGCTTTTGGCATTTGCTATGTGAAGAAAAAAATCACGGACATGATTTGAAAGGTTAAAAAAGTTGTCACACTTGTACTGTTCACAGTCAAAAATGATTGGGAATGAATGTAAGTGAATTTCATCAATAGTGGAAATGTTTGAGCACCCGCAAAAAATCTTACTGAAAGGTTTTCGAGATTTCAAACTCAAATTTGGAACACAGCTTGTTAAATTGTATAGCTTTGATTTTCATGTTCTCAGTTTTAGAGTAAAACATGGTTTGGAAAATATTTAATTCATATAAAATTAAGAAATATTTCTGTGCATAATAATAAACTCAGTTTTTTTTCTTTCATCACTTCAATAATTCTGCAATGTTTCTTCTTTAAAAAGAGACCAAACTTCAGACTGTGCTCCAAAGCATTTCAGATTTACAACAGTTTAATCTAAAAATTTCATTTTCAGGTCTACTGTTTGCTCAAAACGTGGTTGACGGATAATAAATGCATCATAACTATCACAAACCATGGTGAGAAGTCACAGATGACTACATTAAATCTCATTCATTCATTTGTTTGTTTGTCAGTGGTTAACAGGATCATCTGGTCATATTGGTTCATATTGAGCTTTTATTTTGAAATCCACGTCTCAACATTCCTTGGTCCCAACATTAAAGTCACATTGAAATCAAAATTAACAGTTGTTATTTGATATGAAATTTTCATCGATTTATATTTGCCACAGACTCTGTATTGAAAAACCCCATCATAAAAACCCTTTGGAAAATCTAGTCTTCTGGATTATTCATGCAGGTAATTATTTATTTAAACTCATTCAAAGGTATTACTTTATTAAATCTGTTATTCAGTTATTTGTCATATTTTTAAATCAGTTGCTACATATACATTACAAGATAGAGAAGAAAAGATGATAAAGATTCAGACTGATTTGTGTGAGAAAAAAAAAACTTTATTATAGGCTACAGAAAATTATTTTTATTAGTGTTTTTGTTAATAATCTTACTAAATCATCTAGTCATGTGATGCCAACACATCCCTGAAGGCGCTACCCGCTCCATGTAAATTAAAACTACAGAAAACAGTCTGTCTTCATATCCTGAAAATGTATATAATAATAATAATAATAATAATAATAATAACAAAATTGTATCTGTTTAAAATTTTCTGATTAGTCTAATTACTGTGTGCATGTTTACAACAGGTGTCAGAAAGCCCGCGGGAGCCTCTTTGAAAGTTTAATAGCTTTATTTCTCAACTTCACAATAAGAACTGTCAATCACGCTTAGAGTCTTATCCACGTGACCTCCAAAATCTGAGCTCGCAGTTTCACTTTAAGAAGCATGTAAACAAAGGCTCTTTTCGGCGGCGGCTGTCCGTCGTAACGGGATTCACGAAGCCCCCGGCGAACATCTGGCTTTATCACGACGTGCGTCAATTGCGTAAATGTTCCCGTGATCGTGGGCATTCGCGCGCATGCTCAATGTCAGGGGGAGTGAGAGGAGCATGAATGGAGCAAAATGGCGGATCATGTGCAGGTAAGTAAATGATTTTGTTTTGTTTTTATTAAATTAATGAAATATGATCCACTGCAGTCTAATGACAGATCACGAGGCTTGTTTCGGCGATGCGCGTGTGTTGGTTTTAAATGCATGCGTCTCGCGGCTGGAGAAGTTGACTCGCGTGCTTTATTGGATGCGATTATCAAGTGTTGACTTGTGGCCTGTCATCATGTTGATTTTAACTCTGTGATCCAGGCTAACATACAACTCTGCAGCATGGGTGAAAGTTGTTTTTAAGCCAAATGTAAGGTATTTTATATTGAGCAGCAGAGATGGTAGACCCCGGGAGATAGTTTCTATTAAATCGCATGTAACTCTATAGCAACAGTGATGTTCTACATTGTAAACAAGGCAACATCCCTCATTCAGCCGCTTGCCATGCAATGAATACACCGGCCTTGTAAACTCATGCGATAGTAACCCGAGCTCAGCGAGGCTTTTTCCAAGAGAATAGCTTCTCGGTGAGCCCAAAGGCCTATTTGCACGCGGTTATCTGTCATTGTGTAATTGCTGGACGCAAATGTGCCCGGTTCGCTGAGCTCTCTCGCTGTTAGCCTGTAGCTCGCGTGCTAACTCACGAGATTCTCCCGCGCGCCGCCTCGTCAAACCAAAAGCCCGACTAGAAACTATTTTTTTTCTCAAAATTATTAAAACGCTATGCACATTAACATCTCCTGAGAATTTTAAATGGGTAACAGAGTTTAAAGACATACAAATATAAATTACTATTTTTTTTATCAGCTGTAGTGGTTAAGAACAGTTGAATGACTGTGATGTCAGCACTATTCACTGTTTTGTAATGCATGTCATATTTAATGTTTTATTTTCTTTATGAGTGTTTATTAGTCGACATGTTGTTACATTTACTAAAATGCATGTCGTTTCACTGGTATTTAATAAGACTGTCCTGATAACGATCTTTGATAACTGAGGGGTTATTAAGGCCAACTTGGCAACCCAAGTCGTCTTGGGTGTAATAGACAGTTAAAGTCCGCTCAGAAATCAAAATAAATTTATATTTTTCTACCCCTTACTTTCCTCTGACTGGTTCCCGAACACATCCATAGTTAACAGTATTTTTGGACGTTACTGGAGCGTTAAACGCTAACGTTAGCGTGTTTTCAGACGGCCCCTGCTTGTCATCTGTCAGCTTGTAAAAAGCTGCTACACATCACAAATGACAAGACAGGTCATATTCGAGGGAAAGAGTTAAGGACGTTAAACACAGTGTTGAATAACTACATATTCCCATTAAATGTAATCAGGTGGGGTACAGTGCTTGTGTTAACCTGACTCTCATGTGCTCAGGCAACAGTAAACATGATCTTTCCAGTGTTGTTGTCTCGCGTCCTGTTACTCTGTAGGTGATGAAGAAGCCTTTTCATTTGCAGTAATAGATTATTAATTACCACCGGAGCAGCTTTGTGTCTTAAAATCCGTTTGAGTGTTGCCGATCGCACCTTGGGTGGCGTACCATGCTTGTTTTAGACCTAAACCAACCTAAAAAATGGTTCAGTGTATGTTTGTTTACATAATTATACAGAACATGTTGTGAGGTTAGTAGGTTGTTATGACTCGACAGTATTTCTTACGCGTTTAGCAGCTTTAAACTTTTAGTTTATTGTAAAATTGTAATTCAGAATTGTTTAGGTACACTTAAATGTTTAATGCAGAATGCTTAAAGCATGTTAATAGTTGGCGGCAAAATGTTGTGGGTAGGTACAAACTGTTTGATGGTGGTTATTGATGTTAGTTGATTTAGTAAAAACCAATACATGTGTTCATTTTGGGCTTTTTAAACTTGGAGGCGTCTTATCTTTCCTGTGCAGTTGCTTGGAAATACAGCTTGCATTTTATCTAGTTTTTTTTCTTGTATGTTAAGGGGTCCTCCCTGTTCTTTTAAAGACTCTTGATTCAGTTATCAGCAGGTTGCATCAAGCATATGCATCAAGCATTGACATAAAAAAACAGCTTGAAGTTGTGGAACGCACAAGAAAGTTTAAACTGTTCAAGTATTAAAGTGTTTATTTAACAAGGGATTTAACATTTGAGTGCAAAAAAATAGTTCTGAGTTCATTAGTTCAGAATTCGTGAGCATAATAAACTTGATGTTTTTCATTAAGGCTGTGCATTTGTTGCATCTGCTGTTTTTCTGCTGATGCTGGTTTTGTATAGTTATGCTCCACAGGGAACAAAGAACTGTTTAGAGGCTTGTTGCTGCATATCACGGGTTAGCTCTTTCATTGCTCCTCTATGTATCACCGAAGTGTTTCGCTGACTTTTTTTCCAGTCACTCACCATATAGTCTTTCATGCATTCGTGAACCAGATACTCCCTCGGTGACCTAGAACAATAACTTGTGGATGAGATGTCTGTGCATTAATTTGCTCAATGGAACATTAGGGTCTAGTTTTTCATAAACCTGATGTTTGATGTTGTGATTGTACAAGAAGATACTAAAGCTCTCTGTCTTAAGATTATTAGACGTAGGGTACAGCTTTAGTTTGGACATGAATGATATTTCAAGTTGCCAGTTTGTTGAGGAGTTGCGCTATTACAGTTTTAACAACTAGAACAATTTAATGACACTAAAACTGTCATTTGGTGTAATCAAGTAAAATTAATAACAGATTTCCCTAAAACCTTGTATGCGTCATTATCAATGTTTTCAGAAAATATTAACATTTTAAAAATAACGATTTATGGTAAAAGTATTTTTATAAAAATATTGTGAGTTACTAATTTATAACAGTTTTTTGTTGGAGTTGCACCACATGACTAGCCTTGACATAAACGGGTCAAAATATTTGATATTTTGGGATACTTATCGATTTGGACGCTTATGATTTGGCATACAAAAGTTTAGTTAAAGCAGTTTTGTCAAAATTATATTTTCAAGAAATGATTAAAGATTGTCCTGCTACTTTTAACTTTAGTCACCCTGACATTTTTTATTTTTTTAATGTATCCCCTAAATAAGTATCGAAATAGATTTGAATGCATATACTAGAAACATGCTTCAGTCTGTATAGTTGTATTTAAGTTGTTGTATGAATTTCATTTACGAATTTTTGATTAAAAAGATAGATGTGGATAGATGAAACTCATTGGCCACTTGAATACTAACGCATCTCTGCAAGTAGACTTTGTAGGACTTAGTTTATAAAAATAGTTGTTTAGACGTAGCAGTTTTATTGATTCCTCACTCAAATATGCTCTGAATGTCTTTTGCTGACACTAAACTCACGTGGGTCTCTTTTCCAGAGCCTAGCCCAGCTAGAGATCCTGTGCAAGCAGCTATATGAGACCACAGACACCAGCACACGTCTACAGGCCGAGAAAGCTCTGGTGGAGTTCACCAACAGTCCCGACTGTCTGAGTAAATGCCAGTTGTTGCTGGAAAGCGGAAGTGTAAGAATTAAACTTTTTGAAAACTGTGAAGAAGAGGACATCTGAGTTTTATCTGACAACAGTTTTCTCAAAAATCCTAGTCCGTGAGTTTGAGTTAAGCGGCTGTTTAACTTGACACTGTATTTGTAAAATCTTTACAGTCCTCGTACTCGCAGTTGTTGGCTGCAACATGTCTCTCCAAGTTGGTGTCTCGTACAAGCAATCCACTTCCTCTGGAGCAGCGTATTGACATTCGTAAGTTTATCAGGTCAGCCATGAGATCCATGCAAAGACTACATTTTAAAAGAATTGTCTCATTGGTTCCTCAGGAAATTATGTTCTTAACTATCTGGCGACGCGGCCGAAGCTTGCTGCCTTCGTGACACAAGCCCTGATCCAGCTCTATGCCAGAATCACCAAGCTTGGCTGGTTTGACTGCCAAAAGGAAGATTACATCTTCAGGAATGTCATTGTCGATGTGACGAGGTTCCTGCAGGTATGGTCCATTTTATAGTATTATTAGAAGATATTATATTCTTCAGAGTAATACTACTTGGAAATATATATATATATATTTTTTGTCACATCTTTAAGACAAGTAGGAACACGTGAAAATTACATTTTTGATGTTCATCTGAATAAAAAATATACATTTGTAGCAATTCGCATGCATTTACCTTGCATTTAATGCAACAGTTTACATAAGAATAGTTGGTAGCACTTTATTTTACAGTCCTGTTCCTCATGTACATACTATGTACTTATTATAGTAATTACAATAACTATGTAATAACTAGGTACTAACCCTGAACCTACCCCTAAACCTAACCCTACCCCATGTAGTTATCTTGTGTTACCAGAACTTTCTTAGATAAATACACTATAAGTACATGTAAGTACACATACTGTAAAATAAAGTGCAACCGAATAGTTTTATAAACCATTTACACAGTGATGTATTGCTCATGTTTAATGAACAAGGACATATGTCCTGACAAAGTTCAAGGTGATTTTGATAATTGCATCAAAAATATCAAACAAGATGTTGCCCATGGACGACTTGTATTTTGTAGACCATCAATAATCTATTAACTAGTTGTTTATAAGCATGCATATTACTAGCATACTGGCTATTTATTAGTACTTATAAAGCGCATATTAATGCCTTATTCTACATGATCATATTTTAGATTTTGTTTTATATTTTAGATGCGATTATCAAAATCACGTTGAACTTTGTGAAAAAAAATTCCCTCATTTATCATGAAACGAGCAAGAAATTTGTCAATGGTTTCTAAAACCATTCTTATATAATGTGTTTTATTAAATGCAAGGAAAACGCATCCATTTCCGCAGAAATGATTTATGAGCAAATTACACAAATGCAATCTGCAAAAACTATTTTCACAAATGAGGACCTTTAAATGTAACTAGTCTAAAGAAGCATTTTGTGGTTAAAATTCAAACAGTTGCAGTTGGCATCTGTGTTTTCTCTTTAGTGTTTCATTTTTAGTCGAAAATGACAAGTTCATCACTGAAGTGGAGTTGTCTCATGTGAAGTGTTTGTTACTCACACTCTCATACTCAGCATGATGGCATAATCGATGACACTGCATGTATAAGTCAACAATTGTTTGTTAAATTTGAGCAATGTTCCAGAAGTTATGCAGTTGTTTTTGTCTGAAACGTATTTACTTTCAGGATAGTGTTGAACACTGCATCATAGGAGTCACAATCCTTTCCCAGTTAACCAATGAGATTAACCAAGTAAGTTTCTACACTCACACTGTGTCTTCATTTAGTCTGAAAGTCACCTGAAAGATAAATGACTTATTCCTAGATTCTCCTTTCGATTCTCCAGGCGGACTCAACGCATCCACTTACAAAACATAGAAAGATTGCGTCATCGTTTCGAGATTCCTCTTTGTTTGACATCTTCACCCTCTCCTGCAACCTCCTCAAGCAGGTACGACTAATGCTTCAGAGACTGCACAATATATACAATATACTGTCTATATATTCTCCTTCACAACCGCTAAACCAGCCTGCTTGGGATTTTTGTCAAGGGCTCAGTGAATTGTTCTGTATGTCTGCAGGCATCTGGGAAGAACTTGAATCTAAATGACGAGAGCCAGCATGGGCTCCTCATGCAGCTACTCAAACTGGCCCACAATTGCCTCAACTTCGATTTCATCGGTACATCCACCGATGAGTCCTCCGATGATCTGTGCACCGTCCAGATCCCCACCAGCTGGAGATCAGGTGATCCGAGGGTTTTTGGCAACATATGAAGCAACTGTGTTTCAGTAGTTGTTTAAAGATTTTGTAAAATTCTAAATGGAATATTTTTAATCTTCTGTAGAACTGCTTCTATATTCAAGATTTATTGATAAAAAGGTGTCTTTCTCTCTCTCTCTCTCTCTCTCTCTCTCTCTCTCTCTCTGTTTTCTGGTTGGCTATTGTGACTTTAGATTTTTTTTTTATTATTATTATTCAGCAAGCTAGGACACATTAAATTGATCAAAAGTGCCAGTAAAGAAATGTATAATGTTACAAAAGATTTCCATTTCAAATAAATGTATTTGTTTTAAATTTGCTTTTTCAAAATATTTTCTTTTTAAAAAAAATGATCGTGGTTTCCCGTGTTGCATTATTTAGTGATTTCTCTCTCTTCTGCAGCCTTTTTGGATTCCTCAACCTTGCAGCTGTTTTTTGATTTGTATCATTCCATCCCTCCCTCGCTGTCCCCCTTGGTGAGTGTCAGACAGACAGCATGACATGAGTGTGAAGAGAAACAAGCCTCTGCCTCGTAGATAATGTCAAGACTCTCCCAATAATAATGTGAACAGTTTAGTATTAAATGTGCTGTTTGCCTTTCAGGTTTTGTCTTGTCTAGTCCAAATAGCATCTGTCCGGCGGTCTCTCTTCAACAACGCAGAGCGAGCCAAGTTCCTCTCCCTTTTAGTAGACGGTGTGAAGAGAATATTGGAGAACCCTCAAGTATGCCGTCTGTCCGGATGTTACTTCTAGGAATAATTACTCTCATTGTATTGTTTAGATAATATTAACATAAAGTTGAATTGATTGGCAGAGTTTGTCAGACCCAAACAACTACCATGAGTTCTGTCGACTGCTGGCTCGACTCAAGAGTAACTATCAGCTGGGAGAGCTGGTCAAAGTGGAGAACTACCCCGAGGTCATAAGACTGATTGCTAACTTCACCGTTACTAGTCTGCAGGTGAGTGAACGACTTTGCGTGCTAAACATAAAGCTAATATATGATTTCTACAGAAGTTGAACCAGCTTGACTGCTGTTTTCTGTTCATTTGCTGATGAAATCAAGTGAATGTGAGAAATTGGCATTTTAAAGACTGATAACTGTGGTGTGTCCCAGCACTGGGAGTTTGCGCCCAACAGTGTGCACTATCTGCTGAGCCTGTGGCAGCGGTTGGCGGCATCTGTCCCTTATGTGAAAGCCACGGAGCCCCACATGCTGGAGACCTACACCCCTGAGGTGACCAAGGCCTACATCACGTCCCGTCTAGAGTCCGTGCACATCATTCTGAGGTAAAGTGAGCACTACTTGAACTCACGGTAATCTCCGATGTCTTAAATGTGTGAATATACAATATCCATTCTATGCAGGGATGGTCTTGAAGACCCCTTGGATGATGCTGGCTTGGTGCAACAGCAGCTGGACCAGCTGTCTACTATCGGCCGGTGTGAGTATGAGAAGACCTGCGCCCTGCTGGTCCAGCTCTTCGATCAGTCGGCCCAGTCGTACCAGGAGCTGCTGCAGTCCACCAACTCCAGCACAATGGACATCGCAGTGCAGGAGGGTGAGCTTGAAACAGAACCTGATATACAAATCAATATATTGCATTATGACTTAACATCACAATGCTTCTGTTACGTGTGTGTTGTCCAGGTCGTTTGACGTGGCTAGTGTACATCATTGGCGCAGTCATTGGAGGAAGAGTATCCTTCGCCAGCACAGATGAGCAGGATGCCATGGATGGGGAGCTTGTGTGTCGGTGAGGAATCGCCACAATGATTTGTCTATTCTGACAGAATTAGATGGGCTAATTGAATTCGCAAAATTATTTTTTTTCAGTAGGTAATACTTACATAAAAGCTGAAATACCCCGGGACACAAAGCACTGCATAACGTTTTGTTTTTGACACCCTCTTGTCACGAGAATGAAGAAAGTTGAACAGTATTTACATATTTTCAAAAGACCATTGAGATATTTGTATTCATGATAATAGAGAGTCGGTTCCAGATTTTTCCTTTACTCACAAAATAGTCTGGTCATGAGTGCCACCAAGTTGTAGTTTTATGTAACAGCAGAGGCTCTGTGACCAAATGTCTTATTGGTTGGCTGTTTTTTGTTCTCAGTGCAGTTGGAAAAAATTAGAACACCTGTGTGTGTGTGTGTGTGTAGATGGATAGACAGACAGATAGATAGATGTATATGAAAATTTAATTAAAATGTTTGTTGTGTTGAGTTTTCACACAAAAAAAAAATGTTTTTGTGTGAACAACAAAATATAACATTTTTAGAAGTTAACTTTTAAAAGCAAATAATTTAACACTGTTAAATGTTATCTTTAGCAAATAAAATAAAAAAAAGTTTTTCACGCTATACTGTACTAATTGTGTTTTTTTCACATATAGTATTTAAGAAAACATTTATGGACAGTTTTTTTTACTTTTAATTTATTTCTAGTTGTAAAACAAAAAAGTCAGGAGATCATGTTGTTCTCGCTTCTCATTGTTGGTTTCTTTACTTTTGTGTGTGTGTGTGTGTGTCATTTTCAGAGTTCTGCAGTTAATGAACCTCACAGACTCGCGGCTGGCTCAAGCAGGAAATGAGAAGCTCGAGTTGGCCATGCTCAGTTTCTTTGAGCAGTTTCGCAAAATCTACATCGGTGACCAGGTGCAAAAATCATCAAAGGTAATTCTAGTTATTTTGTAATTCGTCTGTCTGTGCGAGTGTGAACTTCAAGCTGTGGTTTGTTTAGACAACTAATCTAAAACAAAAACAACAAATCAGCTAGCAGTAAATTAATTATTGATCTCTCGTAACATTCACAGGGGTTTGCCTATGAACGCTCAGAATGGATGAAATTTGTGAATGTGTTGAATGTGTCTGGACTTTGATAAGAAGCAGTCGATTGAGCTTTTTGCATGCTTAGTAGACTTCTTTTTTTGGGGTGGGGGTTATGTTGGAGATGACCGTGTCCTGTCTCAACTAACCGGAAAGCTGAAGTTTTCTCTCCTGTTGCTCAGATTCCAAACTGTGAACAGAGAAGATAAGTGCACATAGAAAGACTAGCGATTCCTCTGAACCTGGCTTTAGTTCTGCTTTAACCTGTTGTCCTTTACCTTGGAATTGAACACCTTAAAATTCCCTCTCCTGTTAAAGTGTACCATTTGTGCAAAAACTATTGCAAAGTCTGATTTGGAGAATTGTCCCAAATGACACACTTAATTTGGACCATAGGGATATAGATTTCAGAGTACTGTTACCCAGCAGCCCATGCAGCAAAGTGTAGACTCAGAGGATTGTGCCATTTGGGACTGGACTATAATCAGAACTCGACAATAAGGATTATTTGCTTGCTTCCAAGATTTTAGAGCCTTGTGGTTAGTGCGCCTACATATACAGCACAATTGAGCTCACGGCGACCCGAGTTTGATTCCCATCTTGAGGTCCTATGCGGATCCCACTATGTTTGTGTATATATCCATACAGTATACAAGTATTTATGTACAGTGTGTATGTATACTGAATTTGTCAATAAATGTTGAATTTAATGTTTTCACTTGGAAATTAAATTGACCTGCCTTTTCCCTCTTTTCTGACCAAATCGATGTAGTTTTTGGATTTGTGAGAACCCCTGTGATTTGTCATATTTGCTTGCTTCTCGAGGCCTTATATATATCACCCAGTTTTTTTAGTAGTTTAACACATAACATGTTATAAAATAGATTGTTCAAGCTACAACGCAAAGCACCAGTTCGGGATGAATACAAGATGAGAGGAAATAATATACTTTTGTTTGATCCCTAGTTATATCGAAGACTATCAGAGGTTCTTGGCTTGAATGATGAGACCATGGTACTCAGTGTTTTCATTGGGAAAATGTGAGTATGTAATAAGTGATGGGTATAATTAACATAAAACCTAGTTTTGACAAAAAAAAAATTCCACAAAAAAAACATTTAATGTAGAGTTTTGTTTTAATGCAGAATCACCAACTTGAAGTACTGGGGACAGTGTGAACCAATCACATCGAAGACACTACAGCTGCTCAATGACCTCTCGATTGGATATCCTTACACGCATGTTGCTGGTTAAAATGTAAAAAAATATTAGCATTGTTATTGAGGATGATGGACTGTGAATTAATGTAAATGTATAAAATGGTCCGTGATGTATTTGACAGTGAATGTGTTCTTGTCTGTTTCCTTAACATTAATTCTCACATATAGCAGTGTAAGAAAACTTGTGAAGCTCACTGCTGTCCAGTTCATGCTAAACAACCACACGGTAAGTGTCCAACCTGAGCCTTTCTCCTCCTCAACTCCACTTCAGCTCTATTTGTCCTTGAAGCAAAATTAAGTTAATTATCTAGTTGTTGTTTTTTTTACTGTTCTTTGTTTCTGGAGTTACTTTAACAAGCTGACAGTGTCTTGTTTTCCTTCGGTGTGACAGAGCGAGCACTTTTCTTTCCTGGGTGTGAACAATCAGGCCAACCTTAGTGACATGAGGTGCCGGACCACTTTCTACACAGCCTTGGGAAGACTTCTCATGGTAGATTTGGGTAAGGGTGTACCTGTAGAAGTATCTATAGAGATAGCATACAAGTGTCATGTAAAAAGGACATCTTAAGAGACATTCTGTGTCTTTGACAGGTGAGGACGAGGACCAGTTTGAACAGTTCATGCTTCCTCTTACTGCTGCATTCGAGGCCATTGCTCAGATGTTCAGCACCAACACCTTCAATGAACAAGAAGCAAAAGTCTGATGTTATATTGTTTATCATACAACCTCAGTGTGGCATGAAACATTTGCAAAATACCTCATGTTTTCTTATTTGTTGTGTATTTGTTTTCTTCAGAGGACTTTAGTAGGACTGGTGAGAGATCTGCGGGGAATTGCCTTTGCCTTTAATGCCAAGACCAGCTTTATGATGCTCTTTGATTGGATGTATCCTTAAATTTACATTTATTTGTTTGTTTATATGTTTATTATATTGGTGTAATTTTATTTATTTTATTTGTCTTTTGTGTAATTATTTGTTTTTGTTACCTTTTTTTGTTTATTTTAATCTTTTCATTTGTTTATGGAATTGTGTAATTGTTTTTTTCTGTAATTGTTTTGTGTAATTTATTAGTTTTTGTTTTCTTTTTTGTCTATTTGCATGTTTGCCTTCATTTGTTCAATTGTTTGTAATTGTTTTATTTCTGTAATTATTTAGTTTGTTTTTTCACTTTATTGTTTTTATTTAGTTTGTTTTGTGCGTCTGTTCATTTATGTTGTGTAATTATTTCTTTATTTGTGTTATGTTTTTTTATATATTTATTTTGTGTAATTGTTTATTTGTTCACATTTTTGTGTTTGTTTGTTTGTGTATATATATTTATTTTATTGTTTTCATTAATTTATGTTTATTTATTATAAGTTTATTTAAAAATGTAAGAAAATAATAAGTAAATTATATTAAACTAATCTCTTAGGTTAATTCAGATTGAATGCCCATTTTGATGTGCTCCTTAACAGATCTTAGTTACCCCTCTTACATGCCCATCTTACAGAGGGCAATAGAGCTCTGGTACCATGTACCTGCCTGCACCACACCGGTCCTCAAACTCATGGCTGAGCTCGTCCACAACAGGTAGGCTATGTTACATTTCACATGTGTCCTTTAGAGCTGAGTTTAAAGGTTGTGCATGTATGTTCTCTGGCTTATATTGTGTGTGTGTTTTTGTTGTTGTTTTTTTTCACATGAAGGTCACAGAGATTACAGTTTGATGTGTCGTCACCGAATGGAATCCTGCTGTTCAGGGAAACCAGCAAGATGATTACAACATATGGTACAAACTCCCCTATAATAACCCAGTTTTCATGTTTCAGTGAGCTGTTCCCCCGGTATGGTGTAGCTGTATTAAATATTGAAAACTTCAATTGAATTATCATCGTAATAGTAATGGCATTTATCCACTTAAAGGGAATCGGATCCTGACGCTGGGTGAGGTGCCAAAAGATCAGGTGTACGCGCTGAAACTGAAGGGAATCTCCATTTGTTTCTCCATGCTGAAAGCCGTATTAAGTGGCAACTATGTCAACTTCGGCGTCTTCCGTCTGTATGGAGATGACGCCTTGGACAATTCCCTGCAGACCTTCATTAAGCTGCTCTTGTCCATCCCTCACAGTGACCTGCTGGTAAAAATCATCAGCTGTCAGCTTTAGGATTGTGTCCTTCAGCATTCAGATTGATTGGTTTGTCCTTGTTCTTCCAGGACTATCCAAAGCTCAGTCAGTCTTACTACTCTCTTCTGGAGGTGCTAACCCAAGACCATATGAACTTCATCGCCAGCCTGGAACCTCATGTGGTCATGTACATCCTGTCCTCCATATCAGAGGGGCTCACAGCACTTGGTAAGGACCTTCTCATCATTGTTTTTTTTTTTGTGTGTGTATGTGTAGCTTCCTCTTTTACACTCTTTAATCTCACAAACTCTCCTGCAGTTCCACTGTGGACTCCTAGGTGCTTGTGATCCTTTAAACCAGAACTGTTTCTGTTTGTCTCACTCCAGACACAATGGTATGCACTGGTTGCTGCTCAAGCTTGGACCACATAGTTACTTATCTATTCAAGCAGCTGTCCCGCAGCACAAAGAAACGAGCGGCGCCCATGGCCCAGGAGAGCGACCGCTTCCTTCACATAATGCAACAGCACCCCGAGATGATCCAGCAGGTGAGCTCAGGCTTCGAAAGCCCTTAGATTAAAAAATACAAATAAATCATCAAATAAACACTTGTTTTTAATAATTTAGTGTTTCGTCATATTTAAAGCATAAGAGGAACAAAATAGGTAATTTTGACAGCCATTTATGTCCGTTATAAACTATATTTCCCTTGTGTATGTCTATCAAATACTTCTACATTTTGAAATGTATTGGAGATACTTGATCTGACATGATTTCTCACAATCTTATCCAGATGCTGTCCACAGTGTTGAATATCATCATTTTTGAAGATTGTAGGAATCAGTGGTCCATGTCCCGGCCGCTGCTTGGCTTGATTCTACTCAATGAGAAGGTATGTGATCGATTTTTTTTTAAAAGACTCTTATGCTCACAATGGCTGCATTTGTTTTAATCAGAAATACTGTAAAATAGTGGAATACTCTTACAATTGAAAATAATTTTTCTATTTGAATATAGTTTAATATTTATCTGTGTGATGACAACACCAGAATCCGTCCTCCAGTCTTCAGTGTATGGGATCCTTCAGAAATCATTCTGATATGCTGATTGGCTGCATTGTGTTTGTAGTATTTTGCAGATTTGAGGAACAGCATTGTGAACAGCCAACCACCAGAAAAGCAGCAAGCCATGCATTTATGCTTTGAAAATCTCATGGAGGGCATAGAGCGAAACTTGCTAACCAAAAACAGAGACCGGTAATTTGATTTACTTACACATTTTTGTCTTACTGTATAATGGTTAATTCTTTTATTTATTATTATTATTATTAAATAATGCTGACACTTGAACAGACAGTGGAGGAGGTTTAGATGCTCCAGGTTTAAAGGGTGTGGAAATGAATGTGTCTTTATCATAGCTGAAGGGAACAACAATACGAACAAACAAGCGAACATGACACACAAGTATATTCAAGCAAAACCTAGCATACATTAGTTTTGTGAAACAAAGCAAAACCAATGTTACTCCCCAGTAGCAGGCCTCCCCGCCCCTTGAGTTCTCTCCAGCGCTGGATAGTTGATCCGATATTTATACAGGTCCTGCTTCTTGCCTTATCGTAAGCTGCTTTTGTTATTTATCTTCCATCTCTATCTTTCTGTCGATCGCTCGGCACGGCTAATTTCCGTTCTGTGCACCGAGCGCTCTCTCTTTCACATCATGAGTAGACACGCCCCTTACTGCTGATTTGCTACAAGTGTGATTTGGTACTCGGCCCAACTCGGTTTTCTAAAGCGTTTTTGTAAAAATACATACCCCACCTTTAATGTTTCTCTTTTAAAACAACGTAAAAACTTATTGGCCCACATGTGCACGGAGGTTGCGTAAGAAACCATTACAATCCACAACCACTATCGCAAACAATACAAAAGATGCTTTCATTTAAGCAGAATACCTCAAAAGGAGATCGCTGAACTCCAGCTTCCTTGTATGTCACGTACAATTCATCATACTGTTTGTTGTTGTTCTTCCGATCACTGCGCCTCCGCAGAGAGAGAGTGCGTGTAAATGGTTGCCAGATTGCATAAAGCAAAAAGCTGGCCAGATTAGTGTATCCATTTGACAGAAAAGCTCTGATTATGGGATTTGATCTCGATATCTGGCAACCATAAACATGAACGCTCGCAGAGAGTCTTGTACAGTAGTCTGAAATGTTTTTGCTCCACTTTTTTTTCTTTTTTCAACAAAAATGAAAATGTTTTGCTAGTTTTTGTTGTTTAACTACTTTTTAGTCTAGTCTTTTTCGTCTACGATACTGCATGTTCATTTAGTCTCAACTATCATTTCATGACCTTATTATTGTCTCAATTAACGCTAGTCCAATATATAGTATACATTCTCACTTTATTTAATTTTTTCCCACAGGTTTACACAGAATCTTTCAGTATTTAGAAGAGAAGTCAATGACTCCATGAAGAATTCCACATACGGGGTAAACAGCAACGATATGATGAGCTGACATTCCATAGAGCACCAGGCCCTGCCCACACTCCCACCTGCCCCTGGCCCGGCTGCCGGGGGACCACCGCTGCGCAAGCCTGCACCTCCCACTCCCCGGTCCCTAAAAATACCCCATTACCTCTCTCCCTTCACACCTCCTCCCTCCACCCCTTTATATATATAAATATATATATATATAAACATATAAATATATACATATTTTAATGCCAGTTTCTAGAGGTCATTCTCCTTGACCATACTCTTGTTATTTGGGGCTCAAAGTCCAAAGAGAGAGAAGAGGGTATGGCAGGGGAATGGGTTTGGGGTGTGGGACGGCACCAGTGTGGACTCTAGAGTGGGCGGCACACCTGAACCACTCTTAGGGACAATAGGGTGTGTGTGTGTGTGTGTGTGTGTGTGTGTGTGAGCATGAGTGTGTTGGGAGAGCATGTCTGTGGAAGGACGGGTTATGATGAGCTGGGATACATAGTGCTCTGCTTTTGCCTGCCTTGTATAGAAACACATAAGGAAAAAAAAAAAAGTGTAAATTTTTTTTCATAACATTTTCAACAATGTTTATAATGATTACGATTTAAGACAAATAATGAGTGTGATTGAACATTTTTACAGTCTAGTAAGTTAGTGCAACTGCTGAAGTGTGGGTTTGTCTGTATGGAGAGACTCGTTTATATCTGGGTGACGATGTGGGATTGAGGCGTGAGTGCTGGGATTGACCTCTGTCCACAGAAGGGGCGTGATCAAACGTTGAATAGAATCACAAGTTGTACATTTATTATTTTTTTTCCTCTTCGAATTGACTATGGAACGCAAACAGGAGCTCTGTAAATACACTAAACCTTTTGCGTTAACGTCTTCAGAAGGAATACCGTTTCCCTCGAATCTTTGGCATGATGAAGTCTTGCGTCAACCTTTAGGTCACCTCGACATCCCCACCACCTCCGTCACCGAGGCTGTTCTTAGATCTGCTCACTGCTGGCCTGGGAATGGTCCTAAAATGACCCCATTCCCATTTGAGAACGCACGTGTAACCTTTCCCCTTTTGTCTCTGAAGGGTTCGATCGTATCGTCTGTGGATTTGATTAGATAAAAGTGACTTGGTTGTGGTGAAGTTTCCCTGCTTTTTAACCTCACAGGCTTCCAGTCTCTCGTGGCTTTATTGTTGATCTGGCGTTCTTCAGTAGTGGAGCCTATAGAATGTAGCAGAGTCCTTCAAATAAAAAAGACCCTGGTACTCAAGTCATCGTGACCGGATCACTTTCGACAGTTGTATCTAGCTTTACCCCTTTTTTTTTTTTCTGGATTCGTTTTATTTTGGATAACAGAAAACGCATCAGAATATGGTAGATTTAAACACCGAGGCCGAATGGAGTATATTAGCAACTTGTGCTACTCAACAGATGTTGCTGCTAACTGTTTGTGAAGAACTAGCTCATCTCTTAACCATGTCCAACACTCATGGATGTTCACTTTCTTTTCTTGGTTCCCAGATGTGAATGTGTTTTTCTTGGCGACTGTGTGTTGGGTCCATTGAGTGATAAGGTAGCTGGTTGAATTGTTTGATTGTTTGTTTGGATGTCTGCTACATATAGTGTAAGCATTGTGACTGCAAAATAAACATCATTGGTTTGTACTAGTCTAGTATGTGCACATTTTGTGATCGCAAAATTAGATCAAACAGGCATACTTTTTAAGTCAACAATTTGACCCTTTTTGGAATAAACATCTCTATTCTTATAATCAGCAGGGTTCCCAAAGTCATAGAAAACCTGGAATTTCCTGTAAATCAAAGTCATGGAAGTCTGTAGTGAGTGGAATCTGCTCAATGTTTTATTGGATGGAACAAACTCTTAGTAATTTAATGCCTGGGGATGCAGTTAACTTTACAGCAAAAATCCCAATAATGTTCAAATTGAAAGAAAGTCGGTATTGGGATGCTCTCAAGGGTGAACTTTGAACTTGAGCCTCCGCATCCCATCAAAATCCTCCTCAAAAGCAGGTTCTGGAGGTATTTAAGTCATGGCAATCCTACTTACAATACAATAGTTTTTCACTGGGATATATGTACTGTTATTTATTGCAAACAAAAGGTTCCAGACATTGCAGGAAAATCAAAACTGAATTAAAAACCAACCAATAATTGCATACAAATGAGAAAAGAAACTCTTTTACACACATTTACATATGGGGAAAAAATAAGTAGGACATTTATAACTGTTTCTCCACTTCTCTAAAGATCTCCTCTACACCAAGAAGGTCACTTGAAATATTAAGCTGTCATGATTAACTCTCAACTTTTTTCTGTTGTTTGGTTTTTGAACCGGCTTTGTGGACAAAGTCATTATATCCTTCTCTGTTTCTCGCAATCTCAACGGCGTAAAACTGGATCCTGGTCGCTGAAATAAAAACGGAGGAGAAAATCAGGCGCTTTTTTTTCAAGTTCTTGATCTGTTTCCGGTGAACTGTGAGAGGTGTGTAAACCACTAAAAGGAGTGCACGTGTGGCATGACATACCAAATATAGTGTTCTCCTCTGTGTAGTCCTTCTGACAGTCTAGACGTAATAATGTACCATAGTTGAAGTCCTCTACAACTCCTTCAAACTGGTTACAAAAGGGCCTCCATTTCTGAAAGAAAGAAAAAAAAAAACACTTTTTATACAGTCTATGGTGAAAGCTGACATTAAACACCAGAGTGATGTCACGCACCTCTTTAGCTTCCACTGACTTCAGCAGCTCAGGCTCCAAAACTGCGATACAGAGGTCAGGAAACTCTTCCCGGAACTTAGTATATATCTTCTCGTCGGATTTGGTTAGTTTTAGAAGTTTGGGCTCAACTGAGGAAATAAGCTGTAGAGGAATAAACCCGTCAGAGAAGCTGGATATTACAGTGGCAGGGTTGACTGTGACATTCATTCACTTACATTATAGTAAACTTCTGCGTGATTGTAGGCTTTCATAGCCCACAATACTTCCAACTGGGCCTGATATCAAAAATAAAACATTGTTAGTATTGTTTTAATATGATGAAACATTTAAGAAAATCGGTTCCGTGTATGCAATTTCTTATTTATTTGCAAACATCAAAAAATGTACCCAACTCACATCATTTCCATACGCCTCTGCTGGAAGAGAGAGCGCATGCGCAGCTGCGGTGGCCCCCTCTACCCCCTGTTTATTAAAGACAGACATATTTATTGAGCATTAGTGTATTCAAATGTAATACGTAAAACCTGCGACTTTAAAAACCAAAACTGCCACAAGAGACTAGAATTCACGTATTTATCAACACTGTCGAGTACCCTTGTCAGTCTACAAAAGCACTACCTAGATATTTTAAACCTAGGTGAATCTAAATATCAGTGATGGTTAAGGAAATTATTTCGTATTGCTGATGTGTTTCGTTATTTTTGTCACATGCCCATAACATGCTTGTTAGCATGCAGGCTAACTAAGATAAACAGATGTATCATTCTGGGCTCTGAACGGTTATGACATTTCCCTGAGAACAGCTGTTTAATAAAATACTATTTTTGCTTACCACGTTATTGTGCAGTGCCTTGATAAGTTAAAATAACTAATTTTGCTTACCAGAGATGCAAGAACGTCCCCCGTGTCCATGCTGACGCCTCGTGACCCGGATGAGCTACGAACACGTCATGACCACAGGTCATGTGACTTAAATGCGTTTGTTGTTTTCAGTCTGCTGTTTAGATCAGCTACTGAATTAATATGAAGAATATAAAATGAAACATGACCACCTCTGTTACATATCTCGTTGTTTTTTGTGAAAGTATATTTTTCTCATCCAGTTAAATGTTTTATCTTATTTAGAGGTGTAATGATGGGGTTCTTCAAACTTATTCTTAGAAACGTTAAGTGGAAAGAGTTTACTCTGTGGATGAATTTTAATCCTTATTACATTAACCTTTTTATATAAAAACTGGAATAAATACAAAACTAGAGCAAAACTGAAATGAAACAAAATAATAATAAATTGTAGTGAATAGATGAAATAAAGCACATATGAAGTCATGTATTTATGTACATTTCGAATTAAGGTGCATTAAAAGTCAGTTAATATAAAAACGTGCAAAGTGAGCATTTAATCTAATAATAAATAATAATAATAATAATAATACGTTTTATTTATATAGCGCCTTTCCAGAGCTCAAGGACACGTTACAATAAACAAACAACAATAAAGGCTATTGACAAAGAGAGCAGACAGAACAACAATAGGCAAATGAGAGTGCAAGTACAGTAAGTGAGAATTGGGTAGATGGGGCAGCAACCAGCAGAGAGAGAGGAAAAAAAAAAAAAAAAACTTAAACTATTAAATCTATTAAATAAAACCACAGTGAGCAAGTTTTTGGATATGGGATTTATTTTAGTCAATTAAGTACCACATTTTAGCTATCATTTTGTTAGGATGGTTAAGCAAAATTTTATTTTATCCTTGCTTCTAGAAAATCTTCAATCTTTCTGCTTTCTAACAGCTTCATTTGGCTGTAAACATTAAATTTTAGCGTAGCTTTAAAGGGTTAGTTCACCGAAAAATGAAAATTATGTCATCAATGACTCATTCTCATGTCGTTCCAAACCCATGAGATTCATCTTCAGAACACAGTTTAAGATATTTTAGATTTAGTCTGAGAGCTTTCTGTCCCTCCATTGAAAATGTATGTATACTGTCCATGGTTAGAAAGGTAAGAAAAACATCATCAAAGTAGTCAACTACCACTTTATTCAGCATTGTCTTCTCTTCCGTGTCTGTTGTGAGCAAATTCAAAACACTGCAGTTTAGTGATATCCGATTCGCAAACAAATCATTCGATGTAACCAGATCTTTTTGAACCAGTTCACCAAATCGAACTGAATCGTTTTAAACCGTTCGTGTCTCCAATACGCATTAATCCACAAATGACTTAAGCTGTTAACTTGTTTAATGTGGCTGTCTCTGTGCTAGTGTTATGAGCCCAGGTAAACCGAAGGCTTGAATGAAGGGCAATCATCGCCAATGATGTCATTACGTTGAGCGCAAAAGAACCGGTGAACCATTTTCTTCAACCAGTTTATTGAATTGAACTGTCCGAAAGAACCGGTTCGTGGAAAAGAACCAAACTTCCCATCACTACTGGTGATCCGACAACCGATGCAACCGGTTCTTGACTCGAGTCAATCTTTCGTTGATTTGTCTGTATGTGTATTCAGTGCCAGTGAGCAACAGACTTAAAAAAAAAAAACTCGCTCACAACAGACCCGAAAAGGAAGACAATACTGAATTAAGTCGTAGTTTTTGCTATTTTTGGACAAACATGTATTTTCGATGCTTCAACAAATTTTAACGGACCCTCTGAGGTCACATGGACTACTTTGAAGATGTTTTTATTACCTTTCTGGACATGGACAGTACCGTACACGTTTTCAATGGAAATAGAATTTGTCTATTTTAATGTGACAAAATATTTTTCGTTAGTGAGAGAAATGTTTAGTTTGAAAAAGTTTAATATTAAGTAAGACAAAATTATACAATTGGCCTAGCTGAAAAAGAAAATAAGAAGAGGAAGAAATATTTGCAACACTGATGGAGAGCTGAATGCTGCTAGCATATGCAGTGTTGTCAAGGTAACATTTGGTCAGTCATTCCAGTCCAGTCAAACACTCTTATGAGACAGTAATGCCCTGCACCCTTCAAAGAACACACTTCAAGGGTTCTACCTTCGAAGGGAGTAGGGCATGGATGCTCATTTCCGTTTGGAATTTGCCCTAAATCGTAATATGAGTTTACCTATGGGACAAACCCACAGTCTCCACATCAGAAACAAGTCATAAAACGAGTATCTGAAGACTTGTGGTTGCATTTTGAGGCAAAGCTAAACTATTAGCATAATTGGTTATTCTACATTTAATTAACTGGAAAATACTATAAATGTACCGGCTGTTCAGTGTGATGACATTTAATGTCTCCTACAATGCCTGTAGTCGCATTTAGCAACTTGTTAGCAACCGACTTTTTCAAGGAACATAATAGTTAAAAAAAAATCATGAATAGGGTTTAATTTAACCAAACTCCTATTTAAAAAAACCATTGACTCTGGAATGATGGAACCGGATGTGCTAAAATGCTAAGTCGCTTCTGTTTTTTTGCCTACAAAGTGACGATATAGTTCCCCTTTCTACCTTTCTCCGCCATCTAGTGGTAACTATCTGAATAAAAACATTCATTTGTACTATTTTTGTTGTTGTTGTTGATTTATTGTTTGTTTGTTTGTTTATTTATTTTTAAATGAGCTTTTTCAAATACCTTGACTTATTTCGATCAAGAAATTGTATCCTGGCTCTTTTCTAATTGATAATCGCAGTAGAATCTAAGTTTCAGGTTTTGTATTATTTCCAGGGGAAAATAGAGAAAGCTACTGTCAAAGTCTAAACATATACATACATAAACATAATAATCATAAACATAAATAATCACTGGTTTGTAAAGGCCAGTTGAGGATCAAATATAGCACATATCCTTATCAGAGAAAAATTTTTATTAGAAAAAAATAGCATTACATCACTTGCTCACCAATGGACCACTTTGCAGTCAATGGGTGCCGTCAGAATGACAGTCTGATACAACCATCACAAAAATCAACATGACAGACTCATCATTTAGATATTTTTTGTCTTCAAACCATTGCTTCCAGGTAAATAGTGCAGTGAAAATGACACCACATCAGAATCAGGAGAGAAATATGTTTACAAGTGAAAACAACCTAATAACTGGGGAAATTATGGATTATGAACTCATAATTTGGCCAGAGGTGATTATTTAAAGTTACAAACTCTCAGCTTCTTGCTTCACAACACCAATAAATTAATGGACTGGAGTGCGGATTGTTGTGATGTTTTTATCCGCTGTTTGGACTCTCATTCTGACGGCACCCATTCACTGCAGAGGATCCACTAGTGAATATGTGATGTAATGCTAAATTTCTCCAAATCCGTTCATTGCTACATTCTATACACTTATTTTATCCGACTGGTTGGCTTTTTTTTACTGTAAAATTTATTTATTTTTTTATTTTTTGTTTGTTTTCTTCATTTTTTGCCCCACAGTGGTAATGTCTAAAAAACTATATAGACCGCATATGGGGGATTATGAATGCGTTCCGAGTCAGCTGACGCGGTCTAGGTAGGCAGCTCACTAGTGTTTGAGACACGACCAATGTCCCAGGCATATGAACGCGTAATCCACGCAATGATTTTGAGTGTTTAAAAGAGACCTTTGAATTCCTGCATCTCCGGACGGTAAGGACAGAATACCCCGCTGTTTTACAGTCTCAGGTACGATTAGCTCACGCGACATGTTTATTTCTCACCACACAGCTGATGCAGTGGAAATGTGCAGGCTATGTTACAATTTATAGATGTGTATGGATTCGCGGTCGTCGTTTGCTGTTGTTTGATGTAGGCCACCTGATGTATTGATGGATGTATTTGTTTATGTTTTGTCGTAATCGATCATAAGCATCAGTAGGCTAGAGGTGGTGGTAAGCTTCAGAGGCATCATCATACACTTGTCCTTCTACAGAAGTCTCGCGATCTCTAGTCTAAAGGACAATTATAGCTTTATTTGAAAATGTCAGATTAAAGGCCAGACCAGAATATAAAATGTGTCCTTAGGTTACGTAACCTTAAACTAAATCTTAAGACCTTTAAAAAAAGAATGTGTTGTGTATAGGACTTCCTTTATCTGCCCTCATTAGGCTAATCATGGCTCGAGTCATAATTAGCCTAACTATTTTTACGCAGTTTGAAATGTATTATGATTCAATGACATTTCTTGCATAAACACATTTATAAATATAAACACATTTGTATGATTTTTTAGCGAATTGCATTTTACTTTCCCCCTTCTAGCGGCCCTAAATACAACGGAGCTAAAAACAGAGTAAATCAAATTAAATAAAAATTTACGAAAACAGCAACAGTCTCATTGGTGGCACTTCAGGCGCGCCCCGAACAGCTGCGCGTCCCCGCTGCTGCTCATAGATATATATCTATGGCTGCTGCTTCAGGGCTTTCATGTTAAAAGCAACAGGAAACTGCTGCTTGCTTCAGTCCTACAGTTTTTTTCTTTGAGGAACACTTGTTTTGTATGATAAGGGCAAATAAATTAAATACACCATAATAATAGTAAAAAAGACAATAATAGTAATAATAATAATAACAATTATTATAATTATTATTATGGCATTTACATTTAGTCATTTTGCAGACAATTGCGGGATACATAAAGCGATTCTTCTTAAAGAGGCAAATAGACGTTATAGTTGTATTATTATTATTATCATTATTATAGACTTTCCAAATATAATGTTGTTATTTTTTTTTTAATTGTTTAATTTTTTTTTTACTAGTGGGAAATTACAAGTGTTTGACTAAAACCAGAAGCTCATATTTGTAGAAATATTTATCCAAGACTTGACTGCAGACGAAAAATAAAAATAAAAGATCACTTCACTCTCTGAAGTGACAGCATTGATGGTGGCAGTCTCATCATCACAATATACTGTGAGATCATGTAAGGAGCAGAGAGTCACGTGGTGATTGTCTTGATCCAGAGATTTATATTCCCTGCTGGTATTTCCACCTGTAGCTAAATGTCGCTGTGAGTTTATTTTGTGTTCCTCACGACAGTCGAGAGAGTGTAGTATGAAACATATAAAGATGAGTACTGCATAATGAAACCTTGAAGCAGACTGAACATCTATTTCATATTATGAATCCAGTTAGACAGCAGATGACCTCACCGTCCTGCCTTTCACTTAGATTTGATTTACATGGAAGATCAATATTAAAGTAAAATTTATATTCTATCCTGAAATTATTAATTCCTTCCATATTATTTTTTTTTATTCAGTTTAATGTTTTAAGAAAGGACTATTCTATTCTATTTTATTCTATTCTATTGTATTCTTTCCTGCTTGCTCTTCTCCCTTCTACTCTATAGTCATGTTCTATTTATTCCTGTAAAATTCTATTATATTCTATTCAACCCTTCATATTGTAGTTCACTTCTATTGTGTTGGATTTTGTTTTGCAGTTCTTAGGACAGGAATACTCTACCATATTCAATTAATTAAAGACATTTAACTATTCTATTCTCTACTGTCTGTTTCAGATCTATTTCCCTCTCTTCTTTTCTGTCCTGTTCTGCCATATTCTATATATTCTTGTCATATTACCAGTTTTCAGAATTAATTTATTATTTTGTGTCTGGTTTAGATCTCTTCTTCTTTTCTATTTTATTCTGCCATATTCTTTTCTTTCTACTCATGTTCGATTTCATTATATTTATCAGTTTTTAGGACAGGACCAATTTTTTTCTATTCTGTCATATTCTATTCTTTCCTGTCATATTATATTATATTGCATTGTCCATTTTTAGGACAGGATTATTCTATTCTACTGTATGTTATTCTATTCTGCCATATTCTATTTCACAACTTTTGGTTAGGTCTATTCTTTTCTATTCTATTCTATTCAGTCTAGATCTGTCCCCTCATCCTCCATTTTATTGTATTTTGTCATAATTTACAAACCAGATTCCAAAAAAGTTGGAACACTGTATTCATGTATTTATTCACAATAGAATATAGATAACATAACAAATGTTGAAAGTGAGACATTTTGAAATATCAAGCCAAATATTGGCTCATTTTGTATTTCATAATTGCTACACATTCCAAAAAGTTGGGACAGGTAGCAATAAGAGGCCAGAAAAGTTAAATGTATATATAAGGAACAGCTGGAGGACCAATTTGCAACTTATTAGGTCAATTGGCAACATGATTGGGTTTAAAAAGAGCCTTTCACAGTGGCAGTGTCTCTCAGAAGTCAAGATGGGCAGAGGATCACCAATTCCCCCAATGCTGTGGCGAAAAATAGTGGAGCAATATCAGAAAGAAGTTTCTCAGAGTTTGAAGTTATCATCAAATACAGTGCATAATATCATCCAAAGATTCTGGAACAATCTCTGTGCGTAAGGGTCAAGGCCAGGAAAACATACTGGATGCCCGTGATCTTCGAACCCTTAGATGGCACTGCATCACATACAGGAATGCTACTGTAATGGAAATCACAACATGGGAAAACATTGTCGGTGAACACAATCCACAATCCAGTGCCGGCTAAAACTCTATAGGTCAAAGAAGAAGCCATATCTAAACATGATCCAGAAGCGCAGGCGTTTTCTCTGGGCCAAGCCTCATTTAAAATGGACTGTGACAAAGTGGAAAGCTGTTCTGTGGTCAAACAAATCAAAATTTGAAGTTCTTTTTGGAAAACTGCGACACCATGTCATCCGGACTAAAGAGGACAAGTACAACCCAAGTTGTTATCAGCGCTCAGTTCAGAAGCCTGCATCTCTGATGGTATGGGGTTGCATGAGTGTGTGTGGCATGGGCAGCTTACACATCTGAAAAAGGCACCATCAATGCTGAAAGGTATATCCAAGTTCTAAAACAACATATGCTCCCATCCAGACGTCGTTTTTTTTCATTGTTTTCCAACATGACAATGCCAGACCACATACTGCATCAATTACAACATCATGGCTGCGTAGAAGGAGGATCCGGGGACTGAAATTGCCAGCCTGCAGTCCAGATCTTTCACCAATAGAAAACCTTTGGTGCATAATAAAGAGGAAGATGCGACACAGAAGATCTAAGACAGTTGAGCAAATAGGAGCCTGTATTAGACAAGAATGGGACAACATTCCTATTCCTAAACTTGAGCAACTTGTCTCCTCAGTCCCCAGACGTTTGCAGACTGTTATAAAAAGAAGAGGGGATGCCACGCAGTGGTAAACATGTCCTTGTCCCAACTTTTTTTAAATGTGTTGATGCCATGAAATTTAAAACCAACTTAGTTTTCCCTTAAAATGATAAATTTTCTCAGTTAAAACATTTAATATATCATCTTTGTTGTATTCTGAATAAAATATTGAAATTTGAAACTTCCACATCATTGCATTCATTTTTTATTTTCCACAATTTGTACAGTGTCCCCACTTTTTTGGAATCGGGTTTGTATTATTTTCAGTCATATTTTATTCAATTGTATTCTAGGACAGGACTAGAGTTGTAATAAGACAATTTCTGGCCACTGATGGCCTCCTCATGTCATTGGGATTGCTGTTAAGTGATTCTCTAAGAGTGGGAACTGAGAAGCATTGCAGGTTTAATCAATGGAACACTAATCTGATTGAGCAAATCCAGCAGTCAGTCTCTCCGCTCTTCTGATCTTCTCAAGCTCAAACTAGGCAAGACAATCCAGATCTCTGCTAAACCCCGAGGCTGATGACCTGGATAGCACTACTAGCAGAATAAAGCTGAGGCTGGAATAAAGAAACGTGGCTGTCCGACCGCGTGCAGCACATCAGAAGTGATGGGGAGGAGTTAGGAAGAGCTTGTTTTCTAGGCTGTGATGTGCACATGGCCATTGTTCTATCATGAAAGATCTTCAAGAGGAGGGCTTCCTCAGGCTGTTTACGCCAAGCTCCTCAACTCATCACATCACTCTCCCAGTGGAGCAGCAAAGCCTCACAGAGGGAATAGATCCTGTATCCATCAGCGGTGCTTGGAGCAGAGCGTTGCCCTGGTGATGCAACCGCCGAGTCTGATTGGGCGTTGGCTGCTCTTGGTCTGCTGAGATAAGTGCATTTCAGTTTGGGTGGAGAGAGAAGTGGGTGGGGTCTTCAAGGCAGCGTGTAGAGAGAAAGATGAAGAGGACTGGGGAGAACGAAAGTGCGATGACAGGAAGTCTGGATCTCTCAGCGTAGGTTTTCATCTTCATCACAGAACTGGGACTGAGGTGTATTGTGGCCTGTTTTGCCTTCAAAGTGACCGTTTCCGTTCAAACTGATTGAGGTTGGTTCTTTGATCCCTTCCTTTAATTTAGTTTTGTTAGATTTGTGATGTTTTTGTGACGTTATGGATTCTTGGTGCTTGGTCCTGTGCAGTTTATGTCTTAAATAAGTAATATAATTATATTTCACTTAATTTTTCTTTTAGTTGTATCATGACATGAACTTATCACTGGCTTCTTCTGTTTACTACAGTAAACCAAACCAAACCCAATTATTATTTATATTCAGATTTAGATCTGGTTCTTTTCCATTTAAAAGTCGACTGATTTCACAGAAAATACAATTTTAACTCTCAAACACTGGTTAAAAAAACATACTTATGTGATTATGTTGTGCTAGGAAGTGTGTCATGATGGTGGTCTTTTTGCCTCAATATAAAAGATTTCTACAATTTTGAATGTCCGAACAAAAAAACAATAATTTTCTCATCAGTGTTTTTGTCTTTTCATTCACTAAAAATTCACTAAAATTTACTTGAGAAGCAAAACTGGGTCCGTTATTTAGTTTTGAGGCACAAATACTGATTAAGAAAATGATTTATTTGCCATGAATAAGAATCATATGTCCTGAGTCCTGACTGCTTACTCATGCAAGCTAAAACTCCCTGTCTGATGGGAGATAAGGGCTTTCTCTGGATCTCATGGGTGCGCTGCCTTGCTTCCTTATTAATACACACTGTTTTCTCTAATGCCAGGCGCAGGTCCATTAATACACACTGTGCTGTCTTTAACAGAGTGATGCTCGTAGTAATAGTAGATCATAAGTTTCTATCTGGTTTCTCAGCATGTTTTGAGTAGCAGCATCACACCAGATTGTTAAAGTCTGATTGCAAAGGCAATGGGTTAATAGTAATTGAATTGAAAAATTTCATAGTTGTTTCAACATTAAACATTCAACATGAAATCTCTATATAGTAGGAAACAAGATTAAATGAAAATATTCCCACGTATGTCATGTAATTATTTCAATGGTATGTGTGTGTGAATGACCAGTAAATCAAACTTTATTTGAGCCTGGTGCTCAGGGCCTCTTCTTAGCCAGATTGAACTTGAATTACAGACAGTCGCTTGATGCACATGGGTCCCTTCATCTTAAATGACAGGTCATGTACATTGTGCTCAGAGTGATCAGTCATGTCTGTTAGGATAGCTGAGGGTCTCAGTTAAACATCCTTCATGCCAGAGTGAACCTGACCTGAGCTGATCGCTAACCCTCCGAGCCAGCAGAGCCAGCCGGCTATGGCTGAGGTCAGGTCAGAAAGGGAAACCAATAGTGATAGGTTCGGTGCTTCAATACATTTCTCTCACTGCCTTTTGTGTAAAAGCTATGTTGAAAGGAAATCATAGGTTTTTTGTCTTTTAGAATAGTCACACAAAAAAAGGAAGGTTAAATATGACAGTGTTAATGTTGCAGAATTAATCAAATCTTCAATTTCAGCTGTAATGGAGCTCTACAGAAGATCAAATATCTCAAATATTTGGATTTAACATTCACACTACACAGAAACTCATGGAGATCAACTTAAAAAATGGCTTTACTTACAGTTGTCTCTGCATGTTAAACTGAGCTATTTTATCTTACTTTATAATTAGAAAGTGTATTACAGGATTTGTGAAAATGTTTTTATTTTAAAATTAGATTTTAGAAATTAGAATTTTAGTACAGTATTGAGAATTTGAGTGTAATTGTCATGGAAATAGTGTAACACATAATAATACAAAAAAAACTGTCGTACAATAGTTTTATCTATTTAATGCAAAATAGAATTTCTTTTTTTCTTCTTCTTCTTCATTTGGTTTTAAGATGAAATATGGCCCCGACATTTCTTTTTGAGATTTATAAATGCAATGCTTTCCCCTTGACATTTTGCCTCTTTTCCCCTGAAGCAAGGCACGAGCAGTCAAAACAAAGCTGAACGAAAACCTCTCACATTACCCCGAGTGAACTTCAGCCAGTCAAAGGCTGTTTTTGCAAAAAGAGCATCTTTGGTGACTATTTTAAATGCAAAGAAAATGGATTCAAAGCGCCTTGAGGCTTGTACCCTGCTCAGAGTGTGCTACTTATGCTCTTGTCATAAAATATTTAAGACTCATAATAATATGAAGTTGAAATTAAATTTAATTAGCACATTAACCATTGCCAACCCAAAACCGTTTGTGATGATTGTAACTCTCTGATGTTTTCTGATGCTTGAACCTGATAAAAGCTGTGGTCAATTCTCAAATCTCTGCTCATGGTGAAATTGGGAGAGCTGTTATGATGTCACTTCCCCTCCCCCACACTAAAAGGATACTGTCCTTTCAAATAATGAATTCTCATTTCATAAAGACACGAGTCCACTGATCCTCTTAGTGGAGATCAGACGAATGGTGTAGCTGCTCTCCTTCGTATTTATTCATACAGATAGCAGCTTTTAAAGTCAATTCTTTCAATACTTGGACAAAAAACATTCTATTGATTGAAATATGAATAGATACTACAATATTATATATAAATAATACTAAAATAACACTGCATAGGGTTGCAGTTCTTGGGGATCAATTTATAAATTGCTTTACTTATAGTTGTCTCTGCAGATTAAACTGCACTTGGAGAAAGGATTTTAACACTAAAATGACATGTCAACTTTAACAGGAATTTTATGGAACCCTTCTTCCATGAAACGGATGATATGCATCTCTGAATCCAGTGGGATAGAAGCTATGTGTGGAATAACCTGGTTATGCATGTATGGTGTGGTGAGCGCTGAATGTGTGTGATATCGCTGGCTGTGTTGAACACTCTCAGTGGGAAGCTAATTAAATGCATCGCCTCAGAATAAATTTTTAGAACTGTAACGTTGTTACGCTGAGTCTGCTAATGTGTGATCTTCACAGTGTTGTTTTGGGCAGACTGTCATTTCAGCTCTGCTACAATTGTAATTTATATCATGCCATAGTGTCTTTTGTATCTAGTATCTATAGTATAGTAAGTTAATGCATTATTATTGTGTTAACGCATTAATTGTTTAACGCTGACAATTATTTCATCGCTCGTTAACACAGTTTTTTATTATTATGAATGTCCGTTGCTCACTGGCTCTGAATACACATACAGACAAATCATGGGTCACTGGAGGGGATGCTCCGATCAAATTATTTTGGCTAAGCATCAACATTCAAAATCACTGTCCACTGTTATTTTTAACAGAAAAGAATGCAACGAGCTCGTAATCATGACTTTGTAAGTTGGAAATAGGAAGATTCCGATAAAACTGAACCACGCTCTTGCCCACCTCTTCCAACCGAGCCAGGGACTGCTAAATGGAGCGATCACACTAGTCAAACGAACCAGGCTTTGGGGGTCAAACACGCTCTGGCACGGTTAAGATTGTCCAGTGTGAACTGACAAATGGCTTGTTTTAAATTGTATTTAATTACATTAATGTTATACGTTAAGATTTAGGCTACAATAAATATTTTTACTGCTACTGTGTAAAAGGAAAACTGCTGTAAAAAGCACCTTATTGTTTAAAGTGTTTGTAAAACAGATGTTATTACACTTTTGTTCATATACCAGTAGGCCTGGCCTACATTTAAATGAAAAAAGTGCACAATA
This sequence comes from Carassius auratus, assembly GCF_003368295.1. NCBI lineage: Eukaryota > Metazoa > Chordata > Actinopteri > Cypriniformes > Cyprinidae > Carassius > Carassius auratus. The sequence goes on along the minus strand of NC_039277.1, from coordinate 8,205,476 downwards.
CACTACTTTTAAATGCATTATTTGTTTTGTCCGTAACAATGCAATTAATCACGTTTAAATATATATACATTTGATTTGAAAAAGAAAGAATTTATTTCACAAAAATGTTGGTGATAATGAAACGTGGAAATTGCTCCTGAATAAAACCATACCTTTTCATACAAATCCATTCCAGCTAATATACAAAGTACCAGTTACAGTATGTGGTTTATTGGTACTTAAGTTTTTTTCACACGTTGCATGCTTTTAGTTTCTTTAGCACTTTAGTGAAATGATATACAGTGTGAGCCTGACACTACGAGCACATAAGGAACAGGAGAGTTTGTTTTCTGAGGTGAGAGACTTTTTATTTTGTAACAAGTTACCAAAATAACATAAAATATTGACCCAGACATTAAACCTGACAACATCTTGGCTGACCGCAGATGCGGAATTGGGACTGCACTTTATCCACTGCATCTGACAGAAATGTCAACAGCTTTCATACACGTCGTTCAAAAACTTTTCCTGTATTTTTGCTTTAATAAATGTGAGAACTGAAAGAAGAGACTTTTTCAAAAACAAAACTTATTTCCATATTGAATGCTAGTATACTTAATAATAATAATAACAATAATACATTTCTTAACATTTTAATAAATACAAATAAATGTAATTCAAAATATACTCTCTGAAATAAATTCTAATGTCTGACACATTTTTGATTCTCAAATCTTTTTTAATAATTAAAAAAATATATACACTTTTACTGAAAAATTTGATTCAGATACTGCTTAACAAAATTAGTTTGCCTTAAAACCACTTTAGCATTTTAATTTAGCATGTCTGCATATCCCGCTAATAATTAATTATTTACAATACCCAACATTATTTATTCCTATTTGAATTAATGTTTGGCCTTTTGTGCTTTTTTTGCAGATCTGTGCTGGAAGAACAAAGAATTAGTTTTATAATTAACTTCAGTCATGCAAAAGGTAATGTATGTGGATGCTACCATGCTTGGCAATATGTATAAATTAGTCCATTTAATCTTAAAGCAGATTTTTGGCAAAAATAAATAAATATATATATATATATATATATATATATATATATATATATATATATATATATATATATATATATGGATACTAATCTCTATACTGTCTTGCAGTCAAAGTAAACCAGTTAAACATTTATCAGATCTGCAGTGGGTTTTTTCACATAGTGAGAATGGAAAGGGGGCGTGGCTGAGTGACACACATCATCAGTTTGATTGATGAAATTATTTATAGACCTTATTTCTCATTAACAACCTGTCACTGGATAGAAGCAGTTAAAGATGACCTCTGACCTTTTTGCTCCGCTCTCCCTCCACAGGCAGGGACGGCCCCGTCCTCCCGGGGTCCAAGTGCTCCTGGGTCCCCAGCCACCTCTATTGTGGTAAATAAAATTGACTTGAATACTTTCAGTTTCCCAGATAACACATGCGTCCGTTCTTTTATCTGCCATGAAGCACATGCTCGATATCCCTGTTCCTAGGAACCCTGTGAGCCATTTCAGAGGACAAGAGTTTCTTTCACCCCAAACTAAACTCAGCCTCTTTCTTTCTACCTCTCCAAAGGCACGAATGGACAATCAGGTCATTGGATATAAAGACTTGGCCGCCATTCCCAAAGACAAAGCCATTCTTGAGGTGGAACGGCCAGATCTGATGGTGTACGAGCCACATTTCAATATCTCAGCCCTGGACCGTATAGGTCTTTCCAGAAGCAGAGAGGTCAGTAAAGAAAGAGTGTCTCTTGAGACCCAGTCGTTGTTTCATTGTAACATCGGAAAGCATTGGCGAAGCTTTGTTCTATGTTTTACATCTTCCATTTAAAGTGGAATCGGTGTATGTGTTTTGGTGAGCAGGAAGTTGAATATAATGGTGAGATGTAACTTTAATAGTCAAGCTTAAGTTTATTAGTCAAGCTTTGTTATGCATGGGAAATCAAGTCACACAGAGCCATTGAATGTCAGGCGTTGATGACGATGCATTGTGTGTGTGTTCTGTTTTCTCTCCTTGTCTCTTCCAGAGATCAATGTCCCCTCATTCTGTCTCGCCCCCTCCGTCCCCTGAGGTGAGACTTCACGCCTCTGTCGATCAGGTCTGACACTAGTCACTGATCAACTACTTGCATTTATCTTCCTGCACACTTCCAATGTGATTGTTTTACTGAGCTGCTCAGTTAATGAAGGATGAAGCCACTGTAAATGACTTTCACTTTCAGTTTTGTATTTGAACAATGTTTGCCAAAGCAAATATGAAAACAGTGTCTTTAGTTATGTTTAATTAATGTTAATAATTGAATTTGTAATAGTTTAATACTCAACATTTATATTGTCTATTTCTCAGTCATCGGACATTATATGAAAATAATTAGCATCATATTGTTATGCTACAGAATATTAATATGCTTACATTTTTATTAATTATAATTATTACTATTAATTACAATATTATATTGTAGTATTCTGTTTAAGTATTGAATACATACTATTAATCATTAACATTTAGTAATCATAAGATTTTAATTATAGTCTTTCTCCACTGATCATATTATTAATTTGTGCTTATTATTATTATTATTATTATTATTATTATTACTTATAATACTATAGTATTCAAATATTATTGTAATATTGAATATAAATGAATATTATTATAATGTAATTATTTTATTTTAATGCGTTTAATTCACATTATTAAGTTGCTGTCATATAAATAAACTATTATTTAGCAAATCTCAAAGGGAATACCCACTTATTATCCATATTATTATATATTTTTATTATATATTGATTCTTAGTATTTAATAAAAAATATATATATATACTGAATATTTCAATATTTAATATTTCAGTATTTCTACATTTGAATATTTTAAATGTAGTCTTTCTTGAATGATTCATATTATCAATTTGTATTAATTATAACACTTTTGATTTTAATAGTATATTGTAGAAATTATAATAATATGAATTATTACAGTTAAGAAATATTTAATTTAGTATTAAAATATTCTATTTAATATTCTATTTTGTTATTTTATATTTAATAATATATATATATATATATATATATATATATATATATATATATTTTAATTATGTGGTAACACTTTATTTTAAGGTGTCCTTGTTACACGTTTCATGTACTTACAATTGTAATAACAATTAATGATGCATAATTGCATGCAAGTAACCCTAAGTCAAACCCAAATCATAACCCTAGCCCTATAGCAATTACATGTAGTTAATTAATATTACTCATTACTTAAATGAATAATTACACTGAAACAAGGACACCTTAAATGTATTCTATATTATTATTGTGCATTCATACAGTATAAACATTATTAAATGAATTAATACATCTCAAAATAAATATCCACTTATTATCCATAATATGTTTCAAAATGTTAATTTTTAGAGTTACATAAAAAAAAAATCCTATTTAATTTTGATATTGACCATGAATTGATTATTGGCAATAACATAAAAAATAATTAGTGGCATGTTGCTCTTATGAATTTTAACATTATTTCATTAGTTTTAATTATTGAATCATAATTAATACAGTCCATTAAAATATTATATTGAAGTATTCCAATATTTTTTATATTGATTATGAATTCATACTGTTACAGCATATCTGTATCATTCAGAATTTTAATATTGCGCATTGCTAATTAACTACATTTAGCTAGAACACTGGAATCAAATGGCATTATGCTGCTGACCTCCGTTAGCATATTTTACTGTAAGGCATGAGTTTGTATTATTTACATACACACAAGTCATATTATTGATGCAGGAGGTAAAATATGATAAGTGCTTATGTCCACTCTTATGATCGGGATTGAAACATGAAGTTATGTTAACATAAACAAGTCCTTCAATGACTAGCATTCCAGAATAACGCAGTTCCCCGTTTCTTCAGATATTTGCCTCAAAAGAGTCAAAGGAGTGGTCAGAGCAGGGCTCTCCAGGAGGCTCCAACACGGGCTCCACGGTGCAGCTCCGCAAAATCAGCCTCACCTCCAAAGGCCCCTTGCAGCACTTCCACAGGCCGGGTACGAGTTTATATCACAGCCACATTCATCATATTAATTCAAATGTGTGTGTAACTGTACATGCATTTATGTTTCAGACAGCGGCACTAATATCTATAAGAAGCCACCCATTTACAAACACGGTATTTGTTCTTTTATTATTTATATTTTGTAGTTGGTGATCTATAGCTCACGTTCATGTAGGAATATTGGGTTTTCTGGGGTGTATGAAAAAAGCGGCACTGATGTTTGTTTTGTCTCTGTCCTCAGACGGACAGACGGGACTGTCTCACAGTAAACACGATGTGATCATTGAGTCCTCCAAGTTCCCAGCAGCCCAACCGCCGGATCCCAACCAACCTTCAAAGATAGAGACCGAGTACTGGCCCTGTCCACCCTCTCTAGCCACTATGGGTAATTACTCCCCAGCTTCAGATTTCTCTAGCCCCTCCCACAATCACATTTCATTGGTCGAATCCCTCACTCCATATCTGCATATTAAAGGTGAAATCACCAGAAGTGTGTTATTAACTACATGCTATCTTGTTACATGCAAGTATTTTTGCTTTGTTTTCCTAAAATGCTCAAGGAAAATCATGTGAAACCTAATGCAGGAAACCTTTGGACACTTTATTAGGCTGCAGTGATTAAGGAAACATCAGCATGACAGTGTATGAAATATTATTCATTGGTAACTCCTGTCGGTTGCTCACAGAGATCGAGTGGCAGAAGAAGGCAGCCAAACAGGGAAAAGAAATCGAGGACGATGAGTTTGAGGACCTGACAGAAGATGCAAAGAGACTCCAGGAACAGGAACTCCACAAGGTGAAAAAAAGCAGGACATCAATACTGTTAGGATGAATATTTCTGGAGATTGCCTACAATAAATCAGACGCTGGGCTGGGAATATATTCTCTAAGGCTAGATGATTGAGTGTTTTCTGTTCAGGCCATTAAATTGAAGAGAGTGCTGGAAGCCTATGAGGCCGGCGCTTAATGGAGCTGTTTGTTTTCCAGATACAGTCCAACTTGGGCAAACTGATCCTGAAGGAGGAGATTGAGAAATCAGTGCACAATCGCAGAAAAACACGGTCCCTGCCAGATGGGACAAACATACATTTGGGTATGTCTGTTTTAGTATTAGTGCACTTCAACATACAATAACTGCTCTAAGGTGCTTCACCTATTGAAATGTTAAAGATTTAAGATTTTATATCTGAGTTTACATATAAATATTAATGTTCCTTTATTGGCAGTTATGGTTCCATGAAGGACCTTTAACATCCATGAAAGCTTTTCATAGAAAAAAAAAAAAGCCCCGTCAGGTGTTTTGTTGTTGTTGTTGTTTTCCTGTTAACAGAAAGGTTGGTTTGGGAAATCAATCCACAACAACCTTTCGAAACATTTCTTTTTAAGAGTGAATATAAACTGCAGTTTGCCTTTATACATTACAATGAATTAGTATTGTGCATCTCATATCATTCCCACCAGCAAGTCACAGAGGACACCCAGTGTTCAAATGATGAATTGTGTTTGTGTGAATGGAAAGTCTATTGAGAAATGTCTATTTCGCCTATAATGAAATATTTAATCTGCATTGATTGCAGGATCATCAGCCAGTTCTACTAAATCTGCCTCTTTACCTCCTTGCAGTCGAACAGGTCTCACAAGGGTAAGAGAAAATCATCTACAAAGCATAATATTATACAGTTTAATCATAATTTGAGTTTGCATACAATGTTGATCTTTTTTTTTTTTTTTACATTTATATATAAAATTCATAAATACTCAAAGATTGTTAATATTAAATATGAATACTTATAATAATTATTATTATTATATTTCATTATTTGTTAATAAAATATAGTCTTTGTTTATAGATAATATTATCAGATGTAATATTTAAAATGTAGTTTTTTTAATTAGTTGTAATAATTGCATTTCATTTTTCTTAACTGATTAAAATTATAATATTAAAAAATAATATAAATTATTGACATTATTCATTGCAGTAATTAAAATGTACACTTTGTTTACTGATCAGCATACTTGTATTATTTGTCAAATTAAATATGATTATTAATTCATAATATTAATTATTAACATTATTAATTTTAATAATAAAGACAGAGCCTTTCTTTACTGATTACGATCTTTGTAACTATTTAATATGAAATAGTGGTGTTCCAGCGGATGATGAAGGTGTAGGAAAAGGAGAACTAGTCTCTTGGCTTATATGGACATTTTTCTTTAGAAATCCTCGTTTTTGTATTTCTAATTCGTGACCCGTGTTTTGTTTTGCTCTCTCTTGTCCGCTTGCATGTTTGTCACTTACGCTACGCCTTTTGGGTGATCTGTCTCTTTAAGACGTTCCTATAACACTTTTGAGTCTCTAATGAGAGTAATCGTTTGTCTTGGTGCATTTAGCTCCAGTCTGCCGACTTCACCTCCACAGACAATGGAAAAGCAAAAACAGGTAGGGTCAAAAATGTTAATATACACAAGCAGGGTATTAAAATTCTCATTATTACATCAAATTTTCTGCTTTAATTTAAATGATCTGCATAAAGTTCTTCTAAAGACTTCAAAAGTTACTGTATTTTTCTGAATATTACCAATCATCTTTTTCTCTTTCTATGTTCCTCAGGTGTACAGGTAAAATGGCTTTTGTTTATTGGATTTCGCAAGCATGGCTTTTTCTAAAATGCCAGCAGCAGCAGCAGCTAATAAGCTCTGACACAGAAACCACATCCTTTTCCTGCTACTAATGTATCTTTACCCTGACATTGGCCTACACTCCTTCATGTCTTCAGACTCACTGTTTGCACGCTTAATAATGAGTCGAGTGAGGCTGATTCATTATTGTGGATGTAGTGAGTCTCATATTGATCTCCTTTGTCCCGGGGGGTGTTTTTCGGGGCTGGGGTGGCGTCTTCATAGAATGACGATACACAGAGTGGGAGAATGGACAGAGGAAGCTCTCTTCCTAGTATTCTGGAACAGAAGGTGAGGAAGATCTTACGAGACCCTCCAAAGTTTTCATGCTCTGGATCTCTCTTCTAACCCCATGCCATACATTCACTCGCTCGTATCCATGTTGCTTCTAAGCCTCGCATCCATTGAATGCACAATTCAGTACGGCAGTGTCACTGGAGACGATATCAAAGTGAAAACTTTGGAGGTTGTATGTGTAGTAAACATTCTCCCTTGAGCAAGCTGTTAATATGTGACGGCCTGTTTACTGTGTCCAATCAAAAAGGCTGAGGATCACATATTTAATACTAACAAAATGTTATGAAATCTCAATTCTCTTCAGATATATCCATATGAAATGCTGGTTGTGACCCACAGAGGGCGCAGTAAGCTTCCTCCAGGTGTTGACAGGACAAGATTAGAGGTACATCACAAAAAACGTTTTTATTTAATTTTATTTAATTTAATTTTATTTTTTGAAAGAAAAAGATTTAAATGTTTAACTAACCATTATGAGTTCAAAATATTTAACAATTATTATTAGCATGCTTATAATAGCATTAACATTATTGTTTATTACATGTAATAATGTTTATTTATCTTTTTGTTTGTTTGCTTGTTTGTTTGCTTTGTATTTGTGATAGGGGTGTTTGGAAGACATAATAATAATAATAAAATTCAAAATTATTGGATATATTAATTGAATGTATAAACTAAACTACTTGCTTGCTTTATTTATTTATTCATTCATTTAGTTCTGATTACATGTTTGGGGAATATAATACAAATTATTAAAACTATGTATTAAAACATTTTTTTATGAAAATGCATAAATATTGAATACATTTTCATATTATTTGAATATAAAAAGAAATATTAAACGTATTTTCAAAGTTCATTATTATTATTATTATTGTTTTTTCCAAACACTCCTATAACAAATAAATAAACAAGTATATATATATATATATATATATATATATATATATATATATATATATATATATATATATATATATATATATATATATATATATATATATATATATATATTAAATTAATAAATGTTAATATTTTCAAATAGTTAATAATCATTCTTATATTTTTCCATACAGGAAGTGTAGTTGGGGATGTTTTCCCCCGTCCTCTATAAGATTTTGTCTTTGACCGCACATATAAACTGACCGATTGTTTGTCTTGTTTTTTTGTTTTTTTTTATAAAAAGCGGCATCTGTCTCCAGAGGAATTCCAGAGTTTATTCGGAATGTCCATCGCAGAATTTGATTGTCTGTCACTATGGAAACGGAACGACCTGAAGAAGAAAGTGTCCCTTTTCTAACATTTGGACATTTGGACTTGGACCCTGAACCCCTCTCCCTCCAGAGGCGCCAGTAATATTCACTCGAATCTAATACGGATGCTATGCAGACATTTGAAGATGAGTAAGGAAGATGAAGATGTTATTTCAGCAGTCTCTGTGCATCTCTGGTGTACATAATAAAGACAGGATGAAGGTTCTAGCATCCCTCAGTCGCTAAACATGTGAAAAATCTGATTATTAGTAACGAATATCGATTTCATAAACTGCTCCAGCCATTTCTTTACGCCTTACGTCTATTTCAAATTCTTGAAGTGCCCAGAGATGTTTATAATAATATATATATATTTACACAAAGTTATCGTAAACATCACCTTTTTTTTATTGTCATCTCTATTACACTATAAACTTAATTTATCGTATCCCAAAAACATATGGCACTGTACATATATCATGTAATTTTTATTTATTCTAGGTGTTGATATGTAAAAGTTCAGTTTTAATAATCACTAAATGAAAATTTCTAACATCTAGCAAAAATGAAATGTCCATCATCATTCATTAAAAAAATGCATGGACACTAACTCCATCCATAACTATTTTATTCAGTTTTACAGATAAAAGCACTGCAATGTATGACTTCTATTCGTGCTAATAGCAACAGTGTTATATTGTGGACTTCTATGAAATATCTATAGCTCAGGCTTGCTGGTAATCTCTGGCGGTTCTTCGGTTCTCGTACACTGTTGGTGCTTCTTACAGTAGGTTGTAATTACTGGACAACACTAGAAGTTTCATGCAAAGCCACTTCATTTACTTGGATTTTATGTGTCTTTTGTCGATGCATACTTGTGTTTTTACTGCCTTTAGTAGTTGGTCTCCATTGCGGTGTCTTTTAAAATGGCAAAGGTGTTATCAAATCAGGCATTGCACGCTTACAATGGAGACTGTCCAACGATTATGTGTCTGTTCATAGTTCTGTGTTTCATCACCGTTTTTAGTAACATGGTGTAATGTTGAAAAAATAAAAGCTTCATGTTAGAATTTGTGTCAAGGAAACATTTGTTAGGTCAGTTCACTGAAAAAAAAAAGATATGTTGCATTTATATTATAATCTGTTAACTACACACATGCATTGTTTTTTGTAAAAAAAAAAAAAAAAAAAAAAAAAAAACCTTTAAATATGAGGTTTTGTAAGACTTTTTAAATGCTCACCAAGGCTGCATTTATTTAATAAAAATGCAGTAAAAATAGTAATATTGTGAAATAATATTACAGTTTACTTAAAAAAAATAAAATAAAAAAAAAATCTATTAGAATTTATGTGACCCTGAACCACAAAACCAGTCTTAAGTCGCTGGGGTATATTTGTAGCAATAGCCAAAAAAACATGCGAAAAATCATTAGGATATTAACTAAAGATAATGTTCCATGAAGATATTTTGTACATTTCCTACCGTAAATATATCAAAACTTTCAATTTTGATTAGTAATATGCATTGCTAAGAACTTTATTTGGACAATCTCAATCTTTTGGTTTCAAATTCTGATTTCAAATAGTTGTATCTCTGCCAAATATTGTCCAGTTTATTTATTTATTCAGCTTTCAGATGATGTATAGATCTCAAGTTCGAAAAATTGACACTTAAGACTGGTTTTGTGGTCCAGGGTCACGTATTTTAAAATGCACTTTATTCCTGTGATCAAAAGCTGAATTTTCACCATCATTACTCCAGTCTTCAGTGTCACGTGATCCTTCAGACAAACACTTTTTCTTATCGATGTTATAAACAGTTGTGTTTGATATTTTTGTGGACACCGTGATGCTTTTTTTCAGGATCGTTTAGATGAGTAAAAAAAAGTTGAAAGGAACAGCATTAATTTGAAATAGGAATGTTTTGTAACATTATAAATGTCTTTACTGTAATTTTTTATCAATTCAAAGCATCCTTGCTGAATAAAAGTATTAATTAAAAAAAAAAAACGTTAAACGGTAGTGTACATTTACACAGTACATTGTAAATGTCAGCACTTAAAATAATTTACCAATCTGGTCTTTTTAGCATTGTTAAGATAATGCCCACTTTAAGAGAGAATTCATTCAGCGATTTTAATCAACAAATGAGGGCATTACAAATTTAAACCATTTAGTCCATTTATCTTGTTTTAAAAAAACCTAATTACCTTTCTATTTCGAGAATAACAGGCACTGGCAGCTTTAGAAAGAGTGTTTAACATTGTGATTGATTAGCAGTGTTCAGTCTGTCACTGGACACAAGGTGTCAGCAGTGAACACTATCACTGTGTCTAGTGACTCCCGCACACATTATATACAGAAATAGTTTTTAAACATATATAGGGATAAATGAATAGGGGGAAAAGCCTTAAATTGCATAATAAAGCAAAAAAAATGATATTCTGTGCATTAAAGTTCGAGAAAGGTAAGGAAACGCACAGTGGATCAACAGGATGTTAAATGTCCAAATGTTGGAAATAGTTGACCATGCTTTTGAAAGTTTCCTCCTACTTACTGAACTCTCCTCTCTCCTGCACCAGCTCAGGAAACGAGCTGTCCATAATGTGGAGCTGAATTGGATTTGCAGGAGCGCTGCTGTGGATCTCATTGTGTGATTAGAGAGGCAAAGCCTCAGGTGGCCCATCAGGTCATTAGACTTTGCTGCCATGCTTTTCACTTTCTGGAGGTCTAAATGGGCTTCTGGCTGTTTCACTCCCACAGTAGAATGACTGGAGACGGGTCACATGACCACCTATGAGTCAGATCAAGACAAAGGATCGCTGCAGGGAAGCCAAGTGCTCAGAAAAAAAACACCACCTTCAGTGTAGCCGGTCCTGAGCCAGCCCAGTGCTCCATTGTGCTTATCTTTAACATGGCACACACGGCTTAGAAATGAGGAAAGCATTTCATGTCTTTGCAGCATGTTAATGAGTGTGGGTTTTGGAAATGAATGACAATTAATGAAACTGTTACTGCATGTATGGGTTGAGACGGCAATGCAATCTTTCCTTGGCAATGCAAAGATATGAAAAGTAAAACCTAACATTTTCCATAATGCAGCATTAATTAACGTACCACTTACTACATACTGGGAATTTAACATTTAATTAAATATGCCAACAATAGACAAATAGTCATGAAAAGTAAATTGAAATTCAAATAAAATCAAATAATTAAAATCAAATAAATTAAAATAATGTGGCATAAACACACTGTGATCCTGTATGTTTATGCCATACTGTACATATTAATTAATTTAATTCAAATTAATCTACAGTTGTCCAGTAGACACAAAAATTAAAACATAATTACTTTTGTATTATAATTATGTATTCAAATAAAACATAATAAATTAATATAATGTGTCATATAATACATGCTAATTTTTAGTAGACACAAAAAAATGTAAATGTAATTCAAATGAAAATAAAATAAAAGTGGCATAATCGTGTTACATTACATAGTATGATTTGTATACAAGATTACAATAAATTAGCCTACAGTAGTCAAGTAGACACAAAATGTCAATTTAATTTAAAATAAAATAAAATAATAAAAAATTTAATTAAATTAGCCTGCAGCAGTAAATTATACTCATTTTTTTATTTATTTTAATTTAGTTTAAATAAACCTTTTGAATACACATTTAGAAAAAACATTTTATATCTTATCTGATAACATCAGCTGGTCGGCTTGCTAGCTAGCTTTTGAATGTCGCAAAGCTTTAATGCACGGAAAACCCCATGAATCTTGTTTAAGATTAAGTTAAGTTCAAGGTGTCTTTATCCCCCAGAAGGGGACTAGGGGGGGAAGCAGATTGTAGAAGCTGTCACTTTAATGGACCAATGCTGTGGGAAGGAGAAACCAGGGCAGATGGCAAACCCTCGAGTGAGAAGCATTAATTCAGAACTTATATTTCAGTATACAAATGGAAGTGTGCAGAAGGCCTTGAGTAGCACTCAAAAAAACTTATGTGATGATTCTGAGCAGCAGACTTGCACTATTTCCTTAGTGCTAATTGATGCATCTTGCAGCTTCATCACACCTCCACTAGATGTTTGTGTGCTGTGCTTCATCAGAGCTTCTTGACATCTGCATGCTCTGCACCACTGGAAAAACAGTCATTCACTTGAATGCATTTTAAATTATTTGTAATTACCTTATATAAAATCAGTATTTATTTTGCATTTCAGGATTTTTCAGCTTTAGTCAAATTTAAAATGCTTTGACTTGAGAGGTGAAGTAAACACATTAGTTATAATCATATTCATGACCTATGTGGTAAACAAGACATTTGGGCTTCTAATAGTATGCTAATGAAATACATGTGCAATCGAATATTTATTAGGGTAATGTTTATTAAGAAAAATGAGTATTAAGACGGCTGGGTTTGTACATCATCTTCCAAAACAAACAATCAGAATACTGACACAAGCTCACTGACAATATGAGGTTCAAAATATAAATTGAATATTCCGTACATCTTTGTCACAATATATGTATATTCTTTTTTTCAAAGGGCTTGAAACCCTTTGTGAATAGGTATATTTCACAGTTCAGATTACATTATAGCAAACACACTAAAACACAGACAACAACATATTTGTACATTGAAGGGCAATGAAGTAGTGAAACAGGCCTAGTACTAATTTCATTTCCAAATGAAAAATGCCATGACGCTTTTAAAGTGTTGATAAAGCAATACACTTTCATGCAGATTTACATAGAACCTGAAGCAAGGAATCAAATTTCTGACGTATTGACAAATCCAAATGTGAGATAAAAATGCAATGCTGAAGCAACCATGCCAGTTTAGCGCATTTATTTCATCATGATTTGTGTTTCACTGGATGCACACCCAAGTGCACTGTAGTACACCTCAGTATACTGTAGGTGAGCTACCAAGCAGGTTTACTATGCTAGAACAGCCATGCACATACAGTAGAGCTGCTTCTGCTTCAAAAAGTATGTACAGTATGTAATTGTTATAAGGTCTTAATATAGCATTGTGCATGGAACCGTATGAAAATAAGTCTGTATTAGTCTGCCCTTTAAACACAATTTGTGTGAAAAGCAATAAATGTTATTGATATATTATTATCTTTTAATTTCAGGTGAAAATTGAAGTGAAATATTTAGAATATTTAGATTCAAATGTTTGGAATGTTTAGATGTCAGCCGCGCCACAAGGATGCGCTGTTTTCTTTCAAATCAAAGCAAAATACATGTAGAAATAGCGCATCTTTGACACAGAAGAGCGTAGGCAGTTTAAGTGATGCGGAGAGATACTTTATTGTTGAATAAAGTCATTATTTTTCTTTTCTTCACTTACAAACAGTATTCTAGTCGCTTCATAACGTTACTGTTGAAATACTGATGGCAGAAGGAATATTTTGACAAAGTCTTTTATACTTTTCTGGACTTTGACAGTGTATTTTACTTGGCAGTCATTGGGACAGTCATAAGCCTCCCAGTTTTCATCCAAAATATCATAAATTGTTGTTCTGAAGACGAGCAAAGCTTTTACGGGTTTGGAACGACATGGGGGTGAATGATTAATGAAAAAATGTTCATTTTGGGATGAAGTATCTATTTAACTTGTAGAGGAGTCAACAAGATATATTATGCACCATCCCACCATATAAACAGATTGTGAGCAGTCAGAGTTTTAGAGCCTCATGTACTCCCATAGCCGAGAGACGCCGATTAATGTTTCGATATCTGCAGCATAGCAGGTCTTTATAAGTCGAACGTAGGTCTCGGTTGAAGAAGGCATAGATGAAAGGGTTCATGAGCGAGTTGGTGTAGCCCAACCACAGCAGTACTCGCTCAAGCCAGACGGGGGCACAATTGCAAAGCAGACCGCCAATGAACGGCCGTGCTGTGGTGAAAAGAAAAAACGGCAACCAACAGAACGAAAAAACTCCCATGATCACCCCGAGGGTGGTGGCTGCCTTCTGCTCGCGTCTGAAAATCGAGGCGCTCCGCCGGTCGCGGTTCAACAGGGAGGAGAGGGTAGACAACTCTTCAGTAGCTGCACCGTTCTTCATCTCGTGCATGCAGAGCCCTTCTACAGTGGCCAACGCTGGATCAGGACAGCCCTTCTGAATTGGGGGAAGTGTAGTGAAGTGGTGTTTGGCCCCACTTTTGCGGGCAGCATTGAATATCTTGTAATACATGAAAAGCATGACCACCATTGGGATGTAGAAGGCCACAGCTGTGGAGTAGAGGGTGTAGCCCACATCCTGGCTGATCAGACACACTCCCACAGTATTGATGTTCTGAGCCCAGCCGCAGAACGGCGGGAGAGTGATGGATGCCGATACCAACCAGACGCTGACTATCATCTTGGCCATCAGCTGTCCATTCTGTCTCGCTGGATAGGTCAAAGGCCGAGTTATTCCAAGGTATCTGCGGAAACAGGGGATAATGTGGTTAATGAGGTATCTTCAAATTACGTGTTACTGCATTCCTCAAAACGACTGAACCCAAAGATCTCGCATCTACAGAACCCCATAATATGCCAGATATGGCTCAAAATACCTCAAAAGCACCAGACCCGAGAAATCCCTTCTGACCTGAATTTCACCAACAACCTGAGCGGAAAAGACGCTGCGTTCACAGCCTGTAAGATTATCCAGTGAACAACACTCTTAAAAAGGAACCAAAAGGACGTTTTTGCAGTGACGCCACAGAAGAACCATTTTTGGTTACCCAAAGAAACATTGGTTGAACAGTTCCTAAAACAAACAACTTTACTTTACATGAAGGTGCTAGCAACAATCTAAAAACACTTTTTCCATTATAAATAACCTTTTGTGGAATGCAAAGTTTCCATGGATTCTGAAGGCTCTTAAAGGAACACTCCACTATTTTTGAAAATAGAGTTAAATGAACTCCCCTAGAGTTAAACAGTAGAGTTTTCCAGTTTTTTGAATCCATTCAGCCAATCTCCGGGTCTGGCGGTAGCACTTTAGCTGTAGCTTAGCACAGATCATTCAATTTGATTAGACCGTTAGCATCTCGCTCAAAAATGACCAAAAGGTTTCGATATTTTTCCTATTTAAAACTCGACCCTTCTGTAGTTACATTGTGTACTAAGATCGACAGAAAATGAAAAGTTGCGCATTTCTAGGCAGATATGTCTAGGAACTATACTCTCAATCCGGCGTAACAGTCAAGGAACTTTGCTACTGTACCATAGGTGCATCCCAGCTTTTCGTTTTCCGTCGCTCCTGGTACATGATGATGATGTAACTACAGAAGAGTCGAGTTTTAAATGTGAAAAATTTCAAAACTCTTTGGTCATTTTTGTGAGAGATGCTAACGTTCTTATCAGATTCAGTGATCTATGCTACTTGTGTTACTTACTCAAATAGTATGCCATTTTGGAAGCTCCAGTGGATTCCTTTACATATTAGAACCATATTTTGATTTAATTCACACAAAGTCAGTTGTTAATTTCTTATTAATGTGCTAAATCTCAGTAGCAGCAAAACAAAACAAAACAAAAAACTAACTTTCTTCGTGCAAATTAAACTTGCATTGAGATGTTCAACGTGATGGCTTTGTCAAAAAGTTTCAGACAGCATTAGAGCATTCACTCTGCATGGCTTCATAAGCTTTAAAAAAAACTCTCATAATGTACCCGTAATGTTTGTATTAGCAGTCTTTCTTGCTGCATCTCTCTCTTCTCTGTCTTATGACGTAGTAATAGTTTTTATAGGAAACCTTGGGCACGAAAGAAGGACCACAGCCTCTGTTACGAATGATCTATCTAATTTCATTGTCCACATCATTAGATACCGAAACAAGACAACAAGAGTGAAATGCACTTCTAAAGGGTACATTCTATAATTGGAGTTGTGGCTCGCTGGTTATTGCAATCCAACATGTTGAGCCTTGGTGCTCTTGTGGCTGACATTAGTTTATATCTGTGAACAATCACACTCTCCACAGCTTTCCCACAAAACACTCCTTTCTTTAACATCTGGTTTCATCACAAAGGGTCTATGGATCAAAATTCTGAATGTAACATATGGTACATTGACTTCTCTTTACCAACTAAAGCAGAAAGTCTCTATTCCCCTGACCTCCTCTAAAAATAAAAGCTTTCATTTCACGCATGAGAATCCCTCTGATCAAGGAAAGGCTTAGAGACACTTATTGGATCGGACACTTAAGGTAGTTAAAACCCTTCATACAGCTACATAGAACCACCAAATAAATCATTGGACCATAAAACCATTTAATATTTCATAATAGAGTTTATTAAATGCTCTATTTAACTTATTTATTTATTTTCTGACAATTAAAATATAATATGTTTTTGATATTGACTATTTCTCCAACTGAATTACATATTAGGAAAAAAATCTTATTTTTATTATTATTTACTTTTTTAAAGAAGTTTGTTCAAAAAACCCTACCAGTAGGATTAGTGATATTAGCAAGGCACACTCATGATTTGCTGATCTCTGAAAGCCTCTTCTTAGCATAATACATTGTGATATCAGCTGACATCTTTTGATGTTGAGTACTGTCTACACTTCTGTTTGCTGTGTGTCCCCCGTCATGCTGGATAAAATACAGAACACTTGCACAAGCCTCTCAGAAAATAGGAAATAATAACTGGATTAAAACAGTACTCAGTTCATAAGTGGTATTGGAGAATGCAGTCTGGGGCAGCTGCTGGCTGAAGATCAATCAGTGAAAGTTAACGGAGACCATTAATGAGTCAGAAATAATTCAAGAACCATAAGCAATGGAAAGCAAAAGGATTGTAAAGGACCGCAAGGCAGTTATAAAATACTTGAATAAAATACGTACAATACAAAATCCAATACATAAATCAAATGCAGCCCCCTCAAGCACGGGGCCCTGTGCGACCACACCAGTTGCACCCCTCTAAGGAAGGCCATGCAAGAGCAATACTTTTTAGTGATTTTAGCTTAGCAACATGCTGACATCCAACTCTATTGAAGTTAACTGCAAGACAAGGCTTCTGAGTATTGTATCCCATTTGTAGCATTCCAAATGAGATTGCATGACAATTATAATGCTTCCTTAAAAAGCAGCTCCCATGTTGGTAACTCCAAGGTTTTAGAATGCAGTTATTGCCAAATAAATATTGAAATACAGCAGTAGATGCAGGCTGCAAATATACCAGTTAAAGCTGCAGTAGGTAACTTTTGTAAAAAAAAAATATTTTTTACATATTTGTTAAACCTGTCAATATGTCCTGACAGTAGAATATGAGACAGATAATCTGTGAAAAAAATCAAGCTCCTCTGGCTCCTCCCAGTGGTCCTATTGCCATTTGCAGAAAGTCATCCGCTCCCGGTAAAAAATAACCAATCAGAGCTGCGGTCCGTAACTTTGTTTGTGTTCAAAAGTGAGTACACCATGAATCCATTTTCCAAACCGTGTTTTTGGCTTGTCCTGAATCACTAGGGTGCACCTATAATAAGTGTTTATGTTCAGACTATTTTAGATTGCTTCGGGGATACCGCGGCGGAGTAACCCAGTACCTTTGTGATTCGTCATAGACATAAACAGAGAGAAGTAGTTCCGGCTACGATGTTCTTCCACAAGACGCAAGCAGTTCTGTTTATTAACCGCTAGAGCGTCAAAAGTTACCTACCGCAGCTTTAATTAATTTAAGAGACTTGCAGTAGTCGAAAGCAAAGGTAGAAACAAAAGTTTTGTGGGAACATCATTAGAGAACTGTACTTTCAGTATCATCTACTGAATTTCAAACCCTTTTGGAGTGTTTTATTAAGAGATCTTTTCATAATGATAAATTACATAAATGTGTTCTATTTTTCCTTTCACATTTACAAAAGGGGGTATAGTGGTAAATAAAAAACTTTTAAATTTGTATAATTACTTGAAAAATCCACTTGCAATTTCTGAGGGAAAATTCTTTCAAATCCAACACTAGTTTTTTTCTCCATTGCATTCAGACCCTCTGAAGAACATGTAATCACATCTATGCTGCATACCCCCGTACCTATTTTTTCAGTTCATATTGACATATTGAAGGTTGTTAGAGAAAAATAAAACTGTCTGTTTTATTGAAAAGAAAAGCCTTAGTGAAAAATAAAGAAAATCTCCATCAAGTACTACACCTAAACCTGTTGGTTGGTATTTTGTCATTGTCTTCTAAATGAAGTCCTAAAGTTGCCTTAAATTATGACTTCAAAGCTGCAGAGGAAACTTTTTACATAGCTGCAAATATTTAAAAAATAAAATTTCTACAGCCAGCTTTAATCTGTGAATTATGTTCAGCACTAGCAAAATGTACTATTCGTGGTATAAGGTCAGTGAAATACTCTTGGTCTTCAATGCTGTTTCTTGCCAATCTTAGTCACCCATAAAACAAAGTGAAAGGATTGTTTTCAAATATTTGCATAATTCTCAGCTCACTACTAGGCAAGGAAATATGTTCAAAGGTCATTGGATAATTCTGTTTAAATCATGAGAAGGAGAAGAAAAAAACAGCTACCAAAAATAAATAAATAAATAAAAAATGAACCATTAGTTGCTCAGCAGAGTGTTAAATAATAGATTATAAATGTGTAACAAATTAAGGTATTATCCAATACCATTTGATATGACCGCTTTGAAATGTTCTTTTAGCATAAATTATGCTAATACAAAAAAAAAGATATAGGCAAATATAACAGAAACACCATTAGCCGAGGTTATTCTACATACAGGCATCTAAGTTGCACCTTAAGTTGTTCTACTGCGAATGCCAGAAACATAGGTTTAAGGCAGAGGATACATGTTGTTGTCGGGCAAGTGCTCATCACTGAGATTTGCTCAAGCACCTAAGTATTTAATCGAATTACCACGGCCAAGCAGGGTGTTTCAGCATCAGTACTCTCCTCCTGGGATTTCAGCTCAGAACTTTATCAAAGAGCACCATCAAAACTGCATACACACCAGGACGCAGCTTCAAAGTCCAGTTCATCCAGCCTCCAATGACATGGAAGCAATTGTTATGCTCATTTCTCTAGTGATTGTTATTTATTTATTTATTTGTTTGTTTTTTAATAAAAAAAAATATGAATAGATAATGCAATGCTTAACAGATTACAAGCTCATGTAATGTAATTTCAGTTAAAAGGAGACATTTTGATATTTTAGTTTTTGTTGATATTTTACAGGGTTTGGAGTCAAAAATATAATCAAATGCTTCTTTTCTCTAGATTTGTATGTTAAAAAATCCATAAATATTATTTTGCAGTAGCTTTTGGATAAAGGCCAGTTTCAAGTAGATATAGATTTTATTTTCAGTTATTTTATTATTATTAGTATTATTATTTTGAATTTTAATGATTTTTTAAATGAATATCAGGTTGGGGCAGGTTTTCTACATTTTTATAATACATATTATTTATTATATTCAAAACTGTAAATATTATTTTCAAACCATAAATGCTGGTATATATAAACATATGTGTGTGTGTGTGTGTGTGTGTGTGTGTGTGTGTGTGTGTGTGTGTGTGTGTGTGTGTGTGTGTGTGTGTGTGTGTGTGTGTGTGTGTGATATAAAACTGGCTAATAACATTAATAAAAAGTGTCATAAAACAGAAAAAAAATATCACCAGCCTATGTGAATTCCACTTTCTCTTAAAATAATCAAACCCGGTTAATATGAACTTACCTATCCACACTGATCACACACAGTGTCATTATTGATGCTGTACAGCACATGACATCCATCCCAATAAAGATGTTGCAGAAAACCTCCCCAAACAGCCAGACGCCCGTCAGGTCAGTCACTATGACGAAGGGCATCACGGCCACTGCCACAGACAGATCAGCTATGGCCAGAGACACTAGAAGATAGTTTGACGGCTGTCTGAGTTTCTTCACGACACACACCGCGATCACAACCAGCGTGTTGCCCATCACAGTGACCGCGGTGATGGTGCTGAGCATCATCCCGATGATCACTGTCTTAGTCAAGTCCAAGTCCAGGGTCTGCTGCTCTCCACACGACTCATTACTTTTGAGCTCCGCGGTGGTTTTCACGGTGGGGGGAAACTCGGTCGTCCTATTGAAAAAGGCGATTTCGGTCTCGCTGGAACCCCAAACCAGTTCAACGCCATGTGTCGTGAACATCACTGTATCGATCTTCTGAGCGTCAATAAACCATCCGAGCGCCTGAAGTGGACAGTCAACGTCATGGTGTCTAAGATCAACTAAACACACGGCACCCGCTCACGAAGTCAACGGAGAGGCGAGAAACACACACAGAACTCTCTCTTAGTCTCGCTGAGGAATAGAAGAAAAGAAGAAAAGCCGAGCTATAAGTAGGTTTGGAGAGCCGCACTGTGAGTGAACCCTGATAGACGCTAAGAATAGGTTGTTTTGAGATTTTAATGTTTTCAGCCCACGACACTTAAACAGAATTTATTTTTTTTAAGTATATGGATATTGAGTTACTTAAGGATAACTTTAATAATGTAGACTGAGTCATTAAACAACATTATAAACGAATATTCCGGTTCTGGTTCCTGATTGGTCAATAAAGTGTTCGAATCCTCTTAACAGCATTGATATCGCTGTACAATCAGGATTTTGTTATTGTTGTTGCAAAGCTACCTTTTTCGAGCGGAATGATTCCACTTTAGCTATTAATATTCTATATTATATTTAGTTATTATTTTTTAGTTATTATTTTTTTATTTTATTATTTTTTTGTTTTTGTATATTTAGTTATTATTAAATCTATTATTTTAAATGGCATCAAAATAATAATAATGATAATTCAGCAGAATTATGATGTATTCAGTAATGACCAATCCAATTCTAAAAAATACTCAAGGTAGCCTTATGAAACACTCTCACACCTTTCCCATACAGATTATCATAGGGTCTGCAGTGAATTGTAAAGGGGGAGTTGAGAGGGGATATTCAGATATGTTTTGTAAGAAAACGTCATTTTGCTCATATTTTATTGTTCATGCATAAAAATTATTTAAAAAATAAAATAAAAACATAGCTCCCTCTCTGTGCCGTAGAATGCTGCCCTCTGGTGGTGAATCTTGGCTTCAAAAACTTTTCATTCCAGAGCTTTATTGTCCTTAAACATACGAGGATTTTGCTCTGGTGACAGAAGCTCTCACAGCACAAGCAGATTAGTGTCAAGACACCGACAGTAAAAACAGAATAAGTAAACAGGAAATAATAATACAACAAATATAAATATATATATATATATATATATATATATATATATATATATATATATATATATATATATATATATATATATATATATGCACAAATGCAAGGAATTTTGTTTTTTGTTTTTGCTAAGTTAACTGTTCGTGAGGTGAACTGTCTGAGGGAAGAAACTGTTCTTACACCTGGCTGATCTGGTGCTCTATGTAGCACTGACCAGACGGCAACAATTCTTTTCCTCACTCTGGATGAGTGCAGTTCTTGGAGAGTGGGGAGTGTTGTGCCAGTGATTTGCCTAGCAGTCTGGACTATCCACAGAAATCTTCTAAGGTCTGATTTGGTAACTTAGCTGAACCAGACAGTTGTTGAAGTGCAGAGGAATGAAGTATACAGCCTCTGGGCCTTTATGACAATGGAGTAAATGTGGAACTCCCACGTCAGGTCTCGAGAGATGGTGATGCCCAGGAACTTGAATGACTCCACTGTTGTGCAGGGGTTTCCTCCTGAAGTCCACTATCATATCCACTGTTTTGACTGTGTTCAGCTCCAGGTTGCTACAACTGCACCAGACAACAAGCTTTCTAACCTCCAGTCATGTCCATCCTGGATGAGGCCGATAAGTGTGGTGTCAAACTTCAGGAGCTTGACAGAGGGGTCTTTAGAGGTACAGTCGTTGGTTCAGTGGAGAAGAGCAGTGGGGAGGGAACACATCCCTGGGGGTCACCAGTGCAGATTGTACGGGAGCTGGATGAGAATTTTCCCAGCCTCACTAGCTGTTGCCTGTCTGTCAGGAAGCTAGTGATCCACTGACAGATGGAGGTGGGCACAGAGAGCTGAGATAATATGGACAGGAGGTTTGGGATGATAGTGTTGAAGGCCAAGCTTAAGTCCACAAACAGGATCCTCATATAAGTCCATGGTTTGTCCAGATTTTGTAGGATATAGTGCAGTTCCATGTTGACGTATCATCAACAGACCTGTTTGCTCTGTAGGCAAACTGCAGGGGGTCCAGCAAGGGTCCAGTGATGACCTTCAGGTGGACCAGCTCCAGTCTTTCAAATGACTTCATGATCACAGACGTTAAAGCAAAAGGTCTGTAGTCCTTCAGTCCTGTGATTTTGGGTTTCTTTGGGATGGGGATGACGGTGGAGCATTTGAAGCAGGAAGAGCCTTTGCACAGCTCCGATCACATTTCAGGTGGTCCCCCTCGGTCCGTTCACCGAGAGGCCTGATGCGACCGTACCAGCTGCACCACCCTAAGGACGGCCCTCATTATAGGTTACAGATTACAAGGTACCCATTCAAAATTTAATATGTATCGTAACTATTTCAGTTACTTAATTAAACGTAATGTAACTAATGTTTTCAACTATTAATCATTTTCTAGCTGTCAGACAATTTTTTCTTCATTTGAATTAAGATTTTAATAATTAAGTTTTAAAGCAAAGCCACCACAAAATCAGACTTTAGCACCTCTTTTTTACTTTGACATGGTTCCGATTTTTGATTTTTAAATTTCCAGCACTGGAAAGCACTTTTTATCACTCGCCATGGTGGCAGCTCACAGACGGGTTGTACTTAGCCTAAAGCTTTCAGCAGCAATGTGGATTGATGTAATTTGGCAGACGTGTGCTGCAAATTCAAACAAAGGAACCAATCAAATGCATTAGAATAGCATTGTTTACCCTGAAATGGCAGGAGCCACTGTGCATATAAAAAAAAAAACCCAGGCAAATTGAATTTGTTATTCAACACCTCCTAGCTTTTTGCAGAACATTATTTAGATATCAAAAAAAAAATTTTTTTTTTTTTTTTTACAGTGTCTCTGATTTAGTTTTGTATTGAAAAGAAAACAATAGGTCTGACCTAAAGCCTAAATGAGAATATATTCCATATTCAGGAAATTAGCCTATGGGGTGATTGAATATATGTCTGGATCCACTTATATGTCATGGTGTAAAAAAAATAAATACAATGAAATAAAAACACTTTTTATTTCTAATCAGCTTTACCATACATCTTTCAAGTCAACAATGAAACAATCAGACATTTCTCTAGTTGACCACTGGGTGGCAATGCTGGATTACTGTTTATTAAATCTATCCTTTTCATAATTTTAACATCCTCCTTTTTGTGTGTTTCTATTAATGTAGGCTTCTGTCTTGATATATAAAAATATTTACGTCATCAATTGCATAGCGATGCATATCACTGACGTCAGATCGTCAAAAACTACACTACCCAGAAACATATGTGCTAAAAAGAAGCCGCCATGTTGTAGGAAATCCGTTTGCACTGTGGATTAGAGTTTAATCCGCAAGAAGGGAGTCTGGGCGAGTCATTGGATCAAATAAGAAAAAAGAAAGACTAAGCATGGAGACACGAAAATTGATCGTTACAATAAAATCGAACCAGAATACATATTAATTATATACAAGCCACTGTGGCCGCTTGACAAAAACAGGCAACATCTCGTACAAAGCCTTTTATTGTCGCTCTGCTCGCTCTCCCCCCGCCTTCCCTCCGTCACAGAGAAGAAGTCTGAGTGATTTTTGGACTCGGTTCTTTTGAACAGTTCGTTTTGAAGAGCCAGTTAATAAAACCAAATTAGTGATTATTTTAATTTTTCACGGAATTGCGTCAACTGCGTGGTATATAGCATGCTCTAAAATTGCTGCATTTGTTGGCACATATCGCAGACTACTACGTTTTTTATATTACTGCTAGTCTTAACAAAAGTTGTCAATGTGTTTAACATTAATTAACACATTTCCAGTTAATTTAATTAGCCATAATTATTACCTTACATTATTTAGATCAACTCACATATCAGGTCTTGGCTTATTATGAATAGGACACATCCGAAAGAGGTTCGTGAATTGTTGACTCGAGAACCGATTCGGTCTTTTTCGTCAACGACAGGATTTATGAACTGGTTCAAACGATTCCCTGAAAAGTTTCGACTCAAGTGAACGATTCGTTCACGAGTCGGACATCGCTACTCCCTCAGAGAAATTGACAGCAGCTGGGTCGCCTGTGTGAGCAAACCCGAAGGACAGACACGGCAGAAAATAAAACTCTGCCGTTACAGTGGGCTCCCCCTTCCCCTTTCCCCCACCGTTTGAGCGTACATATCAACGAACCGACCCGGACGAGCGCTCTGACTCTGTTTCCCCGCTCTTACAGCGGAGCGGTCAGGACTTTTCTTCCTCGCGAACTGAAACGTCAGTAGCTTAGCCGAGCTAGCGGGCTAACGCGACTAGCTGGGTTCAGCTACAAGGAGGAATTACAATTATTCCACCGAGAGACACTGAAGAATGTCGGGGAAGGAGCAGAATAAACAATCCACCACCGAACGGCTTGTAAAAGGTACGTTTTCTTTGTGAAACCGTACGATTTTATCCAGTTCGCCTGGTTGTGTGTTAACGTTAGCTAACCCGCGCTGGAAGCTGACGAGTGACATTCAGTTTATGTGTGAATATAAATATAAGTAGTGTTGACTGACTTTAAGATAACTTAAAAAGTATAATGACACTCATGTTGGTGGCTTATTTGACAGGTTGGCTCAGGCTGCATGTGGATGAATTGGCATGTATTAAATGAGATCAATGAAGTTTTAAGCTCTAGTGTGCAAACATTACGTAGAAGCAAAGCTCTCATTAGTTAATTAGATCATTATAGGGATATTAGTGGGGCTGCATGATCCTCAAAGTGGTCTGAATATGAAAAGCCCTGGGGATTCATGAATCTGAAACTGTTAAAACGGTCAGGTATTTGATTTTGCATTACAGGTGTGTGTGTGTGTGTGTGTGTGTATGTGTATGTATGTATATATATATATATATATATATATATATATATATATATATATATATATATATGGTGAATTTCATAGTTATTTAAAATTTTGCATTAATATTTTATAATAGAAAATGTATGCATTTTTCTGTGTGTGTTAATTTAGTTGATTAACTTTAGAAGATTAAATCCATAGGTTTACATTTATCATCATTGCACAACAGTGACTCTAATAACATCATTCACATCAACTGTAGTACATCTGGGGGTTTTTTTTCACCCTTTTGCTTCCATCCTTCTTTATGGTTTAGGGAACAATCAATTGAGAACTGCCACTTCAGCTTTGCTCTTTTGTCTGAGGTAGAACTAAACTAACTGAAGTTATCTGTGTGATCCCAATCAACCTCATACTTTTAATCCTACTTTAGACACAAAAATAGGATTGACCCCTGGTTAGGTGATGCATTTAAGCATCAACTTATCAAGGGCTCGTGGGAGTTTCTTATGTCAAAGAGGTGAGATGCAGTACTACAACTAATTGGATGTTTAGGTCTGTGGCTTCATGAGTATAGAGTTACCTGGGGAACTTTGACTTGTTTTGGATTAAAATTAGTGTGTCCGCTGACATATATAGTGTTCTTTCCTCTCAGTCCCTTATGTGCTGCTGTCAGCTCGCTGTGTTTTGGCTGATCAGGCTTAATTAGACAGTCTCTGTAATGAGCTGAAAGCGCTGGGCTCTTTAGTAGTTGTCTAGTTCTGGATCCATAATGACTTGCGTCTCCATTTTCAAGTCAGACCATTCAGCGATCCTAAATCGCTACAGAAAAAAAAAAAAACCCTCCTCATTAAAACGAGCCGAACTCTCTTTCTGTCTAGAATCCCGGTTCTTCTTTTTTTTTTTTTTCTGCAGGAACAGGAGCATTTCAGCTCCAAATTGGTTCCAGGTTTCACTGAATGCCTCTTTTCAGTTTAAGCGCTCCAACACCTGGATTTTATGCCACACGTATGTGCAATCGCAGGCTGTCTGAAATTTTTTTTTTTTTTTTTTTTGTGGGATTTGTTTTGTTAGCCACAATGGACAGTCATCCCCGTTGAGCGAGGTTTGAACTGGAGAACTATAGTCCGTCAAATCACCTTTATTTATATAGCCCTTTATACAAAAGAGATTGTTAAAAGCAGCTTTGCAGTATTAAACAGGGAAGTATCAGAATCAGTGATGCCAACTTCACCACATAAGAGGCAATTATACAGAGAATCAGGACAGTGGAGAGGGAATATTGTCTGATGCAAGTGTTAATTGTAGATTGTTAGCACCTTGAAAGCACTACTACCCAGTGACCAATCAGAGTCGTGCGCCAGTATTCCTATACCACCCCTGTGATAATTCTGTCTCCGCATATTTCCTGGCTGATGAAAGACTTAAGTGTTTATATATATATGCTTGTTTAGAGCATGCCAGCCTCTTGTTTTGTCCAGAAAACATTGTGTTTGAAGATAAACTGAGTATAGCTTGTGTTTAAAAGGACTATAAGCTCTGCGAGAATGAACTCCAGTGTGATTGAAGTGCTGAGTGGGAGTTGAGGTTCTCACCAAGGCCGCTTCTTGATGAGTCCTCCCACAGTTAAAGCACGGAGCGTGGGGAATCAAGGATTGCAGCGGCACTTTTCTACTATGCACTCGCTCATCAGCCGAACCAAGCTTGGAACAATGCGTCGTAGGCGGAGGAAAGATGAGGTTAAGGGCCTTTAAAAGCTTTGATTAGTTGTTAGACATTGCCACGCAACTCTTTTCTCACTTTCCCCTGCTGATAATGGCAGACAGTCTGGCGGTTTGTGTTGTGCATTTTAAAGGTGGGTCAACAGTCAGTTGAAAGCTTGAAAGGTTAGCATGAAAGAGCAATTCAAGCTGGGTTGCTATCAGTGGCATTTCTTTTTTTTTTTTTTGGAAGGGGTAACATCAACATCACCCTGAATGCCCGCCCTGAAATCATATCACAGTCAAATGCACATCGTCTGGAAATAAGTGAGTTATGCAGACGATGCTATAAAGTTTTGTACCCCTGTCAGGCTGCATCTGAATTTGAGGTTTTGACTTTTTGGCTTATTTACAGATAAGAAACTAGAGCTGTCAGGGTCAGCGTCACCCTGCTTGTGTAATTATTCTGTCCTCATGCATGATTAACAGACCTTGGGCCCCATCTCTCACCCTTTCACCATGGCTTTCCATTCTAGGATCGCTCTTACCAGCCAACATCATCCTTGCTGAGAACCTCAAAGTCCATGTGACAAATAAAATGTTCTCTTAAAACCCCCCCATAAAGAAGAAAAAAGGAAAACAGTTAATGCGATAAAACCACAGATCAGGCCAAACACAGGAAGTTACGCCTTTTCTAGCTTCCTTATTAATATACATGCGGTCTGGTCCAGAAGTCTCTTAAAGGGATAGTTCACCCAAAATGTTACTCGACAACTTCTAGATATTTAAAAAAAATATTTCAGCTGTTTTGTCCATACAATAAAGGGTCCAGAACCACCAAATCGAACCACATTGACTCCTACTGTATGGAAATGCTCTTTTGCATTTCACAGTAAGTCATACGGATTTTGAAATGACTTGTGGGCTAGTAAATAATGATTAAAATTTTTGAATAAACTATCCTTGTAAGAATACAAAAATCAACTTGGTTTTGTTTTAGATGTATTTTTGAGGGCATTTAAACTTTTAATGGCTGGACAGCTATGCAGTGAGCAAGTGGGTGTATTTTTATTCTCGTAAACCGATCTCCTTTTAACAGGGCCTTCATTGGGTTGGGTTAT
Organism: Carassius auratus; assembly: GCF_003368295.1. Taxonomy (NCBI): domain Eukaryota; kingdom Metazoa; phylum Chordata; class Actinopteri; order Cypriniformes; family Cyprinidae; genus Carassius; species Carassius auratus. The sequence continues at coordinate 8,177,280 of NC_039277.1, read as the reverse complement.
GACATCATCGAGGGTTGTGTACACCACGAGTGTAGTACAGTCGCCTCACTGCTGGGTAAATACGTATTTTTTTGGCACTTTGATAGTAAAATCCCACTCCTGTCCTAAGGGGCCTCATTTTCACATGCAAATGTGCCACACTGAGAGGTTACACATTTTCTCTACCATCGCCGCAGAAGGGTGAACTCAACCCTCCAGCCAGATAATAGCCCTGTTACAGCTTTAGTTAAAATAGGCAAATGAGCAGGTGTCCTTCCTTTATTCTGTCAGGCATGAAAGATCCGTCGTCTTTCTCTTCCTCATACTGGCATACAACAAGAGCAACACCCTCTGAAGGTTTCTGTCTGAACAGACCCCAAAATCATCAAAAAACTGTTGATTTTGTAAACCCAAACTGATTATTTGCTCCTAATTCCCCCATTAGAGTCCCTGGAAGGTTCCTAGTCATTCAAGCTTAAAGCATTGTGTTCTCTCATGCCTGTGGCCCCAGCTCTGAAAGCCATGGCCGTTGTCCAGACCCAAATTCTTCTGGAGAGCGAGCCGTGCCAACCTGGCCTGTGACCCTGGCGGAGAGGATTTCATATCGATGCCAGCAGCTGGCCTTCTACCCCACCCCGACTTCAGGACGTAACTTCCTAACCTCTCTTAAACTGGTTTAAATGTAGTGGAATTCCTGCAACTGAAAATAGCTCGAGGCTCAGGGGGTTGCAGAGCGATTCTAGCAGGCATTTGGTTGCATGGTGTTCACCTCACCCCTACACACAGTGTCTGAACGTTAAAACCCAGCCCCCAGGTTGTTGAGGGTTTATTTAAGCTGTCTTCTCCATGACGGCCAGGGCTTCGTGTATTCTTAACAAGGTCTGTGCGTGTTGGTTGGGGGAAGGGACGGGACCAGCTGTGGCCATGTGTGTTCTGATAACCCACATAGCTTTGTGGGAGAGTCCCAATTCCTGACCAATAACGGCAACTGTTATTACCATGCATATGTTTCGCTTTTAGTTTCTGGCAATAAGCTTGGCATTGCATTTTTCAGGCAACCTCGTAACTAGAGAACTGTATGTTTTCAGTTGTCGTCATGAATTGTGTAATAACTTGTCATCTTGCAACCATCAATTAATTTGCCTGTATTCAGACAAAGACGTTAAAGTAAACCGGCCGACTTCATTCGTCAACTCATTCACACCTGCCAAGAATAGTTCAGAAAGTCATGAACTCAAGGTATACTGAGGTTAAGGTTAGGGTTTGCACCGACATTGTTTAGGGGAAAACATTTTAAGAATTTATTTGATTTAATTTAAGCTTTGCAGTGCTAAGTATTAAAGATTAGCACAGTCACCCCTCACTGTTTGTGCTATGGACAAGAGGGACATGAAATGACTTCAAATTGTGTGGCTTTTCGTATGATTTATGGCTGTTGGACAATAGAACAGATGAAAATGGTCATGTTGACCTACAAAAAAAAAATGGGAGCGAGTTCTTTTAGCAAGCATTTAGCAACTGTTCAGAACACCTTAGCAACGGTATCATGCCATGGCAACCATCTAAAACACTCTGGTATCATTTCAGGGATTTTTGCTACTGGCAAGAACACAGAGAATGTTCAGAACTGCATATTTTTCTAACAGATAAATTAATAAGTAGGCCGGTTTCAGGTTCTGAAAATGTTATCTAGTTTCACAAACAAGCTTTGAGTTACTTTTGATGGAAGCCTGAGAGTGGCATGTTAAGAACCTCTTGGGCTGAGATATTTTTATTTTGAGTAACACCGTAACACATTTTTCTGCCTTTGGTTCTGCACTTTTATCACACACCATCTGTCTTTGAAATCGTGGAGGAGCTGCGCTTCCTTAACTTGGGGACACCTCGGTCAACAGATACTGTGATAGACTCTGAGACCTCACCACACTGTTATCGATTGCACAGTCCTCGCTGAAAACATGCTGCTTTAAATTTAGACATTCGTTGCGATGCTCTATCGGGTAGTTCCAAATCAATATGTGGTCTGAATTGCTCTGGCACAAAGCTTTAATCCATTTGTACTGTCAAAATGGCTTACAAGCCTGTATAATATCGTCTTGGATGTACGTATTATTTCTCTAATGTAATTAAACGTCTGCCAGCAGGATTCCCTGTGACTAACAAGACTAAAACTTTAGGCCTCCTTTCTCCTCTTTTCCACAGCAGTGCCATACCCTCCCACGACGCGGCTCACCTTGAAAGAGCTGTACGAGGATGGCAAGCCCAAGCTGGAGCTTTTGAAGAGCCACCTGGTGAAAGAGGGCCGCCTGGAGGAAGACGCAGCGCTATGCATCATCAACGACGGTGCCAACATCCTTCGCAATGAGAAATGCATGCTGGAAGTTGAGGCCCCCATCACAGGTAGGCTTTTGCACACTTGATGACTCGCTGTGCGACACTATAAACCTGCCGTGATTCACAACCAGCTTCTGCATCCAGCATGTGGTTCTCACAAGGATCTGTGCTACACCTAATGCCGAAGGATGACAGAAAAACACGATGCCCACTGGCGATGGTACTCTCCCACATAATTTCTCATAAACAAGAGTGTGTTACAGCGATTTAGTTCCTCTTATGGAGAACGTTATCTAAGACCAATAAAAGTACCCTCTAGGTTTTGCGGTTATTTGATCGGGCATCTCTGATATCATACTTAATCTTTGGTTTTAGTACTGACCTTGACACAGTCCTTAAGTCAGCGAGAAGTGTGTGGTTCTTTTCTTATGAAGCTCAGTGCTTCCCACAGGAATGAAATCTACCTGCAGTGGATTACCTGCGGCAAACAAATGGTCTACTACAGGTGACAAATAACAAATAATGTGTCATTTATTAAAATATTTTAATTTACTGCAATTTTAATTACATAGGCTACTGTTACAATTAATTACAATATAATATTATGCTTTATTATGCATTTAAATGGAGTCTCTCTCGTTGAATGGGACACAGATTTTACTAGTACAATCTCTATATTGAAGAATATGTCAAATAATGTTTTTAGTCTTTTCTTCCTGTGGGGAAGCATTCCAGCCAATGAAATGGAAATTAAATTTAATACAATTAATTGTGTAACCAAAATATCAATAATGCCCAGAAAAAAAAAGAATAAATATTTATATATATATATATATATATATATATATATATATATATATATAAAAACACCGGGACTTTTATATTGAAATGTTTATGCATTGTTACAACCGTCTAAAACATGTTATATAAAGGTCATGAAGTAGACATTGTCATAGTTCATCAACTCAAGTTCATAAGCAATCGCTTGGCATAAATGTGTGCTATTCATTGTTTGAAAATCACTTTGAAGCAGTCTGATGGGTTGTTGCACGAGACTGTTGAAAGCACAACAGCTCCGCCTTACATTTTACAGTTCGTGCACATCTATTTTTATTAGCGACTGATGCGCACACACTGTCGAGCCTTGTCTGTCTGTGAAATATCCGCCATGTCTCTGCAGTGCAGGGCACGTGGGGACGTCAGCAGGAATAAAAGCTCTCGTGCACATAGTACGAGCAGTCATGAAACAAAACGAGGGAGAGGGGAAATGTTCCTCTTGTCGATCGGTCGCAGATGGTTTCATTATTTTGGCCGGATAAAAATAATAAAAGCAATTAAATTTGGGCGGCAGTTAATATACCTAGGCAGCCCACCCAAGTAAAGTCTGTGTGGGAAGCACTGGAGCTAGTCTTCCATGTGGTAGCTCCGTAAAGGTCAGAGAAACAGTTGTATCCTAGACTCCCTCTCTCTCACACGCCCCCACACTTTAATTCCCCAGTGGAGGCCACAGGAAACCCCCAGCACTCCCCATACACACAAACAGGTGTGTGGATATAAATGGGCATGTCTATCTACATCTCCCCCCCCCCCCCCACAACCCCCCTTTGCGCTCTCTCGTGTTTTTAATAACACTCACTATGTGCATGATAATTGGCTTGCAAGAGAAAAGTGAAGAAACTGTGGCATGAATAATTGAGATGGTGTTTCTGCCTACAACCTTTTACCTTGTGGAGGTTTAAGCGGAAATGGGGTTGGTTTGGCCACATCCTGTTTGTGGCAACCACTATTGATCTGTTCACTCAGCCGATTTGACTGGGCCTAGTATTTGTGCACTTCCGTTTTGGTGGTTTTAATATTTGTGCGCCCCCAGTTGCTCAAATCCTAAGATTTCTGCACCCATTTTTTCCTCCATCCTGAGCTCATGAAAATATATCCTTGACCTTCTTGTGTGTGCACATTTCACAGCATTCTCTAATGATTTTTTTTTGTTTGTTTTGGCCGCAATGATGTCACATTGTTTTTGTCGCTTCATCTTCAAGTGGTTTTCTTAATGTGTTTGTCTCCACCTACAGTGTGCGGAGATGTCCATGGGCAGTTTTTTGACCTGATGAAGCTCTTCGAGGTGGGGGGTTCCCCGCACAATACACGCTATCTATTTTTGGGAGACTATGTGGACCGAGGCTATTTCAGTATTGAGGTGAGTGTAATTGTAATGTTCACATTTACAAGTTATGTAAAATGGGGTTAAGTGGTAAACAACTGTTTCTTTCTTTAATGCCTAAACAAATATAAATAAAGGAATACTATAGATTCAATTCATATTAAGCTCTCGATACTTCATTACATAATAAGATCAGCAGTATCAGTAGCTTGCTGTTGATTAACATAGAAAATCATTTCAGCTTTCTCCTCAGTTCACAAAAACTGTGTGTACAGTAATGCACTTACAATAGAAGTCTATGGAGCAAAACATTGTGCATGGGATAAAACATCAACATGCGCACATTTAATTGAATAGGGTGATATTTCAACCGCTTTCATACCATGTTCTCGGGATATGTGGTCATTTTTGCAATTGTGAAGGGTTATTTGGAGAAAACTCAACATACAGAAGTTACATCCTTGAAGTTCTCCTCCTGCTAACAGTAAAGAATAGTATTAACAAAGTACAGACTTTTCAGCTTTCCCCTTTGTGATAAAAAAAAAAAATACAAATCAACGTAACCACATTAACAAACATAAAGCTTCCCATCTCTGTTTTTAAACTGTCCAGCATGTCTTGCCTTGCAGACCTAGTGTATAGAATTGTATTTGATTTTATTGGAGAAAAACGTATTTTCTGTTATAATCGACAGCATGCCATAGTGATGCACTGAAATTTTGCCACTTGAGATGTTCACATTCAATACAGCTTGGCCCTCAGAGGATGCCATGTGGCTGTGCCATTCAAACAGCATGCATTGTGATGATGCAATCAGTATGTCACCTTTGTCTGTAACACTGTGTCGTCATTGTGAAGCAGCCACAATGATGAAGCAGATGGCATTAAAGGATTATTGATCCCGGCATCCTGCAGGCAAGAGAATGCGCTTTTCAACATCCAACTTCTGTGTAAATTGCTAAAGAAAACTTCTAGTCCGGTTTATCAGCTGGCGTCTTTTATATCATTGGCCTTGATGTCTGTTGTCACTCTGAATGGGCCAGCAAGCGCAAGTCCTCAAAAAGCTTCCACCCCTGCGCCGCGCTTTGGTTGCAAAGTTCAGGGACGGGAGAAATGTCATGGTTAAAAGGAGCGGCGTAAGAGAGCGGACACACCGCTGCTCGATGGCATCAAACACAGCTGAGGGTCCGGGGCCACTGGCCACCTAAGATGCATAGAAAGAAAGCATATGTGTTTCACAACAAAGTCCACGCTTAGTTTCTACTCCCTCCCTGGACATCACAGACCACAAAGGACTGAACTTCAGTCATCCGCCGCACCACCTGCTAATGCCCTCTGACTGGGACGCTGCAGTCATCAAACACTTACATAGGTTACGGCACCAGACTTTGTCCCACCCTGACACCCAGAGCTGTGTGGAGAATGCTTCGTTTTCAGTGTTTCTCTCAGTGCAGGGCTTGATAGCTGTAACCTAAACGCAGACTATCCTTCCTGAGAGGATGGAAAATGAATTGTGTATTCTGCAGATTAAAACTGAAATCCTGTCCACTGTTACGCAGTGGTGCACTGTGGATAATCTTAACCATGTGCGACCTGTAAAGCCTCGCGGGTGTTTATTGGGATTGTGGAGATGAGCTAATGGAGCACGTAGAGTGACTGACGGGTTAAGATTTGAAGCGAACGTTAATTAAAGCAACTTTAACTTTAGGCACTTTAGTTCCAGTTTCAGAGCTAGGGGTTGAGAGATGATATCAGAAGTGGATGTGAAAAGATTGAAATCATAGTCTTGCTTAGCACAGCAAAGTGTTTTCTGTCTGCTCAGATGTGTTTGTGGTTCAGCATGTTTTGGATGGTACATCAGCTTCAGTTTCTGAAGTTCTTATCTGCCTCTGGTAGGCTAAGGTTCTGTTCGCAGTGGGATGCTAGCTTTACTAAAAAAGGTACACTACTGTCTAAAGGTTTGGGGTCAGTAAGATTTGAGAGTCTCTTATGCTCAGACAGCATTTATTTGATAAAAAATACAGTAAAAACAGTAATGTTTTGAAATGTTACAACAATTTAAAATAACTTTTGTTTTAATATATATACAGGGATGAGATTTTTCCTTCTAAATACGGATTTCCATATTTTCTGACCTCTGAGGGATGACCCATGTGATTGGCATAGATCCGAGTTTCTTTGAAGAGGGGGGAGGGGTCAGGTTGGTTACTGGATGATGATTGAAATCGGGAAAATGGCCTTAAGCTTTTCCTGAATAAACTGCGAAATTAATCGTGGACCAAATGATCCTGAGAACGCTGTACGAGCTCGCAGCGCCATCTGCAGGACAGTACAAATCGCTCGATGATTCGAAGCGTCAAACACGAGCATATTCATATTTGTGTGGAAACAATGGCAGTGAGACATTTAAAATGATTTATATTTTATAAATGCATTAACATTTAATCAATTTATTTAAAAAATATAAATAAATGCTGTTCATTAAACTTTATATTTAAAAAAAAAAAATTCTGGGAAATAAATTATCACCATTTCCACATTGTTTTCAACATTGATAATAATCAAAAATGTTAGGTCAAATAAATTGTAATGATTTCTAAAAGATCATGTTACACTGAAAACTGCAGTAGTGATGAAGAAAAATCTGCTTTACATCAGAGGAAGATTACATTTTGTGATGTATTAAAATTTAATTTTTTGTGTTCGTAATATTTCATACATTTTTTTTTTTTTCATCAAATAAATTCAGTCTTGACGAGCAGAAGATTAGTTATTTAAAAATCATTGTAATGTTTCCAAACTTTTGGCAGGCACTTTAATAATAATAACAATTCTATATACTTTACTATATTATAGTACTTTATTATGTATGTATGTATGTATGTAATGTGCTATATGTACTGTATGTGTGTGTGTGTGTGTGTGTGTGTATATATATATATATATATACATATATATATATATATATATATATATATATATATATATATATATATATATATATATATATATATATAATATATTAGCACATTACATACATGTATACATAAGTGTAAATTAACAGATCATAACCGAAAACAATGTGTATTGGTCCAGTTGTTTTCTTGAACTAAATACAAAATAATAATAATTTAAAATGTTATACAAAAACAATTGCATCCAGTCCAGTTTTGTGTATAAAAATTTCAAAACTCTTAGTCCTATAAAATGAGTTCAGAAATATAAAAATAAAAATGTGATCTATGTTTGAAATGGAAAGACGAGTCAACCCCATTGCTCACAGGGTGCTTTTTTTTTTTTTTTTTTTTAATACCCGCCTCAGTGGCAAATGAAATCCGTCTTTAAATCTTCCATGCATAAAGAAAAACTGCATATTGTATATTCTAGTGTGCTGTTATGATACAATGCTTTTCATTTTTCAGCGATCTATTCCTTTAATAAAATATCAGAGTAATGGAGGCATAATCCTCTTAAACACTGAACCTGCTGTGTCGTGGCCTTCCTGCATATTAGTTTGAGCTGAATCAGAGCACTAATGATTGTTCAGCAATATTGTGTTTGTTTAGGTTTGACTGAACAGATTCTTTTCATATCCACATATCAAAATAGACTCTTTAACACATGGTCTATACTGATGTTTAAGGCTGGGTAACTGCAGCTATCTTTTATAATGTGAAATGCATTGTGATGCATATTTGAATCAAGGCACTAAATGTACAATATGAATACACACATACACAAAGACCAAAGTGCTATTTGTTTTCTTGTTTTTGTAACATGCTCTTTCTGTTTACATCTCCAGTGTGTGCTCTACCTGTGGGCCTTGAAGATTAACCATCCAAACACCCTCTTCCTCCTCAGAGGCAACCACGAGTGTCGGCATCTCACGGAGTACTTCACCTTTAAACAAGAATGTAAGCTCCGCTCTTTAGAAACTCGAAATGTGTGTATAAACGTTATCAAGTGAATAAAATTAGATTTAGCCACATTCTATCATTCAAGTCTGTCATGCCAATTTTTTTTCCCCTATTACCATCGTGGCATCCCGAGAGAGAGAGAGAGATCATGTCATGGGAGTATTGGATGATGGGCCGCAGGCACAGAGCTCAATCACGTCCCTCAGCACTCACCAGGGCTCTTCACTCCCCAGATTTACATCAGCCCAGTCATGACAAATTCTGACAGCTAACTGAAACCCTCAGATCGAACGGCTGCATGCTTTCCACCAGCTGCTGATCATCAGCAGACCCACACAGAATCTGTACAAAATTGTGACACCCATCATTCATGCAGTTATATAAATCCCTCGTCGACTTATGTGTTTATGAAATATTTTGGCTAATATAACTGTGCTTCCAGCTGTCGCTATGTAGTTTAGTTTTCTCAGCCCTCACGGTTGCAGTGTTACATTTTACTATGATTAAAGTGTGTGGGTTATTATTGGCTATATATATTATCCAAAAATCATATCTCTATAATAATTCTTTATTATTATTTTAAATCAGAGGTTTTTACAAATATTTAACCAATGATAAGTATTAATAAGAGCTGGTCAGTAAACTTCGTAACACCGTTGGATCCTCAAGCTCTCGCGAAACTTCATCACTTCCCCCGCCTCCACTCAGATTGACGCGCCGCGTACAGCCTGAAGGAGACAGATCTCCGCTTCAAGGGCAGACAAATAACTGTTTGAATAGTACAGCATTTTCTATACTCAAACACTATGTATGTAAAGGCTAATGCTTTTATGTGTATGGAGACTGGAGAAGTAGGTTTTTTGCCATCTAGCCAATATACTTTTTTACATTTTAAATATCCTGTGCATAAGTGCTTAATCCTTTATATCATGAGATTTTGGCCAAGTGTGCTAAATGCCAAGAAAAACTAAGCACCCATATAGCAACAATAAATGTTATATAACCTGTAATAGGGAATGATGGCATATAATGCACAGCACTTGCCTCAGATGATGTAGCCTAATGTTACTTGCACATGTCTGATTTAAAATAAATATTTATATATATTTATTTTTTAATCTCTACCGTTTGATAAAATATCGAACTAAGTTACTTGCAGTCCAAGTAACTTAGTTCAACAATGAACAAATGGATCTGAGGTTCTGCTCCAAAAACTCTCCAGTCAAACTCCCTAATTTAGCCAATCAGGAACCACCCAATGGCATTTCAGTTTGGATCAGCAGAATCTTGGCTGTTAATGCGTTCATTCAGCCTAGATGAAGGCTGGCTGCTTCTCTGTCCAGCTATAATCAAAGATGCTTTGATAATGATGTGCTACTTCTCCCCTTGCTAGCTTATTGCAGTGTAGTTCTTTGCTCATCACGAGGCAGCCTGTTTCTTATCTGTCAGTGCTGCTGTTTACAATACGCTAGACGGCTGGCCTGTTCTAAAATGTCAGGATTTAATGGAAGTATTGTTTCACATGTAACCTGTCTCTGGCCTCAGCCTGCTTTAATCAGCCTCCCGCCATGCTGGTTTCCTTAGTTCATCCCAATTAGCACGCGGGTCTGCTGCAACATCACCGAACAAGGCATGCAAACATCCTCTTCCTCCTCCATCTATTCCTCCAGCCTTGGAAAGTTGGCAAGCCTCGGTCTGCCCTCACCCACCCAGCATTACTGCAACAGTATATGTCATATGGACATTGTGACAGCCTTGGCTTGAAAAGCTTATTCACTCTGCTTGTGCCTGTTTGCAAAGACAATGGTGTTTTTATTGTGGTTCTCTCATCACAGGCAAGATTAAGTACTCGGAACGCGTGTATGATGCCTGCATGGATGCCTTTGACTGCCTTCCACTGGCCGCTCTGCTCAACCAGCAGTTCCTGTGCGTTCACGGAGGCCTGTCCCCCGAGATCACCTGCCTCGATGACATCCGGAAAGTAAGTAAAGTCCTGTGCTGTTGCATAGTGTGTGCGACATTCATGGCAGGACAATATTGGAAGGTGTTGAATTTGTTTCGCTATTGTAATGACTTTTTTAAAAGGGATAAATTTAGACCTGCAACTGCTCAGAGGGAGTTGTACCACTAAATCACAACAAGATGTCAACATGCTGAAAACCTCTGAGAATTTACATCTTTAAACTGATCTCCTTTTAAATCTCTGGTGTTATTATTATTATTATTAATAACTATTATAATAAAAGAGCTATTTTAAGTGTAATAAATTATATAGTTAATAAATATGATTTATATTAATGGCAATAAAAAAAGACACTTTTTAGTTGTTATATTTAAAACGGTTTATTATATAATTACAACAAAATGTATGGTCCACATTGTTGCCTTTTGAGTCAACCATTTTATTATAATTATATTTGTTTACTTATTGTTATTATAATATATATAATAAAATAAATAACATTAATAGCAATAATAATATTTAAATGTAATTATAAAATGGTTACATTATTTTTTATGATATTGCTATGTACTATACTACTTTCACTATAATAATAATTATTATATAAAATGTAGGATAATTACGCTAAACTAAAATTTATCTATTTGTAATTATTATTTTTTTTAAAAATGGTATAAATGTAAGATGTATTTATTTGGGGATATTAATAGTTAGTTTAGTTTTAACATAGCTCAGTCTCCATTTCTTTTTAATTGGGATCTGGGAACCTTCAGCAGTTTCTGATTTGATTACCTTTAACATCTAGCAGATATGTTAACAGTCACAATTTCAGATAAATAAGAATGTCCCAGTGCATTTAAGACTTAAAAATCTTTAGTGGTAACCAATGCATAGAGTAAGACGGGTGAAATGCTCATATTTACATGTGCCAGTAAGAAGTCTAGCAGCTGCATTTTGGACTATTTGGATTGACCTATATAGATTGAATTGCAGTAGTCTAGAGAAAATATAAATACATGTATTACTCTCTCGAACTCAGCATGGGTTAAATTTTTTTTAACTTTGGCCTTTATTCTCATCTGAAAAAAAAAGCATGATTTGATCTGCATTTAACTACTTATCAAATAATAGTCAAAAAACAGACAAAAAAAGTGATCTGTTTTTAACAGATGCCTTTACATAAGCAGCTAAGCTGCCCAACACTTGATTTAAGCTGCTAGAGACTGCTAAAGGTCCAAACACAATTAAGTCTTACTCTCGTTTAAGTTTAAGAAATCTTTGGACATCCACGTCTTCATTTCTGACAAACAGGCAATTAAAGAATACAGTACAGCATTGTAGGGGTGTAACGGTGTGTATATTGCACGTGTGTACCAAATGACGGAATGCAATATTTAATATTTAAAAGAAGTACATTTTCGTGTTTCCAAACGAACATATTAAGTGGCAGAAGTCTCCGCGTTCAGCGCAAATCCCGCCCTGCAGCTGATTCTAAGGCCGGCGACACACTGGATGCGTGGCGCAAGCATCTCAGCTGCCTGCGGCTCCCATGTTAACAGGTTAGAGCTTGCAGACTGCCTGCGTTGAGACGCGCGGAAAACGTGTGCATGCTAGAAATAGAACCGACGCCTATTTTTCACGCAACACGCAAGCGTGTTGGAAGCGTTTCCAGGCAAAATAGAATAGGAAAATGTTTGTCATTTTGTACACAAATACATATTAATTCATGACACTTTGATGTTTGAAAGTCTATATGGACATAAATTCAGATAGAAATGTAATTTAAAAAATAAATTAATAATTATTTATTTTCAAATATTGCACCTGTCAAACATACATAGTCTATTTTGCCGTCAATACTGTTGACGCTGTCCTTTATCAGTAGGCTTTATATTTATGCTCAACATGAAGTATAGATATTGTTGTCATGAAGACAAGAGCCTGGTCTGTCGGGGGTCTCCCTGTCACCTACAGCAGCAGGCACGGCACGGTTCTGGTGAAGCAGGCCTACAAGCTGGGCTTGGTAATGCTGCACTATAATCATAGTTATTTATTTATATTTTTCATTATATGTTATTATATGATATTGGTTTGAGACTGAGAGTACTTTATTTAGTGGAGAACTTTGCAGCAGTATTTAATTTTTTTATTCGTTTTTTTATTTTATATATATATTTAATTAAAAAGTATAAAAAAGTGTATACTAATAAACAACCTGCAGTTTAATGTTTGCATTTCTTTCCCTTACTGTACCGAAAATAAACCGAACCGTGACTTTAAAACCGAGGTACGTACCGAACCGTGATTTTTTTGCATACCGTTACACCCCTACAGCATTGTCATTATGCTTGATGGGTACACATATTTGAGTGTTGTCTGCATAATTTTTTTTTCTAAAAATTAAATTTTTATAAAATTATATTCCATTTATAAAGAAAACAAAATGGGGGCAAGAATAGATCCTTGGGGAACCCCACAGGTCATACGTAATCTGGAGGATAGACATCCATTTATATAAACAGAAAAAGTTATATTGTTCAAATAGGATTTGAACCAGTTCAGTGCATGACCTTTAATACCCACGCAGTGATCAAGATGAGAAATAAGAATATCACAATCGACCGTATCAAAGGTCTCACTCAAATACAACAGCAGAAGTGTTGTATAGGGTCCTAGAATCAACTGATGATAAAATATAATTTGACACACTTAAAGAGCTGATTCTGTACTGTGATGTTCCCTTCCAGACAGAAACGATTCAAAGACCTTATTCGACTCTAAAAAATGTAATAATTGGACAGAAACTACCTTCTCAATGATTTTAGAAATAAAAGGTAAATTAGAAATTGGCCTAACATCAAGGTTAGATGTTGGTTTTGTTTTTTTTGTTTTTTGTTTTTTTGTTTTTTCAACAGTAGCATTCTTTAAATATTCTGGAACAAATCCTACAGAAAGACTCTTATTCATTATTGATAGGATACAGGGCCCAATGACATCAGAAACCTGAATAACTAGCTAGGCAAGCTGGAATAATGTCAGTACAGAATACAGATGTGGTTAGTTTTAAAGGAAAACTCCACTATTTTTGAAAATTGAGTATACAGTTGAGAATTACCATTTTTGAATCCATTCAGCTGATCTACGGTTCTGGCGGTAGCACTTTAGCTGTAGCTTAGCATTGGTCATTTAATCTGATAAGCCGTTAGCATCTTGCTCAAAATGACCAAAGCGTTTTAATATTTTTTTATATTTGAAACTTGACTCTTCTGTAGTTACATCGTTTACAACTCTGCTTTTGCTGCTGCAACTACACAAACTAGCTGGGGACCATTTTCAGGCCCTACGTAATATCACTGCGCCTGCTGCATCTACGGTACGACAGCAAAGTTCCTTGATTATTACGCTGGAATGAGAGTATAGTTCCTAGCCATATCAGCTTAGAAAATCATAACTTTCATTTTCCATCGGTCTTCATACATGTTGTAGTCTCAGCCTCAGATGTCACGCCCACAGAGCGTTGGCTGAACGTCTGATGCATATGGCACACAAAAAATATAAACACTTCATGAGTGTCGAAGTCGTCATCGTATTGGATGAATTCTACTTGATTTCCGTGAGACGTGTGTGTCTCGTTCTTTAACGTTCTTCCTGGAAACAAAGATACAATGGTGCCAAACCCCCTCACGAAAGAAGAAAGCCTATAGTGTTTACAACTGTGACAACGAATGCTTATCAATATCAACTAAACACTGGATTTTCAAAAGTATGTGAAATATTTAAAGTTCACAGCACAGAATCTTTGAAATGTGTCCAAGAGTTTTCCACACCGGTCTATTATTGTGACGATATTTCCATGCCTCGAAACACGATGATGACGAAACAAACTGTGATTGGTTGTTTGACATGTTGGTCAAACGGCCTCTACCGTGGGCCTTGGCCAATGAAAGCTGCCATAGATTCCAGACCTTCAGTCTGAAGATCTAGCTACGCGAGACTATAAAGGATGTAACTACAGAAGAGTCAAGTTTTAAATAGAAAAAATATAAAAACTGGTCATTTTTGCGAGATGCTAATGGTCTGATCAGATTCAATGGTCTATCTAAGCTAAGCTAAAAGTGCTACCGCCAGACCCAGAGATTAGCTGAATGGATTCAAAAACCGTAAAACTCAACCAATTAACTTAAGGGGAGTTGGAAATTAGTCTATTTTAAAAAATAGTGGAGTGTTCCTTTAACTTCGTTACCAGTTCATGAAGAGTCCATCGAGCTAGTTTCAAAGGCATTAAAAGATCAAGTACAAACTAGAAAAGAGGAAGTATCATAGTAAAATGTAATAATAAAAATATAGTAATAGTTTAACATGTCTTTTTAAAAAGTATTAGAGATGTGTGAGCACATTGGTTATAACGCTTTTAAAGTCTATTTGTTTTCAGACCATAAAATGATTGTATTTGGTTATTTCCTTATTAATATGTGCTTGGATAAGATGATGGTTTGCTCAGTGCTTTCAGTAATCACTTAATGTCATTTAAAAATCTGTCACTGATTTGAACGTTTTAAGCAGATGCGAACAGAGTGAATTTGTTTTGTTGCTGTGACCGATAAGATGGTGCTTTCTTATATAGTTCTAATTGTTTGTTTTGCACTGTTGGGTTACAGTTAGACAGGTTTAAAGAGCCGCCAGCTTTCGGGCCGATGTGCGACCTGCTGTGGTCTGACCCTGGCGAGGACTACGGCAGTGAAAAGAGCTCGGAGCACTTTTGTCACAACAGTGTGAGAGGATGTTCCTATTTCTACAGGTACTCCAGCTGACGGTCTGCCCACATGCACATTTGTTTGATAGCTGCCTACTCAGTCCCCGTTCAGTCACACCTCTCAATGTTAGTCATGCCGTTTTGACTGATGGACTGCTGGAATCGCTAATTACTCCTCTCTCCGTCTCGAACAGTTACCCTGCAGTATGTGACTTTCTGATGAATAACAACTTGTTGTCAGTTATAAGAGCACATGAAGCCCAAGATGCAGGGTGAGTACACTGCACATCACACTCATAAACCAGACTGCTCTGAAATGAATGTGAATAGCTCTTATATGAACTCTTACTGACAATTTCCCTAATTTCACTAACCCGCTTAGGTATCGAATGTACAGAAAAAGTCAGACGACAGGCTTCCCCTCTTTAATCACAATCTTCTCTGCACCAAACTACTTAGATGTGTATAACAATAAAGGTAAGAGCTCTCTAGACAGTTTTGAGCCTGTGCCATTTTGCTGAGCTTTTTAATTTTTGTCATTATGCAATTTCAGCAAATATCATAACACATAGAAATTCATGACGTCAGGATATACATATTAATTTTTTTTGTTAAGATTAGATTACTCTTAAAATCAGAACAGGCTTTTTGACTTTTTTTTTCTTCTTCTTTCACCCTTCAAGCTGCTGTGTTGAAATACGAGAACAACGTCATGAACATCCGGCAGTTCAATTGCTCTCCTCACCCGTACTGGCTGCCCAACTTCATGGACGTGTTCACGTGGTCACTGCCCTTCGTCGGGGAGAAAGGTAAAGAGCAAATGGGAATGGAAATGTTTGATTTTTTTTTAAACATCGGTTTTGGTGCCCATCAGAAATGCATTTGCAAAATTATGGGTGGTGGTTTTAAAAATAAGTTTTACTGAGCATCAATTCTGATTTGATGGTTTATTGAATCCTTATGAAAATATTCTAACAGCATTCATTAACTGTACATAATGACCAAACGGTTATGCTGAACACTATGAAGCATGTAATTAATAGAAGTATGGTTTTTCAAAAAGCGTATGTTAAAGTTGGTCTTCTCTCTTGTGCTCTCAGTAACCGAGATGCTAGTCAACGTGTTAAACATCTGCTCTGATGATGAGCTCATGTCAGAAGGAGATGATACATGTGAAGGTAAGAACACAAAGAGCTGTTTTTCTGAACTTCTTGAGCTTCCTCTTATGGATGGGTCTGTGTTTGGAGGTTTTGCTGCATTGTAGCATTTTTTTTTTAACCCCCAAATAAATTCAGTTGAGTCGAGCCCTACTGTGGTCTGATGTTGGGGGTATTAGCAAAAAGATACACTACCGTTCAAAATTTTGAGGTCTGTAAGATATTTTGAAAGAAGTCTCTTATGTTCACCAAGGTTGTTTATTTGGAGAAAAATGAATACATTCAGGGATATTGTGAAATTATTACAGTTTCAATAACTGTTAATCTATCTGAATCATTCTAATGTGATGATTTGCTGCACAATAAATGTTTTTTATTATTAATGTTAAAAACAATTGTGCTGGTTTTATGAAAACCATGATACATTATTTTTCCGGATTTTTTGTTTAATAGTAAAGATCAAAAGAGCAGCATTTATTATAATCAATTAAAAGCATTCTTTCTGAATATCTATTCAATTTTGTATGGTAGTGTATTTGACAAAAAAATTTGTAATAAACATTTACTTCAATTAAAATGTACAAAATTGTGCTTTGTTAACCTCATCACCTAAATGTCTCCTTTCTCCCCTTTCTTTTGTCTCCTCAATATGGATTTCAACTCTGTTAAATATATACCAGCATGCCCCTCTTCTCATCAAATAATAGTTCTCTGATTAGTGCGTATTAGTCCTCAGCGAATTAACCATTATTTCTATTTAGGACACAATATTCTTGTGTGCAATTTGCTTTAAATACAAACTCAGCATTAATTGTGTGATTCAAATGGGCTTCCTGCTGTATCTGTTTTATGGATATATATATAAAACACCTCAGGGAAAGGATGTGCATAAACAGTACTTGTCTTATACTTGATTCAAATTACGTTCTTTATCATTTGTCAGTGAATTAAATGTATTGCCTTCTAGCCAAACATGCATTGCCCTTAGCAGCTTACCTGAGCTGAGACAACCTGTATTTCCATTCAGTCACTTCAGTCATTTAAAAATAATTACTGTTCTTAATGCAAGAGCCGTGTGAAGTACAGTGTAATGAAACCAGATTAACCCGTTCTGAACGCCCCCACCCCACTTCTGAGGAGCTGTCAGGAAGGAATACAGTGTCCCATTTACTGTTCTTGATGCACGTTTGATTTGTCCTTCTTTTTTGAATTCTGCATAATTTTAACTTGGCCTGACACACTTCCTCTCTGTGTCTGTGAGCCTTTGAGTTTTGAAACGGGGTTTATTTATTCCTTATGGGAGTTCAGGATGAAATGGCTCATTTGATCTGGAGTATGTATGACTCTTGCCATCAAATAGGACTAGTGTGCAGATAATGATGTTGATTTATTTTTTGTTCTGCATAAAAGCTGTTCATAATATGTACAAGGTTTCAAGTTAACCGAAATACAGAAAATTATTCCCACCAATAAAACTAGACCCTAAAATTCCCTCACTCTGTTTGTCTTTTGCTCTGTCCCTCATAATTTGTGCATGTTTGTGGCAGGTGGCACCCCGGCAGTCCGCAAGGAGGTGATCCGAAATAAGATTCGTGCCATTGGCAAGATGGCCAGAGTTTTCTCTGTTCTTAGGTGAGTATAAACACACACAACGTACAAATCCCTCATGGCCAAGGATTTCACACACACACACACACACACACACACTCTCTGTTCTGCCCATCAGAGATGTGCACCTATTCTGTAAAAGCATAGGCAACAGTACTAGATGCAAGTAGTATCAGAAGACAATAAGAGAGAGGTTTACACAATTTAAATAAGAAATGTAAGGTAGATAGATCTATCCGTCTATCTCATACATGTAGTGTTTTTAATGTATACATATTTATATAATATATTTATTTTGAAGAATATAAGGTCAATAAGTGTCTTAAAATATCAGATAATTTGACCTATCTGATTTTGTATGTGTGGGTGTGTTTTCAGAGAGGAGAACGAGAGTGTGTTGCAGTTAAAGGGCTTGACCCCCACTGGGACGTTGCCTCTGGGTGTGCTGTCAGGTGGCAGACAGACCCTACAGAGCGGTAAGTATCGCTCCCAGCTTCATTGAGCTGTGTCTGCGGTGGTGTGGGGGCTGATACCTGCTCTCCACCGACCCCCTGCCACTGTTACCCACTCACTCACTCTCTTACTCTCTCTCTCTCTCGCTCTGTTTCTGTCCCACCTCGTCCCACAGCTCTGCCTCTCTCACGGTGCAGCACACCCATCATCGACTCGATTGAAAGTGTTATTGTTTAAAGAGGGGAGAGATTTTACAAGGGTTTGATAATGAAGCGGATTTAAATCAATACGCTTCAGATTTCCTGAAAAGCACGGCTGAGATCATCGCAAGTGCCAAGGAGCTGCTGTGGGTGATGCTTTCACAGTGAGAGGGGCTCCTGTGAGCTTATGACTATGACGCAATATGACCCAATTTAACCAGAGCCTTGGGTATGATATGCCTCTTCTCCCTGCCTTCACTGTAAAAACTCATCAGCCTGCCGCATCCTGTTGCCCTCCTACTAACAACCACATTAACATGGTCAGGTTTGTTTTTGATGAAAGTAGGTGAATTTAAATTCAGTATGATTCAGAATGCACATACTAGGGGTTGGGGATTGAACAGAGCTCTAACCCTAAAGGTGCAGTCATATTAGTGCAACTTCAGCCAAAAAAAAAAAAGGGCCATGTTCTGTTGTCAGAAGTGTAGCAATGTTTGAAAAATTTCTCCAAGGCAACAGTAAATGTGACTGCACCTTAGTTTTGGTGTCTCTAACAATGTTTGTGTTGAAAGACTGACATGCATTGTGTTAAAAAGAAAGATACATCAAAATTGTGCTATTATTTTTATTGTTCAGATTTAAGGTTTTCAAGTCAGATCTATAGTATCTTACAGACTTTAGGTTTGACTTTTTTGATTTGAGCCGAGGCAAAGCCAGCCAGACGTTTTTTGCATTTGCAAAATACTTTTTTATTTTTATTTGTAAGGAACAATATAAAGAGGGCAGAAAATTATGGGCTTTAACTCTTGTTGCTCATATGGGCACAATAGCTAACCGTTTCTGAGTATTATACTCCTAGGCCACTCCTAGACCACTTTTCTGACAAAACCACTAAATGTGTATGGGTTTGGTTTTTTTAAAGCATGCTCTGGGCACCCTGTTTGAAAACCCCTACAAATGAGAACTCCAAAACTGTCTTGAACAAAAGAGACTTTAAGAAATATTAGTTGGAACTGCACTTCCAAGGAAATGTTAATACTTGGTGATCTGTGGCGTTAAACAATTTTGGAAAGCCCAGCTCTTTAGGTCATATGTCAAGGCACAATAAACTACAACATGGTCTAATGATTGTAAAGTGTTGGTGGTGCACTGGGGGAGGGGATGTAAATAAAAGGATTCTTCAGTAGCTGAAAATAGAAATAAAGTGACACATCGCTTAAAGCGGTCTTGCCTCTCATCTTCCTGTGAAGGCCACAAATAAACTGCCATCATGCATTCACAGTTCATTGCTTGGCGTTTTTTGACAGAAAAACCCTCTCCTTTTTTGGCTATTGTATACCTTCAGCTTTAAAAATAGACTAGATCCATGTCGAGAGTAGTTCAGGAAAAGCATTGCATCTCAGAATCAAAAGCCCAGTTTCTCAAAAACAAACCTGGCCAGGAAAAAACAAGTCTTGAAATCTGTTTATGTTCTGGATGAAGCAGTCGAACTAACCTCTCAGTTTTCTTCCTGTGTGGCATGTGAAGCATTCGGGCTGGTGTTGGGAGGGGAAGATGAATAATTGGGTTTGAATGGACTTGTGATTGCATTGATAACTTGACTCACTTTCTTTCCCCGTTCGTTTTGGGCATGGCACTACTACTCATGCTTACACAGCCACCGTAGAAGCAGAGGAAGCACGAGGTATGCAAGACATCTGTGAAACCTTCTCAGTGTTGTCTGTCTGTCACCCTGCCCCTTGGAATAACTGTCTGTCCTTCCTGTGCATCTCGTCTCTTCTGTAGTCGCTCGATGTCCTTTAATATATTTTTTGTGTGTGTGTACTGTATGTAGTTTGTTACCTGCTTGTTACATCTAAACTAGCAGTTTTGTTTGATTTGCACGTTGAGAGATTTTGTTTCTTTTGTTCCGTTTGCATTAAAAAGTGCTAAGTGTATGATTTCTCCACCACTAAATGAATAAAAATTCAACCCCTGCAATAGTATCCGCAAAACATTTTGCTTTCATTGTGTGACTCAGTATAGCAATGAACTTGTGTTAAGAAACTAAATATGGTTCGGTTTGATAATCTATCACCATCTATGACTTCTTTTTTCTGTGGAGCACCAAAATATTTTTTGTTAAAAAAAAAAAAAAAAAAGTGGGCGGGCGGTTACAATGAGAAAAAGTTTTGGTCTCCATTGACTTCCATTGAATGGACAAAAATAGTCCTTCCAAATAAATTTTGTGTTCCACATGAGAAAGCAAGTTGTACAGGTTTGAAACGACAGGAGTGCGTAAATAACATTATTTTCATTTTTGGGTTAACCATTTCTTGTAACGCTTGATAAACTGGTAGATTGGGCTGTTGAGAAAGGGCTGTTTCACAAAGTCTCAAGCGCACAGCTGTTTAAAGAAGGGAAGCCAGAGGCTGGGGTGTGAGCAGACCACAGCATGAGACTGAATCTTTGTTTTTATCAGTTTCACTTCCTGACCAAAAAGCACCCAAATAAACTGAGATCTAGGCCTGTTTTTGCCTTTTTAATATCAAGCTTGACGTGGGTAAATCAGCGTTACTGGTTAACATTATCTAAACTAGTTAAAGCTTTACTGTACTCCCTCAGCTTCTCTTTTTCTCGTCGCAGCTGGTTGATTGGCTGTCTGGTATATTTAGCTTTATTTCAGCAACCTTTTTGACTGCTCTTTGGGGAAGAACAGCCTTCTGTAGTCATGCTACATTTAGTAACTTCTGGAAAAGTTAACGTTGGGATGTAGGGCTGCTTGATTTGGGGGGAAATGTATTGCTTTTTTTTTATTTATTAATTAAGCTCCAGCTTTTCTGTGCTTTGATTTAGATATCAATGTGACTGTATGATAAAAAGTATAATAAAAGTTGCACGAGGATACCAATAACACCTAAATAAAACCAACCAAACATTGTCATTGCTGTAGTCACTTTATAACCATTAGCGTGAACTAACGTCCTGCTTCCATACTTCCAGCCATCCAAGGCTTCAACCCTCAACACAAGATCCAAAGCTTCGAGGAAGCACGCGGACTGGACCGGATAAACGAGCGAATGCCTCCTCGCAAGGACAGCATCCAGCCAGACGGCACTGCCAACTCCATCAACGCAGCCAATTCCCCCGACAAGAACGGCACCAACGCTCAGGCGTAGTAACCCAGCAGCTACCTAGCGCTCTCCCTCATCCTTTCCTTTCTGTCTCTCTCTTATTTCTCGTCTGTCTCTCCCTCTGTTTTCCTCTTATTCTCTCTCTTTTTGGTGAGGTGATGCCCCCTACATGCAAAACTCTCCAGGACCGTTTCGGGGAGATTCGCACAATACCATGAAGAGGACGTAGTGAAAAACAAACCATGGTTCTTATTTATTTACTGAGATAGATGATAAGAAATGTAAGATCTGTAATGGTGGGAAAATTGAGATGAATGAATACGTGCATGATGAATATTACAAGTGTATATAAAATACAGAATATATATATAGACGTAGCATTGGGGTGGTGTAAGGTCATCTTAGATTCAGTAGGTAAAAGAAAAAAAAAAATCAATTTTGTACATTTACGTTTATAAATTAGACTTCTTTCTGATTTTTTTTTTTTTTTTTTTTTTTTTTTTTTTTTTAAACATCCAAGACTTGCTCTGCAGAATTTCTTTATCATTGTTTGTGCGCTTGGCAAAATATTTCTTGACCCAGCATAATTATATAGAATGCTTATTTGTGAATAATACCCAAAGCGAGTATGATGATTGTTGATGCAAATCAAAACACACAAAAAAACATTTTGGTATTGAAACAATATGTGGAAAAATACCTTCATAATGCCAATTATAGCTAAGATGAGTGCATTAATTACAAGTGTTGACACGTGTATATGTATGTACATGTACATTTTCAAGTGTTCTCTCAACCAAATGTCATGTTTACTTTTGTTCATTAGTTTTCTTTTTTCTTGCTCTTAATTCAAACTACACCAATTTGTAATCAAAAAGGTGAAAAAAATCAAAAACCATCCCTGACGTTTCGCAAGATGGTTGGAGAAGCGTTTGTCTGCATTTTTTTGTTTACTTTTTCCATCCATTTTGTAGTCACTCAAACTTGTACATGCCTCTACAGTAATTTTGCACACTTTTAGACCTTTCATCGTTTTGCAAATACCACAGTGGTTAAAGGCGTGATGCTATGAATTTATGCTGACTTTTTTTTTTTTTTTTGCTATCCTGCTTCAGCAGTCAAATGAATTCTATGATGTGTGCGTTAAATGTGATTGGTGGACGTTAAACATCTCAGAAAATGTGCATGCATGCCTTACATCTTGCGTCTCATCTCTGCTAAAGTAACGCATATGAAATTTGTGAAACCAAATGTTTTTCTATTGCCTTTATTTTCCATTTCTACGAAACCGTTGAAGCCCACAAGTTGAACGTGTTAATTCAATTCATGTAAATAATGTACCTTTAATAGTTTGCATCAGCGAACTTGTTATAAGTATCTTCAGCGCTAGTATTTCTATAGCTGAGCTGTGCGCTCTTCTAAATGCCTGTATTCTCTAGAGTGGACCATTTTCCACGCATATGGTTGGCTGAAGTCTCATCTTTGCATTTACCTGAAGCAAGGCAATGTTAGTTTTTGATAGCTTTTTCTGTAGTGTGCGTTTTGAGAATTAAGGACATGATTTGCAAGAACTGTTTACCAAATGGTCTTTTCAAACCTTTTGTTTTCTGTACCATTATTGTTGCATAATAATCTGGCGACTGGAGATTTTCGCCGCGCAAAGACTCCAACTTCCTGTGCGTTACACATTTGAGGTCATGTGCCATGCTAATAACTGTAGCAAGAGTTCTGTGTGCATGCATTGAGACTGTTGCTCACACATGTATTTTCCAATCTTTTTTTTTTCTTTTTTTTTTTTTTACGCTGCAAGCAGTTCAGGGTCTGTATTTCTTGCGCAATACTTTTCATGGTGCACATCTTAAAACAAGACTTGGCGAGGGTAAACCTGCATGTTATCATTATTGTATTTAAAAGTAACTCTCATCCAAAGACAATTCAGTGTTTTAATGTAATATATGGCTTTATTATTAACAAAAGAAAAAAAAACAACAACTGCTGATTTTATACGATCGCTGCCTCTTCGTTTGCTTGAGAAGAGGTGAGCGCTCAATCAGCGATGTAGTCATGTAGACACTCAGCAAAGAAAAAAAATGTCTCTGTTAAGTTAAAGGGATAGTTAACCAAAAAATGAAAATTTGATGTTTATCTGCTTACCCCCAGGGCATCCAAGGTGTAGGTAACTGTTCAGTATAGCATAAACAGATATTTTTAACTTAAACCATTGCAGTCTATCAGTCTTATAATGGAGGTAAATGTGAATCGCGGATAAAACATGAAATAAAACAAAAACCCATGCAAATAAAACCAAATTAAACCCTGTGGTGCGTGACGATACATCGATGTGTAAAGAGACAAAATGATTGGTCTGTGTAAAAAAAAAAAAAACCAGAACAATTATATTGTTTTTTTTACTTCTGATTCATGCAATTCCTGAACTGTTAGAACTCTCCTGACCACGTCTTCCTGTGTGTTTTCTCAAGCAGCCGTGCAAGGCGTCGTTGCCGTCTTGCTTTATGGTGTATCGCAGACTTCAAAATACATTACCACCACCTTTCTCTCAAATGGACCGTTGACACTCTTAACTGAAATTGTAGATAGTATCAATGGTCCACTTGAGAGATATAGGTGGCGGTAATGCACTAATAAGTCTGTGATCTGCTGTAAAGCAAGAAGAAGATGCCTCACAAGTCTGCTTTCTACCCGAGTTCTAACCGGTTGGACATTTGCGTGATTCAGAGGTGAAAAAAACTATACAAATACTGTTCAGTTTCATGCATAGACCAATTGTTTTGTGTCTTTACACATCGATGTATCATCAAGAGCTGCAGGGTTTAATTTGGTTTTGCTTGTTTGTGTTTTTTTTTTTTTTTTTTTTTTTTTTAATTGTATGTTTTAGCCGTGATTCCCATCCACCTTCATTATAAGACTGATAGACTGCAACGGTGAGTTAAAAAAGTCTTGGTTTGTGTTCTACTGAAGAAACCGTCACCTACATCTAGGATGCCTTGGGGGTAAGCAGATAAACATCAAATACAAATTTTTGGGTGAACTATCCCTGTAACGCTTTATTCTTTGCGATATAAACACACCTGAGAGAGGCTTACAACCTTGAACAGGTACCAAAAGATAACAAGAAGATCACCACGACCACCTTTTCGTGTCCTCTTTTTAAGTGTTTGTCTTTTCAAGTCTTTGTTTTATGTAATGAGCCTCTGCAAACTATTGTTTTGTTTAGTTTCCTTCATGTTTAATTTAAAAGGGGATATCTGGTGTGAGAGAGTCAGAGGTTTCAGGTGGGAGGGTGGGTTTTGTTTGATATCGGAGAGGAATTGGGGCGTTTGGACCACTGACCCCATTTTAGGAGGGCTTCTGTTACAAATTCCAAACATATCTTACAGAAAATGTTTAAGACATTCTCCATAAAAAAAGAAAGAAAAACTAAAGTAAATATAAAAAAAAAAATGTTGGGGAAAAAACTGGTGTCGTTTCTTTATTTGTCTGTTTTGAAATGTGTTTTTGTAAATTGGACTGTTTCCAGATTCTTCACCCACTATGTTGCATCTGCTTTTACCGTTCAAGCTGCTGATTGATGGCAGACTCGTGTTTTGAGAGACCGGCTTTGTTGTTTTCTCCTCTTTATCCATGTCTGTGCTCGTCAAGGTTTCCTGTGACTACGGCATTCACATTTTGAACATTCTGTGCTTGAAGGATAGCTAGTGTATTGTTGCCTGTCTGAACACAGCCCACATATACACACACACACACACACACACACACACAGGCCGGGCGAGGCCGAGATTTAATGATATCTGTGCTTGAGTTGAAGAAAGCGCAGCAAGACAGTGTTAAAGAACTATACAAAATAAAATATTTGATGAAAAAGAAACTTAAACTTACATTTGAAATGTTGCCTAAGCATCTAGTTGAAATTAAATATATATGCATGGTTAAACCTTATTTTCTTTATTTTAATCTGATTAAATGTGGTGTGTTCATGTTGTTTACGTCCTTAACAAGAGGTCATAATCTAACAAAAAGTTCAGTTTTCAAGCCCGAAGGTCTTGTTGAAGTTTAGACTAGTTTTTTTTTTTTTCAACTTCACACATACTCATGTGAAGGATGGAGCTGAATACAAAATAAAATCACACTTCTGTTTTATTGAAAGGCCTTGAACTGGAGCACGCCCTCGAAACAACGTTTGTTGCACCACGCAATATTTCACAAGCGCCTGTTCAATGCGATTTAAAAAGCCTGCTCGTTTCCAACCAACCTGAAAAAGGCCCAGGATGAATGTCAGTTTCTCATTAGCTGTCGGCACATCATGTGGAACATGCAGTGAAAGCCAAAGCACTCGTCTCATTTTAAGAATAGATCTGTTACCTGGACTGCTAGTTATTCATTTTAACCACTAAACAGAGATATAATTGCAATTATACACAAGTGTTTAATTAGTATGTTAAACATAAGCTCTTTTCATGTGAGGGTGAAAGATAACAATTAAAAATAATGTGTAATTTAAATGTACTTTAGAGCCCATGAAGTCATTTTTACTGGAATGCTAAATTAGTATTATTTATGCTATTATATTAGCTTATTTCTGATTTATTTGCTGATGCAGCAGTCCTGTCAAAAGTTTTCCAGTTACTTCCATTCTCTCTGGAGTATAATATTATGTATGGATCATGAATTTAATTGGAAATTAGATACAAAGATTCCATATATGTTAGGTTTTCACAGAGAACCTTTATATTTTTACACTTTTGGTTCCAATAGAGAACAGTGAGGTGTTGCAGGGTCGCAGTGGTGGCTTTACAGTGCAGTTAACATCGATTTCTGTAGGTGCGTAGGTGGATCAATTAATTCAGGCTCATTGCTGGTCAGGATTGCTGTCTTTTGTTTCTGTGAATTGCTTCACAAGCTAATTTTTTCTAATCTCCTGAAGCACATTGTCGATGCTGTTGTACTACAAACTGGCTTATTTAAGTCAGTCTCATCCATTATGCTCAACGAGAAATGAGATTATCTAATCCAATAGATGAAATACAGTCACCATGTCGAGGATTTAATCTGAGGGATCATTTATCTGTACCTGTAATAATGCTTTTGTAATCTGATGGCAGCGGATGCTTTTAAAAAACTCTCTTCTAATAATGCCAGTCCATCAAAAATGCTGTGCTGCTCAAGAAACATCTTGTTATCATCAGTGGAAACCTTGTTTTTGTGAAACCTGTGATGAAAAGGATGTTCAAAAGAACAGCATTTATTTGAAATTAATTTTTTCGTAACATTATAAATATCTTTACAATAACTTTTTAGCAATTTATTACATCCTAGCTGAATGACAGGATTAATTTCTTTGGTAACACTTTAAGGACAATTTCTCACCATTAACTAGCAGCTTATTAGCATGCATATTAATAACATATTGGTTGTTTATTTTATATATATATATATATATATATATGCACATTACTTTGTCAAAAGCAGCTTGGGATTTAATGATAGGAATAATGAAGTGTGTGCTCGATAGCATTGGATTCCTGCAAATGCCCATTTTGGTGTAAATAGTTTGCAGAGCATTATTGGCCACCCACACATACAGGTACTTTTGGCTACTTTTAGTGGTTCTTTATTTATTTCTCTTTTACCTTGGACTGTAATTGTCAAGGCCGTTCTCTCGTTGAGAATCCACCACTACAGTATACCCCTGTCCCTACAAGAGCCAAATTTGAAGGCTTTGATTTTTACACGTGCGGCTTACTCTTGAACACAAGGCTGTGACTGCTAAAGTGCAACACAGAACGATAGTTATGTGAATCTTTCTGCCACGATTTTTTCCATTAAAACAGAGTCTTATTAAATTCCCCCCCTCTACAGAATAACACAGTCAGTGTCATTTTTATTTTTCTGTATTATTGAACAAACTTTAAGGTGTTTTTAAAAATGATATAATGTGATAAAATGATTATATATATATATATATATATATATATATATATATATATATATATATATATATATATATATACACACACACACACACAAAACACGGTCAAGCTGTAGCCTTAAAATCATTTTTAAAAACACCTTAACGTTTGTTCAATAATACAGAAAAATAAAAATGACACTGTGTCATTGAAAAAAAATCGTGGAAAAAATAATGTAAATATAAAAAAATATATTTGTATATATATATATATATATAAGTAAAATGAGATCGTTTTGTGTGCAGATTGTGTGGCATCCTTAACTTAAATCATCCTGATCTGAGCATTTCATGTGCATAAGAGAATAACGTGTAAACAGCTCCACCTGCTGTCTCACTTTTGGACATTGTAAAACTGCTGATTGTACAAATGGAGCTTCCTCTTCATCACACATATTGAGTTATAAGCCTATACAGACTTTAATTGAGAACCAGTATTTGCAGATGAGGAAACTGTACGCCTGAACCGTATCGATAACAATGTTTGTTCACTTTGGCTTTAACTTGTTAAAGATGTTAGGATAAAGTTGATTTAAATAGTAGCTACTTGGCATTGTGTTTAACTGTACAGTTAAATCTAACCAAACACAATATCTTAAAGAGATGGTTCACCCAAATATAGAACTACTACATTTACAAGGGACTAATTCTGACCTGATGAAGTAACCTTGATCAGCATACAAACCCTGTTTATTCCTCTTGTGTTGTGTTCCTCTTACATTCAGGTCATTAGTAGGAATCCATGGCACAGCAACTGAAAAGATCCAACCAAAGGTGTTCTTGGTATAATTGTTCGGGAACTGTTATTTACTAGTGATAAGTTGATTCAAATGAAGGTGAAAACACAAACAAAACACTATACTCCTATTCTCATACGGGTTGAAATTTATTTGTCCACATTTAAAGCAGAAACGCTGTACATGCAGCAAAAAAAAAAAAAAAAAAAAAAATTCAATGTAGACATATTTTGGGTTTTCAATTCAATTCAAATTTATTTGGTGTCGTCTGGGGTACTCGGAGGGGTCAGCATCATCTCTTCAAAGGTGTTGGGACATCTGAAGTCTTTCTGTGAGGCTGGATCCATGCTGGAGCTGGTGAAATCTCTAGGTACCTTGAGATGGGCAGGGGAGTAGTGGCATTTGGAGGGCACAGTTGTGGTCCGGGAACACCTAGATCAGACCGAAAGGGCACTTTAGGATCACTGAATAATAGGGCAGGGGCTCGAGCCCTGTTGCACGCTACTGCTTGTGTCGTATTGACTGACTTTTCGTAGCAGGGTGCCATGGCGCAGTTACTGAGGAACAGGAGCGCTGTGGGAGCTCTACTCATGGGTTGAAAGCACATCAGTGTGGGAATTGGCAACATACACTGTAAAAAAGAATTTGTTGAGTCAACTAAAAATATTTTGTTACCCCGCTGCCTAAAATTTTTTTGTTATCTTGACAAAAAAAAACTTGTTGAAACAACTTCAAATTAGAGTGGAGTTAGTCCAGGTAACAAATTTCTTTAAGTTGACTTGACTAATATTTTCTAGTCCAGTCAACTAAATCATGCTGTGTCAACAGGGATTTTTTTTTTTTTTACTTCGATCAATAATCATAAACAAATTTTACCCCACTGCCTTAAATGTTTAAATAAAGATGACAAAACACTTTTTTAATGTAATTTATTTAATGATAGAGACAACACTCATTCACATTTAAATTGAACAAGCAATTTGCCGTCAACACATCAACTGATAATTGATAAACAAAACAAAAAAAAAGCAAAATATAAAAACACACGTCTAAAGATCTGAACTGACACTTGAAAGTGTGATGTATAATAAATAACATTGGCATGGGATTGAGAAACAAATAGTTGCATTTCAATTCATCAGATCAAAACCACAGGGATTGTTTTTAATTTCATAACTCAATATGAAAATCAGAAGGTTGAACTCTGCATATTAACCCTGCACAAGTTCACATGCACTCCCCCCACCACCATAATGCAAGTCATTGTCAAAATGAGAAACCAAAATATATGTATATAACATCACAATTAGTTACAAAAAATTAGTGTACCGTACTTCTGTATAATAAGATATAAATGGAATGAATGCACATGGAAGCACAAAGATCTAAACAGTCAGATTCTAAATTTCACAGCACAACATGACCAGACAGAGGTGTTAACATCAGAAGGATCTTGAAAGTTTCCAAACTCGTCCCCCATCATAATGCTACATACTGAAAATGTGTACATACTGTTTAAGAAAATGAGAGGGGAAACAACATTTGTTTACATGAGAACATGCATATTCCAAGTTATGACATGATAAACTTTAATGTACATTCTAAAATGTAGTGAAAGGCACAAAAGAACCTTTCCTTATTAAAAAACAAAAAACAAAACACTACTTTTTAAGAAAGAGTGCTGTGGAGCCGATGGACACATCATGAACACTGAAAAGTGAAAGTGACATGACATACATTTGTGCTCTTCATTTAACCCATCCGAAGTGCACACACACACACAGCAGTGAACACACACCGTGAACACACACCCAGAGCAGTGGGCAGCCATTTATGCTGCAGCGCCCGGGGAGAAGTTGTGCATTGCTCAAGGACACCTTATTTGTGGTGTTGAGGGTGGAGAGGGCGCTGGACATTCACTCCCCCACACCTACAGTTCCTGCCGCTGTAGCGAGCACATGGTGGGAGCAGCTGATCTTCACAAGTTTTTGCAGAGCCTCAATGGTGTATTTAATGCGCTGGAGGTAGTGAATGTTCACTGCCTACAGACCCATTAGGAGTCCAAATGCCTTGGGGACATGGGAGATGTCAGTGATGACAGGATGTCCAAATGAGACCAATGTTGGTTATTCCTTGGGAAGCACATCACATTGCTGTTCTTCAGTTACAATCAGAATGCCCTCTTCAATTTCTTTCTCAACATCCTTAATGTCACTGGATGGCTGGGAAAAGAAAAAAAATATTACATTACTTAATAAATTTATAAACGAACACACATATGTACATATACTATTAAAGTTGTGTGTTAAAAGCACAGCTACCAATTAATGCAAAGTGTAATTCACCTTCAAGTGGAAGATATTTTGAAACATTTAACCAAAAATGAAAGTCAACTGTAAATGGTGCTCCTCAACGGTTTCGTTTAGAACCATTCAAAATAACTTCCTGTATTAAACTGTTAAAAGCCTGTACAAATTTCTTTGTTCTGCTGAACACAAAGAGTTTAAAATCCCATGGGAAGATAAGTGTAAAATACACCCCCAAAACCAACTATACTAAAAATGGGGGGAAATTATTTTCTTCACTGGTATGCTACATGATTTCTGAATGACATAAAATGTGACAAACCAATACAACATTCAGGTTTTTTTCTTAATCCAATTCTAAGTGTCTAATCTGTCACACCATTTATACAATGATCAGAAAATATATTGGTGTAAATAGGTATTCCTTTTAAATAATAGTCTGTTGCACTGCATGTTCAGAGTAAAGCATGACTCTTAAAGGCTTGGTTAACCCATGTATGTTTTACTCACCCTCATGGCATCGTTAGTGTGTATTTCTTTCTTCTTTCAGACAAATCCAGTCGGATTATATAAAAAAAATATTTATGGCAATAGGTGGGTGTTTTTTTCAACAGTCCAAAAGTAGTCAAATAATGTGCATCAATTCATAATAAAAAGTACCTCACATGGCTCTGAGAGGTGAATCCATGTGTTTTTGTAAAAAAAATATACATATTTAAAATGTTATTCAAAATATATTTAAACACTTTTCTCTCACTTTCGTGAGAGCCATTCCGGGTGGATGAAAATAGGACATAGGGGTCATGCATGCACCGATGATTAGTGACGAACACGGAAGAGCGGAGGAGAGACAACAATACGGCAATCACGAAGTAGAATCACAAAATTAGGCTTGCACGTATGATAGTCAGTGGAAGAGAAAAAAAGTGTTTACAACTTTTTAAATATGGATATTTTTCTTACAAAAAGCGCATCGATTTGCTACAGGAAGCCTTTATTCAACCCCCAGAGCCATGTGAGACACGTTTTATTGATGGATGGGTGCATTTTATTTGACTATTTTTGGACTGCTGAGAAAAAAACACACCTGTCTGCTGCCATTAAATAACTTGGAAGAGCCAGGACAATGTTTAATTCAACTCAGATCAGATTTGTCTGAAAGAAGAAAATCATATACACATAGGATGCCTTTGAATGAGTAAAACATGGCCTAATTTAAATTTTTTGGTGAAATAATCCTTTAAGCAAAGTTGCTAATGGCCAATATGCTAGCACTGAACATTTTTCAGGATTCAAAACAGTACCCAGCAAAATAATAAAGAATGGCTATGTCCATAAACAGGGTTTCTGGTGGTTTTATGAAGATAAATTCAACACTTTAAATACCAATTATAGAAAATTCACGGAATAAAACTGAAGGGAAAATAATGTCAAATTATGTTTTCTAAATTTTGAAGCTATTTTCCAATGCAAATATCTACATTTTCGTAAAGGGTTCACCCAAAAAAGAAAAAGAAAGGAAGTTGTCATTTACTAAACCTCAAGTTGTTTTGAACCTGAATTAGTTTATTTCTGTTAGTCCCAGTCCCAGTTTCTTCTATTACCTGGACCACATCACTGCAGACTGATGGTACTCAGATTGGTCATCCACAAGCGTAATCCCAGCAGTCATGTCCTTGATGAATTCCTGCGCAGAGCCTGTGTGCATTAATAAAAACAAATGGATGCATTAAACAGGGCCTTACAAACGTAAAGCATATAGACTCCAATAAATGTGCATTTATAAATAAATAAATTTACTTACAACTTCGTCCAAGCTCTACTGTGTAAATGCCATTTCCATTATGTCTGCATATCATTTTGATGGATAACTGCAAAAGGACTCGCTGTGGTCCATTCACAGGATTATTGAATTCTGCTCTGAATCTTCAGTCATCCCAAAATATCATAAACATGAAAAATACAAAAACATGTTAAAACACTGTAAAATAATAAACATACATATAACTTAAATAAATCTTTACAGAGAGTCAAATGTATTGACAAGTTTGTATTAAATGCCAAAGACAAACTATACCATCCAGATGATGCTTTTAAATGACACAACACAGAATTATAACACAATAAAAGGAAATTTTACACATTTGTGTCGATCGTTATTGTATCTCTATTTATACAAGATATATGCTTTTATTCTAAAATATATAGATTTGAACGTATGCAATTTACTTATGACCGTATATTCACCATAGACTGTATAAAAACAGCATTCACGCAGCATTACACTGGGTTCTAGGTTCTAGTGAGGCACTTGAATGACTAACGTTACTTCAGAAAACTGAAAGAAGAGTTTGTAACGCTACCTTCAGAACTTCATCTGAACCGTAGACTGTAAAAAAAATCATCAGAACTAAGCTTATGTCAGCGATATCAAATGTAACGTTAAGTTAAGTTACGCGCTCCAGAAGAACTCTGAGGGAGGTGCTCATCTGTGCTGCTCATTCGTTTCCTTTATAACATGCAGAAAAGACACATTTCGAGTAGGAATCTCTTTTTCCCCTAATTTTTCATCGATGTATATTCTGACGGATGTCTTACGCTGTCAGGTTTAGAGCAGCTCCTTTTTTTTAAATTCCCGCCGTTCTTAATCCATACAGTGATCTGTTGAGCTCTCGCGCTCTGTTTGAACGTCTCTAACGCAGCCCTGGGCTCAAATAATACATACAAACTGTATTTTTATCGTTCTCCACATAAGTTCAGCTCCACTGTCCCGCATGGGAGAATATATGTTTTAATATTTATAAGGAAAATACTGTGGAACTGCCTGTATTTTGAGGCTTCAGAGTGCCGCGAAACGAACATTTACATACAGTAATTTACATACAGAATATACAACTCTATAACCATACTTACTCTTCTGAGACAACAAATGTAATTTTACACATTAAGCCAATAAATACGAATGGTTTACTTACCAAAGTTGTATTTTAGTCAAATGTCCAAACTTTGAGGAGAAACTGACTAGAATGGCTGACGACCTTCTTCTGTCTTCAACAGCATTCACGAGAATGACGAGATCTCGCGATAAGTGATGTTGTGAACATGATATTGCTATTGAATTGAGTCAACAAATTTTTTTAAGTTATGAGGACAAATAACCTAGTTCAGGAAACTTTCAAACTAGTTGAGACACTGAAAACTTAAAATTTTTAGTTGAATGAACAAATTCAGTAACTGCAAGTTGTGTCAACATAAAAAAATTCATTGAAACAACTAAACTGCTAAATAATTTTTTACAGTGTAGCCTAATCCTAAAAACAGGTCACAACCATGCTTACTACTTGCGGCATAGCAGGTTCTTCTTATCAATTGAATCCAGGCCTGAGACTGAATCTTAATATATTCCCACAGAATCATGGTTGATAAATGAAAAATTTAAGTTTATCTACTTACCCCCAGGGCATCCAAGATGTAGGCGACTTTGTTTCTTCAGTAGAACACAAACGAAGATTTTGAGCTCAAACTGTTGTAGTCTGTCAGTTTTATAATGGAGGTGAATGGGAATCACAGCTAAAATATACAATAAAACTAAACATAGAGGATGCGCTAAGGAGAGTTTGAACAGATGCAGTTTTTTATTTTATGTTTTAGCTGTGATTCCCATTCACTTACATCATAAGACTGATAGACTGCAAC
Source organism: Carassius auratus (assembly GCF_003368295.1). NCBI lineage: Eukaryota > Metazoa > Chordata > Actinopteri > Cypriniformes > Cyprinidae > Carassius > Carassius auratus. Next base: position 8,142,917 of record NC_039277.1, on the reverse strand, counting down.
GTTTAAAGCTAAAAACCTTCGTTTGCTTTCTACTGAAGAAACAAAGTCTCCTACATCTTGGATGCCCTGGGGGTAAGCCTATAAACAGCACATTTTCATTTTTGGGTGACATATGCCTTTAGGAGGTCAGTTTCAAAATTATTCGAATAAACATATTAAAGACATTTTCTTAACGTTTATATGACATCTGATAGGAAACGTCCTATGTATTGCAGATGAGCAAACACTAAAAAAAACGTCTAGCAGATGTAAATGCAGACGTCAAATACACTTTAAGTTTTCTATCATGGATAATTCCTACCTCGTTTAACTTTCAAAATCAATATATGACTAATTGCTTCGACGCTTCAGACGCGTTTCTTCATCTTTCTTTCACGGTCATAAACTGGATCAACTTCAAGTAGCTTGTAAGTCAACTGTGACTTTCTTTTCAGCCACAAGAGGGCGCTGTTCTCAAGTCACTAACTGTGTACACTTTGCATACTTTGCATAAAGTCTCCAAAAACGATCCAAGTGAAGTAGACACGAAAAGAAATATATCAGCAAAACCAAAAATTGTCTAAAAGGTTATAATATTGAAAAGCCATTAGCCGATGATATTTCTGTGGAACTACTGCGTGGCAGGAACTGCTCTTTTTTTCCAGGGCTTCTTGTGACTGTGGAAGGGCCGGTGTCCTGACATTTTATCCTACCCTGTCAGATTTTCCTACGCGGGTTTACTGCGCACGCGCACATCAATATCGCGTCCTTTGTCTCATGCTAAACAACGATATTTAATGTATCTGCATTACTGTTAGGGTAGGTTTAGGGCTGGGGTAGTTGTAGACTTTAATAAAAACGCAATCTAATTGGTAGAAAATAATATTTATTGTTGGTTTCCTGTAACTGTATCCATTTTAGCTACAACTTCGAATATAACACATAATTACTGTATTTGCAGTACTGTAAGGGTATGATTAGGGTTGTGGTAGGTGTAGACGTTAATAAACCATAACTTTACAGTAGAATTTTCGTTGTGGAATTGTACTACCCACTGTTTTGGTGGGAGGTAGGAAAATCTGACAGCGTAGGACAAATCGACAGAACACCGGCATGTAAAGGAAGTAGACATTTCGTCGGTACAGAAGACTCACTGTTAGTTAGTCCGACTGTTGTCATGACTTCATAACAGTGCCCTCCTGTTGATAGTTGTCAGCCACATTATAAACAGTGAATAACTGGGACTGTATTTTACATTAGAGTTCTACGTAACAATAGTCCATAGCCTAATGTGCAACAGGGAAGTCCGTGTGACGGGATCCTTCCTTCTATTGAATGAACAGTACGATGTTTAATGTTGTTTTTCTTCGAATACAAATCATTGGGAGGGTTCTCACAGATGTTACACTACTGTCCCAGCACTCGAGCCCTATGGGTGCTATACTGACCCTAGTAGGCCTTCCTAGAGTCTAGGCAATGTTCCCAGCTGTTCCCACTGACGATTGCTCCACACAACTTTAATAAAAATAGCTTCATGTGATCTGTTTCCTCATAAATGTTGAGCATCAGAATAAAAACACATTTACCAGTGAAATACATATTTATAGTAGACCTTTCCCTTTCCCACATACTGTAGAAAGGACAAGAATAACTGATGGGAACTTCATATAAACACTACAGAATTTAATTGTTTCTCAAATGCTTTTTAAAAGGATAGGTGTGTGTATATATATATATGTGTGTATATATATATATATATATATATATATATATATATATATATATATATATATATATATATATATATATATATATATATATATATATATATACACACACACACACACACACACACACAAACACACACACACACACACAACTGCATTTAAAGACCTATTTCACCAGCTCTTCAATATGAAATAAAACAGTCAAATTAAAAGCGGCAGCTGTGGTTTTTAAATTTTGTATAATTTAACTTAATGAAAATATAACAATATATTTTTTCTATGTCTTTTTAAATCATAATGATTTCATACTTTACAGTTATGAAATATTTTTACAATATTTTGCAGTACAGTTAATTAAAGTGTCATTCTTTATAGTTAAATTATAATCGTTTCTTCAAATATAGTATCATTTTTAAGTTACAGTCAACCAAATAATAGGTTTTTATTGTAACATTTAACATTGTTTATTGTGCTAAATGTATAAAAATTTTTCGATTGTACAAATGGAATGAATAAAGAATATTCTTCTCATGGCACATGTACAATGCATCATGCGGAAAGAACAATCAGTGCTTATTTCTGAACATTATCTCAGAAAATGAGAGAGTTGCATGTTGTTCCTCATTCCCAAACCAGCATCCCTGATGAGCTCCATAGCAGTCTGCCAATGAAACGGCTCGTTTACTACGTAATGTCCTTCAGGACAAAGACAAGTGATGAAATATTTAAAGTTATTGCTGAAATTTTAAATAGCACTGGTCATTTTCATGACATGTGAAGATGAACATCTTGCAGGTACTTCCCAGGTGACATAAAACATTTATAAATGCTAAACTTGTAGACATGAAATAATCTGAACTAAGCAATTTAGTGATCTCACCCTGTGTGTCCCCCTCATCATCAATAAAACAGATACATATACACAAACTCATACTCGTACTTTACAATTCTTGTAAAGGAAGAAAACTTTAAAACTTAGGGTTGCAGTCAATATTCTATAACTTGATTTAATCACGTCAATGATGATGATTATGATAACACTCCTTTATATAGACTTACAATTAAAATGTTTGAGTGAATTGGACAAAAATCTTTTTTTACAAGTTTTAAAAGAAAATGTCAGAAACTCTTTTTAATCCTTAGGGCTATAGCCTACTAGTTTAATATTTTTCTATATATTTTTCTTATATATATCAATCATCTCTTGCAAATAAATGACTGCATGATGTAACTGATGCCACTTTATAAATCTTCCCGGTGCGGAAGTGATTTGTCATCTATCGTGGAGCGTTAGGGTAGGCTATTGTTATGAGGCAACTTCTTAAAAATTCTGATAGACGAAGCTGGACTCAAAAGAGGTCGCTTATTGTGCGCCACTCACTTCTTAATGAATTGTTCGGTAAGTTCATCTTTGCGTCAGAGCAGTCCCCACAGCGCTTCCTGCTGAGCGCAGCGGCGAATGGGCGTTTACTAGCCGTCCGTATGACATCAGCTCAGGTCAGTCCTCTATAAAACCGGCTATTCTCAATGCTGGAGTCACTGAGAGCACAGCCGCTGCTATCAAACACAGGACGTCTCGCAAACGGTCTATTTCAACCGCTATGTCTTCATACGCGTCTTCAGACTCTCGTCGCGTCAGTCCCGCCGTGAACGGCGTCAAATTCGACACGGCTCACCGCAAGAAAGCCTCGCCGAACATCTTCGAGAACGTCAACCAGGACGTCCTGGTGAAACTCTTCGAGAAAGCCGGAGACCTGAAGGCGGCGGAGAGAGCCAGGAGCATCCTCGCGCTGCACCAGGACCCCGAGGGCGTCTCCAGAGCACTCATGGCTCTTCAGCAGGACAAGAAGGACACGTGTCTGCTCATCACCGGACTGACGCGCCAGGCGCTCAAGTTTCGTTGAGGGAAGGTTTCGTTGGGAAGCTGTGCAGAGGTGTGCACAGAGAAAGAAATGATCACTTATGCTGGAGGCTGGTGTTCCTCAAGGCTCTGTGCTGAACTTGTGATGGTTTCCTTCCAGAGTCATGTTGGTGTGCTGTGAGAACACAGAGAGAGGAGACTGAACTGATCCAGTTGAAAAGTTGAGCTTGAAGACACCGGAGCATTGCTGCTTCTTAACACCTTGGAGAACACTTGAAATATGGACTGATGCCAAAGGGTGAAATTTGCTTATGAAGAGGGTCGGGTTCTATTGTCTGAATTGCCATGTTAAGGTCTGAAAAAAAAAACAATAAAACCAATTAAATAATTTATCTCATGATTCTTCCTTTTTCTTAAAATGTGTTTCCCTTGCCAGTCAGTCAATGAGTCAACACTGTCAATTAACAAAATGTGTGAAATATTAAGATTAATAAACCTTGAATGAATGTCTGCAGGGTTGTTTCAAAACAGAGAGTTGACAAAACAGCTATAATTTGTATAGGCACATGCTTTAAATGCTTGTGCATGTGCTTTTATGGTGTTGTTAATGTACCAACTTAAAATGATGAAATATAATTCAGTGATAGAAAATATAATCATAAAGGAAATATAAAAAATATGAATTAGGCTATTTAAGGGGATGCTTTCAGGGCTTAAGCTACTGATGGTAGCCTTTGTCCCTTTGGTCCCAGCTCTCTGCGGGTCATTCACTAGCTCCCCCTGTGTGCTTCTGAGATTTTTCTTCACCGTTCTTGTGGTCATTTTGACCCCACGGGGTGAGATCTTGTGTGAAGCCTCAGATCCAGGGAGATTATCAGTGGTCTTTTATGACTTCCAAAATAATTGCTCCCACAGTTGATTTTTTTCACACCAAGCTGCTTAACTATTGCAGATTCAGTCTTCCCAGCCTGGTGCAGGTCTACAATTTTGTTTCTGGTGTCCTTTGACAGCTCTTTGGTCTTGGCCGTAGTGGAGTTTGGAGTGTGACTGTTTGAGGTTGTGGACAGGTGTCTTCTATACTGATTACAAGTGGAGGACAGAGGAGCACTTGTTAGGACAGAGGAGAACTTGTTACAGGTCTGTGAGAGCCAGAAATCTTGCTTGTTTGTAGGTGACCAAATACTTATTTTCCACCATAATTTGCAAATAAATTCATAGAAAATCCTACAATGTGATTTTCTGGATTTTATTTGTCATTTTGTCTCGCATAGTTGAAGTGTACCTATGATGAAAATTACAGGCCTCTCTCATCTTTTAAAATGGGAGAACTTGTACAATTGTTGGCTGACTAAATATTTTTTTTGCCCCACTGTGTGTCAGAGTCTGTAAAATCATAGTCAATTTGTGTCGTGTGCTGCTGCTATCATACAATTTTCTGATAAACCTTCATAATCGCACTATAATATGCCTGCCTTTAGTCGATTAACATGCATTATGCATATTTTTATATTTAAAAAAAAACGCCCGAAGTGGCTTGAAGAACACAGATAAACCATATAATGCCGCAATCGTATGTATTATATTGGTGTTTCATCAAGTAAAAGTCTCTATCTGTATTTAATTCAGTCACAGCCATAGCTGGATGTGTAGCATAAGGGATTTATAAAAACTTATATGCCCATATAAGGGATTTCCTGGAGCATCATGGGTTCTATTACTTCAGGGAGTTTCACTTGTGGAGTTAATGCACGAGGACGCCCACCAGATACCAGTTTAAATAAAACAGCCACAATAAGTGTGTATACTCCTTATTTAGGTAAAAATAGGAAAAATAATACTTTTCTCGAAAAGAAAGATACTCTCTAGCACCGACCAGTGTTGCCAACTGCTTTCAATTGAAAGTTGATGAAATCATAAATGTGAGTTCACTGATCCATATACAGTACATATAAATATAGATCAGTTGGAGAGTGATTGGGAGGGATGAGAAGTGACAAAATCACTAATTTGGCAACATTGTCACATTGACTACAACATAATTTATGTGAACACAGTGTGTGTGTGTGTGTGTGTTTGTGGGTGTGTGTTCACTGCTCTGTGTGTGTGCACTTTGGATGGGTAAATGCAGAGCACGAATTCTGAGTATGGGTCACCATTCTCTGCTGAATGTCGAATCACTTTCACTTTCACTTTATAGCATACTATATAGCAGTTCATTGACTTTCCAACTAACCGCTAAACCATGCTCCAAAAAAAAACTTTTATGAGGATTGAGGATTTTCCTGGAGCTGTTGGAGCCACTGTTGGAACTCATGTTCACATCGCGGCTCCAACTGTAAACGAGGAGACATACCAAAAGAAAATGAAGCATCAGTAATAATTAGTCATCATTTAGCACATTGCTTCTTAATATAAGTCTCCCACTCTTAGAAAAGTCCTACTTTTTACTAAGAATTTTTCGACACTTAAATAAAGCTTAAGACTATTCTTAAGAGTATTTCTGAGAAGTTTTATACATATGGGCCCAGATCGTGATCTTGATTCAAACTGAACTGTACAACAGTGATGACAGCAGAGACAGCAGTATGTAACAAGTTCAATCACATATAACATTATTTCTGTCTTAAAAACATTACAATAATTAGAGTACTGGGATAAAAGATAATAGTTTGTATATAAACACTGATTTCATAAGCATTTCAGCAAAATGTAAAATAGGCTATGTGTAGTTGCATTTTTATATATTATGTATAATTATTTGTGACTTGCCACTGAAATTTCGCTAATGTGACTTTTTTACTATACGTGTGATTTTAGGCTAATGTGATGTCATCATTTTAATAAAATAAAGAAATTTAAATGAAATAATCTCTCTGACTTCAAGCGTCATTTCACACCAAAAACCACTAAACTAAACCATAACGTCTCTGTTCAGCTCTGTCCCTTTAAGAAGCTGGAGTCTGATTGGATGTCAATGTTTTTATCGTTCATCGTTCATGAAATGATATCTTTAGCTGTGGTGGGGACTATGGTAAATATGATGTGATGCTAGAAATCTTTTCAGCCAATCATTCACCATAAATCAGTCCCAGCAGATGTCACAGAACTAACCGTGTCTGTTCTCTGAGATAAGACTGTTTCCTGATGTTGACAGTCAGCTGTTACCCATCAACAACAGTCAGTTTCTTCTCGTTTAATCCAGTTCTCACATGCTTTTAAAGTTAGATATCAGTATGGATCATATGACAATGTTTTCACAAACATGAAAAGTTTTAATCCAGTTTCAAGAAGACTGCAGTGATCGTGTGGCCTGTCTCACATGCTTTATATTAGGAAAACAAAAGCAAAACAGTTTAACCAAAATACGTTTAAGTACCAAAACCATTGTTTACCACTGGACTGAATCTATAATCAAGTTAAAAACTCAGATTTTCTTTGTCTCTAGGGGTATTATTACTAAAATGGCTGTTTGTTTATTATCAAACCGAGGATCACATTACCTTGAATCTAACTGTCTACCCTCATTTAGTCTGACTCAAAATACTCTCCAATTACGTTTGGTGTTTACAGACCCGACCACATTAAAGTGTTTTGAGGCGAAGAAAGCTGACTTTTCTGCTGTCTCAAAAACATCTCAAAGGTGGCACCAGTGGAATGTGCGTCATACATGTAGTAAATGTATATATTTAATAATAATTACATATTAAATATATAACATGTATTTAATAATAATAGTAACAACATTTATTATTATATTGTTGTTTTGCTGGGTTTTTTTCTTCTTGTTGCGTTAATTCGACAGATTCCAGATTAAAGCAGTTGTGGATTGATGAGAAAGGGGAACTTCAAGTTAAACTAAGGGTAGTCATACTTCATCTTTTATCTCAATCTGTGGGCAGTACTGTGTGTCAGTGTGAGTCACCGTGACCCTTCCAGTGAGTCAAGATGAAACACGTGGACACAAACACCCCCGCAGCTCTCTGGACAATCCCGTTCATTTAAAGTAACTATATGTCATGGTTTATTGCATTTTCATTAGACTGGCATAATCATATTAAGTAATGAACTTACAACTGAAAGGAGTGTGTATGAAGATGAAGAATCTCTGGCTGTCCTGAATGCCTCTCAGGGCTAAATTCTTCCTTGGAAATCAAATGTAATCCCACGGTCAGCTCAACATCTGTTAGATGACCCAAAGATAGACTTTGTAGGAATACTATTCATACTCTTGGTCCTGTCTGAATGACTGAGTTCAGCAGAAAATTCCAATTGTTAGTTGTTGTCTCCTTTTGGGGGATGCTTGTCTTGGTTTGGGTCCTGGGTGAATGTTCCAAGAAGATCGGGGCGCTTCTGAAGCCAGATGAGCCTTTCTTGTGGAGAGCTTTAACTTTTAGCTGGAGTGCTGTCCTCTTGAGGTTATTCTGTGCCATTTTTAGATTCTTCTGTATACAAACATGTTTTTCATCTATTAAAATAGACAAATGATATAAAATACATTTTCAATATTTTTGATAATGTAATGCGATGCGCTCTTTGAAGTGGGGCAACATATTTCAAAAAGGGTAAAAATCACAATAAATATTCTAGAGACAATATAAAATTAGTCCTGTTTTAAAGTCAGAAAACCTCTTGGTTCTATGTTGTCGGTAAAAATAGCTTTCCATTTGCTTTCCAGTGTTTTCTTATAGTCTAAATGTAAGCTGAGGTTGAACCATGTTAATACACTATATCTGGTTTGATATATTAGACTCACGTTTAGTACAGTCAAGTAAAATAGATCTGACTGGTTCATTCAGCAGGGTTGGCTCTATATCAAGTTAATTTTGTGCATTCTGTGCAAAAGTATGCGGATGTCTCCACCTTCTGGACAGTAAAGGAATTGCAGATTTCGTATTTTCAATGTGGTTTTCTTGTTTCTTTTCTTTCTTTCTTTTTTCTTTTGTACCAAAACCACTTTTGTTTTTCAATTAGAACTGTCTGTCCGTCCATTGAATTGTAATTCTTTCAAATATCGCTGAAATCAAAAGGATAGTTCTCTAAAAATGAAAATTATTTCATCATTTTTCTAACCATCACCGTCCTTCCAAAACTGTATAACTTTCTTTCTTGTGGAACATAAAAGACGAAATTCTGAAGAATGCTGGTAAACATGAATGTTGTTGTTTTTAACCATTGCCTTCTTTTGTATGGATGAAAAACCATCAAGACATTTCTAATTATATTTTCTTTTATGTTCCACAGAAGAAAGAAAGTGAGACACATTTGGAACGACTTAAAGGGATAGTTCACCCAAAAATGAAAATGATGTCATTAATGACTAACCCTCGTGTCCCCGTAAGACCTCCGTTAATCTTCAGAACACAGTTTAAAGGGGGGTACAGTGGTTATTCGTGTATTCAGAGTTGTTCACAGTGTTAAAGAGATGGATTCTCATGCTAAACATGGCCAAAGTTTAAAAAAATAATTTAGAAGAATTTCTGTGCCGAAAATCGTACTTCCGGGTTGGTACAAGTTTCGGCTGTTTTTTTTTTTTTCGATCGTGGATTGAACTCCTTATTTGAGCGTTTCTCCTGGAAAAGCGCGCCCAGGCACACATTGACCAGAGGAGAGCGAGACCGCGCACATCGATGTGCTTCAAATTCATTGCCAAAGCTGCATAGGATTTGTTTGAGAATGCCTCCAAATAAGTGCATTTTTGGATGTGAAGGAAAGTTTACCATGTTCAGCTTCCCAAAGAACCCAGTTACATGGACAGTGAATGCAGTTTGTTTTTCCAGATCAGTAATGGAGTATATCAAGTGCGTTTGTGTGTTCTGGTCATTTGAGTGACGAATGTTTTATAAACAAGGCCCAAGTCGACCCTGGATTTGCACATCGTTTTAAAACATGGAGCGGTCCCTGTGATAAAAGACCCCATTCATGTAAATACAACTGCATTAGATTTCTGTCTTTTATTGGAAATCAGCACATAAGTGAATATATGTTAATGGAAACGACACAAAACATCAGTATTATAGCTCCGCTCACGGCACGCATCCAGGAGCTCGGCTTTTTCTGGAAAGAATCAGAAAGCTGTATTTTTCTTTTATAAATATGATAAAACAATAGACTTTTTGGATTACTAACTACTATACTCTATAGGTTCTCAAGATTAACATGAGATTAAGTGAAAGTGTGTCTGTAATGTACCCTTTAAGATATTTTAGATTTAGTCCGAGAGCTCTCAGTCCCTCCATTGAAACTGTGTGTACGGTATACTGTCCATGTAAGGTAAGAAAAACATCATCAAAGTAGTCCATGTGACATCAGAGGGTCAGTTAGAATTTTTTGAAGCATCCAAAAATAACAAAAACTACTTTATTCAGCAATGTCTTCTCTTCCGTGTCTGTTGTGAGCATGTTCACAACACAACAGTGTAGTGATATCCGGTTCCCGAACGAATCATTCGACCGGATCTTCTTGAACCAATTCACCAAATCAAACTGAATCGTTTGAAACAGTTCGCGTCTCCAATAGCCTACACATTCATCCACAAATGACTTAAGCTGTTAACTTTTATAAAGTGGCTGACACTCTCTCTGAGTTAAAACAAACTAATATCCCGGAGTAATGCATGCACTCAAACAGTACACTGACTGAACTGCTGTGAAGAGAGAACTGAAGATGATCACCAAGCCGAGCCAGATAACGAACAAAACATTGACTCGTTCTCGAGTCAAGAACCGTTTGCATCAGAGCGAGCCAGTGAATACCACAGCCCTCAAACCCCAACATAGGGAAGAATCTTACCCTCAAAAACTCTAGGAATGACTGAAAACAAACATGTTTACAAGCGTGACCTCGAATCTCTTTAATGAATGACACTAGATGACGATCACGACCAATTTAGTGGCTTGTTTTTACCAGTGAAATTTACAATGGCCATATTGAAGGAGGCAGTCAGTTCATCTCAAGAAATAAAAGTCAGATGGACTTGCAAAGACAGCTAGAACATCATACGACATGGGTGCTTTGGTTTTAGCTGGAAGATATTTTGGAAAATTTGGTGTATTGTGTTTTATATGTTGGTCTTACTGTCGGCGTGAGGAAATCCATACTTCTACCTTCAGAAAATGTGCTCCACAAATTCAATTTCTATGTTGGATACAGGACATCTTAATCAAACCGCAGTGTTTAAACTGGCTTATTTTGTGAACTTAAGCTGCATTTAAATACTACACCACCATAATTCCATGTTTTAAGATTTCAGTAACTGTCTGACTTTCTCAAAGCATGATGAAACCTGCTAAAATTGAGATTTGGAGAAACTTTTTCAGTACATCAGGGAACAGTCATCAGAAACCCCTCGGAGATCCAGCCACTGTCTGTTGGGAATCACTTGCAATCCCTTTCATTTCTAAAGACGGTCTTACATTGTTCCTTTTATCTTTAAAGCCCTATGGGTCCTCTTACAATGCACATCATTCCAGCAGAATGAAAACCGCTGTAAGAAAAAGGCCTTTGGGACACACTGAGATCTGATTTATGGGGATGGCTTTGTGTTCTGTTGTTTGCTTCTCATTCCAGGAAAACAACAGTGGCACTTGCTAAATAAGTGTGAGTATATCATATTTGTGTCAGAACTGTTATATGTCATTTATAAGAGGCAAAACAATATTGTACTTATAAATAATGCTAGCATCTTAGCTTCATTTAAAAAAGTCATAATTATGGGAATAATTCGATTATTTCAGCTTTTTTCAAATGTAAACACAAAGCTTATGTGAACAAATGGAAATCAGTGTTCAGTCGTTTGTGGAAAGCACTAAACTGAACCCAATTTCAGCAAAGTACAGTGTGATAGCAGACTATTAATTCTTTATCTCAGGAATGCTTCCTTATAGTAATCTCTTGGTAATCTCTTAATCTCCTCATAGCTTCTTTCTTCTCCAGTCACTGCAAAAGATAGCAGTCTATTCATAAAGTGGCTGATGTAGAAAAAGCGTTTGCTGAACATTTAGGATGACCCATTACTAGAAAGTCTTGATGAAGTTATGAAATTACTAGTATGATGATTAACTTCAGCTTCAAAATGTTGACAAAGTCTCATTTCAATATCATTCATGAGAAGTTCCCTCAGACTGTACAGTATGTACACAACAAAACAAGGAAATGCTTACATATTTAGTGGACTACAGAGAAATACAACATTTGAATGACATTTTCATTCTAATATAACATTTTCAGATCTTACACACACATACACACACACACGTTTGCTTTTGTGAAAAGTGGGGACATCCCATTGGTGTAATAGTTTTTATACTGTAGAAACTGTATATTCTATGGCCCTTCACCAACCTTACACCTAACCCTAACCCTCACAGGAAACTTTGTGCATTTTTACTTTATCAAAAAAACTCATTCTGTATGATTTATAAGCTTTTTGAAAAATGGGGACATGGGTTATGTCCTCATGTCACCCTCTCCTTGTAATAACTGTGTCATACCCATGTCATTATACAGAGTTGTGTCCTGATATGTCACAATAACAAGAGCACACACATACACACACACACACACACACAAATTAAAATTGAATTAAAATATGAATACAATCATAATATTTTTAATCACACCACATTAAAATAGAAAAGCCATAATTGTTGACATGCCTTAAATATATACTTTAAAGTGTTCAGGATGTAATCTTGTTTTTTTTTTCCTTTTATGTACAAATTTAGCTAAATGCACTCCATAATCCATCATCAGAGTCCAGGTCTCTGTCTGCACTGGTAGTGTCCACATCACTGTCACGGCACAATGACTTCCACGGACCAATCCTCAAATAGTTTCAGGAGTAGAGATGAAATAGGGGAGCTCCATCAAACTTCATTTGTTCTTCAAGCTGAGAGGGAAAGCAAGCAAAACAAAAGTACAATTTCAGTGTAAAATTAAGTGCTTATTTACCATTGATCAATGCATCAATCAAATACAGGGAGTACTCTTTAGTAATATATTTTTACCTTACACTTCACTTATTCAGTTTTTGTGTTTTAGTGCATTAAGGAAGGACCACATGTATGTATGTATGTAAGTTAGTTCAAATTACTTGTGCATTTGTGTCATTTTGTGAAGATATATGTTGTGTATATATCTGATTCATCTATATATGTTTAGCTGAGATAATTAACCCGCTACATTTTTTGTATGTACCAGTTCAATTTTAATTGAAGCAAATCCAAAAACACTTCATCAATGATAATTGTCATTAGTAATTCCATTAACACTGATTGGAAGTGTGTGTGATGAGTGACCCGAACAGAACTCAAGCAGTGACACTCATCGCTCTTTTATTGATCCATCATTGACTTTCCAATTCTGGTGTTTGTCACAAAACTGGCAGCAGATGCTCCATTGAGCCAGATCAAGAAGATCCGGACACCGGCATCCAGACAGACTTCGAACTCTTTGCTCTCTGTCAAATGTGTTTATGAGGTTAATGAAGCGGGGACTGGGAACTGGAACAAGACAAAAAGCATGAAATGTAGATGGCTGATGACCAAGTCCCCTGCTCTGTTTGGCAGTGTTGGTGGAGGTGAGGAGTTCACAGGGAGTGTCTAAGTACCCATGACTAAACAGGCTTACTGAACATATGTCAAACTCTCATTTCATGCCCTGAGTGCTCACTTTCCCAGCTCTACTCAAACATAATATGTAACGTCGATGATGACTTAACGCACAGTGCTACGCTTTATTTGTTAATAAAATACTGTAACAGTTAGACATTAGAGACAATTAGACAATTAGAGGTGATTTGCTTGTGAACAAATCTTATAAGTGAATAGCGTTCTGTGAATTACCATTGTCTGGACCTTCTGAATGATCCTCGGTTTTTAATCTGAATGAGACACAAAATGAAAATGAGTAAATTATTTTTTGAACTGGGATCAGCTGACAGACTGAATTAAGCATTTCAGTTGGGCAATCAAAACAAGGTATAGGAAGAAACATCCGTGTGTGATATCACCAATGGATCCTCTGTAGTGAATGGGTGCCGTCAGAATGAGAGTGCAAAAGGCTGATAAAAACATCACAACAATCATCAATTGTGAAGTCCATCTTGTGAAGAAAAAAAATGTGTGTTTATAAGAAACAAAGACAATCTAAAGTACGAGTTCTCAATCTATAATGTTGTTTCCTCCAGTGAAAAAGTAATTTCGCCTGAATTGGGAGAGAAATATGCACGGATCAAGCAGCATTTACAAGCAAAGCAGTCCAAGACAATTATGTAAGTGGATTTTTATGTGAAAGGACAACATGGGATGGATGTTTTCACTGTGATTATGAATGATTAACAACTTGATGGATTTGCTTCTTATTAACACGCAGCTTTTCATTGCACAAGATGGAATGAAGTTGTGTGGATTAATTATGGATTACTGTGATGTTTTATCAGCTGGTTGGAATCTCATTCTGACGGCACCCATTCACTGCAGAGGATCCCTTATTAAGCAAGTGACATAATGCAAAATTTCTCTCAATCTGTTCCCATTAAGAATCAAACATATCTCGATTTTGGATGGCCTGAGGGTAAATATTCAGCAATTTTTTTATTTTTGGGGTGAACTATTCCTTTAAAACATCATCTCCGGTAATGTCTCAGCCTCAGGGTCCTCTGCGTTGAGGGTCGTCCTTGTGTGTGCTCATTGCAGCCTCTTCTTGTGCATGCTTATGACCAGATCTCATGATGAGAGGGTGGAATAATCCACTGCGTGCAACTCTGTGACAGCCTGGACACGCCTGGCAGTTCCCATCATGCTTCTCGCGTTCCTTCTCCTCCATCCCTGCCTAATTAACATTCCATGCAGCCCAACACATTATGCTGTGACCTTGCCTGCTCCGCTGAAGCCTCCGCATGGAAACTGTGGCGTGTACGGTACCGTGAGGACATGCTCCAGTCAGGCAGAATATTGATTCGGGGCAGATATCGATCGCATATACAACACTCCATTAACTTCACTCACATGAACACAATGCAAGTTAACACCTCGAGCCTGCTGTTATGAGTGCTGCTTTTGAACAGTTTCGTTCAGTGGACCTTTCTGAATTGTTACTCCAGTATGTGGCTACCAGAGAGTGTCTTATTGAGTATTACGAGTGGTTACATTTCTGATTGACTTGCTTGGTGAATGATTCAATGAATCTTATTATGCTTTATTAAAATTAGCGTTTTTGTTTAGAAATGTACTTTCTCCCACATTCTCATTATGTGATTCGCTGCTGGTTTACCTTTGATTCTGGTCTCAGTGGCTGATACTCACTTGTTCTGGTGTTTGGAGCCCTGCAGATGTGCGTGGTATTGTGCCACGGAGTTGAGCGTAACACTGCAGACCTCACATGTGTGACTCCGCTTCAGGCCTAAGAGCAGACATAAATAAAAACACATCTATTAGACTAGAATCTTATGAGTGTAAATATAATGCCCTGAGCATTTGACCGTCTCTTCACAGTACACGAATTACATGGATACATTAGCATATAGTCTGAGCACAGCACATTGCTATTCTTTTTCATGCAAAAAACAAAAACAAAAACAATGGTGACCTAAAATCATTATTATTAATTTTAGTAAAGAAAAATAAAGGGCTACTACATTTCAGACAAAGAATAAAAATAAAAATAAAAATAATAGCTATTCATTTTTTTTTTTTTTACCTATATATATATATATAAAATCATAATATCTTTACATAATATATTGCAGTAATTAGAATCACCACTGAGACTAAAGAGAATTACACCAATATATATATATATATATATATATATATATATATATATATATATATATATATATATATATATATATATATTACAACATAATTATTATTAAATTTACATTTGTGTACATTTTATTTAACTTTCTGGTAACGATTAAAACTAAGGTTCCATTAGTTAATTATGTATTTACCAACACAAACAAACAATTAACAATACATTTATTACAGTATTTATTAATCTTTGTTAATGTTAATGAAAATACAATTGTTCACTGTTAATTCACAGTGCATTAACTATTGTTAACAAGCACAACTTTAGATTTTTAATAATGCATTAGGAAATGCTGAAATTAACATGATTAATAAATTCTGTAGTATTGTTCATGCTTAGTAAAAGTAGTTAACTAATGTTAAGTAATGAATGTTGTTGTAAAATTACCAATGTTTTGTGTAAAATGAAAATATGTAAAAAAAAAAAAAGTTTTAAAATATGTACAAAGCAATGAAAATCACCACTGAAACGAAGAATTACAAAAATGTTAATAAATAGCAATTTTTTATTATATTAATATACATATTAAAAAGTTTGTACAATTTTTTTGTCTAAAATGATCCTTAAAGTGTGTACCTACTAATGAGAATAACCATTGAGACTAATGAGAATTACCTATATATATGTAAATATATATATATACATATATATATATATACTTTGATATTATATTTTGCATAAAGAAAAGCATAAATAAAATTAGACCTATATATATATAGGTCTAATTTTATTCATGCTTTTCTTTATGCAAAATATAATATCAAAGTAATAATAAAATATAAAATATTTTCTTTAGATTTTTGGAGTAAATTATGACTTGGACTAGTTTTTGTGTCATTCCTTCATATATAACACCCTGAAATGCAATCCTTCCTGCTCCAGTAAACAAATTATGCATAAAACCAAAAATATATATGCCTCCTTCACATAGAAACACAAGCTTATGTCCACTTATGCCTCATATATTCAAAGAACATGTCTATTCATGCATCCATCTAACACTTGATGTGATTTACTATGGGAGATGGGTGGTGTTAAATGACCCCTACATATGCCACAAATCAAGCACGGCCTCTGTTTAAACAAGCAGAATCCTTTGTTATCCCAGTATCTGGGCAATCAGGCCAGATGATGAATGGAGGCTCATCTAGAAGCCTCATCAATAACATTTACCACAGATCTATATTCAATCAAAGCTCTAGATTACGTTGGCTTCATCTTTGCAACCACAGCACCGCAGCTTTTCTTTGGAATGGTGCTCATTCAATGATTAGAAGCACATAACAGAAGGGGCCGTGAAACGCGCTGATAAGTCGTATCCTCCCACAGCTCTGTCTTCCTACACCACATCTGTTCTCCACCTCTAACTAGGACACACCAGTAAATGAGAAGCTTGTGTGAAGCTTGGAAAATCAGTGTCTGACTTCCTGTGAGGTGGGAAGTCTGATGAAAATGCTATGGAATGGCATTTGACTGCTGCTGAACATTGATTGGGAGTGCCACTGTTAGTGCCACTAACTTTTATTTAACGATAGACCAGCGTTAACACAGACAGTTGCTAACAAGCAGAAATAGCATGTCAAATACTATTCTATGTTCATAGTCATTGAAGACTAATATTATTATCTCACAGGCACAGCACAAAAATAGAGTGCTTGTACTATTATTGGCGAGTGAAGTACTGGGAAGCCTTAATGAAAACTGCAGCAATGAGTCACAAGCCTGACTTGAGGGACAGGACACTTTTCAGTCGAAATCCCTTTGTCCAAACAGCAGCTGGTCCACACTTTTCTCCATGCGTTGAACCTCAACAACAAGGTGTCTTTGTTGTCTGCAACCTCCACCATCGTCGGTTTGTTTGGTGAGCAAAGATCTTGCGCTCGGGGAGGTCCTTTGTTGCACCATTAATAACCTATTGATAATAGCCTTGAACGAAAGCCCTTTAGCTACTGTAGCTGCTGAATAATGCAAAACTTTAATGAAATGCCTGCTTGCGAAAAGACTCCGAGACCATTAAAATGCCTCTACTGAGGCCTGTAAAACTGAGGATGGTCAATGTTAAAATTATATCTGTGCTTAAATGATGGCATTTATGAGCCATTACCACAAACTGATGAAAACAAACATTATCATAAGTGAATGTACTGTTTTAAAGGGACAGTTCAACACACAAAAAAAAACACTGTCATTATTTGCTCACCCTCATGTCATTTCAAACCAGTAAAAGTTTCATTGCAGAACACAAAAAGTCACCCTTGTAAAAATAGCCTCTTGTGAGATACAAGCTTTTAAGCTCTTTTAAGCTTAGAATGGTCACTGAGACTGAGAATGACAGAAACATGTTTAATTAAAAAAATAAAATAAAAATAAAAATAAACAAATAGGTTTAATTTTCTTTATGCAAACTAAATGTTATGTTAAAATTGTTTTAACATTTTTGGAGAAAATATGACCTGGACTTCTTTTCATTAAAATTGTTCATATTTAACGCCCTGAAATGCCAGCGTTCATACTCCAGTCAACAAGTCATAAGGGTCAATTTTTTTGAGACACTTTGAAATATTTCAAATATAAGGAAAGTGTTGAAGGTAAAATGTCCATTAGCAACACACAAGGTCTATGGAATGTTATGAAGTGTATTAGCTTATCTGCTGATGATAAAAATAGGATAAATAAGCTGATCAAGAGAGCTGGTTCAGTTATTGGTCTTATCCCAGACTCACTTGAGGTCACTGTGGAGAAGAGGATAAGGTTGAAATTAAAAATTGTTAATGTTTTTGAAGGCCATCCACTACAACTGTTTTTAATGGACTTAGAAGCTCTTTCAGCGAGCGTTTAATTATGCCTCGGTGCTCCAGTGAGCGACTGAGAAGGACTTTTGTTCCTGCAGCGGTCAGATATTTTAATGAACACTGTTGATTGTCAAACTGTTGAACTGTCTGTTCTTTGCCTTGCATTTCTGAATTGTATAACTGTATCCTGTTATAATCATGTCTCATTGGTCTCTTAATCGTGTTTTCATGGTCTAAATGTTGAATTATTTATTTACATGTGTTAGCTGTGTGGTGTCCTTGTGGCTGTATGTTTTAAGTTGGTGGCAAACCAGTCTCCCTCTCTGGATTAATAAAGTCTTCTCACTCACTCACTCATTTGGCCGAGATACTACTATTTGAAAATCTGGAATCTGAAGATGCAAAAAATCACCTTTAATGTTGTCCAAATGAAGTCCTTAGCAATGCATACTACTAATGCGAATATATTTTTACATATCCTAATGATTTGTGGCATAAAAGTAAAATCGATAATTTGACACATACTATGTATTGTTGGTTATTGCTACAAATATACCTGTGCTACTTTATGACTGGTTTTGTGCACCAGACTCCAGACTCACATGTATGTTTGTTCTGACTTTCATTGTTCCAACACAAAACATTCCCCAAAGTATTTGAAATACTGTACAATTAAACCTTTAAGCTTAAAAAATGTCGTAAAAGTGGTGCGTACAACCACATTCCAAGTCTTCTGAAGTCATACGAAGCTTTGTGTAATGAACAGAATGAAATGTTGAAAATTATATACTATAAAATTCTGATTGCAATTAACTGCGGCGATCGGGTCCTAGCCAGTGAAATCATTTATAGTGGTTCTGTGAACCAAATCAAATGATTCACTCATAAGATCCAACTCAGAAAAGTCTTGGAAATTACTGCACAAGTCAAATGGATCACTTTGTTTTGTAGCCTACTTTCATGGTATTTTTGCATAATTTGTAAACCTTAAAACCATCGCGTTTGGAACAACGTAAGCATCAGTAAATGATAACAGTTGCTTTTAATCCACGTTTGGGTGAACTGTCCCTTTAAAATTATGTTTTGTCTGTTCCTCTCAGAACACACCGTTCAATTCATCTCCATCCTCCAGACTTTTACCCAGCTGTGCGAGGAGGTTGGCTTGGGCTGCGTTTTTTTTGTGCTTCTTGCCGTCGTAGTGCTGTCTGGCCATGCCGGGGTTGTTGAACCAGGCCTTACACATTTGGCAGTAGCGGTGTGAGAGCTTGCCATGTATAGAAGGATTTCCCGCCGAGTCTTCAGTCACCATATGCTCTGAACTGGCTGTCGCCTCTGTAAAGAGGGCATAACAGACTTAGTATACTAGTGTACTGTACATTAATTACCAAACAGGCTACATTCTGAAGAATAAGAATAAAACAAGAAGAAGAGATTAAAAAAAGAGACATATTTGTAGATTAAATCATGTGCAACATGCCAAGTTAACGGAGAGCCTTAAAATTAAAATGGCATATCCTTTTCTAATTTTATTTATCAATATCCAGTCCACAACAGCAGGTGTTTGACAGCATTAATAACACATATTAGAATTTCCGAGACGTATATGTGGTTCAGTTGACATCTTTTGCTTGCGGTCTGTCTCACCTGTCACAGGCTCATGTCAGTTTGAAGTATTTCATGGGTAAAGGACGCAAATTAGGAACACGGGATGTCCCCTGTGGCTGCAGCTTAATAAGATGCATTCTGAATCTCATGACTCTAATATGATGAATATGTTTCATAAACAGAGGGATGTAATTCGTCTCACATTAGAAGGTATAAGCTTGTGTTTTCCTCGTCTGTTTTGAGAAGTAAATTTTTTATTACAAAGTCAAAAAAAGGTTTTTAGTCATCAAACCACACTCAGTCATTGTAAACAGCAAACAACAGATTACACTGACAGCAGTCACACGTCATTACGTATAAAATAGGAATGGTGAATGGCACAAATTGAGCGTGTCTTGGCTCTTCTGCGCTTTTTCAAGTGAAGGATATATCTGGGTAGATGACATTGGCAGCTCTACAAGTGTATTTATAGAAGGTATCAAAATAACTAGATAACGTGAAGCATTCTTTTTTCCTCAGTGTTCATCCAAATCTCTGAGGTGTTTTCATTCTAACACATGATCAGAGTGTGATATGAAACACTACCTTGACAGATAGAGTGGGCTCAAGAGTATGAAAATACCTCACGAGTGAAAATATTTAGCATTTTTTCCCAATTTAATACACAAATGTTTTCACTGTCAATTATGTTATCAGCATAACAAATCTAGAACTTTTTTCAGCATTTCTCTGCCACTTTCAAAAATGCTTTCTGGATGTACTGTTCAAATGTTTGAAGTTAGCATAATTTTTTATATTATTTTTATTTTAAGGAAGTAATATTTTTATTCAGAAAGGATACTTTAAATAGATCACAAGGAAAAATTATTATATAATTTTTTTTCGGTCATTTTGCACCCTCGGGTGTCATGCACATTAAGTGAGTCTGTGATGTGTTGTTCCAGCTACAGGCTTTGCTCTTATCATAAACACACCGCAAGCGACAGTCTTAAACCTCTAATGTGCCTAATGCCCTCACATCTGAATAAATAAAAAAACACAGGCCAGTTGCATAAACGTAGCCTTTATGTTAAGACTGTGTCTTACATACGAGTGTGACCAACTAGCGGTTATCAAATATTTATTTTTGGATTCAACTAAGACTAATCTACGGTTTATTGTAACCGAATTAAGAAAATAAATTACTTTTTTTATTTAGCAAGACTAGTCTAAACCTTTTATTCAACCGGCCCCATGCAGGACATCCAGCTGCAGTTCTAATAAACTGCAAACTTGTCAAAACCCAGTTTTAAAATGTAAGTGGTGCGTGTCCATGCATAATTTTCAAACATCCTTGGTTGAACAGTTCACATCCCCACAGGCTGCTTAGGACGTCATATACAGGTAAAGCTCATTAAAGTATGATTCAGGAACAGCATGGCCCATAAATATGGTGATCTAGATAGTGTGAACCTGATCTTAGATCAGCACCTCCTACCTTTAGATGTGATGGCAGGTGGCTCTCCCAGCAGGAGCCTGAGTCTCTTGGCGTGGATCTTGCCCTGGTAGTGCGACTGGGCCACCACCGCCGAAGTGAACGACATATTGCACAGCGTGCAGCACTTGTTCTTGTCCACGTCTCCCTCCGCACTGCCCTGGGACGACACAGAGGCAGACACATACTCTGATATCCTTTAACCAGAAGCATTTATCACCTTCAGCTAATGATACAAGAGAACAGGATGATTTATGAAGCAAATGTGTTATTATAACTTTAAGAGGAAGATATGAAATTTGGCTGTCAAACTGGCAGATGTGGGTCGCGCTGTGGAGAAGTAATTCTAAAACTGGTTTCACAAATATTCTACTTCCTGCGCTGATGCAACTGCTCTGAGATTCTCATATCGACTGATATTGGCTCTGAGTTCTGTTGGGAAAGTAACTTCGAAACTTTAGCTAGCCAAGCTAAATGCTAATCATTATTTAAAGTGCAATCAAACTATTCTTTTGAAAAAGTTGTTAAATACAATAGATACCAACACTGAAGCTATTTGAATGGGCAGTATTTATATGTATATACTCATACACCGAAAAAAAAAAAAAAAAAAAAAAAAAATATATATATATATATATATATAGTTCACAATGTATTACAAATATGCTAAATACAGAAAAAAAATGTAAACAAAAAAAATATATATTTTTTTATGTATATGCCAAAATATATTACAAATTTCCCTTTAAAAGGCAAGAAAATACATTGATATTTTCGGTGTATTTTAAAATACATTTTGCAAGGTCAATGCCATGCAATAAACACAGGTTATAAAAGCAGGTGAGTCTATGGAATATGAATCATAAAAACATTACAAAAAGTATTACGAGACAATCTATGAACTCATCAAATTTCTCTTTTCTTCACTGAAAAATAGACAATAAATTACAGCATTTTCGTTTTTTTTTACACTAAATGTTCCATTAAACATGAAATAATGAGACCACAATTGACTTCCAAGCTTTGATTGTTCCCTAAGCATTGCGCTTGAACTGAGGTCTGTCTTCTCTCTGTTTTAGAAATGCCGCAGGCATCGATCTGTGTCTACTCGTTCTGCTTCTTGTTATTCCTCTCCTGACACGCCATAATGTCTTTATTTACTCACCCGAGGGGAAAGACCTCACCAACACGCAGCTAAACCATGAACGTCTGTTTAGACATTGACCTCGGCTGGAAACAATCAACACATCACGGCATCGCTTTCAGTATCAAGGGAATTTTCAATATTGCAGACAACAGACATGGCGACTTGAACTGACACAAGTTTACATTGTGAGATAAACCGTAGAAATACACGAGGAGCAGAGACTCAAATGTTTTAGATGCTTTATATGTGTTTCTGTGGGGTTTAGACTGCCAGTCTGTTATTTTAATTAAAATGGTCAAGTGTTATCTAATGCTGATTTGGTGTAAAACTGAGTTTATATCAGAAGAAATGGTCAACAGCACAGATGTTTTCAAGAGGTCTGCAGTTGGGCTTGAGACACACACACAGGGATGCCATCACAGGACTGAAGTTCAAAAAACTAGGGTAAGACATTCCCTTAAAATGCTTGAATCAGGTAAAAGATTTTGTGAACTCGCACCCATGACTGTGTCTCTTGCACATATAACCCACAAACACATGGCCAGTCCAAATACCATAGAAGAAGTGAAAATGGTGGTCCTCCAGTCATTCCCATCGGAATAGGTGCTAGATTTTTTTGCCGTAATCTGCCATAAAGACAAGTAGCATAACTAGCTATCAAAACGAATGCATGTACGTTAAATAACCGCATGCAGGTGTGTATTTCTTCACTTACATCATCTGTTCGAAGCTTCTTTGCAGGACAGCCACCATCCACCGGGTGCAACATGTAATACAGACGAACTTTGTTTGCATGCTTTCGACTCTGCAAGAAAATGAGAGAGATGGGACAGTATATGAGAGGTGCTTTCAAAATCAGCCAATTTCATTACAGTGCTGACAGAAAAACAACTCGCTATTGATTACCAAACTAAGTGATGTCAGGCCCCAAACAATTCTCATCAGAGCTACAGGAACAAGATTATGGGCCACTGCTTTCATTTCTCAAAGCTTGATATGCCCCTCTCTGGGCTCTGAATGATCGCTCCTGTGGGTGGATAAAGGTCCGTATTGATTGTTGTACAGCCGATGAATGCCCAGCCGTATGAACAGTAAAACGGCACCAGAAGAGTAATTCTCACCAAGGGTCCTCCAATCCATTATCAACCAACCAACCAGAGAGATATCTGCCCCCAAAACACTAAATCTGCATGAAAGTGATGTGGAGTTATATCTCCCTTTAAGCCATCATAAACTAAAATGATGCCTGGAAAACAAAAGGATTTTGGGAGTCTAGAAGGCAGAAAGATGAATCATCAGACATTAAAGGAACAGTTCACAATAATGAAATCTCTGGTCAAACTCACTCCTAAAAACTCCCCAAATCTCTTTCTTTTATCTGGAAACACTAGAGAGATTTTACAGAATGTCCTTGATATTTTCATAAACATAAAAGTATCACGTGGTTTGGTTGACGCATACACTATATATCTTCTGAAGCTGATATGAAAGCATTATGCGAGCCAGAGAATTCAATTTAAATGTTTATTCAATAATCTTCCACTTTATAAAATAAAAAATGACAGGTATACTGTCTAATTTCATGTATGAAGATCAATACTGTGTGAAAACATATATAAAAAAAATTATAAATGATTGTCTTTTATATTGCCACAGTCCTTAATGTCAAAATTAATTCAAATATTATCTTATATTAAGATAATATTAGAAAATATACTCCATATCAACTTGACTTCCACCCACTATTTAAGTAATGTTAAATTAATAACTTATAGATTATAGATGTATGGACTATTTCGTACTGTTTTGGGATGTCAATAAAATGAATAATTGTAACTAATCTCATGATTTCTGACTCATCTTTAGAGTGAAACCATATTAATAGCAAATTCAGTAAATGTGATAAAATATTTTTTTTATTAAACATTGATTTCAAAATTTAAACTGAATAAAATTTAATTAAAATAAAAAAAATATATTAAAAAATTACAAATGTATTTAAATGTAACTTTAACAGCCAAGAAAGAAAAAAAAAGACAGACAGTCTGAACACTGTATGGAAAACAGCAGCATGAACATTCTGCTGAATATTTTCCTTTCTTTTTAGTTTATATATGTTTAGTTTATATATTCAAATATACATGGTATTTAACACTTATAAATAATGACTTTTTAATGAATCTTCTCCATTTGTGCTCCACAGAAAGTAAGTCAGGTTTGGGATGACATGAGGGGGAGTAAATGATGACTATTTAGGCTGCACTTCTCCTTTCACAGCTCAGAGTAACT
The DNA here is from genome assembly GCF_003368295.1 of Carassius auratus. Classification (NCBI taxonomy): domain Eukaryota; kingdom Metazoa; phylum Chordata; class Actinopteri; order Cypriniformes; family Cyprinidae; genus Carassius; species Carassius auratus. The sequence goes on along the minus strand of NC_039277.1, from coordinate 8,118,229 downwards.
GTTCCAATCATTTTGCAAATATTATTATTAAAGCTGAATCTATTTAGTCAAGCAGACCTTGTGTCAGGCCGGTCTAAACCATTGATATTTAACTTACACTTGTGTTCACATTCACTAGAGTGAATTTTCACCTCTGCGAGGAGCTTCAGAATAGAGCAGTGAGGTGATAATTGACCCGGGACTCAGCCCTGAGGTGTTCCCTCACCTGTTCCCTCTCCTCTTGCTCATCTGATCATTTCAACCCATTGACACAATATCAGGCCTCTACTTTAAGGTATCTGACCCTGCATAGGTCAACTGAATCACTTGCATTGTGGCTGCATTTATACATAAAGATGCCACAACATCCCAGTTAGGCGGTTGTGATGAATGTTTGGCATTGATCTTAACTGTCTGTTCTCATGTAATAAACGAAGCGTCTAGGGCTAGCGTTGACTTTGTTCGTTCTAGGGAGCTCGACTCTCCTCAGCGGGGTGGTGGCACACGGATCGGTCTCATTAAATGCATGACCACGCAGCCTCATCGCTCTGTCTCCAGCAAACTTCTACCGTCCTCATTATAGCACCAACCAGCTGACAATAACAAGCTTGCACCTCAGGGCTTTGTTTTCCGAATTCTGCGAGGAAAATGAAAGAAAACCAAAAGCAGATGTGTCACAGTGTTGTAATGAGGAAAATGCCGCACATTTTACGATGCATTTGTTGGCTGTAGAGCACAACTGTAGGGTTCTGTAAAAAGTGCAACTTTTGTTCATTTGCATTATCTTTAGCAATGTAAAGCTTTCAATACAGACCTAACATCCTAGTGCTGCAAGTTTTGTAGAAAGTGTTTAATTGTAAAACTGCACTGCACTATAATCATGAAGAAAGATCCACCAGTCAGAAAAGTCTCTGTTACCAAGAAATCAGATTTTAAAAAAAAATCTCTGCAGACATACAAATGACATATACAAAGTAAAAAAAAACAGACTTTACATTTTGGTGACTTTTTACATTACCTAAATTCTTGTTTCATAAAATTCTAAAAAGTTAATAAATTCACACTGTTTTTAAAAAAAGTGTATCAACATATTTATCTATTAAATTTTTTTTAAATAATGTCTTGTGATTTATTCATACTTTTCCTTACAAAAAAACTATTATAATTTTACCAGTTTTTTACTGAAAAAATATGCATATCAACTTATATATCAACAAATAATTGAAACATTTTACTTTTTTACTTTTTATATTTAAAATAGTACTATAATGTAATACAACAATGTAATATAATACGGTATAAGGTACGGTAACAGTTAGCTAATTAACATTGCCTTTTAACATTTACCCCTTTACAGTGTGTTGCAGTATATATATATGAATACTCTGCAATAAACATCAAATATATGGCATTGATTAATGACTTTCAAATATTTTCTGGTTGAATGACATCAATTGCAATACATGCATTGAGTAGTTCATTTTCTCAACATACAGTATATCCCATTTTGCCTTTCTTTTAAATACTTCATTGATTCAGATATTTAAATGACTTCAAACCTAAACTTTTTAGTGAAATGTCTATAGAGAAAATAAATGGAAAAATTAGTCCACAACTGGTTAAAAATTAATGTAATGAATAATCCCAAACTGTTTGGAGAAATATATATCAACCCGATTGTGACCTACCAATCTCTAAACATGATCTTTCACTAGGAAGCAGTGTTAAGAAAGCCGCTGATCCTTGTACCGACAGCCATCCTGCATGACCATGCCAAGCAACAAAAAGGTCAGATAAAATCTGAACTTTTCATGTTGAGAGCCTCATTATTTAAACATGAGAGATATAATATTGCACACGAGACCAGACTCTAGATTGGGTTAACAAGCGAACAGCTGGTTCTCAGCCAGTGCAAGTGTGGACCACATGGCTCTGTTCCCTCAGGAGACGGAGAACGACAGGCAATAATTAAGACATCTCCATTCATGACTGAGGTAATGACATCTGAGCAAGAAGCTGTCATATGAATCAACCACTGTCTCGCTCGATGCATTCAATTGAACCGCAAAGAGAAAAATGAAGAAGACCAAAACCACTGGGCTATTCAACCACACATTTTTAACTTGGGCCGACATTTCACAACTGCAGATATCCAGTAATTATCTGACTTGGATCCTGCCTTAGAAAACAGCTCTGAATTTGCCAGGAATAGTGTGGCTCCTATAGCGAGCTGCTGCGAAAAATCAGGAGAGTTTTAAAAAGAAAGAAAGCTGACAGTGCGCTGCGAGTGGTCCATATGCACCCCACTAATGGTGAATCCCACTGGGGAACATGCATCAGTGAACCATTAACTGATGCAAATAAACAAAAGCAATTACTTTTTTAAATGTACTAAAATGCTAACACGTAGAGGGTAATTTGTGTTCCCCCTCATGCTCTGTTAGTGTATTAATTGAAATTAGTCATGTGACTTGCATCTGTGATGGTTCAAATCGGGTTCCAAAGCAAGTTTTGTTTTAAAACAAATATAAATATGCTTTAGACATAACCAAGCAAATATGAGCCACAATACTTAGTTTAAAGGGAAGTACATATTATTATTATAGTCAGTCATATTTTTTTTTATTATATTTGTTGATATACAGTAACAGTACAAATATCTAAATGTGGATACACATTTATGAATTAATGAGAAATGTTTGAGATCATACTGAAATCTCAGCCTGTTGAGTGAAATATTGAGATTGCTTATGAAACTCCACATGTATGTGAGATCACCAGAGATTTCTCAAGAGAAAAATCAACAGAAGACATGCACCAAACTCTCCAGTTAATTTCAGTGTTGTCTGGAAGAAATAATTGAGGTATTATCCTTGTTTAATTTTCTGATCTCACCGATGATTTTGACTTTCCTATGGGCAGGATTGTGGGATATCTATGTTGGTTGGTAACCTACTTACATATCTAGATTATCAGAAATAAATGTATTTACATACCGTGATTGACGGAGGGTGAAATTCATCTCTCTCTTTTTAATTGCATATGAATAATATCAGCAAAAATCTAATTAACCTACTTATCTGCTCTCATTTTAGAAAGTGCGCAGCAGACCGGATCAATTATTGACAGCGGATCAAATTAACGGGTATTAGTAAATGTGTATGCTTTATGTGAACGTGTGTGTGTGTGTTACTCACCTCATAGTGGGCGACTCTCTGTGACTCAGAGATAAGCTGAGCACTGCACACTTTGCAGTAGCTGTCAGTGAATAACCCCGGATCCACTTCTGTAGATTTCATCTGAAGAGGTATATTATGACAATCACTCATTTTTAAGCACATAACATGACACATGGTCACACATTCATTAGCAATGCCTCAAACTAAAAAAGGTATGAGGTCTAGCAAGAACCACTCAAATATCCTAAACTTATTATTATTACAAACTTTTCAATAGTCTTACAGTGAGAAAATAATCCAAACACAGCTTGATTGTCTAATCAAGCCATTTTCAGCGCATTTGTAAAGTCATAACCTCGCCAACATCAATCATGTAAGATTTCATTGCCGTGACATTCTGAGTTTATCATACAGTGACATTCTTTGCGCAAACTGATGAAATCTGTGACATTTGGATTTGGCGAAAGGAGAGGGATGTTGGAGAGGAGGGGGTATAATGAGAGAATAATCTGGCACCACTCCGTGTCAAAAGAGGCACCAACTTGCTGCCATGCCTGGAGGAGAAAGCAGTGCATAGTTTTTAATTCTGATCTGGGACCATCTGACATTAACCTGGTTCTGACCTTTAATAATCTAACACTGCAAAATGATTGTGGGTCATAATGAGAGATTTCTAATGACAGAAGGAGGTGAGGTCATCCATTTGGGCCATACACTCATTTGAAAAGCTCCTGGCACCCTACAGAGAACTTAAAGGAATAATTCACCCCAAAATTTTTATATTCTAGAATTGTATTCACTCTCAGACCATCTAAGATGTAGAAGGGTTTGATTCTTCATCAACACAGGACTGGAGAAATTTAACATTACATCACTGTCTCACCAATGGATGCATTGCAGTGAATGGGTGCCGTCAGAATGAGACATCACAATAATCCACATGACTTCAAACATCTTGTGAAGTGAAAAAGCTGCATGTTTGTAAGAAACAAATCCATTTTAGGGCATTTTAACTTGATACATGATATGTGCAAATGAAATGTATATGATATGCGCAAATTTTTCTTATGAAAAGAGGACTCATCTAGCCCGAAACAATGGTTTGAAGTGGTTTTCTTACTGATGGATTTTTTTTTGTTACACAGCTAATAAAAATACAGCTTTTCACTTCACAAGACGTTAACTGATGGACTGGAGTGGTGTGGATTGCTGGAGATGTTTTTATCAGCTGTTTGGACTTTCATTCTGATGGCACCCATTCACAGCAGAGGATCTCATCTACATCTAGGATGGCCCGAGCCAATTTTCATTTTGGAAATTAAAATTCAGACGCTGCTCTAGATTCTACTTCGGAGGACCTCGGAGGAAACAACTGCTTAGGGCTCATTTGTGATTCAGTGGCATTGCCAACTGAAATTTGATAAAAGAGTTTTATATAAATAAAATTAAGATTGTTTTCAAAGCCTTTCTCTCTAGGGAACCTTCAAACCATCTATAAATCCCATGATTATTCCAAACAAGGCAGAAATTATGTTTCAGAATGTCTGTGACCCTCTGATGCCCCCCAAAAACTAAATAACACCCCGCAGCTTCCAGCAGTCCATAACTTTACCCTCCATCATCCAAAATCATTACTTCCGAAGAAAACACTCACAAACGCAAACAAATGCATTCTCACTCATACACAGAACATTTGTGGTAAAGATCTTTATAGTAATCGGCCTCCTCAAAGGGAAATAACTGAATTATGAGTTGAATTGAAGTAACTGCCACTTCAAAGGCCTTTCTAAATGATAATCAATGGGTCAAATGGAGATCAGATTAGCAACTAGCCCTGCCAATTTCTCAGAAATGTAACCTTTAATTTAGACGTGCAGGATTACAGCAGCTTGAGTAACCAATTGGGAATTACATCACGACTGATCAGACACTGTATTTGAGACTTTAATTTGAACTGTGAATGCTCAGTACAGTGATATCCATCAGACAGTCTAGAAAACCAAATATTCAAAATCAACATGACAGATATCTTACTAATTACCCTGAAATAACTCCTAATCCTAAAAGCTCAGAGAGGAAAAATAGAAGCCAAGCATGTTGCTTTTTTTAAGGAAAGAACTGGGCAGAAATGGATTTCTGAAGAGATGGATCTCTGTCAAAGTTAATCATGTCAATAAAAGCTCCAGCTAACAAAGGCCTGAGCAGATGAGCATGACGCTCTTCTTTCATGTGTGGAAAAGTGATTGCTTGCCTCGCGTAAGCCCCAGCACCACATACTGATTTCCCCTAAGTAAAAATAAAAATGCAATTTCTATAATTTTAATGAACACTATAATGAAGAATAAGAGCAGGTGCTTTCTTTTTATTCCTACAAAACCCACTGTTCTGAGATGAAGAGAAGACACGCAGCTGATGTGTCTACAAAGTTACCAGCACCAAACACAATAACACAAGACAATTACTGAACATATGCACATGCACAAGAATATTCTAATATTAATAAAAATATATGGTCATATTCTGCATATGTATGTACCATAAACACCTGATTTTCATGACCAGATTAAACCAATATTCCAGAAATGTCAACATATGCTTCTACCGTTTAAAATTTTTGCTCATGTGAATGTCTTAGAAATATCAACCTAAATGTATGCACTCACTCATCAATATAATACTATATATCCAAAACCGTTATGTATCCATATTTTCTATTTACACCTAAGGTTCTTCAAATAAAGATCATCAATATCCTGACCCAAAAATGTAAATTCTGTCATCATTTGCTCAGCCTAAAGTTGTTCCAAATCTGATTTATTTTTCTTCTGCTGAACACAAAAGAAGATATTTTGAAGCTCCACTGACTAACTATTGTTGTAATAGCATTGAATAGTACTTTGAATAGTATTTTATTTTTTTCTCATTCTGTGTAAGTCAGGAACCGAACCAGCAACTATTTGGTTACCCACATCAATCAAAATACCATTTTTTATGTACAGCAGAAATACTCACGCAGTTTAGGAATACCTTTGGGGTGTTTAAATAAGTCACAAATAGCTTTTATAAGGGTATACAGATGAGATTTACAGAAGCACTAAAAACAACAATAATAATAGTAGCTAGTAGTAGAAGTACAATAAAAATAAAAATAAACACTAAGTTGCTCTTTTAAGGATATGTTCTATGTTTAGGTTCATGCATTATGATGAATAAACATTCGCGTAAAAGTGAAAACAAAAGCTTACTTGTAATATCAAACTGTATCCCTGGTGCAGGTGTTCAGGAAAGACAGGCAGATGATTGTTGATCATAAAGTCCAGAGAGAGGGAGGGGGGGTAGGGGGAGAGAGAGAGAGAGACAGAGAGAGAGAGATTCTCGGTGTGTGTGTGTGTGTGTCTGCATCAGTGTCCTCAGTGAGCTCCATGCTCAGCGGCTGCTCTGTTCTCCGCCCAGGGCTTCGCTCATTGGCTGCCACCTTCACACATCGACAACGTGCAAATCAAGAAATAATTAATTTAAAGGAAATTAATTCTCATTTAAATAATCTGTGAGCTGTTGAAGAATTTGAAAACGCACGAGTGGTTATAAAAACACCCGTTTGATTGTGTACGGCAACCTCATCAACGCTGTGAGTTTAGGGATTTTTACTCGATAATTTCAAAAAGTAGTCACAAATAATTGAACATAAAATAATGTTGAGACTGAAGCCATGAACGCTTATTATAGCCTATGGAAGTGCTTGTGTAGTGACCTGAAGGACAAAATAATTAATTAAATAACTAAATAAACGATTCACATCCTGGGTAGTCAGCAAACAAACGTCATGCATCCGGGCCAACAGGTGTCAGTATAAAATCCAAAACGGCTATTGATAATATACAGATATTTTGAGAAAATCTGATGATTTATTAGATAGTTCACCAGGTAGGCACACACATGTCTTCATTTGTGTTGAAAGACAATGCTCTTGACAAATGGGAGTGTTAAATACTATTCAGTACATCTTCAAGTCCCCATGGAATATTAAACTCACTTTATTAAAGCTATAGGTTCATCTCTTCAATAGAGATAAAGTGCATAAGCCTGATCAAAGCACTTTTTCCAAAAAAAAAAAAATGGTATCCTTTCATAAAAATTCATATTTTTATTAAGTCTCAACAGGTAGGCTACTTCAGGACTGACCGTCAGGTAAGGAAGGTGCTGGCCTCTTTTGGGCATCTCATGTAATTGCATGGATGGATGATGCATAATGCTGTGGAGTGTTTCATAAATCAGTTGTTTGCTTTACATATACCTCTCATTGGGTATATAAACATGTCACTGACATATTTCATATGATGCATTTGGGATGTTGATATGTTTATAACGCTTTCTACAGGCATCACAGTGACTGACTGTCTCAGTATAAAGGTCAGGTCCTGATTATAGACATAAGAGACTGACTATCCCCTGAGAAAATATATCTGCTTATAGAATGACAGGGAAAAAAAACAGAGCAGTCATAAATTTGGACAAACAGTTTTTGTTTTACATATTTTTTCTCATGGTGAAAGACCAGACTTGAGATATGAAGCCGGATTTTTTCTCTCAATCATCAGGGAGTTTCCAGTGCCAAAACTGTATGGGTAGACTGAGAGAGAAAAAAAAAATCCTGGAAGAAAGTTTTTTCTCAAACAGAGTCTCCACAACAAATGTAATAATACAAAAAAAAAAAAAACAAAAGCATTCCAATAATAGATGAGGTAGATTATTTGACTGAAAAATATTTACTTCTCTTGTTGGTGACTAAAATGTAATACAACTCTGCAACTTTACCCCATATCCGATTTGTCAATGTCATAAATGAAACATATGAAAAAGATGTGTTTATATCCCCGAGGTATGAGAGGCCATCAGCTGATTTATGAAATCCTGCCCTCCTGCCAAAATCTGCTCTCACCTCACAGTAGGGGTCGGGTCTGTATCTCAAGACTTTGCTAGAGCAAAGCAAGTCCAGTGTGTGTCTACAGATCCCATCCCTGACAAATCCATGATCCACGACACACAAGCCAGTCATCATCTGTCCTGGTTATGTTTAAACTGAACTGCATGCTGTCCGGATTTAAATTCATCTGATTCTTTATTTATATTTTACTCGGTCCTTCCAAATGTAAAGGAGATGTTTTACAAAATGTCCAAGCTGCTCTTTTCCATATAATGAAAGTGAATGGTGTCCATGGCTGTGACGTTCTAAAAAAAAACATAAATTTAATTTACTAAAATAATATTAACATCTGTGTTTTTTTCTGCCTTTATAATATGCTAACAACCACCTTAAAAACACAGGAGGTAAAGAAAAGGACACAATAAATATACAGGTATTGCTTGCAAACAGACATAGTGATTCTCCATTCAAAACATTTATGCAAGAAAAAAAAAGATTAAAAAAAGGTTAAAGAATACAATGCACAGCTGTATGCAAAATCATTATGGAAACAGTCTTACAAGTCTTTATTCATCCCAATAGGGAACAAACTTTTAAAATAAAAAATCTAAAATGCCTCTGTTCTTTTCCTAATTAGATCCATATTACCTCCTCTTTCTTGAATTTTTATGTTCAATACCAAAAACAAAATAGAAAGGAAGACAAGTGTTTTGCTACTGGTTTAACTGTAAATGTAGAGATGTTTCTCCAACATAAGGACATTGCACTAATATATATATATATATATATATATATATATATATATATATATATATATATATATATATGACATTTTTAGTATTGCATGTAATAACTTTTAATATGTCTGTCTTTTAAAAAAAAATAGGGTGTTCAAAACACTTTATATTTTTGGTGCATTGACAATTAATACAGTTACCACATTTAACATTTCCAAGAGGTATTGTTCCTTTAAGAGTCCTGCTTGTAGATTTTTCCTCCCTTATGTTTCTGGATCTATTGTAAGCAATAAGTGGAGGGTCTTTAAACGTATCTTTTAGGGATGGATCATCTCGTAGAATGTGCCAGTAATTTTCCACCCCCCATACTTACATTGAAAGTTTTTGGTGCATATGTATCCACCCCCTGATGATGTTTCCCAGAAGCAGTATGTATGTCACACAGGTTCAGAATCTGAACAACTTGAGGGCTGAGTAATAACAGAATAAAAAAATTTGGGTGAACTATCCCTTAAAGGTACCAGATTTCAATCATGTTCTTGCAAATTTCGAAATACATCATTCTTGTGTCATCCACTTCGATTACAAAAGGACAGTTCTTGGACCCAAAGTTTCGAGAAGTACTTTACCAGACAGCATTCCTTCACTCCCCACAAGAGTCAAGAGCTATCACTGTGAGATGTTGAACAAACTGTTTAGGCATAATCTAGATCAGAAGGATTGCGCAAACGGACTTCAGTTGCGATAATTTTGTGCTAATATAAATAGGTTAAATGCACTACTAATAAGACTGGCATACAAAACCCTCATCATCGAATTAGGAACAGTGACGGCACCAAATTCAGAGTCCACGCATCCCATTTGGCAGGATTCACAGTTGGCATGTGTGAGAACATCAGTCCAAACCCCATGTGGAAGTATGTTTACCGCAGAGCCCATCTTACCTCAGATGCTATCCTGTGAGAGCATCATATTATTTATGGCTTTTACTAGGCTTTCTTCCCCTCAAGGCTGAAGACAAAAAACGCAAGTCTTTTTCATTCAGTGAAACTGGGAAATATGCAGCAGAAAAGCCAACAGCTGCTTCTAATGATCATCCCATAGAGTCTGGCAGGCAATGTCATCCCAGAGCACAAAACAGCTATTTGCTTAACCTGGATAAACCATCGCTACACGTTTGCACGAGCTGGGATCGGTCAGCTTCTCCTGGGGGTTACACACACTCAGGGTTTTTTTGCCATTTGCCATGTATGGATTTATTTCGAAACGTGTCCGCTGCAGATGGTTTGATTTCAGCTTGAATCACCCTGAAAGGATGTCAAAACAAAAGGTTGGGGGGTCTTCAAAAGTAACTAAACAGTTTTAAAGGAATGCAATGGGTTCAGTACAAGTTAAGCTCTATGGACAACATCTGTGGCACAAACAATTTCAGCTCGTCCCTCAGTTTGTAAAAACATTCAAAAATGCACTTCGAAATCTATGGGACAGGGTTCAAAAGCTCATATTTTTGGTATTAATTTGTCTTTTAACAATATCCAACAGTGTATACACATACGTCACAGATGAATTTCTTTCTTTTCTTTTTTGTTTTTTTTTCTGAAAGTCATGAAAATTTCCACCACATTTTCAGTTGATGTATAGTATTGAAAATATGACACTGAGTCATTATTAATTATACATTTAAATGAACTTACTGAGATAAAATGTCATAATTATGAAATATTAAAATGTAATATGAAAAGCTGAAATGATCACAGTTGAAATCAAGATAAAAATAGAAATGATACTGAATTTGAAATAAACACTAGAAATTACGAGGAAGTCAAATTATGAGATAAAATATAGATATTTTCTCATCTCATACTTTAAACCTTTTATCTCATAATCATGAAGTATATTGATTTATATTATTTTTTATATCCTAATTATGTCTTTTTTATGTAATAATTACCAAAGCATTATTTATTTATTTTCTAATGTGGTGCAACTAGGCTATCATAATAATCATTTTAGAAATATAATACATTTTTTATGAAGTTTTTTTATACGTTTTTATATTGTGAAATGAACAGTGTTTGCAAGCTTTACATGGCCACCCACCTCGACACAAACATGGCCACGTTATGCTCTTTAAAAGCAGCACCTGTGTGTTCAGACTAGAATGATTTCATGGCAGATTCATTTGCAAAGGCATGTTTTCAACACCAGCACTATCTGAATCTGATGCTATCACTGTTGCACACTTTATGATGCTGGGAATGTAAACAGGTGTAGTGCCAACGGCAATATCAGACACACACAATCACACACTATGGCATCACTCAATGCGAGTCATGTGGAGCTATCTGCTCAACATCTTTCAACTGTTCTGATGTGCTGACGTTAAATCAGACTCTTGTATGACTCTGATAACATATCGGTCCTTTACTGAAATCATGAAAACTGAAATTTGTTCCACCTTAATCAGATGGATGAAAGCAAGCGTTTTGAGACTTTTCAGGAGCAGGTCATTTCAAGGCCTGGCCTGTTGGAGCATGATAGTCTAGAACAGATCTTACTCTTTCACAGCTCATCAGCCACAAATAAGGGCACTTAAACCATATCAAGGTGATTACTGATTGGCGGGCATTACAACACAGATGTTTTCTCAGGAGAATGCCCTCAGTCCAAAACCTTGCAGTTTGCTCTGTTGAGTTGCTGTATTTCACAAAGCTTGTTTGAATAACCGTGGTTGCGTCACAGCCATGAACCATAATTTGCTACTTGCTAGTTGGAGGCATGCTAGTCATCAGGCACATTCTCACTCAGAAGAGCATTTGATTGGACAAAAATCAGTGTGGTTCAGGATGAGTCATTGATATTTTGGTCAGTTTTTCCTTAAGAGAAAAATATTTATTTTAAACATCAAAGTTTTACATTTTTTGAATTATATTAGCTTAGATGACGTCAAAGATTTGTTTTATTATTTCATTATTAATTTTGTTGCATTTTTTCTTACTTTATTTCCTCTTAAAGGGATAGTTCACCCAAAAATGAAAATTTTACTTACCCTCAAGGCATCCAAGATCTGTGACATTGTTTCTTCAGCAGGCAACAAACCAAGATTTTTAGCTTAAACCATTGCAGTCTATCAGTCTTATAATGGAGGTGACTGCGAAAAACAGCTAAAACATAAAAAAAAAACATGCACAAACAAAACCAAATTAAACCCTGCAGCTTGTGACGATACATTGATGTTATTATTGATGTCTTTTAACTCTAATTCACGCAATGTCTGAAATGCCAATGTTAACTCTCCTAAGCACGTCCTGTTGTGCGCATTCAGAAGCAGGCGCATGAGGAGGCTTCTTCTTCCTTTATGGCGGATCGCAGACTTTTAAGTGCATTACCACCACATATCTCTCAATTGGATCATTGACACGCTATCTACAATCTCAATTAGGACTGTCAATGGTCCACATACAAAACATTCATTAATCGGGAGTAACTGGTTAGATCTGAGTTTCTTTCCAGAATGTGAAAGCAGAAATTGCCATTTGTTCATTTATTTATAAAATCATTTGGATCATTTTCTATAAATTATAATTTATCATATAATAATTTGGTTTTGACTCAAAATATATTATAATAAAAAAAATAAAAAAAAACTTCTAACTGCCTTTCATCAAGAAAGCTGGGAGAGAAATATGTCCAAATCATTCCCTCAATCCAAAACAAACATCTCTGATCTGTCTATACAAGATCAACACTTTGTCTGGCTGTTTGCTTATTCAGGGAACATGCAGAGTCTGAAATCTTTCTAATCTGATCTGATTCATAGTGATTATTTTGCAGTGATTTCACAGCATGTGATTGTTAAAGCTGGACTGCTTGGCAGGACCCAACTGCTACTTGTCTTTTTTTTCTTAAAGCATTCACTGATACACAGTATGTAATAAAGAGAGCAGTCAATTATATTAAAAATATTTTTTAATCTTGAATGATTACAGTGAATTGTGCAAGTCCTCAGGCATGCTATAGGACGCCTTCCACTGTATGATTAATTGTGATTTGCATCCTATACAACAATAAACTGTAAAAAAAAAAAAAAAAAAAAAAAAAACTTTGTGTAAGATGTTATGTATTTTACCTAGTACCTGATAACTGTGATGAATATTAATAAACATAAACATTATTAACAGATTGCATGGATGTAGATATTATTCTACCATGAAAACATCAATATATATATATATATATATATATAAAAAGGCAGTGTGTGCAAAAGCAGAACTCACTCAACTGACTTGAAGCATAATGGAATGCAAATAGCTGTGAATAACTGTTTTTTAACTTGGATTGGTTAGAAATGTTCAACAACATTTTAAAATCTGAACTAAATTGCAAGCTGGATTGTGGCCTCTTTGGTTCCTTTATATACTGTACTGTAATGCAAAATGTAATATGTTATAATGGGAAGTTCACAAAGATTAGTAACCAGTTGATCAAAAATCACTTAAACACTCTCTCAAAAGCTGAACATTTGTGGCTTTTAAGTTTTTTAAGGGCCATCTTTAATTCTTTGCTAGATTTGTCCCACTTATGAATGCCTGTCAATATATACTGTTTCCCCACACTCCGGCCCATGATTAAATAGTTGCTCTGTCGGTTTTCCAGTTGTTGGCATGGGCAGTCTGCTCCATTTTTCAGGTAAAGCACAAGCTTCTTAAGGTCCTGCTTATTCAGAGTTCCAAGCTTCACCGGCTTCCTCTTGTTTTTCAGAAAGACTTTCCGATCTAAGTTGTCTATTTTGACTTCCTTAATCTTTGTCTTGATTGCTACAAACAGAAAAATGTAAGTTTGAGAAGTCATTAATGTTCATGAAAGTTTAAGTGAGACAATTTCTTTGCACACCTATGAAGTTTTTATGTTATGTCTGAAACAGTTATGCAGGTTAAAACCTTATATATATATATAAAACAAGCAAATATTTTAAGTATTTCTGCTTAAGGTCATAGTTGTATTTCTTTGCCATTGAGATGCTGAACACTTGGCTGTTTTTCATCTGTTGTCACATTTTAGCCAAGAACTCATTCTATTTTATGTCTTTCAGATGCTATTCTGTACTAATTGTGCAAAGCTGGATGGTGCAATGTGTTGTATCGCAATATCGTCCAGGGTGTGTGAGGATACGATTCTTGGGTACGAATCAAATTCTAAATCCAACCAAGATCAATAAAGAGTCTACACATTTTCTCCTAAACTAACTCAATCAATTATGTTAAAACAAAAAAGGTATTTTTACCAATCCCTGAGGCACTCCTCAAATCACTGGCTATCCAATCACTGCATTATGAAAGAATTTAAGCATTTTAAATTGGTTCTTGCCAATGTGGATTGTGGATAACAATGTTTAGCTTTACTAAAAACACAGAACATCTATCAAACACATTAAGTACTAACTTTTAAACTCTAGGACATGATCCACTGAGGTGCTAAATTTTTTTGTCCCCTGAAGCTTTATTTGCAAAAAACATCTTGCTCTAGTGCAGTGGATGGAAAATGGTAAAAAATGTTATTCATGTGCTGCATTTATACCTTCAAAATAAAACAAGCTTTTAATTTTTATTATAAGCATTTTCGCTAAAAACATTAACATAAGCAAACTTCATAAAATTTCTGGTAAACTGAAATGTACTTCATTTGGTTTTATGTTAAAAAAGTATTTAATATAATAATAAAGTATAGTTTTATTGTGGCTGAATCAGCATGACTAAATTGGCTTACAACAACAAAGAAATATCAACCCGTTTAAGGTAAAAAAAAAAATCTATATTTTGATTTCCACATTTTACAGTGTTACACATAGACAGTCATCCTATAATGACTAGAAAAAGCCTTTGTTGGGTTGGTGCTTGATAGCTTGCCGTAAAAAATAAAAGGTCCCATGAAATTCTTGCCATTGGCAAACTTCCTGTCTTTGACAACATCTCAGACCCTTAAAAAAAAAACTTCTGGATTCTGACCACATCAGGGGTTCTTAGAAACAGCACTTTCAAGTAGCTCTTCTTTTTTATAAATCTAAATAACTCCATTCGCTGTTGAAATCTAATAATCTCCTATTATACTAATACTAGTATGTTGTTTTACAAAGAATAAATAAATCAATAAATTCTGGAAATATACTAGGAGAAGAAAGGTTTGACCATGCTGAGTTGCATTCAGAAACAAAACAATGGGAATGGAACAACAACAACAAAAAAGCCCTATTCAGTTGTAAACAATACTGAATGCACAATATTCACAGTGTTTATCTGTACTGTGGTCACACATGTTGTTATGTTTAAGCAGCACTACAACATTCTTACTGTCTCAAGAGAGAAACAGATTTGAGGAGTGGAAATCTAGACAGTAATATTAGAAATATTTTTTCAGGCAACATTATTGGAAACAAATGTGTGGGCTAAAAACCTGGACCTGGGCAGAATCACAATGACAGGAATCAGCCGATCGAATTTTGTTCTCTTGAAGTCATTAAGCTCTGGCCAATGAAGCGCTCTGAAATCACTTGCGTTAGTAGCAGTATGCCGAAAAGTGTTTGGAACAAGATATGTTTTTCAGTGATTGATTTGTTTGTTTGAAAAGCTCTGTGCCAAAGCCCTTCACATCTGAAGTGCATTTCAATCTGCTTTAGCCAGATTTCCATAATAGGCTATATAAGGACTCATTTTCAAAATGGCTCTGATCTCAATAGATTTTTGACTTTGTAGTCGGTTTCAACTTTGTACCATAAGATCAGCATGTCGATAGCAGGCAGGAAAAAATATAGCAAGTTTATAATTTCTGTCTTGTTGGTATGAAGACTAAATATAATAGACAATAAACTGGAACTGGAAGATCTCACTAATTTAACTTATTTATGTTTTCTTTATTTATGTTGAATTTAATATAAATAGACTACATATTTAAACTAATAACTCGGATGCAATCTGAACTGAACTTTTGTTTAGGGTGATTTTTTTTAAATACTGATACAACAATGTTGCATTAAAAATTCTTTACCGAATTCACTGGCACACATGTGTTCCAGAATTCCATCGGTGTTCATCTCATTGTCACATGGTGGACACACAGAAGTGGCACCTTCAAAAAAGAAAACAAAAAAATGATGCTTGCTTATCAACTTGAAATGTAAGCAATTGCAAGATTGCTTAGTAGATTTAATAATAATATTCATCATCATCATCATCAATGTACTATTTTGATTATGTGTTTATTTTTTTGTTCATCAAACAGCATTTTTCTTCCATTCATTTATCCTTTTTCAACTTGTTTTTTACAGTTAAAATTCAAAATCATGAGAAGTTGCAACAAATTTATCACTGCAGGTTATGACTTGATTAAAATATGAATTGATTTTAACAATGTCATGTTAATTAAGAACACTAAATACATCTTATTAGCTTTTGTTTATTCGTTTGTAATGCATCACTCTTCGTGCATCTTAAACGATCAGCCTTATCCAACCATACACAAATCAAAACTTAAACCCAGTGTTACTTAGATTTTTCACATTTTTAAATAACAGTAACAAAATTTAAACAAATCAGTAAAATAGTAAACAGAAACGTATGAGAACTGTGAAGACACCACATAAAAACTATATTATATTTTAGATAAACTAGCGATTATGACAATTTATATTTCCATAATATATATATATTATTATTATTATTAATTTTTTAAAATATTTTTTTATTACGATTAAAAAAAAATAAGCTGATGGGAAATTCAGTCAAATGACATACAGCTATAATAGCTACACACCTGGAGATGTATCCGTATCATTGCTGCTGCTGGTGTTCATAGAAATGCACACGTCGCCCAGGGGAAACTTGTCACATTTGAGCATTTCAGGCCAAGGGAACCCAAACGCCTGCATTATAGGGGAACAACTGTCCCGAACGGCCTCGCACAGCCAGCGGCACGGAAATATGGGTCTCTCGAGGCACACGGGGGCGAAGAGCGAGCAGAGGAACACTTGCGTGCCGGGGTGACAGGCTTTGTGCACCAGAGGAACCCAGCTGACCGCTTGCTGCTTCACCTCAGTTATGGTTTCATGCTCCAGTAAATTGGGAAGCAGCATTTGGTGGTAGCCCACATTAAAACACAACCTCAGGTCCTCGGGAATGTCCATGCACTGGTAGTTTTTGTCGTCTTTTGGCCATAAATCCGGTCTCCAAGTGACGAAATAATCCTCGGCGACGAGCGAAGGGAGGAAGACAACTGGAGCGATGAAGATCCACAGCTTGGGGAGAAGGTTCTTCATGGCACGTGGAGAAAATATAACAGTTATATCCACCTGCGTTGCACTGTTGAGGCTTCAGGAGTATGTCTTTGCATTAGTGCTGCACTAACTGTTTTTTTTTTGGCGTCCTCGTTCTCCACAGTCCTGATATGGGAGAGAGTGTCGCGCGCTGCCGTTCGGTTGCGCGGCGCTAGAGTAAATGAACGCGCTTGAAGGTGAAACAACCAATAGTAATTCAACCGGCTTGGCGTAATGCGAAGATTGCTCAATATGCTCTATATTTTTTTTTCTTCATGCAAAGGGGCTAAAATATTGCATTAACCCCATGTGCCTACTAATCGAAAGATCTTTTAATATTAAGATCCGATTCAAAAGAACGATTCATTCGCGAAATTGGGCATCACTAGAAAGATATTACGTTCTTTATATTTGACACTGATGTTAAGAGGGTGATTTATGCATCCACAATTATAGTGTAGGTTATAACCAACAATATATTGAAATAATGTAATTGTTGTAAAATTATGTTTAATTTTTTTTAACAAGTTCAACTAGTTCATGAGTGACCTGAGCAGTTCTTCAAATAAATACATAAATAAAACATAAAAGGTCAGTTTGTCACACTCAAAACACTCCATGAATAGCTTTGTGTGTGTGTGTGTGTGAGGATCCATTGGTGAGCTAGTGATGTAATGCTACATTTCTCCAAATCTCTTCTGACCAAGAAGCAACCCCATCTACACATCTTGAATGACCTGACAGTGAGTGAACTTTTATTTTGAGGGGAACATTTTTGGTGAAACCATCTTGGTTGAAATGGCAAAACTGGCGTCTGAACAGCTGCGTTTCTTTAAGAGGCTTTGGGTTGAAAACCTTTAGTGTAACACAGACTCATAAAATGTAAGTGAAAATGGCTGTACATGGATTGTGTCAGTGGTGCATCTGTGAAATGTCTGATCTAATTCTATAAAAATTCCACCGTCTGATTTATAACAGTGATTGTCAATTCGGTCAATAACACCCGGATGGCTCTACTGCTACACAGACACATTATTTAGAACTTATAATTAAGCATCTGTGACTTTTGGCTGGGTGTCTTGGACTGGGATGCAGATGCTTGCGAGATGCCCTGCATTGCATCTCGTTTGCTTTTCACAATGATTTGAGAGCAGCTTTTAGCCAAATATAACTTCAACTTAAACGCCAATGTGGGCATTTCCTCTCTCACATTACTGCAGCTGTGTACTGGCTTTCATAACCACACAATTATTTCACAATGTTCATAATGAAGTGACCACATGCTATCATGGGATGCCAAACTCTGCATCACTTAAGATGTTTGAATTACTCTTAAATCTATGTCATCATGATATGTTTACCCATCATTTCTCCACACAAGAAGATCTTTGGTGGTAGCAAAAGTATCCCTCCAGTGAGACCGGCTGTTGTAAGAATCTTAGCGGACTGCGTGTATAAATAAGGCTCATTCAAAGATTTATGAATGTCTCCACTCATGACTTGGCTGGAATCAGATATTTTCTTGATATTTTATACAGCAGTCCTATTGGTTAAACATATTTTCTGTTCCCCTGATATTGCATTGGTGAAATATAAATAAAGTTGAAGAACACTATAAAGAATTCTTTGTAGGAAATGATTAAGGACTGAGTTGTGTTTGGGGTATTTTATAAAAGTTTTTGTAACTTTCTTCAAAGAATGGTTGTCAATAAATTCAGTTACAAAACCGATAGTTCCCCAAGCATGTCAAACACACTTCACTCCAACAGGTCATTATTTTTGTAGAAAAAAAATTATATTCTTTTAATTTTGCTGAATTAATGTTTTAAATATCTTAATGAATTCTTAATATTTTAATTAAAAAGTAAACATTAACTAAACGTATTTCACCCAAATGAGTGTTATTATTTTTAGAACTAAATCATAAAAAAAAACATTTTCATTACTTGAATAATCATTAAACATTACTTGATAAAAAAATAACTAAAATATAATTTACAAAGTTTTTTATGAAACTTATTTTCACTGAAGTATAAAATAACAAACTTAAAAAAATAATATAGACAAATTTATATATAGATATATAAAAATCAAAAACAAAAAACTTTCAAAAACTTAAACTAAAATAAAAATAAGCAAAACATATTAACACCCCCCATAAAAAAAAAAAAAAAAAAAAAAAAATATATATATATATATATATATATATATATATATATATATATATAATATCACTCACAGACACACACACACACACACAAACAAATTAACAGTATATAAATGATACTAAAATAACACTCTCCAGATTACATTGATGCATGCAATGTAAAAAAAGATAAATAAACTGCAACAACACAGAGGCATGGATTAATTTAAAATGCTGATGTGTGAATCAAACAACCTTTTTAAAGAAACGCTCTTGCCTGTTAAACTGCAGATTAAATGCATTTACGGAAAACCTTAACCACTCAGAATAGTTATAAAATTAAAACATTATTGCTATTTTTACAAAATCTTGTTGATCTGACAAACCGGTGCGCAGACGTCACAGCCTGTCGAGGTAGACTACAAGCTTATTTTATGTCCATACTGAGTTTATCCAGTGCCGTCTAAGGAACTGAGTGATGGTGAAAACCTAAGGAATGGATGATCTCACTGATGTATCATTCATCATGTAAGGCTGACTGAAACACTGCTGTAAAATTAGTGCGATTCCTTGCGTTCTCAATCAAGAAGACTTATCTCTGTTGTATGTCACCCTGCGTAAGTCATCCAAGTATGATTTCAAAAACACAGATGGAGACAAGGAGAGAGAGCTGTTTAGGCTTTAACCATTTCTCCTTTAGGTTGGACTCAGTCAGGGCCAGCCCGTGTCATAGGCGATCTTGTGACCCTCGTGCGCTCCTACACCCATATATTAAGCAAAATAATTTCTGACCTTTAACATAATTTTAGTACTGATCTATCATCAAACTAGTTAAAATAATGTTTGAATAAAACAAAATTGACATAAACGGAAAATCATAAGATTTGACAATATGATGTCCTGTTTGGATAGTTTAAACATTTTCGTCATGACATTATACGTCATCATAAGACATCTAAAATGGTTTTGCCATTTTAGAGTATCATTTCAAAAAAATGAGTGAAAAAAATTAAATTATTAGGGGCACAAGGCAGGAAGCGACACAAAGAAGAGGAGCAGAAAAAAAATCTATATAAAAATCACTTGTTAAAGACTGTGTATTAGCCTGTGATGTTTATGTAGTATTTTGAAATAACGTTAGCCTTTTTAGAACATCTTAGCTGACAACACTGACTGGATGTTCTTGCTTGAGTTAACTGCTTATTTAATTTCACTTTATTTTCTTTCAATTAAATTTAAGCTTCTGAAATTTTTTTTTAATATCAGTTACGTTAGCTACTGCTTGCTTTTAATTCACCAAAAAATGTCTTAATGTTTTTTTTTTTTAAAGACCATGATTAGGACTATAATCTAGCATTCAGAAATGAAATAATTAAGTTTAAGTCTGTCATTTTCCACTGTATGTATGCACAGAATTGAAATGAAAGGTATGTGTAGGCCTATGCTAAATTAGATGAACTATAGCTAGCTGGCTAACATGTACAAATAAAATACAAAATGTAGCCTTAATTTTGTTGCCTTTGTTGTCTGTTAGACTATTTCAGGCATTTCATATTGCTCATTTTTCCCTTTATTGTAATAAGTACTTGTAACTATAGGCGTAGTTGTGGGAGTAGCTCATGTCTGGTCTCTTTATTAGGCTTTTAACAGATTCAGTCATGAAATACCTACAAGGAGCTTCAACATCTCCATTTATTTATCAATATTTATTTACTACTAATTTATGTTAATACTTTTCAGTATTTATGTAATGTTGTGTTTATTTTATAGTAAAGTTTTGAAAAATATAATTTTGCTCTTTGATTTACACATTATTATAATAAATATTTTTTTTCCATGATAGAAGTATTTGGTTTGGTGTCGCAGCGGAACTGATGAATAAACGCAAAGGTTCCTCCCGGGCTGTGTTTTGTGGAGGACAGGAGCTGGAATAACAGGAAGAGGAGCAGCAGCCACTATGGCCGAGGTACGTGGATAAAAACTACATTGAATTACACTTTCCTTCTTGTTCACTCACAAACATGGACGTCTGAAGTAATGCGCTATAATCAATGTTTCGCTTTCCAACTATCTGAATAATACGTACGCTGTAAGAGCGTTAATGTTTGACTCGTTAGCGTTTCTCGAGTGCTCACTGCTCGTCAAAGATAAATATCGACGAAGATGACCAAGTTTTACATTCAGATCCTTTCTTTAACTGTCAGTACACTCATATAAATCTACCAGCTGCCCCGTTTAAAACGAGCTTCATGTTGTCGTCAGATTTCAGTCGTTTTATGATGCTACAAGGGTTTTGTGAGTGCAGTTTCTGTGTTTGGGTGTGATTTCCTGTGTTTTTAATAACCAAATTTGATGATTGATTAAAAACAAAAAGTTATTTCATCAGTATATCAGAATGATTTGTGAATAATCACGTGACACTGAAGACTGGAGGAATGATGCTGAAAATCCGATCATGTCACGAAAAATGACATTTTAAAAAGCATTCAGATAGAAACAAGTTATTTTAAAATGTTGTAATATTTCACAATGTATTATTAATAATGTTATTGCATTTAGTATCATTAGAGAACATAAGAGACTTGTTTCAAAAGCATTTGTGGTGTATTATTATTATTATTATTATTTTGACATGGGGAAAAACAGTTATCAGTTATTGATAATGGTTATTGGAGTGATAAAATTGAACATTTCATAGATTATCTCATAGGTGAGTGTCAACTTGTATGTTTTTATCGCAAGGAAAAACGCTTTCAGAGTTTTAAAGCACTTAATTTCCTTTAACCTGAGTTTTTAGAGATGGAGCTCACTGTTTTTGAGGACAGAAGTATTATTATTAATAACCCATACTCTGGTTTCCTCCCCAGACGCACAGCTTGCAGGACCTGCGGCAAGCAGCCGTCGCCTCCAAGGTTTTCGTTCAGAGAGACTACACCTCTGGAACCATCTGCAAGTTTCAGATCAAGTTCCCGGCCGAGCTGGAGAGCAGGGTGTGTGGACACAAAGGAACCGTTTACCACGGATCTGCATTTTACAGATATGTCTAAAGCTTTGGCTCATGGATTCTGAATACTGATAGTCGTGTTGTTGTTACAGATCGACAAGCAGCAGTTTGAGGAGACCATACAGACCCTGAATAATCTCTATGCAGAGGCGGAGAAGTTGGGCGGCAGGTCATATCTGGAGGGCTGTCTGGCCTGTCTCACTGCGTACACAATCTTCCTCTGCATGGAGACCCACTACGAGAAAGTGAGTTGACAGAGTGATAGGCACTAGATATCATCAACATCACATTGTCCATGTGGATTTCACTGGTGTGTTGAATTCATTCAGGTGCTGAAAAAGATTGCCAAGTACATCCAGGAGCAGAATGAGAAGATCTACGCTCCTCTCGGGCTTCTCCTGACTGACCCCATAGAGAGGGGCCTCAGGGTTGTATCCTTCCTACACCGTTTGGCTCTTTCTGTCTCCTGTGGAAACATCATATTAAGCAGCTCAAATCTTAAGAATAATAAAGTTTCTTGAGCAGCAAATCAGCATATTAGAATGATTTCTGAAGGATCATGTGACATTGAAGACTGGAGCAATGAAGCTGAGAATTCAGCTTTGCCTTTACAGGAGTAAATGACATTTTAAAAAAAATTCAGTAGAAAATATTTTCTTTAATTGTAATAAAATGTCACAATATTACTGCTTTTACTGTATTTGTAAACATCTTATTATGTAAGCCTTGGTGAGCATAAGAGACTTCTTACCCACAAATCTTACCCCAAACCTTTGAATTGTAAAAAACAACAGCAACACATTTGAGAGTCTTACGGCACTTCATTTCCTTAACTTGAGTTTTCAAAGGTGGAGATCACTATTTTTGAGGATAGAAGTATTGGTTCAAGATAAAACACACCAAAGGTAATGTTTTTTTTTTTATCTAAACATGATGATATCCAATATATTTCGTGAAATGCGGGGCTCCAGACTAACTAGTCTTACTAGGAGCACTGTAGCCTCTGAATAAACATTTTTAGGAGCACAAGCAAAAAATTTAGGGGCACACCTTAAACCAGCCTGCAATGCAATAATCCACATTTTCCCCATTTTAACTGTATTCCTGACAAATGCTTTGATAATAAATAGACTTACTCCTAGAAATGTAGTAGTATTATAATTTCAGATGGATATGACATGCATGCATATATTTTACATATGCATATATGCATGCATGTATGATATAATTACCTTTCTTGTGAAATTAATTTTTATTTCATGTTTATACACGTTTGACAGTAAAGCACTAAGCTCTAGTTGGAAAGCTTACAAAATTTATTTTTTTAACAACGGTAATCTTTATGTAATCTTTATGTAGAAAAGGTATATGATGTACTTTTATTAAATGTGCCATTATTCTTCTATCGTCTTATGTGGAACTGACCAACAACTTCAGTGATTATGAGCACAAAGAACTTTGTAACTTTTCATACACAAAAAAAGAGCAAAAATCTGACAATCAGATTTTTTGACCATTGGATTTTTATAATAATGTGTTTATGCTTATTTTATAATTCCAAAATATAAAGGAAAAACTATAAACGAATGACTAATAAACCAGTAAGTTCTCCTCTGCTGCCATCTACAGGTGATCTTGATGATTTGATTTGATTTTTTTTTAAGGAGTGTTTGTTCACTGCAGTATATTTTAGTCGTCCCATTAAAAATAACATTCAAATTGATTGATTTTGGAGCTTTTAAGTGCTGGAAAATTGTGTGTGAAATGCTTGAAAGTAACTGAAAACTGCTTGAGTTTCTCTTTCAAAAGGTTGAAATGAATGTAATAACATTCAACAATTTCTGCTACAAGACCACGGTTATAGCGTTCCTGATTTTCTTGTTTTCTATGTCTGTGCCGTTTGATCTGTTTATAACAGAGATTTCTGTGCAGAATTTGAATGCTTTTCATAAGATCTCGCAGCAATCTATATTCGTTCTGCTGTGAATTCAAATCACGCTGTTCAAATGAGTAGTGCGACTTTGTTTCGCTTGCTGTTTAATATTTCTCATATACAAAAGAGTTGAACAAATTACTCGCTCCGGCATAAAATAATCATCTTTAAATAAATCAATGTTTTATTTCTTCCTGCAGGATCCTGTTTGGAACGTGATTATTGGCCTGCTGGATTCAGAACCTGCTTCTCCATCTCATGATATAACAAACATTTTGCTTCAAATGTAGATAGTATACCTTTTTTTTTTTTTTTTCAGACCACTGATCCATTATTTTTTGTATTTTATATTTCACAGAGGGAGAGAGTGGTTGTATTCTGTATTTTAGTGAGACTCTCCAAACCATCTTTCCCTCAGTTAACAGCTTTCCAATGTCTTACTTAATCTGAGTTGTTTTAAATCTATGTTGTGCCATGTAATTTTATATTGCAGCTCCAGTGCGTTCCCTTCTCTTGTTTTCTGTATATACTTGTCTTGAATAGGAAGTATAGATTAAGTGCACAATGTTCAGCCGTAATACAGTTGCATCTTGATAATTCTGATCTTTTGTGACGAAAAAACTAAAACTTGTTCTTGGTATCTTCTCTAATTTGTGCTTGTGAAAATGATCATAACATTCAAGAAGAAGCTTCAGTTTTGTGTATGTGGAAATTTAAGACTAATAGTTATAGTTTGTTATATTTAATGATTTTCTGTAATAATTGGTTTAGTTATAAGTCACTGTTCTATTCCATTCCCTCTACAAAAAAGTTTGTGTATTCTTCCATGCTGTTTCACACTACATTTGACTATATTTACCAGTCAACTACTGTGCTTTTATCATGTCTGCGAGATAATCCTTATTACACACAAATGCCATAAATCCTTAAAAGGCATGGTTTGCATTTAATATTGCATCCCCAGCTTGTGTTTCAGACTGCTGTCAGGTCGAACTGTCTTTGCGTAAATCTTTTTATCAGTGTTGTATCATAATGTCTTTTTTGAAAATCTTTTGACACTTATTTAAACTATGTATCGTACAATAAATAGTGTTTTCTTGAACAAATTAATTAATTTGTCTGAAATGTTTTCATTGTATATATATATATATATATATATATATATATATATATATTTGTGTGTGTGTGTGTACATTATATATATATTAGTGCTGACAAATGATTGTTCTGAATAGCATCCAAAATGTTTTTGTTTGCATAATGTGTGTGTGTATATATATATATATATATATAATACACAAACATACATTTATATTGTAATAAAATATTTACACAGATATTTTTATCAATATTATATTAAAATGCGATAAATTCAGTTTCTCCAGGGTTTTTGGAGTTGAAGAGCTAATAATTACAATTTAAAAAGTATAATTCAAATAAAACACTTGAACAATCACATTTGAAGTGTTTAATTTGTTTACCTGCACGTGACCAGTAACCGGCATCAGACAACTGTAACTTCAAATCGTAGAGTACTTCAAATATTCAGTACTTCAAAAAAATGTGTTTTAGTTTCTTAATAGTGCTTCATACTCCAGTCCACTTGGTGGCGGTAAATGCACCAGAAGCGGTTTGCCACCCGCCACAAAACAGTATTCGAAGAAGAAGAAGCAAATACAGTGGTTGTTAGTTGTTTCTGCGTTAGCGGTTGTCGTTTAAACTGAGATTAAATCGTGTTTAAATGTCTGTTTAGAGCGGCATGAGATAATGTGTCCAGTCGCCTCCTAAAACGCGTTTACTGTAATTGCGCGAGAGTGTTTTGCTAAGCTAACTTAAGTTGCTAATGTTCAAGCGGTTAGATTCACGCTCAGACGTTTAATGTCCTTCAGGTCCCCCGATATACAGTAACCTAGTTGTTTGTATTTGACTCATGCTTGAGCAGGTGACAATAAAATAAGTGCTTTAAATTGAGGTTTTATTTAAATCTCTGCGTCTATTTTGTCGCAGTGAACGCAAGCACAGAACTTTATATTGCTGTTATACGCCGTTTTTTCTGGTTTCTGTGTGGAAACTTAAGCATCTCCTGTGAGTCTCCTCGGATAAAGCTCGTCCTCTAGCACCCTGGCTCTTCCTCGGGTCAACGGCTGTTACCTCCCCAAACAAGAGACTGAATTCATCCACACGATCCTCGAGGAGCTGGATGAGTTTGAACAGCGAAATGAGCACAAAAGGTAATTTCATCACACATCTGAAGAAGGGACACTGGCAGCCTTCACTGATAAGATTACAAACGTTATTAAAATGTTTGACAATACTGTTGCTCATGATAGATATTGGAACAAACAGTTCATGATCATACAGGGACATTAGGGCAACTTGGAACACCCTATAAGCTGCACAGTAACACCTTAAAACCCCGTATGTAACAGCATAGCTTCATAGCATCATGATAAAATCATTGAAGAAAACTAGCAAAACAATACTACATTCAAAACCACTTAGCAACAGATTAAAAAAAAAACACAGCAATTTGCATAGCACCCTAGCAACTGTAATGCCTTGACAACAACCCTAACATACTGACAATGACTTGTAGCATATACAGTGTATGTATGTATGAATATAAGGCTTTTGTGGCTTCCAGTCATATTGTCTAATTGAAATATTCGGATCTGTAGCATTCTACTCTTCCCTCCTATCCCGAGCCGACTTCGCTTTCTGATTCACCAAACCTGCGCGGATCATCCCAACCTCAGCACCTTCTCCGTGGGCGAGGGCTGCGCCCGCAGAGTCGTAGTGTGCTGTTCAGACCTCAGGTAAAGCTGCCAGAGTTTTAGTGTCTCATCATTGTGGTTCCCAAAATTAAGAAATTGTAATTACATTTTAAGATACTCGTTATCAGGCTGCAATTGCTTTTTATTGATTGCATATTATCTATTTATTATTTATTGATCCTCCTCCTTCTTTATAATCTTTTTTAAGTCTTCCTTTCTTAAATAGTATACCATTTATATAAGTTCAGAAAGTCTTCCAGTTTTGCAAGTTTTCCCACAAAGACTAGTCAGGTGGCTATTATTACACAGAGAACTGAGAGGCTATACTGCATCTGACCACTGGATTTACACGAATCATTTCAATTTTAACAAGGTTTCTTAGCATTTCAACATGCTACTGATGAACACCTTTGAATAATCACTCAGTGGGTTATTTAACCATGCATTACTATGTCTTTCGAAGGCTTTTGTCTTTCAAACAAAATAAAGTAAAAAATAAAATAAATCATCGTTATTTTTTTGTGAACCAAAAATATATTTACTTGAAGTACCACCTGAGATTTTAAGTTAACACAATAGCATGTTCACTGTTCTTTGACGTTGGTTAATGGGCACATGACAAGCAAACAAATCCAATAAAAGATTTTTGATTGTTATTTTACATTTATTTTAATTTTACATTTTCAGTAATTTAACTAATTATTTGCTTTTCATTAACCTCATGAACCCCCCAGCAGACGCTTCTCTAAGCCCGTTTTGTGCAAGTTGTCAATAACCAACTAAAATATATTCACTTTTTCTAAATACAATCAATGAGTAGTATGATTATATTACCTTAAAAACTACAGTTTTTGTCATGTCATTTGGAATCAGTAAGAAACTACAGTTTGTGTGTAAGCCAGCAGTGTGTGATGCATCTGACAGGTTGCCAGAAGAAGACCAGAGAGATGTGGAGGCCAGATCCCATGGGCGAGCACGCAGTCGGGACAGAGACATGGAGAACAACAGGAACACGCGCTCACTGGAGCCCAGCTTCAACAGCAGACAGAGAGCCAGACGGCCAGACAAGGCTGTTTACGTTCCGCGTGCTGCGAGACACAAGATCGATCTGGAACATCCAAATCCTAAGGAATCGTCTGAGGAATCCCGCTCTGACGTTACTAAGGAACCGCTTGTAGCCGATCAGAAGCCAGAGGTGGACAGCACTGGCCAGGCTCTGGGCGATGAGGAGTTTGTGCAGCTTTCAAGGTCGGGTCCGTCACCGTGGCCTGCAGCGTGGGACCAGACTGTGACTTTTTTTAGCGCTTTGAAGTTAGAAGACGAAACAGAGGAAATATTTGTCAACAACGCGTTCCTTCCTGACGATGCCACACTTCAGCAGCAGGTCGTTGATGAAAGTCTGCTCTCTGAGGTATTGTAACTTAATGGGTCTCATTCACTAATAATTGCATGGACTATTCAAATTCACACGCACAGTAGAATGTCCACCTGATTCACAACCAATGAATTTATTCTGGACCTTGATCTAAATGTTATTGAATTGCAAGTAATCTAAATGAGAGACTGTGGGCTCAAGGTTAGTTACTTGCATAAAATGCCCAAACCGTCTCCACGTAAGATCTTTCCGTACAGCTCTCCTCTACAGCCTTACATCACTCTCAGCAAACGTGAAAAAAAAATGGTAAATAAAAAAAAAACATTGACAAAAACACATTAAACATGTATTTTAGTTCTTTTCACTCCGGAATAAATCCTTTTAAATTTAAGGACAATCGGAACAAAAATAAAAATAGAAGTATAAAACAAACACAAATCAAAACTAAATGGACTATAAATGCCAAACCTAAACAAATTTAATGCCAAAACTAAACTTTAATTCAGCACAAATCCAAAAGTCATGATTTTCTTGTTTTTGTTGCCTTATTGAAGTTACACCGCATTCAGATGATAATATAACGGCATTTCTATTCTGGAAAATACAGTAGTATAGAGATGAAATATCCATGTATAAAACTTCACATTTGCAAGGCTACCCAGGGCATGTGATTTTGTGTATGTGTGCTTTCAGTTGTTCCTAAATCTTTGTAAATTTAGAATAAATATTACAACAAAACTTATCGATGAATCATGACTTGATTGTGAATACATCTCAACTTTCTTCTGTCTGTTCTCACACGTCTCGTTCATTCCTCTTGGTGGTTAGATCAAAGCCAAACTCAAGCATGGGGACATCACCATACTCAACACCTGCAGTGATTTCCCCGCCTATGCAAACATCTGGCTTGACCCACAGGAGTTCGGCCACGTCATCGAGATCTACGACTTTCCCGCCATGTTTAAAACCGACGATCTCCTTGATGCCTTTGCTGACTATAGGTGATAAGCCACCTCTATATTGTGACAGAAAAAGTAGCGATACAGATCTATAAAGTGACCGTTGTCTGCTTCCGTTTCCAGTGACGGGGGGCTGAAGATCAAGTGGGTGGATAACACTCGTGCTCTCGGGGTGTTTTCAAGTCCGTCAGCAGGTATCATAAGGCGGTGTTTTTTTCCATTCTGGAATCAAGAATTATGATGATTTATTTTCTTATATTTGACAAACCCATTTTTTGGCTCTGTTCAGCTACACAGGCTCTCTCCATTAAACATCCCGTCCTGAAGACCCGCTCGCTGCAGGAGGGCAGCCAGAAAGCAAAGTGGAAAGCAGCCAGACATGCAGGTATGAAAGCGACAGAAAAGACGCTTTACACAAAGATGGATTCACATTAGAAGACATTAGTGTCCACATTTAAAAAAGAAATGGCTTAGAAACCTTTTTTTTGTAAGTGTTCATATGGTTGATAAATACAGTAAAAACATTATTATTGTAATTTAATTTGTAATTTTTTTAATATTCATACGAGCACTGATCTGTATGTCAGTAGTATACAGTAATGATGATATGTCATCCATACAGAGTTCATTCAGCCGGTGAAGGAAAGGCCACGTACGGACACCGTGGTGGCTCGCAGGATGGTGGCCAGAGCGCTGGGCTTGAGAGGGAGAAACAAATTCAACTGAATAAATAGTTTCACTTCAGTCAATACCACGCTGGGAAAATGACAAATGTCCTTGACACTAACTACAGCACCCAGACCTGCGATGAAGACGCTCTGAAGCTTTACTTTAGCTGCAGAGCAAATGGAAATTCTCCAGCACATGAAATGTGTGGTCTCCCCAGTTTCCAGTATTAATTGGTTGAGTTCTGTACTATTTTAGGGAACGAGCTGATAGTATGTTAAGTGAAGATTTATTTCCTGAGTGAGTTTTGGTAAGCATTCAGAGAACTTGTGTTCTTTCGTCTTTAGCAGGAGACAGCCAGTGTTTCTCCAGCATCATTCAGCATCTGGTCCAGCCATGATAAAGAGATCCTTTTTATTAACTTCAATCTTTTTTAATACAGATAAGCTCTTTTGCTCATTGGATTTCCTGAAAATGTGTCATCAGGACCACAATATTGAATCTAATGATTAAATTAACAAGACTGCATCATAGGAAGTTCTTGTTGTTTCTCACTTATTTTCATGTTCAGCTTGTTTAATTTGAGATTATAATTTTGGTATACAATATATTTGTATCATATAGACAGACTAAATATGAATAATTGTGTTTTTACATGATTGGTTGGTTTTCTTCTGTTATTTTATTTATTATACTTATACAGTTTTTTTCTGCTTTGATTAAACGTTTCGTTTGGTGGTGTTTTGATTGGTGTCATGCCTTTGTTTCCATTTCACCACTGAACAACATTGGTTGTCTGGTTAACATAAACACCATCCTCCAAATAACACACATGAATTGCTTTTATTATAGAAAACAATGCAATAGTTTGACCAAATGTGTTGTTCAGTCATTAACACATTGCATATCTGAAAACCATTGAACTGGTCATAAGTACCCTCATAAAACGGAGGGTGGATGCTTCCCAAATTGGCACACACATACACACACACACAAAAATTGTTACAGTTTCACATTGCATTCACAAAAGTTGACAAAATGTAATCCCTGACTGAACATAATAAATTACTTG
This sequence comes from Carassius auratus, assembly GCF_003368295.1. Taxonomy (NCBI): domain Eukaryota; kingdom Metazoa; phylum Chordata; class Actinopteri; order Cypriniformes; family Cyprinidae; genus Carassius; species Carassius auratus. The sequence goes on along the minus strand of NC_039277.1, from coordinate 8,087,176 downwards.
ACATGCTTGACGAATAAACCACAAAAGAGTTTAACATCCAGAAACAGGGCTGAGTTCATGAAACTGCAGGCTTTGTGATTAAGTTGCAATGCAGGCAGAATCCCATTATGACTGTTACAGAATGGGTTTGTAACCACTACAAGCATTTCAAGCACCAAAAATGCAAAGTACAGTACATTATTTTAGGAATTTAAATAGTTACTATTCAAAGCAAGCTTGATATAGCAGGGACCTTGAGAGAACATGATGTACTTCAACCTAAAAGAGCAGCGGTCTCTGCCTTCGAAGGGCTGGAGTCTCTCTAGTGGTCAATCATATTTAAATATGCAAGCAGTGTCCTCCACTGAGAGCCTTTGTCCTCCCTCATCCGCTCCTATCTGAACTGCAACTGGTTGCTCATTCCAGGGTATTCGTCCATGTCTGAACTCCGCGAGCCACCTGCAAAGGGGTAGAGGTGTTATTCTTCACTTCTAACAGCTTTTAAATGATCCCGGCCAGCAGACCTTCAGTTATTCTCAGCTCACCTGTTTGACAGTGGTACGTCCATATCCTGTATCCATCATAGCGGCACTTGCACTTCATGAAATTGTTGGTATAATCTGATTCAGCTACGTCATAGTTAGGATTAATTACGACCTGTGTGACAGAATCATGTCAGTAAAATTATATTTCCTGATGTCTACACTGAAAAATTTGTGAAAAAAGTTAAGTAAATAAAGCAGTGAATGAAACTTCGAAGTAGAAAGACTGACATAGTATTTTCTGGTAAAAACATACTACAGTGATTTGCTTTATTTACAACTTTTTTCCTTCAGTTAAAACGCTACCTGGAGAATATAGTCTCCTGGTTTGACATCTGTGATATCAATCCACTGACAGTCAATGTCATGTCTGTAGGTGTCCCAGCAGCCAACGGTGATGCCCTGTTCACCAAAGTTGGCACAAGCATACCGCTTCTGGATCCCTAGATCAAAGAAAACAACCGGTAAGATCTGTGATGTTTCATTAAAGCTGATGGCCTTTTCTCATTCGTCATCTCCTATCAACCTTATTCTTCAAATCGAAAGTAAGCAGACGTGCGAGACTTACGCTTCATTAGCCGCTATATAGAAATAACGAGAACAACAACAACGTGCAGTAAATGGTAAAACTGGTCGCAATACGTTCATAATTAAGATAATACATTAAAGTAAGTCACACCAATTTGCAATATCAAGCAGCAAAAACGAAAGCCAGACCCATAAGATTTACAAATTGCTCTTAATGGAAAAATAAGGTGGATATGGCAAAATATATTTCTCTGGCAAATAGTGGATAGCCTACTAGAGTTTAAAATTTTATTTATAGTGATTATTAATTATCATTATTAATATTTATATACTGTTCTATTGTCATTTTTGAACATTGTAAAGTGTGTCGCTTGTGGATTTTTATTTAAATTTGTTTCTATGTTCACGTGTTTGATATGTTCAATGTTTCAAATGGTTTTTTGAAGTGTGATTGTATTTTCTTGGATTGAAATATATTCAGGACAAAATACATATTTATAAATAACCAAAAAATGCCCAAAAAATATATATTGGTAGTAATTACATTTGCATAAAAATATTTTTAACACACACACACACACACATACATATATATATATATATATATATATATATATATATATATATATATATATATATATATATATATATATATATATATATATATATATATATATATATATATATATATATATATATATTTAAATCCTTTTTTTGAAAATGTGTTTTTTTTTTTTTGCCATATGGACTTGAACTTGTAATGGTACAACTGTAATGGTATCGGACCGTCCCATAAGCAGTTCTCACCCTCATCACACTGAGTGTCCTCTAGACAGAAGCTGGCCTTGTGACCCTCTGCCACCTTGCTGCCGTTCAGACTCAGCAGATCATAATGGGTGAAGACCTCTATGCTGTGATAATGCCTGCACAGAGACACAACAAAACAATAATACGAGACATTCAACATAGGCACATCGGCACAAATTAATTTGTAACATCATATGTTGAAATCTTCACATATGTGTTTATTTTATGGTGTTTACTGCGGGGTCTAAGGCCTTGCCTGTGACACTCGTGCCAGGTCCAGGCTTGGTAACCCAATTTGGGTCTGAAATCTGATTGGCCAACATTGTGGATCTGGGAGGAGAAGCGGAGCAGGCGGCGGTAGGAGCTGTGGTCGTTCTTTTTGGCAGTGCTGGACAGGCAGTTCTCCTCTAGGGCACACTGGAGAGCATACATGGGCCGGTCCTCTAGATAGGTGGTCTGCTCCACCAGCTGAGCGTTCAGCACCAGGTCAGGAGCCACTGTGAGCGATGAGGTCAGAGGTCAGACAGAGCAAATTCCTTCATACCTATCAGTCTAGACAACCACCGCAGGTTAGAAAACATGCGGCTGATGATCCATCTTAAATTTAGTTTCAAATAAACATCCAAATCAAATCAAATAATCACTAAATAATGACTATTCTTTATATTTTATGTCACAGTGGAAATGAAAGGTAAAGAAGAGTGCATTACATTATGAGACACTACCATACTTTTTTTAGTCATTAATGATAAAACACAAGGAATGAAACCACTGTTTTTAAGAGCATGATATATATTCAGAGGACATTGTCTCACTATCAGAGCAGGAGACCCCAGCAGCGAAGCGCGCTCCTCCTCTGGGGCAGTTGATGTGTTTGCCGTGATGGAGACACTGAGGAAGACTCATCTCAGTTCCTGAGCATCTGACCCCGCTCATCACAACATTATCTGCACTTGCATCTCCAGCCCAGTACCACGTCTCCTATACAAACACACGTTACACATGAGCTGTTGAGATTATCAATGTCATCGCAATATATTTGCATTCTCATTTAAATCACATTTTTATAATATATGGTTTTAGTTAACTATAATAACCCTGATGCAAACCGAGTGTCGTTACAGCTGCTCACCAAACGAGGGCAGTTAAATCGCGTTTGCCAGATTGACTCAATGTTCCTGAACGTGATTTGAGCATCTGCTCTCAAGATTGCTTTTCATTACAGCTTTTGCACAAGTTCTGAAGGTCTGAAACATAAGACGTGCTGTACCCCACAAAATGGGAAAGTCTCTGTCAGTGTTCTTGAATGCACAAACATATGTTCATGATGAGTAATCATCAGGAATTATGGTGTGTTTTCCATCTGTTTTGACTTAGACAGCACAGCGCTGAGTCACAGCCTCCTTGGACAGATAAGACGGCTGGACTCCCGTCGTGGGCAGGGGGATGTGGGCACATTCTGTCAGACTTTCCATGTGCTTCCTTCAACTCTCCCCATTGTAAAAACCCTCCACACATGCTGTCTGGAAAGACCCACCGGTCCAGACCAGCAGACAAATGTTTAATGGGCAGTCCCACATCTGGAAGCTGTATCTTTCACTTTTCAACCTTGGAAACAGAGAACGTGACCAACAGCATGTAGCTAAAGAAACTTCCCTATTAATGCATCATTTAAATAAGTCCCTTCTAAGGCTGCATTTATTTGATCAAAAATGCAGTAAAAATAATAATATTGTGAAATATTATTACAATTCAAAATAGCTGTTTTCTATTTGAATATATTTTAAGATGTAATTTATTCCAGTGATGCACAGCTGAATTTTCAGCATCATTACGCCTGTCTTCGGTGTCACATGATCCTTCAGAAATCATCTTAACGTTGATTTGCAACTCAAAAGTATTTTGTATCCTTATCAATGTTGAAAACATTTGTGTAGATTCATATTTTTTGTGGAAACATGATTCTTTGATGAATAAAAAGTTCTAAAGGATAGCTTTTATTTGAAATAGAAATATTTTGTTAGTATACATTTCCTTGCTGTTCTGATAAGTCATGTGTTCTTGATGAAGAAAAATATGCATTTCTTTAAAACAAACAAATCAGTGAATCTCAGTGAACCAAATTTTTTTTTACCACTAGTATATTTGAAAAAGTAAGAATTTTATTTATATATGAAAATAATATTTATAATAATTTGGAGAAAAAGCCCCAACTGAAATTCAGATTGACTAGTTGGTCAAGCTTGGTCAACCACTTCACCAGGAAGACCATCATAGCTGTACAGATTTACTTTCTATGTTGTCCTGGTCTTACCCTGCTGAAAGACAAACCAGAAAACCAGCCTAAGCAGGTTTAATCTAAACTGGTCTCAGCTAGTTTAAGCTATACTCTAAAACCAGCCAAAGACCAGGCCAAATAAAACCAACAAATCAGTAAAGGCCTGTTTATATAAGCAAGGCAAAAGTTAAACCAACACCACACTAGCATAAGCCTGCATTAATCATTATGCTAGCCATTTCAGGGGGGACTTATAATGACCATCACAGGAGATCTAACTGCATTGTGGCCCAAAGTTGAAGCAATTACAGCCATAATGTCTTGACATATGCCTCAGCTAGTGGCAAATTTCAGTCAGCCATCATAATAACACTTAATCATGGCATTAGCCTGGAGAAGCACTTTATGGTTTTCCAATTTCCACTCGTAAAAACACCCATCAAGCTATTCCCTCCATACCATTTCTAATGCATTAATAGTTTCCAGGCCTGTATCACCATGAGATCGTCTCTAGTCCAGCTCTAGACAGTCTGTGTGATCTTACACACATATTCAAATATTAATTATTAAAATGAATTGGATTTAATAGAGTAATGGCGTCCAGCAAACTTGTGGTGGATGATATGGGGACGCCACACTGATTACATTAAACCATCACATCTACACCAAATACCCCATAGTAGTCTCAGAGTGATTCGAACACTATGATGACTCATTCATGAAACGATGCATTGTGGTTAGTTTAGCACACCTTCAGGTCGCCCTTCATTGGAAGATCTCTTCCTCTACATCTCAACACTGCTGACAACAGACAATGGACCTTTTCTGGTGAATTTCTGGAAACTTTGCAGCCAGAAAAGATTAAAGAACACTTTAGTGGGTGGACTTACCTGAAACGCTTGGCTGGCGAAGCCTAATCCCAGCTGTCTGCAGACCACCATGGCCTCGATCATCCCCCAGTTTTCACTACAAACGGTTCCCCAAACCAGAGAACCATTCTTCTCAGTCAGAACCTCCACACGTCCCTCGTATGGGTTTCTTCCTCCGCTTAGACGTATCTGTAGTAGCCAAAAGTATCCATTGTTTCATAATCCTAGTGACTTTGTGATTGTGTTTGCTAACTATTGTTAGAACATTAACTGAATATGTAGGAAGAGTCCCTACCCTCTTCTGGAAACCCATGGCAGGTATATTACAGCGTACAGCAGCGTCCTCCTCATGACTGCAGCCCAGAGCATCATTATTAAAGTAACAGTCAGTGAGAGACTTCTCAAATCCAGAACACTCCACCTCATTCATGTGGACCGGACCCATTCCTGAGAAAGCACACACATCCATAATCAGATATTAAGTTTACATTAATGATGATATATAATGGGGCATGATGCAGTTTTGTTTATTTGAGGTTATCTTCCGATCACATCAGATGGCAGTAATCACTGTGCATGGATTTTTGGAGGGTGATTTGGGAGATCGGAAGGAGTCTTTGAAGGAGAGTTGTTGATCTTACGCTCATTTTTTGAATACACAAGAAAATAAAGCCTTAAAATACAAACAAAAGGACCTTTGTTTGGGAAGAATGCATTTTAATATGAATCAAAGCAGACTGGGGACTGATTTAAAGTAGTTTTCATAGCTAAAGGCTTAAGTCAGTTTAAAGATTGACAGCTAGTTTCTATGCCACAGTCAATAAACCCTTTTGGAGAAAGAAGAAAGCATTGTTCTCATCTCGAAATTCAGTGCTCAATATAATTTATTTTTCAGAAATGAGTAAATATGGATATTTCCTACAGCGTTGCCTATATTTATTATTTTAATGATAGTGAATTTCATTGTGATTGCAGGGAAACCTTACTGTATGCATATGGATTAAAAGATGTGCACGTCGTCTCTCAGCAAGTCCTTTGAAATGGATTTTAAACATGTCTAAACACCAGCTGAGGAGCAACTATCTCCACATGCAGTTGGAACACAGATGTTTCATGTCTCCATGCGAGAAAATGCTCAAACAATCTGCCTCTCATATGGCTGATCAAAGACACTTCAATAAAGAGCAGTGATCCATGAACTCTGATGAATGCCAGAGACCGTAGATGCCGTAGATGCTGCTGTTTTAGAACAATGTTTGACTGATTTTTGCTTCCTGCTTAATGGGTATACATTAAGATTAACATTTTAGAAATCAAGATAATGGAGTTGACTCTTGATTCTCAATGCCCTTAATATCAAAATAACTGATTCTTATAGGACTGACTCCCAGCTCTCCCCATGATCCATTTGTTTAGAGCCGCTGATATAATGTATTAACTAACCTTGTCCTAACTTCGCTCCAGTGAGAGCCTCTTTGGCGCTTCCAAAGCCCAACTCTCGACACACGACGGTGGCAGCCCTCAAGTTCCAGTTATCATCGCAGATCGTTCCCCAAACTCCATTCTTCAGCACCTCCACTCTTCCTTCACCAATATTCGCACCTCCCCGAAGACGAACCAAGGGTTGCTGCAAAATCAAACGGAAGAAATTAGCAGGATGATCAATCCACACACTCTCAGTGACCTGTTTGTTCAGTCTAGCTCTCTCTGTGTATGAATCGGATCCAGGTGATTCAGCATTTCAGATGATTTTTTTTCCCCCTTCCCTTGTATAAACGCACTCACTTCAGATGTCTGGAGCATGTTTGAATATTGTGCAATCTCCTTTTCTTTCAAAAGGAAATGTGATTTAATGTAGTACATGACTGAAGTGTCACTATTATATCCAGGCTCTACTAACATGAGCAATATTGTTCCTCCACAGGAAAAATAATGGAAGAGGAAGCGATTCGTTCCAGAAATGTGAGTAAGAGGCCGACAGATGAGGGAAAACAGACTCGCCAAACATTCCACAACCAGAAATCATCTCTTTCAACCTTCTAAAGATGTTTAGAATGAAAAAATGGAAAATTAATTTGCACGGGTGCATTAGTACAAACAAGTAGTCTGTGAAGCCAATGCTAACCACGAACATTAGACAGTCTAAAATAAATTTTCATTCATTATATCATTGCAGAGGTCAGTGTAAATTCTTAGGCAAGCTATTTTTATTCCAGCTAGTAGCATGAGGGCGCTAATGCAAACTTCTTTTTCTGAATGTTGTTCATGTCAGTGACTCAATATTGTTCATAATGGACATGTTCTACAAAGTTTAATGCCATAATATAATATACAATAGTACAATATTGTTGCTTCTCTTATGAAAATGAACCATAGTTCATTTTATATAGGTTGTTTATCAGTACAAACATGTAGTTGAGTGAGCCCAATGCTAACTGGTTCACAAGGAAAATCCTCATGAAGATGATTAAAAATTCATTTTTTAGAATCTACTGGCACTGTATTCTTAGGAATACTGTTTTTATTCTATCATCACTCTTTTTTTGCTGTTGAGAAGCGCCTTTAAATCATGCAACTGCTAATGCTAATGCTTATGTGCTGTTGATTGTACATGCTATGAATTACTATTTTCTATAACCTCTTTTACCTGATGGATATGTTCTAGAAAGTCTAATATAGGCTATCATAGCTTGTTTCTCAACTGTCTGTCTCTGAGGCCAGTGCTAACCAGATCAAAGACAATCATGAATGACTTCTTTTTTTTCTTTTTCTGATGACACCGAGAAGATTCTTAGGAAAACTGTTTTTGTTTGGATGCTAAGCACCGCTAGTGATTACACTACCAACCTCTGGTCTGTAAGCCTTGCGGAAGCCAGTGGAGGATGAGGGGGCAAAAGCTCTTCCAGGCACACAGCTGACCACCACAGGCAGGCCACGTCCACATTCGACGTTCCGCTTGGGCTCCAGGGCTTTGCCCAGCCTACAGCTAGACAGGTGGGCTTCATTTCCTGTGCAGTTCACTGAGAAACCCCAGTAGTTCTTTTTCTTACGCATGGACAGTGATCTGTGAAACAGAGCCACGGATAAAGATCAGTTGTGCTCCAAAATAATTAACAATGGAATTAAATACATATTTCACATATTTAATTCTTGTTTAGGAGGATATCCCAACCATAATTCAGAGGGGGTGTTATGATTACAACAGAGACCAGATATCACCTGTGGCAATAATGCTGTGCTAACCCAAGAAAACAAGACATTTCCAAGGATTCCACAGTACAGAGAAAATCCTAGTGCAGCACAGTTCACCAAACCTCTTGACTCAAACAATCTGTGAAGCCTGCAGGTTTCCTTTCCTCCAGATTAGGAAATCATTAAACACTCATTTAATGAATACAGCATGTTCTGAGTTCAATACAAGTCTGTTAAAACTTATGAGGATTTTCTGATATCTCATATACATTTTTGGTACTATATGGTGACCGTGATGCACAGCAATGTCCTTTATGATGTCCTTCTCATTGCAAAACTCTGTTTCTCAATGGCATGAATAACATTAAAGGCCCAGACTTAACATAAATGGAGTGCCACTGAGGAAAAGCGAGGTAGTGTGGCCACTGGACCTTTATGAAATGTTCCAACAAACAAACAAACAAAGACAAACCTCACCTTTAAATACTTTATTTAGTATGCTGCTGAGTTTAGAAATAAACCCATAAATACATTAAAAAAAAAACCTTTTCAGAACATTTCCTGGAATGTTTTATTTTTAGAAAAATATAGACCCTGGATATGAACTTTCATGTGTTGTAGTGTGTTTTAGTGTGCAAATGTGGTTAAAACACACTCAAATTATAATTTATAGGCAGTTTTACAATAACGTGTCCTTAACAGAGTTACAGTGGGAACACAATGTTCTCTGCTAGATGGAAAATGGCCAAGAATTATGTTGGGAAACAATCTGGCCATGATTCACTTGGGCAGGCGTTCACACACATCTGAGAACTAACTAACGCTTGTTGCATGGTAACCTTTAACTTTACAAAGTTAATGTTACTTCTGGGGAAACCCTAAAATCTCTGTGCGTGTCTGCTTTCTTTCTAGTCTGTTTTTTCTTCATTTTCATTGCATCCTAATCACAAAGGCCTCTTTTTTCAAAGGGATCAAATTCATGTTTGACTCATGGTGGTTTGTTATACAAAGCAAAACTTTTCCTTACTTGTACACTTTGTTGTTGTACTTCTTCTCTCCGGGGAATCCGTACATTCCACAGACAACTCGGCTGTTCAGGGGGGTCCACTGCTCATCGCAGATCTGCCTCCATTTGCCCTGGTCCTTGATCTCCACGAAGCCTTCCGTGATGGGTATGCGCTTGAGATGGGATGAAATGGGTCTTACACGGATTTCTTCCACCCGTTCTTCAAGAGTCTTGGGAGGATAAAACAAAAGAGCACTTTATCAGTCATTATCAGAATTCTCACAATATTCCCATAATGGATCTGGTCACTGTTTAGATCAGAAGAGTGTCTACGACTCCTTCAGGGTGGATTCTGAGGGCCACACGGGGAGCCAGATGATTCATGACATAAGAAAAGGCTGACCAGAGTTGGAAAGTTGAAATTTGATGTAAAATCTCACTTCAATATCTCTGAAAACATTCTTAGCCAGTCTTACGGTGGTCATCCTAGATTCTGACGAGCTGTGTACGACCTTCATGAACTTTCATTACAGTAACACATGAATCTGTCATCGAACCATTAAGTTACAGCAATCTTATAGTTTAGAGGAAAATTTGCTTTTATAAAATTCAAAAGCATCTTTGTTAGCTCCAAAAAAATACCCTCACATGTGCCCTCACGAGGGCTCTGTGCAATGATATCAATTGAAAGGAATGTTTTAGATGTGTAAACCCAGCAATGTTGTATTATTAACGGGGAGGCGGTTACCAGACATGATTCAGCTGACCACGGTAAATATAAGACGGAGACTGCAGCTTCTAATTTCATTTTGGCATGTGCATATGTATATATAAAAGAAAAGAAGTGGAGAGAAAGTTGGCCGATGGGATAAAGCCAAAAGAATGTGGAGGCCTTACATAGACCTAAATGCTCTAGACGCAGAGTGAGCAGAAATGTCAATATTACTATATAAAGACCAGACCAATGGGTTGGGTACGGTTTAAGTAGGCTCTCGAGTCAAACACATCACTGTTTGCTTAAGCACTGGAAGTCTGGAGGAAACCAAAGAGCTGAGTGTTGAAGCTGAGGGTGTGAGCCGGGGTCATCCAGCCAGATGTGAGGAAGAGCCTACGCCTGTTGCCTGATAGCATGACCTCCGCCTAAAGAAATCCGACCAGACACCTTCCACTGCACATTTTTATACAAAAGAGACACCCTGTTTAATCAATCTCAGGTTTTGCCCACATAAGAAATTCAGAAGTTGATCTACAACGATGACACAGGTACATCTGAACTTGCTGATGAAAAAAATTCATAGGATTTCATAAATCCTCATATTTATATATATGCAATGTTGTAATCTGCCTGACCCATGGGATGACAGGAACCATCAAGACATCAAATCCAAGGTTTTGTTTAGGGGAAATTCCTAGAGATGCAAAAGGAAACTGACTCTATTGAGCTCACTGTTTTGAACATGTCCGAGACAAATGCACTCACAGTCATTCATAAAAGTGAGAAACCATTCCCACATCTGAATGGGTTTAAGAGCGAGGGGTCCATGTGTAAACGATGGGAACGGTAGAAGTGAGACTGCACAACGAAGAGGAAGCACCACCAAGTCCAGACATTCCTCAGTAGCTGAGGTGCCAGCTGGGACAGTACCACCTTCTTTTCATGTTCACGGAATCCAGATATCAAAATATTTACATGCTGTTAATGTTCCTCCGTAGGGCTTTTAGGTGTGGGCAAGGGAGAGGTGACGGTGTCTGGTCCAGTCATGCAGTCAAAGTCTCCTTTCTTATTCACTTCCTGCCTCGTGCTTCACGTTTGTCCTCCACGTGCCTGTTCCAGGGACACGGACTGAAAACACTTGTTGATTGTGCAGGTTTGTGGTTTTGAGGAATGTTTGAGGGAATTTTAGGCACTTTTTGAGGAAGTAAAGGAGAAGCGGGGGGGAATTTGAGGGGTGGATGGATCCAGCTGGTATACTGGTTTTTGCTGAAGAAATCTCCAAGAAAAAGAGAACATGGAAAACATCTGGATTCTTTCCTCTAACATATGTACAAACTATCACCCCCCCTCCCCAAAAAAAGCAGGATGTTTCTTCAGCTCAGTGTCGTCACACCAACACTCTCAAACACCACGCATATTCACACCACCAGTCCAAAGCCAGCCTGTCTACAACTGTCTGTGAGGAATGCCATTTTTTAGACTGGCTTTTGTCTTTAGGGTCATCTTTGTGTCAGGGCAACACTTACAACTCTGTGTGCATGAAGGAAAAAAGAGAGGGATCACAAGAAACTAAGTATGACGTGAACTCAAATGGTAATCTCAGCACTAGCAACGGGTTTCAAGGGTCCCACAAACAAGCCGGTCTGTCTGGATTTAGACTTCAATAAGCTGCTCTAGACTATAACACAAATAAGTTCTACAGGTTCTGTGGGAAATTTATTCGGCACCAGTTGTACTATATGGAATTGCATTGTTTGAACAAATAGTTAGTCTGTTCCCAAACTCAAACAACTGGCAGAGATCTTTCAAGGTGAGTGTCCAGATATTTTGTCAAATAGTTCTCTAGATACTCTAAGTAATAGATATCAGGTACATGTGTGACATTAAAATATTGCTTTTAAAGGCATCCTAACCTCACATCTAACCTCTCCCACCCTTTACTTCTTGGTTTTGATTCCTTTGTCTAGAAATCACAAAGTTTCCTAATATTGTTGCAAATGGAATGTGAGAGAAAGCCTACACCTCTACGCCCGGTGGAAAGTCCTGACCTTTGACCTCTTCAGGCTACATTTAGCATGCAGGTTCACTACTGGTGCATTCTGTTGGTCTGGCTTATTGACTTAAGTGCATGCTGTGGCTGAAGGTGAATATATATTCCAATCAATCACCATGACAAGCACAGTACAAATCATTGTAAGCATTTAATCAGTTTTTTTGCCTCATGAAGATGACTTTCAGGACCTCCAAGTCCAGAGAACTGCGGAACAGTCCTAAACATCTGATGAATTTCATGTTAGGTCACATTTTATCTTAGCAAGTTGCATATTCTCATCTGCATGTCCCGTATGAACCAAGAATACGAAGCTGTGTTGACTAGCAAACATCCACTGTAGACAAACATGTAAATAAGTTATATAATAACAAACTAGCAATTTCTTGAACTCAACCCAGGCAAAGAGTTTGCATTGCTCTGACTGAACCTTTGCTAACCACTCTTTGGACCTCCGATTGTTTCCATGTGTGGTGGTGATTCATTTGATTATTCTTCTGTTCCACTGAATGTTTACAAGAACACAAAACAAACAATTCATCCATTCATTTATCTCTGCTGTCTGTTCTGAGAGCCTAATCTAAGTGTAGACAATACATTTGTGTCCAGCTGTGTTTGGTCAGTTATACATTTCAGAGACAGATAATGTGGTGGGAAAACTGTGAAAAGGAAAGCTGTCTTGCAAAGACATTTATTATGTATTAAGTATTTTGTGCTTTTGCTAGAGGTCATCCAACTAAAAAGTCTTGGAATGACTTGTCTAAACTGTTTTACAAGCCATTAAACCCAGTTAATCAAATATAGTACGCACTGCATTTACGGCTCTGAAATAATGCTAACGCTAATGTTAACGCTAAACACTACATGTTTTTAAGGTGATGTAGTGTTTCTTTAAATTTCTATAACAAACTAATATGACCACAGAAGCAAAACCGCAGTAAACCATCTATCTGTCATCTTCTCCTACATCTTTAAAGAAGGTCTTTAAGAGGTAATGTTCGCTGGGTGGAGCACACACTGGCTAGCTGTGCTGACACCCAGGTAAGCTAAATAAAAGCCGGCAAATATACACAAAACAATTGTTGTTTAATATGTATATGATAGAAATGTATTTTTCTGTTTGGGCAAAGGGTAATATTTGTGGAAGCTTTTTGTAATCCACTGCTCGTGATGCGCTAAGAATTTAACACTGTTTGGCGGCCAGTTTTAGCTACCCTTTGTTATTTTTGACATCAAATTGTCCATCAATGAGAAAAAATACACAAAAAGATGGACTTTGCTTATGAAAACATTGTTGCTGGGAGGAAGCCTGAGGAATCTGAGTGTCTGCCATACTGCTGTTTGAGAATTCCCTCATACGAGCTTCACAGAGAAGCGCCTGTGTCTCAGACTTCTGGTATGTGATTCAGGGAAAAGTCGTGATTACACCTACCAGTAGCTAACAACCTCTTACATTCATTCACAGACTGTTGCCTGACTGGTGACATCATAGCAAGTTAAACCTTACGACCGGTATTTTTCATACCAGGCCAGAGAAACAGTGTCCCTCATTGAAATCTATTAACCAACAGTCTTTCTGTTTCTCACAAGTTAAGAATTCACATTTAACGGGTGGGATTCCATTTTGAAATCATTCCTTCCATTACTCAGCAGTTCCCAAAGAAGGCATCAGAGGAGTGGGGGAACGTCTCAGGGACGGGAGGTTTGGGGGAGAGATGCACAAGGTGGTAAAGTCATTAAATCATCAAATCTTGGGGTCGTGGAAATGGAAAAGCACACCATGGGCTCTTAGATCTCTCTCAAAGGTCCATTTTTAAACCTGCTTACCTTAGTTGCCATAGTAACATGGCAAATATACAAACATAGGTGATTCCGGCACATACCATTGCGGCAACATAGGGGACAGCTGGCATGTCATAAAAGGAGAATTGAATGCTAATAAACTATTCTAGAGGAGCAAGCTTTGGAAAGGAATGTGGGACCTGTGGTAACAGACCATAACTTCCTTTTATCCAAGAGATAAAGTGACTGGGAATGTTCACCAAATAGGGAGAAAAAGCAGAACCTCCACTCAAAACTGAATTTCCGGATATGACAAAGATATGTGGTCATTTTGATTGGTTCTGTATAGGACTCTTGGCTCTTCTGATGGGAAACGCTGTGGTTTTGATGATACAGTGTGGTTTTTGGAGCACACTGTCATTCTTTGATCCCTGCAACTCCTAAAAAGTCATTTTAAAGGCATATCTGGTCTTTCTTGAAGCCAGTTACCACCACTAGGCACTGTCAACCTCAGTTGGGTTAATGAACTAACATTACATGAACCTAGAGTTGACGTACCTCAACATTGTTGTTCATGGTATTGATGAACCTGTGTCCAGGGATGCGTTTCTGATTGCAAACCACCCCAACATCCTCACTGTGTTTGCAGTCTGACACCCCAAAGCCATTTGAGGGGCATTCGGCTAAAGATTTCTCTCCTCCTGTGCAATGGACGTTGTCCAGCCAAATGCGTCCTGTGGAACAAAGAACAATCGTTGGTTTTGTCAATCACCAGCAGATGTTGTGTTTTGGAAGCTGTGTTGGTGTTACTACCTGACTTCTTAATTCACTTAAAGGAACAGTTCAACTTTCAAAATACTCTATCTATTTCAAAACCTGTATGTCCTTAAAAATGGTGAGTTTTTGAAGGATGTTCTTTAAAAATCACCATAAAAGTATTATTAAAGATGTTCACACAACTTGTGTGCTATATTCCAAGTATTGTGAATGTCAGACCAATCAAACTCAAATAATTCAAACGTTTGTGACATCTGCATGAATTATTCCTTTTAAGGCTGGAATACAGTACATGACTTTTTGCCCAAATTTAATCTGAACAAGTTGATGATAATTGCACCAGCACAGCAAAACCTCTTTGGATGCCTTTAAAACCTCTAGATTTTGTTAACTCCCTTTGATTCAATATAAAGTTATCAAATATGAACCCTTCCAGAACTTCCCTTCACTATGCATTACATGCTGCATATGAATTCGCTTACTTGGTGGAAAGTGGAAGAACATTGGAAAACCGGTGGTTATTCTTCCCATAGGACTCAATAATAACCACTGATTTACATTCTTAGGACAGATTTATTGAGACAAATGATCATATTTCAAACATAGACTTAAATCATCATTATATTAAAGAAGCAGAGAGATGAGATTATGTCTGCTCTTGACTTTGAATCTTTTTTCCATACTTTTAGACCATCTGACTGGTATCAATTACCGCTAATGACTAAAATGTGATGGATTAGAAATGTAATCCAAGAATATATGCCCACGGTGGATCTTCCAATGGACCATAAACTTATAATAAGCCGTCAGAATTCTCCTACCTTCTCCTTGTCCAAACTTTGCAGATGGGGACCAAGCCACAGCGCCAAGAAAGCCAAGCTCCCTACATGCAACATGAGCGGCTTCGATTGAGAAGTCATCATCACAAACAGTCCCCCATTCATTATTGTAGAAGACCTCCAGACGACCCTCGTAATGCTTGTGTTTGTCACCGGCTAGGCGGAGTTGAATCTTGGGTTGCTGGGATTCAGACTGGGCCTGAACCAAAGCCAAGAGACTGAAGATGCACAATGCAGTAGAGAACACCATGGCTAAACTTTCACCTGTGAGAGTATTAGACAACACAAACACAAGATTAACAATGTATCATGCATGAATCTAATTCACTAAAGCAATTTTGGGAATTGCTAATGAATAATTTATGATTCATCTCGGTGAAATTATTCAATTGAAGCCTATTTCCAGGGAAACTGGATATCAGCAAAAAAGATTTAATCTTTCAGAAAAAGGCCTTCAAGGCGTATGACGATTCTGACCTCTGTCTGTCCATATCAGTTCTGCCCCCTATCATTTCTCAAATCTGAAGGCTACAGCAGACAGACGTCGAGTGTGTTTCTTTTTTTCCAATCTGGCAATTAGTGGTTTGTAGGATGATTACAACATTAATGATGTCTCTCAAAGGCATGTGTGTCTACTGCATTAAAAAAAACTTTCATCTACAATAATTCTGCATCCAAAATAGAGAGCTCAGCATTTACACAAGAACTATCAATTAATGGCAGCCAAATGGTTTCCAGGATATTTGAGGTTTATAGAAACGCCAGCACATATGACATAACAACCCCGTCTGTTCATTCACATAACATCGCAAAAACATTTTCACAAAAAGAGACAACTAAAAAGTTAAGATGCACGTTTTATTTTCATGCATAGTCATGTGTTTTATGTGGGGTTATATCATATAATCATGATGTTAAGAATAGTTGCCTAAGGAATTCTGTTCCCAAATCACTAAAAGCTGCTTTGCCAGTGAGTCACTGGATTAATTTAAAGATACTTTAAAATTTTTTATTTATTACTGTCCAAACAATGCAGGCTCAATACTGCAGAGCAAGCTTAATCTAATTTTGTAGTTTGAGA
Organism: Carassius auratus; assembly: GCF_003368295.1. NCBI lineage: Eukaryota > Metazoa > Chordata > Actinopteri > Cypriniformes > Cyprinidae > Carassius > Carassius auratus. Next base: position 8,070,731 of record NC_039277.1, on the reverse strand, counting down.
CCTTCCTTAGATTTACTTCCTGTGTGTGTGAATGATTGATTTTCACATGCATTAATTCATTACAGATGAATTGTCTTTGATGCAATTATACTGTTCATATGCTGTCAAATCGATTAATAGCATATATATATATATATATATATATATATATATATATATATATATATATATATATATATATATATATATATATATATATATGCATTTATGTTTAAATTTATAGGTGGTATAGCTGTTCACAGAATAAATGTGAGAATTAGCAGTTAATAAAGTATAATTGTTATTCCAACGTGTATTCTTCAATATGTATATGAAATCGTTTTCAACTGTGTGCACAACTTATGTTTTGTACACTCATCACATAGTTTTAAGATACAAAAAAATGTGTGAAACGTTTATGTTTTGCACACTCATCACATGGATCTAAGATACAAGAAAATGTGTGAAACCTTTGTAATAAATGTGTATACGTGGTTACATCACTTGACATCGTCTGTTTTTTTTTTTTTTTTCACAAAGTAGCTATTATTTCAAAACCAATGTAAATACATCGAGTGCATTTTTACGGACACAACACTTTTTTAAATATATATTTTTTAATATTTAGCCTACATATTTATAGCGGTTTACATCGGCTATAAAAAAAATAAATAAAAAAATAAATAAAAAAAAGGCATTTTATTAAAGACATTCAACAGAGCATCTCCGATGTTTTTTTTAGCGTTTTATACACAACTCGATTCAATGATAAATTATTAAATACTACATATAAATTCTGGTCGGCGTCAAAAACGTACCTCAGAAAACGTTGGTCTTGTGAAGTAACAGTGTTGTTCCTGTGAAGTGTGCTGGAAGCAGCGCTGATTCTGTCCGTGTCCCGCAACACTTTTAAACGAGTTCACGCGCATCACCGCCTCCCACCAGCACTGCAATCTGAAACCAGCCATCACTACCACATTATGAAAGTTACAGATGAGATGCCCCATGTGTCTGCTGCACATGACTGACGTCATGCAGCTAGGGATGCCCTGAAGTCCTGCGTGCGGATTCACATGCACCATACTGCTAACTTTTCCATGGTTAGCGGAAACAGACAGTAAGACAGGGAGAGGTACTGATAGCTGAACATATTTTAAAGAGAATCAGACAGATCACCACCAACATACTTAACTGGTCGTTTATTGATGTATTCATTAGTTTAGCAGATGCTCATTTGAGCTCATATACAACAAAAAATAAAACAGGTCAACACCAAATCTAAGCAGTCTTTATTAAACTACTTTAGGTCCAGATAGCACACATACTTCTGCAAGATGTCTGTTGAAGATCACTTAGCATCTGCTGTGTACAAACTTCTGATAGACGTCTTTAAGATGTCAGTTTTACATTCCTTTGAAATCATAAACATACCTTTTCTAAACATCTATTTGACATCTAATAGGAATCGTCCAATAGACATATTGCAGATGAGCAAACGCACTTAAAATTACTTATTGTAGATGCAGACGTAATACAGACATCTCTGTGATGTACGTGTGCTATCAAGGGGCTGAGTAACAGCAAGAACACACACAGATTATGCTGCCGTACTCAACAGACAAAAGCTTATCTATCAGTTACATAAACGCCTTCACTCCATCGTTTATTGATTTATTTATTTGACATGTATGACTAGAGGTTTCTGTGATTACAGGGAACTGAGAGCCAGTCTGAGCAGCAGGACCCCCAGCAGCAGGACGGGGCTGGAGCTCAGGCTGATGGAGGTGTTGTGGTGCTCCCCATGGCTATGGGACTGGTGAGGGCCGTTGCAGTCATCATTGAAGCAGCATTCCAGCTTCACCTCACCATTGCTCATGTGAGACTTGTCACAGAAGGACTTGTAAGCGCATGACTTCATCACAGAGTCTGTGGGGAGGGAAACACATGGTGGAGCCACGAATCAAGAATTTAAAAAACATCTGGTCAGTCCAAACATTGCGGAAGGATGTGTCAAATAATCTGTGTTTGGTTTGCATATTTGGTTGAGTGTGTGTGCAATCCAGCAGAAACAGTATCACGTAATAGTGATGACCGGGGCTAGTTGTCACAAGAGTTTTATAAACTGCAGGTTGAGTCAGAAGGCAAATTACATTATTGTTGGTTTTCTATAGCAGTGGTTTTGTATATTGGTTTGAAACATAGTCTCAAATCAGCATCATTTTTATGAATTCTTCCAGATAAAAATTTTATGTTTTATTTTCAAGCCATACTATTCATACTGCATAACTCTTAATTATGATTTTATTATATTAAAAGTGTAGCAACCATGTTTTTTTGGCATATTGACTACGATTTGTATAACCAGAGCTTGTATTTATGCTGTAACTAGCCTATAACATTTATTATTATTTATTATAATGTTTATTAGTCAAACCTATAGGCCTTTTTAATAGTTTGTACATTTCATTATACGTTTTAGTGAATATCTTCAGCAACACAAGGAATAAAACAGGATTTTTAACTTTTTAACGATTTTTTACTATTTTCTTTAATGTTTAAGTTTGACTAAAACTGCCATTAATCCTTACTGTTTAAGTTCCGTTTTGACAATGGAATACTTATAGTGTATCATGGATTCACGTCACAACTAATATTCTGCAGTAACGGTGTAGCTTTATTTGCAGCCAAGTCTTAAATTGTGTGTCTGTACAGAAACACACTCACACACCATTCACACATGTTGGTATATGTGGTTTGTGGGGACTCTGCACAGGCAAAATGGGTTTTATACTGCACAAAATGTATTTCTATCCTCCTACACCAGCGCTACACTTAACCCTACCCTCACAGAAAACTTTCTGCATTTTTAGATTTTCCAAAAAAAGTATATTTAGTATTTTTAATTACAGGGACACCGGAAGTGTCCTCATAAACCACATTCATATTGTAATACCTATGTCATACCCATGCCTTTATACACATTTGTGTCCTCATGAATCACATAAACATGCACACGCTGGAGTATAGTAGAGTAAAAACGTGTGACAACTAGCCCTGGTCTCCTCTCTTACAGTATATTAATCTGAAACACAGCACGGACATGGTCAAGAGTGATACCACCCCCAAGTGGTCAACATGCGAGTTGCAATATGAATCACAGTCTGTGTGTGTGTGTGTGTGTGTGTGTACTCACTGGGTCCTGTGATGGTAGAGCAGGCATCTGCATGAGCAGGACACACAGTCGAGCCCTGCCGGAAACACTCCTCCGGGTTATTAGACACACAGGTGTAACACTTCAAGCCCTCGCCTTCACACATCGGACAAGACAACACAGCTGATCTGAGATTAAACCACTTCAAACTCTAGACAGACTCTAATAATCATTTCATAGACAGTAGGAATATAAAATGATTTATGTTTTGCTATCCGCTGTTATTATATAAGAATTACTGTTGATGCATTGCAAAAATGTATAGAAAATTTTGATTTTATGTATAGTAAGCTACATCCTTATTACATACTAAATACACATTTATCATAAAAGGACAACAGTAGAAATAATAATAATAAACTTTTTATATATACCTTTACAGAGGTTTCTCATATGTGATAAAAAGCGAATCATTGATTATTGACTAGGATAACACTTTATTTTACATTAAATTATGCATAGTAACATCCAATAAACCAGAAAGGTAGGTGTAGTTAGTTAATATAACTTAGTACTTGATTGAATAATTACACTGTAACAAGGACACCTTAAAATAAAGTATAACCTATTATATGTATTTTTGTAAAATCTCTATTACAGGAGTAATGGCAGCATTAAACGAATAACCATAAAGAGCTATGAAACTACTTCGATGTGTATTTTGGATCTGTTTGGTGCTGTGTAGATACTCACTGTGAAGCACAGCGGTGAACAGGATCAGCGCGGCGAGGACAGTCTTCATGTCGAGGACGTTATATTAGAAAAGTGCTGGGACAGTGTGGAAGTCTTAACAACAAATCACCTCAGCACCTCTCCGTAATCCCACAGTGAGCATCCATCACATGAGCATTACACCGACTTAACACACACAACGCATCTGCTTAGTAACAGCAAACGGGGGGAGAAGCAGGATGAAGGGGGCTGCGCCAATAAAGAGGGGAAATGATATGATCTGGATATTAAAATACATTTTGAATTCAGATTTCCTTTTTGGAATTAGTGCAAGACTTCTGCAAATCAATTGTACTGTACTTACAAGATGGCCACAGACTGACATCAGGCTACTTTCACCAATTATTGTTATCTGTGTACAGTATATTTTCAGATTTTGTGTATTTGCAGCACAGCACGGTTTTGAATGCAGTATATCTGACTTCAGCATAAGGACAATCTCTTAGTGAGTGCACATATTAATATCCGGTCTACCCGGTCACCAGACATCCCTCTTAAGAAGAGATTAGCTATGCAACACACTCACATCGTGATAATCATTGATACTATTACTGCCACATGCATCTATGCACTTTATAAGACTGTCAATTATTGCAATAAATGGTGACTGTTTACAACAGGATCCCATTAGTAAACATTTAATGCATTAACTAATAAATGAGCAATATATTTATTACAGTATATATTAATGTTAGTTAATAAAAATACCAAACTGTTGTTATTTCATGTTCATCTCAGATCCATTAAATTATATTAAGAGAAACAACTTTTGATTTTAATAAATGCTTTAGAATGTTAACAAATGAAACCTTACTGTAAAGTGTTAATAACAATACATGAAATTCTAAACCAGTGGTATCAAGCAAATGTGTACTTTATTCAGGGAATGCATTTATGCACAAAATATATATTAGTCAACTGGATTTCTGTGCAACTCTCTCTCTCTCTCTCGCTTGCTCTCTTCCACTTTACAAACATTTATTAAAACAATAAAATAGCAATATTCTTCTCATAAAAATATACACAGGTCAGTGAGTGCTGTAAACAACACCAACTCGCTCCTGAAACAACAACATGACAATTTACAGGCTCGACTTCTCCACACGACCCATTAACGTTTGGCACTCGGATAGCGGATTCATTTGGCAGTTGGTTATTCTGAGCTGAAATATTGCATAAGATAGCACAAAGGAATTGTGGGTCAAAAGGAAAAAGAAACAACAGCGAATTGAAAGCATCACTTTAGCATTAGGCACATACTTTAGCAAGTCTGGCAAAAGATTGTCAATTCTTGAAATGACTTCAGTGAATGTTTTGAATATGATTCGGTCCAGTTGACACAGCACAATAAAACAGAGTAAACTTGTGATAAACTCTGTACTTCATGCAGACTTTGCAACCAAAATAATTCATTAACAAAAGAAAGTTTAAGGGCTTTCTGTTAGGTTTGCTTTTGTGTTGTAAAATTCTGCAAGCAAGCATTTGATTGGATGACTATGACCACATTGCTAGAAATAAGTAACCCATCAGAACATCTAGTAATACCAGAGCTCGCTTTATATGATAAATTAAGATCATTTGGCACCTATGCACACAGAGAGTAAGAAAGCAGCGGATGGATCTGCAACCGTCTACAAACTCTCTTTAACAGAAGCTTTGAATATGCTAAAAGCTACTCCATGAAATAATATTCCAGGTTCAAGTCAAACTACAGCATTTGAGGCAGAACACTGACTAAAATGTCATTGAATAGTTCCTCTTTTTCTTTAGAAAAAAAGCAAAAATGTAGGCAATGGTGAGGCACTTACAATTAAAGCGAATGGGGCAATTTTTGGACGATTTAAAAGAAATTTGCAGCTTATAAATTTCATAAAAGTACTTACATTAATTATTCTGTTAAAACTTGAATATTATTTGAGCTCAAAAGCTGTTCAAGTCATCATTTTGGTGGTTTAGGGTTTAAGACTATGTTGGCATGTCAGCATAATCATAAAATTATTTTCAACCATACACAGAAAGCTTAGCATCTAATTTCACACTAAAATCATGGTAAAATGCATATGGTTTACTTCTTGTGGCTACATTACTAAAACAGTGAATATAGTAATGTTTACATCTACATTCACTTCCATTGTACAGTAAGTACCTTAATGTTACCCAGATTTTTGCTTTTTCATGGTAATCAACATCACACCACCAGTGCTGTCAACTGATCTTGAACTGAACTCGGGATATTTTTCAACTTGTATCAGGACCTCTAATATAGAACCAAATAATTACACCGGTTACAGTACTTTCCAATGCAAGTAATGTAACTAAAATTGTAAATAATATGATTTGCTCCCTCCATTATAAATAGCAGCAGTGTGATCATGTAAACTACGAACAAGGCCAGTGAGCGTCATCCCATGTCTGTTTCGTTCCACCTGAACACACACCCAGAGGGCTCTCCCAAACGCTCATACACACAGCTGCCATAACAGCCAGCAGAAAGTCATCAGAATCAGATATGTGGGTGGTTTTTCCCACCCTCTCCAAGAAACATATTATAGTCCAACATCAGCACTCTGTGAATCTGTAAAACAGTTGGGACTCTTTTATTTGATTCTTCAGCTCATATCTTGTTTCTTCCAGTGCCTGGAAAAGTGGCTCCTTCCCAAAATGGAAAAAAAAAGCAATGTGAGATCCAGCGGCGTTCTTGGTCAGGCTGGGTTCTCCTTCCTCTTAGTCCGTGGTGCCCATTTTTGCAATGAGCTCATCACAAATCTTAGTAAGCTCTTCAATCTCTTCATTCTGGAAAAATAATGTGGCTTTTAGATAATGATTTCTTAGAAAACTAAAAAGCTGATTTGCATGGGCTGTGGGTGACGGTGAATGTGTGAGAGTTCACCTTCTGTTCGAGCGCCCGCTCCAGGGACTCCACCTTCATCTGCTCTTTTCTCAGGCCAGCGTTCAGCGCCACGCTCTCTGCGTTAGCCTTAGATCGCACCTGAGCTATTTCCTCATTCGCTCTGCACAAACATACACATATCTGAGATCAATCAATATTATCAATAAAATACATAAGATTAAAGATAAAAAAATGCAGATGCATCACTTTAATGGCAAGTGTCATTCTTACTTGTCAAGTTTCTCCTCTGCGTGGATTTTGAGGGTCTGATAACGTTGTTCCTCCTGCCTCACGCGTGTGAGGTATTCCTGAGCGCACTTCTTTAGCACTTCCTCATTCTGACAAGAGACCAGCAGAAACATCTGGATGTGTCCAGAGGAATCATTTATATAGTCAGCACTTCAGACATTCAAGAAGATGTCTTACCTTCTTAAAGCCCTCGAGAACGGTCTTCATGTTTTCGTAGCGTCTGAACAGGTCAGAAAACGAGCGCTCCACAGAGTTGAGGTCGGCGAGGGCTTGATCTCTCTCCAGGGTTAACTGGTGGACGCTCTTCTGAGATCCTATGTTCTTTTGCTGCTCGTCTTCTGTATTGGGAAAAATTCCAGACAAAATAAATAAACAAAGTAACCTTTAAAATTTATATTCAGAATTGCATTGATCAGCTCTGAGAGGTAGATCACTCACCTATCATTTGAGCGACCGTCTTCTCATACTCATCCACTATTTTCCTAAGGAAATCAGTAAATAAATGTTAGAATGTTTCATTGTAGGGACTGTACTGTGTGGGCATAAAACCTTCTCCGGTGCATTCTGGGAAGGGTTCTAGATTGTGATGTACCTCATTTCAGTGACCTCCAGTCTACTCTCCTCATATTTCCTCTTCCACTCACTGGCTTCAATCTCTTTGGCAATTATCTACGGGTACAAAAACATACTTTTATAAACAGTCCATCACAAGTCGAAACACTTTTTAATTTAATTTAAAACTACATTAAAATTTTAATTTTAATTTTTAAATTTACAATTTAAATTTTTTTAATAAAAATAAAATTTGTGAAAAAATATTCAAATAGTAATTATTTGAATAATTAAAAGTAAATACAATTCAAAAAGTACAATAAATAATTATTATTTGTTGTTTAATGGCTTTACATGTGTTTACATGTACTGTAGATTGTAACAGGACTGAGGACTACCTCTTCTCTGATCAGTGTGAGCACTGCTGCTTTGTCTATCTCACTGAGACGGATCGAATCCAGCCCTGGACTCGTCTTCACTGTGGTCTCACTGTCTGTAGAGCTGAGAGTCTGACTCTTACACAAACTCTCGCTCTGCAGAGTAAACACAATCAGAGAAAAAACTTTAGTTAGCATTTCACTTTGAAATATATTTATTATACCTTCTGCATTTATCAATTCTAATACCAAATTTTTTGGTGAGGTGAAACAATGACTACACTCTTTCCTCTGACCCAGTTATTAGCTTGCCCTTGGGCAGATTAAGGCCCGTGGACATCATAATCCTATTAATGGGTTAATAATTATGAATCCTTATCAGGCAGAAATGCACCTCTGCTAGGAGTTAATGTGTTGAACTTAGTCATACAAAAATGGGATGAATATCATATGCCATATCTAATAGACACTAACAAAACAGAACTTACAGGAGAGGAAAGCTCCTTCTCATCAAACTGGTCTGTTATGCCCACTGGCAGGTCTGAAAAGAAAGGCAGATTATTACTGACTCTAACATTTCCCACTATTTTATCATTAGTTTTGTTGTTGCTGATACTTTGCAAGTGGACAATGATTTCTGAAAATATTCAACAGTTAAAAGTATGTGAACAGTTTATAACAGTCTCTGTGGTTTACAATTAAGATAATATAAAAATAATCCATAAAGTAGCCAATAGAGGGCAGCACAGACTCTAGTAAGATACTTGAATTCAGAAGCGTTTACTTCTGCATTTATTTACACGTTTTATTGAAAGAAAATAAAATAAATAAAAAGAAAACAAAGGATCAAACATTAAACGACAAATCCTAACGATTTTAACTTTTGTAGAATTTCTTGGTCAAATTCAGAAGTATCCATGTAGGGCGGAACTTAATTGTACACACTGTGATTTGATTGGATCATGTAAAGGGAATGCTATGATCTTATTGGTTAAAACGATTGCTTCAAGCCCTTCAGTCTTAGACACAACGTCACCAGGGAAATAAAAAACGGACTAGTTTCTGAGGCTAATAAATCCACATTTTTATAAAACAATATGACAACAAACATCTTTCTTTTAGAATAATGTCTTTTTGATCTAAAATAGTCTTTTAACAAGGTAACCAGGAACATTTCTTCAATATCTGTGACACTGAACTTGTCAACTTGTGACAAAGAACACAATCTTGGCAAACTTATGCTCTCATGTATCACAAAAGATACTAATTAAAATGTAATGGGAATAACAGGACTAACTGTTTAATGGACAAATTAATGTGCCAACAGAACAGAGGGCCGTTCTTTTTTCCTGAAAAGGAGAGAGAGAAGCAAGCAGAACAAGTCTGTTTCCCATTCATAAGAGTTCCGTGTCTGTCCAACCTAACAGAGCAGTGCTTGTTAAACCTCATTAATGACAGATTGCCCCAGTCTCTAATGATTATTGATTTATTATCCAAGCATAAACACTGCAGTACTACAAGTAGAGCAGACAGAGCACTTCTCGCTCACCGTCTGCAGTCTTGGTACAGATGGTTGTTTTGGTGCAGTCTGAAAACTCCTCTGGCCCGTCCTTCTGGCCCAGGACAGTGGAGGCTAACTTCTCCTCATCTGTGGCGTGATGGACACGGTGGGGCAGTTTAGATGCAGGATCTTCCTGCACATCTTTCTCCTGTGATATAGAAAGTGAATAAGAATTTTTTATAGATGATATACATTGATATATGGTCATACTTCACAGGTTTTGCAATGATGGTAAACTAATTTTTTTCTTTCTTCCTGCGAACAAAATAGCACTGCAGTTCATCTGTGAATGGGCAAAATATTTCAACACTCTAAAAAAATGAGCCATAGCCCTTCAGACTTTTTTCTCCTGATAGAGTCTTAAACTCTCTGGGACAAAAGCACAGGCAGACAAGTGACCCGTTTTGGGAACTGCTGGCAATTCTGTTTCAGTTTGTGTTGTGTACATATACACACACACAGAGAGAGAGAGAGAGAGAGAGAGAGAGAGAGAGAGAAAGAGAGAGAGAAAGAGAGAGAGAGGGAGGGAACAAGGAGGATGTTTGCTGAGTCACTGCAGTAACCATTAAGTAAAAGAAAATACAGCAAATCTAGAAGCTTTGTATACATTATATACATATTATGTTATGCTTTTGCAGTCCTGTACATATGCATGTAAAAGATGCACAAACCAAGAAACATAAAATTTGCAGTTTGCTGGACAGTGTTGAAATGATACCTGATTGCAGACATCCAGGACTAAGGACTGATTCTCATACTTCTTTACTTTACATGAGTTCCTGCAGAAAAGAATATTGACAGAATCAGTGTATGCTTCCAAGAAACACTGAAAAACCTTTTAGCAAGCACTTGTATTGTATTGATAGCAGTAATACCGATAGTATCAGATCTGGCTGATCGGACGACATTTGATTATATTTTGCTCTCGTTTAGAATATTTTGCCAATGTATAATGCACATTTTATTACTTTATTTTCTAAACCATTTTCAGGGGTGTATGAAGAAAAAAAAATATTTAAACATCTTTATCTTCTGTCTTGGTCTCCTTAAACGTGCACATATTTGTTTTTCATTTCCAACTGCCCCAAAAAAGTTTTAAGGATAAACATGTTAAAAATGATGTACACTAACATCAGATAAAAACTCCAGTCATATAATTCCCCTGTATAAAGCTGTATTACTTTCTACACGGTGGTCCCATTTCTTGATTGTCACCATGTTGAGATCACATGACCAAATACCACTCAATGTACAGATCTTGTTAAACCCATTATTTATCATACTTTTTTAGGCTGCAATATAAATAAATAATGGGCGACAAATATGCCTGCAAATATGGTAGTTATAAATGGTAGTTATACAATAGCATCGGGAACCAAAGACTTTTGCTCTTCACAAGATGCCTGCAGGTCTCAAATGCAAGACAACAGTGAAAATATGGAAAGGAGGGCAGGAGAGGATACTTACAATAGAAAACAGAGAAACCGCGCTTGCTCAGTGATCCTGAGGACAGTATGACAGAGGAAGGGACAGGGGAGGTAGGAAGTACACACAGAGGACGGGATGTGGAGAGGGGACGTGCCGTCAGACATTAGAGGGCAAGATAGAAGCATGAAGAAAACAAGTAGGAGTGAGTTTAACCTTCCTGACTTTCACAAACGATTAGGAGTTAGTTTGTAGAGGGGATGCCATAGTTTAGAGGAAAGTGTGAATTGTAAACACTGGGACAGTGTAAACAAGACTTTGCTATTGTAGTCTACATGGGAAAAACTATTGTGCAACATGAAAGATGCATGATTAGACAACAACAACAACTGAGATGTTGAAAAGAAAGGGTAGCATACCAACGGTAAATAACACAAAAGGTGTGACTGATGTGTTGATAATGTTTAGTAGGTGAAAATTGCTCCATCACTTATTTTATGCAGAGTAGCTAGGTTACATGCAAAAAAGCCACAGATGCAACACAGAAGATACGTTTCGCCTGTCTGTCTAGCATCTGTCACTCACGTGATGATCCGGTCTGTGTTTTTCTTCTGAGACTGTGCTGCTTTCTTCCGCTGCTCCACTGTTCCCTCTGGTTTGTGTTTGTCCGTAGGCTTCTCAGTCGTTGGTTTAATCGTGTCATTTCCACCGAAGGTCTTTGATGGCTTGAAAGGATCAATAGAGTCATCAAAGTTATCAGGGTCGAAATGATATGATGTTTTAGGAAGTGTTGGCGAGTTATTAAGTTTACTGTTCCCACCAAAAGGATCAAAGCTGGGATCATCCCACTGACTTGGGTCAAAGTTGTAGGATTTCTTAGGAATAGGAATATCATCAACGCTCATGGGAGCCACATTCTCAGTTGGCGGTTGGTCTTGTTCTGATGATGTCTCTGGTGGTGGAGCTGTGGTCTCTGCAGCTTTTGGTCTTTGTTTTTTTGGAGTAGTCAGCTTGCTGCTTGTCCTCTTTCCAGACTTCTTGGGTGGAGGTCGCTTTGCTTCGGCATCATCAAGTCCAAACTCCATCATTACTGGCTGAGCGGGCATTTCGTCCATTAACTCTGTTTTAGGAATACTGGCATTGGCAGGTGAGGAGTTCTGAAACTTGGACCCTTCAGTCACGAATTGATTTATAGTATCATCACACTGATCAGGGTCAAATTTGTAGCTCCCCTTTGGAAGTATCGGAGGATCGTCATCCACCTCGTTGGGGTCGACTCCATTCAGTGGGGCCTTCACCTTAAGGGAAGGAGGTCTAGGCTTGAGGGACTTGGTCTGTGGCTTTGAGGATGGCTCTTTAATGTGACCGTTGCAGATGTTGGTGTCATCTGTTGTTCCTGCTTCAGCAGGATCGGGTTGATCCATATCCATGTCAGCAGAGGAAGGCTGGTTCCTGAGTTTCAGGGTTGGGGTTTGGTCCACATTGCTCTGTCGCACCACCGAGGCAGGTGCATCCTCAGGAAAACTCTCGTGCAGGGTCAGGTTCTGGGTTTTGGCTGTGATGGAGCTCAACTGATTTATTTCTGGGAAACCTGTCAAAAGTAGAAGAGGTAATAATTTTATCATGGGCCACAAATTGTTGAAAACAAACCCTGTTGAAACTTGTATACAACAATATGTTACAGAATATTGCAGCATACACATCTAATAATATTTTTCTTGTCATTTCAGGGTGTCTGTACTTTTCCTTTTATATGTTCTTAGAGCACATAAAGTATACTCTATTGTTAGCCTATGGAGAACATTTAAAGAACAGACTTCCTTACGACAGAAAAGGCAGGAAATGCTTCGCTCAGGATGCAAAGAGCTGAACAATAGTCCTCCCTTCCCTGTCTCCAACAGGCATAAAAAACACAACCATTTTAGATGTACTGAAAAGAAGCCTGCCTTTTTCTGCCTTGATACAATGAAAAACTGCCTCAACAACTGTACCAATTCAAGCGGCTCTAGAATGATACACTACACATCTACATGTGAAATTATGTCTATACTCAAAGTAGCCATTTAGAAACACTTTCCATTGACAAACAGTCCTGCTGGCAGTCATCACTGAGCTGTGATGCAACAGTCTGTTGCTTAGAGACAGGAAGAGACAGTCTATTTATAAATGAGATTTATGACCTCCGATTGAGGCAGCTTTGAGAAATACTAGCTGTTATCTGTTCAAAATATTGACATACAAGAAAGAACATGTCCAGTGGTGAAGAGACCGTTTCTCACAGTTGAACTTGTGAGTTCAGTTAGTGCTAACACGACATGAGTTGTGAAGTTGTTTGAGGGATATCTATAGTGGTTGATGGTCTGAGGTGGTAACCGAAGGGTTGCTGGTTTGATCCTCACAAGGACTAAGCCATGAGCCATGTCTACTGTACTCTTATGTAAGGCACTTAACCACAGATTTCTTCAGGGGACTGACTTGTAAAAAGTTCTTAGCACCATTCTAGATTAACATAACATGAAAACCACATAAAAACACAACTTTTAGTCTGGCAACTGTAAGGCAATGGTATACTGGACAAAAGAGGAACTTGAGTTTTACCAACTATCATTGTAGGGAACTAGTTTTGTGTGTATGAAATTAAATCAACTGCTGACTTCAGCACTGTAATGACAATATTTCACTCACAGACCTTCCATAAGTCCTCTCCAATGCCCACACCCAGTCTTCCTGCTGATTCTGCTCTTTCTCTCAGCACTTTTAAAGTGTGATCACTCTTGACATCACTTCCAGAGGTCAAGGTCATATTCTACATTTATAAACTCACTAATTTCTGCAAAGGATAAACCTTTTGACAGGTGTGATCCATAATATCCCTGTAAGTTCTGTGACCTCTTTTAAGCAGCTCTATGTTTTATTTACTATGCCAATTTAGGGTCATGAAATTCATTCCTATTCTGTAGGTAACAAATGTTGTAGCAGTTTGCACACCAGATAAGGATGGCTGTTAAATGCTGTTCCACAACCAGAAACATCCAGGCTACGAAAACAGCAGTTGCTATTTGAACAAGCAACGCCAATGAAGAAGAATCATCAGGCACGATGCTACTGGTTATGCAACCAGCACTAGAGGATGTTACTTGAGCGTTCTCTTCGTGGTAGAAGTGTGATGCCTCAACAATGTTTATTTCATCAAAACAGAAAGAGCCTGGTATGGACAGCATGAGCTAATATATTCAAAACACAAATGCATTTCAGAGCCATTATATAACATAACTAAAATAAGAACACTCATCCAAGGCTAATGCATAATGCTGTCACAACATATTACTCTTAAAAGATACCACACACACAACAGCCATAAAAATTAAACTGTACATGACTGAGCTTGATCTAGAGTAGAACAGGCAATTGTACAGTAAATAATGATCGTTTACTCTGACGTCAAAAAGCAACAAATGTGAGCAAGAGTTTATATCTGACTTTAAGCTGAAGACGCAGCTGGATTTGGTGTCTGGGGTGGAGATGGCACAATGAGGCTTCTGTTTACATAACCACAAATTCTGGCTAAAGCACTGCTAGCCATGAAAATGTGTGTTCCAGACGACTAACACTGGCGTATGTCTGTACAGCTGTGAGGATGAGGATGTCTGTGGTGGAAACTGGATTGTGCTCTGCTAGAACCAGACTTTTACTGGCTGTCTGCTCAAGCAATCCAAACCACGATACGTAGGCTTGGAAAAGCTACTTCTGTTAGCCTAAAGTATGCTGGATTTCTCACAAAACTCACAAAAAACAATCAAGCTTCTGGAGAAAAATGATTAAACTAGAAAAATGGCACAAGTGAGCTAGCAACCCTAGTTTTATGTCAGTGAGTGAAAATGTGTGTTGAAAACTGTCTGTGTGTGGCATTTAGAGCAAAGAATTAAATCACATGATGTTCTTTGCTGTGAGCCTTTGACCTTATCCATTGATGAACGTGCTCTGAGAGGAGCAGGCGCTTTTGTTCAATTCCAAACTCCTGAATTCCAAGCTGTGCGCTTTTCCCACACTGGGTCAGGGGCCTCTCTTTATCCAACCCCCTATTTTCCAACCTCAAAACATTACTAATACTGTCTGCAATGATTAAAATCAGGCTGAGGTCAAAATGCATCGATGCTGTTGAATCTTTGAAGGGCCAACCGAAATTTCTTCATCCTCACCCATGAAACCACTGGAAGGCTTCATCAGAGCTTCACCCAGAGTCTAAAATAAGGCTTTAGATAAAAACAACAGAAAGATGCATGTGTTTTCATGTATTCTCTTAACGGTAGAGACAAGTCCAATTTAAGAGCGTTTATGAGATTGTAATGGGCAGATAAATTCCTCAAAAAAGTCTGGGGAAGTGCAGCTGTTTTGGGTTAGTGATATGGTACACTCCCCTGAATTTGGACACATGTCTGATGGCAGAGAGGAACATTTTAAGAAAACAAGGCAAGCGTTTAAGTAAAAGAAACTGTTCTGTATAAGGAATTGGATTGTGAATCTATGAGTGTCAAAATCTAGCTTGGAAGACAGACAGGTCTTATGAATGGTGCCCAATTTGCAAACAAATTCTTTTTCATGATTCAGTCAAACCAATGCTAAAAATGTTCGCAATTTTTCCACTCAATCATAAGGGAGAACGTTCTCTCTTTTGATTTATTAGATAAAGTATAATTTATACTAAAAATATAATTTTGGTCCAACATGCCCATGTTCCCAGCACTGCTAAGGAATGACAATAAATGCTACCTTCAATACACTGGTAACAAGATCACACATATAGTACAACACACACACACAAAACCACATAGATACAAACTTTAGTCTTGTTGCCATGGTAACATCACACTGCATGAGAGGAACAGAGGCACATGCAGCGACAGGTGCTCTGTGGCATCTCTAAATCTACTGTCTGTGTCGATGGCTCTTAGTTAAGTCTTCTTTTACCTGTGCTCTCTGTGATTGGTTCATCCAGTGTGGATGGCTCTTTATATGGCTGATGAACAGGCGTCTCAGCTTCAGGCGTTTCAAACTGGCCTTCTGAGTCCGAACTGAAGGAAAATGAAGAAAAAAAAAGTTTGGTTAGTATACATCTTTGATCCACACTCTGTTGACAAAAGGACATTGCCTGGCATAGCTTGATTTAAATGGATGGATAATGTTGATCTCGGATCAGGGGTGGTCAGTATAAAACAAACTCATCAAATTATATCAATATTTAATGACACATTTTGCGCATGTGGCTTAAAGCTTTAGCCTTGGGTGAATTGAAACTGAACTGAGCACATCATGTCCTCATTATATAACAGCGTTTCCCAGCTGTGACACCAATACTTTCTGCATATTATGGTTTATCAGGTCTGTTTTTAAGTTTTTTTGTGAGGTAACACTGAAGAGCTTTCTAGATTAAAGCAACAGATCACCCAAAAATTTTAATTCTCCATTAAAACGACTTGCTGATCCTTATGTTTTCCCGAATCCATATGACCTTATTTCTTCAATGGAAAACAAAAGAAGCATTATGCAATTAGGCCTTCACGTTTCAGAAAGGACATAAAAGTGTCACAAAAGCAGACCAGATGACCCTTTGTGCTTTTTAAGTTAAAGGAATAATGATTTCAACTTGTTACATATGACTTCTTAAACTTATTAGGACCCAGTCAATGTAACTGAATGAAAAAAGGGCAAACACTAGTTGTCATATAGACAATATTTTAATGTTTGAGCATAATGGTCATGAAGTTGAATGAGTTGAAGGGGAAGAATTGTTCATTTAGTATGTGTGTGTGTGTGTGTGTGCAAAATCAGTCCCCAAAGTCTGGGAGAACTGCCCAGTCTTGTCACACTAGGGCACCTGCAGTCCCATAATACCGTTAGGGAAGTAACACAAGCAGTAACACAACAGACAAGAACCTTGTGTAATTTATGCTATTAAAAGGTTTAGAAGAAAAAGCAAAATTATCCATTTCGTTCCGCTGTTCCCTTATTCTAACTGGGCGAACGCAAACACAACACAAACCACTCGACTACATCACACACAACTCATGCTGCTTGTATTGACTAACACTGAGCTCCATAGAAATTAGTAGATCTCTACAGAATGTGTGGGTGGCTTACTGTGTGTTTTTCTAACTTTCGTGATCCTGTCACTCTTTTGGGCCATTGTTCAGCTCTGTGTCGTGATTAATTTGCGGCAGTCTCTCACGCTGCGAGGTGTTAGGAAAGAAAGGACTCTTCCTGGAAAGAAATGTTAGCAGACATCTTAACAACAGCACATGGACGGGATGTCAACAACACGGCTTCGGGAAAACAAGCCAAACAACTTTTTGCCTAGATGATACGTATTATACTAATATTACGTAAACAAAAATAAAGATAAACTACATTTTTGCATTCAAGTCTATCAAAACAATGTTAGGGTTATGCTTAAAAAAATAGCATGTCTATCGCACAAAGATGTTGGACGGCCTAAACTCCAAAGCTTAATAGTCAGGAACAGGAATGTCTTAAAATCTTCAGCCCCAAGTATGAGCGGTAGCAATATAAATGCTAGTCATAGCATGAACCAATGAAGCAGAGTAATAGACAAATAAGTGTCGTCTTTTTAACAAAAGAAAACAGAGCTGGGAAAGAGAGTGTTATCTATGGCCAAGGAAACTCGCCTTGTCACAGTTGGGGGGTTGGGAGAGGAGAACGCTTAAATTCTGATCTTTATCTGAGCACAGGGACACATTAGACTAACAGCTAGACACTGAGCCATGCACACTTCCTAAGGAAATCCCCCAATGAAGTTGAAAACACCCACAAACACACCAAGAACGCACGTGTAGATGAACAAACGTTTCCCCAACCGTGACTAGAGCACCATCAGACATGGACATTCAGAGCCTCTGATCTCGGATTGCTCTGATCCATGTGGCCGACTGCTAAGCCATGGCTGTCTGCACAACCTCTCAGAACAGTTAACACCATCATCTGACTCAAACAGGTGGCTCTGGGGGCAGTTTTTCTAAGGTTGGCCTCTAGGGTTTGATCTTGGACCCGTTTTCAAAGTAAGGACTTGATGTAAGAAAATAACTAACGAGCATTATAAATTACTGATATCCCACACGTCCTTTCTTAAAAGCAACCTGAAACCCCAACTTCATATCCCCCTGTAGAACACATCCTCGTTTTCTTGCTCATGCCATGGAGTTAACAAGAAACTAGACTTGCCTGCAGCCATGTGATCTTTCATCGTCCTCTTGATCTCCTTGCAAAGCCTCTCGTGTCTCTTCTTGAAGGGCTTCGTCGTCCATCCCCAAACCAGTCTCACCTTCTTCCTCCCCTCCTCCTCGAACGGCTGACCAGGTCCATTTGGCCCACTGCACTGGTGACAGCCAAGACATCTTTGACCTCTTACTGGTGACACGCCAAGTGTCTACAGGAACAGCTTGTGGGCGAATCCAAACAAGTGAGTCAGTCTCCCCTTGCTTCTATTTCTCTCCTCCTTTCTTGCAGATGTTTTTTCTCAGTGGCAGGCAATGCTTTACGTGGTCTTGAAGCCGAGCTTCATGTTTTCATCTCAAAAGCCTCACTGCTTCCTTCCTCTCATGCGACTGTTGATGTTGAGTTCTCTCGCGGCTTCCTCTATCTCGGCGCAGCTGAGTAACGAAGAGTTCGCAGTCTCCTTCTTTCCCCTCACAGACTCCCACAGCAAAGATCAGCTGGCTGCCAGTTAACTCCCCGGTCCACCCCTCCTTTTTGGGATCAGACTATTGAGAAGAATCTAATGGGGGGAGGAGAATAGAGAACGCCTGTATCTCTGCTCCAGCTGATTCAACAGCACCCGTGGTGTAGGAATGGTAGCTTCCTTCGCAAGCAGAACTGCCTCTCATGAAAGGCAGAAGGGAACACAAACCGAGACTGAAGAGAAGGGAAAGGGGGGCTCCATGGTTTCGGTGTGGAGACTGTGGAATGCAAGGCTGAGCTCCTCCTCTATCTTTTTTCCATTAACCATCTCTAGCCTTGAGCTCCAGCTCACAACCAGGAAAACCTGTTCTCTCACTTGTCTTTTATACATTGCAACCTGTCTGGAATCCCTCAGCAGATCACCTGAGGAAGACCATTTATTCCCAATATTCCCTTTCTAATGGGAAATAGACCACTATAGCTCTACAGTATCTAAACAAAACAAAAGTCCTGAGCTAGCCTTGAAAAATCAAACACAAATAAAAGGTTTATAACATGAACTAAGTGCTCTCGGTGTGTACATTGCATAATCTGAATCAGGATAATACAGTGTTTAAGGATTTAGTTGGATACTGCACCAAGTATCTCCATTCTGCACCACAACCACATCCTTTGATCACTGTCAACAGACTTAAAATACAACCCCAGAGAGGCCTTGTTGCCATCACAAAGTAAATCCGCACAACCAGAGCAACAGTTCTCAAGGCTGTAACATGATTGATCGTGAAGATGTCCCTTAAAGCCTTGGGGTAACATATATCTGAACTCCATGTAGATGATGGGTCATTCCACACAAGTCGTCTGCCGATATTTCTTAGAAAGCCTGTACCAGAATACTTGCTAATGCTAATTGTGAAATTGACATCTCCTTTCAAGGCTTGGATTTCTTAGAGCCATTTCACTTACATTCGTACGTAAATGAGTGTATGATGTTTTGGTGAAGAGATTGGATAAAGCAAGCAATTTTCATTGGAGGGGACTTTTCCTTATAAAAGCCCACCCATATACGTTAAGGAGCGTTTTGTGAGGTTTTAATTCCACATGCTTAGGATATGAGGCTAAGATTCCGTTATGCAAGTTGAGGAGGACTGCACAAGGAGGTCTCACATTTCAAACACACGTGGAAAACTTGGCAGGAGACACCACAGAAGCCGGAATAAAAGAAAACACAATATAAGATAAAACAGGCCACTGAAGAAAGTGCTTCTCAAAAGAAACGTTGCTCTATTTCCCCAAAACAATGACTGGGCACACATCTCAGAACATTTACCGTTAACAAGACACTAAGCAACCCACACGGACCTAAATATGATGGTTTCTCAGATCATTTTGGTCAGAGGGAAAAGTCTTTAGGGAGTGTGCATCTGTGCTTCTAATTACAGATTCTACATTTGGAGAATTGAACAGATTGAAGCCATAGAAGCTCTGTTTAGATCCACCCAACAGCCTGTGAGAGTGAGTTTTACATTTTTCTGTCTAGAGACGCTCTGCTTTATGAAAGCCACTTCTGTCAATCCCAAAAGTAGCATTTTGGAATCTTTATAACATACCTGAAAGGAACTGAGCCAAGATTCCAACATATGGGATTCTAATAATTTAAAGTGTTGCTGCATTTTTAACAAAAATCAGAAGCAACCCAAAAAGACTTTCTTTTAAATTATGTGATGTGATTGATAAAAAAAAATTAAGGGTAAACTGACTAATTAACACTTGATATTTTTTTGTTCGGGCCACTTTATTTCCCAAACACAGCTGTTACGGCTGTTACTATGAACTTGTGATGTCAGGCCAGTTTACCACATCATAACAATGACGCTCTCTGATAACCTTCAGGGCATCATATTTCTGTGTTCAGTGCCAGGCTCAGCACGATATCTCATAAGCTCTCAGCATCCAATCTTGGTAGAGTGTGAATGACGACATCTGCTACTAGGGAGACTTCATTGCATTAGCTAAGACTACATCATCACAAACTTATTCAACTGCAGGATTAGAAATATGTTGAGAACATTTGAAACAAGCATCATATGAAAAGATGCCTTTAAGAAGCAATTCCTTCCTCGTTATTTAGCCTTTAAGGAATTATTAGATCTGTAGAAGAGAGATGTGATAACAGGCGGCCAGAACTAGACTGAGGCAGAAGCACACCAGTAAGGGAGCAGAGTCATCTTACATAACAAATCTTCACTGGTGTGAGAAATTGTAGTATTATTGTCATTTGTGTCAGAATGGAGCTCATGCATCCAGAACAACACATCTTCACATGTCTGCACTCCATCGTTTACTAACGGGAGCCAAAAATAGCTCAGTCCACTTAACAAACACTCTTAACTCTTAACATTTCCAGAAAAGACTGGAACATGTTGACCAATAAATGGTCACCTCTCCAATGCTGATAGGCTTCGTGTTACTTAATCTATATAAAGCCATATAGAGATCCAGTCTATTTGTAGCCGAGCAATCATTGTTATTTTTACTGGAGTCACAAGACCGGGAGAACAGCTGTCCAAAAACAACTCACATGAGAAAAAAAAAAAAACACTTGCTTTAGAGCAATGGTGTATCTCAATGTGTCCAGAAACACTCAGTTTAGTGTTTATTACTGGTTTGATATAGGAGCTCAACATGAGATTTTGCTTAGATTGCAATCAAAAATTATCAGTTTGCTATGATATAAGCAAACATAAGAGGAGCATTAGCAAGATTTTAATTACTGAAATTATTTAGCCAAACTTTTTGGATGGTATTAATTAGGGAAGATGGAAAGTTGAAAAATGTGACAGTGTTTAAATTTTAATATATTTAGAATTTTGCAGAATTATGGTGGGAGTTTGCTCTAGAAAAACAAAACAAAACAAAAAAACAATCCTTTAAGCACTGCATACAGTAGGTTAAAACCAACCTCTTCCCTCATGAGGTGTAGTCTAAAGTCACAGAGCCACCTGGTGGTGAAAAACTGAACTACTTCTAATGCTACAATGAGTGATTTAAAGGGGAACTATCTTTAATCATACATCAACTATATAAACTTCAAGCTTTAATAAATCCGAAATTAGGTAATTGTGTCGGTGTCTCTCTTTCTCAGTTTTTTTTTTACAACTATTTTTACATTTTCTTTTATGTTCATGATACACCAACACCATCATTTAATTGAGTTAATTTGCCTCATTTGATTTAGATCTGTAATAGTGCCTGTTTCAGCTAGCTAGGAGTGTCTAATGTACAAAAACGTGGCTAAAGTAGATTAAGTAGTTATGTTTACTCATTTAAAAGATTAAGCATTGAACCAAAATGTTTTGAACCAATAACTTCTGAAAAAAATTTTAGCTGCTGAAAATGCAGCACACTGGCCACATCTGCTGTTTAAATGGAGATATATGCAAGCAGATTTTTATTTAAGGTTCATACTTTTCTATATTATAATATCAAGTTTATCCTATAGTTTCACTAAATATAAAGCAGCACAGCTGTTTTATCCTGAGCAGCAATTCTGCATTTTTGAATGATTTTTAAAGGATCATGTGACACTGAAGACTGGAGTAATCCTGAAAGTTAAGCTTTACGTCACAGAAATAAATTACAATTTTAAATATACGCAAGCAGAAAACTGTTATTTACAAATTTTAACAATATTTCACAAGATTACCTTTTTTACTTTTAAAACAAATACTTTAGTGAGCATTAGAGACTTAAAATATTTAAAAATCTTTGAACCAAATTTTTAAACAGTATGTATTGGTAGATTTTAATCCATTAACTCAATGCTTTCATAAACATCCTCAACTTGTACCCTTTAATTGCAAGGTTTTTTTTTTTTTTTTTTTTTTGAGGTATGCCGTTACTACTGGTGCTATGTGTAGCACAACTTGACATAATACACTTACAATATAGAAACTCAGCACAAGTATGTGATTGTCTATGAACAGCCTTAATCATATGTATGAATGCAGAATATAATTTCAACATTCACCCTCCGACCCCAAAACCCCAAGCTATTCCTCCGGCCCTCGACCCTCTCCAAACAGAACCAACATTCATCAGACGACCTCCTTATTAACAATACATTTAAAAAGAAAGGAATGTTTGTTTGAGCAGACAATTCTGTCTTTCTCAAACTTAAACTGTAATATTACTAACTTCAGAATGACCCAGTTATAAACAACGCCGGACATTTTAGACCTGCACTCTGGGAAAATGGAAACATTGATTAAAGTGTCCTTCTAAGAAGTGTTACCAGCATGAAAGATGCTATTTTTAGGGTCTGTTTGTACAACAAACCCTGCACAGAATGAAAGCCTGACAAGTAAAAAACGTTCAGTCATGATCTGCCATAAAACGTCTTGCAAACTGGACCCAATCAGATACATCATGTGTCAGATTTTCTAATTCAAATGCAATTTATTAAACACAAACTCAATGAACTCGGGGTCACATAAGGAGAATTTCCCATGAAAAAAACTACACAGTGCAGTTTAGTGCACTACAACTTGAACTTGAAGAGATTATGATTCATCAGTACTTTTGAATATGAAAATAAGCTACACAAATGATGTCACATCAAATCGATCTAACACTCAAGAAGAACTTCTGACTAGCTGAGGTGTCATTTTTACACCTTTACAACCCACTGCAGATGGTAATGCAATAAGGTTTATGGATGCTTTTTAAGACATAAACAAATTCTGTGAGCATGAGCATGATCCACTAAAGATACTTTCCAAGAACGCTCCAATAAAGCAGTCACGCCAATATTATCATGCTTACAGTAACGTCTCGCTAAATAAAAGATGTTTAAATAGGCTAGACTGCAAAAAGGCCTGAAACTAGTCAGTGTACAAAAAAAGGCATGGGGTTATTTACACAAGAGCTGGGGTTTGCTTTTACCAAAGCATTGCGTTACATTAAGACAATTAATTTAAACATTTCTAAGAAGTCTGTGATTGAAGCCTGTTTTATGCAAAACCACCATAGAAAGGACACATTTTAACCCTTGCACGTTCCCAGAATTCATTTTAACCCATGAGAAACTTCACCAGCATGACGGCCACACCTATGGTGTCACACCATGCACTGGGAAGTGTTAGCAAACACAACACATGAAATGATGTCTCGAATCTAAGCAGGTACAATATTAACAGAGTGTTACTGCACATATACACATGACATCTATCATATAAAGTTAAAATAAGAAATACATGTCAAACTTACATGCTAACGCTCTTCTGTTTTATGGGGTTTGTCCCATTGCCCTTCTTGCTTTGGGATCCCCCCATGATGTCGGTCTGTTTAGAACGTGTACAACTAACTTCAACTATATTCTCAAGATGGTCCTAGAAGGTGTAGCTGGCTCATTCTGGCTCCTGTCCCACAGTTTGAGTCTTACAGCCCAGTGCTACAGCAGTGACGCTGCAAAGTGTGTCAGAAATGCTGAAACACTGCTTGTTTCTACACTGCATGCCCCTCCTACCTCAACACACACACACTCCTACAGTAGCTACATTAGCACATGATCTCTAAACACACACACACACACACACACAAGCTGTCAGTTAGACGTGGGATGTTCCATGGAAGGCTGGTAGGGAGGGAATTGCATCAGGCATCCATCCTGACAGGTTTATCTCATCGTGATCTGAATGGACCTGCATTGGGGATCTAGGAGATCATGTTTTTCTGAACAAGCACTGACATGTTGACAAACTTCAGCACTGTTAACAACTCTTATAGACAAACTAGAAAATGTTGCTGTGATCTCTTGAGACAGACTAATTAAGGTTCAATCTCATATGTGGGTCAAATCTGATTAGCCGAGCTTCTTTTAGACTATATCATGATAAAAACTGTGATATGTTCTAAAAAAAAAAGGCTTGTATCTGGAAAGACTGAGTGCACATAAGAGTAAGAACAGCAATAGTTGGGGTTATAGTCTATTTCGATTAATCGAATTAAAATGGTTAGCACCCTGTGTCACTACAAAGCTTTTTGACTTTCTTATATGGAACATAGATGATGATATTTTGAAGAATGCTCATGCTTCTCCTTTACACACACAGTAGAAGTGGATGGGGACAAGGGCGGTCACGCTAAAAAATAAAAAAAGCACAGTAACAGAATCAAAAGTAGTCAATATGACTTGTGTAATAGATTTTAAAGCCTTTAAAGCTGTGTGTGAGCTTTTCATTCTATGGAAAACAGAAGCTTGCAGATTCTGCCTAACATGTCTTTTTGCATTCCACAGAGGTATGTTATACAAGTGTCAAAATACATGAGGGTGTGTAAATGTTGACTGATTCTGACAAGTGAACTTACAAGATCTGGACAGATAATCATAAATATTTTGGTTGAAATAGCTATCAGTTTCCTTCATGCAAGGTCTATGACCTTCACATCAAAAGCAAGACATATTTCAGCAGCTTAACTGAAAATTAGCATCTTTCTATTAGTGAACTAAAGTGAATAAAGATGCAAACGAACAAACAGGGTTACATAACAGTTTCTATACCTGGAAGTACCTTTAAAAGTTTTTAGTACACAAAACTACTTTTAATTTAGAGTAAAAGTTCCAGGCAAACGGTTGAGCTGAAGGAAGCCCTCACATATACCTGACACATTTCTAGCTAAATTTGCAGATCTCACATTGCCGCTGAGTGCTACCACTGAACATTTCTGAACTGACGTTATTCTGGGACATGTTTGGTTGACTGGATGGTCAAAGCAACAATGTCTCTGTAATCAAAAAGTAGCTGAAGACACGCATCATCCACAACCATTTAAAAGGAGAGAGAGTCGATGGGGACCAGCAACAGAAGGTGAACTATTCCTTTAACAACTCCACACACACACACACAACACTTTCTTCTTTGCATTTCACCTCTGCTCTACCTTGTCTCTCAGCCTTTCTAATAAACGTGTACACCGTAAATATGGTCAGCTCTTTGATGATTGTCTCACTTTGAGATTTCTAAATCACCAAAAAAAAAAAATTAAGCCTTTTTTTGACCAGTGTATTTATACAATGTTGCACTGTAGCTACCATTACATGCTTTATAGCATCTATAGAACAATATTTGGTTGTTATCATCAATTAAATAAGTAGGTGAATTTTGTAAATAAAGTTTAATGTTGACAAGTCATGAAAAGAATTGCATTTCAATTATATACCAAAATAATCAGGTGATCTAGATTTGCTCTCATGCTCTCAACACCAAATCTGTCTGAATTAAGGTGTGCCCGTGAAAGTTTATAGCAAAGGGGTGATGACTAAATTTGATAAAGCCTGCCCTCTTGTGTTGTGGGTTAGCCTTTATAGAGTTGGGAAGAGTTGAGCTTATGAAACCAGAAAACTCCCCAAGAGAAGCTGGAATAAAGTTCTTCTGAAAATAACAATCAAACAAACAAACCTTATCAAGTTGAAAAGAATGCTAATATATGACATGACAAATTCCATTCAGTCGCGTCTCCATTATCTACACTCTTTTCGGAGGCACAGAACCATGAGCAATCTCAGGCTGGGAAACTTCCCTTTGTTTACTCAACATCTTTCCACATCCTTCTTCCACAAGGGATGATTACATAATCCACTGCACACTGTAGGGGTCGAGATCCAAGTATGTGAGGATGAAAAATAACACTTCACTTCAGATTTACCTTCTAGCACTGTAACTCAACTGATGGGGACAAGACTCCACATTTAAAGAGTGTTTTTAAGTTTGCCTCAAGTAACTTGGAAATACCAAAAAAAATAATAATAATTAAAAAAAAATCAAGCCAAAATGACGTGAGCCAGATGGTCACTTAAAGGAATAGTTCATCCAAAAATGAAAATTTGCAGAAAATTCTTACCCTCTGGCCATCCAAGATGTATGGAGTTAGTTTCTTCAAATCTGTTGCAGTGATGCAACTAAGCATCACATCACTTGCTCACAAATGAATCCTCTGAAGTGAATGGGTGCCATCAAAATGAGAGCCCAAACAGCAGAGAGAGAGAGAGAGAAAAATAAATAAATAAAACAACCTTTAAAAAAAAAAAAAAAAGATTCCATATTTGTGGTATTGCTAAGTTTTTAATCAGCTGTTTGGACTCCCATTCTGACAGCACCCAATCACTGCAGAGGATCCATTGATGAGCGAGTGATGGAATGCTTAATTCCTCCTAATTAACATATATATTTAAATAAAATACAGAACCATAATCCAGGTATTTATTATTTTTGCTGCTTTGAGTCTGAAATCAATCAATTTCATTCCAGCACTGTGAAATAAATAAATATATATATATATATAACAAGCAGCAGCCGACAGTGTCTTTACAAACAGGAGGGTCTCGTAATAAAATTTCTGAATGTGGGCAGTTTGGGGACCTGTATGACTTTCTTTGAATTCAACCTTTGTGTGTCGGTGGATAAAGCAGACAAACACTGACTTCCCTGCAGATGTATTTTTCAGTGGTTAACACATGTGACTGATCATGTAATGAGTCCATTCAGCTCTTCAGTTCCTTCAGTGTAGCCCAAATAAAAAGTTTCCATCCCTGATGATCAAAGATGCTGCAGGTATTTGCATTTCCCAGACTTCTCCGTAAACCATGTGACTATGAAAACACCACAGGATTTCCACTACAGCAGGATTATAAAATGAGTGCATGGATTTGTTCCAGTACCACTAACTAGCTTTTTACATTTTGGTGAGGACCAAATGGCATTATTTCTGAAAAAAAAAAGCACCCTTTTGACCAAATTTGGACTAGATTAAAGGGTGACTTGAGTTAAGCCTAAAAGACATGGGTAGGTTGAGAAAACAAACATGTTCCCATGGAACTAGTAAAGCAATCTGAAGTAAAATGTTCAGTGGATAGGGGTCAGGGTACATGATGAAGCTTATTTGTCAATGTTGTTCCGGACCTTAAATGGCTTTTTGTTAGACTTGGGACAAAAATGAAGTGGTAAACAAGAAAAGGTCTCAATCATGTTCATTTTTATTCCGTATAGTCGATGGTGACTGAGAACTTGTCCCTCATTCTGCTACATTTCTCAGTTTGTGCCCCACTGATGAAAGTCATTGATACGGGGTTGGAACAACAGAAAAGCGAATTAATTCCAGTTAACCTTTAAGTTTACGTTCCCTTTAGAACCATTTCATTAAACTTAATTCACCGCGGTTCTTACACGCAATTCGCTTCAAATGTTCTTGACTATCACACCGGTTTAAGAATCGGACAGAAACCAAATTTGACAGCTCGGAAGTGGTCGACTCCACAACAGTTCGATCCGAATCGTAAAGAAATCACTTTGTAAACCGGTTCAGCGGACTCATTGAAAATATTCAAAGGCGCTCGAATGAAGAAAACCGAACATTCTAAAATTAACTAAAATGTAAACATTTAATTTGATTTAACGGACTATTACGGAGAAACTGTTCAATGCTTGTTCAACAGAGCAGATTTGAAGCCTCCGACAGGCGAACTATTCCAACTTGTGAGCAGCGCGAGCATGAATCAGAACATCACGGGCTTCACGTTCAGAGAGAGTTTGAATTCCCTTTAAGCAGGTATTAAAAAAATAAATAATAAAAAAAGAGCCATGTCTGTAACATTCTCGGGGGATAACAGTGATTGCTCACCTTTATCTTTTTTTCCCTTAAAGGCTGGGCATCTTCATCAGCTTCTTTCTTCCCCAAGTCTTAATAAATAGTTTGATTATCCTTTAAACGTCTAGAATTAAAGAGACCGACTGAAAGTCTCGTAAATCCTTACTGCAGGACTGATGTGTTCATTGGCTGTGTGGAATTCCTGGCGGAAGAAGGGAGGGCAGTTCATGACTCTGTATGGAAAGGGGATGTTTTGTAATGTGTGGCGCACTCTTCCAGACGGATAAATGGGAAATGAACGAACTTCCCGCTGGCTATGATCTCAATTCTGCCTTAAAGACACAGTGTTGGTATCTGAAGAATGTCAAACAACTTAGAAGTTAGAAACGGGCATCACAAAAAATAATTCGGGGGTAAGGATTTTATTATTAATAAAAAAAAACATCCAATCTTCATAAATACATAATTAACTGAAATAAGACATTTACCATAGTTACAGGAATATACACACACACACACATTAAATGTCAGTTTATATTTCAGTGCAAACTGTACAAAAGGGTATTATGCGCGTCACGTTACCAAGCCTGCCTTGAATTCTGCAACAATAATTCAGTTAGGATTCCAAGTTAATTTTTTTTTGGTAATTTATTGGCTGACTGGTTAAAATGTGTGAAGCCAGTTGACTCCTTGTGGACTGGAAAGGCTTTAAAAGGTTGTTGTACTATACAAAAAGGTATGTAGCCTAACATTTATGGAGCATTTCTCACTGTAAATTACCCATAAATCTCTCTTAGAACCAACAGAGCAGCATCTTCTGACTCCCTGCAAACAAAACAGAAATTACAGATTTCACAAACAATACAAATACAAGTTTCATAAGATTTTCACTTACCAGTAGCACAAATGGCTCTGTATGGCAAACAGGTACTCATTGAACCTTTCAATCGTCTTCTCCTGAAGGACATGGTCAATACGTCGCCCACGATTCAACATCCCCACCTTGAGGTTTCTTTCCTTCTGCTCTGTTGGTGGAACTTCACCACACATATTCAAACTAAAAAGGAACACTCATTCGGAGATGGATTTTATAAATTAATTGAGTTGAAAAGAGATGGATACCTTCTATTTCATCTGCAAGGGTCATGGAGCTGATTCCACCCTCTGCGATCACTGGCGAAGGGACTGGAGAAGTGTTCTTCCTAACCATCCGGAGGGATCCCAATAAATCAGATTTGACTCTAGTCAACCCTTTGAGTTCTGCAAGCATCAAGACATTTCATTTAGTAATCTACAGTCTAAACATTTTGCTCTATAAAGTGACTTGACCTACCGAGGCGCATCCTTTTTCTGCCTTTATGATGGAGTATCAACATGGGCTGCAAGTCGACGTCTTGAGGCAAAATCATGGGCTCAATTCGATACGCCACTGGGTCAAACTGCATAGATTACAATCACGGTGTAAGAACAGATCTAAAAGGAAGTTCTTGGTTTTGGAGAGTGTCTTACTGGATGGAAGATGTTGTAGAAACTCTTGCAGGTTGGGAGGCCGTAATTAGGATGTATCCTCTTCACACCTCTGACAGTTAAAAACATTCCTATGGGTGAACCCATGGCAAACAATGCCTGTGGATGAAAGGCTAACTGGGGATAATCGATGGATACCTGCAAAATAAAGAAGGGACTATTTGGCAACTAATAAAAAAAGCTTTGAATTTTTAAGATGCTTCTACTCATATCAGTGGAGAGTTAGACAATTCCAGCCCTAACTTGAAGGAACCTAGAGATAAATTATAAGATGAATTCTAATACAGATTATGAAAATACTTTTCAGCAAAGATAAAAATAAAATAAAAATAATTTATTCCTGTAATGCAAAGTGGAATTTCCATCAGCATATACACCATTCTTGGTGTCAAAAGATGCTTCAGAATTCGTTCAATTTGCAGATTTGTCCATTTTAGATACAGTTGTGCTGCATACACACACACACACACACACACACACACACACTGAACAAATACATACTTGTCCAATGCCAACATCAAAATGCTGATAATCAACGGCACTAGTGGCAGGGGTCTTCTGTTCATGAAAGTTTCTAATCCCGAGACTTGGGGAATGCATCTCATTTTGGGCTGCATTTCCACTTCCGGTTCTAGAGTCCTGTTGGATATTCAAGTGTCAAAACAGACATTCCCATATAAAACAATAGACTCTTATCAGTCTTCCCCTTCCACCTTGGGTGTGGAGAGGAAACCGCACAATTAACCTACATTGCAAACCTTTCAGAATCTGCCATGAACCACTGAGCTCCTATAAACACAGGGCCATTTAAAAAAAAAAAAAAAAAAAAAGTCAGGAATTACCTTCCATTTCTTCACACAATTCATAATTTTCTTGCGAGGACCAAGGGGTATTCCAACATCTTTTAGGTCCTTCTCTGAGCAGAGCATCTGAAATGGTTTAGTTAAAATAAGAAGGGTGAAAATAAAGAATCTGAGCGGTATTTTTAATGTGCAATTCAGAACAGAAAACTGACCAAGGACTCCATATCAACTTGTTCTCTGTGCAGTAAATTGAGGTGCTCATCCAACCCATGGCCTTTCAGCAACTCCTCCAAACTCTCATAGGAACCACAAGCTGGGTCTACATGAGCATCCTCATGGAGCTTAAAATATTAAAAGAAAAAAAAAAATTAGACAAGAGAAAAATGTCATGCAGAGGCATTTTAAGGTTGACAATTAGCAACAGCCATACAACAAGTTATTTTATTAGGAATGTCAAAATTAACCATGAAATGTCCAGAAACTCAGATGTTATGTTTCTCAGTGTTCTATAGTATTTTAGACAACCATTTAAATAAGAATGTATTACTAAAATAACGGATCAATTTAGATTTATAACACTTTTAATGTGTAATATTTCCATGTGATTTATTTTAGCTTCATTTCAAATTACAGAAAACAATTTTTAATAGGTAGTATTAGTTAACCATAATAGCACTGGTACAAACCTCATGAGATTTGCTATCTGCATCAGTCTTTTGATTGGCCAGGAGATCAAACAGGATCAATGAGCCTGTTTATAACAAAACATTGTAATAGACATAAAATACTGTCCATACATACATACAGGTTATTAGGTCACCAAACCAAAACCGTAATTCTTTTCTGAATTGCACAGTTAAAGCCATGTACCAAGGCTGTGCCCAACTAGGGAAGCATGTCCTGTGAAGTGTGGGTGTCTCTGGAGGAAGAGGCTGTGCAAACGGTTGATCTCAGAGGCCACTGTATCCATAATAGCCTGGCAGTACGTAACACTATTGTAGAAGAAAAGGTCCAGCACTGTGCCATTGCTGAACTGACGCAGGCGGCTAATGCTAGGGAGAGAGATTCTCTCAATGTCTCTATTAAAAATAGAAATAAAACAGTAAGAGAATTGTGCATTTTCTTCAAAAAATAAATAAATGGGTCATTGTGTGTCAAGTCAAATTTTCCTGGATCAAATGTTTATCAATTTTCCTAAAGAATTTAACATGCATAACTGATGAAAGCCAAAATAAAAGCGTAAATATTCCTCTGTGACAGAGTAATCCACCATTTTGTGTCTGTAAAGTTATTTTTACATGGAGACCGGTAGATCTATTGACTTTAGCAATCATGATTGCATTATGCACCAATGGTGATGGTTCCAAATAAGGAAGAAGCCATTTTCAATTCAATTATGCTCCATGCCTTGACTCCAGAAGATCTAAAAAGGGCATTAAGATTAACTAACTTCCTTTTGGCATCTTCATTTTTAACGGCCCTGTGTGGTTCAGTTCCAGAGATACTGGGATGTAAATATTGCTCCAAGAGTAAAATCATACACATTTTCAAGATCAAAATCCAAATGTGGGTCAGTCTGCATAAGGATGATACTTTTTGCTTGTAAAGAGGAATGTCTGAAAAACAGAATGTTGAAACTATACATTTCCCTCTATGAAAACGATTCCATACCATTCCAGAAGGCATGAAAAAAATAAAAAATAACCCACACACACCTTCAAAATCAAACACAGATTTAACATTGAATGACCCTAAATTAATAAGAGCCAAATCATCTTACTTGTCAACTCCTGTACTTTCACCATGCAAGACGTTGTGCCAGCTGACTGGAAGGTACTCAACCCTTCCAGTAAGGCACAAGTCCTCACTGTGGCTGAAGTGGCTCTTTAAGAGGCGGTTAGAGGCGATTCGAAAATCATTAACTGTAGTGGGGGGAGGGTACAGTAACAAGGAGTGGTAACATGGCTGGCTAACAGCTCAACAGTTGTGAGACAATCCATCATACTGATTAAGTTCATGTATTCAGTTTTAGATAGACTCACCACACTGGACAATGCCACGGCGGAGACGTCCTTCACGGGCCGGACCAATACCGTGAACCATGAACACCAGGTGGTCTACCATCTCTGGTTCTCCTACAAAGATTGTCAAAAGACTTTCTTGCTGTCTACATGTATACCTTTTAAGGCAGCAACCCAAGTAAAGTGGACACCACACAAGTAAGGATTCTTAATTCGCCATTTAAATGCTGCATGGGATGAACCTATAGATTTTGATGACAGCATGTTGCCAAGCTAACAGAATTATACTTTTAAACAAAAGCACAGGATAAAAATGGGTAAAACAGACCAAGAGAGTTTGTTATTAGCATGTTCCTACGCTAACAGTAGGATCCCTAAAACACATACATAGCGCAGAGAAATTCTGGTCAAAATAGTCCGTTTTAGGTACACTGAAGCATTTTTATGCACATTTTTTTAGTACTGCAGGAAATGGGTCAAACATTTCTCTCCACTTGCCATCAAGGTTGAGCTTGTCAAAATGCATTCTGGGACTGCCTACAATGAACGCCACAAGCATTTCTGCATTGGAAACATGCCTACACTTAATACAATGATTTGATAATTCTACACACCCTCTGGTATCTCTACTGAAGTATTCTCAATTCCTCTCTTTAGAGATCTGGGTTTAGTCCGTTCAGTCGGGGAACGAGGGAAGACCTTGCAGCTGGAGGGATACTGCAACATGAGCTGAGGTAATACAATGAGAGAGACAAAATGTAAGTGTCTCCATTTACCATGAGCTTTACAGTACATTCACAAAATACCTTGGGATTGTGAAGGATCACAGTTTTCCCTTTTGGGAGCTTCAAATGTTGCTTCCATTTGCCCAGGGTCACTGCAGTCATATAGGCAACCTTTTTTTTTTTAAATGAAGAAAAATTACTAGGTATGAAAAATGGGAAAAAAAAAGGATTTGTTCTAAAAACAAATCTGTGTCTTACCTCTAGGATATCACAGAGTTCTTCACTATAGGGATTGTAGGTCATGGCTTTGATACTTCTGTGGAACCAGGAGCAGCGTCTGACCTCGGCAGGCTTCTGTTCCCAATACACAGAGTAACGCTTCCTTTCACGTAGCCTGACGTCATACCTCCTTCCATCTGTAGCCACTACTACTTCATCCTTTTCACATTTCCCCACTGCAGACAAATCAGGTATTTCCATGACCTAATAAACTAAACTTTAAAACCATTGGTTGCTAGAATTATTGTCAAGAAGTCAATGGAGGACCTCGACTGTACGCATCCTCCAGCCGCTGTGAGTCTTCTCTGCTGAAGGGTTGCCAGGAGTCTTTGGAGTCCACCTGTTGGTTGTAGAACCAGTGGTGCTGGACGGGTTCATACAGCTCAACAACATTCATGCTGAGAACATCAGGGATGCCACACCAAGCCCAATAGACTGAAAATATAATGTTGCCATGTTTTTTAGTTCCAAGGAGGCTAAACTGGTGTTTAAAACTCAATGTGAAGACTGATTGGAAGGAATACGAGAGTGAGGAAAAGTAACCAAGGAATGGAAATACAGGGAACAGCATAATAATGGATCCCCATTCACTCACCGGCTTCACGTACAGATACACACGGAAAAAAATTGACTTCTGACAGAAAGGGCAAACCTCACAGAGTTATTCACTATGTGGTCATGTCCGAAGTAACTGCATCTACCAGGAGCTGAAATCCTATAAGCCAGGTGTGCCAAAAACTGCTCCAGGCAATCGAGTGTACTCCAAAAGTTCAGCTTCAGGCCTAATCAAGCACACCTGAAGCAAATAATTAAGGGCTTCAGGAGCACTTAAAAATTAAAGGCTGGGGCGTTTGATTAGGGGTGGAGCTAAACTTTGCAGGACAGTCGATCGCCAGGAGCAGGGTTGGGTGGGCTTTGTTATTCAAGATCATCTGATGGGGAATTTTGAAATATTTAGAAAGATCACAGTGGTGGTGAATGAGTTATTTTAATGTAACTTTAAGTATTTAAACACCTGTTAGATAAGAAAATTCAGTTTGGACACACACTAGTCATTGTTCTTTATAAAGATTTTTTCAAATTTTACAGTCATTATCATAAATCACACAAATATAATATAGCAGTTTATGTAATGACCAAAAATGCAAACCAGTCAGAATCCTTATTTGAGATTCCAACGTTTTTCTACACCAATCTACACTAATCTACACCAAAATGTTGCAATTAACAGGCTGCAAATTCTGCATAAATAAAGGTTTAAGTAGTGATTGCAATTTATTGTTAAAATTATTACAAATTTTAAGAATTTCAATGTCTTATGAGCCTCTCAGTTTTTGGATTCCAAAGTGCTTTAGGGACAATAGTTTATGGTTATAATAATGAAACATAAAAATAATCTTTTTTTTTAATGGTTACAAAAAGAACCTACAAGAGAACACTTCAAGAACATTCTATTTTGCCCCCCTCCCCTTGTATTTCGTATTTATTGATAAACATAATTTCCCATATTTTTTTCTTCAATAATGAATGTGTAACAGAGTTAGACAAATGTACAAATTATACAGTTTGAATAAAAACTCATAGTAAAATGAACAAATCCTGTCTTCCATGTTGAAGGGTGCAAATAATGCTTTTTCTTGGATATTACATTTCCGTAATTTATGTAATGGTTGCATGCATTCAAAATGTGGAATGTTCTTAGTCTAAAACTGGTTCATAAAAATAGTTTTTACTAAAAAGAACTGAAGTTTAAACTACAGTTACTGAGGCTCAGTGCATTTATTTAGCAGGACAAAAGGTTGTGGGTTCAATTATCAGGGATCACACATACTGGTAAAAAACGTAAAGCGTGAATAAAATAAGTAAAATAAGTCGCTTTGGATAAAAGCGTCTGTTAAATGTATAAATAAAAAAATATGACATTCTGTTTATGATGTTATTAGCTGGATAAAGTGCAATAACTTAAGTTCATGCTAAGCTAATTTTATCTCAGATAACAATTTATCCAACGTTTCTAATAGTTTTTGCGAAGAAAAACTAAATTAAACAAAACATTGACTCACTTCCAGGAGTTTCCCTGGAGTGTCCAGACAGCACTAGCTAATATATGGACAGATAACACCTGGAGCAAAGGGCTCCTCCTAGCACACAATCCTCTACATCAAATGATCAGATCACAATCCAGCTGAAACATTAGAAATGGCCACAAACTTTATTGACAAAGATATCAGGGGATTTCCTAGATACACTGGAGATTTCTATAAATATGTCTGCAAAGTTTTAAAATTGACCTAGAAGCTGTTTTCCTCACAGGATAGTTCACATATAAACTTCAAAGAGCTTGAGAAGATACAAATGTTCAAAGACGTGTTCAAAAAGACAGCTCTACAATACACAAGAGTTTCATTGTGAATGTCTAAAACAGCATAGGAAGGCAAAAACGACAAGTGCTCGTTGATTGACAGGCATCACACATACCAAAAATAGACATAATCGCAGCAAATGGTTTGGTAAACTTTCACACAGTATATGGTTGTTGGTCTGGTTAAGTTCCTACAAAGGTAAGAGGTAGCCTGGGATGGGCTGCTTGCGTTCCTGCACAGGAACGGTGTCTTCTCTCATTCGGAGGGGTCTGTGGCAGTCTGATTCGTTGAGAGCTGGGTAATGCTGTCGGTAACATAAGTATGCGAAGGCCAAACCGAGGAGGGATCCCACCAACACATCTGGGAATGAACGGGAGATTGTGTATTTGACTTGAAACTGTATATGGAGGTAGGGCAGTGATGATGGCATTAAAATCTCACCTTGCCAGTGATGTTTGTAGTCACATGTTCTGGAAAGGGCGATAATGACGGCGAGGAGGAGGGGGGTGAGGAAGGCACACAACCTCCAGGCTGTACCACGGCCTACTCGGCTGAAACAGTGCAGCTTACCAGCCAAGTACAGGGCAGTGAAGCCCAGACCAGCAAACGCAACTAAGACAAGGAAAAATGTTGTGAGTCACAGGCAGTGGAACATTCTGACAATATAAAGCTGGATTTTATTCTGCTGAATATTTACTAATCAATTCAAAAGTTTCAGGCTGGAATATATTAAATATAAAATATTTTTTAGATATTTTGTCTTCATTAATTTATAAATAAATGGATAACACATTCAGAAATCAATAGCTCAAATGTGACAGTAAAGAAATTTTTTTTGGTGTAATTGATGTAAAAAAAAAGCTATTACTGGTGTAGCGGTTGTTGAAAAATCAGCTTTAACCCTTTAACTGCCTGCTCAACCAAATGGTTGATTTGTCACTTTATGGTAAACGTAGAAAAGCTAAGCTAATGTTTTCAGATAATCCTTTCTGCTGTCAGAATGTACTATTTGCTGAGAAATATAACTTTCTGATCATTCATTATAGTTCATATTTTCTGATTTCCATAGTATGTGTATGAATTCCGGTACTTTTGCCATAAAGTGACATATCAACCATTTGGTAGAGGCCGATATTTAAAAAATTATGGGACGTGTTGAAAAAAAATACATTGAGTGTGGTAACTAATGACATAAGGAGATAAGAAATGCAAACAAAAAAAATTTCAAATGCTTTTTTCTTGGTGGGGCAGTTAAAGGGTTAAAATGACCCTGGACTTTGACTAGGCCCGGCCTAAAGCAACCGGCGCGCGTAAACTCGATGACAACAACAACAATAACGCCAGGCATGAGTGTCACAAGACTTTAATTGTGGCTCATGATACTATACCATCCAAATGATAGCAATAGCACTGATGTTGACTAGATGTTGAGCTGGAATGGGTGTCTTTCTCTGCTATTGGTCTAAACTCAACCTGAATAAACAAATGATGGAATTGATAAAAAAAAAAGAAAAAAAAAAGGTTTTATTCCAAGATAGCATGGAATAGATTGTATAATATGCTGTTATAACAGCATATTATACAATCTATTCCATGCTGTCTTAAAATAAATGTATTAATAATCTTAATTTATGCAGTAATTAATCTTACTGCACAAATAATAATACCACATGTAAATGAAACTACACCATTACAAATTACACTTCTGTATTGAAAATCTTCAAAGTTTGTAAGCATTAACTATAACGTTACCAAAATTTTTAAAAGTAAAAGCACAACATATTTCTTAATATTAGCTACTGAATGTGACATTTTACAGCTAAAAAGTTTAGCTGTTTTAATTACTGTAATCATTAAAAATGTAGCAACCTGAACATCACTTCCTAACATCATCCCTAGGAAGTAACTCTCTTTCTCCTCTTCACTATCTAAATTCCGGAAAAAAAAAATTATCTCGACTTCTCAGCCCCACCCTTTTCATTCAGTTTTTTACCCGCGGCCGCGTTATGCATATATTTATGCACGTTTGTTTCTATGCTTTTTCCTATCTAACGTCTTTGCTGTTGGTTTCTTCCTACTCTTCCACTTCTTCTCCTTACTTGGCGGCCATGGCCAGTGCAGCTGGCATCCAACTTAAAGGTGCATTGCTGCCATCTACAGTACTGGAGCGTGAAACAGATTAGTGGGGAAAAAAACAGGTGATGACTGCGTGCGTGCGTGGCGGGTGGTGGGCCGGCACACCGGCCGTTCTGTGATTCTCCAGATCACACAGATGGCCAGTCCGCCCCTGACTTAGCTTACAGCTAATGTGATATTTCTTAGCTATGTGATGTAAATATGAGACACAATCTTAAACGGGCGTTTTGCCCTATATCTTGAATTTTAGGGATATTCTCTAGGCGCCATCACAGAGTAAGTTGTTGCCCTGCCCCATATTAGTCATCAACTGACTGTATGAAATGGCAGATGATCCACATAGGTCTGGTGCGAGGAAAGTGTGTTAAATGCGCTAATTTTAACACGTTAATTTTCTCCATAATTCATTAATCTAATTAACGCGTTAAATTACCAGCCCTCATATATGTGTGTGTGTGTGTTGGTCATTGTAATCTTTGTATAAAATATTTTTTACAATCCAATCAATTTCAGGCAGGCACCTTATATGTCAGATTCCAGATGTAAAAGTTTGTAAATAGTGTTTCATGGTGACTTAAAAAATTGCCACTAAATAAAACCAGCAACTGCTCTTACAGGAAGAGTGTCCACTTGGAAAGCTCTTCCTGCCCTCCATTACTACATCCGGGTCACCGCTACAGTGAAGCTCTGGGTTCATTTGGCCATCCGGGAAACAACGGTAGAAGAAATCAGGTCGTGGCCTGGTAAGGAGAGAGAAATGTATACATTTATTGGGAAAAAGAGCAACGCCTGACCATTCCCCTCTAATAGGATTTTCTAGGTTTCCAATATTCTCTTCCAATATTCCAAATTCCATTTTCTATGCTTAATGGGAGATGCTCAAAACTTAATATAAATGTATCAAGGGCAAAGTTAACAGTGTTATAGGATTAAGATCACTCACCTGCCCACAGCTAGCTTGATTGCATTAGTGAAAACTCCATTCAACACCAGGGTCAAAGTAACAGCTGAGCCATACAAACAACATACAGAGACAATAACACTCAAGAGTATGAGATCATCATTTGATCATTTATCTCAATACATACATACATACAAACACACACACAGATATATATATATATATATATATATATATATATATATATATATATATATATATATATATATATATATATATATATATTAGTAAGTTTGCAACAATAAAAAAACAATTTTCACATATTTCTTACCCAAACATGCCTCTTTCACATCTCCCCTTCCACCTTTTTTCAATAAGGCAAGTAAGAAAATAACCACCATTGGAGTGAAGAGGGCGATAGACTGTTTCAAGATGTTAATCAGAGAAAAACACTAATGAGATTCCCCACTATCATCATCACACACATGCCTTTTAAATTCCGATGATTTTCCGTGGCTGAACAGGAGTTGTAAGCACTTACAAACATGAGGCGGGTGGGAACGCGGTCCTGTTTGACGGGATGGAACTTATAGAGCCAGAGTTCCTCGGGCTGGATCTCACGGCTAAAAGGAGGAAGCTCCTCTGTCACGCTAGAAGAGCATAATAACAGCCTGAGAGAACAATCCTCATCTCCACAAAACAGACAAACACAGGCACAGCTCAAGAGACTGGAAAATCTTCCCACACATCTGCAACAGGACTGGCCGCTCGCTTCACTAGGCCACAGCTCTTTAAAATTGTACAAAAGACTAGCATTACAGCTTATGATTGGTTAGATCTGTCAAACCCACTGAAGTCCAGGCCAAATGTAACTGAAGATTTAGAGCTTCTCTTTAATCAAGTACTTACAGAAAAACACCTAAAAGCAGCAGCCGCACAATAACTTCTGCAATAAAGCCATTATCAAAACTCTTCCTCATCGTCGGACCTGGTTTGTCATCGAAGACTCCTCCAACTAAAACCTGGAAAAATTGGAAGACGATTGTTGCATTAAGCTGAAATCATAAATTCATATTCAGATACAAAGATAGAAATTAATGTTTGAGAATTCAACCCACATATATTCTTTAAAGCCAACAACCTTCCAACACAATAGGAAATGTGACACTTCAACTGGTTAGTATTATAATCCCAAAACAAAAAGAAAAGAAACCACTAGTGTTATTTAAAAGGGGATTTAATATTACATTTATTGTGCCTCCAGTTTAAAGTCCAGTTTAAGATGGGATCTGGTTTCTAGCCAATTTATGATGGTCATTACAAGCTGGTTGACCAGTTACTATGTTTCAAAACCCAACCTGACCACAAATTCTAACCAGATAGTAGTTGCTGGTCACCATATAATCACCATGGTAATTGCTGGTCACCATATAATACCAACCTTGGATCAGCTAGAAACCATCTCTAACCAGTTTAACCACCTTATTATGGTACGAAAAAGATGATTTATACTACAGTTTGAACCAGTTTAAACAATATGCCAGGTTTGTTGCTGGTCTAAAATGGTCTAAAACTTAAACCAACTAGAAATCCGCTACCACGTTTCAAAACACAGCTAGATTAAGCATGTTTTTTTTTTCAGCACATTAGTAAAGATCAATATTTCTATAACTAGAGAGTGTCTCACGGGAAACAAACATATTGTTAATCTATAAAATGTGCACGACCCTCCGCGACACATCTGTGATATTTGCTTACGAACATTTCCGCAAACACGACATCGCGCATCCTCTGTCTTTTGTCTGCAGTTCGGAGTTGAATACCGACCTTCGGATTCTTTCCTTTTCCGTCTAAACCGTTGCCTTGTCGGCTGTTGACAGCAGCCACCGGAGCAGAATTTCGTGATGTCTATCATATATACTTGACATGTCCAGCAGCAGCTGAGCGTCGTACTGAGCAGCTATGAAGAGAGCTCTGACATTAACACGTCAGTCCTTTCAGGTATGGCCGAGTCGCGAAGGAATCGTTCGTTTGAACCGGTTCTTTTTACTGATTCGATCGAGCCGTTTTGAAGAGCCTTTGTGAATAAAGAGAGGTTATGAATGACTGGTGACTTTGAGGTTAATTTCAAAAGTGAAAATGTTGCTTTTTTAAAAATCTAATACCAGAGTAAGTTCAAGTATTTTTTCATAATCATATTCACTTCAAATAAAACTAGCTATTCTCAGACCATCTATAGTATTATAAAACATTTTATGCAAAAAAGCCAAGCAGTCTGCTATGAATTCTACAGTGTCACACTGGCTTAATGGAGATATTGTTTTTTGAGTAAATTAATGGACAAATTTGTGACAAACGTTACTTTTGTGAACACGTATCATTGAATCACGAACGTTCAAAAGAATCGATTCGGACGTATCAGTCGCAGATCATCATATGAATCTTACGCCCTCTAGAGACAGCCACACTGCCACAGCCCCACCTTCGACTTTTTTTGCACATGCAAATTTCCTTAACCACTGGACCCTATTCAAAGTAAACGTGTTCAAAAATATGTAGCCTACATTTAGCAAAGCTTTATTATACACCACTAAATATGTGACGGCGCCAATTACGACAAACTCAATTCAGATGCAGATTCAAAGAAACACTAGAACATTCATTACAGTTTATTGAAATCAAACCAGGCAAGTCTGAAAACATTTAAATCTGTGGAATGTTACTTAAAGTACTCTCAGAATAAATTATGAATTCTGAAGAAATACATCTCAAAAGTTGGTCAAATAAAATACAAGAAATGTACAAAATGTTTCTAAGTTCACAAACATTCAGAAGCAATTTTACAAGCATTCATGTGACAATACAATATGACAGTTTAGTGTTTTTTTTTTGTTTTTTTGCTTTCAGCTATGTACAGTTGATCAAGCATCATTCTCTTACACAATGCAATGATACAGGCTACATAACATAGCCAAATTAATTTCTAGCCATGAGTAAATACATCATTAGAAAACTTGAAAAAGACATACATTCTACCCAAGCCATATCATTTAGGATATGTTTTATTCAGTTGGAGTGTGTGATGTGATTCAATGTGCATGGTGAAAAATTTTACAATATCACATTAATCTTTACACAAACTCTGTAACTCAGTAGCAAGAATTAGTAAACAGGAATGTGAAATCAATACACAGAAATCAAAGTGTAAGCTGGTAGGACACCACCTTTAGTAAATTTAGTTAAGCAACACAAAGAACATGCTCGGATAGCACAAAATGAGAATAACACCTTCAAATACACAAAAAATGTACACAAAGTACAGTGCACTGACACCAAACACTGGAATCAATGGAGGTAATACACTTTTAACATCTGATGTGGCTTAATCGATATAGCAACAAATCCATCACAGTCAGATCAGTGATTGAACCACTGCATAAACAAATGTCGCTTAAGAAAATGAAATTTCCACGGGGGTTCAAACAAGCCATTCCAGAAAAGGTCATTGGTAATTCCTAGTGATCATCTGTATCTGATTAAACATGTAAATGAAGGCCAAATAAAGAAAATACAAATGATAGAATAAGTAAAAAATTATAGTACTGACAGAGACCAGGCAAAACGTGCTTTGCATTCTGCCAAATGCATTTTCTTGATATTTTACATTATAAACATTAGGGCAAACATTGGCGATTCAGGAACAAAAGTGCCTACAACTTCTAAAAAAAAATAAAAGGAAGCTATATAAAAATAAATGTAAACTATAAAAATATAACATATCGGAACATAAACACAAAATTACATAAACCTTTTTCTGCCACAGAACAATAAAATAAAAAAGGTAATTGTGATTTTTTTTAAATCTTATAATTCTGACTTTGTAAAAAAAAAAAAAAGTCATACTTATAAACTAATAAACTAATAAACAACATTCCAAACTGTGAGATAAAAAGTCACAGTTAAACGTTTTATTCTATGACAGAGACAGGCTTCTATACAAAAGACACCCAAAATGCCTTCCATGTTTTCAAAGATGCAGATGCAAGTAAGAGCATACAGTATTTTCATAAACATACAAATCTCAGTTTGGCAGTCAAATCGTCAGAATTCCTTAAATTTGCCGTCGGATGCAAGAATCCATACAGACATCCACAAATAACACTCCATTGCGAGACAAAAACAAATACAGACTTTAACAAAGGCAAAATGGACAAGATTCAAGTAAAATGAAAACTTGCAGCACTTTCCCTCCTTTCCATAAAGTGACAAACATAATGGTGGTGCCATAATACTTGTACTGTGGTCTATAAAAACGTAATGTGAAATGACTAACAAGTATGTATACAAAGCCCATGTGCCGAAGGCGTCGAGATCGATTCTTCATCCGTGCACGGCCGCACAGCTACCAGTAACAAGAGAGTAACAGCTCCACTTTACAGCACAGGCATCAGCGCTACGGAGTTAAGTAGATTCACATCAAGTACAGTCACAGAGAGGGATTATGCTACACTCTGCCGTAAATCAAACAGCCCTCCCACGTTACATGACAGTTCGGTTTTAGCGAAGAAACACGTTAATACAACCGAACGTAACCAATCGTAAAGGAGATGAACCAAAGTGTGCAGGTTAAGGTACAATTGATACCTTTAAAATGAGTCTCGACTGTACAACAATATGAATCTCAACTACTGAAAACAAAACATAAAAGAAAACTGATTATTTTTACACTCGTAAACAATTCGTAAACAGAAAAAGATGGAGAAAATAAGAAAAACCACGT
The DNA here is from genome assembly GCF_003368295.1 of Carassius auratus. NCBI lineage: Eukaryota > Metazoa > Chordata > Actinopteri > Cypriniformes > Cyprinidae > Carassius > Carassius auratus. The sequence continues at coordinate 8,026,883 of NC_039277.1, read as the reverse complement.
TGATTAAAGATCGTACTCGCAGTCTCACAACAAGCCCTGCTCAGAAACATGATATGGGTTTCTCTTAGTTGATATACACACTGGCACCTGTTCGATACTCACAATGGTAAATATTTGTTTAAGACACATGGCAGTGTTGGAGATTATGTGGCTTAACTCTACACCATCAAACGCTATCGTTTGTACACGTCAGAACTGATCTTCTCGGGTGACTGATAGTTATTTCTAACACTTATAATTCTGAATTATGCTGCGTTGTCGCTCGAAGGACCGAAAGATGACGGCAATACAGTATCGGCCAAGCAATAATGCAGTTTTGCTGACAAAAAGGGCACATTTACAATACAATTAGTGATATCAAATTGACTAATACAGACGAATAATACTGTACATTGTGAATGGATGTAAACATTGACATAAATATATTAATGATTATATATCTTACAAATCACAAACTTACTGGAATAGGTCGGCATTTGAACAAACCTCGTATGTGTTTTGAATTACTCTCTGGGTTTTTTTTTGGGGGGGGGGGGGGGGGTATTACCACGACAGGTTCATGTTCAGAAATGTAGTGAAATCCTACCGGTGAGGCCCGACGCATATTTCAACAGTCTTTGCTATTTACATGAGGTACATAAAGTTCTTGGTTTAAAGTGTTTATGGAGTGTTTTTGAGTACCATAGATGTGAGAACCAACTTTGCCGCTGAAAGGCATTGTTTGTAACAGAGGTTTTTTCCTAAATGGTGCACGTCTGAAAAACAGTGAGAATTAGCTGTGAAACTTTGCTTATAAAACCAGAAATGAGTAGCTTACATTGTTAAATAAGCCTGTATGAATTTGTCATGAGGTCGTATGTTGGAAAAATTCATACCAGCTGCTGTAGATTTGGAATGAATCAAACCAGTTTATAAAGTCCACCTAGCTGCATGTATCTACTCTACGGTTTGTTGTAGTTTGAAGTTTCATGCACTTTGATGTGGTTTTCAATGCTTCCTCTGTGCTTTGGCCCAATCATTCTCCCTCGTCCTCTTCGTTGTCGTCCTCTTCCTCCTCGTTGCCGTCACCCTCCTCTCCGGGTTCTAGGACTTCCTTCTTTACGGGGACCTGGCTAGGGCTAGCCTGAGGCCCTAAGGGTCTCTGGGGGTCGTGGTTTGAGCAGCAGGGCTGGTTGTCGAGGGCAGACACTACCAGCTGTCCTCTCTCATGCGCTCGACAGAAGGAGGCGGGGCAGAAGTGGCAGAAGGAGGTGGCATTGCGCTGACATACGCTGCACTGATGCCAGGGGCATTCCCATCGCCCTGAGACACACAGAAGAAACAAACCAATCATAAAACATCAAAGTGGCTCAAGAGAGAACTTTTGCTGCCCTCATACTGGCAATTTCTTTCTTATTAATAGATTATGATTGGCAACATCTCAAATTGTCAGTTGGATTAACTTATTATAAGATCTAGGGGTAAATGGGTCAACAGAAAATCAGGAAACAAATCTTATAAAAATCTAGTGTAAAACACGTTTTTTTTCCCTGAAAAACATTATACCATTTTCAAAAAAAGTTGAATGACTAAAAATGTCATATGGAGTAACCATCGAGTAAAATGTATTTTTCTTAATTTCCTCACAGCAGCTGAACAAATCCTTAAAAAGATTAAAAAAAAAAAAATGTAGCTGTAAACTATCATTTACAAAAATCATAAATTAATTTCGTAAATATGTTTTTGGAGAGTTGCGCCACATGACATTTTACAACATGAACTAACCTTGTTTTATCATAAAAATGTCAACTGATCTGATATTTTAAGAAACTATGAAACAAAAATGAGGATTTGTCTCTATGTTCTTTCCATTATGTTGGTTGCACCATATGACATGGTTTTGAACACTGTGTTATGGAAATTTTTAGTTTTGTTAATTTGGCATTGATTGCATTAATCACATTTAGGTATCTTTTTAACATACAATGATCAAGGTAGTAAAATATATATATATATATATATATATATATATATATATATATATTCCATAGGGACACTGAGTTCTTTGTTTAACCTGTGCACGTAACTGCTTTAGGCTGAAAAACAACTTCTAAAGAGGAACCATGTACCAGGAACAATTAGTTCTGAGACAGTCCGTACCAGTGAGAGGTGCATGAGATGTACATGAGTTATGAGGAGTGTGTGCACTGAGCAACATGATTGGCTCAAAGATCCTAGTCTGTCCTTCAATGTATCTTTTTACATACTATAAAAAGTGGGCTGTGAGTCTGTGTGTTATCTCTTTGCACACAGACTCAGAAGCTGTGTGTAAACCAGATCATTATCGGCAGAGAATTAAAGCAATACAAAGATCATTCTCAGTCTTTACAAATTGTTATTAAAATCTGATAATCTAAATCTGATTTCAAAACAGCTACAATAGATTTGAACAAACCAGTTGTTTTCCCCTAATAAATAAAAAAAGATTATACCAAAGTACTTATTCCAAGAATTTAAAATTTTACTTTTTGTACCCCCCTTAAATTTGTTTAGTTTAAAAATAAGAATAATTGTCATCATAGAAGGGGTGTTTCCAAGCCATTTTATCTATGAATTATTAGATAAAACTGCTATTTAATAAAAACAATATTAGTGTAATTTCATTGACCCATCTATAGATGGTTGTTTCATTATTTTTCTTTATGGTTCTCAACCTTTTAGGCTCCAAACTAGGGCTGGGCGATATGGAGCAAAAAATATATCTCGATATATTTTGCTATATCTCGATATACGGTATATATCTCAATATCTTTACAGGAAAAATAACCCCCCAAAAACTACTACAAAAGAAAAATATGTATATATATTATGTTTAGGGCCCAATGAAATATATATTTTTTTCACCATATGTTTTATTGTTACCTAATTCTGTGTTTTATTTAAATGCATAAAAACAATCTTAAAAATAGCCTTATTTTTTCCCCCTCTGAAATTCTGTGTATTTAAATTTTTCTGGTTAACAAATGAAGGCATAAAACATTTTTTTTATTTATCTTTTAATTATTGAAAATTAAGCAAACTTAATTTTTTGGTAAAAAAAGGGGGTTTATTATTAAAAATAAAACATGGAAGAAATGTTGTGTGATTATTCCTTAAAAAATTATGTTCATTTCATTTTAGTAGTAGTAGTAGGCTATGTACATTCTGCTGAACAATAGTAATACATTTCTGGCAAATACTTGTCTTTAAACTAAACTAAACTATACTTTTATTTAGCAAGGATTCTTTAAATTGATCAAAAGTGATGATAAAGACATAATTTTACAAGAGATAAAGTTAAAGTTAAGATAAATGCTGCTCTTCTGAACTGTCTATTCATCAAAGAAACCTGAAAAAAATTCTACTCAAAGTTTTCCACATTATCATAATAAGAGTTTTTTCTTCTTCTTTTTTTTTTTTTTTTAGAAGTTATTTCTGAAGGATCGTGTGACTGGAGTAATGGTGCAAAAAAATCAGCTTTGAAATCTCAATAAATTACATTTTGAAATATATTCTAATAGAAAACATCTATTTTAAATAGGCTAGTAAATATATTTCAAAATTTCACTGATTTGCAGTACTTGGATCAAATAAATGCAGGCTTGGAGAACAGAAGAGAATTAAAAAACATTAACAAGCTTACTGTTCAAAAACTTTTGACTGGTAGTGGATACTAAAAGCAACTAATTTTTATCTTTGGATTTCTACCTTTTATTTTCTTTTTTCTTTTCCTTTTTTTGGCTTAGAAATCTATAACTGCTGGACAATAACAAATAATAAGGATTTGTTTATATACTACAAACACTTGTTATCGCATAGCCTAATAAGGCAGAATAGTTTCTTACTGAAATAAATGCTATGTCAATTAGCATTGCATTGTTCTTATACTTTATTTATCACCTGCTGGAATTTTTTTTGGACTTGAAAAAAACTAAACCGAAAACAACTGTTTTCATACAGCGATAGCTGGACGCTTTTGCCCATATTAGGAATTTCCTGTTATGACTTTCTGCGCGACAGCGCCCTCCGGCTTCGAGTATGAATGAAACACACACACACACACACACACACACACACACACACACTGCAGGAGAGTTTAACGCTCCATGATGTTCATTTCGCATTCTCGGTCCGAAAAAAACATCAGGTCATGCGCAGACTATCCTGTCTCTAAATCTATATTTATTCACACCAGCTCTTGAAAACCTCTATATGAACACACTTGCCCGAAAAAGTGCGGGGGACGAATTTCCGTGATGATAAAAGTGATATCATCACAAATGATAAAAACATATCGATATATTTTAAATATCGAGATATTGCCCACCCCTACTCCAAACTCCCTCTTGTCAAGAAAAAGTCAGTTTAAACATCGTACATTTTTTATTTAATTAAGGGCTTCTGGTTGAGAACCACTGATCTAGATTGTAGTCATTAATGCTATGGGAATCTAAATCCCCATCAAGCAACATGTAACAAGAGGCCATCCGGAACATGTGACAATTACTACAAAATTCCCACAGCTGATAAGAAAAGCTGGAGTGACAGGCAGCACGTACCGTATGGAGGTTTGGTCAGGTTGAGGCAGAGGAGATGGTAGGCCTTCGGACAATCATTTTTGTCGCACATGACCAGCTCTCCTCCCTCTCCACAGCTGTAGCAGTAATACTCGTGGGTCTGTTTGCTCTCTGTCTTCAGCTTGCGTTTCTTGGGCTTGAGCTTGGCGTTGCGCACCTTCTCTTCTCTCTCCATAACCACTGCACTCTACAGGAAGTAAAACAAGGTGTCAGACAAGAGATTGATACGATGATGGTAGAAAAAAATTATAATGGAAGTACATGGAACCACGAGTAAAAAAATAACAACCAGCATAATTACACTCAGCTATTGGAAACTCCAGGGAATTGTCTATGTGCAACAGGAAATCGTGGGTAAGCACTTCATGTGCTCCGGTCTTATTCAATTAGGCTTTACCTTGGGCTTGACTCCAAGAAAACCACTGCAGTTCTCGGACCCACAGTGGCATGATGTCCTCCCATTACCCAGACAGTCCAGGTTGTAATTAAAGGTCAGCTCAGTGTCTGAAAAAAAAAAGGATAATCTCAACTAGTTTCTAAACAAATGCTGTCCTTTTTTCAAAGAAAATACAAATTGTTCTTACCTGCAGCGATATCACACAGGGTAAAGAGCCCTATCCGCACATCTCCATTCACAGTCCACTTCTGAGTCTCACAGTTAGGACTGCAGCTGTGGTTCATAAAGCGTGACAAGTTCCCTTTGGGTCCAGCATCAATCACACGGTCCTGAGAAGCACAGAATGATGACTTTAATACAGCTGTGATGACGTTATAATGTGACATACACGGAGTAAACGTGCAACAGTGGTACCTTTGTGAGGGTCAGCATGTAAAAGTTGGTCACATGATTCTCATTGGCATGTCTTATTCGTTGCTTGCACTCTTCGGAGTCGATCAGTTCGCCGACATACTCCATGACAAAATCACCCTAAACACAACCAAACAATGTCCCAAGATCAGTAAAAATTATATATGCAATGTAATGTATGAAGGTCTAAACTTCATCAAAAGTTTTTCACCATAAAGTTGATTATTTTTTAAAATCCAAATTAATCTACATACAATTAATAATAATAATAACAACAACAATAATAAATAAGCAGCTACACAACTACTATTTATGTTTAATTTTTAATTATCTTTACAGTTAGTAACTTTAGCCAATATTTTCATTTATCTAATCTCAAATTGTTCATTTTTTTTCCCAGCTTTATTTCAGTTATGAAAAATGTTTTCAATAGTTTTAGTTAACTATTGTAACCCTGGAGCAAAACGACATATTTATAGTCACCAAAGAAATGTACAACACTGTAGATTTGATTAATTTCCCAGTCGTTCTGAACTTTTCACCAATAAAGCTAGAGTCGATCACTGCAATTAGAGTTCATGATCAGACATCAACCTCTCACCTTTTTGAGGTCCTGCTTGGTCATTAGACCCCATCCTCTGCCGCTGGTCTTAATGACCTCAGTGTCGGGGTAGAGGCGTTTGGAGAAGCACTGGTTGTGACAGCGGTCCCCTGCGGGACAGACCTGCGGGTGGCATTCATACTGCAGCATGCGGTTCAGGCACTGAGAGTCCTGGCTGCACGGACGCTCATCTGTGGGTTTACAGTTACATCGGGGGATCTCTGAGAGGTCAGCGACGTGCACCTGCACCTTCCCAACTGGCTTATTGGACTGTGGTGAAAAGCATGGACAAAAATACAGAGCTTTAGTTTGTTTCAATATTATTTGAGTTTTCTTTACAAAGTAGCATTGTAGAGAGATTAAGATGAAATGTAAGAATGGGTCGTATTATGGTACCACAGGACAATAGAGAAATAAAATACTTGAGGATTTGAGCTATAACCTGTACCTTGATAAGTTTGTATGGTGGAGGTCTCCGAGAGTTGCGCTCCTGTTCGAGGGCCTCCTTAGTTTCTCGCTGTGCTTTTAGCTCCTGGAACCTTTTAGCTGCCTCCTCAAGGGCTTTACACACAAAAATACATTTAGGAGTCAGTTCAGCTTGACCATTACTGGGGACATGATCATTCCATTAAACATACGACCAATTATCTCACCTTTTTTAAATGTCTTATTGACGCCAACTTGTCCCTCTGCAAAGTTCCTATCGCTCTCAACATATGGGAAAACTCTTCCCTGGTTTATCCAGTAATAGTCATGGGAGCCAAAGAAAAAGACTGGAAAGTCGCCAACGTCATGCTTCAGGCTCTGGATGTTGGAGGGAACCAGACGAGGGTTGCATATCTCAGCTGGCCACCACCTACACATGGTTCCACATCAACATTAAATTTATCCCTTATATACTGGACACACAGGTAAAATTAAGACATTGTCATCTAGGAAAACAAACTGATAAAAATACTGATGACTGAATCAATTGTTCTTTAGAATGAGAATGCCCCTCTGTTTTTACTATTTACCTCTTATAAGCAATAGAAAAAAATCAACAGCAATATCACAGCTGTGAAAAACAAAAAAAAAAGGTTATTTTAAAGGAAAGGATGACCCCTTCCATCCTGTTTAAATAGAAAACTTAAAAGCTGGATTAAGCAATGCCTGCTTTGACCACCTTAGCCTCTAGTGGAAGGCGTCTTTACACGGCTAAGTCTGCTCTGTGCCTGTTCAAAATTGTGTTAAGATGCAATGCTGCATAAAAGCCAGATGGAATAATGCCTGCTCAGACTCACCTCAACTTTAATTTCTGTGTAGATGCATTTGTGCCTATTAAAATTATTATTATTATTATAATCTGCATTTTACTCAATTTGATGAAAAAAGAAAAGAAAAGAAAATTGCTTTTTTTGTGTGTGTGTGTGTGTGTTTGTGCCATTTAGACTTGGCATGAACATCCCTTAGTTTAGCTAAAAGTATCTTCGGACACAGAGACATTCAACAGTTTCACGAACGCACCTGTAATTGCCCAGCTTGACCCAGACTATCTGCTTATAGTGGGGCTTCCTGCCCGCTCTGCATTCCCCACACAGCCATGTCCCCTCTGGCATCTCCATGTGCAAGCACTCGGGGTGGAACGAGGCGGGACAGGCCTCGCAACACAACAGTCTTCCTCCTTTTTGACAAGCACACACACGCACATAAACACACAATCAAATACACAGGCCCACAGCATCACCACATGCATCTCCATTCCCAATAAGGCGGTATTCCACAAACCTCATCCATGAGCATGTCAGAATCAGACAGTTGTGTGTCCTCGGAGTTCGAAATATGTCTCTGAAATGCTTCAACATATGCCTCTAGATTCTAAACGCCAATTTGAAGTTCAGTGTGACATGCTCAAAGACATGGTTTGATGACTAACACCTTTCAGCATTATGTTAATGTGCTTTTTTTTGCCAGGTGATTTAATAAGCAGCCAATAGTGAATGATCAGAGGGGGGTACTATGGGAAACATGCAGTGATGCACACTGACTGATTGTCCGCATTAACATCACCTGCAGTACACTAACAGACACGGAACAAGTATTTTGGATGGTGTCACTTAAAACGGTTGGTTTGACTGACTAGAAAAATATTGCAAATAAGCACTGATGGACAATAAAAGATGGAGTACAGCAGTGAGTGCCAACTTTTCCAGCCACTTTGGTTTTGAAAGCATTTTCCCGATTCATTTTCTCCAGAGGGATTCAAAAAAATGTTAAATAAAGAGTTCTAGTCCTGAACCAATCCAACCAACTCAGAAATGAATCACGTTACAATCTTCAAAGCAAAAAAAAAACTTTGAGGGATTAACTACTAATTCCAAGAATTATTAAATTATGTGAATAAAATATAAAAGAGGTACAATATAAAACGTATAAGAGATCCAAATTAAATCTGAAACTTTAAAGCCCCTTTCACACTGCGATTCCAGAAAATACACGGGTAATGTGTCCCGGCAATTGTTCCTGGGTAGCTAGATTTTGCACTTCCAGTGATTACCCTGAATATGTGCGTGCACTCACACACAACGTGACAGTAAAGGTCCCGTGACGACACGTGACATCAGGGTGTGGCATGTAATGTATGAGTCAAAAACACTAGGCACGTTAACTTTCACTGAAGCTGGCGAACGATCTCAGCTTCAGCGCAGAAAATGAGAAACTAACTGATCTCTGCTTCATTACAGTTTGCACATATTTTGTTGTCGCGAACGTTGAACTGCCTTTAAAACACCCGGTAAAAGAGTCGCGCGATAACGTGCATCGCCACTACAACACACCCTTTACGGCAATAGTTCTGGCTGTTGTTCACACTGTGCGCGGCAATGTTACTAGGTCTCCGACCCGGGATCAATCCCGGGACATGTTTGCGTTCACACAGAAGGCGACCCACCAATGTTCCGGCAATTTTCCAGGTCCAACGTGCAGTGTGAAAGGGGCTATATTAATGCTAATAATCTGTATCGAAGCCTATTTTTCTACAGAATAAAACAAACAAACAAACAAACAAAAAAAAGTAATTTCAACTTCTAACAATTCTGACTTTTTCCCATCACAATTCTGAGTCATATTTCACAATTTCAAATTTAAAAAAAAAAAAATTCGCAAATTCTTAGAAAAGCCCAAATTCTGAAATATAAACTTGCAACTGCAAGAAAAAAAGAAAAGTCAAAACTGCGAGATAAAAAGGTTGCAATTACTTTTTTAATTTTTTATTCCATGGTGGAAATAATAATAAAAAAGGCACAGTTGCGAGAAACTCAGAATTCTGTGAGACCTTTATTAATTTATATTCCATGATAGAAAAGGGCTTCCATACATCAGAGCAGTTCAGGTTCTTTTTAGTAATCAATTCTCTATGGACAAAATGAATGGGTTTTTACTTCCAGGACCCTGCTGTTGGCTCTATTAAAACTGCCATCCAAAATATGTTTATGTTTGTAGGGTGGGAGGGGTATAATTGTGCTCAAGCAAACAGAGAAACAGGACAAAGTAATTTAGAAACAATCCAAGCAATTAATGCTAAGCATAAGCATGTTACAGACTCAGAATAACAAGTTACGTGACACATCATAACCTTGTTATTAAATTCCTGAGAAGCGGTTATAAGCAAACAAAGATTTGAGTATTATCCCGACTTCTACTTTATTTCTCTACACAATATCCCAAACTAATTTACAATGCCGCTATCTGATTTTAAACTAAAGAACTAAAAATGCGTGTTATTTTAAGCCCACTATGTGCATTAGAAGCAGCGTGAGGGTGTTAAATTACCAGCAATAAAATGACCCCAAAAATAAACAAATAAATAAAAATGAGCAATAGGACAGCTGTGAAAGCATACAGATGGCAAACTACATAAACCAAGAAAACAGGATTTTACCTTTCCCAATATTCTTTTTGGTAGCTGACGAAGAAGAAGGAATCATAGGTAATTTCATCAACTCAGCACGATTTGACTCAGTCAGAAGGTAGTGCGACTTAAAGGTATATGAACTTAATATGGTGTCAGTATGGTCGTGCACTAAAAGCCCTACACGAGACAAACAGGAAAAGTCATGAGTAATGAAACTACCCATGATTCCAGAAAACACACATTAATTAATAATTAATGACACATGGTTAAATAAGTAGTCCTGAAAAGATAACACAAAAAGAAGAATACCGCGGTGTTGGAGTGGGAGCTTTAGGGATTCGCAGGATAAAATTTAAAATATGCAGCAATTGTTGTGTCATTTGATTTTCTGTTTTCTGCTTTTAATAGTAGCCAAATGTTAAATGAATAGTTCATTCAAAAATGTAAATTAGTTATTTATTCAACCTCATGTTGTTCAAACCTCTCCTTTAGTGAATAAAGACTTCAAATTTAGTCTGTTTTAGTCAAGACTATCATGGGGCTTCACCAGCTGAGGATTATTTTTATTAAGTTTATGGTGCTTTTACATCCTTTTTTGACCTTGAAAACCTAAGCCTTCATTAATTGCAACTTCATAGGGGAAATAAAAAAGACAGAAACAGAACTTTCCTTAAAATTTTGCACTTTGTGCTTCAGGGAGGAAATGAAATCACAAGGGTTTGGAACAACATGATGGTGAGAAACCTAAATATTTTGCTTCTTTAATGAAAAAGGTTTTAAGGACGAATTTTATTTATAAAGATCAAGTGACCTGCAACTGCTCCCACGCCAACACAGACTATCACAATTACTGCAGACAACAAAGAAGGTTAAAGAAACGTCCAAAATTCAGTTTATTGTTATCAATTAGTTCCTGGAGAAATTAGAGGGTTAAAGAGCTGTTCTACAAAAGTGGGAAGGTGTCTGATAATTCCAAAACTTAAAGATGCAATCAGTGATATTCATTAATGTTTGCATTCTGAGCAAATCACTGAGTGGGGGTCTTGGCATATTATAGGTTTATTAAATAACTGCTGTAAGATACTAACATTTTAATCTAATTTTTTCTGATTATTTATCTTTTGAATTGCAGATGAAAAATGGGTCAAATTTTAAACATTTAATGTCAGATGAACAGATTTAGTGTTCATTAATTTCTCATTAATTGCTTTAGAACTTTAGAAATGTCTTAAATTACTGACATTTTTTGTCATTTTAAAAGTTCTAATGAAATTACATTTTTAATTCAATCTCAGTCCTTTCCCAGAATAATCACAGACAATTACAATGTTACTAATTAGTAAGACACAAACATGATCTGATGGATCACGAACACACAATACATCTGAGAGAAAAGGATTAGGGGACAAGACAGAAGGTCAGAAGTCACATTAAAGATCCCTACTCTTAAAGAGAAGGAACAGTGTACATTGCAAAGGACGACACCAGAGAACGTTAAAATACTGATGTGGCTGCACTAACTTGACTAGTGAAGACTTCCTGTTTAAATGCCACTTAAAGTATGAGATACACTGAACATACAAATCTAAACATCTCAGTTATCATGACGTTAGCTATAGCGGAAGGTATGAAGACTGTCAGGCCAAACGTACCTCGAGCGCAGATGAAACACCAGCCTACGTTTACAGGTGAGGAACAGTGTCCGTTCCTCCTGGCACTGGAGTGGTTGCTACATATGATGATGTGGGGTGTTATCAACAGACTGCCAGCCGCCACACAACCGTCTCCTGTGTGATACGCCACCGGACAGCGGATGCAACGCATCATGCGGCCTAAATGAGGGGATGACTGCTCTGAAATTGCTTCTGTAAAATACAAAGAATGTGTGACTCTTCTATATATCTACCTTTGCACGCTTTGTGAAGGTCTCTATCGAGACAGCATGTAGCACAGCTGTGCTGAGGGCAGCGGAGGCCTCTAGTGTCGGTGTTGGTGCCGGGGAACTTGCGGGCACAGGTTTCGTGGTAATACCGGCCACAGCCATTCACTGAGCACCGCTTCATATCACCCTCCGTGACCTTGCAGGAGAAACAAGGGTGGGAACCTGGAGATAGTGATGGCGACAAACAGATTAGACTTAACAGGAAAGGAATTTTTCTTAAATGCAATTTTCAATGCACATTTAAAATTCTTAGCACAAATAAAATACTAGACAATTTTTACAGAAAATAACCCATTTTTTTAAACCACTTTACATTAGGTCTAAAATGTAGAATTGCTATGAAACTTTTTTCCACCTTATTTTTCCCAGTAAGAGTGGGTAAAGTTTATGGTAAAGTTTTATGGTCTCATCCAACGGACGCCAAGCAATCAGCTAGGTTTGCTGCTTTATATCGCAAATTGGTGCGTCTTACCACATTAGGCTTAATTCTGAGTTTAAGAACAAGGTGGATAGGCCATTTCAGTGTTACTGTTGGGCTATATAATTGGTTATAGCTTTTTAGAAAGTTACCACAAATCAAGTGTATTGCTAGTTTGGGAAAAAACATCTCTTTAACTCGGTTTAATTCAAATGCTTAACCATTTAGGACCTATAGGACGTAATAATGCTCACCTGTCTTACACTCCTGACAAAGGAGTTCTCCCTCTGTTCCACTGTTAGATCCAATACACTCGGGATGAAAGAGTCTGTTACAGTCTCCCTCACAGCTCACCAGAGAATCCCCGAATGTTTCGCAGACCTAGGAAATCGTAGAGAAGTACCACATCAACAGATTGCAATTTCACCTGAAAGAGTCCGACAAAATCTAAACTACTATTTAACATTTCTGTGGATGCTGATCTATTGGAACCTTAACAAAAAAAATATGCAGGAGTTGTTGGCTGAGCATCTGATGCACATGGCACAAATATTTGGACACTTCACAGGAAGTCATCAGAGTGTTTACAGAGCTTACGTGACAGACTGTGTCCTTTTTTGAGGAACTTCCTCCTTGACGAGACAGGCTGGAGTCCACGGACTGTGCATCAGATCCGTCAGCATCCACTGCAGCCGGACTGTCCGAGCGCTTCCCGAATCCAGTCTGCAAGGGATGCAAATGAACACAAAAATATGGCTTTACAAGCGGAATCCATTTGTCATTTGGCTACATATTTATATCATATATAAATAAACAAATCTGTCATAACAATTGTGTAACCCAAAGAGGACTGTATCGCTGAGGTGTCAATCTGGCACACTGGCAGTATTTCTGAGTGTAGTCTGACCTGTGGATCATTGAGACCTCTGGAGTCAGAGTCAGAAGTGTCTCTGTACAGTGAGCTGGCCATCTCCACATCAGTAGATGCCCTGCTGCGTTTCTTCAGTGGCTTACATGAGTCGGAGATCTCACTGGCACCTACAGGATTCCAGTAGCATTAAGATACTGATCCATAAATTAATTTATGGGCTTATTAATCATTCAAAGCATTACCCAAAAATGCCTCTAAGAAAACCATTTAAATAAATGTCAAATTCATCTTGTAGTGTCACGCACCTTTTTGCGACCCTGTTTTGAAATCCATTTGAGGTGCTGCTTCAGCCTGTGAAGAAAAAAAAAAGTGTATTAACTATTTTAAACCTTTGCATAACTTACACAGTCATAAAGGCTTGTGTGACTCACTTTAAATATAAACTAGACATATTGCAGTGTTGGTTTAGTATTAGAGATGTAAGGATTCACTCAACTCATGATTCGACTGAGAAGTTTGATTTCACGATTCAATTTTCTCACAAAAACATTTTACAATTTTTTAACAAAATGAGATTGAAGACATTATACAGTAGCCTAAATTTCAAAGGTGTCGTTTTATTTGGCTATCGATGCACATGTCTTTGTGAAATTGAAATATAACAAAACCAAATTGAGCCCAAACAAAGCCCAAATCAAACAAGTTACACAAATAAAATAAATCTCTTAATATGAACAAACTAAGGCAATAGGTAGGTAATATGATTTGGATGATTCCTTGAGTGAATCCGGTGCTAAATTATGCAAGCGGTGAATGCAAAAAAATGGAGCGGGTTTAATGAATTCTACGGTTTGTTGGATTCATCATTCTTAAATTATTTCATAGTAGATTTGATATTTTGTTCATGTGCTCTACCTGTTCTTTCTTCACTTTCTTTTTTGGCACTGGTTCCACAGTCTTCTCTGACTCAGAGCGGCTTCGTACAGATCGCCGCTGCTGCTTTCTCTCTGACATCACAGACACAGAGGATGTTTTCACAGATTAAACTTATACTGCAAAGCACATCTGAATATCTTTGCAAAAGGGAGTTCAACTCTTTTCAGTCACTCTGTGTTTGTGCTTATATATACCTGTGGTTTGCTCGGTGCTTTCCTGGTCACTCCAGGCTGAGGGAGACGCAGCTCGCTCTTCTTCACTGGAACATGTCTCTGCCTCTGCCTTATCACTGGAGTCCTTTGTGGGATAGATTGAAAAACATAAAAAAATAAAACTAACAACAGCTGCCTGGCATAAGAGGTGCAATTTCCTCTTAATCAGCAAGCATGAAGAGATCACGCAGACAAAGCCCTAATTTATTAGTGCACTTTTGTTGTGCTGAACTTTTTATAATATTTGTTATAGTTTTCCCAAGTTTCTTCTAAAGTTATTTTCCAGCTCCATTTCAATTAACAAAATTGAATGTTACCACTAACAACACATCTGTACATGCCATTATAAAAATAAGATATTCGTTTTAGTAGTAGTAAATTTAAGCATATGTAATTAGTTACATTTGAGCAATCTCCATTTGATCAATTTCACTATACAATTTTATTTAAATGCATAGTGAGTCACTTGTGGCCAACTCCATTTTTGATATGAGAAATTGTAGCTATTGAAATGTTTTTTTGAAGCGATGTTTTCAGAGTTTCTTTGTTTAAGCTTTTCTTTACCAAATTAAAAAGATTGATGCTGCTATTACATGATTTACAAAACCACACTCCCTTCTGTTCATAAGCATTTTTTCACTTTTACCTCAGGTGACTGAACCTGTTCGCTGGGCGTCTCCTCACTCTCCGTCTTCTCAGGTAAGTCCAGCTTTTGCTTTGGGAGCTGCCAGTCACATTTGATGATTTCCACGTTGAGTTTCTTCATAGTAATGGAGAGTGGGAGGAGCTTGCGGGCTGCGGCGGTCTTCCAGGGCGTCCTGACTGGAGGTGGAGAGGGTTCCTTCGGATGGGGGTCAGGTTTTGCAGGGCTGCAGGGTTGCTCTTGGTCCATATCATCCTCTCCCTGATTGGGAGATGATGTTTCCCCACTACTATTGATGCTGCACTGCCTCCGTGGCTGCTGGCGACGAGGTATGGGCTCTTCTTTCACTCCAGCACTGCCTTTAGAGCGTCTCTGCTTGCGTTCGGGACAGTTTTTAGCAGTCACCCTAGGTGGGGACACAGTGTCGGCAGCAGGAGCAGCAGAACTAGGATCCTTGTCAATGTAGATGAAGGTATAGTTCTCATTGCGTTCTTCTCGTGTCATCTGCAGAGCAGCTTCTGCGTGACCCACACCCACTTCCCATTGGGCACGCTCCTTCTGGGACTGAGGCTTCAGCAACTTTAAAATAAATAAACCATAGAATAAGTGCCCAGAAATGTCCACAGAAAGAAGGTCACCAAATTTGCTGGGGTACAGGATACCTTTTGTTTCTCGGTTGGGTTGGTTGCTTTCCGGAGTGTTTCTGCTTGCAACTCATCGAACTGGCTCTCACCCTTGTACACCACAATTCTCTTCTCATGGATCCAGGCCCTCTCAGGGACACTGCCAAAGAACTGCACGTGGTATTCCTTAACACCTACCAGGAACCATGGAAGCACGCGATTAGAAACATACATTTGAAACAAGCTAGTATAATTAACAACTAAAGGCTGGAATACACAACCTTACTTTTTCCAAAATTGTTTTCCGACCTAGGTGAGTAGCTGAAAATCAGAGCCATTCTGCAAATTTTAAGGCAATTGAAGACAGATTTCCAGACTCTTGATTCCAAACATGAACAAGAACATGAGCACATATTGTTTTCATTTGCCCACCGGAATGCCAAATTACTAGCATGGATTTGTAAGTCTGGTAATGTGTAACTCTCACTCATTTAATGTATGATAGCCTGTTTGTCCTCTCTAAATATTTTCATAGCCAAAAAGTGTGTGACTAGTGCATAGATTCATAAAATCTGTTCTGTAGCGTATTCCAGCCATTAAAATATGTACTTGTAATAGATGAATTACCTCTTTTATTAAGACGTATATGAACATTTGACTGAGGGTCTGATGACACCATGCACGGCCACCAAGGATACGTCCCAACCTTAGCCCACACCAAGTCACCGATCTCATACTCTTGACAAGAGCCAGTGCTAGTGATGACCGAAGGAAAGTGCTTTTCAACCTAAACAAGAGCACAAGATGGTCTTGGATGAACAGGAACTGTATGATCAGAACTCATCAACCAGAAAGTGGTTTCTTCTGAAGTGAAAAGGACTAGCTATAAACATGTCAAGAATATTATACTTACTATCTGTTCCTTCAGTTCAGCTTTGGGGGTTTTAAGGGCTGAAGAAGGTTGCTCTTCTCTGAATGCAATATGACCTTCGTTGGGTTGTGTGGAGTTGTGAACCACCCCTGAGCACTCCTCCATGCCTCTGCATGGCTGCTGGCTCTCCTCTTCTTGACCGGCACCATGTCTGCTGCTTCTCTTTTTCCTCTTTTCCTTCTTCTGCTCATGTCTTCTCCTGGAAGGCTCACCGGCCTGAAACTCTTGCAGGAGATCCCCGCACAGTGAGGATTCGAACAGCTCCCTGCCATTCTGGTAGGTCTTAATGATCTTTATTTTGATCTCTGGGGAGCTGGTCTTTTTGGGAGTGTTGGTGGATTGCGCAATGGGGTTAGAGACGGTGCTATCTTGAGGTGACAGGAGGGGTGGCGAAGAGGGCAAGAGCAATGGAGGAGGAGGTGGTAAGACTTGAGGCATTAGGTGAGAGGCAGGAGGCGGGTGATGGTGGTGAGGTAACAGTGATGGGTTATGTGGATGATGTTGGTGTTGCTGTTGCTGATGATGGTGGTGATGGTGAGGAGGATGATGAGGCTGGTGGTGATGATGGGGATGAGGTGGAGGTGAGATGTGGCTTGGAGGCTTCTCATGGACCACTGGAGGTCTCAATACTGTACCCTCACCAAGCAACAACCCGTGATCCCCATAGTTTCGTATGGCTCCGTAGCCATTAGCTGAGCCATTGGGGAACTGTGAGTACAAGGCAAACTTGGCCTGTTGCTCATAGGTACCTACGCCGGTCGGGTAGCCATTTGTAATGACTGGGAGGTCTTCAGCAGGGTAAGGAAAGCCTGACTCCAAAGGAGACTCAAAGTTTTGCTGTCCTCCATCATCTCCTGGGTCACTGATGGCTTCATAGACATCCTCCTGTCTGATGTTAGCGGAGTCAATAAGCTGAGGGGGTTGCTGAATTGTGTTTCCCATGATCCCTTGCATGAAAGAGAAGGAGAAATCCATTGTTCTGCTCCAGCATCCTTAAGTTTCCCTTTTTCTTACAGGGCCTGCTGAGATATTGAGGAACAACAGTGTGTGTTTATGACACATGATAAATGCCTCCTCATTTTATCACATTTGTGAAACATTGCTCTCAGCAACAACAAAAAAAGTTTAATATCTAATAACCTTATTTGTATAAAATCAACAAAATGCCTTAAAAAAATGTGTGGTTATTGCAATGCACAAATGATTTTGTGAGGGTAATACGCTGCTTTTGGAAATCTGCCTCCCAGGGGATAGATAAAGTTTACTTTATGCAGAGTTATGCCAACTTTCCCTGACTCTTGAGAGGAAACTTCATGCAAAATTTAGATTGCAAATGCTCAGCCTTGTTTGATTCTGGCTAAATATGCTGTCCAACATGTCCAATGTAATTTTCCTAATTTTACATCCCCCTATGTATTGCCATATTTGACAACGATGCATGCTTCCCCCTTTATTTTATTAAATAATCTTTTGAATTTTAAGTTTCTCTCCCTTTAATAAGCGTGCCTATGCCAGATGTTCAAGAAAATAAGTATTTGACATCAGAGCAGTGTTAATTTTGTCTGTCCAGAAATAAAAGGATTTAAAACTAGCCGTTAAAGAATTTCATTAAGCACGTGAACCACATCACTCAATCCCACAGAACAATAATCGACTGCGTCTAAACCAACTGAACTGAAACATCGTTTCATGTCAAAGAAACAAACCTGCAAAGACCAGCAGCTGGCTAACGTTAGCCTGCTAGCCTTTTCTGGATAACAAAACAAACCCGATATAATCATTTTGCCACGTGTAAAACAAATTACGACTTCAGGAAAATGTTATATGGCCACGAATAAACAAAATCACACTCTGGTGTAGTTAATGACGATCCTGTTTTCCTAACATCCTTGTAAAGCGAACCCGTGTAATGTCGCTGCATTATATGAAAGGCGGCGTTAGCGGATGTGCTAATGTGTGTACAACGGGGAAAACACCAATACACGCACTTTTATGGTTTATCACCAGGGAATTTTCCAAAGAGACATTTATTTTCTAAATTGTATGTTTCTTGGCAGACTGATTCACGAGGATAACCTTGCAAACTGAAGAAGTGAATGCGAACATGTCAACATGGCTTCCCGTGCCCCTTTAAATCAAATTGGCCAGATTACATTTCCACCAGGAAAAGGTGTGATGAAAATCACTGCTTTATTGTTATCAGAAACACAAATACATGCAACGCTTGTTTTGTTTCTGCGCGATATTATGAAACGAAGCATCGAAACAACGGTAGAATAAAAGCGTCTGTACCTTCAGCGTGTTCCATTCTAAACAAATACACCAAATAAACTTGATTCCTGCTGCAGTTAACATAAATATATCAATACACAGGAATAGGACTCTACGTTTCTTAGATCTACTCCGTGGTTTGAAAAATAAATGGGGCTACATCAGTCGTATATCGATGCCCATGTGTGGCTGTGGAATCGGGAGAGGCCCCGTTTTTTTTTTTTTTTTTTTTTTTGCAGGATGCTCCTGCAGACCCAAGGAAATTTGGCTCCCATATATTTGATTATTGTCGTCTCCCTCCCTCAAAAACCCTGTCTCACAGCCAAAATAAAACCCCCCAATTAGCTGTGTTGCACAATGTGAGGGGCATGTTGGGACAACTAAACATAATTACAACAAATATATATATATATATATATATATATATATATATATATATATATATATATATATATATATATATATACACACACACACACACATATATGTATATATATATATATATATATATATATACATATATATATATATATATATATATATATATATATATATATATATATATATATATATATATATATATATATATACATATATACATATATATATATATATATATATATATATATATATATATATACTAGCTATATTAATTTAATTTTAATTTAATATTAAATCAGAAGCTACAATCAATTCGATGAAGCCCGTGTGCATTACTGTGTACCTTGTAAAGAGATTTTCAAATATAGAGAAATTAACAAATATATTTAACACACATTTTAACACACACACACACACATATATATATATATATATATATATATTAGGGGTGTAACGGTTCACAAAATTCACGGTTCGGTTCGATACGATACACTGATGTCACGGTTCGGTTCGGTTCGGTTCGATACGTTTTAGATACAGCAAAATGTAAAAACATCTCAACTTTTCAGAATGCCGCAAGCGCACCGCGGGTCATGTGACAAGAACCAACCAATCAGCTTCATCCTTTCCCGTAACAACGTTGAGAGCTCAGCCAAGATGAAGGAACAGCTGATCATAGTTGTATATGGATTGCAATTTTGAAATAAATTCAGTAGCAGAGCTACTGCAAGCGATTTTTAGAGCTGCAAATCCATTTATCCTTCGCTGAAATTTCCGCGTCTCATGGAGAGAGCACGTCATTGTTGCTGAGCAAAGACAGACGCCTCATGAGGGCTTCTGCCCGAGCGCTTTGGAAAGGAGGAGAAAGACGCGCTTAGCGTTTTCCATGCGTTTTTAGGCACGATATGTGAACGGCCCCTAAGGCGCTCGCAAACTCAGCACGCGCTGAAGGCTCGTTGCAAAATGTCTAATGCATTTAACAGACCAGAAATATAAGATCCTAAAATAACCAACAGGTCTGGTGTTTGGGTTGGATTCCCTGTAAGCTATAGTGTCTAAATGCTGCAGGGATAGTTTGCTGCGTGCATGTTTCTCCTTTTTTTCGTCTTTTCCCAGATAGTACTGACGCATATATCCCAGATATTCCCGCTGTTTTTTTTTTTTTTTTTTTTTTGTAATCCCGCTGGTGTACCCTGTCATGTTGCAGATGCGACATACCGTTGTTTTTTTATCCACCACTCTCTTGCCATCACCATTATAGCTTAAAGGGAATCCAAAGTGCACCCAAACACCAGACCTGTTGGTTATTGGAGGATCTTCTCATTTCTAGTCTGTTAAACGCATTGGCTATTTTGCAACGAGCCTTCAGCGCGTACTGAGTGAGCGAGCGCCTGCTGAGTAGCCTAACATAAACATATAAGATGGTGTTTTTTTCTTCTTCGGGAGTGTCAGGGGCGTTGCCTGTTACGTTGTTTGGGTTATTGGGCTACCTTGTTGAACGCATATCATTATATTTCTTTCTCTCTCTTTTTTTTTTTTTTCAAATATAATTAATTACTCCAACGAACCATTCGGTATACATAATGCGTACCGCGTACCGAACCGAAAGCGTCGTACCGAACGGTTCAATACGAATACGCGTATCGTTACACCCCTAATATATATATATATGGTGTCAGTATATGATGTCTATGACTGTAACAGTTTTGCATTGTGCTTTGAACACGGCAGCAGGTAGCCTAGATTTAAGCTTTCAATTTAAATAAAAATAGTAAATAGTACTGTTTGTAGATCTAAAATGGAAATTGTGCATTAACAGCTGTCATCCATGTCAATATGCAAATACATTGTCAGAACGTCTTTATCGGTGCATTTTTTTTATTTTGCTCGCGCACGCGGACCAAGATTAAAACTAGATAATAGCGCCATCGTCTGCACAAATATCTAATTACAGCCACATGGAACGTCTTGTTACTCAGTCACTGTTTTCAGCACTGTAAACTTGACCGTTGCCATGACAACACTGAGCTACAGCTGAACTGAGATCAGTATATGTGTGGTCGTTCATCAACCCTCGTCATCACGGATGAAAGTTCCATTGTCCGTTCCGTCCAGCGGATTGGCCAGCGTCACTAGTGCGTACAGCTCGCCCATTGGTGTATGTTGCTGTCAATCACGCCTTGCCTCTCGTCTCGTCGCATCAGAGGGTCGGTTGTCTGGGGCACTGTAGGCAACGTGACAGTCCGGTTTAAAATCTGATCACAATAGTACATCAGCACGGATGTTTTCATTTATATGACCATTTAGATTTAAACTTAAGAAGTGACATACCATCGTGAATGGAGCCTTTCAACCCGCAAAAGGTAATTTTTTCCCCCCGTAAAGTACCATCGCCTGCGAGGAAATCTGACCCTCAGCTGCAGGAGGAGCGCTGTCGAGCCGGGCATTTTTCTCCAGCGTCATCCGATCTGACACCATATACACTGGTTACAGTCTAACAGCCGTCACACCGCACAACACGGAGGTTTTCGACAGGTTGGTAAGTTAGTCGTTTAATCGTGTTTCGAGCTGTTAAACGCTTGATATCTATTTCAAACCATCTCGATCCTTTCTTTTTCGTCTGTTGTCTATCAACCGGTCCTCGCTGTAAATTGTGCATTAAAGAATTTAAAACAAAAGAACTGTTCGATAGTTTTTTTCTTAAGTTGATCGATGTTCTGTCGACTTTGTCCATAGATCAGCCAAGCTTCTGTTAAAGTTGAGCTGGTATTGAACGCGATGTGTTTTGAAATAGTGATCGTGTATCTGCGGCCTCTGCCGTGGCCTTCAGCGCCTGTCATTAATCTTCTCTGTTTTCACCTAACGTTACTCGCGCCACTTTTCATATACAACAGTTTAGACGTTTTAAATGTCAAATTTTTTGCAGTGGATACTGTAGTTCATGTTGACCTACGCATAAAGGTGTCGGTTGTCATAGGTTCGGTGTCGCAATAAGTTGTAACGTTTTTATAAATTGCCGTCGGACTTTCGTGTGAAATGAAAAGTTCCTTGTATTTTAAATATGGCCTTTGTTTTTGACCAGTCTTCGTGTTTGTTTTCCGTTTTAGCATATAAAGAAAGACAAACACGTGAGCCGGTATTTATGTGCAGTGCTCGCGACCTGCCGCATCAGCGCACGAGCGTGACGTATGAGATTATTATTGTTGCAGTTACAAATGCAGGTTCAACAAAAATTACACGTATCACAAAACATAACATGACATATTCTCCACAAATTCATCATAAAAAGATTCACTAAGTTTCACAAACAAATTACAAAAAAATTCAAGAATTTATACCTCAAAATAAAATGAAATAATCTGTCTAGACGTACAGGTACTGAATATGCAGTCAGTACTACCATTATTGCGGATGTAATTACAATTTAGCTTTTTTTTTTCTCTCTCTCTTTTTACAGGACACACAATTTTAAGTCACAAAATGGCAGTTTTCAGCTCACAGGTGCTTCTTGCCGTGACAAGATCAAGGTGAGGCCATCATCCACGTTACTGGTGCAAAAATGAACAATTTTATCCTATTCCAAGTGCACTGTTATTTAAAAAAAATATTATTTGATAAAATACTAACATTATTTTATAATTATATTTGCCTGTGTTTCCCAAATATCAATACATCATGGAGGTTCTAACCTTATTAAAACACATTCATTCTTGCATTCAAAATATATTTAAGCTGTAAAGATGGCTCAATTGTCCTTTTAGTGATGGTTAATACTTTTCTAGGCTGATTCATTTAATGGAACTCCTGATGTAAATAATCCCTTTCTTGTATCCTTTTGCACGTTATTATTAAGTCACAGGTTTTACAGGCTTTATATGATCGTGATAGGATTGAAAGATTAGATTTAAGACAAGGCTAATAAGCGATTTTATCGCACTAATCTCATGCTAAAATGTATATAATAAAATATTGGGGTTCATTACTGTCAACAGTTTTGCTTGTATTTACAAGCTGAGGGAAGAATTTAAATAATTCTAGTAATCAAGAGCATATAAACTTGAACATCCCTTAAATATTTTCCTTGATGATTTTAATGTTGTAAATAGTCTCTTTAATTGAGTTTAAGGTTCTGGTTTTCTTCCAGGGGATCCTACATGCTTTCTAAAAGACACAGTTGTGCTTCACTCCCGTCGACCGCATGCATAGGCTACCATTCAGCGTTCCTCAGCCGGGCTCCCGTCACGGCCAAGTGTCCCAGGCCGCTGTACCCCTGTTACACATCCAGCTACATCCGCCCTGGTTGTGTAGCAGCACGTCCCCTCCACAGTTCTTGTGCTTGGCTTCAAGAGGTGAAGGACACCGCTGCGGGTTCTGAACCCATCAAGGGTGAGTCTTTCCCTCCCGCCTCTGGCACTCAACCACCGCCAGCTCCACAAGCAGTGCTGAGGAAGTCCGTGGGACAGAGAGTCCTGGATGAGCTCAAGCATTACTATCATGGCTTCCGCCTTCTGGGCATCGACACCAAAATCGCGGGCAGGATGGTCTGGAGGCTACTGCACGGGCAGCAGCTCACCCGGAGGGAAAGGAGGAGGGTATGTTTGGGTCTAAAAGATTAGGAAATCTTGGAGATGTTTTTGATGAGGAGCTTTATGTAACTTTGGGTTTACCATGGAAGAGTGATTCTATAAGCTATTAACTCTATGCTACTTTGATATGGAGGGATATCATTGTCATTTTTATTATTCACATTCACATGGTACTCCAGGTTCATTTAAATACCTGTAGTAGCAGTCCATCCAATTTGTCATATTTCATATATCTCCATGATATGTGAGTGCAAGTTATACATTCTCGAATAACATCCCAGTATTCGATATTCCACTAACTGCTTTTAAAAGTGCTCATTAATCAAATTAAGTGGGAACAAAATGTGTTAAACAGTCAAAACTTTTTTGAAAACTACCAGTCATTTGCAGGATCTTACGTCATTATTTAAACAGTATGATTGGAGCTTTATTTTCAATGATTTCAGAAATATTTTAATATTATAGTGCATGTTCACATGTTCACAATTAATTAGAATTCACTATTATTTCTTCCAAATCTCTTTGAAAAAAAAAACCTGTCTCTTACAATTTGCATTTATATAATTTACAATAGTACAAGTAGAAAAATGTTATATTACCATAGTTATATATATTACTACATACATAAAATACTATACATTAGTAGTAGTAGTGGTCATACCATGGTGCTTCTCTTATGTATAGTCTCGAAACATCTTTATATAAGAATATACAATAAGTAGTTTGACAGAGGAAAATGTGTCGTAAGTTCTTAATGTATATACAGGATT
Organism: Carassius auratus; assembly: GCF_003368295.1. Classification (NCBI taxonomy): domain Eukaryota; kingdom Metazoa; phylum Chordata; class Actinopteri; order Cypriniformes; family Cyprinidae; genus Carassius; species Carassius auratus. Next base: position 8,002,403 of record NC_039277.1, on the reverse strand, counting down.
TGAGTTTTATGAAAAGGTACTTATGTTTGATAATCCTGTTAGAACAAACCAGTGCTTGGTCAAGGATTTATAATGTAATGTGACACAATTAGGATTGCATAACCAAAACGCTTAACACCTCAGTGAAAGTGCAGCTGGATCGGGCCAGAAATGTTGCTTTTGTGTTTGACTACGGACAAATAAGACCGGTCTCATTCATTGTCTCCACAGCTGATGCGGACATGTGCCGACCTGTTCCGGCTTGTGCCCTTCATCATCTTTGTCATCGTTCCCTTCATGGAGTTTCTGCTCCCCGTATTCCTCAAACTCTTTCCAGAAATGTTGCCTTCCACATTTGAGACCCAGTCCAAGAAGGTATTATAAGCTCATGTTTTAAAATTTGATAATGAGTTCAGCCTAATTTGTTTAGCTTGAATTAAGAAACACTTGAAACACATAAATCTGAGTAATAACGTTCATGAAGTTTCTCACAGTTATTGAGTAATGACTAATGAGTTTTTTCTTTTTTTTTTTTACTCTTCACAGGAGGAAAAACAGAGGAAGGGTCTTGGTGCTAAACTGGAGCTGGCTAAGTTCTTGCAGGAGACCATTGGTGAGATGGCCATGAGGAATAAAGCAACTGTTGGAGACGAGACTCAGAGGTTCTCGACTTACGTGCAGCAGGTCAGTTCGATAATCAAATCCATTTTTCTATATCGTCCATAGTCAAAATTGTTCTGGATGTGACTGACGCTTCTAACTTGTCTGTTATAGGTGAGGCACACCGGTGAACAGCCCACCACTAAAGACATCGTGAAGTTCTCCAAGTTCTTCGAGGATGAGCTGACGCTGGAGCATCTGGAGCGGCCGCAGCTGGTGGCCTTGTGTAAACTACTGGAGCTGCAGCCCATTGGCACCAATAACCTGCTGCGTTTCCAGCTGATGATGCAGCTGCGCACCATCAAGGCCGACGATGAGGTGAGACAAAGCCAGACAACTGCTACCGCTTTCATCATTTTTACATGCTCTAAACAGACATCTTTGACCATCGCTCTTGCATCTTGTTTATGACACGCATTCTAAAAGCACGGCTGTCAAGTTAAAATAATTTCAACTTATTATTAAAAACATGTCTTGAATTGTATATATATATTTCTTTTTAAGTATTCTTCTGGGTTTGATTATGTTATGGAGATGATCTCAGCTGCTGGATAATCTTGATTTTTGATTTGCATGCGTCTTTGTAGATGATCGCCAAGGAGGGTGTGCCCACGATGACCGTAGCCGAGCTCCAGGCCGCCTGCAGGAGTCGCGGCATGAGATCTTTGGGTCTGACCACAGATCAGCTCCGACAGCAGCTACAGCAGGTGTGTGTGTATGTGTGCAAACCAGCCTGACTAGTGTGTAAAACTGCCTGTTGGAGGATATTTATGACTGTCTGCCACGCAAAGACTGCAGACAAACTGAAAATGAAATGCATACAACAGACTTTAAACCAGGGGTCTCCAAACTCGGTCCTGGAGGGCCGCTTTCCTGCAGAATTCAGCTCCAACCCTAATTAAACGCACTTGAATCAGCTAATCAGTGTCTTGCTTGTGTGGTGGGAGGAGCAAACGACAGGCATAGTGGGTGTGGCCTGAAGAGGCTTTATTTAACAGAAAATAAATGTAACATTTCCAAAATGGGGAATAAAATGTCCAGAATAATTTGAGTCACTGATGAATTGTTAATTGTAATTGGTGTTCTTTGTCTTTCAGTGGCTGGACCTGCACTTGAAAGAGAATGTGCCACCGTCCTTGTTGCTGCTTTCCCGTGCAATGTATCTGACGGACCTCGCTCCTAAAACTCCAGTCATCCCACCGGTGCCCAAACTGGAGGTGATAATTCAATTCTATTTGTGTTTGTCTAAATACATTTTCAAGAAAATACTACAGATTGGAATCAGTCCTCTAAATGTTACAAGTGAATTTGGCATCACGGCATTATAATGTGCGGTATTAAAAATAAATGCTCAAGATTCCATTTAAAGTGTTGTTAAATCATTAGTTTGTTAAAGATTAACTGTAAGTGATTAAATATGTTGAATGATAATAGAAATCGAAACTCTATGATACTCCAGTTACCGATGTATCATGAATATCGGCACTTCTATCTCCTCAGAAAATCCAAAATACACCAAATATATCAGCTTATATTTCCCATAATGTAAAATATGTTTCAAACACCACAATTATGCATGAAAAAAAACTCAGTATGCATTCTGTAAATATCCAAAGAGCATGCATACATAATACATTCCTGCAACATGTTGTAAATATTGAAGTATTTTTCTAATAGGCACATAGACTTTATAAATTAAACCAAACTTTGTCAGCTCTGTTTGCTTTCTGCTCGAAAACTTACTTCAGTGCTTGGCAGCAGATTACCTTTGACCTTTGAAACCTTAACCCACTGATGTCTAGACCTTAGTCAGGCAGAAATGCAGACTGGCACGTCACCGCCGAAGTGACAGCTGATAGGTTATCAGTGTTCTGTTAATGGTTTCATATGTAATGACCTTCTTTATGTCTGTGTCACAGAAAGTCACTCTTCCTCTTGTGGAGGCCGAAACCGCAGCTAAAGGGGATCCGCTGTCCTCCTCAGTGGAGATGCTGGTGGATTCTGCTCCGGTCATCAAAGACCGAAAGGTAGAAATCTTATTATTATATCACCAATCAATCAATATCTCCGTGTTCAGGTGCACTCCAGGTTATCAGTCAAGAGTATTAATTCAGGATACTGCTAACTCTTTGAATATGTATTTTAGTCTGAAGAATTGTTGGAGAAACCCAGAGGGCTTGATATGCCATCACCGGAAGCTCAGTTAATACAAGTAAGTGTTTCACACAAGATATTATACTGTTCACTCAATGTGTTCAATCTATTGAAAGACGATTAGTGAACAAAATGTGGTTTTGATAAGACTACTTTGATTATTGCACATATTTGTTTTTAACGTGAATATGTCATTAAATGTGTCAGGGCATATGTAAATGTCTGTTTAACTATAACTGGTGTATATTTTGTGTGTATATCGTCTACATTGAGGTAGAAACTGCTACTGTTGTCTAGAAACTGTTGGGTTTTAACACACTCACCTCTATCTGTTCGGTCACATCAGGCAAAAGAGGCAGAGCTGTCACAGAAGGCCAAGATGAGCGCGAATGGGACGTGAGAGGCACTCCATGTTTCCTCATTCTGTTGGGAGAAGAGGGTGGAGGTCTCTTCCACCGCTGCTGCTTCTGCCCAGGAAGCGTCTCTCTCACTGTCCAGGATTTCAGAGGCCTTGCCGTCTCGCACCTCTCATACGGACCAGAGGGACGAGCCGCATCACATCCTCCATCGACATCTGGTCCTCAAAAAAGAGGAAAATCATTAATGTTAGAATTCAGACATCACTCCAGCTTGACATGTTTACATCTTCCATCCCCCTGAAGATTTGACGAATAATCTAAATTAACATTGACAAAAAAAAACAGGAAATGAAAAAGGAAACTCTCAAGACTTGCCACTCTTTGCTGAACTTCATTGTGTAAATGTGTAAATAAATTGTACAATACCTACATATTATATAAGTGCTTCTGCTTTATACAGTCGGCTGTGCCAAATGTGTGGGCTAGAAGGTGAAAGATGTCATATTTTAATATGAGGAATGCATACGTTGCATTCTGGATTTAGTTTGGCAGATGAATTGTAAATGGCCAAGTATGTGGGTATTTTTTTTTTTTATTTTGATTTGAAAATGTCAAATTCCCGTTTCTAAGGGGATTTTATGTTCACTCCTTCAGGAGATTAGCGGTGTAGCGATTACGCCAGGCCTGCCTATGGCAGACTGCAGTTTGGCACAAAAAATGTTTTCTTATAATCTATGTATTTAATTTGTTAATACTGTACTGTGTCCCCCTTTCAATCATGCGTTGAAGTTGGAAGAAAATCTAAATGGAGTCGTAAATTTAACGTTTCACTTATGGTTAAAAATATTCCAAGTTCCCCTAAAACAAATGTCATTGCATTTCATGCTGCACTGGAGGACAAAAACAATATAGTATGGCAGTACTGTGAAGTTTTTTTTTTTTAGTTAAAAAGCATTGAATCCCTTAAATGTTTGCTGTTTATTCCATAGCCTGCTTTTAACTCAACTGTAAACTTAATAGATTTTTCTTTTTGCATCTTTAAACTGCCCTGTCCCATTCTGTCCTGGTGCACATTTTTATGTTGATCAATGGAGTACAATTGAAAATTGAGTTTGAAACTGCCTCTCAAGCGCTGTGTTTAACAGTGTACCATCTTATACCACTGTACAGTCAGAAAGATGCTCAATGCTCGTATCTCTTTTTATTCCACATCCCAATCATTATTCCCGTTTATTTAGTGTAATGTGAACAAATAAAATGTTTTTTTTTTTTTTCAAAATTCAAAACATTTAACAAAATGATCAAATTCATTCATATTAGCAAATAATTGATACTTGTGTTCAGTAAAAAAAATAAAAAAAAAATCATTAAAAATCTTCAAAGTCAAAATGATTGAGGTGAAATTTTAATGTCATGGATTCTCATCATCTAAATTTGTTGCAAGGTAAATATACATTTATTTTTAGCTGATCGCCAGTCCATTTTACCTAGGACTTTTCAAATTGAATTGCTAGGGTGTCCATGGACAAATTAAAATGCAGAAGATTCATTTAAAATGTAAATGTTATAAAATGCATTTTAGGGCTGTCAGTGTTAACTTACAACACCATTAATGTTAACTTATAAGCATGTTTAATACATATTTATTAAGCACAACTATTGTATTTGATGCTATTACTTTAATTCAAGAAACCTTACATTCACTTGTAAAACTTTTGCCCTGCCCTGAGAAACTTTTGAAAGAGAACACAAAACGTGCATTTGGTCGCATGGTTTCTCACTAAGTTCTCAGGGAATGGAGAGCTGCTAGCCTCGCCGTGTTTCTCCACCATTTCCTTTGACTCTACGCACTGCATGTGATTCCTCTGGAATGCAGTTCAATGGTTGATTGCAGATGACTTCTCTGTTTTTTACTTTGACTCTATTTCTGATCAGCAGGAATGTCCTCCAAGTTCTGATTCCTCAGATTAGTTCAGTGGAGCATTAGGCCAGGACTTAGACTGCTCATGCTGGTACAGTAACATGGGGCTGGTCATAAGACTCCCTCATTTCTTTAAAGTCGCACATATAAACCATGAATAAGCTTTGATCATTCTGAGGGTGTACATGTTTAAGTGACTTTTAAGATAATTTTCCACAATCATTCCTAGTGCTCCTATACTGAGGATGTGACAAATAAATGTATGACATAACAGTGGAAAATGTAGCTGTTTTTTCTTTTTTTAATTGTCTATTGGAATTCATACCTTTGATTGCATTGTACTGAGTTTCAAAATGTTGGATGCATTCTGAAACAAGATCAACGGTGAAGCCACAGACGAGTACATTCTCTAGCAGCAGTTAATTTCTGCTAACATTTATTTGATATTTTGTTATGTAATGCAATTTAATACATCTTAAAGGGTTAGTTCACCAAAAAATCAAAATTATGTCAATAATAACACCTTCATATCGTTCAAAACCCGTGGGTCCTCCATTTATCTTCGGAACACAATTTAAGATATTTTAGATTTAGTCTGAGAGCTTTCTGTCCCTCCATTGAAAATGTGTGTATGGTATACTGTCCATGTCCAGAAAGGTAATAAAAACATCATCAAAGTAGGTCATGTGACATCAGAGGGTCGGTTAGAATTTTTTGAAACATAGAAAACCCATTTTGATTCGAAAATAGCAAAAACTAAGACTTTATTCATCATTGTCTTCTCTTTCTGGTCTGTTGTGAGAAAGTTCAAAACAAAGCAGTTTGTGATAACCGGTTCGCGAACGAATCATTCGATGTATCCGGATCTTTTTGAACCAGTTCACCAAATCGAACTGAATCGTTTTAAACAGTTAGCGTCTCCAATACACATTAATCCACAAATGACTTAAGCGGTTAACTTTTTTTAATGTGGCTGACACTCCCTCTGAGTTAAAACAAACCAATATCCCGGAGTAATGCAGGGACTGAGAGCTCTCGGACTAAATCTAAAATATCTTAAACTGTGTTCTGAAGATGAACGGAGGTCTCACGGGTTTGGAACGACAGGAGGGTGAGTTATTAATGACATCATTTTGATTTTTGGGTGAACTAACCCTTTAATTGGCTTTAAAACTGTTTTCTGGCGATTTTTGTTAAATACTGTACAACATGTGGCCAGATGCCTTAACTTAGATTCGATTTACAAATTAGTCATCCATTTCTGGCCAAGAAGTCTGGCCAAATCTAGTCTAAGACATAAATGTAGCTGTGTTTATGCCATCAATCCTGCTTTAACCCTGTAAATCCTACTGTATCAAATTTAATATACAGATCTCTCAGGCCTCTTAAATTATCAACTTCATGAAAACTTCACAGAAAAACCTGATGTGCACAACCTACAACCGTGATCCTCAAATCTGGCTCGCGAGATCCACTCTCCTGCAGAGTTTAGCTCCCACAATCCTGATCAAACACACAAGATGAAATATGTGAAAGTGGAACCAAAGCGACATCTAGTGGTTAAAGTATAGGACTACATCTCTCAGATCATCCGCATGCTTCAGTAAACAGAGCAAACAGTGATGGTTTGTTTCAAGACCCATTGTGGATTTTTTTTTTTCATTAATTTTTTTAAAAACTTATAAAGTGGGTGGTTTTGAGCTAGTAGGTGTACAATATGTACAATTTGGGGATCCTCTTATACACTTAAGCACTTAAACACACACATAAGTAAGAACGGGGCCATGTGCACTCAATGCATCTTACTGCACAGAGCAATCTACCTTTATATAAAACTGAACACAATATATTCACTCTTAAACCAAAAATTAATATCTGTATCAAAATCATTATGCTTTCTTACACAAATGATGGCATAATGACTGGCTGCTGTAAAACACGCCACAATAGATAACACAAACTAAATACATCTCTACAGAAGAAGAGTGCGTCCTACACATTATTGTGACACATAATTTTGCAGGATGTGGTTGTTACTTGCAGCTTCCTGTCGTGCTCTGAGGTGCGCATGAGGAGCGACGTGACAATCAAAAGCATCTGCCCTTTAGAGATTCAGACTGTTGTCTTCTGTGTTGTTTTTATTTTGGGCAGGGGTTTTAATTGTGGAATGAAACGCTGAGGACCTCTGATTAGCTGAAGGGACTGGGATTTCTTAAGGTGTTGGGGTGAATTCAAAGGGAGGGAGCCATGACCTCCCTCCTGATGCGTATCTTTCGGTTGGGTGTGGAGAAAAAGCGAATCCGGCACTTTGAAAACTTGAAGAGGGATGTGGATCCACACCAGATGTGGGAGACTCTGGGAGAACTGGGAGATGGAGCATTTGGGAAGGTGTTTAAGGTAAGGGATTTAAATCATGATTCAGAGGTTCAGTTCCCTGCGAAATAATGCAAAATAACAGAACCTACTTGTAATGTATAATATAATATATAATAATATGAAATATAATTGATCGGGTCATTTAATGCAAGCTGTTTTTAAGGGTTTATATTTAGGGTTCCTTAAAAGCAGTGAGTGTTTAAAAAAATAATAAAAACAAGTCTAGGCCTTTAAATTGGCACAGCCTGATCAAATCATAATTTCAAGGAAATCCCTTCTTCTTCAGACTGGCATGTCAGCTAAAGTGGTTATATCTTTTTTTGTATATATATATCCTATACCTCTTTCCACGTTTCATGCTCATTCTAAGTTATAACAATGAATGATTCACAATTTAAAAATAGTAACTTTTGTCAGACTGTTTGACTCCATTGACATGTTTAGGTATAAATCTAAATATAACTAAGAAATATATAAATATGCATATATATAAATATCACATGAGAAAGAGTGCTGCTGTTTACAGTATTTTATTGCGATTTACAGACATCACAGACACTCGGAACAACATCACGCGTGCAAATTTGATTTCCTGATACAGTAGTTAAATAAAAAAAAAAAAAAAAATCATTTTGAGGAACTCCCATTTTAGAAACAATCTTGCCAGTTCCCTTCCAAGGGAACTCGAACTGCGACCTCTAGCAGTCTGGGGACGCCTTCAACATGACCTGTGTCTGATACAAACATCTAAAGATAGATGCGTCAGACGCCGGCGCTCTTCAAAGCGACCGCTAGAGGACGCAGTAGTGATGTCATAGGCTTTTAAACGCTCGACGGCTGTGGACAAGAGTGAGCTGCTGGATGAGGAAGCAATTTCTCTTACATCAATTATTACATCCGTCTAGTGCTCTGTTGGCTTCTGGCCAGGAAGAGCAGGAGATCGCTGATGTGGATGAATATGTTGAGACTGAGTCCTCTCAGCCCTCCTGCCCTGCGTACGCTGAGCTGTTGGAGGTCACAGAAAGAGGCCACTGTCAGGGCTCTGCAAACAGATGCTTTTTATGGTCAAGTTTAGCAGTGCTCTCCTCACTGTGAGAAGATTATTCTTGAACCTGCTGCTTCCAGAGCAAGAATGTGAGTGAGTTCTCTTCTTGATCCACTCCCAAGGCTGTCCACATGAGCTTGGTGGTGCTCCCTTCAATGCGGGAGGGTCACTTTTGAGCCTGCCATTTCCGGATGGAGTATGTGCGATCTCTTTTAGAGCCAAGAGCCTAGGATTTGAGAGCTCTGTGTACAGTCTATAATATAGGCTGTGCCGTTCCCTGGAGCTCTGGGAGTTCTTGTGGTTGAGTTAGCTGTGCTCACTTCACTCACACACAAAGGGTCACTTATGAGGGTAGTTTATGTTGTTTCAGGGTTGGCATCATCTGAGTTACTCAGAGGGGTCTGCATCATCTCTTTTCAGGTGTTCAGTCATCACAGGGGCTTGTAAGGGCTGGATCCAGATCGAAGCTTGTGTAATTCATAGTTACCACGGGATTTCAATCCTGTGGCATAAACAGAGAAACAAATAAAGACATAATTAGTGTAGCTGCTGTTCCAACCAAGCAAAAATGATTTGTTCAACTCAAGCTAAAGAATAATAATGGGTCTGAACTCAGAACGATATCAGGAAGGCTATTCCAGAGTTTGGGAGCCAAAAGGGAATCTCCTTTAGTAGACTTTGCTGTCTTAGGAACTAAAAAAAGTCCAGAATTTTGTGACCTCAGGGAGCGTGATGGATTGTAGCATGGTAGAAGACTTGTTAGCTACGCAGGAGCTAAACCATTAAGGGCCTTGTAGGTAAGTTATTATATTTTGTAACACATACGGAGCTTACAAGACAAGACAGTGTAGCCTAAATGAAAAACATAAACCTGCACATTTTTTTATTTATAGGTTAAGGTGATAGAAGACGGGGGTTTAGGGCTACATTGTGGTTAGGCAACTTCCTGTTAAACCATCAAAGATGGCTTCCTGTTAGCGATCTCAGGCCCATTAAAATCAACCTTTCTTTCTATGGCCATTTCTGAAAATGATTTGCACCTTGCGACTTTACAACTTTCAGCGTCTTTGCAGTGTGCATGTCTTTGCGTCATAGCCTGCAGCTGTAGCTGTCAAGTTCTGCTTCGGTGGGAGACATATAAGCCTGAAAAAAGTTTTTATTTTTTACTTCAAATATTAGGCATAAAAAATATTGAGTTGTGTTGTCCTGACTCTTGCATTTCCCAAAATATATGTGGGCTTTTAGATTTTGTATTTCAAATTGGATTTATTCACCAATTTGTTGCATTCGTGCCTAAAATTGTCATATGGTGTGACATAAAAGTTATTCTATATAAAATGAAAATGGAATATACTCTGCCTAAGTAACTAATTTCAACATAAATTGTTATCATTACTATCTTAAGATGAAACATTTATTTTGTGTGGATGCATTAGATTTTGTATTGTTTTTCTAAATCATCATGCAAAGTAAGTCATCTCTTCTCAGCCTTTCCAGATATTTTAGATTAATTATGTTAAACCCGGTTATAAATCTATGAAAATGCTTGTGACTCTTGCTGATAATATTTCTCTTGTGTTCCACTGACTTTTTTATGATTTATAATTAAGAAAGTATTTTTACTGGCACAATTCTGAATGTCACACCAAATTATATAGTGTCACGCTATATGATGAACTGCGCCACTCCACAATTTGCATTCAATTAATTCAATTCAGTTAACATTAATAAGACAAAAAAAAAACAAACAAAAAAAAACATACTAACATTGTCTTAAAACTTTTTAAATTACAAGAAACTCAGAAATATGAGTAAATCTAACACCATATCATTTCAATAACATTCAACATAAACAAATTAAAATTAGAGGAGAGTGTGTGTTGTAACAACAATTCTAATTGTTTAACAATAAAAAACGAATACATTTACAATTAGTTGAATGTTTTAGATTGAAAATTCATAGATATTAGTAAAATCAGATACAGTATAAAACATACAATGTATCATTTGCCTATGAATTATACAATGCATCTTGAGACCTCCTCTCTCCTTGCATGGTCAGCATTGCGTCTTTTCCTGCATTTTTATTTTTGTCCTCTCTTTACCTGAGATTTCTGCCTGACAGACAAAACATTGCATCTTTTAATAAACAAAGCATTGCAAATATGGTAAAACATGGTTAAATGAAGTGTAAAATTGAAAAGAAATACATTAATTGTATAGGTAATTTAATGTTCACTATTACATTCATCGAATATGTTTTGAATAGTTATTTATTTATCATTAAAAAAGGTGTATGTAATATTGTGTGACAAATATATCATATGGTGTGACTTAGAAAAACAGTCACACCATATGATACAGTGTCACACCATATGACGTTTTGTTCAGTTAAGCTAATCTCTTAGATACAGAGCTTTTCAATTAAAAATGTAAAAGCCAGAACTCACTTCTTGATCTTTTAAACCCCTCCAGAGATGACACTGCAACTTCCTGGTTGAGTGTTGCTTTCTTCATCATAATGATGTCCAAATGATTGCCCGTTCAAAATATAAATTGCAGTGTCACACCATATGATGCCCATTTTACAGACAAAATGTATTTGGCCATAACTTGCTTTAAAATTATACACAGACATCAACACTTTCTGTGTCTGTTGAAATAGCCTAATTCTGTTACTTAAACTATAAATCTATAAATTATTTTTACTTTGCTGATATATAATGTCATATTAGTAAGGTCACACATAGCCCGGACAGTCACACCACATGACAAATTTGATGTTTAGATACAAATTTTAAGTAGAGGTCTTTAAACACCAACTAGAACTATGGTATGCTGTAATCATATCTTGTCAGAGAAACAACATGAAGATATATATTTTTAACAAATACTCATTTTTATTAGGTTATGACATCATGGACAGGTAGAGTTGCATGCCATGTCTCCCACCCTCTTGCACTTTTATTAGAAATGACAAAGGTAAGTATTACAGTGTTTACTGTTGATCTCAGGCACACAATCAGACTACGGGGGTCCTGGCAGCTGTTAAAGTGATTGAAGTGCGCAGTGAAGAGCAGCTGGATGACTTCATCACTGAGATCGACATCCTAGCATCCTGCCGCCATGCAAACATCATCTCGTTGATGGACGCAATCTTCTTTGAGGGCTGGCTGTGGGTAAGGAACATCTCTTTTAAGGTGTTTTTTGTTCTTTATTTCTTTCCAAACCACCTTTATGTGCCAAGAAAGTGAAGAAAGTAACATTTTTGTTATACACAACTCTTTTGGAAGGACTTTGCACAAATTTCTGCTACTTTCAAATGGCCTTTGTATATATAGTTTTACCCTTGATTTGAAAGTTTTGAAAGGGTTTTAACTTTCCTTAGAGTCTGTATGCTTTTTTTTTTTTTTTTTTAGATCCTGATCGAGTACTGTCCCGGAGGAGCTCTGGATGATATCATGTTGGGTGGGTGTGGAACAGACTTGACTCTTCACTAATCATTTCTGGTAGGATCTGTGTGGCATTTTCATACTTTATCCATTCCATGTGTGTTTCAGAACTGGAGCGTGGCCTTACAGAGCAGCAGATCAGTGAGGTGTGCTGTCAGTCTCTGCAGGCTCTGTCTTACCTGCACCAGCATCACATTATACACAGAGACCTGAAGGCGGGCAACATTCTGCTCACAATGGATGGACAGGTCAAACTAGGTACAGATATACTGTCCTCTCACATTTTTTTCTTGGCCTACATACACTCTAAATACAGTCTGTGCTGTATTTATTTATATTCTTTTTCATATAGCTGACTTTGGCGTGTCTGCAAAAAATGATAATACCTTCCAAAAACGATCAACTTTCATTGGAACTCCATACTGGTGAGACCCTTTACGTTTGGTCAAATGCTTTTTCTGTCACCATTTATACAAGTCATACATATCAACATGAGGCTGAGTAATAGAACGAATGCTAATTTTGGGTGAACTCTCTCTTGAAAGCAAAGTCTATCCTATTGGACGCCATAAAAAGAAGCATAATTTAATTACGTTAACGTTGATGCCTTTACTGAAAAGAACTCTTCTGCCAAAGAACATTAAAACTAAATATTTTGTCTTTAAAGGATGGCGCCTGAGGTGATTATGTGTGAAACGTCTAAGGACAATCCCTACACGACTAAAGCTGACATCTGGTCACTGGGCATCACTTTAATCGAGGCCGCTGAGATGGAGCCTCCTCATCATTCTCTCAACCCCATGAGGGTCTTGCTGAAGATCACCAAATCTCCACCACCCACACTCTCCAATCCTCGCCAATGGTGGGTCGCCACTTCTTCATCCCCTCGCTAGTCCTGCCGAGGTTTAGGCTTAACCTTTATCCTGATTTTTTGCCGCCAGGTCATCACATTTCCAAGATTTTCTACGGAGGACCTTGCAGAAGAACCCTGAGTCTCGTTGGGGAGCCCAACAGCTCATGTCCCACCCGTTCTCTTATGCGGGACGAGAGGGACGAGCTCTTAAAGAACTCATCGCTGAGGCCAAAGCAGAGGTTACCGAGGTCATAGAGGCTGAGGTAAATACATAGGTCAATGACATAATGTTCAAATATACTTTCTATTTCAGACAAGTGCTCTTCTTTTGAACTTTCTCTTCATCAAAGAATCCTAGTAAATGTAGCATGGTTTCATGGCTTAATGCATCTTTTTCTGTATCTTTGTCATCTGCAGTCTTTGATAGATTTCCAGTGTCCTGCAAAGGAGATGATCGCCGTAGAGTCAGAGCAAATAGTGCAACAACCTGGACAAGCAGTTGAAGAACAAGGACCAAAAGAACTCGAGAGTCCCCAGAAGACCTCAGTTCCAGATGCTGTTCCTCAATCTCCCACCAACTTAGAGCCAATAGCTGAGGTTAAAGTAACCCGCAGGGCTTCCCAGGCCACAGAAAAAGCTCAGAAGAGGGCAAGACGCCTCTCCGTTCCAGGAAATCTCCTCTCGTTTCTGACCGGTGGCGCTCGCCGCAAATCTGGATTCTGGGGCGACAGTCCGCTTGTTCAAGGAAATAAGGGCTCAGAAGTTTTAAGTGCAGCTGTGGGAACTTGCCCTTCAGATGGCAAAAAAAGAGAAAGCACTGATAAACTGAAGGAGCAAACATATGACTTAGTTGATGCTCCAAGTAATATGGCTGCTGACACCATAGATAAGGAAGCTAAAGTAGAAATTAACAAGGAGGAAGCTCAGATCTCAAACACACCACCACGAACAGAGTTACCAACAGATTCCTCTGAAAAGGAAACACTAGGTCTTACCAAAGAGGACATTGACGCTGAAGAGGAAAATATGATGATCCAGTCTGATGATTCAGGAAACAATGACCAAACATTTTGGAAATCACTCCAGAAACCTGCTATTATTGACAAAGACACAGCACACCCACTGAACACACAGGTTGTAGCTTTGTGCTTGGAGACACCAGCAGCTAAAAAAACTGAAAGGAATGAGGGAAATTATAAATATGAGTACCTTGACTTGGCTTGTCCTTTGAAAACTTGCAATTCTTCTCCAGAGAGGCCTTCTAATAATCTTCCTGATGAAGTTCTTGACCTCGAAAAAACACAACAGACAACCGAACCATCCGAAAATGATGTTGTTGACAGAAGAACTGAAGCAGAAGTAGAAGAAGCAGAAAAACTGGAGACAAAAGATGGAGGAACCGGGGATGCATCGAAAGAGGAAAGCAGTGAAAATGGCAAGGATGTTGATGTAGGGACAGAAGCACATAGAACCAGCGATGGAGATCAGGTTTCCATGAAAGCAGAGTGTGGAGATGTCAGTGAAGCCGTCAACCAAGAGCATATTACTACTGAGATAGTCTGTGAAGATGTCAACTCAAGGAATGAAAAGTCAGAAGTAACGGACAGCTGTGAAAAAGACCAAGATCGTTGGACAGAAACCGAGGACAAAAAAGATGTTACCACGGAGGCTGATCATGAAGATTTAGACTCGAGAAATGAAAACAGTGACAACACGAGAAAATCTGATGAGGAGATGGAAATACCAACCCAAGATGAGACGACCGGTGATTCAGGAATGACAGAGATACCAGAAGGAGATGAACAGATACCTGAAGGAGAAAATATCACCATTGGTAAAGAAGAAGATGCTGCAGGTGATCAAAACAGCGCAAGTCCAACAGAAATCTGTTCTAAAACGATAGAAGAGGAACCTGAACAAGAGCTTCAAACTAATATTAATCATATAGAGCATGTAACAGAAGAGCAATCGAACCATCTTGGTGAGGATACAACAGATGTTCCTGGGGCAAAGCTGAAAAAGCAAGTGATGTTTGCAGTTCAAGAGGACAAAAATGAGCAAGAAATGCCACTTGCAAGTGACTCGAAAACTTTAGACTTAATACTGCCTCATGAATCTAATGGATCCACACTGAAAGAATCTAATGAAGACATAATTGCACCCATTTCCCCTACTGAGGCTCCACTGTCTCCTGGGTTTGAAGGGGTATGTCTGAAACAGATGACTGGCTATAAACAACCAGAAAAATTCAACATGCACAAAACTGTTCTCTTTTTATATTAATTCAGGAATTGCACCCAAGCCGGCGAACCGTAAAAAGGACACGTAAATTTATGGTGGATGGCCGTGAGGTCAGTGTCACCACTTCCAAAGTGGTTAACGAGGGGGACAAGACGGAGCAACAAATGCGCTACAACAGGTAATCTTTATGCTTTATAGTGGACATAAGAAAATGGAAGTGTCACATTCATACCTTCTTGGGTGATTGCAGACGGCAGGAACTGCATGCGTTGAAACTCTTGCAGAGAGAAGAGCAGAGAGAACATGCCCAACTTGAGCAGAAGCTACAGCAGCAGCGAGAGCAGATGTTCCGCCACATAGAACAAGAGATGACTGTAAGCCACAAGCACCAAAACCCTTTACCCTCAGTTTACAACTTTAGTCATGCTATTAAAAAGATATGTTTCCATTCGGGCTCTTGTCTGAGAGCAAAACCCCCTTTGTCAACATGCTCTTTGTTTATGGATAACAATTAGTTAATTAATTTTCTTTATATTAAAAAAGAAAAAAAAAAACCTTTGCTAATATAACAAAAGGAATATTTATAAATTTTTCATACTGTACATTCATTTTGCATTGCCTAAATTAACTTTTTTTTCATTTTTAATTGTTTCTAATAAAATAATTGTTATTGTTTAATTAATATAATAATTGTCATTTTTATTTAATTTTGTCAGCATATACAAATGAAAAAATGAAAAAATGTCATTTAAAAAAAAGAATTTTTGCCTTTTTATTGTTCACAAGGCAAAAACATTGTGTTGTTATTGTAAATTAAATCGATTAAATTACTTTTTGTTAATTGAAATAAGCTGAAATAAAATAAATTATTTATATTAGAATAAAAACTAAAAATTAAAAAAATACAAGTGGTGCCTTGTCAATGAAGCTGAAGTTGAAGTACAAAAATAAGTTATTTTGAATATATTTTTTTTTATTCTTGTAAAAAAAAAAAAAAAAAAAAAAATATATATATATATATATATATATATATATATATATATATATATATATATATATATATATAATGACCACAAAATTAATCAAATAAAATATATACCGTATGAGCACTAAAAATAAAGCTGCTTGCTGAATAATAACCTGGGTCCCAGCTGAATGATTATTCCTGTTGCAGAGCAAGAAGCAATACTATGACGGTGAACTTGAGAGACTTGAGAAGCAGTACCAGCAGCAGAGCAGTCAGATGGAGGCTGAGCACACATCCCGGCTCAGGGAGGATGCACGCAGACTCAAGGCTCAGCAGGAGAAAGAGCTGAGCCGCAAGAGCAGCGCACTGAAAGCAGACCCTAAAGAGGTAAGGACTGGTGCACTAACCCACACACTTAGACAGCATTAGGCTCACATGCATGAAAACAGTTGTGTGTCTATTTGTGCTTTAGGAGCAGCAGTTCCTGCAGAAGCAGCAGCAGGAGCTGAATGAAGCTCTGCAGATGGGCGTTCAGGAGCATAAGAGGAAGGTGGCTTCCATGGAGTGGGAGATTACAGTCAAATCTCAGCAGCTCAAGCGAGGTAAATATGCTACTGCTAATACACTTATTTATTATGTTATTGGTACAAAAATGACAATTTATGGCTGTAGTAGGTCATTCTTTAAAATACACTCTTAAAAATAAAGGTTCATCCTTCCAAATCCGTGTCTAAAAATATACTTGAATTTAACAATAAATAATAAATCGAGAGATAACTTTAAAATGTAAAAAAAAAAAAAAAGCATTTATTAGTAATTTTACAAAGTGATAAAATGAAGGAATCATTAACCAAATTTGTGGTTGGATTTTGGATTTGTGGATCCTCTTTTGCGGATCTTCTGTATGCACGAACAGCTTTTAACACTCCTAAGGCAAAGGAAAACATGAAATCGCATCATGTGACCCCTTTATGTCATTCAGGTATTTCATGTGCACAATAGTTTTGCATGTACTGTGCACAGTAATAGTAAATAAATAGTGTAGATCGTATACATACAGGATACAGAAGAAGGTTTGGTTATATGTGATTCTAAACATAATCCACTTCCTTGCTTATCAAGCTCGCGAAGCAGTTATTTGGGAGTTAGAACAGCGCCATCTACAGGAGAAGTACCATCTATTCAAACAGCAGGTGAAGGAGCAGTACTCTCTACAAAGACAGCAGCTGACCAAAAGGCACAACAAGGTAAATCATGCTGTAACCTCTAAAAGCATTCTCGTTTCAGTTTTGCATTTATCTTCTGTATTTTACTGTTCTTTATCCTGACTGGTCGTCTGCGGTTCTGTTCTCTCGTACGGTAGGATAAGGAGACAGCGTCTCGGTTCCAGCAAGCTCTACTGGAGGAGCAGAAGTCATTGCAGGCCCACGAGAGAGTGTCCTTCCAGAAGGCCCAAAAAGCTGAAGCAAAGGCCCATCTGAATCAGTTCAAGCTGGGGCTCAGAAAGCAAGGTCTGAGCGGTCCTGAGCAGCGACAACGTCTCACACAGGTTTGGATTCAGAAGAAACAAAGCAACACATAGTCAATTAAACCTCTACTTGATGAAACAAAGCAGTTGCAACTGGTCTTTTCTGGTCTGCCCTCTTAGTTTTTGTCAGAGGAGGAGGCCAGACAGAAGGAAGAGAGACAGAGTCTTCAAGAGAGTCATGAGAACCAATTGAACGTGGTGCAGGAACAATGTGATGCCAGTGCAGCTGAACTACAGCAGCTTCAGGTACATCAACGTCAACTCGGGAACAGCCTTGCAGCATTTCCATGTTGAGAGAAGGTGGTTCTCAGTGTCTGTGTTTGGATTTTAGAATGAGAAGCTCCAGATTCTTGTGGACATGGAGAAGAAAAAGATCAAGACTCTGGAGGATGAACACACCCTGGAACTCAACGAATGGAGAGATAAGCTTGCATGTAGAAAAGAGGTATTGGAGTGAATAGTAAAGCTAAGAGGTTTAAAGCTTTTTAATTGGGAAAAAACTTGACGACCGTTGTATGTTTCTGTTCAGGTGTTAGAAGAAGACCTCGCTCGCAGACGTAGAGAAAAAGAGGGAAACAGGAGACGAAGCAGTGAGCCAGAAAACCGACATGCAGCTCGCCGTTTAAAGTTCTTACATAATCTAAGCTTTTCCTGACAAAGTGAAGAAATACTCTAAACCTCTAAATGTCTTCAATAACAGTAAATGTAGACTACTTTTCAAAAGTTTCATGTCACTATGATTTTGCTGTTTTGCTTTGTTTATTCTAGAAAGGGTGCATTAAATTGATCCAAAGTGACAGTAAAGACATACAATGTTCATGTAATGAAGAGTACAGAAATAAATAACATTTTAAAATATATTCAGATAGAAAACGGTTGTTAATAAAATTTCACACTATTACAGTTTTAATGCAGCCTTGGTAAGAGACTAGTGTACTTTGAACAGTCTTGTATGTGTATGTATGGGACTTCTTGTCACATGGGGAAAATACAGTTATTTTAATAATTATTTTAATAAGTTTAAGTTTGTTCAATGGTATCAGTAGTTAAAATAATGTTTTTGGCTGTTTTTAAAATTACTTCACCCTAAGAAAAAAATATTACTAGCCCTGGTAAATATATACTCAAATATGGACATTTGGGTTAAGTTGAAAAATATTTTTGTCTGGAGTTTGTATATTATTGTAAATATGTTTAACATCTGCTAAATCATAAATCCTGTGTAAGTGTATCTTATAGCCTGAAGATGAAATTCCATGTGTACATTTTTTTTTCAAACTATTTCAGACAAAGAGTCTATTCAGATTATACGAATTCTGGTTGATTTGTGAGAAGCCTTTGAACAGTCATTGTCATGCACACAAAAATAAGCCTAGGCTGTCTGTAAGGCAGTGGAGAAAATTATTACATAAAACCACACCCCAGACAAATATCTGTCTCTTGACTGGAGTCAATATGATTACTATTGGGCTGCTGGATAGACGTTTTCATCTATAGCAGCTTCTTTATGGTAAGATAAATGCTTTCATTTAACTAAACGTGTGGGTAGGTGAAAGCTTGTAATGTGACATTTGAATTGAATGCAACAAACGGGAACAATATTAAATGTAATATATACTGAAAATATTCATTTTATTTAATGCATTAAAATGTTATCCTGGTTTATGTACATATGACTCATTGTCATGTCACTTGAAGTTCATATCATTATGAATACTGTTTTATTGCCTTTTAAATTACCTTTCATTTTATTAAAAATGACAAAATCATGTAAGTCTTAACCTAAAGTCTTGAAGATAAATATATATATATATATATATATATATATTTGCCTTAAGAAAATGTTTGTTAAGAACAGAAGTAAAACCTCCTGACATGCAATTGCTAATATTACATGTTTGAGTGTTACAAACATCTAATATTAGCAATGCTAATTTATTTAGAAGTATTCTTTTGTTACTGTTGCCAGAAAAAAAAAAGAAAAAAAAAAGAGATTATAGCTGTATGCCCTATGGGAAATCTTTTGTCTGACATTAATCTCCAACAGCATCATTCACTTGGATGGCAAGTTAATAAGAAATTCCTCAATTAGCTTATCGCTTGTGGGATACATTAACTTATTTTCAAGATGTTTGATGTACAGTAGCTTGTTAATTTTTTTTTCAGTGAAATACTTTTATTTGAAGTATACCGATACACCATAGATAAAGGAGCATGCTTACTTTAGGCTTTTACAGTATGTTTCATTTCAAAATCATTTTCATGGGCTACAATCTGCTAAAGTGTAATATGGACAACAAATAAATGAGCTGAAAGTGCTGTAGGGCCATATTACTCTATGCTTTCCTGTCCATTAATCTCTTGTGTTTCACCTCTGTGCAATACCTAAACACTAAAAGGGTCCTCCATTAGTGCTGTAGTAAACACTGACTCCATTTTAATGACTTTCTTTTACAAACAATAAGATGTATCTTTTAGATCTCTTATAAATGTAGCTGAAATGTCTAAAGTGCATATATTTTCTAGCAATTACTTTCACAAGTATACATAATGTTAGAAAATATAATTCTTTCTCTCTTGTATATAGTGTCCATTAGGCTATTGTCTTGTAATATGTAAAATTGCCTTTGCATTTCAGTAAGCTTATTTCTTGAGTCCTAAACTCTGAATTGTGTGCATGTCAAGTTTATGCTAACTCAATGTGTTTCAATTTGTTAGGACTAAAATGGGGAAGTTATGCAAACTTGTACTTTTCGTTATGGTTCTGATGGCAATGCTACACAGTTCATCAGGAGGAAAGAAGTTGCTTTGGAGCAAGAACACCCCTTCCAAGAAGCCATCCGATAAGCCATCACAAGGGACCAAGACACAACTAAACTATCCCAGGCAACCCTATTATCCTGGTGCAGGAAGTAAGCCAGGCAACCCTAAACAGCAATATCCTGGTAGAGGCAGCTCTAGTCCGGGAGCAGGCAGCTATCCAGCTGGTGGCAGCAATCCTTCGGCTGGTGGCAACCCAAATCAGTATCCTGGAAGAGGGGGATCCAACCCAGGAGGATATCCCAACCAGAATCCTGGAGCAGGTGCCTATCCAGCTGGTGGCAGGCACCCTTCGGCTGGTGGCAACCCCAATCAGTATCCAGGAAGAGGGGGATCCAACACAGGAGAATATCCCAACCAGAATCCTGGAGCAGGTAGCTATCCTGCTGGTGGCACCTATCCTTTGGCTGGTGGCAACCCCAATCAGTATCCTGGAAGAGGGGGATCCAACACAGGAGGATATCCCAACCAGAATCCTGCAGGAGGGGGTTACTCTAATCAGTATCCAGGTAGAAGTGGGTACAGCCCTGGTGCGTATCCAGCAGGTGGATCTTACCCAGTAAGAACTGCAGGACAGCCTGTAGGATACCCAGGAGGACACCCTTCCATTGGAGGGGTATATCCCAACTGGAACCCCAACAATAAGATTCTCAGTCCACGCTATGGAGGCTCATTTGGAGGTGGTAGATTTGACAATGGTGGCTCCCCTTTCTCTAATACAGCGAAAAGCATGGGCTTTGGTTCTTCTCTTAAATCCAAAGGCTTTGCAAAAAAGGCAATACTAGCTGCAGGCATTGGGGCAATGGCAGGAATGGCTGTAGGCTATGGAATTGGAAACTTTCCACGCCCCAACTTCCAATTCAATAGCCCTCATGAGGAGCGTCAATACAACCACTATATGTACGAACGTCAGGGCATTCATTCTAAAGGCAGAAATAACCAAGTAGGACCAAACTACACATCAAAGCAACCACCCCAGTCATATGAGCAATTAATGAGCACATGCATGAAGCGAAATGATCTTCTAAAAGAGCAGGACACTACAGATTCTGCGGATCACAAGAACATTCAAAGAGATGAGCCACTGACTGATTATGCAGCTATGAATATAGACTACTTAGAGAAAGCTGGGCTGGAGAAGAATGACACCACATCCCCTACAACTGTCAATAATTATCCAGAGGCTGCTGTTATTAGTGAGAATGATGATGACACAGTGAGTATCATACAGATTGGTTATCCAGCTCTCATTGAGCAGATGAAAGCTCGAAAGTGTGTTGAGTTGTACTTGGGTTACTCTGAGAGCTTAATGGAGAAGCAGAAAGACGATAAGAAGGACACAAATGAAAGAAAAGTTTCCAGTCCTTCCAATAACCATAATGGACACCGTGTCTCTGAAGTGCTTCTGATACTCACTGCTTTCTTTATGCTTTTTAGTAGCACTTAGTAGAGCTGCCAACATTGACTATATACAAAGGAATACAATTGCCCATCCTTTCTAAATCTAGGAATCCAAAGGTGAAGTTACATTTTAAATGTTGTGTATAGGTCTTGACTGAAGTTTCTCTTATATGCTAAAAATGTAAAAAATAATAATATATAAATAAATAAATTTCCTCACTGGCTATTTAAACATACAGTACACGGCAAATGTATTGCATACATTTTATGAATGTATTTTGTTAAATTACAAAACTATTGTTATTATTATTCCTGGGAAATAAAATGTTAACCAATGTATTTATTCATATGAATTTAATGTTATGGATCTATTTAATCACAGTAACCATTTATATTATTTACAAAAACATCATAATCATCATCATCTACAACAGCAACCACCACCATCATAAACAATACATTTTCTTTGATACGTTTAATTAAAAAAAGTGTTAACTGATCAATTATTTTTATTGTTTTTTACATGTCTTTCTGTAGTTCTCTCTAAATGTTCTTTCCCTCATGAGTGTGTGGTGTACATTACTTTTTAATATTTCAGAGATCAAACAATTGCTGGTCTGTTCAAAAGTGCCCCCAGCAAAATGAAGACCATTGCTATGGCAACATGACAGAGCACACTGAGGCCTTCACATGATACATGTGGCATGTTGCTAGGAGACCAGCCCATTCAGAACTGAACGTCATGATTAGGAGAAAGCTATTGGAGGTTTAGCAAACAAAATGGACAGGAATAAGCAGAGTCAAATATTTATTCATGTACACTCTGGAAACAGTACAAGGAGCAAACAGTGACAGGGTTTAAAATACCTGCCAAAATACACATCAAACCCCAACAGAGGAGTATTACATGATATCACCGGAATGAAAGGAACAGCAAAAGCACTTTTTTTTATTTTGTCCATCCCATGATATTTCAGGTCACAGAGTTTGCATCAAATATTTTCAAAGAATGCGAATATTAGCCCTTAAATTAAAGCTGTTTCTGTTGTATTAAGTGTCTTATTTAAAATTTGTATTTATTCCTGATGCCAAAGCTGAATATAATTACTTTAAAGATTTACTTTTGTAGTGTGTGTGTGTGTGTGTGTGGTCTAATGTCATAACTTTCTAAAATTTCATATTTCTCCAAGTATATTGCTAAGATCACTCAGAACACTCAGTGAAAATGATTGCATCCTTTGTTTAAAATTAAGCCTTTCTGCATCTTGTCTGTCTGTGACAAGAAATGCCTCAAACCCTGAAACTCATCCCCACATAAAGATGTGTGCAAGTGCTCCGAGTATTATGAGGACGCTGGTCACGTGCTCTGAGCTGCCTGCATTCCTGTAATTCTGCCAGTCTGAGCGATTGTATCCCGGTCCATCGGGGTTGTAGCGCCTGCCCTCCTCCGAGGCGCCATCATAGCCGTAGCCATATCTCGGTCTGCCCAGAGAGCCCAGCCCATAGCCGATGGCCGCTCCACCGAGAGCCCCCGCGGCTGCAGCACCTGCCAGCTTCAGGCCCTGCCTGCCTTTGCTCTGGGAAGGAGGCGCTTTGACTGGCACACCCACTCCCTTGCCCCGTCCACCAAAACCTCCTCCACGCTTGCAGTGGGCACAAGGGCACAGCGACACCCACAATAACATCCACACCCAAATGATCAAGACCTTCTGATTACCCATCATGACTGGGGGTCCCTTCAAAAAACAAACAAAACATTTGCGTAGAAACAATTTTCACTCAGGATTGCAAGCAGATTTTACAACTAATTAGAAGGAAAGAAAACACACTGGAAGAAACACATTGAATTAAATGTGACATTTTAAAGTGGATTCAAAAGTCTTTTCTTGTAAAACATACTCCAGGAATCATTATTTACAACCTTAAAAATCATTATTTTTACAGCGAAGAAAATTAAAGAAATTTGACAAAAATGGTTTGTTGCAAATTTGAGTTTCCAATAATAATAACATTACATCAATATATCAATCGTTTTCAAATAATAAACAAGGCTCTTACTCAATATGACTCTAAAAAACATACAATATTTTATTGATCTATTTTTATTAATCTATCTTTATCTATTTGATTAATATGTATTATTTATTTAAAGTTTAAAGTTTTTTTTTATCAAAATGAAACATTTGTTTGAGCTCATTTATTATTGTTATTTTATTCAACATAACTATTCAGACACCTACAGTGCGGTGGGTGGCACAAGTCATCTGAGTCTAATTATACGCTCCATTGCATATGAAAAGACGAGTGCTGACCACTGACAACAAGCAAACGCTCTGAATGATGTATCAATTGTCAGACTCACCTAGAATGAGTGCTGTGATCTGCATTTGCTGACACACAATGACCCACTTGTTAGCATTGTTAAGTATATATATATATATATATATATATATATATATATATATATATATATATATACTACTTATATTCATTAACATAAATTTATTGAATTACACAGACATTTATGTTGATACCATAATGTTCATTTCAAACATATAATATTAAAAAAATAATAAAATGAGTGAAATAAATTACAATTAAACCAATTTAAATCTTTAGGATATAATTTACTGTATCTCAAAATACATTACATATTACATTAGATTTGATATATTAAATGCTTCATCTCAGTATTTAGTTCTAAAAACATTTGTTCTCTTCCGTATTTTTGCGAATCTCATCAAAGCCCCATCTGTTGCTAGAAACAGAAGCATCTTACCTGGTGATAGTGCTGATCACTGGCTTCTATTCACCGCTTGAACTGCTCAACCTCACTGTGAGGAGCTGCTCTGTGTTGTAAACAACCACCTTACGGATCTGTCACTCACTCAACAGCAGCGAATGACCGATCAGGGATGCTGAACAGCCCCGCCCACTTCCAGAACAAAGGCACAGCAGAGAATGAATAACAGCCTGGTACCAGTCTGGCTTTTATTCATTTTAAAGCAATTTCTATTAAAATGTACACCCCACTGCCCCTACACTCTATTTTAACCTTTTGTGTCTATTATCCTTGACCATTAAGTTTGCACATCTCAGTTGTAATAGTAACAGATCAGTGCTTAAGAATAATAAAGAAATTAATAAAATACATAATGAGATATCACAAGTTATTACAAACAGATTTATGTCATGTTGAGCAATGGGTTAATGTAGTGTAGTGCAAGAATGAACTGTTTTTTATTTATTATATTCAAATGTATATTTGTCATATAAATGTCATATATATATATATATATATATATATATATATATATATATATATATATATATCATAAGCATTAAATGCATCATACTAGGGACAACTAAAGGGATCAATAAAAGGTAATGAGAGCTTTTACTGAGGTTAATTTGCATGCAAGTTCATGGAAACAAATATTTCAGTAATTGTCTCAATGTTTTTTTATTATCAATGGTAAAAATATGCAAAAAACTCTGTGAAATACATTACAAACAAAATATATTAAATACTTTTAATACCAAT
Source organism: Carassius auratus (assembly GCF_003368295.1). Taxonomy (NCBI): domain Eukaryota; kingdom Metazoa; phylum Chordata; class Actinopteri; order Cypriniformes; family Cyprinidae; genus Carassius; species Carassius auratus. The sequence goes on along the minus strand of NC_039277.1, from coordinate 7,977,103 downwards.
AAACATCATTACAAACATTCTGCAGTAAAACAAGGCAAATACAATAGGTTTTAAAATGATTTTTCTTCATATTGTCTATTTATTCACATAATATGGGCTCTACATTAAATCAAATTTTGAATTAACATTCTTACTGATTATTATTATTGTCGTTGTGCATGCGTGAAAGTCAAACAATGTAACTTTTTTTCCCGACCCATTTGTTTTCCTTTGTGAAAAAGATGGCTAAGTAACACTCTGCTGTTTATCCAATGAAGATTATTTAGAGAAAGTCATGGTACCTTTGGACATTGCTGTATTATGATATTATATAACATGTTAAGATAATAAAAGTAATAATTTAGCTAAACATATGTTCCTTTTCCTGAGACAGCACCATTTTGTTACTGTGGGTGCTTTAAAGATGGTGTTCAGATGCATGATACATGTTTGAACAGCTTCATCATGTAGTTGAATCAGCTAAAGACCGCATGTATTTCTTGATGATACGCTGCATATCAGCATACCTGAAATAATAGGAAACAAGGGCACAGAAAAGAAATGAGGGCACATGATGATTTCAAATGCCTCTAAAATGTATAACGTGTGACTCCGTCTGTACCTCTTCTTCAGTTTCTGCATCTCTCTTTCTTCTTCCTCTTGCAGCTTAGCAATGAAGCTTTGTAAAACAGGAAGCTCAAACTTGATGTATTGTGCCACCTTGAGGATAAAACGCAAGTATTATTACAGTATATGAATACGAACTCGTACTGTGTACTTGTCACTCTGGCTGGATTCAGTACCCTAAACATACTACTCTTACTGTTTCTGTAATAAATAGTAAGAATTCAGTACACAATTTGTCTGACCTTCTACTTAAGCCAAAATGTGCAGTATACAACAAGACACATATTGTAGAATATTGCATCCCACAATGCAATATGCCTGACCTTCCATAACAAATGTAAAAAACGAGATGTAATAAAAAAGTGAATGATTTGAATATAAGTATCTTAATTTATTCTTTATACATGTATATCTGAAATATATACATAAATAGATTAAATAAATACGGCTCTAGCATCCTCTATGCGACAAAATTACTCAAAATGACATAATTTAATTAATATTTCAATAAATAAATATTGAGCTATTTGGACCTAAATAAGACAAACAGTTTGGAAGGTACTGTAGGTGGGTAGGTGAGATAGATAGATAGATAGATAGATAGATAGATAGATAGATAGATAGATAGATAGATAGATAGATAGATAGATAGATAGACAGACAGACAGATAGTTAGATAGATAGATAGATAGATAGATAGACAGACAGACAGACAGACAGACAGACAGACAGATAGTTAGATAGATAGATAGATAGATAGATAGATAGATAGATAGATAGAAACAGTCAGATAGATAGATAGATAGATAGATACCCTTATGAAACAAAAATATATTGCAGTATATTGGGAAATATCATGTAATATATTAGGCATATATTCTTATATATGGGATTTAATATTTATTTTTTCCAATATATTGCAATATATTGAAAGCGGCAATCATTTGTATATTTTGCAATATTATATAATATATGTTATGTATTATCAAAATATTAGTAAATGTATTCAAATATATAATATATTAGAAAATAAAAAGGGAAAATAATATATTACGGTTGCACTTTATTTTACAGTATGTGTACTTACATGTATTTATAGTGTACTTACAGTGTATTTATCTAAGAAAGTTCTGGTAACACAAGGTAACTACATGGGGTAGGGTTAGGTTTAGGGGTAGGTTCAGGGTTAGTACCTAGTTATTACATAGTTATTGTAATTACTATAATAAGTACATAGTATGTACACGGGGAACAGGACTGTAAAATAAAGTGCTACCTATATTACAATATATTTTAAGAAATATATTGGTAAATATATTTTACTTTCGTAAGGGTAGATAGATGGATAGATAGATAGATAGATAGAAACAGTCAGATATATAGATAGATAGATAGATAGATAGATAGATAGATAGAAACAGTCAGATAGATAGATAGATAGATAGAAACAGTCAGATAGATAGATAGATAGATAGACAAACAATGTGATATTTTGTCTCTTACATCATAGGTGACCTCTTCCACCTGGTCTGTCTCCATAAGGAACACTTTGCTGACCTGTTCACAAGGGCCTCGCAAAACTCTGAGCGCCAAAGGATGGTCATTAGGCTTCAGCCGATGTCTCTCTGAGCACAGAGACAGAAATATGAACTCACGGACAAAGAAACTGCAATATGATTCATTTCTTCTCAGTCCGGACGTACCTCCGCTCGTGTGGACGAAATAGAGGCTGAATTCATCAGGACTGTTCTCAATCTTGAACTTGTTGAGCAGCACCCTCATGACCTGTGCTGTCGTCATACAGCTGTTGACGCGGACATTGGTCACAGAGCCGAACGCTGGGGTAAAAACGGCCGTCTGATTGACAGAAACAAGTGTGAGCAAAAGTGTGACTTTAACAGCATGTTAATATCAGGAAATACAACGCCTGCCTTGAGGTTATAGAAGTGGCCGTTGAAGGAGCATCGGTTTCTCTTGACTCTCCTGATTCCAAGCCGTCGTCCGCTGATTCTCCTTCCGCCGACATCACTCCTGGTCCTGGGGAGACGATCGGAGTGTGTCGACTCCTGTTGCTCCTCACCTACCAGATGAAACGTGACAAATCCAACGAGACAGACAGTCGGACAGTTCAGATATGAAGCGTAGATAGTGAATACAGAATTCAGTCATAATATAGATAATGCAAGAATGTATTATTCACCTGCCTCTTCCTTCTCTTCGCTGAAGTCTTTTGATTGGTCGCCTGCTGTAGTGACCTCACTGGAAACAGACAGCTCATTTGTTTCAGGAATTATTGATTATCTGTAAAGTTGGCTAAATTTTCCTTTAAGCAGCACAACTGTTTTCAATATTGATAATATAACTTTATCAGCAATCTCCGTAACAAATTACGTTTTAAAATATATATTTAAACCTTAATTTATCATAATTATATTTCACCATATTATCTTCCCTTATTTTAATCAAAAAAGTGCAGCCTTTGTGAGCATAAAAAACTTAAAATTCTCACTGGCCCTCAACTTTGTAAAGTAGTATAAAAAGTTTTACGTAATTTCTATTTAGTTCAACACATAATGGTTAAGTAGGCTATATAACTGTGGTTGTGCTTTCTAAACTACAGATATAAATGTGCATTAAAGCAAAGTTAAAGCAAAACAATGAGCAAATTTTTGCTTTTTTTTACAAAGGTATTAAATTAATTCACATATATTGTCAAGGTAAACTTAAATATAGCCTAACCCAAAACATTAACCCAAAAGCACCCTTAAAAATTAATTAAAAAAAATGAAATAATTCAAAATAGTTAAACAAAAATGTATTGATAAAAGTACATATCTAATCCTTTGCATTAAAAATGTGTGACGGACTGTTTTGTATGTAACAGTTTCTACATTGTGGGTTAGTGTGGTGTAATATCTGACTTGAGTGAGTTGATGTCTGTTTCGGCACTCAGAGATGTGAGTGAGGGGCGTGGCCTGCCTGCCTCCTTCTCGTCCTCCATCTGCAGTCTGATTGGCCGCCGAACGCCCCAAAAAACATTGAGTAAACCCTCTATGATCATCTCGCCTTCCTCCTGTGAAAACCACATAACACTTATGTCATCAGTTATATGTCATTAATACAACCCGCTGTAATTTACCAACTGACCAACTAACCTCTCTGTGTCTCAACTGGAGGGCTCCTCCTTTGTAATAAAGGTTGTATGTGTTAAGGTGTGAGAGGAGAATGCTCCTGCAACCAAAAAGTAAAAAGGAAAGAACGACATATTTACGTAAACGGTGGGAGAACGAAACCTTGCAGTACACAGCAAAATGCACTCACTTGTTTACAAATTTATCTTCGCCAATCTGGACCTTGTCTGAATCCTCACTGTCCATGTCGAGTCAGCAGGAAAACACGAGGAAGGCCTGTAAAGAGTGAAGGGATAAACTGAAAAAGGTTTCCTCAGAGAAAAGAGTAAAGGAGCATCTCATGACTGTTCACCTTATATTGCAAAAGGACTCCAGGCAAGATATTCACACACACAGAAACACACACGCACAAGCTGGATAAAAGATGAGTTGAGTTGTCCTATACACACTAGTAAACTAAAGAACGTAAAAACAATTTTAGGTCTAATATTTCATATTATTCAATGATTTACTGTGCCATATTTAATCCTTTTGCTGCTGATGCAAAAGTAATGAACAAGAAATGACTAGTACATCACAACCAAGCAATAACGTACAAAAAATTGCACTAACACTTAAAAATATAGGTTCTTCATTGGCACATGGTTTGATGAAGAACACTTACAGTGATAATTCACCCCAAAAGGAAAATTCTGTTACTATTAACTCAATCTCATTTTGTTCCAAAAACTGAGAAGATATTCTTAAGAACACTGGCAACCAAACAGTTATGATTACCGTTGACTATCACGTCTACACATTGATTGGTCAACATTCTTCAAAATATCTTCATTCATGTTCTACATACAGCCATGGAAAGACATGCAGGTGAGTAAATAATGACATACATGTATTTTTTTTGGTGAACCATCCCTTTATATCAATGGAAGATTTCCATTACATTAAAGGTTCTTTCAATTTTTTAAAATGTTCTTCTTCACGCTTGTTCTTTTAAGAAATGTTCACTGAGAGGTTCTTTGAGAAACCAAAAAATGCTTCTTCTATGGCATCACTGCAAAGAAACAACAACTTTGAAATCATATAGTTATTTGGTAATGTACCTATAAAGGTCAAGATGATAAAGCAGGTGACTTACTGTACAAGCAGCACGTGGGAGAATCCAGCAAAGTCAGCGAAATCAACTCAGACTCTGGCACACACATCAGATGATGTGACTGTACCAGTCAGCAAATGTGGAAGTCTTGGAAGTCAGCTGGTCAGCATGAATACAGCTGTATCGTGGATGCAAGCGTGGCGTTGACAAGCTAAATGAGTCTCTGTCCCCTCTCTGTAAGACTCTTCCTCATTGCAAACGTTCAGTCAGGAAGTAACAGCTATTTTCAGACTTCCTCCCATATGCCGCAGATGCACACAGTGCCCCCAAAATAATTACTAGCAATGTAATAGCCAATGTTCAAATGTTTTGCTGGGCCAGACAGAAAGCACACTAGGTTGAGCACATAAACACGCCTGTGGATTGTCCATTGGGGCAGATGTTAACACACTGCCACATGAATGCAATACTAGTGAACACAATGTTCTTCACTTAAAATACACATGTGCTTACCAAATAATTCACAGAAATATGCATCTTTGTAAACATCTTTGTATATTAGTCCTTAAAATCCAACTATTGTGAGTGTTGAGTGTGCAGGAAGGCATCATTTCTACTCAATCTCAACCAAGTGCATTTCTTTCTCAAAATGAAATGCTTTCATTCTGTCTAATAAAGTGAACTGAATGGTTTCTCTGTGTTTAAGGAACAAAGTGACCCAGACAAAGGAACAATGCATAGATAAAAAAGGCTTAAACTTTCATCTGTTCCTCTGAGAGCAGGCAGGTTTGGGCGCAGTGTTACCACCTTGTGGAAGCTAATAGAATTACAAATTGATTCATGATCTCTAGCTCACTGTCATACTCTTTATACAGCGATTAACACTCTGGACGTTTAAGCCACATTGGATTTTGTAAGATGTATAATATCAAAACTATCTAATGCAAAACTCTTAAGCGATTCCTTCCAAATTAATAAATAATAAGGGTTAATAATATTATTAATAAATAGATAACAATTAATAATGCCGATTGGTGCTGGATTAATGGCAAGTAATTTCTCTCTCTTTGTTAAAATGTATATTTTATTACTTAATATTTAACATAATATACTGTGCCACACCTTTGAATATAAATAAATGTATGAATTTAAGCCCCAAATTAAATTACTTCCAAAATAAAACCAACCAAGCAAAGAAAGAAATACATCAATACAAATAAAAATACATTTATACAATTAAATAATTGTCTGGATTAATGCAAATCTCTGATAATGTTTTTGTCTCTCTTTGTTAAAATGTATATAATTAATTACTTAATATTTATTTAACATAGAAAATACTGTCACAGTGTTGAACTTGTCATGGCAAATAAATGGAAGAATTTAAGCATATTCCTTCCAAACAATCTACATCCTTGCTGTGTATTTTTATAGTAAACTTTTTGTTTCCTTATTACATTAAGTGAAATAATAAATAAATATATAGTTTTACAGAATTCCATATATACAGACATCAACACATCATGGAGTCATTCACAGATGCCTTTATTTCTTTGAAAACAAAAAGCAGGCAAACATGCAAAAGTTAATTAATCTAGGCAGAAATCAACCAGTTTTAAGAGCGCAGATTTATCTACATATATACAAATGAGCATTTACAACCGGTCTTGAATGCTTAAGGTTCAACTGAGACACTCAGACGGCCCACATCTTGTTGTTAAAGCATTCAATGCAATCAATCAAAATATTCATTCACATGCTATAGATGATGTGCAAGGCCTAGGCACAAAACACAAGTGTTTCTAGAGAGTCCCTGTGGAGCGCTCGAGGACTAATGGAGTGATGCTGAGAGTCGATGTGGAAAAAGAGCCAGAGGATCATTCTGCACTTCACGCGGCGCTCTAGATGACATTCTCAAACAGCTGCATGGAGCTCATAATGTTCTTGTCCTAATAAAACAGCAGAGAAAGAAAAAGCATCAGTCGCAGATTGTTGCTGACAGCTTCATGTTAGAGAGAGTTTAGACAACGTCTGGCTGTCACACACTGACAGTCTGTTTCAACATAAATCAGTCCAGTGTTGACATTTCTCTGACATTAACTCTGATGCTTTTGTCTAAGCATGGTGAACAACCGCAGATACTTCTAGACAAAAGATTTAAAGGGGTATTTTGTTTCTGCTTCTAAGTTTTCACTTACTATATATTGTTATACAAGATTTTTTTTGTGCCAAAACAACTCAGAATTGATTATTTCATAACCATTTCACAATGACTTTTTTATCAGGCTGTTTATTTCTGTTTTTCTGTAGAATTTCATACACATTTTCCATCCTCTTATAAAAAAATGTTGATTGTTGCTGGCCCTGTGATTAGAATTTTAAAAGTATTTCAGAATTTGTTATTTTTGTTGCTCGGTCTTTTGATAAATGTGACCCTTGACCACAAAACCATAAGTCATAAGGGTCGATTTTTCGTAATTGAGATTTATATATCATCTGAAAGCTGAAGAAATAAGCTTTGCATTGATGTATGGTTTTTTAGGATAGGACAATATTTGGAATCTAAGGGTTAAAAAAAAAAAAAAAAAATCTAAGTATTGAGAAAATCCCCTTTAAAGTTGTCCAAATTAAGTTCTTAGCAATGCATATTACTAATCAAAACTTAAAGCTGCGGTAGGGAACTTTTGACGCTCTAGCGGTTAATAAACAGAACTACTTGCGTCTTGCGGAAGAACATCGTAGCCGGAACTACTTCTCTCTGTTTATGTCTATGAAGAATCACAAAGGTACTGGGTTACTCCGCCGCGGTACCCCCGAAGCAATCTAAAATAGTCCGAATATAAACACTTATAGGCAGGGCCGTTTGAAGTAATTTGGGGGCCCCAAGCAAAATGGACATAGAGGCCCCCCGACAACAACCCCCCCCCCCCCCCCCCCACACACACACACGCAAAGCCTACAGGAACCACATCATAGCCATACAGTTTAAGTTCACCCGCACCTTATATAAATTAAAAAAAGTTTACAGTGCAAATACTGCTTGAAAAAATAGTTTGGTGGGAATTCAATAGTGATTTGCACTGTTTTTTTTTCTTCTAATAATATGACAGCACATACTTAGTTTAAACTCTGGGCTGTGCAGGATATCAGCATAGAGCTTGTGGATGCATCTGTTGATGTTGAGGATGAAGTTGATGGTGTAGCTGGGAAATTATTGAAACAAAAATCTGAAATGACCTGTGAAGTACGTTTTACCATTTCACTGTTAGCATATTGAAAGAGGTCACTATTACCAGCTCAGGGGTGCGTTAAATGAAAAACTAAGTTTCCTTTTTTAGATTTTTTTTTAATGCATAGAATGCAATGGCATACAAAAAAAAAAAAAAAAAAAAAAAAAAAAAAAAATTAATTATTAATAATTGTTTCTCTGTCTGTACTACTTGTACTTTGAACAATGACAATAAAGTTGACAGATGAATTAAGTGCATTTAAGTGCCATTCAGGTGGGTTTTTAAATAAAGCATTTTCTGATATGCACATTAAACACCAAACATTAATTTATCTTTTAATTATTGAAAATTAAGCAAACTAAAGTTTTTTTTTTAAGAGCAGTTCTGTAGATGCTGTTCATGCGTTCACATTCTTATTTAGTGAGACATCAGACGCGAGACTGAAATCACCGCGAGCGTCACGCGCGCTTCAGTGCGTCTTCAAGGAACACGCAGAACATGCAGGATTCATATTTAAACAGACTGTTCCTGCTTAATATTTACAGATATTAGTCCGTATCGTGGTTTGATGTAAGCGCAATGACCTATTTTTAATTCATTCATTAAAAATTTGGCAAATTACGTGTCATTCTGCGTTAAACTGTAAATTCCGTTTTTATGACTGGATTCCGCGATTCTTGCAATCGAAACACGCCACGACGTTCTCTTTATGTTTGCCTGAGCCCTTAAATCAAAACACTGCTGACTCCTTGCAGTCTGCGATTTCTGATCTGCGTTTTCCTTATCCCGTTAAAAAAAAAAAAAAAACATATTACAGTAACCATATTCCTTCCCTTCGAAAAAAAAAGAAGCAGAGATCACTTGACTTGGTTGGCCTGCTGCTGTCAGCAACAACTGAGTGGGGCCCCCTTGAGGGGGATCCCGATAACAGTGTCATTACACATTACTGCATTGACGATCAAAGGGGCGCTCACACAGTGTCGTTGCATTTTATTCTTAACCAGTCGTTGTCTTGGGGCCCCAGGTCAGCTCGGGGCCCCAAGCAATTGCTTGGTTTGCCTGCCTTGTTGCGACGGGCCTGCTTATAGGTGCACCCTAGTGATTCAGGACAAGCCAAAAACACGGTTTGGAAAATGGATTCATGGTGTACTCGCTTATTATATACATTTTTCTACATTTTGAACACAAACAAAGTTACGGACCGCAGCTCTGATTGGTTATTTTTTACCGGGAGCGATGGAGTTTCTGCAAATGGCAATAGGACCACTGGGAGGAGCCAGAGGAGCTTGATTTTTTTCACAGATTATCTGTCTCATATTCTACTGTCAGGACATAATGACAGGTTTAATAAATATGTAAAAAATATTTTTTTTTACAAAAGTTCCCTACAGCACCTTTAAGTTGTAATATATTTAAAGTAATAAATGTAATAAATATCTTCATGGAACATGATCTTAACTTAATTTCCTAATGATTTTTGGCATAAAAGAAAAATCTATAACTTTGACCCATACAATGTTTTTTTGGCTATTGCTACAAATATACCCCAGCGACTTGAGACTAAGGCTAAATATGAACTCTTCCATGCGAAAACATTAAGAAAAGTTTTATTATGACTTCTTTACATCTGACCTACCTTCTGACAGGTCTCTATGAATTCATCGATGGTTACAACACCATCTCGGTTTCGGTCCATTTTCTATAACAAATATTTCTTCAGAGGTCAGTGATGATCATGGCTGGCTGACATCATTTCTAAGGGATTGTTAACCGTTTGTTACCTGGAAGAATTTCTCCACGTGTTCAAATGCAGCAGCGTCTCTTACATAAGGAAAGGTGTACATGCCCATCATGTCATAGATGGACTTCATAATAGCCAGCATTTCCTGTAGAAAGTGAATGTTAATTGCGGTAACAATGCCAAATGCATATTTGTACTAATTTAACAATGTTAACACTGGTGTTTTGTACCTCTCTGGTGATGGTGCCATCTTTATTAATATCATAAAGGCTAAAGGCCCACCTCAGTTTCTCTGTCACAGAACCTCGAAGCAGGACAGACAGGCCGATTACAAAGTCCTGCCACAACACATATTTTACAACTGATTGAAGAACAAAACTAAATTTAACATTGTCAATTGTGATTGTCTGTTGGGCTAACACATGTTCTGTTGATATTGAACCCAAAGATGGAAGTTTAAAAATAATAGTTATAATTAACCTCCTTTTTGTTCCTCTGATATAAATCTAGTAGACTGATATTATTGCTAATCTGCTGATTTATATCGATATAAACATTTGACTTGAATAAAGTAATATAACATGGAGCTGCAGTCGTTCAAATTATTATTATTTTTTAAATTGCTTGAAATTTGTAATAATGTTCCTTACCTCAAAACGTATAGAACCATGCCGGTCCATGTCAAAAGCATTGAAAAGGAAGTGTGCGTATGTGGTTGCATCTAGAAAAAAGAATTGATTAACTCTATTCTTAATATTTGGATTTTATTTCTAAAAAATGGACACCTACTCATTCTTTACCATGACTTTAATAGATTTTATAACAAGAGTCAAGTCACAAATAAAAAAAAAATAGTAATGTAAATATATATATATATATATATATATATATATATATATATATATATATGTATATATATATATATATATTTAAAACACCTAATTAAACCATTTAAAACTATTTTAGTGTTAAAAATAAAGTTAAATAAATGCATTAATAAATTAAAACAAGAAGATAACAACAATTACAAATTAAATAAACAAACAATTAAATAAAAAAAATAAAAAATAGATGAATTAATTAATGAATGAGTGAGATAATTTTAATGAATGCTATTCCTTTAGAGCTATAGTGCAGAAATTCTCCTGTAGATGCCTGACACGTCCCACTTACATAATGTAGGCTACTTGAACCAAGATTATATCCACACTAATCGAGATCCACCAAATAAGAGTCAGAAATGTGATAATCACTTTACCTCCTTGAGGGAAGAACTGCGAATAGATTGATTTAAACGTCTCCTCATCCACCAATCCACTGGGACACTCCTATTAAGAAACATAAGATGACCCTAATATCCTAATCTAGCATAATATGGAAATTTCACTTGTGACAAACTTGTTTTTCTTAAGGGGTCTTACGTTTTTGAAGCCTCTGTAGAGCGACTGCAGCTCCTTCCTAGTGAACTTAGTCTGAGCCTGGAGCTGCTCCAAGCCCTTGGGCTGATGTCGCACCATGGACAACTCCAGATCCCTGTCAGCGCTGTCTGAGAGAGAGAGAGAGAGAGCATGAGGATGAGGAAGAGGAGGAGGGGAGTGACTGAAATCAGTTGGGCTGCACTAAGGACAGGACAGAAACAGATAAAGCACAGAGTACAGGTGAAAGAACAGCCACACATTTGGGTTGAAAAGAGGAAGACAAAAATAGACACTGAATAAACCACAGAAGAGGAGCTGAGGAGCTGGGACCAGGATGGATCGATATCACTGATTCTCAACTGGCTTTGCTTCAGGGCACAGAATTTTAATTGGATGTCAAGTGGCGACCCAAGACCCAAAGTACCAAAATTGGTTAACATACAAAAATGCCCTAAAAATAAAACACTAAAATCTGTCACTCTTTTAAAAGACCTACACTTGCTAAAGTAGAACATGAATTTATTGTTTTGGGACATTTACATGTTAAGAGTATATTAATAAGAATTAATATAAAAAGCAATTAACTGAAACTGAATTTCCTGAAATATGTTTCTTTGTATTTTATCTTTGTTTCCCCCGACAGCCTTATAGATAACCTGCAACCCACCATCTGACATCTACTCGCCATCTATGAGGCATGCGAGAACATAAACAGGGAAGGGAAGAGATTAAGAGAACATAGAAATAAGAGAGAAATAAAGAGGAAGCGATGCAAAAACAACAGTAGCTGGACTGTACCACAACTGCAAAATGATATTAAATGTATACATTGGCTCATATTCTGAATATAGCTGCTGTGTTCTTCTTAGATTATGTGAAGTTGTTACCACCTTGTACTTGTTTGGATTTTTTCAGTTAATTTAGATTCGTTTCCACATGCAGCAATTTTTTTTTTTTTAAGTTACCTGACTAGTGTAAAGTGTGCATATATTGCAAATAGTCACATTCAGTTTAAATCATAAAGGATTTCCATTTCAAATAAATGCTGCTCTTTTGAACTTTCTATTTATAAAAGAATCCTGAAAATATATAAAAGTTTAAGAAATGAACAGCAAATCAGCATATTGGAATAATCGACACTTTTTACAGTAAACTAGGGCCAACATCAAAACCATACGGTGGTTCTTACCATCCAGCGACTGCGCCTCCGTCATGCCAAACTGTTTGAGCACCATTACAAACATTAGAATCACTACAGCAACTGCAAACACCTCCATGCCCTGAATATCCATTGCAATGAGAGCTAACTGCGATCAGCTATGCGATTCCTTCAAGAAAACTGACTAAGGTCAAGAGGTCATGCTAGAGGAACGATTTTAGGAATAGCAACTCATCTTGTTTGATGAGAAGACAAGTTCTTATTGTCTGCAGAGCTCATTCCCGGAGCTATTCTGAATTCCTGGTGCATTAGGCTATAAACAAACCACAAATGTAAACCGTACAGTGATGCTGGCACCACGGATCATTTAAAATAAAGTCAACATTTAAATAAAGTCAACAAGTTACAAATTCCTTCACTTCCTCATCCATGTTTGTCTGTAACAACATCAAGCGTACGGGAACGTCCTGCGGCTTTGGTCTCCACGGACTAGTGTGTCGCGGTCCTCTTCAGTCTATATATTCCTTACAGAGTACTGAAAGAGTCCGATCTCAAGACACAGACACTCCCTCTTCCCTCTCCATCTCTCTAGCAATAACACACAATGATGAGCCAGCCATAATGTATGTTTAGGTGCAGTTGAACTGGTGCATTCTTCATTTATTTGCATGATACAAAACTACAGAATTGATTAATATACCTGGATATACAAGAGGGGTCTTGGATCTCTGTAAAAGGGCTTTAAAAGGGGTTTCTTTTGTGATAATGACAGGCTGACTGTACATTATCCCACTTATTACGTGGCTACTTGCCAAATAAATAAAGGAAATATGATATACAGAAGCAATATGAAATATTAATTTCAGTTTAACTTATTTGATTATGTGAGAAGGAAAGAGACCACGCAGTGATATAAGATACATGATGCTAGTAGAGATATAGGAAAATTGGTTGCCTGAAGCAATTAAGTGAGAAACCGAGCGTTTAGTTGTCATTACACCAGAATATCTGACCACTGAATCAAGATTCAGGATCAAGTATTCCAAAACATCATCTAATAAAACTTGATTTAAAGAACTTTATTATGAAGTTGTAGTGGTTTGTCAAAAGTAGACATCTATAGAGTAATATATATAAAGTAAAAAAATATATATATTTAATATGTAAAACACATAATTTATTGAAATGGCAGAAACTGACAAATACAGTAAAATATTGTAAAATAGAAAAATAAAAAATAATTATTTAAATAAAAAAAAATACATCAATCAATCAATAAATAAATTCATTTACAAATTAAATCAAATTAAATAAATAAAAGTGACATATGGCAAACACACAAACTATAAAAAGTACAAACTCTTAAGTTTTTATGCATTAGCTGAAGGACATTATGACTATTTTACATTTGTTTTAATGTGAAATCTTGACTGTGCCTCTCATCAGCTGCTGGAAACATGAAACCAAAAGCTTCATGCCTGTTCAAATTAAGGAGCAGAGTGAACTTTGAATGTTGTAAAAAAAAAAAAAAAGTGACATTCATGCCTTGAGATGCTACCTCAGACATATGGAGAAACTTGACTGCAAAATGCACTGCAAGTCAGCGATATATTTCAATGAAATTATATGAAAAAAAAAAAAACTATTTCGACCTCTATTATGTTTTATCCATTTGAATCAACTGGAAGCTTGTTTCTATTAATATGAGAATAATGCATCAGAATTTATACTTAAGGAAGCTATACTATTCACTAATAACATGGAAAACTTTACCTATCATTCAGCCTGAGTGCAGGAGGGGAAAGATGACTGCTGATGAGTTTGTACTTATTAATGCATGAGTTTAAACCGGGCGCAGGCATCAGAGAGTCAGGGGGAAATCAATACATGCCTTGGGATGTGCCAGAAACTAACTTCAAAACACTCTCAACTTCCTCTTAAATCTCTGTCTGCATTAAGTTAAAAAACAAACAAGAATCCTATGACATTTATGCAAGAGTACGAGGGCTGATATAAGAAAGCTGGGAAACTATCCATTTTGTGGCACTAAAAGCAGGCTAAAATTCACTAAATCCATTCTAAAGTTCTGCATTTATTTGACAAAAAATACAGTAAAAAACAGTAACATTGTAAAATATTATTACACTTTAAAATATCTGTTTTCTATCTGAATATATTTTCAAACGTAATTTATTTCTGTAATGTAAATCTGAACTTTCAGCATCATTCCTCAAAGTCTTCAGTGTCACGTGATCATTCAGAAATCAGTCTAATATACTGATTTGTCATTTAAAAAAAACAGTTATTACTATACATTTTGAAAACAATTGTACTGAACTGAACTTAAATTTTTAATGGATATTGTGATATATATTTTTTTACAGAATTATTTGATAAAACATTTTTTTTTAAACTGCATTTAATTAAACTTCTTAATGAATAATAGCATTCTTTTTGTGTAATTTGGAAATAGCTGTGCATGTTTTTTTTTTTTTCATAAGCAATGCATTACAGACTTTATAGTATACATGAGGGTGAATATTATCTCTGGGGATTGTCTCCATATAAGTGATTAAAACTCAGCGCAGCTCTTAATTTAATAGCCTTGTTGCTGAGACAGCATTATAGTCTTTACATCAAACATGAGGCATTATTTATAGACAACTTGGGTTCTTAGTTTGCCTGTAATTATTACTTAATGGATTCTTCCTTTATCTGATAATACTGTCAGCATTTCTCTGTGGTTGTCAAGTAATATTGCATTAATAGATCACATTTCCTACATTCCGTATAGGTGTCAGGGTATTGCATCATGGAATGTTGCACTTCAGAAGTCTCACTGCTGTGGGATTTAAAAGAAGACTCTAAATAATAGATATCCGAGATATCTATGAAAATATGGAGAAATCAGAAGCAGAAGACTGGAAGGCCTGAGGTGAGTCAAAAAGCCCGGATGGCACTGACTGAGGGTGAGCTGAGGCCTGGCCAGCGGAGGCAGAGCTGAGGAACTGCCTGTTTTTTAGGAGAGGAAGCAGGAGAGGGAAGCTGGGTTGGGAACACTGGAGAGCAGGATTTAGGAGGAACCAAGACACATGAGGTGAATGCCTAGTGTTGTTGTTTACCAGTACCTACTTCACACATGCAGCGAAATCATGTTGAGGACCACTCCCTGACAGCTTTGCTCAGGAGCATTCACTGAGGCTCGAGAGGTAATACACAGAGCGAGCGGGCTGGGAAGTGCTTCAGGTTCGCCAATTCAATGAAGTCCCTGGTGTGAATTTCCAGGGAGTCATCCATCTGCTCCAGACGGGACGGCAGGAAGGGCCATGGTGACGGAGGATATACACAAACAGAAAATGCCATAAAATAAAACAGTTTTGGTCCTTTCTTCTGTCACAGGGTGTTGCCAATCATATCTCACCGAGACGAAATAACAAAGAAAATGGTCTTTAATCTAACTTATACAAAGGATACAGAGAAACAGGCTTCCAAAACACGACATAAGATGAGACCCTGAACTCAGGAAACATAGGACTATAAAAAAAGTAAACCAAATGAATACTAATAGCCAATTTTTTTTATAGTCCCTTGTTTCCCATGTGGTTATTTTGTTATTTCGTAATAGGTTAACAGACAACAGTTGAACTAAATACAGTTATCACATGCACACACTGGGAAACTATGTCAACCGAGGCATTGAAGACAAAAATGAAACAATAAAGAGAACATACATGTGACAGAAGGGTATGACACTAACTTTGTTCGACTACTGACATGATCATGTACAGAAGTTGGATTTTTACTAGTTACAAAGTGTACACTAGTTTATATAGCATTTCACTACACTCATAGCCTAAAGGTAATAGTATTCATGAAGGCTCTCCAGTTCATATTTGCCATCTTCAAAGGCATACTGCCATCTGTTGGGCTCACACTACAAAGTACAGAGAGAAACAACTGAAGTCAGTGGAGCTCAGCTGGACTTTGACTACTTGGGATTCTGTCCTGGCTTTTCGCTCTGATCTATTCATCTCTTTCTTTTCTGAGCCACAGTTTCATGTTTGCCAGTTCTTCAAAAACAAAATATTATAATTTCTATAAAATCAGGTAGCGTTCTTCTTAGTGGTATATAGTATTTGTTCTACTGTTGTACTGCTATTGTATCAATAAAACGGATTTTTGCATATTTTTGTCTGAGAGCGCAAGAACAATAGGCTACTTCCCTCATTAGTAAAAACCAATCAGAATTAATATTTCAAGGTTCAACTGCTAATTAGATTAAGTTCAATTCTAATTATTCATTTCGTAGCATTAAAATGGAAAATTGCTGTGCTTATTTAGTTTTTAGAAGTAGCGCTTCTCACTGCTCATCATGTGCCATCAAATGCTGGGCTCACAAAAAGCACTTCATGCTCTTCTTTAAATTAAAGGGTGAAGCAATGAGAAAGTAATTGATAAACAACCTGATTTTAACAACCGGTCACACTTCATTTCACTTGCACAAAGGCAAACTTTTTGAGGCTGCCTGGAGTCCCAGATGGCTTGTTTGAAAAAGTGAAGCAGAGTCATATTTTGGCACCTGATTCAGCAGTATGTTATTTTGGTCACTGGTCCAGGGAGCCTAAAATGAACCAAAAATGTAATAATTTATGCATTTCTTATTGTAAATGCATATAAACAGACTGGAAATGACATTAAGAAAATCAGTCTGATTATTATTTTTTTTTAGTTTTTTGATAAAGAGAGCCCAGGCAAGAGCCAAAGGCTTGTCTGAATATAGAAAAAGAAAACTAGATGACTCAAGAAATGCTGATGGGACGGAGGGATGAAAGTGAACTGGGGTCTCAGCCCTGCAGATGTAAGTGCACACACATGCTACATTACTCACTGTCTGCACACACAGAAGTGCTCTGTCAATTATTTACACTGGATTTTGCAGCTCAGACACACATTGTCCCCTCACATGATCCCTGAGCGGTCTGACACAGGTTACATATTAAATGCAGGACAAACTCTGCATAACACACACTAAAACATCTCTCAGTTATTACAGAGAGATAATTAACTAACATCAGAATATTATTGTGAAAGAGATGCAAAAGTGGGAGGGTCAGTGAAAAATGATGAAAGAAAAAGTAGATGAGGAGGGAGAGAGCGATGCTGTAAGAAGAGGGAAATATGACATCAGGTTGAGTATCTAGTCAGGCAGTGTTGCTGAACAGCGTTGTGCCTTGAGCAGCATCAGCCCTTTGTTAGATAGTACACACTATGTGGTACGTATATACAGTTTAGTATCCATCAAATTAATCAAACATGACAATAAAGACATTTATAATGTTACAGAAGATCTCGTATTTCAAATACATTTTGTTTTTCAAAACTTTTCTGTTCATCAACGAATCATTAAAAATGTATCACGGTTTCCACCAAAAAATATGAAGACTGTTTTAAATAAAGAATGATTTCTGGAGGATCATGTGACACTGTAGACTAGAGTAATGATGCTGAAAATTCAGCTTTGCTTCACATAATTAAAGTACTTATTGAAATATATCAAAATAGAAATGGTTCTTGCTTTGAATTTGCTTTATTAAACCTATTAATTAAAGAATAAAATAAATTACTTGTGACTACTTTAATGATTTTTTTCCCCAGAAAAAAATAAATAATAATAATGTAAGTTTTATAACATTTTGTTGATGACAATCATGGCAGAATTTTATTGTTTTTGGTTAAGAAAACACTTTCGGAATGATTCAGTGAGACAGTCACTTGTTTCATTCCTGAATGAATCCACATATGAATCAGTGAATGAGTGAAACCCACCACTAATGACTGTATTTCTGCAACATCAACAACTACAAAAAAGTGAAAAATACAGCGGAAAACGGTGTTGGACTAAAATATAAGCACTCACAGAATGCTGCTTTACCAATCAAATGACTAAACAGTATACTGTATATTTAGTCTAATTCAACTGGTCCCTAATTCAATCATTGTATTGCTTGCTTGTGTTAACAGCACAATTGGAAACTATAATGGAGTGTTTTTTTAAATCCTGTTTTTTTTTAATCAGTTCAGGACCGCTTGGAGCTGCTTTTTGTCCACCACTGAGTAGGGAGCATGAATTGAAAAACTCGGTGTGAAGCGTATGCTATACCTTCAAGTCATGTCTTGATTTAAATGATGCTACATATGAGCCAAGCACACATAAACATGACCATAAAGTCTTTTCACTTTAAAAAAAAATTATGGCAGAAGCAAGTAAATACCATATACAGTAGATTTCTAAAAGGCCTGTATACAATTTAATGCATGCAATTTTAAACCTCTCCTGTCTAATTTATTCCCTCCACTCCTCCATCTGGATCATGGCTGGCACACAGTGTTCAAAACATTTTTCTGTTTTTTTTAGGAATCATACTTGTGCCCTGGGGCGCCGCACTGGCGATGATCCTTTTGACCAGACAGCATTTCATGAGGGACTTGCGGGAGATGTGCGGCTTCTGCCACTTCCCGTGGTTTTCCTTCTGCCCGCTGGGGTCCCTGTCCCGCCTGTTGGCATCAGGCAGCAGACCTCCATCACAGCCCTTCTGTCCGTCTGCCTGGGGGAGAAAGACAATGAGAAAACACAGAACTGCACAGAACTGAAAAGCAAGTCAAGTAGTTCACACAGAATACCATGTCTTTGAATGTCCTTTTGTAACAACACTCACTGTCTGCTTCGACATTTTATTTTTAGTTTAAAACATGATCATATAAATATCTTGCGGATGTTAGATATCAAATTAAACTAGAGAAGCCGATTCTGATTATACCAGTTCTATCATTTAACATTCATTAACATGATCATAAATCCAATTTTGAACTCAATGTAAACATTTTCTTTCTCACCTCAAACCTGAATTCTTTATATTTTAAAAAGATTCCAACAACTTCCATTGTCATGTTAGGATGGTGGGGATTTTATCCCTGTAATTCATTTTTAATTGGTTAAACTAAAGGTGTTGCAACTGGAGCCATGTTACAATGCTCCCCAGCCACCCACAGACAGTTCTACTGTCAGCAACACAGAAATTACAAACACATCAAAGATGAGTAAGGTGAGAGAGATGTGCTCAAAGAGATATAGGAGATAAAATGAGTAAAAATATAAACGTAAGAGTGAGGAAAGTTTCTAGGGAACGGCAGCTTTAAAGAAAAATATTTAACACGCCTTCAAAAATGCATTTGTCTTCATGGAAATGGACATATCTGTGAGAATTTGCTTGCATGTGCAAAGTGTTGTTCATCTTGAATGGCATGAGGAATCCTGTGAGGGGCCTTACTTATTTTCTTGTTCTTATTTGTATATGAAAAGACAGTGAGTTTTGCTCTGAACATTTACAGCATTGCTAAATAATTATACCTCCCTAAAAACAGCATCAATAAAACATCAGGGGCCGGCATCATTTTTGAGGGCCTGCATCTGTTAAATACTGCCATGAAAGATAATTTGTATTACCCACTGAGAGAAGTACAAAGAACATTTGTAATTCTCCAAAAATACACAGAATTGTAATATTTCATAGTTGTACATACCTACAAGTACTAAATTAACTTTACTACACATCTGCCCTGACATGCAGTGGGGAGCGTTACATAATCACACCAGAAAATTCACTGTAGAGGGCAAGTTTGTTTCTTTCCTAACTGTATTTGTGTGTTTTACTGGGATCTAGTTGATAACAATGCTCGAAATCATGTGGGCATGTGTGTTTTTGGGATGCACTGTCATGTGGTCACCTACAGACCTTGGCACCTGCTGCATTACTGATATGACTATAGTGAGTCAGTCGAGTATATCATGTACAGTAGGCAATGTCAACATAGCAGGCTCCAATAAATCTCTGGCTTGACCACTGTGACTGCTCAACCTGTCCCAAACAACCACATAGGGCACCTTCAACATAAACAGTCCTTGATATCCCCACAAGAACTCCAGGGTAGCTGCATCAGTGAAAACAGAGCAGCATGACATAAAAATGATTTGGGTGAGAGTGATTCTTGCCTATAAAGATTGCAGATATATTATTGCCTTTACAAACTTTAATCGGCTCAATCCATTTGTCTTTACCTCTACCTATCGTTCAATACATCAACTGCACATGAATTGAGCAAGTACACAACAATGTGACAACACAGGAAATCACAACAGAGCAAATAACCAAAGCAAGGCAAAACAAGTTTATTTTTAACACCATTCATTGTGGTCAGGGTGCTTTACAGAAAAATGATAAGATAACGATTAAAAAAAAGTGCACTACTAGTTGAGCAGGCTTGAGAACCAACACAAGTTGAGTAACAGTTTAACAGCTCTGTGTCTATTTTAGAGCATCACTATCTGAAAAGATCTCGAAAGTCAAGCAGACTTTAGAGCATCACTGAAATTATTCTAGAGCAGCATTATCCAACAGGTTCTAGAGAAAAAACTATCTGAACAGACTTTAGAACAGTGCTATCTGAAATTATTCTAGAGCAGCACTGAGCTAATTGTAGAGTGAAGCCAGCTGAGCAGACTTCAGAGAAGCACTATCTGAGAAGATTATAGTGTGACACTAGATGATCAGACTTCAGAGCAATGCTATCTGAAATTTTTCTAGAGCAGCACTTTCCGAGCAGATTTCAGAACAGTGCTTTCTGAAATTATTCCATAATTCTAGATCAGTGGTTCCCAACCAAGTTCAGCACTGATGTGCAGAGAGAGAGATGAGTTGCAGGGGACTCCTGTAGTCAACAATACTCTCTTTTGTCTTGCTGATGAAAAGAGATAAGACTGTGTCTTCTCACACGTTATGTACACTGTCTTGTTGTTGTGTGCGATAAGGCCCACCAATTGTATCACCAGCAAACTTGATGATGTTGATTGTTTTGATTGGTCAACACAGTCATGAGTGTGTAGCTGAAACAGTATGTGGCTGAGAACACAGCCCTGAGGGGCACCGGTGTTTAGAGTGAAAGAGTGCAATGTATTGTCGCAGACCACTACTGCCAGAGTTCTGTCAGTCAAGAAGTCCAGGATCCAGTTGCAGAGTGTTGAATGCCAATCACTCAAAGCATTTCATGACGATGAGTGTGAGTGCCAAAGAGGGACAGTCATTAAGGCAGGTTATTGATGATTTCTTTGGTACAGGGATAATGGTGTCAGTTTTAAACTATATTGGGACCACGGATTGTGATGGCAAGATGTTAAAGATGTCTGTAAGAACATCAGTCAGCTGGGTCAAACGTCCTTTCAGAATCCAGCCAGAGATGCCATCTGGGTCAACGGCCTTACAGAGTCCTTTTTTCTTCAGCTGCTGTGACAGACAGCATCTGGTTGTCTGATGGTGGCTCCCCAGGTGTTCTTGGATCTTCTGGGATCTCCCCCTTGAAGAGGGATCGAACCTCTCCATGGTTAAAGTGGACAGACTGTCTTTTTTATTATTTTGTACTGATCTCTGCGGTCCACTTATAATGTTTAGATTTTTACATAACATTTTCATTACTGTCTGATCTGATACAGTCTACACTGCATCATCTTTTAGTTTCAATCTTTTTTAAATTCTGTGTCGAATTGTACCTTGTTTGTAAACAAATCTGCGAACAAAAGTGAACAAAAGACCAAGTTCTTACTGATGCGGGCTTGATTCTTCATTGAAAAAATAAAGTTCATCCACTCTTTCCTAATGTTGGGACCAGAAGGAAGGCAATGCAAAGACTGTTTTCCCACAACTTGCCACTGCACAGTGTTTTGTTGTCTTCGGATCAGTCTTTAACCTGTTGTTTACACTATGCATGAATCGCTGAGCAGGGCTAAACAGGCAGAAATGTAGAAGCAGGTGTTGAACTTCTGCGGATGCGGGTTTAGCCACACTATTACATCATAAAGTAAAGTAGTTTTGCTATATACAGTATAATCTATTTTTAGACCAAAGAGAAAGTTTTGAGCTCTGAAACTTGCAGGCTGTTTTTAATAGTACAATGACCTCTTATATACGAAAAGATCAAGATAATTTTTATTTCGCAGTTCATGACCCCTGGAGTCCACTGGGGTCCACAATGTCAAATGTCTGACATCTTAAAAATGTCCACACGTTCACAGTCTAAATCCCAACAGTGACAGACAATCAGTCCACTTGTTCGCTGCCCGCCCAATGATGTTGCCTGTGGGCTGTACCTCGGGTGTTTCTCAAGACAGATTCTCTGAGACCAGAGAGTAAGAAATGTTGTCATCTAGAATTTGGCGAAATGTTTACTGAATCATTAAATACTTAGAGTTATGTTATGTTTGAATTTTAAAACAGATGCAACATTACATCAGTTTAGAAACAGAGGCACCCCAGTGCAAGCTGCATCTAATTTTTCAGGAACCAAAGAAGAACCCAATTTCCTTCCTCCTCTTCCTTGTATGATAAAATAGACAAGGATACCATGGAGTTGACCAAGATAAGCCAATTATAAAATTCATACTTATGTCATGCAAGTGTCCCATTTTGATATTCCAGCAATACAATGCTTGCTTTAAATATCTGGCTAAAGGTCAAAATAGAAACATAGGAAACACAAATCTGGCTCAATTCCAAAAATATATATATTTTGTGCATTTGAGCTGGATTTTTTAAAATAACAGTACAAAATGATTTCAAACTGTAAGCATACCTCTGGTTTCTCATTTTGAAACAATCATCAACACCAAGAGAAGAAAATATATCCACTAAGTCACCAAATACTGGTTCCTGGGTGTTCCAGGAGAACAAATTCTTCAATGGATGGCAAGCTTTAAATCAGGGCTATTCATTACTATTCCTGGAGGATAACAACTCAACAGAGTTTAACTCTAACCCTAATCTCCAAATCAAACACATCTCCATGCAATAATCAAGGATTCCTGAAAACCTTGATTGTCTTGTGGCCCTCCAGGAATGGATTTAACCAGCCCTGTTTTAAACTATCAAAGTATCAATTAAAAACAACAGTCATTTGGTCATCTGAGTCTATGCTGTTTTCTTGTCTGGCATATCTATGTTTAAGTGGATAACTTAAGTATTTGTGTATGCAACTACAGTATAAATATCACCAGATTGGTGGGAATATTCATAGCAATAATGTGTAATATTAAAAGCAAACGTGGCTAACATTTCCCAGAATTTCTTTACAGTCCTCTCACTTTGATGTTGTCTGACCTAAGATACTTACTGAAATACCATTAGTAATTTGTTATAGAAATTGAAATATTTATTTCTGGCCCTTTTCCCGGTTTCCTCCAAATCCTCTTATATTAAGTTACCCAAAGGACATGAAGGGCATGATATCAAATTCCTGACACAGGCTGTTCTAAAGTCTAAAGGAGGCACAGTGTTACATAATAATTAGTTTTATAAAAGTCACTATCCACCAAACTTTGTAGATGAAAATGGCTGAGGGCTCCTCTTAATACAATTTTAATACACTTTAAATCTCTCTCTCTCTCTCTCTCTCTCTCTCTCACACACACACACACACACATTCACACACACGCAAAGATTCCACTGCTTTCAAATTCACTAGAAAGTGTGACTGAAGACAATTTTAGTAAGCAGGTAAAAACGACTCAAATCGAAAGTTACCTGAACAAACAACAACCTTTTATCAGTTGGATCACTAACATATATTCATATTTTTTCTTTGCCTTCTCAGGAAAAGCATCTTACCTGCATAGCCTGGAGTTCAGGATGTCTGTATCGATGACTAAAAAAAATATCTGCGGAGGGATCCTTGAATACAGCAGAACAGAAGAATATGCTGCACGATGTTTTTAGTGACAGAGGATGGGACGAGAGAGAGAGAGAGAGAGAGAGAGAGAGAGAGAGGTGGATCAAATGGTGTCACTTCGATTGGATTCCAATCAGATATGAATAAAAATCTGATTTTGACTGATTTGTCTTTTTTTTTTTTTTCGGTAAATTCAACATTATCAAAAGATTCACACAAGAAGCGATGTTCACTTTATAATGTTATAGTTTTGTAATTAGGCTATTTACAATAAATGTTAGGGTTATAGCCTACTGTGCATTTGTTTTTTGATAGGCTTTAGGAAAAGAATAATCATTATTATTAACTTAGCCTATTTTTATAGTTTGTTCATTAATGGTGATTAAAATAATTATTAGCTATTATTACATTTAATAGATTAGGCCACAATATCACAGGCTACTGAATCATTCAATCAACCGATTCATTCAAACACACTGATTCTTGCAGAAATCTCTACTGTGTTGCTCGGAGACAGTTTTCCAGTCCATTTCAGCTCTTTGTTTCTCTTCTAACGAGTCGCTGAGTTAAAGCAGGTGTGTTTGAGGGAGGCATACCAAATCTGCAGTGTTGGGTGAACTCCAGGAGCAGGGCTGGGAAACACTGGATCGTTTTATGCCATGCCCAAAATTCACCGGAAGCTACTGAAATTACTCCATTTCACTTGTGCTTTGAAATTAAGTCGAAACACGGATAGTGATTAAGTCCATTAAATTAGTGGTATTCAGGTGCTCAGTAATTTTCATGCATGTTAAAAAAGGTGAAAAAGAGTATAATAAAGTGGTAGACAGCGTCTTCATTTGATTGGATAATTAACTCAGCGGAGGAGAAAGGTCCAATCGGTGTAAGGTTTCTCGTTAAACTCGTTCTGTTTTGTACAAAAGAGCTTTTACCTATGGCTCTCCACCGGTGCTTTGCGAGTTTAATGAATAATTTCCCGATGAGTTCACCACCCTGTTCTTTAATTTGACTGCAGAAGCAACCTTCTTAAATCTTGCCTCAACTGTAGTATGTGGGGTGAGTGAGAATTAGAAGATAATTTCGTATTTTTCAGTTGGTTGCTGGAGGTTTGCTTGAAGGTGAATTCCTTCTATGGGCAAAATTACTTGTTCAATTTGTATGCCTGGTAGGGTGAGTTTTAGCCTCGCACTGGGAATGCAATGGGGTTGAAGACTTGAGCGCCCTCAGATCTGCACCATTAACATTACCATTTATCACCTTTGGCTGAAACCTCTTTTCAATCTCTAAAACTGCTTCTGGCAATGTTTCACAAATTTTACGTTGGTATTTCAATGTATGATCATGTTTCAAGCCATTAAATAGATTTCTACTTCAAGTCTGATCGATAAGACAGCTTAACTGCACCCGAGTGCACTCCTAGACTGTCATTCTCTTTAGAGGAAGGTGAAGTGATATTAGAAAGCCAAATTTAGGCCTGAAAAGAAAAATTAAGACCTTCAGTCTTAAATCCATTATACATTTTTTTAAAAAGATAATAATAAAAACAAAGCCATAATAAAAAAAATAGCTTCATTAAAAAGTATTGTGTGTAAATAATGCATATACATTTTAAATTTTGAGTGTCTCTCAGTTACTGTGTCATTTTCACCAAAAAAATTTTTTCTCTTATATTATAATTTTTTCCCCCCACACGATAGTTTTAATGAAGAGCTTAAGATGAAATATGAGATAACTGAGATAAACATGAACTAAGGTAAAAAATCACTCATGAAAATCCATTTTATTTCTACAAAAAAATAAAAGTTTTACTGTGTTAAAGCATCCGTTGTAAAATACTCTATAAACTCACACCTGTGATCTCGTTACATTAGTATTACTGCACTGCGTGATGCATTGCTGAATAACTACATTGCTTGGTGGAAGAGCTATTTTTTGTTATCAATAAATTATGAAGTTTTTGTTGCTGCTTGTTTATTTTATGAAATAACACCAAGTATATGTATGTTTTATATGTGCTCCGAGTTGTCTAACAGAGCCCTCAGCACTTCTAATGTCATAGTAATTTCATCTTCTTGCAACTTATTGCTTTATCATGTTACTGTGGCTATTTACAGTCAGTGGTAAATAGTAATGAGTTTGTTTGGTAAATATCCACACAGATAGATCATATCCATAAAGATATGATGAAGGTGACAGAATGAAAGGTAAAAGAAAGATGCAAGCAGGAAGCAGAATATTATTCATACTGTACTTAGCATGATAAATATGAACTGTGTTCAGGACTCGTATTTCAGATCCGTTCAGAACAGTGACAGAATTACAGTCTGTGAATACCTGCTGAATAAAAACTGAATATGAATGAACAAAGGATAATGACTTGGGTCTGACTTAATTGAGAATATTTATGAAGTGATTTAAATCTTGTGCATACTCTGTATTTTTTGTAATCATGACTTCACATTTTAATAATTAGTGCTGAGAGGTTAATGAGGTACTATACTAAAATTACTAACTAAAACATGTACCGTAGTTATAACGAATAAACACATAGGCGCTGCTGTACATGTGCAATTTGAACACTTTTGCTTATTTTCAATTAGAATGCAATTAACACTTTACCTAGCAAACATTTATAACAAACATTCCTTTCCAAACATCCAGAGTGTCTTAATTTAGTTTTGCTTAAAACACATAATGTATATATTTACATACATATATATATATTCTCAACTGAAGTGCTGAAAATAGGATTCTAGTGGTACTTTTGCTCACTGTATGTCTGTGTTCATTCTAGGGTGAAAATCTAATGATAAGTTATGCTTCAGCGGCAGATATACAGCATTGCATTTTCCAGAAGCTGTAATGATAAAGACATATGCCAACCTTTAATTAAAATATCTGGAACTTAATTCTTACACGACATAGCTTTGCTTGTGGAAATTTATAACTATCTCATTTATTCAATAAAAAATTTATTTTCCCCCACAAATTAATTTTACATGATCAAACTGTGTTCTTTTGATTACTTTATTGTTTATTGTAATAATAATAATTAATAGGTATATTAAAATAATATTTAAAATAGGCAAATAATACATTTATCAATGCCCGGGCAAGTACGGAGGCTCATAAGAAAACTATATTTAGTTTATTATTATTTTATTATTATTATTATTGTGTCACAAATACATAGCTTGTGTTTGTAAAAATAAGAAATTGATGTATACTCATTAAATGATCTGCGCAGCACTGCCCTCTTCTGGACTCGAGCGATGAATCTTTAAAAGCTAATGATTTCAACAGGATGATTATACCGAGGGTATACCAAAGTGAACACAAAATATCATAAATAAATTATGATAAAAATCATTATCAATTTAACGTAGCAGTTAGCAGTTCAGATAAGAGCAGACTGCTGGAAAGAAAAGCTGTTCAAATGAACACGACTGAGTCACAATTAAAAGAACCAGTTTAAATAAGTAGTGAGATGAAACATTGGAATCAACATCTGACAGCTATAGCGCAAAGAACTTTGTTGGCTTTAAAAGTAATGTATTTCATTCAAATAAAACCGGCAGCTTAAGTGGAAAGACAAGCTACATTTTTAGAGTATAAATTGATTTTTAACTCATTATAAAGGTGAATCTGAGGTAAAAAGATCTCACCCTGATACATTCAGTGAGGTTAATATTTAAATGTTGTGAGAATCACTTGCTAAATATTGTTCAACAGTTGCTCATTAAACCGTAATTAAGTAGTTTCTATTTCAGGAGCTGAAGTGAACATGAGTAACAGTAGCTTCAGAACATAAACATGATTACCATTTATCATCTTCAGCTGCGGGCTCCACTCCATCTACTGTATGACTGGCTTCTGGCTGACACATCCTTGATCTATATGAATTTGATGCGAAGACCATGCATAGCGCTGGCTGTACTGGGCTTGGTTCAAGGCTGAAATCAAGCCCAGTGACATTTGTTTGAGGCCTGAAGCTACTGAGACAGGGAGAAGACGTCACACCCACAGGGTGATGATGAAACAAACGGTTGGAAATGTCATGAAGAGCTGCACAGCACCAGAGGTGACAGCTACACTCGCCGTACTCGTCTCGTATGGGTCCAGTCAGGGTCACTGACCCACTGTCACTAACAAAACCACATCCCATAATGATTTAGCCAAGATGACATCAGACCAACAATATAGCTTGACCAGTGTTTCTTGAGACTGAGACTATCAGTTACTATTAAATTAAAGAGGCGATTTACAATTCTGTTAATTAAATTACAATTCTGTCTTATTACGAATACTTTCTGAATCCTATATCAACCATGACCACTTGAACAATACAAGAAAAATCATGAAACAGCTTTTTTAATTCTTTCAAATAAATTATGTAAAATTGCATAAATTATTCTTGAACTGAGCAAAGTATTTAAAGGGAGAAGGTTACATTAAAAACATACATTTTAACATTAGATCTTACACTTTGAAGTTAAATCCACTATTGTTTAATATACAGTCCATGCAATACTTAATGCAAGTACATCTGAAATATTAATAACTAAATATAGAAGAATGAAGTAATCCTTTACCTTTTCAAGGGAAGATAACAAAATTACAGTAATTAATTACCTAGTAGTGCATTACACCCAATGCTGCTAATGCTAACTATTGCCAAAACTGACCCGAACATAAATAAAAAAGGACACATTAGTAATCATTTTAGTTGTGCTACAGAAGTCTGCATTCAATGTGCATAAAATAAACGAATAACAAAGTTCTGCAGAACTATTTGGTTATGAAACCAAAGTTTACGCAGATAAAAAAAAACAATCACCCTAACAAGTACACAATGGCCTTACAACTGGCCTCTAGTTGTTAATCACTGCAATAACTAGCGCATTTTCTGGATAAACATCCCACAGTTATGGGTTCATTAATCACGTTGAGAATTAAGGAGAGCTGAGAAAATGAAGACTAAAGGGCATCCGAAAGAAGCCGAGGCCCAGTAAATGCGTGAATAAGAGAAAAGGATCAAAGCAATATCCAAGTGCTTGGATGTCGCAGTGTTTGTTTAATTAGCAGGAAGAGGGGGCTGCAGCCATACTTGTACCCATTTCCAATTTACAAGCAGCAACTATATCAAGCTTGTTCACATCACACCCAAGAGACTGATTCACTAACTTCTGCTTTCAAAGAACACAGTATGGACGCCTGTACAGAAATAATTGGCCTTTAATTGTAAATAAACAACATTTTGTTTATTTTGATGGAGAAATTGTATTTTTAGTGATAGTTCAAGGATAATCGCATGCAAGTAGACGAGAAATAGCTGAAATAATAATTGTAAACATCATGTTATGAAGCTGCTATGCATCAGAAGGCAAAATATACTGCAGTGAAACACTGCAAATGAAATGTTTGCTTAAACTGGGGAGGAAGGTTATCTTTCAGCAGGTCACAGACCCTAAGCACAAGGAGGACTAAACACTAAAAGCCCAACAAGCCCAATCTGAGCTCTGATCTCAACCCAGTTGAGAAATCAAGGCACCATTTAAAAAAGTGTGCTGCACGATCTTTGTCTGACTAACCCGAACAACCTTGAGCAAATCTTCACAGTATTTCGGGCCAGAATCACACTTGACTGGGGTGTGAATTTTGTAATTGATGTAATGGTGTTTAAAACAGAATTGAAGTTTTCTGAAAACAGTGTGGGAGGTGATTGCCCTTTTTAAAGACTGCAGCCCCGATGCCAGTTTGTTGTAATGTAAATGGCTGCCAAGATGCTTTTATGCTGTTGTTAAGGTGTTCTGAGTGGTTTAGGTGTGTTGCTATGCATCTATGCAGTACTATGGACTGTTAGATTGAGCCTCCATGCCAGATATGTAAGATCCAGACGCCAGATCCTTTCAGAAAAAAAATCAGTTTTGTGTGGTGTGTGAACTAGTCAGCAGGTTTCTAATACCTAATACCTGTTAACAGCAAACAGTTTTGTCTTGTACCTAAAACCATCGTTCTGGCTGATATTTGTATAAAGCCAGAGACAAGCAGGAGACAAAGTGATGATGATAAAAAAGCTGATTGAAGTGCTGTTACCCAACTGCTCTTCTACATCACTAAAATAACCTTGAATTTGCAAGACTCCCTCTCACATCTCATTCAACAAGACATTTCATTCAACTTCACAATCAGACGATTAAACAATAATAGAAAAGCACCACATTCAAAGAAAATGATAAGAAATATAAAAGATGAAAACAGAATAAAAATATGAATCAATTATTAAATGGTAAACAATCCAATTCAAAATAAATGGCTAATGATTATAAATGATTACATGATGACATAAAGGATTATAAATGAATAGAATGGTGTGTTATCGCTCTCTTAAAGCAACATAAACATTTGCGTCTGAGGATCCTTAGATCCTTCAGACCCAAAAAAATGTATAAATAATAATAATGAAAAACAGTAACACTGACACTTACTGTATGAGCATGTTTGTATCGTTTAAAGAATACTGTATAACATGTTTATGATATTTTATAAACGTCATGTCTTATCATTGACTAAAACTATAAAAATAGTTTTGTAAACCGAAATGAAGCTGGATTAAACTAAAATACAAATATATGGCTTAAAAGATCTTACAGTAAACTGTTACCTAAACTAAAATAAGTTTAAGATAAACTATGAAAATTAATAAAACTACTACTACTTCTACTAATAATAAAAAGACACGCAACAACAACAACAAACAAAAAAAAAAATCACAAAAGCTCATAAAATTGAAACTTAAAATAAAAATGAAAATATAAAGTTAAAGGAAAATATTCAAAATAGTAATAAATATGATAATAGTATATAAATAACACAAAAATAGCACTGCAGTATTAATGTAAATAAAAAATGGAAGATAATAAAAATAGAAATAGAAATAAAAATGAAATTCTGAAACTGTATTCCCTTCTTATAAATGAAGTATGGTTTATTGAAGTAAGGTTCAGTATATCAAACACAACACAGTATTCCTTCAGTTAGCGATCACTGCTGATTTACAAACACCAGAGGATGATCTTTTGATCATCTTGAAATTATTCTGCTAATATGGATATGGCAGGACTAAAGCCTCATTAGGCCTTTCAGCACAGGCTGTCAGGAGCGGCAACTGCATTTGCTCATCTCCAAATATCATATGCCAGCTGCAGACTACAGTAGCTGACCTTTCCCCCTTTCTCTAATACCCCGGAGCATCACCATTCTGACATTTCCAGTGTTCGAGAGGATGGAGGCGTGCATGCTGTCTTATTCCAATAGAGGCCTTTGTGATATTTAGACAGAGAATGAGAACGCCTTGATCTTTGACAGATGAATATGAGTACAGGGACCATTAAAGGTTTTAATACACTGCCATGACCTCTCTAATTAAATCCATGTCTGTAAGAAAGCCGTGCTCCGTCTGCACGCTCAGGGTTTGGGACTTAGACAAGACTTTTGAAGAACACGTTCAACTTAGCTTCTTAAAAAGCTTTTTTGAACAAAACAAATGATTTCGGACTGTTTTGAAGAGTATTTTGAGAGACAATAAACACAAATCAAAATCATTTTACGTTCATAAACATGCCTGCCGTTCCTTTCCTAAACACTTGATGGCAGTATAAGCAGGAGTGACTGTGTGATAACAGAAGTCCTGTTGCATCTTCATATGCATTGAGCATCTTGACTGCATCAGGTGCAACATGTCAACTTAAAGATTTACATAGCCATCGGTATTCAACATATTACTATTGCCCACCGACTTCAGTGTATACAGTCTATTACATATAGAAGTATTGCATTGTGAGATAAAAGCTGTAATACAAACATTTAATCTTATTTAACGGTGATCTTCATATTTGAAGACAAGGTAAAGTGGGAATTAGAGTCGTATGAACTCTGGCAGACCATAGGAATGAGAATATTAAAGATTAATAGCTCTGTATTAGAGAGCAAAGTTATGAAGTGTCTTGTAGAAGTTTATTTCACAAAATAATTCATCATATTTGAAGTTGAGCTTTTTGTGTGTGGGTGTGACACAGTATGCTGCTTTTGTTTATTGAAGGTGTCACACTATCAGCTTTGGTTAAAGCTATGTTTCTTTTATAAAATACACTCATATAGTTCCCTAGCAACAAGTGCTGATGGCAACCGCAGTGCAGTAAATATTTGAGTATATTTTCCCTCTCTCTTTGACTAAAAGACACTCACTTTCATGTTGCTATTCTGAATACAAATAATAGAGTCAATTTTATACTGTTTGCCTGAAAACACTATATGGAGGAAAATGAAAAATTATACTATAAAAACGTATTTTAATTAAATTTTTAAAAAGAAGGCTGCATTTACTAGTCACATATACAGTAAAACAATAATATAATGTATTATTATTACCATTTAAATCTTTTATATATATATTTTAAAATGTAATCTATTCCTGTGATGGCAAAGCTGAATTTTCAAACTATGTGGCCACACCTATTCAAATATTTCAATACATTTTTGAAGCATAATTTGAATCGGAAAATCTTGCATGCCTACTAAGGCACCATAATAAATATTTTAGTGAATTGTTGGTCTTCTGGAAAGTATGTTAATTTACTGTACATATACTCAATACTTGGTAGGGTCTCCTTTTGCTTTAATTACTGCCTCAATTCAGCGTGGCATGGAGGCGATCAGTTTGTGGCACTGCTGAGGTGGTATGGAAGCCCAGGTTTCTTTGACAGTGGCCTTCAGCTCATCTGCATTTTTTGGTCTCTTGTTTCTCTTTTTCCTCTTGACAATAGCCCATAGATTCTCTCTGGGGTTCAGGTCTGGTGAGTTTGCTGGCCAGTCAAGCACACCAACACCATGGTCATTTTACCAACTTTTGGTGCTTTTGGCAGTGTGGGCAGGTGCTAAATCCTGCTGGTAAATGAAATCAGCATCAGTCCATTCCTTGTGAAGTTCATTCAAATTTTTGAATCAATTTTGCTTGACAATCCTCATGAGGCTGTGGTTCTCTCGGTTGGTTGTGCATCTTTTTCCTCCACACTTTTTCCTTTAACTCAACTATCTGTTAACATGCTTGGATAAAGCACTCTGTGAACAGCCAGCTTCTTTGGCAATGAATGTTTGTGGCTTACCCTCCTTGTGAAGGGTGTCAATGATTGTCTTCTGGACAAGTGTCAGATCAGCAGTCTTCCCCATGATTGTGTAACTTAGTGAACCAAACTTAGAGACCATTTTGAAGGCTCCGGAAACCTTTGCAGGTGTTTTGAGTTGATTAGCTGATTAGCATGTCACCATATTCTAATTGGTTGAGGTAGTGAATTGGTGGGTTTTTGTAAAAAGTGAGCCAAAATCATCACAATTAAATGAACCAAAGACTACTTCAGTCAGTGTGCATTGAATGTATTTAATACACAAGTTCCACAATTTGAGTTGAATTACTGAAATAAATGAACATTTCCACAATTAAGTGAGATGTACCTGCATATGTGTATGTATATTATGCACATCAATTTCATATACCAACAAAAAGTGGTGTCAACATACATATACACTTACAACCACAGCATGGAATAAGAATGATTAAAACTGCACAGCATCACTGCACTGAGTAGGATATGTTAGTCCACCAAGGTTATTGACCGCTTCATGAGGTGTGTAGAAATGATGAAATAGTTAAGTAATGTAATGACGCACAGTATATATAAGACACGGACTGTGCGAGATCAGTATGCCACGGTGAAATGAAACAGAAGATATGGATGAGCATTGGGCTGGATTTCCCACAATTACTCCCCCTGGGAGCTTCCAGTTCAACACAGCCTGTTAATTTCAGAAGCACGCTAGATTTTATTCCCCGGCCTGACTGTTGGTCTTCCACAGCCCTCAGATCCAACACTTTGCTCAAATTGCAAGTTTTTACACTACAGCGTTGATTCCCTCACTCAGGGAAATTCCTGCATCCCTTCATTCAGAAGCATAAAGAGGACTAAACGGCAACAAATTACAGAGAAGGACATTAACTCTGACGAACACAACATGACAAGAAAATGTTAGAGACTCTCGCCTCCCAGCTCCCTTTCTCGCCCAAAGAGATTTAAATAATAAAAACCGTTGGCTTGTGAACAAACAGGATAATTATGGCCTGCAGTCTTCCTGTCGCTGGTCAGGCACAGCAGAGCAGAAAGAAACACGTTATTACCACTCAAAGCTTTCTTCCAAGGAATTAGGGAACATCAATGTTTCATGGAGTCGCTGCGTTTAAAAGGGGACTAGTGTTGAAAAATCAAGACATTATGACCAGATGTCTCTTTGTTGCATTTTCTTTCACTGTGAAAGTCATTGCATGTAAATGCGGTGTCTAAAAATCTCAAATAGACTGTAGAAACATTGTAAAGAGACATTATGCATTTGGTCAAATTGGATGTGAAACTGGCTCATATGCACTTTATTTCAGTAAATTAGAATAAAAGATAAAAGCAAATATTGATACCATGAAATTAGAGCACTCATTGCACAGTGTGTTCAAGTAGCCAAAAAAATAAAAATAAATAAATATGGCTTGAACATCTGAAATGAATATAGCACCATGACAAGATGTGATTCTCTAGGGTTCCTCTTTTTAATAAATAAAAAAGTTTATATTCTTCATCTCCAGTAAGTCAATCCATTATTTGAAGAACATGCAAATCAATCAAAAAGAATTTGGAAAACGGTGACTGTTTACAAACAGGTTTCCTGAACATTCTGACTGTTTTCCATTGGTTGGTCAAACTTAATGCAGAGTCTTATGCTATTGGTTGAACCATTGTTGAGATGTTAAAACAAAGCAACATTTTGCAAGTTCCACCATGTCCACAGCTTTCAAGGGATTCAGCCTGCAAATGGCTTACTTACGGTTGTCTCTGCAGATTAAAAGTGAGATGGGAGAAAGATTTATATAACATTTAACAAATTAATTATTTCACCTTTATTATGGCTCATTACAAAAGTGGTTCTAACAATCAAATTTATTTGCCTGAGCTGAAATTGTTAATTAGCACTATATCAGCTTGAGTTTGATAATGATCATGATAATATTTGTCTTGGTATTACTATATTTTTTCCCATGAGAATATGATAATTAACTGTCAAAAAAATTTACACGGATAGCTAATGAACCATTCAAAAAATAAATCATTTATACCTCTGACCATTAACCACTGATCTTACCTGAATAATGTATTAACAATGACCTCTGATTATTTCTGAGTGTAGAGTGAAGGTATGGTGAATGGCACTATGTGTTACAGGAACATAACACACACACACACACGCACACACACACACACACACACACACACGCACGCACACACACACACACACACACACACACACACACACACACACACACACACACACACACACACACACACACACGCACACACACACACACACACACACACACACACGCACACACACACACACACACACACACACACACACACACACACATATATATAATATAACTTTTGAGACCACATGATTTATGTTTATATAATGTGATATATGTATATGTAATGTGTGTATTAATACATTATTAATACAATTTTATGAATTGACTCAGTCAGCACATTAGATTTATATGAATATAAAAACATTAATTTGTATTTTTATATATACAAATGTTATGAATTAATTCACACCACATTAAATATTCAACCTGACTTGCTCATTTATTATGTGACATTTTAAAAGATTTATTGACCTCTGTCTGTGACATAATGTCCTGTTTTATGTATTTTATTTTCTGCTTGTTTGTTTGGACAACATGACTGTGATTTTAGTTTTTAAGTTTTTGAAAGTGGAATAAACAGTGAAGCAGTTTTATTACAAATATTATCAGTATAATATTATTTTCTAACAAATTATGATTATTGTAATACACAATTATGTTATTTTCACACCAGTTAAGTGTTAAATTATTTTAATCATACTCTCTCTTTTTTCCCTCTTCATTATGACATCAGGAGAGTTGTTTCACCCAGGCATTTTCAATTCATGCCTTTTAAAAAGTATGTAATTTAATTTTAATACCAAGATTAAAACATGTTCCTCATAAAATAGGTGTTGTCAAACCATGGCATGAGTGAACTGCATTTGAAAGTATTTTTAGACAAAGAAAAAAAAAGGAAGCATCATTTCATTTAGCATCATTTCATTGACCCCATTTCCTATTTGTAGAATCACAATTGTGCAACTTCTGGTTCAAAACCTTCAAAGAACATCCTATTGTTCCCGAATCAAAGCACTTTGTGTAAAACCTACTCTTCCATGAAGCAAAACAAGCACCAAACCATCCCCTCTGCTTAGTCTCTCCTGCTAAAAATCACACGTATTCCCCCGGGATCTGCCCGGGTCTCAAACACACACTGATTCCGGCTCTGCCTGTTCCTGCTCTAAATAGTTTAATCAGAGGCGGACGTGAGCAGCACTATGGAACCTGTCCGCTTGGGCCTCATGTCTCCATCCAGCAGATGAGGCTGCCAGCGGCTGAGTGTAAAGAGGCAGATGGTGTACAAGCAGACAGATACGCTCTCCATCAGCGCCGGCGCTCTGACGGCTGAGACACTGTCATCGACTGCTACCTCTAGTCTTACTTTGTTACACCATCGTCCCATATGACAGCCAACATGCTCTGCCTTAGGACCTGCATTTATTCTCTTACACACCATTGTTTCCAAGACTCCTGAGAGTCTTTAGCAGGATCACGGGGGTTTTGTTCAGGTGGTAGTTAGCATTGCAGTGAAATTTGTTTGTTTGAAATTCCTGAAAGGCAGGAGGTTTAATACAGGCTAAATTATTTTTGAGCGGCTCAATAAAGCTAAATATCACATACATTTGCAGTGCCGTTGCAACCTACGGGCAAATGAGAAGTGCGCAGCCTCCAAAGGGCATCGGGTCCTTCATATTCAGCTGGAAGCTTTGCAGAGAGATTGTGTTAGGGCCTTACTTTGAATATAAATGAATATTGCATGCTCTTTTTCAAATGTCATCTTCCTTGCATGCCAGGTTTACACTTTCCATTGCATATTTAGCCAGGGGAATGCATAAGGACCTTTCAATCAAGGAAAGGCACCTTCTTCTAGACTTTGTATTAATTATGAAAATGCATTCAGGGCAAGGCCATCCAGATGTCTAGTGGCAATTGGAATTTAAAAGCTTTTTTTTTTTTGCTTGTTATTTTGGTCTCTACAATCTGGGAAATCCCAGATGCATCACTGGGGATTGCACTCGCAGTCCAATTAGCATTTCCAGCAATTACAGCAAAGAAGGCCATGGTCATTTCAGATGCAAGAAACTTGCAGAGTTTCAGGGCACTTTAGACAGGACTGGGATGCGTGAGATTAAAGCCGAACATGGAGTAAAACTGAAGGAAGCTGAGCGGCCGATTTGAGAAGCGATGCTCAGAGACAGGACCACAAAGAAGGTCAGGGATGCAGACGTGTGATGAGAGACACTATAGCTCCTAAAATGACACTGAATTATAGAATTGCTCCGTAAAGGTGGTCATCAGAAGTGGGAAAAAAGTTTCAAACAACGTTCTTTTAATATCAATTGAAGCCAGTTAAAGTCAAAAAGCAATTTTTCTCATTCTATATACAATATACAATATATATTTATATATATATGTGTGTGTGTGTGTGTGTGTGAAAAAAGAGTGAAAAAAAGAACATTCTAACTAAATTACAAGAAACTTTAACTAAAATTAAAATGAAAAAATATAAAACTAAAAACTAATAAAAAATATTATAGTATCTTAATGATACTAAAATAACGCTTTGTAATCTTACGGTAATATACAGTACAATTGACAAATCTTTTCAAGTACAAACAATAAATTACTGTAGAATTTTTTGGAGAAGGATAGTAAAAGGAAATTCCCAATAATACAATCCCTGCATAATACATCAAATGTAATCATATTTTAATTAAATAGTTTTATGCATTATTTTAGTGTCATTATTTTACCGTTTTGTTTTTGTTTTCATGACCCTGTGCTCCATCTACATACAAGTACATCTACAGTACGTATGTTTTATGGACACTTTTACCGAATGAATAATGAAAAAGGTTCTCATAAGAATATCATAACTTATTACAGAAAGTCATTTATTATTTATACAACAAAACAATCGTGAATAGATTAGATTTGAGTCATCTGTTTATGAATCAGACATCACATGCTGTGTTTGTTCTTGTGTGCAGGAAACACTGTTTTACACAAGATGCCACATTTCTATAGTAATACTGTTTTACAGTTTTTTCCCTCAATTATTTATACACAGTTGCTGAATCTAAAACGTTCTTGCATGCAGGAATCACTGATGTGCAAAAGATGCAAGATGCAGAATTGGAATGTGAAATTATTCTTTAAATGTTTAAATTAAGGAAATAATTCAATTATTTAAATTATGCTCACATATTTTGTTTTTTTTTTAAGTCCTGTATTTTGCAGATTTTTAAAACAAAATTCTTGTGATTGTCTCAAGATACAAAACAAAATAAATTAAACAAATCCTTTGACACTGTTGAGCAATTTCTTGTGTTGCTGATAGTGAAAAATAGCAATTTAAAACGTCTTACATTTAGACAAATCAAAACCCCTCAGTCAATAAAACACTAAATTGTGTTGCATAAAGTAAGCCCCAAGTGTATTTATAATTCAAAATAAAGTTTTCTCATGGTGGGAGGCAATCTAACTTTGCCTAAGTTTGACAGACAGAAGCTATTCCAGTTGTACATACAGTAAGTAGATACTACTTGGGAATAATAGAAACTAGGTCAGGCGGCACATGCAATCATCTCACAATACACAGAAATATGACATCATGCCCTGACAACAATGTGCAATGAGAGCAAGAGCATGGCACATTGACTTGATAATAGTACTGCTGATGAAGGCCTGAATGAAAGGCTATAATCAAGTGCATATAGAGGACTCAAGACATATGAGCTTCGCATTGCGTTTCTCCTCTCACATAATGTTGAAAGCACACTTCAAATCAATAAAACTGAGGAGAGCCACCACTGAAACGGTTTTGAGGGTGTCAAAAGTGTGGCAGACCAACAAAAGGATGAGCTATAAATTGCTTGTGTTACAAAAGAGGCAACAGCTGACCTGTGAGAGAAAGGTAAATATTAAAAGTACCAGCCCTCAAAAAATGCCATTACAACCACAGTTATCAAACTTTTTATTATCAGTTATTATTATTATTTTTTGTTATTTTTTATCAAAGATACTGTAAAATTTGTATTTTAATATAAACTAACCCTATATGAACAGTATAACAAACACAATATGTTAATATGGGTATATACAATTTGTATTAAAACATTTCAATATTCTATTAAAATAAGACTTTGGTAACACTTTAGATTAGAGAACACTATTCACTTTAACTAACTTCTTATTATTAGAATGCATATTACTAGCATATGCATTTTCTGATTGAATATTGAAAACAGAAACTTTTTTATACATATAAAAAACAAGAATTCAAGATTCATTGATTTTTACATTTATGGGTAGAAAATGGATACATAGCGCATGTGTGCACATGTGTACGGTAATGAAACGTCCCTTTCGGCTGATTGGTCAGGCGAAGATCAAATGGTGCTGTCATCATGTCTTCTTCAGTTCCGTGCAACAGAATAAAAGTCCTCCGCTGCTATAGTTTAAGCATTTATCGTGGCTTCAGTTCATCTCTTTCTCATCAGAATACCAGACTTACCAAAATTACTTGGCACAAACTGTACTAGAGCAGCACTTAGTAACTTACTACACTTTTTAAAAAGTTGATGCATTTAAAAAAAAATCATAAAATTTCAATCAAATTGTAATTTTACTATTGTGTCCTCACATGCTCTCCAGTGTAAAACTGAAAGCAAAACTGGTGTAGACTGTTCACAGACACAAAGTTTAAAATGTTTTCTGCATAAAAAGCTGCACAGAAAGGAATCAGTGCCTTGAGCGTCTTGTGGGGAAAAAGACTGCAGGAATAATGGTGCTCTGGCACTGAAGAAAAGAACAAAGAGGAGGGTGCAAAAGGGTTTGATGTGAGACGTCACAGGTAAAGACAGCAAAGTGAAGGGCGGGACAGAGATGAGAGAGAGCGAGGGAAAGATGGGACTAGAAGGTCAGACAGAGAGAACAAAAAGAAGGGTTCGATTCAGCTACGGTTGAGGAGAGAGACGTAAATAACAAGACTGGCAGGTGAATGGAGGCTCTTTTTTGTGTCGAGTCTGTATTTATAAGTATGCGCAGCTGTGAAGTTCACTTTAAGTGCTGACAAGAGAGCGTGAAAACAGAACATACCTGAGAGAGAAACCATCGAGGGCTGTGAAGTGCTGTATGGGGAGAAACAATGACAATATGTTGACATAGCTGATAGGACAACGCTAAATGTGTTGATGGTACAAAGGATTTACAGAGGTCTTAGTGAAAGAGACATCCGCATACACTCTGCTCAACAACCTCACACTTCAACATGCAAGCAAACATGCA
Organism: Carassius auratus; assembly: GCF_003368295.1. Taxonomy (NCBI): domain Eukaryota; kingdom Metazoa; phylum Chordata; class Actinopteri; order Cypriniformes; family Cyprinidae; genus Carassius; species Carassius auratus. Next base: position 7,936,377 of record NC_039277.1, on the reverse strand, counting down.
CACAACAGAGAGCTCAAGTGCGTGAAGAAGATATAGTCTCTTCGCAAGTGAAAAACTAGTTTCAAACACTGTCAAATAATTAAAATATCACCACATCACAGTATACTACACTCACAAAGAAATCTAACTCTTAATATGTTGCTCACTGGGAGTCTGTTGAAATACATTCAGTCTCAAATTATGTGACGGAACATTACATTTCAGTCTGGCTCATTCATTTACTCAAAACTACATTAAAAATGCAATTTGTATATGACTTGAATACACCTCCTATGGGCATGTTGTTAATTTCATGTTTTTCAGTGCTTTTATTTTTTAAAGGGAATGAAGTCAAATATGCCACAGTGATACAACAGAACTGTATGGTTTTTTTTTGTATGGGAATATTCAAAATCTGTTAATTTTGCCAAGAAAAGGTAAATTGTAACATAAAATTTAACAAAATGTATGAAACAATAATACATAATAAAAAATGTACTTTCTATACTGAAAAAAAACTTTTATAAATAATGATCATGCATGTATTAAAGGTGCTAGGAAAATATATATTAAATATTTGTTGAATCTGATTGTTATACCATAGTCATTAAATTCAAACTTCATGACAGTATTTTAATAAAATGCTATCTTTTATTATTTCTAAATATAGTTTTCCAAACTCATACTATTTCTTTCACCAGTTTCTCAGGAGAATGCAATGGTTTTGTAAGCAAAAGTTTCTTGGAAGAGCATAAAATATTGGCAAGTAAGCACACAGTTTCTCAGTAAAATATTTTGTGAGTGAACGAGTGAAGTTTTCATGAGAACGCAAAATATTTGCAAGCGAACACAAAATTAACTGAGGGAATACAAAATATTTGCTAGTGAATTCAATTTCTCAGGAGAATGCAACAGGTTTGGAAGCAAACTAAATTTCTTTGGGGAATGCTAAATATTTGCTAGTGAACACAGAATTTATTGGAAGAATGCAAAATGCAAATGAACTCAAACATGTTCTCACAAAACAACTTTGTGTTTTCTTGGAAGAGTTTTGCGTTCTAAAGCAAAGTTTCTTGGGAGGACACAAAAGCATTCAAATATAATTTTCCCTCTCATATCATATTATTTCCATCACCTTCACATTTTTTTTTTTGCACTATTAGTCACCACCAAATACACAAAACACTGAAATATAATTTTTCCACCCATCTCTTTTTTTCCCACCACCATCACATTTTTTGCACCATTAGTCACTAACAAATAAAATGTAAAAATAACGACATTAAAAAAACAAAACAAAAACAAAACATTTTTTTCTATACACTCATCTACCATTGGTCACTTTTACATTTTCTTAAGAAAATGTGAGTGCTGCTTACCCCTGCAAATCCCCTGCATGATGCACATCAGTTGTGATAGGTTGCCAGGGTGTTCCTAGGCAGTTATTGCACAGTGTAGGTTATTTTACTTGGGTTTTATGGGGGCATTTGCCCAACAAAGACATCAGACCTAACAAACACTCAGCAGTCTCCTCCGCAGCCCATCAACACAATTCCACACACACTCTATTTCCAGCTGCTGTCCCCATGATTCTCATTCAGGCAGAAGAAGCATGTCTTTTAATTGTTCCCATATACACATTTCCTAAGTGTGCCCCTCTGCCAGCGCTCAGAGATTCGGAGGGGGTGGAAGATCCCATGAGGATTGCTGGGCAGACAGGGCCGTAAGGACCGCAGAAAGAGAAATGCACAACACTATAAATACATTTATGGCAAGACTGTTCGCTTTAAAAAAAAGGCCATTTCCTGCTCTGTGAAGCGGTCACATATTTATATTGATATTCACATAGTTCATTTTATTCTCATGATGTGTGTCTGTGATGTTGATATATGGTTACTGCTTGGATGCAAATAGAAGGCAAAGGTGGAAACTGGTTTCTGTGAATGTCAACAGTGTTTTCATAGAAATGAGAAAAAACACATTATTGTTCCAGATAAAGAAGAAAATGCAGACCCCTTGCTCTCTTGCTTCCTGCTTTAGAAACACAGCATAAAATGAAGGAGTCAATTAGACAAGTAAAGCACATTTCACTGCATTAATTTTCCCTGCATATGGAAATCAGACAGAAAAATTGATTCATTATACTGTGTTGAAAGCAATTATAAAGTTTACACTGCTCGCATTAGAGAGGCTGAAATGTCGTTGACAGCTCAGACACAGAGTGGGCTTTTGGTTTGATAATTACTCATTAAACGTGGAGGTGATGTTGAGTTCTGAGACGGTCACGTGACTCGATGCAGTCGCACGCCCTGTATCCATCCCCTATCTCCGAATGCAGACAATTAACAAAGTGACGAGAAACAGTATTAGCTGCCGATGTTTTGGCCTGTTACATGGCTCTCATCATCTTCCAGTCATTTGCTATTTGACACTTTGACACCAAGGCGTAAAATTAAGGTAAAATTAAAGTTTTATCTCAGATAGCCTTCTACCTTTTTCTCTAATTGATTATTGCCTATTTTCAAAGTGTCACATATAAAATAGATGTGGCTCTGAACATTAAACATTGTTGCTGTTCGTAAACCTATCCATTCCAAAACTTTTGACTAGTTTTTAATTTGCTTTAAAAGGCTAATCACGTGCATCAAGTTGAAGTCAAGAACCGTATCTGCTTGATTCATGGACCAATCAGACCATTTTGATGAATGATCATGAACTGGACATCACTACTAGTGCACATGTCAAGTCTTCCAGATAGATCTCGTTATCAATACAGATTTCCTGATTCGATTTATATTCACAAGCTCTTTGTTAATTTTAATTCTGATCACTCACTGTGAGAAATAAGGAGCTCTGTTGTCACTAAAATAGCACACTTTTCTCAGTCAAGCAGACTCAAGGACCCGACAAACCTTTTGTATAAAGTACATATATATATATATATATATATATATATATATATATATATATATATATATATATATATATATATATATATATATATATATATAAATGTTTTTTTAGAAAAAAAAATTCTGTATGGGGCCACCAAAAGAAGCATATTTGGCCACCCCATTATATGTTGCTAAAGCCTTTTTTTTTTATCAAAAATGAGAGAGCTCAAACACTGGAATAATCCATGTATCTCCATCATCCACCACATTCTGCAGCGCTGAGATAGGAGATAAAATAGCTGTGTGTGTGCGCGAATGAATGTATTTACATCTTAATCAGCCTTTCAGAAAGAAAACGCACACATTTTCTAAGAATTACGCCTCGTATTCATGTGTTAATATCCATTCAGCAGAGATCTTCATTAATTTTATATTACAAGAGCAGCAATTAACCAGTTTAGACTTTATATACTGCGCTTTAGCACAGTTCAGATCATAAGTGGTGCCTTTCCCACTTTAAATATTTGCATACTGTATTTCTAACTTTCTTCTCCCTCTGCAGAGAAGAAAGATTTCCACTGATAAGATGCAAGCGCCTGCGAGGCACTATCAACTGTTGGTCAATAAAGAAATGCTGCTGATCCTATACATTATTAGAAACATGCAATTATTTCACCTCAGGATATGCAGCTTATGAGTTTGTGATATGCTGTTGTTCCAATTATTGTGACTGATGCAATAGATTCAGACATTTAAAGCAATCTACAACCAGTTCCTTAAAGAGAGGGGCACATGCACATATACAGTAATGCGAGAGCTGAAAGTATACAAATTAGAATAGTAATTAGCTTCGGTTTAATCAGTGGTGGCATATTGAATGACATCCAATCAGAGAGTGATCTTTACATCACTTATGCTCCTAATGAGCTGTAAGCGCATTATGAACGCTCACACTCAAATAACAAGGCTCAAAGTCGTATTCTCACACAAGGTCAAGCTCATTATTTGTCCATTGACTGCAAAGAGTATAGGAAACACAAGAGACATTTTTATCTATTTCCTTATTGGCTATATTCACAAAGATGGGTCAGTTTTAACATACTGTAGAACAGCTTATCAAATTCAACTGCATCAACCATTGGCATTACTAGATTCTCACCCGTGCAATAGTCTGATTCATGAAACAAATTACTCTAAAGTTGAAGTCACATTAACTGGTTCCTTTGCTTCATTCAAAGATACACTGTCGACAATAAATAATGAACCTTTTTTGGCCACAAAATTTCACAGAAATTTCACTAACGTCACCATACCTTTCATTTCAGTGAATCAAAAAACATACAGTTTGACCAATTCAGTTTCTTGCAACAAATGACTGTTTTGAAAAAACACTCTTGGATCAGTCTGAAACATTGCCATGTGTAATTTATAGGAGGGATAGGCTTTTTTTCACAATTAAGCAAAATAGACATTATACACTAAGAAAAAAGTGTGTTTGATATACATGATTTAATCATATACTTTGGTCAAAAAAAAAAAAAAAACATTATATATATATATATATATATATATATATATATATATATATATATATATATATATATATACTGTATATATATATACCAATAACGTGGATTGGAGTTACTAAATAAGAATGATATGATTTTACTAAACCTCTAGAAAGCTATTAGTTAGCAATAGTACATATAGCAAGCTAAATACTAAGCGTTAAAGGTTTTTGGAGGTTCTCATGTGCTATACCAGTCCACAGCTTAAACAAATAGTCCACTCTTCTCCACAATGGTGACCCAGTGTAATTTAAATGGTTCTAAGAATTTCAGCATAATTGAACATTAAACACTATATTAAACATTATCAAGCCTCCTGATTTTCTCATCTTGTTACAAAAACACATAAAATAACTCTTAATTTCATAATATTTTTAATTTCATAGTATTTGACTCTTCTCATTAATTCCCATGCAAAGCATGCAAAAATAATTAATTTTGTTTCAGCTAGCTGCCAAGGCAACATTTCTCATGTTCATTTAGTTAAAACATCTACCAATAAAATAAACTTAAAACCTAAAACATACATAAAAAAAGTATTCTACAGAAATACTATATAAAACATTATACAAATTAAAATGCAATAAATCAGAATAAAAATTTAATCAACTTGTGAGCTTGTGAATCAGAATTGAATCAAGAGTGCATTGATTCCCAGTCCTAATGATTTAAAATACCCAAACCGGAATTGCCCTATTTTTTTCTTTTTTAATATATATATATATATATATATATATATATATATATATATATATATATATATATATATATATATATATATATATATATATATATATATATATATATATATATATATATATATATATATACACTCACCTAAAGGATTATTAGAAACACCACACTAATACTGTGTTTGACCCTCTTTTGCCTTCAGAACTGCCTTAATTCTACATGGCATTGATTCAACAAGGTGCTGAAAGCATTCTTTAGAAATGTTGGCCCATATTGATAGGATAGCATATTGCAGTTGATGGAGATTTGTGGGATGCACATCCATGGAACGAAGCTCCCGTTCCACCACATCCCAAAGATGCTCTATTGGGTTGAGATCTGGTGACTGTGGGGGCCATTTTAGTACAGTGAACTCATTGTCATGTTCAAGAAACCAATTTCAAATGATTGGTGCATTATCCTGCTGGAAGTAGCCATCAGAGAATGGGTACATGGTGGTCATAAAGGGATGGACATGGTCAGAAACAATGCTCAGGTAGGCCGTGGCATTTAACGAAAACATCCCCCACAGCATTACACCACCACCAGCAGCCTGCACAGTGGTAAGAAGGTATGATGGATCTGGATGATGGATGATGGATGGTTCTCATTCTGTTTATGCCAAATTCTGACTCTACCATCTGAATGTCTCAACAGAAATCAAGACTCATCAGACCAGGCAACATTTTTCCAGTCTTCAACTGTCCAATTTTGGTGAGCTCATGCAAATTGTAGCCTCTTTTTCCTATTTGTAGTGGAGATGAGTGGTACCCGTTGGGGTCTTCTGCTGTTGTAGCCCATCCGCCTCAAGGTTGTGCGGGTAGTGGCTTCACAAATGCTTTGCTCCATACCTCGGTTGTAACGAGTGGTTATTTAAGTCAAAGTTGCTCTTCTATCAGCTTGAACTAGTCGGCCCATTCTCCTCTGACCTCTAGCATCAACAAGGCATTTTCGCCCACAGGACTGCCGCATACTGGATGTTTTTCCCTTTTCACACCATTCTTTGTAAACCCTAGAAATGGTTGTGTGTGAAAATCCCAGCAACTGTGCAGATTGTGAAATACTCAGACTGACCCGTCTGACACCAACAACCATGCCACGCTCAAAATTACTTAAATCACCTTTCTTTCCCATTCTGACATTCAGTTTGGAGTTCAGGAGATTGTCTTGACCAGGACCACACCCCTAAATGCATTGAAGCAACTGCCATGTGATTGGTTGATTAGATAATTGCATTAATGAGAAATTGAACAGGTGCTCCTAATAATCCTTTAGGTGAGTGTTTGTGTGTGTATATATATATATATATATATATATATATATATATATATATATATATATATATATATATATATATATATATATATATATATAGTTATGGGGTGAAGAATCACTCGACAAGGGGTATGTGAAATCAAAAGCCCCGGAGGGTGGGTTTATTAAACACAGTGATGCCTGGTGAAAGGTGTTGCTCCGCTTTCTGGTGGCCGGTGCTTCCCGTGTGCTCTTCGTGCTTTTCTGTGCCAGTTAAGGTCAAAGTGGGTGTCCAAACGTGCTCCAAGTGGCTGGGCTGTCGGTCACTCGCTGCTTTCTGAAAAGTGAAGAGACAGGGGTTAGACCAGCGTTGCATTCGGTTCAAGACCGTCCTCTGAGTGCAGCATGTGCTCCTTTTGAGTGTGCTGGCTGATGGGGGGCAGCTGTGACCGATCAGCCGGTGACGAGGACGTGCAGGTGTTTTGCTTTGGTTTCCAGGGCGACGCTGATTCCTCTGGGAGTGCTCGTCACACCCCCCCCCCAATGTAGAAAGTAGGGGTGAAATTAGGGGAGGGTGGGGAATGACCCCTGACAGACCTGCATAAGCTGTCCAGATCCGGGAGAGGCCATCGGCGTTCGCGTTGGCGGCCCCAGCTCGATGGTGGACTTTGAAGTGGAAGTCCTGAAGCGCTAGGAACCAGCAAGTCACCCTGGCGTTGGTGTCCTTGGCACGGGCCATCCACTGTAGGGGCGCGTGGTCGGTTACTAGGGTGAACTTGCAGCCCAGGAGGAAGTACCGGAGCTCCAGGCCTGCCCACCTGATGGCCAGGGCTTCCTTCTCCACTGCGGCGTACTTCCTCTTGGCGGGGGACAGCTTCCTGCTGATGTAGATGATCGGATGCTCCTCACCTTCTTGAATTTGGGAGAGGACCGCTCCCAGTCCTGTGTCAGAGGCATCCGTCTGCAGCAGGAAGGGGCAGCTAAAGTCCGGGGCGCGGAGTACCGGCGAGGATGTGAGTGCTGCTTTCACCTGGGAGAAGGCCTCTTCCGCCGATGGGGTCCAGCATACTTTCTCCGGCTGCCCCTTCCTGGTCAGGTCTGTCAGGGGGGTGGCTAAAGAGAAGTTGGGGATAAAACAACGGTAATAACCCGCCAACCCCAAGAAGGCTCGTACCTGGGCGTGGATGGCTTCAACATTTTTTTCTTGCGGCCGGATGAGTCCTCGGCCGACTTGGTAGCCCAGGTACTTGGCCTCAGAGAGGGCTAGGTGGCCAACGGAGCTCCGAAAGCACCCTCCGCAGACGATCCAGATGTTCCTCCCACGCTTCGGAGTGGACCATGACGTCATCCAGATAGGCGGCCGCGTACGCCTGGTGGGGCCGCAGGAGGATGTCCATCATCCACTGGAACGTCGCGGGGGCCACGTGTAGGCCGAAGGGAAGGGTCCGGTACTGCCAATGGCCACTGGGGGTGGAGAAGGCGGTCTTCGGTTTGGCGGCCCCAGAGAGCGGCACCTGCCAATAGCCCTTGGTGAGGTCCAGGGTACTGATGTACCGGGCCCTTCCTAGGCAGTACAGCAGTTCGTCCACCCGAGGCATGGGGTACCCGCCGAATTCGGAGACTTCGTTCAGGCTGCGGAAGTCGTTGCAAAAGCGGAGGGTGCCATCCGGCTTTGGGACCATCACAATGGGGCTGGACCATGGACTCCGGGATGGTTCTATTACCCCCAACTTCAGCATTTGTTGGACCTCTTCCTCAATAACCTGCCGACGAGCCTCCGGGACTCGGTAGGGCCGTTGCCTAACGACGACTCCTTGGGGCGTCCGGATATGATGTTGAAGCACGTTGGTCTGCCCGGGCTGAGAGGAGAACACATCATTGAACTGACTGACCAGGTGCTGCAGCTCCGTCTTCTGGGCAGCCAAAAGGTAGGGGTTGACATCCACAACCTTCGACGGTTCCCCTTGGGGCTGGCAGGCTGAACAGCGGCGGACAGCAGCTTCTCAAAGCTGGGCCAATCCCTTTGAAGCAGTACGGCCAATGGCAGGTCCTTCACCAGGCCTACCTCCACCGGCCAGGTGCCCTGGGGGGACGAAATGACCATGTCACGGGCCGGTACTTGGCGAGTGTCCCCGTGCACACAGGTAATCGGTAGGAAGTTTTTCCGGCTGCTTCGAGGGGCGCACAGCCGCGACTGGATGAGGGTGACCGCACTGCCTGAGTCCAACAGGGCCCGGAACCGTCTTCCATCCACCTTCACGTCTGCTTTGGGGGCTCCCGCCGGCACTCGTTGGTGAACGATGTAGCCTGCCAGCCAGGCTCGCGGAGGCGACGGTGGTTCTGCACTTGGCATGGGCTCATCTCGTGGTGGGGGAACCGTCGGCCTGCTTACTGGTCGCGCGGTGCCTTCGAGCGGGCGTCGCTCCTGGACCACCCTCCGGGGGAATGGCGGCATCCCGCTGGGATGGACAGCATCCGCCAGCTCGATCGCCTCCACTAGTTCCCGGACGTCACGTGGGTTCCTCATGCCGACGGCTGTCGATGGGCGCGAGGCAGTGCGCCCAGGAGGCGATCGACCACCACTCGTTCCGCTACCTGTGTTGGGGTGGGGTTTCCGTCCAAGAGCCAGTGCTGGGCGATGCGGCTGAGTTCGGTCACTCGCTGCTTTCTGAAAAGTGAAGAGACAGGGGTTAGACCAGCATTGCATTCGGTTCAAGACCGTCCTCTGAGTGCAGCATGTGCTCCTTTTGAGTGTGCTGGCTGATGGGGAGCAGCTGTGACCGATCAGCCGGTGACGAGGACGTGCAGGTGTTTTGCTTTGGTTTCCAGGGTGACGCTGATTCCTCTGGGAGTGCTCGTCACACCCCCCACCAACCCAAGCCCCCCCCCCCCCCCGGTCTTGAACCGAATGCAATGCTGGTCTAACCCCTGTCTCTTAACTTTACCTTAACACATTACATTAGACTGTTTCTAAAGATACTTTCCTGCTTTTTTCAATTCCCAAACAATTAAGTTTGTCACTCCTCCCTCTCTTAACAGTCTACTGCAACTTTAGAAAGCAAGCACACACTGTGTTCCTCTTTATAGACATGACAAAAGAGTAGGTCTCATTTATGACAGTTGTAATAAAAGCAAATAGAACAAAACTGCAGCGTGGTGTATCCGAAGTGAACTGACAGCTTTTTAAATGCGTTTGAATGTGGAGCAGCAAACACTTTATATTTTTGTACCAAACAGTGCCTTACGCAGTGACTAGTCTTATTGCTAATTTAAGTGAGCATGATGGAAACGATGGTGTTTTATAACACTTTTACCTGAGGCTTATTAGTGTGTTTGTTTTCTGTTTTTGGCACCTGACAGTGGTGAGTCACTGTAAAAAATGAATGTTAAGCACAGCTGCTAAAAATGTGTTCCACCCTCAAAAGCCCTCCACCTCCATCTTGTTTAATTATTGTATTTCTGCTACTAATTAAACATGATTTTCAGTGGGAGATATGTGGCCTAATGCAATTAACTTTTCACTAGCTAACACCACCAAGTGAATATCATTACATTACCTGGAACAATTAAGCGTGTTGATACACAGAGGCAAGGCAGAACAAAATGTCTCAAAGATCCATAATGATTTCCCACAAGAACAGGAGAAATGAGTACTAATAAAAGATGAACTGCCATTAATGCATTTTGCTGATGCATGGTACAGAAGGACAGAGGAAAAGAAAAGTCTTTAACAACAAGCACATCCATAACTGTATACACTGTGTATATATTCTATGGAAGAATCACTGATTTGGTCAAAAAATAACTGATTCAAAGAAATGAGTCACCAATTATGTAAAAATGTCAGAATTTATGTTAATAATTAACTGCATTATTTTTTGGGAATTATTAATTAGTTAAAGTCTTAATTAATTACATACTATGTGCATGTTAAATTGGTAACCCATAACAAATAAAAACACCAATCAACCCCCCCCCCCCCACACAAAAAGAAAAACAAAGCACATAAAAAAAAAAAAAAAAAACTTATTAACAACTTAACACAACACAACAACTTAAAAAATGGCATCTTATTATCATCTTATTAGCAGTGGATTTGCATTATACTGCTATCCAAGAACTCCAGAGGAATTCCCATGATGCCTTTGCCAGGGTCCACCACTGCCTAGAGGCAACGATAATACTTAATGAAATAAAATAAGTTTATTAATAACTAGCAAGGGGAGAATTCAGAATGAAGTAAACTCAGAAAGCTCATCACAGCTGCCATTTCCACTGAAGAAAATCACTTATGGTTGATTCACTTAACTTGCCAGATGTGACAGATACTGTCAGTCACAGATATTTCAACACCACAGTGAACAACAGAGATCAGTAATCTAGGTGGCAAACGTTAACTACACAAAACAGAGCAGCATAGAAACTAATCTGCTTTTATTAATACAACATGATGCTTTCGAGCACCTGGGCACCCACGGGATCAGCGTCTATGCCTCCTCTCACTGTCACACAAGGAGCTCAACAAAATGAGTCATATCGGGTTCATCGCCAATTAGCAGTGAGTGTCAGCTCGAAAAAAGTTTGACACTAAGCATTGTGAACAGTGAGGTTTCAAAGCAACATGAAGCAAGTTCCAAAGAGGCCAACTAATCGCTTTTTTGAATTAAAGGTGCTTCATTCACAAGACTTCTAAATTTAATGAGTCATGGGTCATAGGCAAACAAAGACAGAATGTGGAAAACATGGGCAAACTGTATCAGCAAAAGACAGATTTGCTATTTGTAAACCTTTTCTTTCTCAAGGTAATTTCACAAGATGTATAACCTTGCAAAAAAAAAACCTATTGAGCCCTCAGTGAAAAAAATGAACATCATTTCAACTGATGAACTGTATGTTTATATAGGTCAAAAATAAATCAAAAAAAGAAACATTCTAGTTTAAACACGTGTGCCAAGTTCAAAGAAATGTACTCCAATTTACTATTCATATTTACTTCATATGGTTTTGAAACCAAGAGTGCATTTATTTGAGCAAAAATACAGTAAAAACAGTAATATTGTGAAATATTATTACAATAAAATGTTTTACTATGTTAAAATTTAGTTTATTCCTGTTATGCAAAGATGAGTTTTCAGCATCATTACTCCAGTCTTCAGTGTCACGTGATCCTTCAGAAATCAATATCTAATCAATTTCTAATCTTTCATTAAATTATAATTGATGTTTCACAAGTTCCTGATGGTTTTTTGGAGGGCTTTTAAAAATCGTGAAATTGCCAAGCAGCTGCCATTGAGACGAATAGGAATATCAGCCTATAGGTTTCTCCAGGCATTACAGACCTTTTTAGTCCTTGAACACCATTCCTAAGAATCAATCACATAGGCTTTGAACACCATTCTTACCACATAAATCTGTCATTTCAGTGGTGCCTTATGGTTGGGGTTAGAGTTGGATGATAGAAATGTTAGATGTCGATCCAGGAATATGTCCTACTTGGCTAAATCATGTCATATGCGAAGCCTGTAAAATATATACAAAATTCATGCTAGTGAGAATGAAATTAAAAATCACCGTAATGAAAATCTCCTAGTCTCCGAACGCAACTTCATCTGTCTAATTTAAAGCAAGCACCAAAGGCAACTAAAGATAATGAAGCAACTGCACTGTGAGAAGCAACACTTGAAAGTGGGAAGTATTAAATGTCTTAATCTGTGTGTATATAAATATACATCTTTAAAACGACTGAAGTCTGGAGATCTTAATATAGGCAGAATAAGAATGAGGTGGTGGGCGGTAGTTCTGTAGGTGTGTGTGTGAACTAATCCTAATTAGTCCATGCAGCGGAGGAGTTCTGTAATAATTACCTGCTGCAGAGATTGTAGACTTGTTATGATCTAGACTGTATTCATTCTGGTGATTATTACTTCTGAAGATATTGCGGTTTTGTGGTAACCGTTTGACTGTAATTAGTACTGTGATACTACAACTACAATACCATTGTAATCATGGCTTTAATGTGGAATAACAGGCCATCTGACTGAGTCTTAAGAACAGGGCTTTCACAAAATCAAGTTTGAAAACTAAAAAAACAAAAACCTGGAAGGAAGTCAAGGGAATCAAACAGTGTATTTTGCAAGAGTTAACTAAACTGTTAGTTTGTTCAATTTAGAGTTAAAGGTGCATTACAATAATTTTTGGGAAAAACTGCTTTAGTAGGCCTACAATAACTCTATTCATCCTTGATAATAATACATGTATCCTTAGCAGCAAAATAGCATATTGGAATTATTTCTGAAGGATCATGTGACACTGAAGACTGGAGTAATGATGCTGAAAATTCAGCTTCATGTTTATAAAATGTAGCACATACATGTTGAGAAGCAAAAATGGTCAGGACCAAAAAAGCTCTTACAAGGGCTATAGAGAAGAAACTGTTTTATTGCATTAGACAGTATATGTCTTTAGAATGTAATGACACTAAATGTACGTAAAGACAGTTGACAGTATCATATGTTTACATGTAATGTACCACAGAAAACCATTCAAGGCATGTTAGAAACATCACAATTTCATCAAGGGAAATCAGAAAACCCCTTGATTTATTGCCAAAGAATTGCAAGAAGAACTGATGAAAGAGGAAAAAACATTTCAATGCAGACTATAAGAAGAACACTAAACAAGCATGTCTTTTATGTCCAGATGCCTTGCTTTAACCGCTCTTGTCCAAGAAAAACATAAAAGGCTGATTTGAATATTATAACATTCATTTGATTACCTGTGGAGGTCTAGTAGAATGGTTTATGGAGTGATGAGGCCAAACTGGATCTTTTGGACCAAGGATCAGCAACATTTCTGGTGCAAAAAAACAAGAACACCATCTTCATGGGGAAACACGGAGGTGGACCCTTCCTGTTTTGGGACTGCTTAGCTGTTACAGGAAATGGAAATCTTGACTCTATGAAAGACTTAATGGATTCTTTGAGGTATCAGACCATTTTGTGAACAGACTGAAGCTTGACGATTACTGGACTTTTGCCGTGTGATAATGATCCCAAGGATATGTCCAAATCTAATCTCATTGAAAATCAAATATCTTTGGTGTGTTTGGAAGAGAGCAGTGGAAACATGGAAAACAAAGATTATCAGTGATTTGGGTTTGGTTTTGGGTTACTTGCATGTAATTATGCATAATTAAATGTTTTTATAATAGTAAGTACATGTAATGTAACAAAGACATCTTAAAATAAAGTGTTAATGCAATGCTTCTCGGAGGTTTAAAAGTGTAAAGGAGACTCTACAAAATTTGGCTTTTTGGGGTTGAATAATATTGTACATGGAAGTAAATCATCGTTAAATTATCAATTCAAAATGTAAACTTGTTTCAATGATAGTTTATTAATGCCTGATATAATACTCATCAAAAGTTGCATTTATTTGATAAAATTTTGTAAAAAAACAAAAACAAAACTATCATATGAATAGTTGTATTTTTCAATATTATTTGATAAGTAGAAAGAAACAGCATTTATTTGACATAAATCTTTTGTAACATTATAAATGTTACAAAACATTAGACATTATACATTATAAATGTACTTTTAATCAGTTTCATGTTAATATATATATATAAAAAATATTTCTTTCAAAAATATTTCTTTAGAACCAAATCAGCTTATTATAATGATTTTTTTAAGGATTACTAAAGGCTAGAGTAATGATACTGAAAATTCAGCTTTGCTATGACATGAATACATTATATTTTAAAATAACATTTATTTTAAATAAAGTTTTACTATATTTTTTGATCAAATCAATGCATTCTTGTTATGAAAAATCCTTATTATTGCAAACTTTTGATCAGTACATCTTCTTTAAACATTGATATATCATTAATTGAATGTATTATGAAGCTTATTCTGATCTAATCAAAGTCTGATGTAATATCTGACCAGGTTCACCTTCACCATTTCCTCTTTCATTGTTTCAGTCTTCTTCTGTCATACTGCAGCACCCACTCTTTCGCTGTTCTCAACTGAATGCAACAAGAACATTACCAGGTTTCATTACCATGGGACTGCTTTACAATTCAAATGAACGCTGACCCCCTGTGCTATACATGAAATGAGTATGTGAGTTCTGGAACAGACATCTTGTCAGCGGAGTTGCCAAATAAAATTCTATTTCCTCTGGCTGGGCACGACTGGACAGCCCATGTCACCCAGCCTCTCGTACCCAATTACCTTTGGGTCAACACAGGGAAATTGGCTTCAGCATTGATTATTTTCTATCCCGGTGGGGTGTATGAATAATTGACCCATCTGATGTCCTGAGTTTAACTCTCCATGCAAACATTGCAGTACAGTTATAATTCTTGAGATGCCTGTGTGTACATAGCCTGCTTAAACAAAGGCTGGCACTCTACTACTTTTATCATTTCCCTTTATTTATTCTTACCTCATTAGTTTAAGCAGAGCAAATAACCCCCACTTTGTGGATATTAACTTTAATTAAAGTTTTATAAAATTCACTAAGTAATGATTTCTTGGTGGATTTGGTCATTACGTGGTGGTCTAATTCTACCTCAGTGCAGTCTTGCACATGGCAACTTAGAAGGGATGTGTTTAGGTCTGCACAGAATTTATAAGAAACTATAAAACACAAAAATTACAGGATTGAAGTTGCCATAAATCTGTATTTATGGTAACCCCCAACCCCTTATTTACAAATTCCAAGTGAAACAGCATCAGTCCAACAAACTCTCTGATTTTAGCAATAGATAACTGTTCCGTTCCATCTCCTGCCATGTAATGCAATGATTTTCATGAAGCCTGGACTATACTGTACTAAAAGTGGCACTACATAATGCAATACAAATTATGCTTAATTACATGGTGATTGATCCACATGATACTAATGTACTGCAATAAATCATATAAGATAAAACAAACACTCTTTTGTACATTACAGATATATAAAAAAAGAATAAATAAAAATTATTTATATAAAATATATTCATGTGTGATGTGTCATGCAGGCATTGCTAGTACTGTTTTTCACTGAATATTATAGTAATTGATAGTTTTCACATGCAAACCCTACAAATTGTATAGTATTTTACAGTAAAATTACATATAATACATTGTTAAATCATTTACAAGGCTTTCACTGCATATGGTAAAGTAAATTTACAGTTCAATCATGCCAGCTCTCAGAGCTCTATCGAGTCAGAAATTAAAAGCAAACATAGATAGAAAGAAGTGATTGACTGCTGCAAAACCACTGATGAGATAGCCAATCAGTGGCAAGGAATGGTTTCAGTGGTGAACTAAGTATCAGTGTACCAGTGTTTTCCTGTGAAAATTACAAAAATAAAATAAAATAATAAAGTGTAGAAGTGAGAAGTTAGCACTTTTTTAGAAAAAAGCTTTTATTTCAAATTTTCTTATTAATTATTATTGTTATTTATTTATTTTTTTATGTGGCCTTGATATGATTGCATAAATAAATAAATAAATATATTAGTACAAAGAAAAATGTACAGAATTTGTTTTTGCAATATATTGCTATATGGTTAAATCAGTACAGCCCTAAACATATTATATAAAATATTTAAGCAGAGCGACAGAAAACAAGAGATAAATAAAGCATTGCACACAATTAAACTTGTGGATCACCATTTATATATCATACCACTGCTTGTATAATTCACATTGTGCATTCAGCTGCAGTTTCTTGTAAAATATCTATTAAAATTCTACACAACACACTCCTTTGATGTTTGAGCTGTTGTGTTTGTGAAGACAGCCTGGAGCAGATTCCATACTGAACAGCAATAGCACTCAACTCAACAGGTCTATGGAGGTCTTAATAAATAAATGAATGTATGAATATATATATATATATATATATATATATATATATATATATATATATATATATATATATATATATATATATATATATATATATATATATATATGGATTCAGTTCTTCAGTAATGATAATAAAAAAAAAAAAAAAAACACACACAATAAAAAACACAATGAAGATACAATTGTTAGTTTATCTAACATATTATACTAAAAGTGACACTACACAATGCAATACAAATTATGATAAATTACATGGTGATTGATCCACATTATTGCTTATTAGTATGGTTGAACTGGATCATTAAAGGTCAGCAGCAAAGACACTAGTTAATAAAAAAGGATTAGATTAGTTTGTGTTAATTAACATATTTAGTTATTGCAGGTTTGCGTCATATTCTGAGGTTGCATTTCACCAGTTTAATTCAATGCCTCTGTACTTCCGATTTCTCCCTATAGGGGGACAGGAGACTTGTCATTCAATAAATGGAAAAACAAAGTAACTGCTGTTCCGTTTTTTAAAAAAGTAACTCAGATATTTTCTTGTAAATTAAACAGTAATATTTTACTTTAGTTACTTGAAAAAAGTAATCTGATTACTCGAGTTACTTGTAATGTGTTATAAATATATGTATTCAAGAAGATAAATAGATAAAGTACAATTAAAAAAAGAAAGTGCTAGAGTTAGAGGGTCAAATAAAGATGGAACAGATGTGTTACTAGTCATTTCTTAAAGATGGCAAAGTACTCAGCTGCTCGGATTGAGTTGGGCAAGTCATTCCACCAGGAGTAAACAGTTAATGAAAAGTCCATGAAAGTGATTTTGTGCCTCTTTGATATGGCACATTAATGCATCGTTCACTTGCAGAACGCAAGCTTCTAGAGGGCACATAACTCTGAAGTAATAAATTCAGGTAAAGGGGTGCAGAGCCAGTGGTGGTTTTGTAGGCAAACATTAATGCCTTGAATTTTATGTGAGCAGTTGCTGGTTGGCAAATTGATGAACAGAGTTGTGACATGCGTTCTTTTCGGCTCATTAAAGAATAATCTTGCAGTGGCATTTTGGATTAATTGTAGAGGTTTGGTAGAAGTGGTTGGAAGACCTGCCAAAAGAGTATTGCAATAGTCCTGCCTGGATAGGGGTCTCATTTATAAAACTCTCTGTAGATTAAATCCTAAAAGTGTACATATTGGCACAAAAGCTAGATTTTGGTCAAACCAGAACCTGCGCAAAAATCCCTTTATAATCCCAGTCAGGGGAAGATTGTGCGTGCGTGCATCTCCACCCCGACTCCTCCCAGAAATCTCCATATATGGAGCTTACAACGAACGCCTTGTTTAACCATGCATAACCTCATCTGCATATAATTTCCATGCATATTCACATGCACTTGACACCATGTTTAACACAGAGACATTAAGGAAATATGAGATGGGGACTATAATGCCATTTGTGGCATACACATTCATTTTTATTGCTAAAAATTATCCAGTATCCTTGTAATGATTTATAATAAATATATGAAAATATCCATAAAAACAAAATGTTAAAGCTGTTCTCAGATATATTTTACAATAGAGTTGATCTCATTCTTTTACACTAGCCAAATAGTATTTAAATTGTTTTCAACAACTCAAATCAAATTAAATGTATGCAGTTTTGTTGATGAACATCTTTTAGCTATTTTTAGTGGAAACAGACAGGCCCATATTTATGGCAGCGTAAATACAATTGTCTGGTTCTGCAAGTCACAGACAAAGTATTTTAAAAAGGAAACGTGCAAATCTTACCATTTTCTCCTAATTATATCCTTCAAATATAGTGGTATTTTTCGTAGTGTTGTGGAGATGCCAGTTGTACAGTAAGCTGTTATCATTGGTCCTATACCAGACATAGGACCATTCGACCTCTGAAACCAGCAGTCTCCATCATATTATTAAAGTAAGTGCGCATCACTGATCATTGTTCTAGCTAAAATATTTAGCGTAACGTGATCTGTAGTTTAGTTTAAAGATGAATTATTGTACACCTATAGCATTCCTTGCTGTAATTAAAATATAACATGCCATGGGAAAATTATGTAACCTATTGTTAATAAAATTATGTAAATATGTTTTTTTTTTGTAAAATTATGCAATTTCAGTGTTTATCTCCATTAATGTTAGTGAAGTATTTCATGTAAATGTGTATATTGACATGAAAACAGAGTTTAAAATCGTTGTTTACTTAATTGCTTTTCTCACTCCAGGAAAAAGAGTTTGTACGCATGGTCTAGAATGTTTGTACGTTGCGTACATATTTACGACGACAAAGTTTATTTTTTCTAAATCACGATATGTGCATTTGCCTGAGTATGTTTCTATGTCCATTTTGTGCGTACGCAACGTTTATAAATGAGACCCCTGATCTTCCTAATGTTGTATAAAGCAAATCTGCAGGGCTGGGCAGTTTTAGCAATGTGGTTTGAGAAATTCAGCTTTTCATCAATCACAACTTGGTTTGAGAAATTTAGCTTTTCAAATCACAAGGTTTTTAGCAGTTTTTGAAGGAGTTATGGATGATGAGAGAAACTGGAAACTGGATGGTGGAATTTTGAAAAAGTGCTGTGTTTGATGAAACCACGAGAAGTTCTGTCTTATCCAGGTTGAGTTGAAGGTGATGGTCCATCATCCACCAAGAAATGTCTGTTAGACATGCTGAGATGCAAGAAGTTATCGTCGGATCATCATGATGGAATAAGAGATAGAATTGGCTGTCATCAACTTAGCAGTGTTATGAAAAGCCATGTTTCGGAAAGACAGAACCTAGTAATGCCATGTAGACAGAGAAGAGAAGTGATCCAAGAACTGAGCCCTGAGGCACCCCATTAGCTAGATGTTTCGACTTGGACCCCTCACCAATTCAAGATACCTTTAAAGGACCTATCTGAGAGGTTAGACTCATACCACTGGCGTGCGGTTCCTAAAATGCCATTTTCCAATGGGGCTGACAGGAAATCTGGTGGTTCACTGTATCAAAAGCAATGGACAGATACAGCAAGATAAGTATATAAGATTTGGAAGCCACTTTTGCCAGTCTTGGGGCTTCAAAAACTGAGATCAAGGCAGTCTCGTTCAAATTTTACCAGATGGATTAAACTTACTTAATGTAGCATTTTGTAACGAGGTGTCCATTACCATCAACCAATTAGGGCTCTGAATTGTTAAGAGGAATGTTGTTCCGGGAACAACTAAGGATGTTGATCCAGCAGTGTGTCCTACTTTTGTAAATCAATGTTTGCATTCAGCAACAGTTGCTGTAACCATGTTTGTTTGTGTCAAAATTTTACATATAATTTCATATTGAGCATTGCTGTTGGCTTAGACTTTGTGTGTTGCCGGAGATAAAAGAAACGGTTCACAGCCTGGAGCTGATTCATCGGTTAATGAACAGCAACACTCAGTGAGGTCATCCCACCAAAGTGTCTCCTCGACTCTAAACCGCAGCATTACAAAATATGATCCATGCGCTTCCTGCCAGCAGCGTGACTGGTACTATCCACAAGGGACTTTTAAAAGCTACAGTATTGAATGGTTTTTCTGTGTCTACACTGAATGTGCAAGTTTAATATATTTGACCGGAGGGAGCCAGTGAAGCCATCCTCCAGGTCATTTTATAGATGCAGAAATACTGACTTGAAAAAGGAATATATCTTTTTGTCTTTATTCCAGCTACTACTTTTAGAATAGAGGAGTGAATGTTCCATCTCCGTTCACACTTTTTACAAACTTGTATCATTAATAATGAATACTTTCTATAAGTAGGTTTTGTTGTACTTTCATCAAATGAATGATACATTTGGCATGAAATTTTGAGTAAGGTGCCATAAAGAGGAAACTCCGCTGGAAATCTCTGCACATGCACACTGAAATTTCCGTCCGGTGTGGTTGATTCAGAAAACCATGAGGAATTGGTGTCGCAGTGAAGAATGTGACTTAGAATAAGCAACAGTTATTCATCCGATGTGTGACGCATACCACTCCGCCACAGCTGTTAAATTGATCTACTTCTGGATTAATTGTTTTCTCTTCATCAATAACAACCTGTAATTATGGAGTCATCTGAGTGTCACATAATTTCAGGATGTTGGTAAAATATTCAGTGTGGGTAATTGTCATATGTGATTCCTCCAAAGGTTTAATGATTACTTTTTTTCGTGAGACAGAGGCCAAGTTGGTGCAAACAAACAGGACAAATATATCTTGATTTTAAACAAGCACACAACAATGAAACCTGTCAAATCTCTGCTACTGTCTTAAGAAGGTGATAAGCACCAAACGAATCATTTACTCTGGCCAGTCGTCAGTTGAAAATACACACCGCTGATGTTTACTTCTGCTTGGCTGCTTGCTGCTTAATCTTCTCTCCATTGATTTTACCGAGAGAGATCGACAACCAATCCTGACAGCTCAGGCAGGGCCATGGCTTGTTGAAAAGAAACTATGTGCTCAGGTGTTCTCTGAAATCTCTAGTGGTCAGGGACAGCTTTCAGAAAGAATTGAGGCTTATTTTAGCTTTACAGCTCAGTTCAAAATATGCTTTTATACTTTTATACTCTTTTTAAGAGTTTATGTTTGTGCTCTTTTTTTACTCATAATCATGGAACATACATTAAAGTCATATTTTTAAGAAATAAAATATATAATAAAAGGCAGAAAGAAAAATGTTATTAGATATGAAGTCACAATTACAAGACATTGTGTTTGTTTCTTATACTTGACCACTTCTTATTTGACTTATATTGTAAACCACAACTGTGAGACTTATACAATAAATAGTCCGTTTTGAGATTGCAATTATAAAGGCACAATTTTGACAAAAAATAAGATATTTGTAAGACATAAAGGCACATTTATGAGAAAAAAACTTAAAGAAATAAAGTAGAGAATACAAGGTTGATATTATGAAATACAAAGTCAAAGTTGTGAGATACAGTTGGATACTAAGAAAATTGACTGTGACATATAAAGCCATAATATGAGAAAAACATCACATTTATGAGATAAAAGACACAATTGTGAGATATAAACTTACAGTTGTGAGATATAGTTGTAATATATAAAAAAAAAACAGTCAAATATGAGACATAGAGTCAGAATTGTGAGATATAAATTCACAAATTACCAGAAACAATCCATGGTATGAAGTAAATATACTATGTTTTCCATCGTAGGTGATTTTGCTGTACACAAATACTTCAAATGGAAAAAAGGCATCATATCAAGTTCATTTGGACCCCAAGAGGCCAAACTATTAGAGCATTAGGTCTTAGGGCTTTAGTTCTTACAACTTTGACTGCCAATGCATGTTGCCATGGATTTTTATTGCAGCTCCCTTGTTGCCAGTGGCAACAGATCAGTTCAACAGTCACTGTATTGTTTCGATGTACGTAAGAGAAAAATCCTGTTTAAAACTGGGGATAATTCTTTTCCACAATTTAATTGACAGTTTGGTTCAGAGCTGCCAATTCTAATCCACCTTTTCTCTGCGCTACAAAAAAATATAACAAATGTCCATGACGACAATGTGAAAATAACCTCGAATATTACATATATTCTATCTGCTGCTTCAAGATGTCCAATTTGCCAGCTCTTTAAATCAATTAAATCAAATATTGAAAAAAAAAACTACATAACTACATAAAACTACATAAAAATGTGTTTTGGAAGTCATTTTTTATTCTTTGACTTTTTTAATGAAATATGCAATATTCTTTGGTTACAACAACTACACGCTCACATAAAAAAAAAAAAAGCCATAAACATGAGTGGCATTGAACTAAATGTGGGGGGTAGCTGTTCTTTACTAAAGGAGCAATAATTGCCCAACAACGTCTAACCAAATTGTTCAGGCTTGGATAAGCAATTAGGCTAATGGGCCAGTATAATGGCAGAAGAATTGCCACAGTCCGCTCCCATTAGTAGATTTTTTTCCAAGAATCTAAGTGAGAGTCTTGACATTCTCACATCCTTTTAGCTCGACTCATGCAGTCTGACTTTTTTTTTTCAACACCTTTACATTCTCCCGTACATTTCTGTCTTCCACCTCCTTTCCTAGTGCATCAATTGCATTACTAAAGCACTTTCATTCATTTTCTATCACCCCGAAGGCAATTATACTGAAAAAACCGGGCACAAAGTTGAGAGTCAATGTTACTTTGAGCCAATATATTTCATGCTGGGAGAGAAGGCTTTAATTGGCACACAGTGGCAGGAGAAATTAATGTGAATTTTCTATGAATCCAGTTAAAGGTATTTTTCAGTGTAGCATGGAAGATGTAAACTCCAAGGGAAAAATGTCTTCTATTCTTCCATTTTTGATTCCTTTTTATTATGGGTGAGAGAGACAGAAAATGTCCATTTGAAGAATAATAAAGCTTTCTGCTGAATTTTGATGTCTCATCTTGTATGTGTGCTACACTGGGGATAAGAGGAGAGATGAATTCATGAAATCAAATGCTCGGCTTGCTTAATTCCTGCTTCTGTGTTTTACAGTTCTGACGACTGGAAATATTAACCACGTCTAAGACATAATCTGAAAATGTGGCTTTAATTATCTTGCTTCTGAATAAGTAGTGCTGAATTGGAGAGCATTCAGTGCACTTACACAGAAAAATACTACTCTTGGATCGGAGACTCTTTTTATGTGCTATTTAAGATGCCTCAGATGTGTACAGGAAACAATAAGTCCGGAATATGTACCGCAACTGCAGGTTGAATTTTGAGTCTCATACATGTGAATGAGCCATTTCTGATGCTTTCAGTGTGTTGAAATGATAAAGAAGAAGAAGAAGAAATCAATAGATGAAAAGGCTCATTTCTCAGTCGGTCTCTTTCTCACTTTTTGAATCAAACATGAAAGTATGTAAAAGTAATACTTTGAGGAGTCCTATTGAATGAATCCTTTTAAAATTTTAAAGTCGGGCACATCTCATGCATATCTGTTTATTATCCTGCAGTGGTTCTCGTTACATAAATCATTTAGATTAAGTTTAATTTTATAGAAAATGATTTATGATGATGAAAATTTGACTGATGAAAGACTTGTTTCTCAACTTTTTCACTATGAATCAAATAATAACAAAACAATATAACACTAGCATGTAAAAAAATTATAATAATCATCTCGCATTTTTAAACAAAAATCTTCTAAATTTTCCTCATCACAAATTTTTATACAAAATAACTGAAAATTAATTTTGAAAAACACTATAGTTTTACTCAAAGTGAATAATAATACTGTTTAAAATTATGTAATAATTATGGAAGCTACTACAGTATTCAATATAACTTAAAGCTGGGGGGCAACTTAATGAGATCAGTTAAATATTTCATCTTTTTAACCTCCTTATAATCATAATAAATAAATAAACCATAATTAATTTAACTCAATAAAGCAATTTCTACAACAGCATCCATAACCTTTTTGCATGTTTTTTGCTGTTTCTACATGCATGTCACTAGGTGTCGATATGTTGTCAGTCCAATCAAACTGACAAAAAACAAAAAGCAAAACATGATAACAGATAACAGTTCAATTCTTACACTGCCATTCATCAAAAAGGAACATGCCATTTTGACAACAACACGGTGTTTATTTCCTTCCATATGTACAGATTTTAAATCAGGCCACCTTCATTAACATTAAACCAACGGCGTGGTGCCACAACAAAGGCGTTTTCCACAACCACTCAGCCAGAGTCTGTTCTGAGATGCTTTATTGAGTAGTTTTATGAGCAATGAGTGCGTCGCAAGTGCAGGCCCGGATGCAAGATAAATCATAGCTCCGCACGACTGCATCGCTTGTGAAATGAGGGCTCGGTAATGAGGATTAACTTGAGCAGTCAAGCCTGATCCCACCTGGCACCCCTCATTCTCTGACACAGTGCTATAAACTCCCTGGTGATTTTCACTCATATGTTCAGTAACATCAGCCCCTTTCTACCATCTCCATCTCCACAATTACAGATCCGCTCTCAGTCACAGGGCCGCACGTCTCAGCTTTTGACATTTCGAAGTCTTTTGAATCAGTCCGAAAAATTTAGTTTCAAAAAAGCACAATTTAATTATTTTACCTATAGAGCAGTTGTGTTGAAAGTACAGCCAAAAGTTATGGGCCTAAATTTCATGTTAATTAGCGAACATTCACATAACAATAAAATGCTTTTGCACGTGTCAAAATTTTGACCTTGATTGTGTGGCCTTCGATTATATTTTCCCGTGGAACATTTAATGAATGCAGAAAGATTTGTTTCAAAAGATGGGCTGAGTGCACAGAGAGATGAAACGACTCGTGCTTTCTGCCTTTTGTGTGACAAATAATTCCGCACCCCTACATGACCTCCTCATTTCCAGTGAGTTTTTCCAACATATTTACTGTTATTAACATGCCAATGTTTCACTCAGCATTCGAGTAAAAGGGTCGCTCCATTCTGGGTATACTCTCTGAGCATGAAAGCCAACCTCAATTACTGCTCAGAAATGCCATTTAGCCTTTTATTTAGACTCTCAGCGCTTGGTTTTGTTAAGCAAACAAAAACAACACAATGTCCCCATTTTCCAGTCAAGGCAGATAAAATAAGCATGACAGTTGTAAATGTGCTACTTAGTTTTATTATCAAACTATTAATTTTCAGTTGCATTTTTTGAGCTATGCAATGCATTTTCAGAGTTCTCAGAGTAATAAAGGTAATTATGAAAAAAGGGGGTGCAATGTTCTGGGGCATGAAACTAATAAGAACCTAATTTAGTAATTCATTACATAGTATAACGTCTGCTGTTCTTGTAAATGTGCGGTGCAATCACAGATTAAAAGCACGTCTTACAACTTATTGCAAAAACAAATAATAATAAAAAAAAATAATAATAATAATAATACTGTTTAAAGCTGTGATAACTGTTTCATTTAAAATGCAAGACATATGAATGAGAAATCATATTCCAGGGTCATTTAAACCTTCATGCTGCTTAACTCTGCTCAGGGGGGCATATGTAGCCAGGCCGCAGAGATTTTTAGGGGATTTTGCCGTGACGGTCATTTCAAAAGCAAGGGTGCTCATTCCAGCAGGACTTAATGGCCTAAATAGATAAAGATGTAGATTGCCATGGACTGTTATTTCCAGTTGTTTGCGATTATCTGGTTTGCTACATGAATGCAACCCAAAATGTGATTTAACCTTCACAAAAGTCTGTTTACATATAAGTACTTCAATTAAACTTTGACAATGGAACTCATGCAACACTGTTCAAATCATGCACCCTACTGAGGACAAAATATAGTTTGGAAAGATAGATTTTAATATCTTGAAAGGACTCGTTCACCCAAAAATGAACATTTTGAAGTAAATTTATTCTCACTCAGGCTATCGAAAATGTAGATGAGTTTTTCTTCATCGGAACAGATTTGGAAAAATTTAGATCACTTGCATTACATCACTTGCTCACCCATGGATCCTCGACAGTGAATGGGTGCCGTCAGAATGAGAGTCCAAACAGCTGATAAAAACATCACAATAATCCACAAGTATAAGTCATATTAAAAATATGTTTTAAATTAAATTGTAATTGTAGATTGTAAACCCTAGGTTAAGATTCTTATTTGCATATTTATGTGGTCAATAACATTGACTGGATAAATTCAGTTTGTTACACTTTAATCACGTTGCTATGTAAGTCTGGTTGTCTCACAGTAAGTCTCGTGAAATTTACAAAATATAAATAAAAATACTCATTTCATCACTCCGAATAAAATGTTTGCTGTTCATAATTTTTAGCTGTGCTAAACTTCTTTCAAAATTACCAGCGTGAAACATTTCTCTAGCAAGAGTTACAGCTGGTCTTAACCCAGAGTTTAGAATATAATAACCCAGGGTTAAATGGCTTTAATCAATGGCTTTAATCAAAGGCAAATGAAAAAGTACATGAACATTACATTTGTGCATTAACGAGTAAAAAAAAAAAAAAAAAAAAAAAAACATTTAAATTGAAATAAATAAATAAAAATATTCAAAAGGTTCATAAACATTGTCTGTCAACTGCAGTAAACATGACCAAATGTTGCTATTTACAATGTGAATCAATCAATAAAAAAACTATTCCTAGTCTCTCTGCAAATGGTGTTTGAGATGATTTCAGTGGCATGCAGCATTTGCGGTGAGACGCTATCAGACAATTCAGTTACTCATCTGTCTCAGCTGGTATGCAAAGATTAATCTACAGCCGTGTCTCCTGACAGGGGTCTGCTCCCTCACAATCTCTACATCAATCAGTCAATATCTCTCATCAGTACACACACACACACACACACACACACACACACACACATATACAATTAAAAAGACCAGATTAAGTATCACATTTTGCAACTGAGTGAGGATCAAATCAAACCTGCAGGCATAAATAAAGCACAAACAAGAAAATGCACACACACAAGAACATTTATAGACATACAAACCATGTGCATATTTTTGTATAAGAAGACAGACTGGACATACCACCTCAAACAACCTAGCAACTGCCTGGCAATGCCCTAGCAACTAACCAGAACACCCTGGAAACCCACCTAACAAATACCCTAACAACTGCTTAGCGATGTCTTAGCAATTACACAGAGCACCCTAGCAACCACCTAAAATGTAAAGTAAAAAAATAAAACATTTTCAAATGACTTCTCAAAATTATACAGACACTTTTACACCCACAAACACACAGAAGGCTGGGTCTTTGAGAAGAAGTGTGGGCTTATCACCTCACTCGCTGTTAGTACAGAAAACAGCCGTTTGTTTTTTCTTGTTTCTCATTTTCGTCTGTCACTACAGATTCTGACCACACACTCTGACATCTGTTGGAATGTCTGTTTTCGGGGAAACAACATGGCAGTAAACACACACCATTGTAAACTGCTCCTACTGATTTTGCATGTAGTTTGCTCTTTTTCTGTTTCCTTCTGCTTTTCTTTTTTTTCCTTCTAAAAGACACAGGCACTGTCTGGTGTTGGTTTATTAAAAAAAAATGCAAAGCATTAATGAGACAAACTATACAAGAGAAATATTGCATTTGCAAAATATTCAGTATGAGCTCTTTTATTAAATAAGATAGTTCACCCCAAACCGACAATTCTGTTATAATTTACTCATCTAATTTTAAAATCATTTATATTTTGAAGAATGCTGGAAAGATATTTTTTTTTTATGTTGCCCTTTTGACAATTCTCTCAAAACATACTATTTCAGAAGATGTGTAATAGCACCTTCTACCATATAACAGTGAAAACATGGAGAGTTGGAAAATTCTGTCATTGGCATTGTCTTGCAAATGATTGTACATTTCATTAATGGCGGGGAGTGAGTAAATTTCTTTTCAGTAAAGTAGATGCAATGAAAAAAAAACTGCATTCCTGTTATCATCTTCTCTGCCATAGTTTCCAGTAACTTGTAGAAAAATGGTAGCACGGTGCTCTAACAAGTTTTCCGTGCGTTAGCATGATTACTATTTATCTCTCTGGAAAATTGACAGATCCTGATGAGATGTTAACATTACAGTGTGATGGGAATCAGACTCTTTACAGTGCATGTTTCAAATAGAATGCATTTCTGGAGGAAGAATTGGCGGATCGATACCAAGCTGCCTCATTCATAAAACCAACGCCATGGAGTGCTATACAGACGGCTGTCCACTGTCTCTCTGGTCAATCTGCAAATGCAATTAGTAATGCACAAAGCAACTAGAGGTCTGCTATAATCAATAGCATACTTCCTTTTGTGAAATGCCCCAAGCCACTGCACTCAGAGAAGACTGAGTGTGTAAACATAGCTCTAATATTGACAATGAAAATGGCCTGTAAGAAACACTAGTATAAAGTGTGCTGTGTTCAGCATTTCATGGTTTGTGAATTGAGTGCAACAAACCTTTATTTATTAGAAAAATCTTCACATCCCTAATGGACTTAAACATCCTGCAATGTAACAAACAGTATGATGTATTACATATACTATCCAAATAGTGAAGAAAAGGTTTATTTCCTCTTCTTCTCTTCCACCTGTCTGTCTGACTGTCTATCTGTTTTACCTTTCTGTCTGCAAATCCATCCATCCATACATCCATCCAACAATTTTACTGTCCATTCATCTACCTGTTTTTCCTTTCTCTTTTTTTCTAAATTGTCCAACCTTCCATCCATCCATCCTTACATTTTCTGTCTGTCTATATATATATATATATATATATATATATATATATATATATATATATATATATATATATATATATATATATATATATTTATCTGTCTATTTATCACTCACTCACTCACTCACTCACTCATTGTTGGAATGAACCGGAGATAACTTACAAAAGTCTTCAGTTCAACAAAGTTCAACAAAACTCAGGGAAAAAAGCCCCAAGATGAATCATTTCAACTGGGGCAAAAATAGCTGCATAAAAAAAGTATGGAAACATAAAAAGCACATTCTTGAGGAAAGACTGAAATGTGGTCGTGCGGCGTGTGTTTGTGAGGGCCAGATGAATATTTCAAGTGCAAATGCTTTAGTTATGCTGCAGTTCAGCGAGTGCTGGAGAGTTCCAACACGCGGAGAGCTGGTCCAACGGGAACTGGCCCGAGAGCAGTGAGCAGCTCTGAGCACTTCGGCTGTGGTGTGGTTTGGCATTACTGGGTGATCAAGAGGAAAGGAGTGGCTCGGGTCCAGCTGAGATAATGGAATTGGTGTGTTCTCCCAGGGCGGCGCTCCCAGCTGGAGTTAATTCTGTTAATAGCAGCCGACTCTAGCATCTCCCTTTGGTCCCCTCTCTCTGGCGGAGGTTGCATGTGGTGGGGAGTGGAAAGTGTGGTGTAAATGGCCATCCGTGGATGTATAATGAATGAAGAAAGACTGAAGGCTACAGCTTGTAATTGCTCTATGTGCTGCTAATACAGTACGTGCTCACAAAAGAATCGCACCCGCACACTTCACTATTAATAGTCGCCATTGAAAGCAAATCAGAGGGTCACGGTGACTAGCATCACCTTGCACAGCAACCTGTTGCTTCAAAAACAGTCACTGAAAGAACATTTATAAACATTGCTTGCTGGTTTCATTGTAAGCAACATGTAATTTGAAAATATTTGCTTCACATGGCTTAAGAAAACAAATTAGAGAACCAAACACACACACACACACACACACACACACACAAACATGTTTGTTTTTGTGAAAAGTGGGGACATCCCATAGGCGTAATGGTTTTTATAATGTAGAAACTGTATATTCTATCGCCCTTCACCAACCCTACACCTAACCCTAACCCTCACAGGAAACTTTGTGCATTTTTACTTTCTCAAAAAAACCTCATTCTGTATGATTTATAAGCGTTTTGAAAAATGGGGACATGGGTTATGTCCTCATAAGTCACCCTCTCCTTGTAATACCTGTGTCATACCCATGTCATTATACAGAGTTGTTTCCTGATATGTCACAAAAACATGCCCATATACAGTTTTCCTCAGTCACTTTGGTGACACATCATAAAACCAAGTAACGATGGCTTTGGTAAATTCATGCAATTGATTATATACATTTGTCTGTTGCTCAAAATTTATTATAGTTCTCTGTGCAACAGTCTTACCCCAAAAAACATTTAGGCATTAGTTCATCGTATAAGTCATTAAATACAAAACGGTTGATCTTAAGTTGTCTAAAGTTGAACTGTCAAGCACATTTTCTACACATTTCTATTAGAGTTTTTGTAAATTTGTCATGAATTGTGCAGGTGAATCTTGACTTTCACTTATGAAGAGACATGTACTGTAGATCAGCAAATGATAAACCAATTCTCTGAAATTCCTAAAGGTGCATCTTATAAACCTTCAATTGGAAAGCACATATACAGAGGACAAAACAAGAGTTACAAATTCTGACAAGGGATATTTCCTCTCCATTGGACAGTAGCTCTGTGGCCATTTTTTTATTACGGTGCTCTTAACTTTTACATCCTTGCTAAACTTAAAAACCAAATCCACGATTACACATTTAAAGAAAAGGACCAGGACACAGGCAGAATGTGATGATCTTTGTTGATTTACAATCTTTGAGTGCTGTGAATTGAACTGGCAATCCTCGGGCCAGCGGCACCCACGGATAGGCAGAGAGAAGTTATAAAGAATGATGAGATTAAGGATCATTATGGACAATATTCTAGCCAACAGGGATTGAAGCATGATAGAGACTTGAGTGGAAAATAAAATTACATTTGTCACCAGCAATAACGAGATCTTCTCTGTTTTCAAAGGCGTCTAAGTTCATATTTCCCCGCTTTGGAAGAAAATGAATCAACTCATGTATATTTATTGTGAAAAATGACAGAAGCCGTGTCCCACAGTGCTGTCGCCCTAGAGGGAAAAAGCTGCACTTTGGAACAATGACACTCCACATATCGTATGACAAGTCACCTCCGGGGTGAATCTTCCACTCAGTTTATAAAAACAAAAAAGGATTTGTTCTTCTCCCCCATCCACCAACAGTTTCACTAAAATATGTGTTTGTGCCAAAGTGTTGCTGTTATTCAATAACCACCCGTTGGATCTCCTCAGCTTCTGAAGAACTGTGCATCGCATGGGAAAACAGCAGGCTCACGCTGCGACCGCTTCTCTGTGCAGTCTGTTCCACTGGACGTCATTGCAGACCAGCCGCCCAGATTTCTCATGGCACTCTGGGGGATAATTTGTGCCTGCTTTATTTCTTGCCCCACATCTATGCTTTACTGTTCTGAAATCAGTTCAGCATGGCACGATTGCTTGAGCAATAACTGCAGATGACTGAAGGGAGTATTATTCTGGCTCTGCAGGCAGCATGTGGGGGAGCTCTTGAGCTTTGCAGCTGTTCTGTAATGCCAGCCTCGCCGGGAGCAAGTTTCACTGTGCTTATCTCTTCTACCTCCAACCTGTTGCTGGTAATTAAATGATAAATGTCTGCCATAGAAATAGAAATCATAGATTGTTCCTCCCTCCAATGTGTACAAAAGGGGATGCCAAGTTGATGGCTGCTACGCTGTAAATATTGACAGGAAATGCCAGCTGGATAGATTAGTATGCGCTTCTGTCTGTGGTCAATCCTATTCTTCTTCAGAGTGGGAAGATGCTATAAATGCAGCTCATTGTTTCTGCAGCTTAGTGCCGTGTTTGAATTCCGTGTGATTCACTCGTCAGAGAATCAGCCGTAATCTTCACCCCCCAGTTAATTAAAAAGCCACCAAACAGAATGTTCCAGAAAACAGACTGAGGCTTTATACCAGCTGTTTATTGTGGGATCACTAAACTGGAGTCCCTTTTCAGTTCAACTGATTTCAGATGTAAACAGTCTTTTCCAGACAACAGGCATTTTGCTCCGTAATCAGATTTGTCCTGTCTTTCTTACAATCCTACTGGAAGCGTATGCATTTGCAAATGACATCCATTACTTTAGCTGAAGATCTAATAAGCTCCCTCTCACTCACTAGCTTGAATGCTTCACAAGTTTGCAAGGCTTATTTTGCATTATTGGCAAAGTGGCCTTAATGTTTTCACTGCATATTTCATCAAAGAAGCAAATCAAGGATGATAAACTTCTGCCTGAGTTTATAACCCACTTCAATTTGATTCATCAGCATTAGCTGTACTAGCCTACATCCAGCTTATTTGTATTAGGCAAGTCACCATTAAAAGGAAGTTCCAATCGTCTTTTCTACCATATTGTGATGCATATTCAAGTGAAATGACCTCTTGAATGAGGAAAAATGTATGGTGGGGCTTGATTTTGTTCATTGGGAATTGAAAAATAAAGGCAGGGATTTTGCATTGAGTCTTCAGTCAGGCCATTCCTTCACCGCATTCGTTATAGAGCCATTGCAATGAGCGTTTCCGCCATGCTAAACGTGACTCTCGGGTCTGTCTCCGCATCATCCGTAAAGGTCCAGGGCTGCAGGAGCTCATTGGATTGGCAGACTGTAATAGAGCAAACAGGATACATTAAACGGTACTGCCGTTGACACCCCATAGCAAGAGTCTGCCGACCACTGCAGTCATTACTCTTTAAAAATGCTGACCAAAGCCATCACAGTGGTGGTCACAGGGATGTCAGACAACACACAACTCCTACCTGCCAGGAACAGACAGGCAACGGGAGACAGAAAAATTAAAAGACAAAGAAATCATAAGAGGTGTGTAAGCAGAACCATGGCATAGAGGAGCTTGATCGTGATTCTAGTTCAAGCAGAAAAGATGAAGGAGAATGAATGAGATTAACAGGAGCGATGCATGAAATTGCAATTTTAGGGGTCCAGGTTCTCTGTTTTTATGAACACAACCATGACAGATTCAGGTTAATTTCACAGAACTTAGTTAACAGAGTGCCATTTGCCCTTGGGGGGCACTTAGTTCACCTTTCGAAAAAAAAAAAAAAAAAAAAAAAACATTATTGTTTCACCCCATTAACATTTAATGCAAATTATACCCATAATGCACATTAATACTTTAAGAATGGTAGCTTGGAGTGCCGTCAAATGAATTGCTTTGTATTCTTAATATCCATCATAATTAATTTGGCAATTGCACCCAATGAAGGTCTATCTTTTATTTTGAATATCACAAATAATGCAAATCACTATCAGCTTAAGCCATTATATGTATAGCTGATACTTACCGGATGCAGGAAATCCATTAAAGCCCCATCTTTCTATCACACCCCTCTCTTATGTCATCCTGGGGACAGACTCAGAAAAGCATCCATAATTAATGAATATTCATAAAAGTCATTAAATATGAATGCCGACAATTGCTTTCAAAAGTGGCTCTGATGACCCAAATTTAAACCTCAGCAATATTTTGGATAAGGCCTCTCATGAAAGCTAGGGTGTGTACAATCTTTTTTTTGTTTTTTGTTTTTTTTTAAAGATGTCAGAAAACACAAGCAGAAGCCAAGTGCAAATGATGAAGCTTTATCGGGCCTGTTTCTAAATCGCATAAACATTTCTTATGTACACGCTCATCATGCACCGTCAGTATCTCCACAGTATTAGTGCAGCTTGCATTCATTAAGCAGCTATCCCAAAATGATGAAACTATTTGACACAAACAGCTCATTAATTTGGCCCTGTCAAACATAAGTTTTGCATAAAGTCACTAGGAGACCATTTTGAAATGCTTGTTTGCACTGCATATATTAATAGGTCCCACACAACATTGTAACAGCCTCCTTAGCATCCAGAGAAAAATATGTATTGCTGTCAAAACACCTTTGTTAACACCTTTGAGTTGTGTGTGTGTGTGTGTGTGTGTGAGAGAGAGAGAGACAGAGAGAAAGAGAGAGAGAGAGATGTGGTGGATCAACAATTGACTAATGTACAAGCAAAGAAAAATATCTTTAATTTACTGCACTTGAGTTGCAATATGTTGAGTAACATATTTCTCTATTCTGTGTATAGAGAGAAACCTTTTTTTTCTGTGAAAAGAGAATGGTCCTACACTCCCATGGGATGAAGACTGTACTATAAAAGTTCTCTATTAAAACGTTTTTTAACCATATATGGTGCATTTCACTATGATAAAATGAAATGACCTTGCACTCAGTTGCTGCCCTCTCTGTAGATATGCTAGTAGTATAACATTGTTGATGTGAAGATGAAAATTAGACTACACCCATTTTATCTTACCCATTTTATTGGTGGAGACAATGGAAAAGTCAATGGAAAAGTCAATAACTGTTTGGTTGAAGAAGCAGAAAAGGTCTGTTGAAAGAAGCATAAACATAGGTACAGCAAAACTCAAGGTGGAAATATTTAGCTATTGACAAAGTCCTGAGTAGTTTTTTTTGGACAGTAGACATGAAAACTTGAGACTATCATGCTGAACCACGTCAATAGATGGCAGTGCAACATCTAACACCACTGTGGTATCGGTACTCAAAGTACACAAAGAACAGTAATGCTAAGACTAGCTAAACAACTGCTGAACACACCTTTAATTTAAATATACACAAACCGTCAACAACACTGTCTTCAACATCAACTAGTCGATGTATAAACAGTATGTTCAGTTAATTGCTCTGAATGGATCATTCCAGATACTGATACTGATTCAGAGACTATTGATTCACTCTCTCTGTGAAGCTCTGACATTGAGACAATAGCTTTTCTGATGGATGGATCGATGGGCTGGTTAGCTGGATGAGTCACTGAAAATATATTTGATTGATAGGCCAATTGAAGGCATTACAACACAAGGGTTAGTTCAGGCAAAATTTTATTTTTTTTGTGATTATTTAATTATCCTCATGTTTTTTAAAAAAAATTGTGTATATATACATTCTTTTCATGCAAGTTTGGGACAAGAAATAATAGTTCATAAATATTTTTAGGTTCACTGATCAAACAAAACTTACTTGTTCCTGAAAAATTGCAGATAGGCCAGGACTCACAGTCAGTTAGTCACTGAAAAGAAGTCCAGTAAAGTCAAGTTATATTTGTATAGTGCTTTCACAATACATTTTGTTTCTGAAGTACCTTTACTTAAAATAGGACCTTACAAATTCCCCAGTGAGAAAACCAAGGGCAACTGTGGCAAGGTAAAAAAAAACATTCTGAAAGAAATGTACTACTTCAAGTTCTCTGGCACAGACAGGCCTTTACTTTTTTTCCTCTA
This sequence comes from Carassius auratus, assembly GCF_003368295.1. Taxonomy (NCBI): domain Eukaryota; kingdom Metazoa; phylum Chordata; class Actinopteri; order Cypriniformes; family Cyprinidae; genus Carassius; species Carassius auratus. Next base: position 7,901,375 of record NC_039277.1, on the reverse strand, counting down.
CTAAAAGAATAGTGAATTTGTGGTCCCAACTTCCAGTCAAGAGCAGTTTTGTGTGCAGAGACCTGTCCTGTGACAAACTGTCTGATGTGCGAGCACTGGCTGCCGCAAGTTTGCCATCACTCTCGTTCCATCTGTGCCTCAGTGCACACTGGGAAATATTTCATGAGCTTTAAGTGACTGAAATAGTGTAAGCATTTTTATCAGCTGGCCATTTTAATTAAATAAGGTTGGGAGAGTTTGGAGTTGTTTTAAAGAGGAGCTTTTAGCGCTGTGCGTAGACATTTATAATGTGCGTCTTCATGTCCATTTAGGTCTTATGACTCTTATCAGCATTGACCCACTACAGCTCTGTCACTCATAAATAAAGGATCTTTAAATATGTTATCAGTGCTGACCCAGACTTGATTATGGACAGGAAGGAATTTGAACACTTAGTTCTGCTCTTTCTCATTGGTGCAAAAAAATATGCATTTAAACACACACACACACACACACGCACACACACACACACACACACACACACAGAAACAAACCCAGCTCATCTGATGGACTTCTCTGTCCATCATGTGATCAACCTTGAGTCAGCGCAACTGTCCCACTTTCCACTAGAGACTTGTGTTAGCAGGACCCATCGATTTCCTTTTAAAAAAGAGACACCTTACGTGCTTATTCTACCGCATATTAACAGTAGCACTTCTTGCTCTCTGCCCCTGACAGCAGGTTGTGACTGCATAAGGAGATGTTGTGCATCAAAAGATGAGCCATTGCTGTCTGAAGGTCTGGACAGATCCACTTCTCACTTGCTGTTTTACACTTGCAGGTTATGTCTGTACCTTTTTTTGTATCCCACAAAGGATAGTCTAGAGGTAAAAGGGCCCACAAATGAGGTTCTTTGAGGGCCCCAGAGTCTTCTCTCCTCCGGTGGGAGCTGTCACCTCCATCTTTTTGGCACTTCAATTACCAGGAATTCATGACCCACAAGAACGAATCATGTACAGGAACAGACGTGCTGAATTTTTGAGCGATGATAAGATGTTATCTGAGAGTGACATTTGCACCTGCGGAGTCTCGCACTTCTTTAATTGGTGAATGACAGAAGCCCTTTGTTTTTGCAGATTCATTAATTCAGCTCGGTAGTTTTACTCAATCGAGAGAACTGTGATGGCTGAGGGTCTTCAGCAAAGTAAACTTGCTGTAGGCACATTAATTATTTAGGAGTACAGTGGCCCTGGATGCTTAAGCCACACTTAAAAATGCATGAATGTCATTGCTTTATATAACGAAATGTATAATCAAGAGGCATTCATTTTAAAGAAAGATAAGACAAGAAAAACTACTGATGAAATTACACTGCTCAAAAAAAAAAAAAAAAAAAAAAAAAGATTAAGGGAACACTTCATCACAAATCATCACATCATCCAGCAAAATGGGTTTGGCAGTGGATCAGTGATGGTCTGGGGAGGAATATCCTTTGGGGGTTGCACAGACTGGTGCATGATAAACCCAGCCTCATGTGGTCAGGGTGCTTAGGAAGTTTCTGGACAATGAAGACATTAATGACACTGACTGGCCATCATGTTCTTCAGACTTGAACCCAACTGAGAACCTCTGGGATGTTATGTATCCGAGCATTTGAAGCTACCAAGTAGCACCGCAGACTGTCCAGGAGCTCACTGATACCCTAATCCAATTCTGGGAGGAGATTCCCAGGACGGCATCCGATATCTCTTTAGGAGCATTGTCGGGAGTGCACACATATGGGGGCCATACACAATAATGACTTACATTTTGAGTTGATGTGATGAAATTCATTTGTTGGAATTCAAGTTGGATTTTTTTTTTCAGGGTGATTTGGAATTCAGCCTTTAGTGGCTTGATGATTTTGGTTTTCATTGTCCATTTTACACCACATCTTTTTGTTTTCATTGAATTATACAATGTATATAAGTGAAGATTTTCAACTGAAATATTCAATTATACTCATCCAGATCTAATGTGTTATTTAAGTGTTCCCTTAATTTTTTTGAGCAGTTTGCTGGGTTTAAAGTGACAAGTCTGTGGAAGCCTATTTCAGCTTTGTGTAAAAATAAAAAAAGGTCATTGTGATATAAAGTTTAAAATAATAAATAGTTAAGGTGTTTTATTTATTTTTATTTTTTGCCAAACACATACGTTAATGTGATCTGGGACCAGCTGGTTAAAGTAATTTCAAAAATGGCATTATTTGTTTGCAGATGCCACTGGGTTTGACATTTTGTTAACTTATATAAGGAAATTCATGAATTTTACATAAGACTTCAAATATGTTCAAATATAGGCCAATACAATGTTCCTGCTATGATAAACTAATTAAGGATTATTTTTATATTCATCCCTCTCTTTCATCCAAAATATTTATATAATCATGGGAACTATCCCAAAAAAAAAAAAAAAAAAAAAAAAAAAAGCAAATTTAGCCAACAATCTATAAAATTATCATTGGAAGGTTCTATAAACTGGAACAGAGCTTTTCCAACCTGCTCTTGGACGAACACCAACACTATTGAAGCAGCTCAATTGCCATAGAAAATGTCCAAAAAAACTATGGAATATAAAAGTTTGAAAATAAGCTTCAACTCTAAACGTGTCTTATAAGCAGTGAGAAGAAACCTTTCAGTCATGCACATCTGTTACCATGGTGACAGAGGGCCTGCTGGGCTGTTCAATACATGCAACATGTGTTTGACACACTGCCATGAGCACAATAAATGACATTTACATGCAGAGATGCTTAATTAGTGGCAATGAGTAATTTATGTGAATGTATTTATTTGTGTACACATGTATATGGGTGCATAAGCAAATGAGCGGCCATGGAATTTTTTTAAATAATAAAAACAATATTAAATGTGTATTAATAGCACTACAGGCATTATCCCGAATAATAATAATAATTGTTGTTATTATTATTAATCTTATTAATTTTATTATTATTATATATATATTATTAAAGTACAAAGTATTTATATGCAATTTTAAAAATAACACATAGTGAAGTATTTCCCCCCCTACGAAATAATAATAAAACAATTTTAAACTACTTTAGTCTCTTTAGTAATTTTTATTAAATTTTTTTTTCTTTTTTACTTTATGCCCCACAAAACATCTCAAAATTAATTTGAATAAAAAATAAATAAAACATGATAAAACAGTGTCGTAATAGAATTAAATTCATTATCATAATCGTTAATATATATAACAATGATAACTGACCTGTTGTAATTTGATTTCAGTTACTACAAATGTATTTGTGCACATTCAAGTTTGTTGGTCCGAATGTGTTGCTGCATACAGATGTGTGTGTGTATGTGTGTGTGTGTTGCAGCAGAATGTCCACCAGAGTGGCTTTGACGTGCTCATCCATCAGCACAGCGAGCTGAGGTCTCCGTCAGAGAGGTAGGGATACAGTGGGCCGCAGGGAGGGGAGGTGTCACTCTTAAACAGGATATATGGCCTCTCACTGAGACACAAATTACAGAGTAAATACATTATGGTGCTGCAGGACTTCCCCACTGCAACATCTCTTTACAAGCTGCGGCCCAGCGAATGCACGCGGTCCCGCATTAAACAGCTCCACACTGCATACGCGATCACATTACAGAACGGCCTGCCAACACCCCATACAGTCACATTACACAGCGTTGTAGATTGCACTTTCATGCAATCACCGCCGGTATAAAATAAACTCACTGGATCTAAATGTTGATTGACCCACCACACAGTTAACAAATTTAAGCATCAGATTCAGATTTCACAGCACACTGGATTCAAGATCTCCAGCTAGAATACAGGTGCATCTCAATAAATTATAATATCGTGGAAAAGTTAATTCATTTCAGTAATTCAACTCAAATTGTGAAACTAGTGTATGAAATAAATTCAATGCACACAGACTGAATTAGTTTAAGTCTTTGGTTCTTTTAATTGTGATGATTTTGGCTCACATTTAATAAAAACCCACCAATTCACTATCTCAACAAATTAGAATACTTCATTCTACATTAAATTCTAATTTATTGAGATTTACCTGTATATCCTAATGATGGCATTTCAAGGATACAGTATGATCCATTATAAGACACCCGGCCTATGCACTTTGAGAGAAAATTGCCCTGCCTGCCGTCTTTTACTCCTTTTTCTACCATAATTATAGCTTAATTGACAGTATTTGTGGTATAATGCTGATTAATTATTTAAAATACTTAAAAAAAGGCAAACTTACAGTAGAAGTGAATAAAGACAGTCCACAAATGTTAAAATAGTTTCAAAAGTCATAACAATGAATGACAAAATGACAATGCAATATCACAAATCCTGAAAACTTAAAAAGGCTATAAAAGTAAAGTTAGACCGCTTTTGAGTTCAAATAATACCCACATTTTTAACAGAGAATTTATTGTTTTTATAAAATTCACATTTTTGCTTGTAAATCCTTCAAAAATGTACTTCCTTTGTAAGCGTCTCATTGTAACTTTGATTAAATGGGTACTGCAGTACAAATTTAAAATATTGGAGAAAGTAGTAAAACTCCTCCTCCTCAGACTTGATGCTTATGCGGGTTGCCAGATTGAGGACACGCAACAGGACTGAGCGCATTCGACATTGATAAGCATTGCAGTGTAAGTTGATAAGTTGGTTTATTTGTTTTAATAAGGCACTGGTCATAGAGATTTGTAGATGGATACAGAAGCTTTTTAGGTCGTTTAAATCTGCGATCTCTGATGCAGTTTGTTTGCTGGCTTCCGTGACTGCAATGAACTGTGTTTTCCACCAACTGGGTTGCGGTGGGGGCATATGTAATCTTGGCATATTTCCTAAATGTCTGCAATCATAATATGGTGTACTATTTATTTTTAGTACAGTCAAAAAATTACATACAGCACTTTTAAACAATAACAAAAACTGAATGCTATCAGTCTGCTGGACCCCAACGTAAATGGTCAGTGCATCCATACAGTACATCAAAAGCCCACAATTGCTTCATGATTTCACCATCTAATAAAGACTGGTGTCTAACATGAGGCTCAGGATTTCACAACTGCCTTAAAAAGAATAAAAGAAAAAGTTCTTTCTACCAAATTTGCTGATTGTTAAAACAGAGCATCTTCTTCAACAATCAGTACAATTCCCTTTAAAGTGAACTTTGAACTGCATCCTCTAGGGGTCGCTATGGGGAATGCCTCATCGTGACCCATGTCTGAAGCATACATTGAAAAACACCAACAAAACGTTGGCCGGTGACAGCCCATGACGTGCCTACCGGTGCCACTATAGTATAAATAGGCGCCAGGAGAACACGTCATCCTCAGTCTTTATTGACTGTTTTTTTGTTTGAAGCATACAGCGTTTAGGAGTACATGTTTCTCAACAGAAGCTTTGCTCTGATACCTGCAGTTCACACAGCTGACATGCTATGGGTGTGTGTGTGTGTGTGTGTGTGTAGTGAAGAGAAAGTGCATTCTGCTCTTGAGGGAGCTGGATGAGCTCTGCTGTGCTCATTGTTATGCATTTGCGGGACTACTGAGGGGGATGTGAGTATTTCACCATATACCTGAGTAGATAGTTTTTGTAGTTTGTAGACAGCGTTTGTATGAGTGCATTGCCTCTCGTGGGAATAGCGATGCATTCGCGGCAGCAGTTTCGCTTGCGCTTGACTTCTGTGGTAATATAGCAGTTGGGCGCAGCGTGTTTAGCTCCTGTGGGAGCTGAATGCATGCTGCTCATTGCGTCGCGGTGAGAACATGGAAAGGATCTGACAGGAAATTTTTCCCTATCAGTAACTTTCGTTTATTCATATAGGAAATATATAGTGTGGGTCTGTCTGTAGTTTTTTTTTTTTTTTTGACAGATGGTTTATAACATGTCCTTCTCAGATAACCACACTATGCTGCACTTTAGCTTAAAAAAATAAAAATAAAATAAATAAAAAAATCCATTCTCATCCCGCATCCACAGATTTCAGCATGCTAGTTATGCCAGCATCGAGGGAATGGGTAAGAATGGTTATGAGAAGATGCCACCTGTTGAAGAGAAGCTGCCCTGCTATCTTTTCATGGGGGAGGCACTTTCTTTTAAGATGTAAGCCTTTTAGGATACATCTCGCCTTTCAAACGTTTCGATACCTCTGTCGAGACAGTGGTTGAGAAGTTCAGGGAGGCAAAGGCATGTTCAATGGCCTCCAAATCCTTCGACCCACGGAGGTCCAGGTCTGACCTGAAACAAACCAAGGGGTCCTGGCCCGTATCGATGTGTATAATTCTTCTGTGAGATTTTTGCAGTGTTTTTCCGGAACCTGTGGGTTTCTTACCTTTCTAAGGTAGGTTCTTTGTGAGCACCCCCCTTGGCTGGATTCATAAACTGGGTGCTCGATTTGCAGTGTTACTTCACTTGTTGATATTGTGTCCAGCCAGTATGATAGCACTGGTTCCGGCTTCATGGTTCCTGGATCATGTGGCCAGGTCATAGTCTTCTGCGGGAACCTTCTTGATCATCAGGTCCCCAGCACGGCACTGACCTGAGGGGCTTCCTAGTCACCAAGGATATACCCTTTTGCTGAAGCATAGAGCGGGAAGTATAGGTGGAATTTGTGAGAACTTTCATGTGTAATGCTGTCTCAGGCAGTGTTCCCCTTACCTTAGAGGGTTGTATTTGAGCTTGCCTCTCCCGTTCGGTTCAGTACCTCTAGGTATCTGTGAACAGATCCTTGGGAAGCTTTAAGTAAACACGCTAAGCTCTGTGTACTTTCTGAAATCCACATGGTGGTAAGTGTGCACATTGAACACTTACCACACTTTCTAAAGTCCACATATGTGGTAGGTAAGTGTGCACGCAAGACTCTGCACACTTTTTGAAATCCTGTATTGTAAGGGTTACCAATCTTTGGCTAGATTGCAGTACGCTTCATGCTGTAGGTTGAGCCCCCTATTGTTGAGAGCTGGGTCTATACTCCCTCAGCTAGGTAACCTACTGCTAGCCGTTCTAGCATTGGAACATGCTGTAGGTTGAGCCCCCTCTCTTGTTGAGAACTGGGTGTGTTGCTCCCTCAGCCAAGTAAGTTACTGTTTTACTGGCTGGACAATTCTGTTCCAGCATTGGAACATGTGGTAGGTCAAGCTCTCCTGTCGTTTGAGAGCTGGGTGTTTGCCCCTCCCATTAGCTAGATATTTACTGCTAGCCACTCCAGCATTATATCATATATTAAGTTGATGACTCTCAAACATATTGGTTTTGGGATGTACCATTCCATCTATGAGCTGCTCTTTCATTGTACCATGAGAGCCCTTTAGAAAAATATCCTTAAATCCATGTTATGATAAGTGTGCACGTGAAGTCTTTGCACACTTTCTAAAATCCACACTGTGGTAAGTTCGCAAGCATAGACTGTGCGTTCTTTTCTAAAATTCTATATGGTGATGGCTTCGTGCGGTTGCATCGAGCCCTTTCTTAAACTAATGTCTAATGTCCCAGGGGCAACTCCCATGGAAATGGTAGAGTTGGTACTTAGTGCTTGCCATGGTTCTGGCCTGCACTCCCCTCAGCATGGTGGCATGGGTATACAATTCCCCATAGTGACCAGTAGAGGAGACAGTTTGAAGTTCCCCTTGATTACTTGTAACCATAGTTTCCTGAGTAGGGAATGAGACACTGCATCCTCTAGCTTCCTGACATGCTTCGGTCGCAGGCTTCAGATGAAGAAGTGGATGACGTGTTCTCCTTCTATTTATACTATAGTTGCACCGGTAGTGATATCATGGTCTGTCACCGGCCAACGTGTTGTTGGTGTTTTTCAATGTATGCTTCAGACACAGGTCACGATGAGGCATTCCCCATAGCGACCCCTAGAGGATGCAGTTTCTCATTCCCTACTCAGGGATCCATGCTTACATAAATAACCTGAGACATTCTTCATCTTTAAATTATGATTTTTTAACATAGGGAGCAGTTTGACATGAATTATTCCCCATTTGTTTAAAGCACAGCTATAATTTTCATAACTACATCCACTGATAATAAAGTGCCACGGGTGGCTGTCTGTCACCTTGCCGGCATTCTGTGACAGATGACATCCTGCTTGGTTTATTCCCAGCTCTTTGCTCTCGTCTCATGCCCTCAGCGAATCACAGCGAGCCCCACAAAAGCACAAACATGCTTAATGTGAAATTAAGCTTTTTTTTTGCTGGTGTTGTCAGATAATGCGGCAAGGATGATGGTGACTTGTTTTATGACCTCATTTCTCGTTTTCAAACCTGCAGCTTCACTTGGTATTTTCCTTCCTTCCTTTTGTTACTTGACCTGTAAGAACAGACAGGGCCGGGTGTGCAAAACATAGACAAATGGCCTCTTGCTTTCATATTTTTAGCTAGGGGAGAGAAACAAAGATGACCAATGAGAAAGTGGGGAATAGATCAAATGGAATCTTCAATTTGAGAAGCAAAGGTATTAATTTAAACTAGCACAAATGATCATCATATATTATTTTCAATTATTGCTGTCAGGCTACTTTGTGTGCAGGTTTCTTTGATGCAAAGAACACAATCCAGGGTGAGTGGACAATTAGATCCACATAGGCTGATCTGTGCAGAGTTTTCCTCCAATTATCTCTGGTGTAAACCACAGGGATGGGGTGGGATGAACCTAGCTCTTAGCAAATAATCGTACAAATGAGTGGAAGCAGAGGAGGGTGCAGAAATGGGAGAAGAGTCTACAGTGGCTCAGTGTGAGGCCTGTGAAAGCTGTATAGGAAGCTGTATAGGAAGGAAAATAAGTCTTCCATCTCAGTGGTTCCTCCAAGACAGTTTCACATTAAATAGAGAGCAAATGGAGACTTTTGCTGACATCTCTCTGATATGTTTTCAGAGAGAGGGAGAGAGAGAAAAAAATAATCCTCAAAAACGTCAAAAACTGTGTTCAGATTTTCCAAGATACAAAATTCACAGATTTACATATGAACTCAAAGATCTCTTTTTAAAAATGTATTTGGCATAGCTATTGAAACACAATTGACAATAAATAAATAAATAAATAAATAAATAAATGAATTATATATATATATATATATATATATATATATATATATATATATATATATATATATATATATATATATATATATATATATATATATATAATGTGTGTGTATATAAACTACTGTTCAAATGATTGGGATCAATAAGAGTTTTAATGTGCTTTAAAGACCCTTCTGTTCATAACGGCTGTATTTATTTGACCAAGAAAAAAAACGGTGATATTGTAAAATATTATTACCATTTAAAATGATGGTTTTCTATTTTAATATACTTTAAAATGTAATTTATATTTGTGATGCGAAGTTGAATTTTCACCAGCCATTATTACAATCTTCATTGTCAAATAATCCATATAATATCATAATGATATTACAGTTATTACAGGTAAAAGAAAATTGACACTATGGTTGGAAAATGGTTTTCCTGATTCAAAATTAATCCCTCGATGGAGTCGGTTCTTTGATGAATCGGTCAAATGTTATTTGTTAAAATATGCCTAACATAGCTTTTTCCTTCAGTGCTGACTGATAGGATGTACTGTACTTTTTTCAATGAACTGTAGGTAAATAATTAACCTGACACTCTTTTGTTCCCTATCTGTCGGTCACTACGAGTTATGTCGAACTACATATGGGGTCTCACTTGGGAGGCCAATCATCTCTGAGTTTAAGAGAAAACGCCAATGAAAATTGGCTAGTGGATTTAACATACCTGAGCCACTCCCCGTGCCGACGGGTATGAAGGGAGACAGGTGCATCCACTCATTAGATTTTTGCTTTGCAGCCGAGTGGCTGTATGAAAGCTGTTATACTCCACAAAGCCATTCATCTGTTGTGGGTCCGGAAGCTGTTCTGGTTGGCGGTACGGCGCACACATCGGTGTCCCTTTCAGCGATTCCCCTGGGTGCTTCAAATAAGAGAGCAGATTTCCTAAAAGAGCCGTTTTTTAAAGACGCCGTTTTGTCCGCGTCCTTCTGGAAGGTGACAGTGAGAGCTTCTCCGCCGGGCCATGCCCCACAGACATCTTACCCCTTCCGCAGTGTTTGTCCTGTACGGCTGCTGGGTGATTTTGCTGGGCTGTCTTATGGCAGTCCCAACGGGTCATTTAGTTTGCCACCGGGGATCAAATGTCGATTGCAGCATCGGGGATGGGCTATTGACCTCTGTGGATGAAGATTCGGCGGGGCTGCCCCTCTCTGGTGTTGTCGCCACTGCCGAATTGGACCCAGAGTTGACAACCGTGCTTGCCCCGGCAGCTGTGAGCATCAGGAAAGAGGTGATTGCACCGCCCAGCCCTGAATGCTCATGGCTGTTCGATTGGTTCTCGGTGTAGAGTGTGGCTCACAACTGGGGGAAATTGTCTCCTTGTCCCCCGTGTCTTCACAAAGGTTGCGGAGGGCGCCCTTGCCCCACTCTGGGAATAGGGCATCAGGATCCTCAACTCAATGACTGGCTCAATATGGCCCGGTCCTGAGAGCAGTTGTGCGATCACAGGGACTTGGTGCTCTGGCACCTCAGTCAGTGGGGGCTTCAGGTCAACCGAGAGAGGAGCAAGCTCTCCCCTGTGCAGAGAATCCCTCATCTCGGTATGGAGTTAGACTCGGTGAGTATTATGGCACGGTTCACCAGCGAGCGTGCCCAGTCAGTGCTGAACTGCCTGAGTTCCTTCAGAGGCAGGACAGTGGTACCACTGAAACTCTTTCAGAGGCTCCTGGGGCATATGCCAGGCACACGTTCTCTGCTCCTTAGCGTAAAACCTAATGAGTGGATGCACCTGTCGCCCTTTATACCCGTTGGCACAGGGAGTGGCTCAGGTATTTGCTAAACAATTGACCGATTAATCAATGGTTCTCAACCTTGCTTAGGCCAGTGCACCCCTATCATATAAAACATAGTCTAATTGTCTTCACTGAATATTACAGTTGATTATTATTTTGTGTTTATAATGAGAACTGTTAATATATTGTGTGTGTATATATATATATATATATATATATATATATATATATATATATATATAGTATATTGAATTTCCTTTGTTTCTGGCATAACAGATATGGTCATTTTGGTGGGTAAATAGCAATGCGAATGGAAGAAATGTAAACCCTCCTTTACTATATTTCATGATTTTGAAAGAATATTTCAAAGTTTGCTTATAAATGTATATTTTAAAATGTATATTTTAAAAGCATATTTCAACCAAAATATTACAGTCCTCATTAGCTCATATATCATATAAAAAAAAATGTCATTAAATACACCTGACATATTTGATTTGACTGGACTGGAAACTACATTATAATTAGTTTCCCAAAGATCAAAAATAAAAAATAAAATAAAAATCAAAGTAGGCTATAATTAAGAATGATGAATAAAATGTTTAGAAATTCGAGATTCAAGAAGAAGAAAAGTTCAGCGCCACCCACCCCCAACAAGTTAAACATTTAGATAAGAGTGCTCCATAATATCTCAGTTTTCAAAACTACACTTTGTAAAATAATTATGGACATATATTAAAATGATCTGGACATTGGATGATTGAAGCTCTGTATTTGCAGTATGGAGAGTAGGTTAATAGACTCCGTTCATAATTCATTTTTAGGTTTGAATTTTATGGGTGAAAATAGATGAAGCATGTTATCTCACAGAAAGCTTTTCATTTATGCAGGCCTATAAAATGATGAATTCATTTCATCCCCAAACCTGAAGCTTAAGTGGGTTTTTTTTTCCTCAAGATCACCTCTTTATAAAGCTGCGGGTTATGTCTGGACCATTTTCTCTCTGTGCTGTAAGGTAAGTAAGTGAGTGTTCATTCATGATATGAATCTCATTTAAAGCAGCCAGAAAAATTGCATTGCATGAGTGGCCCTATCACACGACCGATGCAAGGAACGCAACGATTTGTCACCCGCTTCCAGCGAGTCCGCAAAGAAAACACTCCGTAGGCGCCACAGAACTGCCTAAACCACAACAGGCCATTAAAGTTACCTCACCATGAAGAAAACCTTGTGGGGGTGGGGAAAGTGAGAGAGACTTCTGGCTTACATTACTGAAACTTTTCATTAATATACTGTAGCCTTATTCAGGGTAGACACCATATTAATCCAGTTTTACTGTCTCTGGGTACTGTGTCATATCTGGTCACTGACTGCATCAATTGAATGATCAAGATTTTTTTTCTGCTTGCAAATATTTTCACCGGCACAAAGACATAATAATATTAATAATAATAATAATAATAATAATAATAATAATAATAATAATAATAAATAAATAAAATTACATACACTACAGGCTAAATGCTTTTTAATCAGACATTAAGTGTTCTTTACAAATAAAACCTGCAATAATAACTGGAAATAATTCAGTTATTACAGTTACTCACTGGCCAGCAGGTCATCCTTACTGTTAAGCCCCAGACACCTGAATATTAAATTTTCCACTGTCTCAGTTCTGAATGCCTAGAGAACAATGTAAGTGAAAACTGAATTATCTTACTCATCTCTATCTACTTAAAATTGCAGGGACAACCTACTCTTTGCAAGTTGCCATTATGGCAATAATGTCACCTGAATAGAAATATTCATAATTCTGCACTGCTGAACTCAGTTCATGCATACAGTCACTTATTGTATATTAAAATTATACAAACTTGGACTTGGCTTGGACATTAAGCCTGTGCACAATTCAACCTTCATTCCGGTTCTTTTTCACAGCAAGTCCAACCCAGATTGACACAACATTACATCTATTGCTCACATTATCGTTTTCATTTTTGAAAATGAAATATGGTGTCTCTCTTGAATAAGATCCATTGCTACTCATGTATTATCTTGTTCTCTATCACAACCTCTGCTTTTTTTCTTACAGATACCAACGCAAACAACAGATCTGGAATAATTGACTTTGCATGTAGCGGCTTTATTCATTTTAATTGTCTGACTATGTCTGAGAAACCAGACACATTCGCAGCGATGAGAAAGAGAGAGAGTAGAACTCCGCTGGTGTCTTCCATCTCACAAGAACAAAAAGGAAATACAAGTTAAGTCAAGTGTGAAGGGAGTACTCATTATAAAAGTGAAACATGTCAGTTTTGGTGTAAGAAATAAATTTAAAATGCATTTGACTTCCTGTTTCTCTCCTACAATAGAGCACTTTTACATTACATGATTAGTGTTGCTCAGAAAAAAAGGGCTCATTTTCACACTTTAAAACTCTTTATGAAGTCAACACGGCCTCTGGAGAATATTCTCCATTCCATCATGAAATCTTTGAGAGTTCAGCTGAAAGGTTATCAAGTCTCACTTTTCCCCATTTTCCTCCTCAGAACAAAAGACTTTCTGTCTCCTGGCAACAAAAGAACAAATTTATGGAGAGTGGAAGAGAAGAAATGTGACAGCATGTGGCACCCAAAACATATGCTTTATTTTATTTTTTACTGAGACTATTCAAAGTCCCTCAACCGTTTCTTCAAAAACACATCATGCGCTGAATAACGGCTTTGAGACTCGCCATTATCTTGAATTCAATGTGTTGTTGTTTTGAGGCACAATCTGCACTATCGTAATTGGAAAGCCAGGCCTGGTGTGTGTACTTCTTGTCTGAAAACACACTAAGTCAGGTCTGTAAGTTAGTGAACTGGGAGAGATACTTCTCCTGGGAGATACAGGACCGGCTCTGAGGACAGTGGAAGAAAACTAGCTGAGAAAAGTGTTTCTACACTCTGGGTTCGAGATGGAACCTCCAATTCCACATGGCTTTAGAAGATCCAGTCTGGGGAAGCAACAAAGTGGATGGGCTGAAATTGGCTGGATGCCGAGGGAGAGAGGTGTATTGTTAGGGCTATGGCAAAGCTCCTATGTCTGAGGAGGGAGACAATGATCTTCAATTACCAACAACTCTCAGTCCAATTTACTGCGGACATTAGAAGGGGAACAATGAAAGAATTGTCTTCAGAGGAGAGCTTCGGGTTGTAGAGGCTGAAACTTTCTGGATCGGTCTGTGAACAGAGAAAAAGGTGAGTTTTTTAATGTGCAGCTAAGTGGATCGACATATAGAAAAGTGAATGGGAGCCTTTTAATTAGATGACGGACGCAAAGAAAGGGTGGTTTTAATTAGAAGGGAATCGATTCCGAAAGGAAGAAAAGTTTTATTCAGAAGGGAAAGGGCTAGGAAAAAATGTGAGCTTTAATGAGACTACAAGATCAGAGCTTTAGTGAGAACTGCGATTTAAAAATATATATAATTTCTTTTTTCCAAAATAGATGGTAAGCAACACTGGGAAGTGCCTGTCATTAAAGCCATAATGTATTTCATTTCTCTTTCACTATAGGCCAAGACACACATGCCTAATGCAGATCAGATAAACCCCCCCAAAAAAACAACAAAAAAAAAAACCTTCCGCGGTTCACAAACAAAAAATTTCAAGGCTACATTGGTGGAGTAAATCAAAAAGCGCTTTGCATTACCCACCGAGACGCACTCATTTTTCTCCCTAATCGTGTGCATCCAGCCTCAGCAGTCGGCAAACAGGTGAGACTGTTCCTCAACGCCTAAGATATAACCGCAGATTTAGTCCGACAGCGTGGCAATTATAGGCTACTTTGATACAGAAGGATTGAAAGAGCAGAAAATGAGCGCGTGGGGTTGATCAGAGGCTCCGACGGCTGAGATCAACTGATGCCACTCAGCCACCCAGGTGTGTGCTTAATCAGGAGTGCTTCTCCTTTAGGTTTCGTGTTGGACAGAAGGATCAGGTCCGCCGGGAGACCACCTGTCAGTATTCATCTTCTAAATGAGAGCCCCCTTCCCCAATCCATCATGTAGCCTGTCTCCTCTTCTCTGGGAACTGCCAGTTCTGCTCTCCCCAGAAGCTACAACATTTTTCAACAAAACACCATGTTTTCCAACTGTACCCTGACTGTCTTTACAAAGCCATCTAGCACGTGCAGGAGAGCCTCCTCTGCACCTTTAGAGGAAGAGGAAACAATATAGCTCACCGTGTTTGTAGGGTTCATTCAGGTGCATAACAACATCCGACAAACCTCTCAAATAAACGCAAACAATGTAGCTGCACAAAACGGCGTCGAAATAATCCGGCCCTACTTGCACAAGATAAATATGTAAAAGCAGCTCTGATTAGGCTCTCGACTGATCTCTCTTCAAAATAAAGCACTCCTCTCCACCATTAGCAGTGGAGTGTTTTGTAGTAACTCCGTATGGCCTTCAATAAAATCGTTCGGAGCAGCTGTACACATGATGTTTAATTGCACCCCCTGTGTTTACAACAAAAGATCCATCTTTCCTTACTCTCCATTTTCTTGCCTTTACTTTCTAGCTATTGAGCATCTGCTTCTATCCACTTTGTCTAAGGCTGCTAAGTGAGTTTCTCACGGGAGAATCTTCTTGTTGCGATATTGAATTTTTTAATTTTGAAAGTTCGTATTTTCTCTAACTTTCCTTTCAGACTTCTGTTGCCTGACTGGAACTCTTTTCCCATAGGTCTGAGAAAAAAAAAAACAAAAAAAAAAAACAGTGGGTGCCCACACGTTTAGGAGTCACACAATGTGTTACTAGAACTAAAAGGTATTATCAAATACAATGTATTGTCTAAGGGTGTATTCACACAAGGAAAGTCTGCTAGTTCCCTTGCTTTGGTGTGGACCAAATACAATGTTTATAACCAATATTCTATCATATTTTTCCTTTATTTTCCTAATCACAGAATTATGCAGAAGATATATTTTATAGTTTCTATAGGCAACTGTAATAAATGTTGTCAATTAGCACTGCATTATTCAGATGCTTTTTTAATTTCCTAGTGATGACTTGAAAAACACACATAAACCATATATTGTCGCAGTCGTGTGTTTAATGTCTTCACGTTTCATTAGTCCAAACTTTTTTTATTAATGCCAAGGTATCAACAAAATAAGTGCAGAAAATATCAAAAGTATGTACAAAGAAGTGACACAAGCAAAGCATTGTTTATGCATGTATAGGCTAACAACAAATAAATAATAATATACAACAGATGAATAATATAAAAGAACAACTAACAAAATAGGTGAAAATAAAACAGTTTTAAGAGCTTTAAAGGGGTCATAGGATGCTTTTCTGGGTACTCACGGTGTTTTACATGAACGGGGGGAATCTCCTCATCCACCACCAGTGTGCAGCATCCACCTGGATGATGCGACGGCAGCCATATTGCGCCAGAACACCCACCACACACCAGCTTACTGGTGGAGAGGAGACAGAGTGATGAAGCCAATCAGTGTTTGGGGATGATTGGGTGGCCATGATCTTCAGAGGCCAATGGGAAATTTGGATTTTTAATGACCACAGAGAGTCAAGTCATGACCTTGGTTTAAGATCTCATCCGAAGCAAGGTGCTTTTACAGTATAGTTTCCCCGTCACTACACTGGGTCATTAGTACCCACACAGACTGCAGGGTGAGCACCCCCTGCTGGCCTCACTAACACCTCTTCCACCAGCAACCTAGTTTTCCCAGGAGGTCTCCCATCCAGGTACTGACCAGGCTCAACCCTGCTTAGCTTCAGTGGGCAACCAGTCCTGGGCTGTAGGGTGATATGCCTATAACAATAATCATAAAAAAAAGTTAACGGCTAAAGTAAACAGTGTCTCTGAGAGTGGCTTGGAATAGAGGGGTGGGGTCAGCAGGGCTCATTAACATTTAAAGGAACATGCTTCAAAACTGCTTGCTCTGAAAAGAGCTGTTTTTGACAGGGTAAACATTTTGTTTTTTACACTACCATTGAGAAACTTTGACCAAACTATGTTACAGACTTTTAATTAAGGCCCTAAAGAATCATATTAACTTGTGGAAAATGGCCATTTGATGACTCCTTTAAGATTGACAAAGAAGTGTGTATATACTGTGCACCTCAACACTGCCTGTAAGCCAATAACTTTTTTTTACTTTTTTTTTTTTACTATGCTTAAATGCGATGTGTCACAACATGTGGGATGCAATTAACATTTAAAGAAAACAGCTAACACATTTGCTAACCTGTCTAAATGGCAGGATAATTAAAATCCATTTTTGTCACACAATAGAAATGTGTTTATTGGCATAGTTGTTCTCACAGGTGTCACTTTTATAAAGAATGTCACGGTTTTCAGGCGTTAACCAGACCTATGAGAACAAAACAAGCATCATACCACATGCATACATTGTGGTGTAAATCATGATGATCAGCTGGAGTGGAATAATTAATATTGGCTACACTGTGAGTTGATTGAAAGTGCCATAGTTTACAGGGTGTGTAATGGAGGAAAATGCAGCCACATGGTGTGATTACTACATTTACCTGCAGGGGCTAAAGAGCCATGCTTCTCAGTCAAACCTTGACCCTTTGGGTGTATTACCTGGTTTCTAAAGCAACATTGGACACCATTGATTTTCATTGTTTAAAAAGCAAAAAAGTAAAAAGAAACCCATACATATATATAACTTTTTTTTGTTTTGTTCAACAACACAAAAAGTGTTTCCCTATATTACATTATTGTTATTTTATACTTTTTATATTTCTTATATGTTGTGTTTTACATTTGGAGATAGGGAATAGTTAATTTTTTTTTTTTGGCATCTGTTACACATCTGACATTTTCAAATAACGAATAAAGTAAACTTATTTCGTCTGCTGTTCAACCACCTATTTCTTCATTATAAATCATCAGTGTCACTTTATAATGTTTAGTAACAGTAATAATAATTCCATATTGCATTTTTAAAGCTACCTGTTCTGTAACATCATAATAATTCAATCTGACAAATGAAAATTTGGAAGGTGCAAAATTAGAGTTTCATAAGTGTAATTTTATTTCAAGAAACCTGGGTCATTCCGTGTTAACTAGGGATGTCAAATTTCGATTATTTCCATGATCGATCGTCGTTTAAATTAACGATCAATTAATCGATTAATCGTTAACCATAATACTGCAAAATGCGTCTATTGTAGGCACGCAGTCAGCGGTATGACAGGATGTGCAAAAGCCACACACACACACAAAACGCTTTCTCACTTGAATTAAAGAGGTTTTAGTCTGAATAAAATGCTAGTAGCAGGATTATAAAATGAATAGATGCGATTTATGATCATTTGATAAAATGAAGAGAGCGCGCCATACTTTTGAGGTCATTTTACTTTGTTGACCGTTTCCAATCCCGCACGGAGAACGCTGAACGCGCATCTTTAAATGGTTTTGTGGTGCTCGTTGTTGTATTTTAAAGCACAATTGCAATGTTTTCAACTAACATTATTGTATAAAATTATCCGAAATGTGGAGCGCGTGTGACTGCGCTGCACATTAAGTGAACTACATCGGCGCTGCTGCACCAAAACACAGTTGCTCACATTAATTTGATCCTGCTGGATTCTGTCCTAGAAAATGTCAGATTTTTAAAAATCCGGCATACAGCGCATTAGATCGTGACAGTGCATGCGTGCACACGAGGATGAGCGAGCGCGGCTTTGGCTAGATTTATTTGGAGGTTATTGCTCATGTCTCATTCGGCACAAATCGAAATGTTTCCATATTCGCAATGTATTTGAATGTTAAACTATTATTTATAATGTAAACTAGGCTTGTACTTAACACGCATTCGCATATAGACGGAAAAGATGATCCTCTTCATATGAGCAAAAACGTCCTTGGCATAACAGCAGAGTGGACCGGTATACTACGGTCTATTTAAACTGACCAGTGTAACCTTTTAATGTTTAGTTGACATTTTATTTTGATAATGAACAGACTGCGATGTAAGTTTGAATCGCTAGAATATACGTGTGCAGCAGGCTCCGGGGCGATCGAAACAGCTGAGACATTAAAAAATATATATATTTTCCGCAAAAGTGTTTACTTTCATTTGTGCACACTAACAATAAAAACAGAAGATTTGTGCTCTTGTAAAATAAAGCAAACAAACAGAATGCGTTGTCATCCTTTTTTTTTTTTTTTTGTGAACTTATGGAGCGCCCACACTTCTGTTTTAAATCCGTTAATCTTAATTATTTAAGTCGGATATATTTCGCATAGCCTATTTAAAAAAAAAAAAAAAAAAAAAAAAAACATGAAAACAAATTGTTATTTTTATGTTGGGCCTATTACTTAGTAGGCTATAAATTTTCCTTAAAGCATCCCATTTTGTCCCAGGGCTTAGAACCTGTGCCCTAGTCAGGTCCATGCAGAGACTTGTGAACGATGCTCGGCGTCACCGTTTAGTGACAGCAGTGAATGCTCCAGGAATGTGTCGGTCACAGCGCCTATTAATCGCTGTTTTGAATCCAGCAATTATTTATTTAGAAATGATAAGATCTGATTATGACAAGTGTGGTATAAAAGCTTTGTTTATTAGAGGAATGATAGGTTAACTGGAAAATGTTACATCGCGACCATGCTTTTGGACCCCATAGTCTTCATTTACGCGGCTTTGTTCTGGTTTGCCGGTTGGTCACGAATTTCCACAAATTCAGTATATTTAGACATTGTTTCTTTTCCTAAATCTTCATAGTCTAACCCTCTAATTTCCCAGGTTTATTTTATTATCTTTCGCTTTTAATAACTGTTTTCGCATCTCTTACTGTGGTAAACATGGGAAGGGAAATTAAAGATTTAATGAATTAAGAATTCGTTCGATTTATTAATTTGTTCCCTTATTTCACTTAAATCATGGGTTATTTAGGGAACAAAATTAATGAAACATGGACAATTGCCACATTAATAATTCGTAGGAATGAATTAACAAGTTGTAGGAATGAATAGACTACCTGTCCTGTCACTGTGTCCCGCAGCCCTGCAAAGCGCACGATATAAAACAGTTATCTGATGAAATGATTAGCAACTACATTTCTATTGCATTTAATGTTGAAGAACTTTTATGTTGTTTCTATTTTAATGTACTTTAAAGTTTAAATCACATTAAAAGCTTAATTTGTACATTGTGAATGAATGATGATGCTTTTATATATCGTCACCGTCACTCACAGCCGCTCGCACGTGTTGAGTGCGCATGAGCCGCACGCAGCCCAACATTGAATCGGTTAACCGACCATCGATAGCCTTAATCGATTGCATCTCTTATCGACAATTAATCGATCATCGATTAATCGTTGACATCCCTAGTGTTAACGCAAACAGAGGTCCCCATCTCAAATTTTTTAATTAGCTCAGATTTTTTTTCTGCAGAAAGATAAACATGTATATTGATAAAAGCCAAAATATTAAATGTCATGGATGAATATTTACCGAGTAAAACACTATTTCGTAGATGGGGGGGTTAAAATGGTAATTCTTTTGCCATTTTGATTTCTGCATACTGTTCTTTGACAATGTAAAGTTAAATGTTATTTTCTCACTTTCTCTATATAATTTATTTGCTGTTTCAATAACCTTTTGGAAGGTACAGGTAATACAAATAAATAAATAATTCATTACATCTGTGAACATGATTCAGACATTTCTGGATGGTGAAAACAACATCTTATTATTAGGAAAGGTGATTAGCAAACAATTATTAAAAGACCTGTTGGAGCACGAATGATTTGTATGTGGACATACTCATTTAGGAAGATCGGTGATGTATTCCTTTTACAAACAAATGTAATCCACTTTGCTTCAGTGACTCAGATGTCGGGAGTAAATGACGACTACTATGTTCATTATTACAATCATCAATAAAACAACTTGTCTATTCGTGTCTACATCTGCATCAGCGGGGAAACAATGGCGGACTGATGACAGCTCACTCAGGATAGGTCTAAGGTAAGATGCCAGTCCAGTCTGTGTATCGTGGGAGGGGCCTGTCTGTGTGACATCACAAAGACAGGCATCTGAGATCAGCTCGATTTGAGATAATGGTTAAGATTTTAGTAGGAAAAAAAAAAACACTGGGTGGATTTTAATCATTATATGGTAGTTGTGTACACGTACTGCCAACACACAATTCAGTTCTAACAACTTGTAAAAGTGCATGTAGCATCCTATGACCCCTTTAACATTTTGGCTTATTATCAATATCAAATATTTGATCCGGTGGCCTCTGGTTGAGTTGACACGGAATGACCCATCTGTGACTTTCAACGCAGAACTGTTTTCTAAATGTAAATAATATAAAACCTCAAGCTACCGAATATAAATATTCACATATAAACTAGAGGTCTTCACGGGTCCAAAAATTCTTGCCCGAACCCGACAGAGACCCGTAATGTACTACACCGAACCGACCCGGACCCGTCTATTATTTCAAAAGCTGGACCCGGACCCGTGTAGATCCGAGAAATGCCTACCCGGACCCGACCCGGACCCGTATATTACTTGAAATCTGGACCCGAACCCGCCGGGAAGACACAGACCCGACTGGACCCGACGTTGACATATTCCACCTTAAATTGCTATTACAAGTCAATAAACCTGTTGCGAAGAATACAGCTTTTGTCTTACCTAATTTAAAGAGCCGTGATCTCTCTTCCTTGTACCTGACTGCCTGTGATGCATTACAATCCTCCGTCAAGAAAGTTATTCATGTTATTCCTCTCGTTATTCCAAGTCCAAGCTGAATCCACTCATTATTTCAGCTTCAAAAGTCCACTTGATGTCACGGTGACGGATGACAAATGCTACTGTGCACATGTACATTGTGACTCGAGTTAATTCGCATAATAACTTACACTGTTCGCCTTTTGAACTATAATAACGATCGCTCGTGCAATGCCATGGCCGCTGACATTATTTATTTACTATCATCTGATCTCTGTCTGTGCTCTCTGCTCTGCATCGAGTCTGAATCTGAACCACTTAAACTTTAAGATTAAACGGTTCATTTATAATATTATAAAAATGGGAGAAAATGTAAAACGCGGTTTGGCGGTCGAAGTGTCCCTCACTGCTTGCCATAGAAACATGACTGCACATGCGTGCTAGCTTTATCAACCTAAAATGCCTTTACGCAATTTGAGCGTAATAGAAAACATTCATGTGACAGTTCACCTCAGATTGTGTTGCTGATTTGAAATATATTAAACATGAGTGTGTCAAGTCTGCAAGCATTACCGTGTGTGCACTTGTATTAACTCGAGTCTGCGAGCGAGACAGAGAGAGAGAGAGATCACTTTTTTTTGGCTCACTCTTTTCTTTTCCTAATTTTACAAGTTGCAAGTTACAAAAAACACAAGCAGTCTTTGATAACGGCTGGATGTTCTCCGAGTCCGATGACTCCGATCGGCGATCGCACGGGTATTACACACAATGTTAAACAGACCCGGGACCCGAGGTAATAGATTCGGACCCGACCCGGACCCGGCTGATGATTTAAAATATAGACCCGAACCCGTACGGGTCCCGGGTCGGGTCCGGGGTCGACGGGTGTCGGGTGCACTGTGAAGACCTCTAATATAAACACATACAGCAGGTGACTCAGACAGGCATGTATGCCAGTGGCTTGAAAAGCAGTGGTTTGAAAAGCTGTTTTAATTCCATTTGGGCAGAGACTTGCTGTAAATTAGATTAATGTTAAAGTGTCATGTTTCCAGGATTAGAAGATGAATTCAAATGAGTCTCTAGGTATGTGATGGTGCTCAGCAGGTGGGCAGGGAAGTGTGAGGTGAGCTACACTCTCTTGAAGGCACCACTGATTCTGAGCTCTCTGCCATGGTTCTACAATTTCAATAATCCCGTTTTAACAAACCGACAAACACAAACAGTGCGGGCCAGTAAAATACGACTTCCTGTTATACTTCCTGTTGGACTACTCCACAAATGTGACTCTTATTGTACCACAGTAACTCTCTCTCTGCCAGTCATGAGCTATAGGCCATTTTTATCAAGCAGAATGCCACAGAAGAGGCAGTGAACGAATGTGAAAGGGACAAGTAGTTATTCAAAAAGTGATTTTCCACTTGAATATACAGGAGAAGCCTTCTGAGGCTTATGCGATTGTGGAAAGGGGGGCGTTTAGGCCCAGTGAACAGGTGAGGAGGCACTACTGTGAGGCGTGGTGTGTGGTCACTGTGTTTGTCAGGGCTGATGGATGGCTCTAGGCCGTTTCGGGATCATAGATGATTGGAAGATTGAGTTCAGGTGGGATGTAATCGGGTGTTAAATGAGACAAAGAGACTTTTTATTGACACTATTGGGCAGCAGAGGAGTGTATACAGTACCTAGCTGGCGTGGACAAAAATCGACAGGCATGTGTGAGATTGGATATACAGTAAGACGCAAAATGCATTTTATATTTATGTGCGATGTTGCATGTGCCCGCAGTACCGAACCATTTCTCCAGTGCTTATTGACTTTGCTCATAAGCCTTTGATGATGCTGTTTAAATTGCGCCATTGATTTTAATGCACCAATTACGTATATAGTGTATGAGAGTCGATATGTAGGACAGTGGTACAAATAGCTGAATATGAAGAGGGCTTTAGTTCAGCAATTTTCGATGAGTCTTAAGTGCCCACGATCTGTAAAACACCCCACTTTCCTGAAAAATGTGCGATCAATACTGTGGAGAAAACCTTTTTAGGGCTTGCAGCTATATGACTTTTCTGTTAAATGAAAGTATAATCAAGTTTTTAACGTCTTGTGACTATAGGAAAAACATGCCACCTTTAGCATCATTACGTAGAGGCCTACTACCGGGAAAATGTGGAATTCGTGCACGCATCGATCTCTGCATCTTTAAACAGGCACAAATGTGTCATGTGATAGGAGGGTACGAAGGGAGGTGGCGCTTTTGATATATGCCATTATTTGACAGTGTTTAATTGGAGAGTGCATTTGAGAGGCAGCCGTCCCCGCCGCTGGCTTTGCTTCTAATTGCCAGCAGCACCGCGCTTAACGAAGCGAGCAAGAAGGAGCGTGGGTGAGGGAGGAACAGAAAGAGAGAGGGGCCAGGTTTCTATGGCAACAGCACATCAACAGTAGGCAGTAGCCGAGGGGGTAGTTTCATCTTGAAGAAAGACCCTCTCTGCCGAGGCTTCCTCCACAACGAGAAATAAATGCCCCGGCCGCACGTAAACAAAACACCAGCGAAACGGCTCCTTTTTAAGCTCAGCCTGCAGAGTGTGAGGCGAAGCGAAAACCTATCCATTAGAAAGAGATTAATGGAAAAAAACTCAGTGGGTCCTCCCAAAGCAGCCTCGGTTAAATAAGCTGCTACAAGCACCCCTGTCTGCGAAATGTGCTTCTATGTGGTCCAGAAACCAGTATCATCCTGATCTCAATTATTATTCATGCAGCTTCACTCGTTTCATCCGCCGTCCTCGGGAACGCGTACGCTGTAGGTGATGTCAACAAGAAACTGAAGAACACCAGCAGAAAAGAAGGCTATCTGATTCATTAATCCTGACTTGTTGAGTATCAGGTATTAAACGCTAATCTTTTGCCTTACTGGGGAGTTGTAGTTATCCTGACGACCATTAGAGGGCAGTTAGGCCTTCTAGACAAGCATAAAGTGCGTTTCTCACGTTTGTCTGTTTACTCACATACTTGCTCCAAGTATTTACCTCACTTTCTATCTTGTATGTTTCATATTCTTTTGATCTTGTTTATGACTCTCGCTTTTGAAAGCGTTTGTTTGCTGGCTCACATCAATATATTTTTATCCGTGAAAGCTATCATTTCAGAGGTGCGCGAATTATGTAGTGGCATAACTATAAAGACAGCGCACCAAATGAAAGCCGGATTGATTTATTGTCTTTTGTCTCGGCGTTATCATCTTTATGGCTTCGTCTTTATTGTGCTGTCGAGTACTGGAAGGTCTTGGGTGTAATGCTTTAACTCCTTGTTGAGGAGAGAATTAGGTTTCAGAGACTGAGAAAATTCGGGGTCTTGTGTTTTTTGATCATTAATATTGATGGACAGCTTTTGTGAAGTGTGAGCTTCACATGACTAGATCTCACATTCGCTATTCTGTTCTATTAAGTTCCTGTCAGTCTGGCGAAACCGTAACCTTTTCCTCTTTCTCTGTTTACATAGGCAAAGAGACCCGGAATTGGAGAGAAAGAAATTGAGTCTTATATCTTTGTCAGATCAATTTGCTTTATTAATGAAAAAGCTTCATGGAGAGATCACAGTCCCTAGATTCATTCTTAAACAATGACTCACCAAGCAAATGTATTTTCCTTTTTTTTTTCTTCTCTCATTTTATTACAAACTTTGCAAGGACTTATTACAAGGGGTTTGTTTTCAACATGCGGAAACAGAACAAAACCAAACACATGGGAGTCAAACAAACAAGTCGGATCGGACAATCCACTGTTCACAATAAACATAAAATCTGATAAAGCCCTCGGTGACAGGAGCCGGTGAATGACTACGGTGCAGGCATACGACGGCCACATTCACACTGACTCGGCAAAAAAAAAGATCAATCCATCCAAGGCAAGATGTGCACATCTCAATAAACACTTTACGATTTGTATATGCCATCGGCTTTTGTTGTAAGATTTAAAAAGCTTCACTTGCATGTACATAAAACTGTACAAAAACAGATCATCACAAGCATTTTTAATCCTATATAAATATAACCAACAATTAAGGATAACAAGTTTTGAACTCTCCTGCAAAAGACATACTTTCAAGGCAGCTGTCTTCAGTTTGGGGTGAATGGTGAAGATGAGTTTTGTGCAGTTAACGTCGCTTTTGTTCTCAAGAAAAGGTTTCTGAACCGGCACTAACATTTCAGCAAGAACAGTAAACGGTTTCTACCAATTATCTTTGGAATTCATGCTCAGCTCGTCGCCTGCTAGACACCACACACGGGGAATGTGGAGAGCTATGTACAGAACACTTTTTAAGAGATGTTTACTACAAACACCAGTTTTCGTTACTCTATGAAGAAAAGTCTCGCTCTAAGGATGAAGAAAAGACTCCCTTGTTTCGTTACGGTCGTCTCATCACATCCAGACATCTAACAGCGAAAGAGCACACATCTAAACACCAGTTTAAAAAACAACCACAAGAAGTGGACATTCCTCCATCTGTCCTCTGGCATTTTGGGCCGAAGGACTCTAGCAGTCTAGCCTTAGAATTCCTAGGAATAAAACAGCCAATATAAAGCCAGAGGAGTCGAAACCTGCAATTCAGACTGTCTGAATCAGGCTGGCATCAGAGTGGAGGAAGGTCAAAACCTGCTTCACTCAGAGTTAGAATAGATGAAAGCCTTTAAGTGGTGGTAGAGTTTCGTGGTCATCTCTATCTTTTAGCCATGTTAAGTCCAGGTCAGCGATCTCACACGTTTGCCTGGGAAGCCTGCCTGAAGTGCAGAGGAGAAGCAAGCTGGGCTAATTACGCTGGATCATGACTCTCGCTGGATTATTTTTTTTTTTCCTGTTTGGAGTCACTAAATGGCTTTGAAAAAAGCATAATGTGCTGTCTTTCCTTAGGCGGGATAATCATTCGCCTTATTTAATCATGGCTACGTCCAGTAATTTCCATACGTTTCAGACTTAATTATTTGGTGAGAGGTGCTGAAGACCGTCGCGATGAGGTAAGTGCATTGAAAATTGCGACTTGCTAAACAACTGAAGCATTTGGACCAGGATCTTTTTCTGTGATCTGTGCTTCCTTTGGGGGCTGGAGAGTTCGCATATGCCAACTGCACCACACTCATTACTCACCCTAATTAAGGAAATGCCCACTGTCAACCCCCCTGCAGACATAAAGCAAGCTCACCCAGGTGTGGAAAAAGTCGAGATATTGAGGCGATGCACCGTGATGCAATAGTAATGATAATGTCCATCAGATATGGTCCTTGAGCACACTAGGTAATCATTGTCAAAATGGTCCCCCAGAGATTCTCTGAAACTTGGAGGGAGCCAGAGCTTCAGAACAGGTTAGATAGTCAGCACAGTGTCAAAGAAAAAAAAGAAATTCCCAACTGATGGAGGGCAGAACAATTTATGAAAAAAAAGGTGGCTGAAATTAGGCAAATGGTGATGTGATCGCTTGTAACATTTGTAATTATTTGATTGTGGGAAAATAAAAGAACATGCACAGTTGACATGCGAAAGACAAGACAGGATTATCAGTCTAATTTGTCCATTGTGATTGTTATATACAACTGTTTTTTAAGGCAATTAATACATTTGTTCTTCAAACAAAGTCTAAATAGGACACACACATTTCATTTAAAACTGTAAAAACTATGTAAACAAAGAAAACAGGACCGTGAATATGAGCGTGGCAAAAAGGACTCATTTGATGGAGATGAGGTTTGTTTGTGGACAAAACCATACTGATAATTTGAGGGGAAGCAGGTGGTCTCCTCCTCACTGGGGCTGTGCTGTGTGAGCCGTAGGCGTCTTTGCGAGTGCCAGGCAGCGTTTGAACTACATCGTGGGAGTTCAGGAGAGATTCACAGTGCCAAAAAACACAAGTTCTGCCGTATGACACAAAAGTATGCACTCACATTCTCACCTATTGAAGAATGTGCTAATGTACCAAAAGCCACATGTGTTACTTTTTGTGACAGTAGGTCCCCTGATGCATGAACGCACACACCGGCATACGTTAAGATCTGTCATATCGAGTTAATAGATGTTAAACCCACTGCCCGTTCTCCAAGCGCACACACACAGCTATACTACATGCTCCAGCGTGCAGATGGACATACAGCACAGCAGGTGAGGATCTAGGCCCTAGACGGGCACGACGAGGGTCAGGAGCACCATCAGGATGTTTTCCCCTTCACTCCAGCTCGTCTATCCACGTTCCCATATGGCCATTACAAATGTTCAAATCCTCAAAAGCAGTGGTAAATACACACACTTCAGGTGTTCAGGCTGATTTAGATGTAACTTTTGACCTTTTTGTATATACTATTTTTCAACTTGAGCCTGATAGTAATATTCATATATTCACCATACACATGTATTTACAGCATTATTACAGCATGTATAAAGACTGCTCTCCTCTGAGGACAGGATCAGGTTAAGAGTGTCAGACACTCTATGTGGCTCAAGACCCTTTTACAGCAGTATCTCCAGTCCACTATAGCACTTGGTAATCTAGTAGAAGAACCCATGAACATTCTGTAGGCTAGCGAAGCTAAAAGTCGGTTAGTCACGTAAAAGTATGCATCTTTTTTTTTTTTTTTATGGTACGCAAAAACAGTATAAAAAGTTTAAAGAAACCACAAAAAAATGTTAAAAGTGATCATAAATAGATGCATGTATGAATGAATGAATGGATGAATAAATAAATAAATCTACTTTGACATTATGACAATTGTGTATTTTTCCAATATCCAATTTATATCCTGTCGCAAATTCGATGTTCTATTTTTGCAACCGTGTCTTTGTAATTTCCGGTGCGTGTCAATCAGAGATGGTGGGTGTGGTTATCTCACAGGTATATTTCTCTTTTCGAGGTGTGATTGGATGGAGGATTGGTAGGTGGGAACTCTGATGTCACGCTCAGAGGCACCTCCTCCAGCGGGGCGTGGCCACTGGGGTTGTGGTCACTACTGGAGTAGGCACTACGGGAAGGTGGGAGGCATGGCCTGTTCTCCTCTGCTCCCAGCCTCACGCTCCCATTGGCCAGGCGTCCCAAGCTCCCCCTCTCCTGATAAGGCACAAACGTGGACAGTTTAGGGGGATTGCGGGTCTTGCGGACGGGCGAAGGCTGACCAGGCATCCAACAAGCATCTGAGTGACCCAGCTCGCTACACTCCTGACTGCAGTTTCCCGTCATGGCAACATCAGGCAGTGAGCGAATATCTGTGAGAAGAAGGCACACAAAAAACAGTCTTTAATGACGAGTAAATTATATAAAAGAACAGCAAATCAAAACTTATTTTGTTGTACCGGGTGAGTCACAGAGACACTGCAGTTCACCTAGCGTAAAATGCAAGCAACTAACAGGGAATACACAAAGAGCTGCCAGTGGTTGCTATGCACTGTGGTGTGGTTGCCATGTGAGAGGCAGTATTTGCTATGCACAGTGCTGTTGTTATGGACTGCATACTGGGATTTCTTCAGTGGTTACTGTGGGTCAGAATTTTCTGGTTTGATTCTTTAAAGTCCTTTGAATTGAAATGATTTCTTCATAGTGTAGGCATTCCGACTGACGGTTGCTAGGTGCATTCGAATGTATGCATGCCCACATATGTATTGGAAGTTTGATGGCAAAACGGCGGAAGTGCAATTCACTTTTCCCTGCATTTATGTCCCTTGGGCTGCAATCCCTCGATATTCGTGTCTTGAATATTTATGCACAAATAAACATACAGGCATGCTTGCATTCAATATCCTACATTCAACAGTAAATGAGATCCACCAAGGCCCCTGAAGGAAAATTCAGCACTAAGGCTTGAAGATTGGCAGGTCTGAAATTAGTGAGCCTCTGATTGCTATCCATTTTCCATTCCACTGTTCCCTAATTAATTAAACAGGGCCGAGACCCAGTGACCTCATTCTGATAGAGCCATTCAGAGAGCTACATTAACACACACTCCCTGTAATCCACCAACCACATGCTCTCTCTCTCAGGAGCCGTTCCACTCTGTGGACCACATTCCTCACCCTTGTGCATTCACACCAGAGGTTTTCAGTCTCTCAGTTATGAACCCGCGTGGGGCTGCTGGAAATGCAGATGGAGTCATGGTCTTATTTTTTATCATAGTCTAGGAGAAAAATCTTTAGAAAACAGTAAAATAACAAAATTACTTTGTGACAAAGCTAAGAATTTCAAGTAGTGTTGGGAATTTAGGACCGAAAGGAAGCATTTGTGTTATTTGTTATTTGTATATATTTGATTCTAACCACGTCATGGCAACGAATAGAGAAGTCAGCAATGCAATTTATTAGTATTGTGCATTTAGACACAACAGCAAAGGTGCTTTTTATCCCAGATGCCATACTTTTATATTTTCTTCGGTCATTGAAAAACATTATTTTATTACTTTGACCAAAATCAAAAATAATAAAGAAGACCATTGATCCTATATGGAATTGGTTGCGGAACACAGAACAATAAGAACCAGTTTTGGGGAAGCCACTCTGAAACTATAACTTGATAAGTTAAAAGCTACTCATAAGTTAAAGTAGTTAAGCAACAGTCAAGCTACCCTTCTTAAAAAGTAGCTAGCTACACTACAAGTTGCTACCAGAAAGTAGCTAGCCTTAACTACCCTTTGTTCACAGTGACATATATCAGAAATACCTGAATAAGTGTTAATGAGGAATGTTTTAAGTAAAATACAATGCAATACAATTATGTTGTCAAAGACTATTGTTTTATTCCAAACAATATAATATCTCAGGCTGTCAGAAGTAAAAGTTCAACACTGCATCACATTTAGCATTGCAATAAATATATATATATATATATATATATATATATATATATATATATATATATATATATATATATATATATATATATATATATTTAAGTAGCTTGAATTAAACTCACAAAATTATTTTCTCAAAAATATTGTGTAAAAGATGGCTTTTCCCTGGAAAAAGTAATTAGGACCTGGAAAAGCTACATTGTTTTAAAAGTAGCTGAGGTTCTGTCGAACTACTAAAAAATGTAGTTACATTAGTAGTGTCAGTATTCCCCAACACTGTTAAGAACCTCTGATCTACCTGCAATGTTACCTTTCTCTCCACTTTCAATTATCGCCACAGTTTCAAACAGAGACCGAGAAAATGAAGAGAAAAGTAGTGAAGACCCTTAAATGTGCAAGAGATCTACAGATGGCAGCCCTGAGGCAGACGCTGGGGCCCAGGGGACGTACCTCCACTGGCATTGAACATCCAGACAGCTTTAATGCACTCATTAAATAAAGCTCTGTGAGGCTCCACCGGCACAACATAACTGACAGTTCTCTCCACACGAAAACACCACACTGACCCCACCACCGCGCAAATGAACGTATGCTTCAAAAAAACTCCCAGTAAGCAGGAGCCGACATGGTCAATACATCAAAGAGGTCTTGAATAGGCTAAAAGAGGGCGTTTACTGGAGGAGGAAAGAGGCTTTATATCTCACCAAACGGAATAGATCAACTCACCCCTCTGGAACAAACACATTAAGAGTTCTACAGTCCTGTTTGTTTGTGTGCGAAAGGGCTAGATTGTGTGGGAGAAAAAAGTGTGTGGTGAACTCGGAATATAATTGAGGATGTGCATTAGAGGCACAACCTGTGTGTGTATGAGGGGTAGGATGTGCGTAGGAAAGGGAGCATGTGTGTTAGATGATGTTACTCTCCATGTGCTTGAGAAGTAATAGTGTTTGCACGTGTTTGTGCAAGAAGGATGTGTGCTACAGATGGTGTTTGAAAAGTGAGGTGTTGGGAGTGTAGAAATGTGTGTGTGTGTGCGTGCGTTTGTGATATTCTTGTGGCTATATGTAGGCAGGCGTGAAAACAGTTTCTTACATCTATTATCCATTATTGGATCTCATTTCTTCCAGTATATATATATACATATACTGGAAATTATAGAATAATAGCCAATTAAATGCAGATCTACTTGAATGATTTGAAGTAGTTTTAGACAAATGAAAACGGGAAAAGAAAGCATGCATTTAGATGTGAGCACAAGAGACAACGTTGAACAAGTACTGTAGTTTACAAAGCAGTTACTGTAGTTCTGACTCTAAATTCTGATTAAGTGTGCCACATTTGGACTACTATGCATGCAACTGTTCATGTAGTTTGTGTGCTACATTGTGGAAAATTTTATATGTATATATAACAGAAACTATTTTTTCACTATTGGTGTATTTTATAATATTTCAGTTCCTTATCACACCTTACCCACAATACAATCAGTAAGTGTGTTTACATGCACTTTACAAGACTTATTCAATTGATTTAGTGTTATTCAGTTCATCTTTTTAAAATGTCAGGTGCACTGTTACACAAAGTTAATAAAACAAAGATTACGGAAACACATTATACAGAAAATATTGTTTACTTCTTTCTGCTTCAAAATGTCATGTTAAAATCAAAGTGTTACTTGCCATTTCTTGTTTTTTTTTTTTGCGAAATCCAACACACAGACCGAAATAACGTGATCGTAGCTCAGCTTTGTCCAGCATGTATACACATTAGCTGTAGCTCAATTATAACCGCCTTTCAAAGCTTCGAGTAGCTTACTGTTTTCATAAATTACATTTCACATCTTAAAGTTGTGTGTGTTTTGGTGTTTACTGTGATTGGCATTAGAGGTCAACCGATAGTGGATTTTACAGATACTGATAGCTAGATTGGATCACACTGGCCGATACGATTAATCAACCGATAGTTTTTAAAATGGATACTGTATGAACTAAAATACTGCTTTACTGTTAAAAAATAAATAAATAATAATAAATAAATAAATAATCTGAAACTAAAAACTGAAGGTGAATCAAAATGTATTGAACCATACTTTGTAAATGAATAAAAATATTAATATTAATTATATATTGATAATTAAGGTTAGTTCCAAGTTCTTTAATGTTAACAGTGGCAACTTTAAAAATTTAAAATGTTTAAGTAAATGTTGAAATTCACAATACACAATAGAATGAACAATACTTCTACAGCTTTCAGTAATCTTAATGTTACAATGGACTCTTATCAATGTGACTCATCAATGTGGTTTCTCACATCACTAGCTTTAAATATGCAAATTTTCTGACTGAAAAATACATTCATGTGACCAGCTGTATATAAACTAATGACAACAGATGGTAACAATTATGAAATAAAACAGCGCCAGCCTCACATGTCAAAACAAACATCACAAGGTGTCAGATTTTTGCCTTCAGAGGCCACTCTCATGTTGTAACGACAGCAGGACCATCTCAGCCAGTCAAGTAACTGACGCAACAGAAAACTATCGGCATGGATTTTTGTTGATAGCGATTGTTCCAGCAATCAAATATCATGCTGATTAATCTGCAAAACTGATCAGTCGGTCGATCTCTAATTGGCATTTTGTATGGGGTTTGGACCATGCATGGGTGTTCTGTCTGTACAACAAAAGTTTGAAACCGTTTTGGTTTTCACAGCACACAACCTGAGACCAAAAGGACCAAAAGGAAGTCTTCATTTTTAGACACATGTAAGGGTGGGTTTGCAGTGTTCTTGCATCAGGGAACCAGTGGGATGACTGGTCTCGTTGATCTGTGGCAGGCTTCCTTTCAGTCTGATCTCCAGCTGGGGGGTAGTGGGGAGGGGAAATGGGCATGTTGCTCTTCCTGAGATTTCACAGAACACCTCCTTTCTGATCTGGCGTGCACACTTTCTAACGTACCCTCAGCCTTTTGTCCTCTCTCTGTCTCTCTGATCCTCTATTTCTAGTTATTTTTCTGAATGACTCTATTTACCTTGCTTTTCTGCTTTTATTCTCCCACCCCCTCCCTTCCTCTTTTACTTTCTCTCCAATCTGCCACTTTTTTCTCTCCGTTCGTCTCTCCTCTCTTTCCTTCTACCTGCTGCTTTTGAGTGTGCCGCTGTGCTCTAATCAGCTGGAAATTACAGTCCAGTTCACGGAAAAGCACACCAGATGAAAAGAATCTGACGCCACAATTGTCCACAGTTTTAATCAAATGTGCAAAATGCTCATGTAATTATAAGAATCTATTATCAAAAATCAGGTGCCCTGTGGTTAACCACGAAAGAAAAACAATGATGTCTATATTTCTGTAATAATTTGTGGCAGTTGTCTTCTTGCGGAGGGAAAATGACACAGCTTGGTTTAGCCTGACATGCTGAGGTTATTATCAGACACAGAAGCTCCTCTAACAAGCTGGCACTGCTGAGTACATCATGTTCCTTTCTAGAGCAACCAGGAAAGACAAAGAAAATGAGAGAAATCAGCTGAGAAAATAACACAAAATAAGACAGATCTTGGAATCCTTCACATAATTGCGGAGATATCCCAAGAAGGATACATATTTAAGAAGTAATGATGGCAAATTTTCAGGTGCTGAAGCATTATGGACATCTAGTGTCCTGTGTTTGTTTCCATTACAAGGACATTTCTGTTGCTCTATGAAAGCATAGAGCTTGATTTCTTGGTTACAAAACCTTTCATATTTGGAGTTAGAGGGGTTTTTGAGGGCTTAGGAACTAGCATTTTTACAAACTCGTTCATGTTTACCCATATTTCAATGTCTACCTACTCAGTGTGGGGCTTTTGTTAAACTAATCTCTACTTCTAAATATTTCACTCCAGAAAGTACAAAACAGATTTCAAGGAATATTTGATTCATTATTGAACACAGCTCTACTCTATTTTTGTACTAGTGAGTGTGTTGATTGCTGCTTGGAACATTTGGGTTACTGCAGTTGTCTTTGGTGTCCATTTTCCTCCTCCAGTGTTTGGCATGCTGTGCCATGCATTTCCATTTGAGAACGAATGGAATGGATGAAAAACTTCTTCTAGAGGACCTAAGGAACCTCTAAGTGGAGATCTGTGCGGGATTGATTTTTCAGTTCCGTCCCTACAAGATTATGTCCCGTTGGACAATATCCAACCCTGCAATTGTAAACAGTTTCTACCTTAAAATAAATTGTAACTTTTACTTTTAGATAATAGTATTTTGTGGAAGCCCCACGATTGATTGCTTTCTTCAGCTTCCTGCACACACACATCGTCATCTTTCCTCTTGCACTCAGAAATTCAGAACTTGTCCCATGCTGCATTCAGTGACATCGGATGCAGACCCCTACCTCCAAGAGAAGAAAGGGAGAGATTGGGAGGTAGTGGCCATTTTGATGAACTGATTAGCCACTCACTTCTGCCAGGTCCCTCTGATGGGCAGTAATTTTTGAGCTAGGGATCATTTTCCTCTTGGCGCCGGAGTGGTGCTGCTTGGCTGTAGCATGTCCTAGGTTTTATTATGGTGATTGCTGGCGTTCATATGGTCGTATCTGGCTTTGATGCAACACAATTTGGCACTATCAGTTTGCTGTTGGATTAAGGGGTAAAAATTAAAGTCTGGCTTCCCGGAGTGTGACTGTATAATCACAAAGCTTTAGAGCATGGAGCAAATGGGCAATGGTGTGTATGGCCGCATTAATACATGCGAGGGAACGTGTACTGTCTGCAGACTTTCAGCATATGTTTGACACCACAGAGCGTGTTGCCAATGGCTTGCTGGTGAAGATGGAGAGTGGCCACAGTGGACTTGCTCCTCTCAGCACTGCTGAAAATAAGGAAGTACATGTCAGAGCCACACAGCCTGCTCCCTCTAGTGCCATCCATCATGGCAGGCCAGTTCAGTAGTTAGAGAGCGCTTCGTTGCTTCTCCGTGTATGCGTGCGTGTGTGAGATGGAGGCATGAACCCCAGGGCATTTCTTTGCCTTTATGAGCAGCCCAACTGGGGTGGAAGTGGATTTGGCTGCAAGCCCGCAGTCTCAAAAAGAGTGCCCTTCACTCTATCTGCTCTAAGAGAGCTTTGTCATTGTGGTGGAGAGGTGGGGCATGGACAGAAACTGTGTTGAATATAATTTCTCCTTCCGATTTGTGTCAATAGCATTATACAATGGTCTGTAAAGAGGAAGATTTCCAATTTGCCATCATTTCCTCCTTCCTCCCACCGTTGAATTAAAAAAAGAATAAAAGTTAGCCCAAAATCTGTCATCATTTACCCACCCTCCTGTTGTTCCAAACCCATAAGACTTTGGTTAACCTTTCCTAAAACATTAACACAGAGCTTAATTTGTAAATTGCGAGGTAGCACTTTATTTTACAGTCCTGTTCCCCATGTACATACTATCATAGTAATTGCAATAACTATGTAAAAACTAGGTACTAACCCTGAACCTACCCCTAAACCTAACCCTACCCCATGTAGTTACCTTGTATTACCAGAACTTTCTTAGATAAATACACTGTAAGTACACTATAAGTACATGTAAGTGCACATACTGTAAAATAAAGTGCAACCAATTGCGATGTACCGGAAGAAGCGGGGTAACGGATCCAGCATGTTACAGGAGGGATTGGTAACGGATCACATTGGTGGACCAGTTGAAGTGATTAATAGCATGCCTCAGTTGCTTTTAGGGTCTGTACGGTCAATAATAACCGGGAAAAGCCATACAATTTTCAAAATAGCAATTTTCAGGCCTGAAAAAGTTTTGAAAAAGTAAAAAAAAAAAAAATAAAAAAAAAAACAAATACAACTTATAACTTTATATTTAATCATGTCCTAAATTTGGGTGGGGGAGTTGCGTGTAGCTACTGTATATCACATAGTTTTACATTCCCACAGATTTCAAGTTCATAATGAGGGAAATCCCTGCATTTATTCAATATAGTATGTAGGTTAGATGAACAAATAAATTCACGCAAACTATAAGATTAAATCAGTCATTATGAAATCAGCGTTTGAAACCATGAACTCTCTAAGAGCGTGCTTCACATCAGTGAATCTTGTCTGCATTATAGACAAGCTGCTGCATGCTGCATGCTGAGATACAAGACTTTCACTCACATTTTGGCACAGCTGACAGAATTGTAACTTGGGTCATTGTTGCATTGTCACTAAAATGTATAATTTGCACATCTTTGCACATCTTGTGCGCTCCAGAGGCTGTATTCTGTACACTCATAAAGTCACATCCAAAGTGCACGGGTATAAAGCCGTCCCGCTAGTTATTTTTCGTAGTTTGTTGAGCTTAAGTGACCAAATACACACAAAATGATGTCTGAATGGCCTTCCTGGTGAGTATCCTCTTTAGCACTGTAGGTTCCTAAATGTAAACAGTTGAGAAAGAAAACGCATGTGTAACAGTAAGGATCCATGCATTCGGTTTTTGTGTGAGCAGCCTCATGTGAGCAGCAGCCATTCACGCCACATCTTTTGCGCGCAGAAGTTTATTTCAAATGTAGATGTGCACTCAAGATTTTTCCATGACATATATGCATGCTGTAGGTCAGCACGGACGTCTTTCAGTGGCGTGGGAGGAGGGGGGGTCTGCCAAAATTAGGTGCCGAATCGGATTTCGAAGGTGCCAGATTAGGCTTGTTCCGGCACAAATTAAGCCCTGCATTAAGATATAATAAATGAAACCTGAGAGGTAAATGTCCCACCTCAGTGTAACCAAAACTTAAAAGATTAAAAAAGGTTACAAAGGCACTGTAGTTTTATATGTGTGTGTGTGTGTGTGTTCTTACGTAAAAAAAAAAAAAAAAGTCCTCAAATTTTTTTATAAATAAATAAACAATTATACAATAAAACAAAAAAGCAAAGGACAAACACAATAGAAAATAGTTACAAGTGAAGTAAACAGTGCTTTAAGTTTTTTGTATGCAAGTCTGAAGTATTCAGCTTACAGTCTAATACAGAAACTGAACAATCGAATTTAAAATAAAACAGCATAGTCTTCACTTTAAGAATTGAACTTGCTTTGTTTATTATTATTCAGGCTACAGATGTCCTTCAATCAAGAGCAGTGAGTGATTTTTTTTTTTTGTCTTTTGTTGTTTTATTAATATTAAGCACACAGACAGCAGCCTGTCTGTCACATGAAGAGCTGTACGTATCCAATTTACTGTTACTCATATTTTCACTCTAAACTCTTTAAGTTCACTTAAGACCCTGACTAGGGTTTACGTGAATAATCAAGCACTGCATTTTTTTTTTTTTAATTTTGCTTCTATTTAACTGTTTATGCTGCTAAAACTTGTGTTATGTTCTACAGTGTGAAGAGGCTCCATTCGCCCCATGGTGTGTCTAATTTGCTCAGGAACCCCCTTACAGAGACTGTGGAGCTCCAGTCTGAGCTCAGATATGTTGTTCTTCCCTCTTTGTTTTTTAGCTAATTCTCTGTCCGTCTTCGGCTCATCACAACCCATTAGCCACTGTTCTGCAACGTCAGTCCGTAGCAACTGCACTTTTTTAAATTATCCCCCTGCGTCTCTATAATGTCTAACAGTTCCCCTTACTCTTCTAACTTAAAATCTACAATGTCAACTTCCACAACTTGTGTGTGTTATTTATTGGGTTATTTTGTGCTATGTGTATTGTAATGTTCTCCATTTGTCAGAGAATCAAAGTTGTTTATTCTGTGAGCAATCCACAATGGCAGTATAAAAGGTTTTGCTTCTGATTAGCATACAGGCACACACACTTACTGAAAGCATGCTCAAATCAACTGCTCACAAAAAAAAAAAAAAAAATTACTGAATCTACTGACACTTGCTGAAAAAATCTATTGAAGCACCAACATTTCAGCTTCACTGGTGTTTATGAATTAACTAATACATCATGGCTATTCAATAAATAATAATGGAGTGCTATATTATTGACTTTCACAGTGAATTAAATGACTTCGGGCTGGACTACGTATGCAGATCGAGATGAAACTTGGATCAGAGATGAATTATATGTGGCATGAAGATGAGAAATCACACTGCAGCAAAGGCATGCTATAGCTTGATATAGCGTTTCAGTCCACATGATGTAACTGGGCTCTATTTGCTGGAAAATGAGCGAGGGGCAGGCGAGAGGTTTGAAAGGTCTTATTTGTGCTTTATTGTAGTGTGACATGATGATGGTATAATCAGTTTCATTGAGGCTCAAACCGAAGGCTGATGTTGATGTTCCGTGAAGGCGATAATCATCTAATTTTTATCTATTTTTATCAGCTCACATTGCCGAGACCCCATCAAGCCCTGAACCCACTTCTGTACTTTGAGCGATCCACTTTGTCCTAATGACAGATGTTATCTGCACCACTTGGGCCAGATCGGCCTGCGGTCATTACACACAATCCTGGGTAAACATCAGAGCGGTGTGTGCAGGGAGGGCTAAAAAGGAGGAAGAGAGTACACCTGGAAAAAGTACTCAGATCAGATTGGACTGCTGAATCTCAATGTTTATTAAATAAATAAAATAAACATCTAAATAATATTAAAATGATTAATTTAATGACTTTGTTGAGGCCATTTATATCTACCTCTTGCAGTACTCTCCTTTAGTGTTACACACACTTAGACACTAAATACTTTCAAAGTGTGACAAAGTGAATTAAGCAGAAAGTGCTGCATGCTTGGGCTGGAAGGTGCAGCTTGGTTTGTTGAAATGAAGCAAACATTTCGCAAAGTTACTATAGTTATTGTTCTTGGTAAGAACTGGCCTTTACACAAATATATATATATATATATTTTTAATATAAAAAAATATTTTCTTTTGGCTAGAACTATAATCCCAATTGTTTTTTTTTTTGTTGTTTTTTTTATGGTTAGTGCTTTCGTTCATTTGTTAATTCATCTCGTTCATAGCCTTGTTCACTTTCATTATATGTGCCTTAAAAAGAAATATGGGACAGTTGAAGTTATTTTCTGAACCGGAACCCTCTTTTAAACCGGCAGTGACCCACTCTCTCGATGTCTCCTCACTCTGTTTGCATTCAACCAAACTCTGCAACACAGATACATCTGAGCCCTAGTTGTTGGTTTTTTCTTGCTACTGCACTGTAACTGTAAACGGCGCAGTGCTGAACAATAAAGGAGGTAAAAAAAACGATAGCACAATGAGCACAATAGCTGTGCTGCAACCTACTGGCATTAAGGCCAGAGAGCCACTGACAGCTCACCTCTTGAGGGTAAACAGAACCAGGACACATTGTTTCACCCCCTCCACCTGAAACAAACAAAAAAAAAATACTGTCTGAAAAATCGAGAACATCAGATGCGCCTCTCTCTTGTGGGGAAGGTTGAGCAGAGAGCAGAGAGCAGAGAGGCTGGCTCGGGCCTCTGCAATCAATTCTACTAACAGGCAGGGACTCTGACAAGGCCTAACGCCATCTGTCTGAACAGAGCCATGCCCCGCGTCGTCACGCCACACTGGCACCCGGGCAACAACCCAAGCTGGCACCCAGAAGACAAACAAGCCCCCTCAGACTAACACTCCGTTCTTCAGTCTGTCCCTCTTTCTTCCTCTCTTTCATCACACGCATTGTCACATACAGAACAAACAAAGACACGTCATCTTTGGTTCACCCAACAAACTAGTGAATGATCACACATAAACAAGAATCACTCACAAAACTAAAGTAAAAAATACTGACTTGCAAAGCGACATGAGATGTGAAAGTGACGTGATTGAATGAGCTAGGGACACATTGAAAATGGTTTCAGTAAAACCCAGAGGTGTAAAAAGTACTCACAGATTTTCTCAAGTGAAAGTACAAGTTCTCAGTAAAAAATTTACTAATTTAAAAGTACAAGTATCTGGTCAAAAACATACTTGAGTAAAAGTAAAAAGTACAACTTTAAATTGTATTCAAGGATTTAAAAATTAGAAGTACATAAATATATACAGGGAAAGGGATTAAAAGGAACGTCCATCCTTTCCACCCTCATGCCATCCTATATGAGTTTCATTTATCAGATGGACACAAACTAAGAGTTTTAGAAAAAAAAAAAAAAATCTTTATATAATGAAAGTGTATAGGACATCCAAAATGACACTTCCAAAACTATACACAAAGAGAATATGACCCTAACTCATGCAACCCCTGTTAATGAATTACTGACTTCTTAAGTGAAACGCATATGTACGAAAAATACAAATACCAATATTTGAATCACTTTGTGTGGTTTCTGAAGTGGTCCTGTCCCCTTGCATTATATGGACTAAAAATCTTTGCTTGTGTTCATGTGAAGAAAAGTCATGAACATCTGGGATGACAGAGGTTCAGTAAATGGTGAGATAATTTTCATTTTTGTTGAAACGATCCCTTTGAAGAGCAAGAGGACAATTAATCTTTTAAATGTTTATTTGGGGCATTTAGAGTTTTTTTCTTATTTTTCTAAATTTTGATAAATAATTATTTGTGACTAATTAGATTAATTAGTAAGAAAAGAATGCAATTATTATAAAAAAAAAAAAATAATAATTCACTGACAGTCCTAATTCCTGCTTAATGTTTCATATAATGACATATTGTAAATACAATTTATCCACCACCTGGTAAGAAAATCCCCAATCACGAGCACAAGCCAGACATTTACCTGATGAAAGTTAAATTGAAGTAGAAATATGTGTGTTTGATGCATGAAAACAATGATCATAAGTTCTCTAGTCAGGCACACATGAGTTTCTGCTTTAAAATTAAAATGAAAAGTGCACTTGGTTAAACCACACATCTGGACATAAACAGTTATAACATTATTCCCCATAACCATGCATACTATATACATTGCCACATACAGCACAAAGAAAGATGTGCAATCTTTGTTTTACCCAACAGATTAATGAACGATCACACATAAACACAAATCACTCGCAAACAAGATGCAATACTTGACAGTGACATGCAATTGAACGAGTTCTGGAAACAATGAGATGCTGTCAGCAGGGTTTAAAATAGATTTGTTTTAAAGTAGTACATAAATATTATTGTAGTACGCTTTGCAAGAATATACTACTCCAGTCTTTCCAAAATGTCACTTTTAATTCAATTCTTTACTTTCCGTTTCTTTTAACTTTTTGTACAAAATTTACTAGCAATTTCCGAATGAAAATCCTTCACCAAAGTTTTCTCAGTGTCCCCTTCACGTGGCTCTTTAAAATGTTAAAAGCACACTTGTTTATTACGCATATCTGGATATATACCAGTTATGAAGTTCTTCTCCATTGCCATACATGCATTCATTATCAAATACAGAACAAACAAAAACACGTCATCTTCAGTACACCCAAAAACTAGCAAACGATCACACACAAATCACTCACAAACAAGACCGACCACTAAAGCAGCATGAGATCTGAATGTGTCGTGTGACTGAACGAGCTCGGGACACAATGAAAAACGAGTTCATTAAAACCCAGAGCTTGAAACTAAGAGAGAATCTGTCAAAAGAGTTACAAAAAAACGTGCTACATTATTAGGACTTCATAAGGCACCAGAAACATCACAGGAACGAAGAAGAAAGAAAGAAGAAAGAAAAAATCACACAGCATTGCTAAAGTTCCTCATCATTATGCAAATGCCATTTTATTCCATTTTATCTCTGTCTCTTTTTCCACTCTGGCCATATGTGCGGTGGCTCATGTTGGGGCTTCAAAAGGAGGCTCAGCCAGGCCACATGCAAATACCCCCATCTGGGGATCAAACAGCCCAAGCTGATCACCACACATAGGACACGCTGTGGGCATCGAGATGTGGTCAAACGTCACCGCTGACCTGTGTTAAACTCCCAGCGAGCTCTCAGGGACAAAACCTGTGCACTTGCTTCTCCCTGTGGGACGAGCGAGTGCTTGTCTTAAAGAGAACAAAAGCAATCTAACACGAGGAGGACCCAATATCAGTGCCTTAGAGACCAAGTGTTCTGACAATCCTGTCTAATGAGCCTTTAAAAGTGTTTCTGATAGTCAAATTATTCCAGACACACGCAAGACTGGATTGTCGTTAGAAAACTGCAACGTTCGATACAAAAAAACATGCTTGATAATTCCTTCATAAATCAAAATTAGCAGCCCTAATCAGAGTCAAACAGCCACTTATGAGGAAGGAATGATTCATCAGCGTCAATCCTTGCTCTTTTTCCTTCTCTCTCGAGTGGAGGAAGCCACAATAAAGAGAAAATCAGCATTTGCAAGAATATGATTGTTCGCTGGCTGTCACTCGGATTGTCTACATTAATGAGTTCTGTACACCTGGCTCGTCCAATCAAACGAGTCCAATTAAGAGAGAAGATTAAAACTCTGAACCTGTTATGGCAGACGTTCGCACTGCTAGCGCTGTCTGTCTTGAAAAATCATAATCAAAACTGGGTGCGCCTGTATACATTAGCACACAAATCTCTATTTTGGGTGGCCTCTGTGTTGCCATATATGTATAATACAGAACAGCATCTAGAGTGAAGCGCAAGCTGTTGTAGTACACTGAAATTGTTGTCGCCATTGTAGTGATGTTTCTATATACAGGCAAGTTCATTTGTAATGCATTTACTGTAACTCAAGCAGATGGGACCACATATGAACACACTAACCACTCAAAACAATCACTGAAGAGAAATAAGTGGCCTGTCATAAACTGTACACTTTTGATTTCATGTTCATTTTTCTTCATATAATGCTAATATGATACTAATAAGCATTAGCTAGCACTTAAACTAATGATGCTCATCAATTTTAATAATGTCCACGACGATGACAGATTTATTGAAAGATTGCATTCAATACAACTACAAAGACTGACAGTCATTCAGTCCATGGGAAGCGATGACTTTTTCCTGTTTATTAACTATGGAGTATAAAATGATTTCTAATTAACATTAATTATTATACAGCACTGTATCATTTATTTGCCTACATATGGTGACACAGTGATGCAAATTACTCATCACTGCATAAATATGTATGGCTGCTTGGGCAAACGTTCATTTAACAAAATCAATGCTTTACTAAAAAGTTGGTTTATGGGAAGTCTTTAGCCAAGATCTCAACCAGAACACAGAAAAAAAAATATATATATTCGTTAAGAGGAATTATGCAAATATAAAATCGCTGAAATTGTTTACACTACATTTCTCTTTTGTGTGTTGGTGTGCTTGGTTATGGAGGATTTAGTTGACTATTGTGATCTGGCATGTTTTACTGGAACCATACAGCATTATACTGTCAAAAATGAGTATGTTTTACTAGAAAATTCTATTTCAGGCTTTTATTTCCAAATTTCACACCTAATCAAATGTGTTACTTGTGATTTCATTGTAAAATAACAATCAATTTCTGAGTGAAAACTGTTTCCAAGTAAAGTTTTGTGTTGAAAGTGCACTTCTAACACTTCTTATAACACTCTTCTCCAAAATATGAAGTACAGGTATAACTGATTTAGTGATCAATTGTAAATGTGTGCAAACATCTCTTTTATATGATACTGCCCTCAAAGTCTGCCTTCCACGAACAGTAACAGAGCAATGTTAATTGAGGCGGGAATGTAATAGTTTTATAAATAAGGCACAATCTACAATAACCCAATGTCAAATGTTGTACACGTTACATATGTGACCCTGGACCACAAAACCAGTCTTAAGTCGCTGGGGTATATTTTTAAAAAACATTGTATGGATCAAAATGATAAATTTTTCTTTTAAGCCAAAAATCATTTGGATATTAAGTAAAGACCATGTTACATGAATATATCTAGTAAATTTCCAAACTTAAATATACTAAATATTAACTTTTTTTTTTTTTTTTTTAAATATGGATTGCTAAGAATTCCTTTGGACAACTTCAAAGGCGATTTTATCAGTATTTCGATTTTTTACACCCTCAGATTCCAGATTTTCAGATAGTTGTCTCTCGGCCAAATATTGGT
This sequence comes from Carassius auratus, assembly GCF_003368295.1. Taxonomy (NCBI): domain Eukaryota; kingdom Metazoa; phylum Chordata; class Actinopteri; order Cypriniformes; family Cyprinidae; genus Carassius; species Carassius auratus. Next base: position 7,857,007 of record NC_039277.1, on the reverse strand, counting down.
CAATCCTAATAAACCATACATCAATGGAAAGCTTATTTATTCAACTTCCAGCTGATGTTTAAATATTAATTGTAAAAAAATTACACTTAAGACAGGTTTTGTGGTCACTTATACTTACTACAGTAAAAACAATAAATCAATTAACCCTAAACTAAAGACTTATACACAAACAATTAAGGATTTACTTTGAAATAATGTTCACTCTGAAATTGCTAGTAAAATTAAAATGATTAGAAAGAAAAGCAAGTACTGAATTAAACATTTTAAAGTAGAACTTTACTTTCTTGTAAAATTAACTACAGTGATCTTTAATTTACAACTTCACTAACACTTCAGTAAGTACATGTTCTTAAATGTATAATTACACTGTAACAAGGACACCTTATAAAAAAAATTATCAGATATATAATAAGCCTCACTTACATAGAAAGGAGGTGTGTTTACATTGAAAACAGTCAATTACTTAAAGGTGCTGTAGGGAACTTTTGTAAAAAAAATCTTTTTTACATATTTGTTAAACCTGTCATTATGTCCTGACAGTAGAATATGAGACAGATAATCTGTGAAAAAAATCAAGCTCATCTGGCTTCTCCCATTGGTCCTATTGTCATTTGCAGAAATTCATCCACTCCCAGTAAAAAACAACCAATCAGAGCTGCGGTCTGTAACTTTGTTTGTGTTCAAAATGTAGAAAAATGAACATAATAAGCGAGTACACCATGAATCCATTTTCCAAACCGTGTTTTTAGCTTGTCCTGAATCACTAGGGTGCACCTATAATAAGTGTTTATATTCGGACTATTTTAGATTGCTTCGGGGGTACCGCGGTGGAGTAACCCAGTACCTTTTTGATTCTTCATAGACATAAACAGAGAGAAATAGCTCCGGCTACAATGTTCTTCCGCAAGACGCAAGCAGTTCTGTTTATTAACCGCTAGAGCGTCAAAAGTTCCCTACTGCAACTTTAATGTAAATGCAACACAGTGCTACTTAAATGCATTTAGCACCTAGTTAAACTGGATTGTGGTCAAAGCAGGTTTTTGCTCTTAAATAGTGTGCACTAAAGTGTTTCTTAAATTCGCCACACAATATTTAAACAAACAAAGGAAGATCAGGGAAAAATGTACAGAACAAAAACCAAGAGCAAGCCAAAAACCAGAGCTAATGTTAATGCCAAAATGAGAACTACAGAAATCAATAGTAACAGATCATGTTACATGAAAATCAAATTGTGTATCACAGATCTCAGGAAGCCCGTCTGAGCCTTTTCTCTAAGGAGAAAAGCCTTGAGCAAGAGCGAGAGAGAGAAACAGATTGGAAGAGAAGAGAGACAAAAATGAGACCGACAGCAAGGGGAAGACAGAACAATAGAGAGAGATAGAGAGAGAAAAAGGGATACAAAGACTCAGACAGACAGGTAGACAGACAGAAAAAGGGAGGGGGTGGGGGTTTGGGGTGGTATGTAGAGAGCACAAAACACAAAACATTTTCCTTCCACTAAGTCATTGAATCCCAGAATTTAAGACCACCGTCCCTTCTCTCCCCAACCATATATACCACCAAATTACATCATACACTTCAATCTGATCCAAGATCAAAAGGGAAACGTGTGGGTGCCATGGAAACACACTTCAAAGACTTCCTCTTCCAGGATCCAGTGTAAACCTCTGCAACTGACTGGTGTTCGTGCAGAGGAGACGCCGGGGTTTTGTTGACTTCTTCAGAATATGTCTGACAACTGCCTAAGCTCAAATTTGATATTAACTGATGGAACGATATAACACTGCTGCAAACTGCAAAATGAGAAATGACAGAGTGTAATTTTTTACATTACATTGATGTTAGAGACAAGTGTGTTTTCTGCAGCACAAAATCAGACTACAACGGGTGTCGCAGTTAGAATTCACAGAAATGGATGAGACTGAAATTTCTCATGAATATTAAAGGGTTAGTTCATCCAGAAATGGTCAGCAGCATTGTACGTCAGTCTCGAACTAAACCTATAATATCTTAAACTGTGTTCCGAAGATGAACGCAGGTCTTACAGGCTTGGAACGACATGAAGGTGAGTTATTGATGACATAATTTTCCTTTTTGGAGTGAACTAAGCCTTTAATTATGTTAAGTTTCAAATAGTTTTAAATAATCTTGTAGTGATTTGAATAGGGCCAGTCACCTCATGACATGTTTAATCTGATCTACCAAAGTCATTCAGTTCAGTGAACATGTGCATGAATCGGCAAATGAACAATAAGTATATCTTGATGGTCCAGTGCGAGAGGTTCCAGATTATAATCCGCATTTATACAACTTTTTATTTTAATAAACCAGATGTACATTGGTGGATGTACATTTGGACTGGGGTGACATTTGTTTGCATTTTGTTTTGTGAATTCACTAGAACGGATGGCAAGCTGCCGAAATGCAGTAGATTAGAGTCTTAGAAGTTTAAGCTGGAGAGAAAATGCCACTGTTGCTTTCCACAACTTATAACAACCCCAAAAAACATACAGCAATGAAAATATTAAATTCCAGCACCATATAGGAAGTACATTACAACACTAACCAAACAAAACCATAGTGAATAAACTTCTGGTGACAACTGTAACCTGCACAAATGTGTGTCCTGTTTATATATTTACATTTTAGTATTTTATTCTATTTCAGTTGATAGTTTTTTATATATTTATAAATAAAATGAACTATTAACTGACATAAAATATTTTTTTAAAGTATTATTTTTAAAGCTAGTAGTCAAGGCAATTAAACCTCATTTTCATTTAAAGTACTAAAATAAGCTAAACTGAACTAAAACTTAAAATATACAAACTAAAAAATTACAAAAAATACAAAATCTAAAATTGAAATGGAAGCAAAAAATAAAAATAAAAATAAAAATAACATCTAATTCAAAATATAAAAAAAATCTATAATAGAATATTAATGATAATAAAATAATGCTGCCTTTTTGCAAAATAATTTCCTATTTGCATTGGGACATCATTTAAACATTTTCATTATTTTATTAATAATAACATTTTAAAATAAAATTATTATATTATTATCCTTTTATGTACATTATATTATTTAATGTACATCTATACTGGCCACTTCACTCCACTCCACTAATATCTGAACAATGTCAAACTTAGTGATCGACAGTTTGTGGCTAATGTGGTGAACGCAATGCACAGTATATGCATTACATAAATCAGTAGTCTCTGCTCTGAGCTGCGTAACTCTGTCAAGATGACACCAATCAATCATTAGTGGATTGACAAACGAGCAGTGTAATGGCAGTCTGAAACATTAGCGGAGTTCTTGGTACGTCAGTTTGCGGTCTTATGGATGGATTTGAGGTATCATGTATATTGCGCTCTGTACTGATACCAGCTAACAATGGTTGTTGTGTCAAATATCCCGTGAAGGGCATGTGAAATATTACATCTGCCATTTGCTCAGCATGAAAGATGGATGATATTCGACACGTCATCCCGGGCTGCAGAAATGATTGGTTTAGAGTTGCAGTTGGTCACTGAATCTGTCACAGGCTGCAGGTGTTCACTGTATATCTAAAATAGGCAAGAGAACAAAGCGTCTTGTTCCAGCACTGTCAACGAGACCTGGAATCAAGAGGTCTGGTAACAAAGGTCAGAGCAAATCATAAAACACAGTCCTTTCCTGCATGAAGCGGCCAACGTCGGCAACAGAAAAAAGGAGACTTTTCATAACCAAAGGCCAAACTGCTTCGGGGATCCACGGTGTCCTTTCTCCTGTGGGCCGCAGACGCACGGGAATGTGTGTGTAGAGTTCACATATTGCTTTTCTTCCAGTTTAAACAGAGTTACACCCCCCTCAAACTGTCAATCATTGCAACGGCAGTGAACAAAAGCCTCCACCGGCCCCTGCTTGTCACCCTGTCACTCAAATCCCAGCGCAAAAATAAATAGGGGGCAGAGAGTAGCACCGCATGGTAGATGGCTAGAGGGGTTGGGGGAGTGGGAACAACTGCCTTTTTAAAATCATTTTCTCCTCCATTTCTCAATGAGGGATTTCTTTATAATCTCCCTGAGGTGAGAATCATATTTTAATTAGGTCTACTTCTGGTTAACAGTTCCCCTCCCTGCCTGATCAGTGTACGTGTCCACCCGGCGGTGTTAGCAGGGCTGTCACACTCACTCACTTTCAGATCAAATTGGATCATATCAAAGATGCCAACAATCCTCAGTCTTCCCACTCTTGTGACACCCCCAAACAACAAAAAGCCAGCTTGTGCCATGCTAGTCTTTAAAGGTGCCATGTGTAAAAATTGAGGTAAAAATATCCAAAAAAATGACCTACACACATCAAAAGAATGAGAAGAAATAAGGGCGATGATGTCATTAAAAAAATGTAAAGTTATAGTGCTGCAGAGATATCAACCTTAATTAGCATTAGCATTACTAGCCACGGCCCGACAGGTGTCGTAATACCATTTTCGGCCATGGGAGGCGATATGCGGGCAACATAACCACCAGCCAACCTGCAATACACGAATAACTCGCACGGCTTGTGGGCGTGTACTTGAACCTGATATCAATCGTGTGGAAAGTACAGCTCCCTACTTCATTTCAGTTCAGGGAAGAGAGCGGAAGGATGGCTGAAGCCCTTGGCAAGAGACCCCTACCACCACCACCCGCTACAGGGAAACAACCGCGCTCGGAATCACAAATCAAATCCGATAAGAAAAGGAGCCGAACCAGAGTAAACATCGCCACTGCTTTCCATCACTGGAGACAACTGATGGACTTGAAAGAAATGAGGTTCGACTCCGAACTTGCAACATTTCTTTTGGATAGGTAGGTAAGATGCTGTTAGTGTTTCGCTAGAAGTTTGTTTTATATGTTTGCGTATTTTTTTCGGGAAGTTATAACAATCAGATATTTTTTAATATCATAACTAACCTGCTCTGTCTAGTCTGTTGGTCTCCGTGTCCTCTTTGCTTTGTGGTTTTTCTGTGCGTGAGAAAATTGATGTGTGGCTTGAAAGCGTGTGAAAAGAGTCAAGTGCGTGTGTCTCACGGTGAATGCTTGAGAGTTGGCAGCTCTGGTGACTTTGGTTGGCGCTAGCTTGATGTTGACAGAATGCTGTCTGTCAAATTAATTGAATTCAAATAATGTGTATATACAACTCAAAATGTAATATGAACAAAACGAATATGAACACATTCACTGGTAAAGGTGAAGGGGAGTAGCTTGAAGATGTCATGGTGAAGGGGAGTAGCTTGAAGATGTCAGACAAATACAATCGGAGTTACATAAAAAATGTCCTGGCACATCCAAACCTTATAATGGCAGTGAATGGTGGCAGGGATTTAAAAGCCCCAAAACAACTGCATCCTTCCCTCAAAAAGTGTCCCAAACGGCTCTGGTGGGGTTAATAAAGGCCTTCTGAAGCAAATCAATGCATTTGTGTGAGTCAAATACCCATATTTAAAACTTTATAAACCATAATCTCTAGCTTCTGCTTACTGTCGTATGTGCGTTCATGAGAGAGTGGCGTTGAGTAGATGATGTAGGATGTAGACTTAGTGAAAGCTCCAATTCACTTCAGGAGGCCTTTATTAACCCCCTGGAGCTGTGTGGAGCATTTTTAAAGATGGATGGATGCACTTTATTTTGCTTCAAACCACCATTCACTGCTATTATAAAGCTTGGAAGATCCAGGACATTTTTTTAATATACCCTGATTGTATTTGTCTGAAAGAAGAAAATCGTATACACCTAGGATGCCTTGAGAGTGAGTAAATCATAAGGTTATTTCATTTTTGGATTAAATATCCTTTTAAATAAAATGTTTGTGTTAAATAAAATAATAATTATTCTTATTATTTTACAGTAAGTATTGCCTTGAATTATTCATTAATTTATTTTAATAATAATAATAATAATAATAAATACTCATGTTATTTTACAGTTAAATAGTATTATTATTGAGTAAATATATTTCTTCATTTTCTTATTTAAATGTTACAATATAATTGAATAAAATATTTTATAAATAACTAAATTAATTAATTAATGAACAATTATAATAGTACTATTGTTTTTATATTATTTTTTTATTTTTATAATTAAAAAAATATATATTTTATGTTTTATAATAATAGTATATACAGTACAATATAATAAAATATTCATACTAACATATGAATAATACAAATGTTTTTGTTGTTGTTGTTTATTATTGTATAGTTGTGTTCTACGGGTTCTATAAAATACAATAGTGTGAATATTGTCTATTAGGAAAAAGAAAATCTCTGACTAAAATTTCTGTTCATCATACTTATAGCGCTACATTTAAGTGTATTTTTGTTTTTTTTTAGAGGCTGACGGTCCTATAAAAATCTATGTGGAGATATTTTAATTTGTGTTGCATTCTATGAAAAGAATAAATACGTTTAAATTCTAAAAGTCCCTCTATTCATGGCTTCCTGAAGATATTGGCCAAAGACCATCATGCAAAATCATGCATAACACATCAGACTACGGTGTTACCCACAAGGCAATGTACAAACAGAAGGTTATGTTTATTTTCCATAGGATTTTCTCTGTTGAACACCAAGCCAGTCGCATGCAGTGCTGACATTTCACTTTCTAAATGGTTCTCCTAGAATCTGATGCATGTCTGTGGGGCTGGCAGACACACCCCACACACGGCGCAGGTTCCCAGTGTGAAAGCAACAGGACGTTGTGTTTCACGGAGCATGTTAAAACACTGACATGAGAAGACTAAGGTACACGTCACAGCTAAAATGTTAACACAAGCTCACTAAGACATCCAGAGGGATATCAACATAGTAATTGAGCACAACAGCACTAATAGAACAAAAATCTGAAGAAGATAATATGTGAAAAAGTGGTATTTTGGCAATGTTGCTAGGGCAATGGAGCTTAAATTGAACAGAGATGAATTTGGGAGGGCAACATTTAAATGGCAGCGGCTGTGAGGATGTTTCTGGTTATGAGAGTGACAATACAAATTAATTACAGGAAGAATGTCTACTACATCTCCGGTGGAATTTAGTAATGGCTAAAGGAAACTGTCCGTAGACTATCCTGCTTATTGCGTGCATTTTCTTTTTTGGATTCGTTTTCTGTCTTATTGTTTTATGACCATGGCAGCTGCTGTGAGAGCAGTTTGGCTTGAGCAAAGAAGCTGTTTACGATCAGCACACTGTTGTCTGGGCAGACGTCAAAGAGCAGATTTATTCAGAGACCAAAAGCTCCATTAGTCGGAGTTTTTAATTAGCACACTTTTGTGAGAGGGTCATTAAGAATGATTTGCTGTTGTGATTGAGGGCTTGCTGATGGGCAAGACGCAGACCCTGCTGAGTCTGCTTCTGACCCCAAACACATAGATCTAGCTTCGGCCGAAAACAAAGCATTGTTGATAAAAAAAACCTCACCTGGGCAACTCTTCACTGGATCCAGTGTTACCCTGCCAAATGAGATGTAACAGCAGTCTAAATTGCCTACCGTTTTCTGGGTGTTCCATCTCTCCGATGCTACCATCAGGGGTGGTCCGTTCATAATGGTCCTCGGGTAGGGCGAGGGGGCCGATGCGTGGTCCTGAAGAGCTCTTGCTGCTGGGGGTCTCAGACTCCTCCAGACCACTGTCATAGTAACTCTGCTGAGAGGAGTCCTGCTGATCTTGCATGGGATTGGCTGTAGAGAATGTCACTCTGCGATGCGGGAGCTGCAGTCGAGAGGAAAGAGGGGCTTTTAGTCACACAACAATCTAATTATAACTTTAGGCCCCAAAACTAGGCTAATTGACCACTAAATTTGTAATATCACACTTCAGCAGTCGGGCATTTTCAATATGTAATTTCCAGAGGGGCGGCTAATGAGGAAACGTTTTGTTCAAATTGAGGGGAAATGGTAAAGAGGAAATCACTTATTAGACTATCTCTTGGCAGAGGGGAAAGCAATATAATTCTTTGATATCACTGCTTAGGTGACCACATTGTTTTTCACAAGGCCAATGAGGGCAAACACTCACGCTGAAATATAGAGTTGCAGAGCTCATAAAAGTGTGGAAATCACAGAATCCTGCAAAAAAGCCTCCATTCCCAATTCTGTGGGAGCTCAGAGTCTCCCGGCTGCAGGGTCGATTGATAGTGCCAGGCTGCATACACACATACAAACTGGCAAACAGAACCTTTTTAGAGTAGGAATTAGGGCCATTAAGAGAGCAATTTCTGTTCATATAAAAAGCCCATTAACATGGCCATTTAAAACATATAGAAAGGCCATTAACACAAAATACTTCACCATCCGAAAGTTGTAAGGCTTTCTTTTTCTCCCTCTAATTCAGCATGTTTATTTATTTGCTCATTCTTCAACTATTTTCTTGACTTCTCCTGAAATTTAATTCTCCAAATTGTACAGAAATGCAGTGCAAATGTCTTAGGCCACTTGTAATTTCACCACAAAAAATGGTTTTAAGTCAGATATTTCTATGTTTTGCTGTAGTGTCGGTAGAAAATATCAGTTTACATTTCCAAACATTACTTTTGTCATTAAATGTAATAATCCAATGAGATTTTAGTTTGCACAAGGAGTCTGACAGCAGCCAGTGCTCCACACAGAGATCTGATCTCATCATCATCCAGTCTGTCTGGAACAACATGAAGAAACAGAACAAACTGAGACAGACTCAATCCAGAACAACGTTGGCAATGTCTCCAAAATGCTTCAAGAAACCTACAAAGCTACAGTACTGTGCAACATTTAGGCACTGTTACCATGATATAAAAATTACTTTTTCCATCATACAAGATCTTGGTCATTTTGCCCGCCCCAAATCTACAGTATTTACTTGTACACATCTCCTCATTGCTCATAAGCTATACACACACTTCCACTAAACATTTGTACTTTGCGCTTACTCTTTACTCTGTCACGTTCATGAGTTGTAGGCCTGTTATTCTTGTGCTCCCTTGTGCTCTGGTATTTACGGTTAGCGAGGCACTGAAGTGCATAGACGAACATTCCCACTGCACAGTAATTACATTGACTTCCTTCCCTAAACTCAGACATGGACTCACAGCATGAGTCCCTCTGTTGTCAAAGCTTTCATACAATGAGGGACCATGTGTGTGGAAGAAAGAAAGAGATACAAGGGAGAACCATGGGGTGTTTTGTCTTAGGGCAGAAACAGTTTAATATATATATATATATATATATATATATATATATATATATATATATATATATATATATATATATATAATTTTCTTATTAATTAGCAGTCTTTGATGTGCAAGGGACCGCATGCACACCATTCTTCGGGTGGCACACGTTTTAGTCATTGTTTTATCTTTTTCTGTAAAATGTGCTTATCATGCTTTGTAGAAAATGCAAATGGCACTGCTTGATCACTGTAAAGGGATGTAGTGATTACAAGGCCACATGTAATATGCAAATTGTAGCGTTTGATCTACAGTAGGGGACTTTGAAAAGAAAAATCCTCCAGTGTGGTTTTATTAGGGAAAGCACATTATTACAGTTATGATATTTTAATTGCTAATATCATTGCCAATGCAGCTACCATCCTAGAATAATGGCATTCTCAGAGACTAGAATTGTACTTCAGACACGTTGCTATTTAAACTTAAGAGAGGCATTTAGTTATTTAAATATGGATTCTTGCTTAAACTGCTCCTACAGGCATTGCTCGAAAGTCAGCACTTTTATTCCCCCTTAGCGCAGGAACCTGCAGTCTGCAGTTCTGCAGATGGAGCAGAGTCTCAGCACAGAGTCCGGTCTCTCTCTCTCTCCCTCCAGGGGGAGCACTGCAGAGTTGGGACGGGGAGGGGGAGGGGGGTGCGGTGGGATTGGAGGTGGTGGTTAAGTGGGGGCAGAAGTGAGGCAGGAAAAAGATAAAGGAACAGAGCCTGGATGTAAAAGAGCCAGTCTCCATTCTGGCTGGCTAAAGTGATCCCTGATTGGAATCGACCTGCATGAATTTTGATGAGTGTGAATTGGGTAACTGGAGTTGGGCACTTTGGAGAGCGAGGGTCTTGTAATAGAATACTGGACTGGAAGAAAAGTCAGAGAGAGAATCTTAAGATTGTAGAGGAACCTGGAATCGACAGAGTCTTGGATTGGAGAGTGTTTTGTACTGGCCTGAGAATCTTGGACAGGTCAGAGAGTCTTGGATAGGAAAGAGAGAACTGCACCAGGCATAGAGAGTCTTGCTTTGGAGAGACAGCCTAGAATTTGTCAGGGAGTCTAATTCTAGGCTGAATTAGACTCCCTGCCTAATTGGAGAGGGTCTTGGACTGGAGGCTGAAACTTAGATTGTAGAGAGACTTGGATTGGAGGGGGAGAGAGATAATCGGCTGTCTACAGGGCAGAAATGGAGAAGTGTATTAGGGTTTCTAGGACTGGCCTTTACACTGGACTTGAAACCAAATACAGATTTGATTATGCACCACAAAGATGCCTGGACAAAGTAAAAGAGACAAACAACATGGCCTTGAAGGATTTGAGTAAAACTAGAACAGTGCACATGGAAATAGAAATGGAACAAAACAAAAATGCAACACTGAATATGCAAGAGAATTTCACAAAACTCCACAGATATGAGCAGAGATAGAGGGAGAAAATGACGTTTGCTAGGCTGAAGTGTTGTGCCTCTGAGCTGATAATGGAGTGCTGCCTGATATCTGTTTATACATCACGCATGAGGTGTGGTTTGAGGTGAAATACTCCAGAAATGGATAGCGGATACACAGGGTGGTTTAAGCTGCAAGCAGGGCGGCGAGGCTGAGCTTTCCCTACCAGTGATTCATTCAGCACATTACTCCTGCACGCTGTCATACCAAATTGCATGAACTGTGAGATTTGTCATTAGAAGTGGCAGCTCGATCCCCTGTACTCTGCGTACAGCCAATGCAGGCTTTTACTGTGTCAGCGCTGCTGCAGCCTCAAACCCTGTACCATTTTTAAACATTCTGCTTTAGGAGTGCAGTTTTCGAAGCAGGGGGGGAGATCTATTGAGGTAGAAGCTCTCATGCCTTTCGGACACAGAGGGGTTTGTATCTACCGAACTTTGCTGGTGAAATTAGCCACTAGTGAATGCTAAACAACTCTGACAATGGCTTTCTCCTGCCCTCTCTCATTTCAATCACCAGCTCTTCTTCGTCTTGTTTCATATCTTCACTCTTTCCTCTTTTTCTCGACCACCCCCTCCATTCTGTTTCATTCTCCGACACGTTCTCTGAGTGCCCACTCCCAAACTCTCCCTCCCTGTGTCTCTTTGATAAGTCTGGACTCTTTGAAGACCCTAGTGTCACACTTCTTGCCTCCAAGCTCTTGCACCTACAAAAAAACTGAGAAACAAAAAATCTGAAAGATGGAAGAGGAAAAGCTGGCGAGAGTCGGATGGAAAATAAGAACAGATCCGTATGTGCCTAACAACCCCTCCACCCCCTGCTTATTTTTCTCAGCTCTCTGTGATTTTATGCTGGCTGCATCTCTTCCGAGGTGCACTCCTTCATTGTCATGTTTGTTTGCGCAGCTCATTTTTCCTCTGCTCTACATGCCTTCTGAAGCAGCGGCTCATTGATCCTCACATGCGCCTGCAGCCCTGGAGCCTGAACACTCGCTCAGATCCCCTTTAACTAACACATGGCACCAAAAGTTCACCCACTGACTTTAACCAAGCGAGAGCACAGTGGTTCACAGTACATCTCCTACTCAGTGTGGGTGCACAAAGGCAGGAAAGATCTCTAAATTAACCATGGGACAGCAGCTGAGAAAACAACTTTCAATTTCTGTCACATAATTTATCACAGCAGACAGCGCAACAGACCTTTCCAGACTTTTCAATAAAACATCTGTACAATAAGTTGGTTTTAATGCCTTGAGAAAAAAAAAAATGCTAAAAGTAAAATAAAACCAGCCATACTTAAGTTCAGTGGTCTAGGGGCAAGGATTTAAAACAGGGACCACTGTGGTTCTGTGAATGTCCATAGATATATATGCAGTGTAAAACATAGAATATATGCAGTTAATTCACTAGGGAGTGAATTCACTAAACAGTAAGCATACTACTTTTGCTCACAGCAATTCTTTTTTATTTCAATGTAAAATTTGGCATCTTAACCTCTCACAATCCAGGTTTAAGGGAGATTATAATTCAGTGAAAACTCTTTCATCATCTGCAGTGTATAATTCAGGATATTATAAAAGATAAAAAAAAAGTGCCAAAGATATAGATGGTTTAGAGTTTACTTTTTTTTTATAATATTTTTTTTCTAGCACTAATTACTCATTTTGTGAATTTATCAATTAGACGATTTACATTCTTAGAATGTTGTAAAATGGGGTTAGTTACCCCAGTTTTCAAGATGGTGATCAAACTAATGTGGCAAATTATAGGGCGATTTCGATTCTATCAGTAGTGTCTAAAATAGTAGAAAAAAGTAGTAACTGAGCAAACTGTGAATTTTGTGGTTATTGAAAATAATTTATTGTGTCCTATGCAATTTGGGTTTTGTAAACAGCATTCAACAGAAACTGCTGTATGTTATTTTATTGATCAAATTCGGTCAAAATTAGGTAAGGCTGGGGCTGTGGTTGCTGTGTTCCTTGATTTACAAAAGGCATTCAATACACTAAATCAAAACATTTTATTATCTAAATTATCACATAAATTTTTTTCGGAATATGCAATAAAATGTATTGAGTCTTACCTTACATCAAGGAAACAGTGTACCTGGATTAAAACATAAATATCTTCTTTGAGAGATTGTCCCACAGGGGTTCCTCAGGGGTTAACACTAGGGCCATTACTCTTTAGTTTGTATTTTAATGATTTTCCAGATGTTTGTCCTGATGTACATATTCAAATGTACGCAGATGACATTAAATTCTAAATTATACGGAATAGATTTATGCACCTGACAAAACAATAGAAAAGGTGGCAACAAAAATTTTCTATTTAGATTGGTTTCCTCAGTGCTGTTTAATATTCAAATGTCTTTTTTTTTTTTTTTTTTTTTAAGAGCATGTATGCATTTTAAAATTAAAAAGGAGGAGGCCCAACCAGATATATTAGTTAATGGTGTAAAATTACAAATTGTACCAGATTTTAAGTATCCTGGAGTTATTTTATCTAACATTTAAAAAGCATGTTCGAAAAATAGTCTGTGCAGTGACGCCTCAACTTCAAGAGTCTTTTAAAAATTTTTGAACTTTTCTCATTTCTCTTATTTTATTACTTCATGGTCAGAAGCAGGAAAGTCTACTCTTAAACCATTATATACTTGTATAAACGTGCACTAAAATAATTCGACAAGAAATCCTTATAGGTATCATCATTGTTTGATTATAAGTACATTTTTTTATTTATTTTACTTTGGACAATTTTATTGTTTTTTATAATTGTTAATGTACAAAATTGTTAACAATCTTGCACCTTTACCCTTGAAGGAATTTCTCTAGTACTGAAAATATAAGACAAACTGCAACTTTGTCAAGAGGAGATTGCGCAGTGAATTTTACAGTTACTAATTTTGATTGTTTAGCTTTCTCTGTAAGGGTTGTTAATAACTGGGATAATTTACCAATCAAAGACAATGTTCCACCTTACAGTTTAAGCTTCATTTGAAAATATGGTTAAAGATGAGTCAGGTGTGTTGAGTATTTCTGTGTTCTGAATGAAACTTTGGTTGAGTTGTAATATTTTTTATAATTGTCTGTAGGATGATGTTTTGTAGTATTTATAGGGGATATTTTGTAGAAATTTGGATTGTAGTTTCTATTTGAATGTACATGGTATTATACTGATGTATTGACACATCATTTGTTTTGTATGTTCCTGCCCAGGGACAGCAGATTAAATTTTGTTCTATAGCTAATTCTGGGGCGGTTTTCAGACTGCCCATTGTCCCTGTCAAATAATTAATTAAATAAAAAAGAACCCAAAAGAAGATTTTCTGAATGACGTTCAGATACATTTGCTGAAATAGCACCTGAATTAACTTACTGCCATTTCTATGTAAATTAAGCCTTATTCAAAAGTGTAATTTGCCTGTCACGATGAACACTGATCTATTATACACCCCCCCCCCCCAGAAATCACAATTTTAAAGAGATGCTTTTAAAGAGATTTCAATGGCAGCAGTTTTAAGATCAAATACTGACCAAAATATGGAGAAGAGCACTATAATTGGGCATACATTCTAATGCATAGTGTAGATGAACACACTTTCACATTTTAAAGACAATCACAGTGTTACATAATGTACATTATTCTTTAGTGAACTGGCTAAAGAATTACTTAAAAAAAGACAGTGTGGGCAATTAAGCAGCATTAAAAGATGGAATAATACTTTCTAACAGAATTTTCCTACTGTTAATCTCATCAAAGAAATTACATATAGAAGTGTTGTTAAAGATTTTTTTTTACACTTTTCTGCTAAAGATGACATACTACCATTATTTGGTAGCACTTTCTATGAAGCCAGTTTTTATAATACATTATAAGGGTATTCTTAAGGCATTATAATGAATACATAATGCATTATAAAAATCCTTATAATATGTTATATCAACTCATGAGTAATCATAATGCCAATTATACAATACTTATGTATATGTGGTTATACGTTTAAGAGTATGATTATTTAAAGCACACAATGAACACCATATTAAATCTACTTAATTTACAGTATAATGGACTGCATCACATATTGACATTGTTTAAGATCTGCACAGTATCTTATTACAGCTTGTGAGTGGTTAGATGTTGAGTGTTATTTGAGTGTTTCATGTGGAGCTAATGTTAATTAATTGATGTGAGCATAATACTCCAACTGAAAAAATGCAATGTTTTATATGGTTACATTTTATTTTGATGGTCCCCTTAATCAATCAGCTGTAAGCATTTTTCCAACTACCTCTCATTAAAGTAATAGGATGGTCAAGAATGGTAGAATCTAGTAAGGTAGAATAAGCTGACGTACTTGCAAATACATGTATAGTCAGTTTATCTGTTGGTTGACTATCAAAATAAAGTGTTAGCATATATTTACAGTAGAAGACATACTAATAATCTATTGACAGCTAGTTGAAATAATCAAAAAAATGGATAACACGGATAAAACGTGTTCATTTTGTTATAAAACATGATACTCTTAAAAGCTATAACCACAAATAACTAAATATTACAATATATTAAAACTGTTCTTATGAATATTCATGAGATGATACAACATATTATACATTTTTTTTATTTTTATAATGCATTATGCATTCATTATAATGCCTTAAGAATACATGTATAATGTATTATAAATACAGGCTTCATAGAAAGTGTTACCAATTACAAAAAATGCAAAAAATACTGTTGAAAAACAATGCAATACATTAATGTATTACCGATGTTTCTAAAAAAAAAAAAGAAAAAAATAGAAGTAATATAACTTTTTAAAAAGATATTTATGTCAAAAAAAAAAAAAAAAAAAAAAAAAAAAAAAAAGGGCGGCTAAAAAGCAGTATTTTTCTTAACTATCTGAATGAACAATAACTAGAGATCTTATATACATTTTATAATGTAGTAATGTTAATGTTCTTAATAAAAAATACATTTGTTCTTCATTTAAGTTGTTCTAAAGCAAATTAATTTTCCTTTTTAATACTGGGGGTTCCTGGGTTGAGTGAGAGTATTTGTTAGGGATTTATAGAAGTTGAAAAACCGTAGTCTAGGCTATATGAAGGTAATTCAATACATGATTATGCTGAGAACAAGTAACATAATTTCTGCTGTCTGCCACATCAGATGACACAGCCGTCTAATCTCTGTCCTGAGTGGGAAAACATACAGTAGTCGAATCTGCGATCCAGCTTTGACATGATCACAATGGCTGTCATTGTTGACCTTGCTGTGAACCCATAACCTTTCAAACTCTTCAGCCTCCTGTCCATCACCGGGGACAAGATGCGAAACAAACACTCTAATCTACACTCCTTATAACACCTCTCCATCTCACCTTTACTTCCTTCACACCATCTAAATTTTAAACTTGTTTTCTCCTTCCAGTTTCTTCACACCCTCTATATTTTACCTTTCTCTCCTCCCTTTTTGCACCTGGCATCTGTCACTCCCCCTCTGCCTCCCTCACAATCTCTCCATCTCTCCCCACCCCATCTTTTTGGAACTGTAGGCCACCATTGGGATTTGGAGGAAACTGAATTGAATAATGAAGGAATTTCTCTGCAGTTCGATTGGCATCACCCCCCCCCCACCCCCCCTCACAATAGAACATCATTCTCATATCTCTTTGTATGAGAGAATGAAAATAGACCAGGGCGCCATTCTCCCTCTCATCCTTTTAAATTGAATTTTTCATATCACAGGGCAGCCGAGACATCTGCCGATTCTTTTAAAGCTGGGGAGAAAAACCCATTTCATAAGATATGAGAGGCATATACCTGCGATTTCCAACGTGAAAAATCTGACTTCCTGCGAGAGAGAGAAGAGTATGGATCCGTCACAGCATAACATGAAATAATAACAAAAGCCTCTTTTACAACATTAGAAAGAGGGGCTGTGTCAGTGTGTCAAGTTTTCAGAATATTACCTCGTAATCTGGGTGGATCAAGCAGCCGTTTGCCTGCAATAAATCCTTTATCCTGAGGGTTGCACTTGGTCGGCCCCACTGCAAGTGTTTGCATTCAGAGGTGGGAAACATTAGGGCTCGGTCCTAAACTGCATTTCATTTGTGCTGTGTTCTAAAAGTCCTTGTTTTAAAAAATATTGAATGACAGTGGGAGAGGCCGTTTGAATATTAATCTGCAATGAGGAGTTGCGAGGGAAAAGTGAGAGGCACAGAAAAGCACTTGAGAAATTAATCCTCAGCATCCACTCCCAAGTGGACACCTTTTTCCTTTTTAAACTTCCATTTCAGAGTTAATATCTCAGTCCCTAAAGCTCCTGGCTGGAAGGCATGCATGAAGCTCAGCCTCAAATTGCTTTAAGGACCTGATATATAATGGGATTGTGGGGAGAGATGACAAAGCTCTCAAGCGTGTGCCAGACTTCAGGAGCTCCCTTCGAAATTGTTTTTTTGCATTACTATTAATAGACTATAGGCCCTATTTTGACGATCGAAGCGCATGGTCTAAAGCACACGGCACAGGTGCACTCACGGCGTGTCCAAATCCACTTTTGCTAGTTTAACGATGGGAAAACGGTCGGTGTGCCCGGGCACATGGTCTAATTGGGTTGACCCTGCTCTCTTAATGAGTAATGAGTAATGGGTGTTAACGTGCAATAAATCAATCAGAATCTCATTTCCCATTTCCTTTTAAGAGTCAGTTGTGCAAAGATGGAACGTGTCTCAGAGATGAAACGGAGCTGCTGGTGCGTGAGCAAATAGGTATAGGTATTCTGGTACATGCGATGACTATCCATTATGACATGTATGGCATTTTTATATTTGATAACATTCATTTGCATTATAATACTTTAATTTTTAACATTTGGCATGTTTGTGTGCTGCTGTATCTCCCTGTGTGTTTAATCAGCAGTGTGAATGCACGTTGTGGACCCGCCTATAATAACACGCTCTTGAAATAACAAAGAAAAACATTGTGCCAGACTTTAGACCAGGTTTGAGTTGGTCTATGGCACAGTCTATTTTCAGTTCCTCAGAATAGCAATGCGCCAGTAATGCACCTGAACACACCTCGTTTTAAGACAAGCATGCCCATCAGCGCACAAATGGACACAGATGCATTTGCTATTTAAACATCTTAGAACAAGACAGGAAAATGAACACTGCGTCGGGCTAAAACTAGCAAAAACACTTGCGCAGTGCCTTGCATCGCATTGTGCCGGTGTATGATAGGGCTCTTTTATGGCATAGCTTGGAAGCTAGTTCAGTGTTAAAAACTATACTACTAAAGACAGTTACTGTATTACAGTGGTTTTCAAAGCTTATTGTACTTACAAGTACTGTGAAGGTGGTGTGGGAGACTGCCCTAGTTCTCAAATCCTGCATGTTTCACACATTTAAATCTGCCGTATTGTTGATACACATGGGAACCAACGAAAAGTGAGCACAGCTTCTCTTATGGTGTTGCTTTGCTTATGTAAACTAAGATGTTCTAGCATGTTTCATTGACTCTGTAAAGCCTATTGTATCTGTAAACTGTAACTAAATTTTCGACACAATCAAAACCTGTAGTACACAATCTGTTCCATGCCTTCTCTCATCTGATAGATGATTTATACTTTTTTATTTATGTCCAATTATGGTATATATGTAATACTGTACATGAAGGTATTCAATATAAACTTTGCCCCTTAGGTTGTGGTTCACTTTTTTTTGCAGTTAAATCTTAAATTTTTATAAAGTAAAAATAATAACTTCTATATTGTAAGTAATATTTCAAGATGAACACTTACAGGACTGAAACATCTTTCATTATAGACATTTTCCCTACCTTATTATTTAAAAGAGATGACTAACCACACTCTGAATTTCCTAAACATATAAAATGAGGGCGACTATATCAAAAAAATAATGTGTAATTAGAAGCCGGCGAGCTCTTTCATCTGCTGTTCAGTGCTCTCTGCCATGGCCATGGAACTAGGACAAAATTCTTTTATTGATCCATTTGAGTGAACCCTTGGTTTGGCAGCTGCCTAAGAGTGTTCAACCAGACGTAAAAATGACTCTTAGAATTTCTTTTTTCTATCTGCAGCAAGGCCGGCTCGCTCATGTGCTTTCTCCGTTTGCTTCAGAAATCATAAGGACGTCTTGTCTGGAGTTCTGTTTGCAAATATCAAAGGAATTCAAAGCCTTTTAAATAACCCAAGAAAATGATGGAGTAGATGATTCTGCTCACATCTCATCCTCCGCCCACTTTAGCCAGAGAGTGAAACAACACGCCGTACAGCTGATGAATTCTAAGCTCTGTCCTCTTAATAAATTAAAAGCTGATTACAGATGGGTGAGTATAGCTCTGGCTACAGCTGGGCCTTGCAAGTAAACGGAAGGAGGGAGAGAGAGAGAGAGAGAGAGAGAGAGAGAGAGAGAGAGAGAGAGAGAGAGGTAAGTCTTTAAATAAAAAAAAACAAAACAAGTGGGATAAAAACTACTGCCATAAGCCAGAAACAAACTATCTTGTGAAGCCTGGTAATCAGAAAGCATTGATCCGACATTTCCAATTAAGTGAGGACGCATGTCGAGTTGAGGAGTTTGTGATTACGCATTCATGCGTGTGCGTGCAAGGCAAAGTGTTTGTCTGTGCTTAGTGTGGTGTGATAATGGCTTGAAAGTCAAGGCATTCGCTTGCTCCCCCTTCTCTCTCTCTCTCTCTCTCTCTCTCTCTGTGTGTGTGTGTGTGTTTCTGTGCATAATCTGAATTCAACCTAAAACAAGTGAACTAAAGTTGTGTCCCCTTTAAAAAATAATTACTATTAACAGCTGTTAACTGTAATAGTCTTCATGGTGAAGAACTACATTACCCATGATGTTGTACAGAAAATTCCACCAAAGTCATAGCAAGCAAATCACATCAAATAATTTGTATAAATATATTCAACAACTTTAAAATAAATCATTTTCGCCATTGTTTTTAATTTTTGGAGGTGTTTGAAAGATTCTTGGCGGTGAACTTTAAATATTTGACATACTTTTGAGACCACAGTGTTTAGTTGATCCTGATAAGCGCTCACCATCACAACTGTAAACACTTCGGCTTTCTTTTTTCGTGAGGGGGTTTGGCATCACGACTGCATCCTGGTGTCCGTACAGAAGGTTAAAGAATGCAACACACGTTTTCCAGAAATCCTGTAGATTTCAACCAATCCAATGATGACTTCGACACTCCTGAAGTGTTTCCACTTTTGTGTCCCATATGAATCAGACGTTTAGCTAATGGTCTGTGGGTGTTACGTCTGAGACCAACCCTCTACATTTCGACTAAATCACATGCATATCCGACTAAATCTTCACTCTGGGTGACTAAATTATGTCTAATAATGGCTAATACATTATCAGATTTTACTCGCCAGTGAGGGAGTTGGAGGCTAAGTAAAGGTTTAGCACAGATATACTGTATTTACACTCCCTGAAGACTGACTCAGCGCTTCAGAGTTTCACTGTCCATCAAGCGATCTGTGCTATTCTTCAGTTAATCTGAATGGATGTACAACATAACCAGTATTTGAAATTGAAGAGCCTGGATGCACTGTAAGTCGCTTTGGATAAAAGCGTCTGCCAAATGCATAAATGTAAATGTAATTACTAAAGTTCTATCATTTAATAATATTGATTATCATATTATAATGAATGACTGATGTTAAGACTGATGTCAAGAGTGTACTTTCAGATATTTAAAAAACTGTGCCATTTATATATATATATATATATATATATATATATAGAGAGAGAGAGAGAGAGAGAGAGAGAGAGAGAGAGAGAGAGAGAGAGAGAGAGAGAGAGAGAGATTTTTATCAGTCTGGTGAGTTAATTAAATATTTACTAGCTAATAGCGATTCAATTGCCAAGGTGCCTGTAGAGGGTTGGAGGTTGAGACTCTCTGCTCCTAAATCCCTGGATAACACAGGGATTGAAATGTACCAGTCTTACCAGAATCAGTGTTTTCTTTTGTAGTGCAACTCAACGGCAAAATGTTTTCTCTCTCTCTCTCTCTCTTTCTATCTCTCTCTCTTGGATTTGTTTAAAAAATAACCCATCGTTTCTCATGGAAATCAAGAAGTGAGTCAGCTAGTTGGGGATTAGAGTAGCAGATGGGAGGGAAAGGAAGATTCTACAAGCAGCAAATTTAAATCTGCATTAGTTGTATTGGAGATGTTTTCAGCCATTCAGCATGCTGGGATTTGAGACACTGGCTTTATAGGGGGGTTTGTAGGTCAGTGGACTAATCTGCAGCCAGAGGTTATATTCTGCAGCCCACATTGACCTCCATTACACAACTGCAGGACATTAACAGAAACAGATAGTGAGAGACAGAGAGAGAGATACCCATTAGTCCCATGTTAAATCAACTAATTTCAGTACATTTCTGACCACAAACTGAAAGGCTGACTGGGAGCAGAGTCTGGTTCAGTTTATATGTAACACTGCACTTCCGTGGCCATAAAGCTCCAGGGACCTTATCAGTGCAGTGATCGTGTCCAATACACAGAGCTCTTTCAACTTTTCTAAAACATCCAGACTCGCACAGTCCAACTGTAACTGGCATAGACATTCACAATAGCTTGCAAAACAAAAACCCTTAAAAAGGACGTGACACATGGTCTCGATCCCTACGGACATATACAGACCATGCCACATTTTCCACTCTGAAAACCTAGGCAACAGTATGTTTTAAAACCACTTGCACCTTATACAGATTAGTTTGTTTTGTTTTCACCCAAAAATGATTTTCACCCACCTCATGTTTTTCCAAATCTATATGATTTTCTTATTGTGTGTGTGAATTTTCAAGATGTGGTTTCTCATTCAACTAAAGTGAATGCAGATGAGCTCTGTCAAGCTACAAAAATCAACATAGACTGAAACATTCATAGCATTATTTGCTTAAAATAAAACCTTATGCAATGTATCTGATTTGCATACATTCAGATATGATCAAGATTAATTTTAACAGGCCACATTGGGGAAGCTACTTTGCAAGCGCTACACTGAAAAATAAAAAAGGGTGTAGAAACTTTTTTACTCAGATATGAATTACAAATGGCAAGGAAAAGTGTATTAAATGTGAAAAAAACCTTTGAATCGCTTTATGACTGTAGAGCAACAATTTACAGTTTTTACTAGAGCATTTACTTGGCCGACCAACATGAAAACTAGGGTTACTTAAAATTACAATATATATATATATATATATATATATATATATATATATATATATATATATATATATATATATATATATATATGTATAAATACTGGACTAAGACTGAGAAGGAATATGATTCACTACTTAAAACTATTTAAAATATGAATAAAGTGTAGTTAAATTAGTGCTGTTAATTATAGTTAATTAGTTCTCAACCGGTTTGACATCAATTACATCACACAACATTGATCCTTGTGTCACTGTTGTGAAACGTGTCTTAGTGCATCTTGGTGTGTCTTATTTGAATGTAAATACAAACAAGATTTAAAAGCAACAGTAGGTAGATAAATTGGGTAAAAATCTAAAGGGGAGCAGTAAATCATAATACAGCTTGCTTGATCCAACAAAAGAAGCCCAATCTAATTAAAATATAACAGATTATTTCGTACAGTACATTACATTATACATAATTTGTGTCCATCTTTTGTTTTCTTTTTTCCCTTGTTATTTATGATCACTGGAAAATAAATGTAAATATATACTAAAAACATTATAACAATTGATTAGACAATCAATTTGATAGAGATTTCTTTGAAGAAGATCAATATCTAGTTCGTAATATGTTTAACAGATGAACGTTTCATGACTTTTACAGGCCAGGAAATTACTATTTTAGAAAATCCCTGATATTTCCGGGCTCTCCACAACAGTATGAATCCAGTGTAGTGCAAATAATTTACATATGAAAAAATTGTCATACATCTATTGAAATGCAATCCTTTTGAAAATAATGATTTAGTGCTAGTTTTCTGGAGACACTGTTAACACATTAACAGTACTGGTTTCTAAAGAAGGCTCTCTGTGATCACACATTCACATAGTCTTTTAATGCATTAACTTTCTGCAGTGGCCATTGCTCTTTTGAACCCCAAACATCATCTAAAGCAATAGGCATCTCTGGGAACATGAGCTGCCATTATAACTCCTTTTAAATGATTGAATTTCAGTCTGACGTGTGATAAAGGCACACACATACTTTTTCAGTGCACAGCAACAAAACAGGCTTTAATTAAAGATGCATCTATGCTAGCTTGGAGATAAATCACAGCCTTATGCTGGCAACATTCCAATATGTTCACGCTCATTCTATGGACATAAACAATAGCATACACTAGAGTTGGATCAATACCAACATTTTGGCTTCATTACGATACTAGCCTCTGTTTCCTCAATATTGATACTAAATCAATACTTTGCGCCACAAATAAACTGTCTCCGGCAAATGATGAAATAAAACTAGTGCTGTGAAATGTAAAATAATGTAAATAATTCATTATTAATTTCATAATTTTTGTAGATAAAGTAAGAAAACAAAATGTCTCAGCAATTCACTTGGATGACAAACATAATGGAATAATTGTATTGTAAACAATGCAAATATAACTCTAAACATCCGGATCTGGATTTGATTCATAGATAAATTATAGAATGACAGCTAAGATGGCTAACACTAGATGGCTACGTCCTTAAAAAGCACTGTTAATGAATCTCGATAGTAAATGCATTAA
Source organism: Carassius auratus (assembly GCF_003368295.1). Taxonomy (NCBI): domain Eukaryota; kingdom Metazoa; phylum Chordata; class Actinopteri; order Cypriniformes; family Cyprinidae; genus Carassius; species Carassius auratus. The sequence continues at coordinate 7,833,567 of NC_039277.1, read as the reverse complement.
GATATGCTTCAGGTTATATTTGCTGCACTGCCGAACAGCAGCACAATGTCATCCGCCTCAGGTGCACAAATGTGGAAAAATTATAGTTTTTTTTTTGTGAAAATATTCCATTCAGCTCTACATACACACACACACACACACAATCACATCAAAGCTGTCACATTTGAGTGACTTCAGTTCATATTTCTGTGAAAGTGTTTACCCATTGGTTGAAGTGACAGATTGGTTGAAACTTGAAACCATCTAACAAAGTGACACTCAATCAACTTGAAACATTATTAAAACATTAAACGACTTCAACACTTATCCCCTCTTATTCAATTGCGCACAAAGGCAAAACACACTTCATTTTCTCTGATTTACTCCCATACATACACTCACACATGCTAACACCCCCCTCCACAAACACACACACACACGTTTGTTTTTGTGAAAAGTGGGGACATCCCATAGGTGTAATAGTTTTTATACTGTACAAACTGTATATTCTATGGCCTTACACCAACCCTAAACCTAACCCTAACCCTCACAGGAAACTTTGTGCATTTTTACTTTCTCAAAAAAAAAAAAAAACAACAACAAAAAAAAAAACTCATTATCTATGATTTATAAGCGTTTCGAAAAAATGGGGACATGGGTTATGTCCTCATAAGTCACCCTCTCCTTGTAATAACTGTGTCATACCCATGTCATTATACATAGTTGTGTACTGATATGTCACAAAAACAAGAGTACACACATACACACACACACTGCCTGTATTCTCATAGTTAATACATCAAACATCATTAGCTTACAGAATTGTAAGGCCTCAGACAGACATTTTTTTTCTGACAGACAGTGATCTCTCTTTCTCTCAAACACACCCATATACACAATGTGCTGACAGTGTGTAGATTGTATCTGTGTTACTAGGCTTGTGTAATATCAAGCTGAACGTGATGTGCTGTCTTACAAGGGTAAACTGCTGTAGGAAGAGCCAATGAAAAAAAAAAAAAAAAAAAAAACACTGAGATCCTTTTGCTCCAACTTTTGAAATCTCATATATTTGAGATTTCAAATATCTTTAAGGCTTAATTCATTATAATCACTTATCACTGTGCATCAGGGATTGAGAAAAATGTGTCAGTGTTCACAAAAGATCTCATTATCATGCTTACATATATGGCTATCACATCCATATTCATGACTGTATCTTTTATTTGTTTGTAATGAAGGTTTGGATTAGAATGCTCCTGAACAAGCTTTATTTGGCTCTTAAACCCATAAAGGCCTTTGGCGTCTAATGAGATGACCAGGTGGTCCATTACATTTCCCCTAAAAAAAAAAAAAAAAAAAAAAACATTAATTAGTTCACGAGCTGAATAAAACTCCATGTAATTATCACTGATGGATAGAGCTCTTGTCCATTTCCCATTTTCATGGAAAATAGCGTATGGTGTCCATCCTCTTTTATTTCATCAGCTTGGTAATTATGCTATTGATATTCATCATTAGTTTTCAAACAAGCCTTTGCATAGCAGAGTTGTTAAATCTAGGTCGCCAAAAATTGTGTCCCAATGTGGACCCACCAAGTCTGGCCTTACGTTCTTATTTTTTTTTCAGCGTCGATTTGCTATATTCCACTTCAAATGCATGAATAAAGGAGACGTTTGCTGTGTTCCGCCTCAGTCGTAGCTCTCAGTAGGCATTAGTAAGGAATACCAGTGCTCTATGAAGTCCTAAATGCGCCCTGACAATCTGAGACCCACTTGTTATGTCAACTTGGTATTAGCACTGACACGGTACTATTTGGAAGCTGAGGTGGTGTTATCTTCAATTACCTGATCATTCTCTGAGTGAGCAGGTAATCCATGGAAAAAAGAGTGTTTGGCTTTAAAGATAGAGAATGTTGACAACGTCTCTATTTTTGCACTCTGTTTTCCCCACCGTTCTCAGTGGACACGTTTCATTAGCCTAAACCAGCTGCAGTAGGAAACTCATTGCGTTGACACTTAGTAGATGGATTTCTCATGTTAGAGTTCCTCCGGCCTTGGACGTGGGTGGGTTTTCTTGGTAGTGTTTCAGAGTATAAATGCACAGTCGTTTCTGAAAAGCAGGGGGCACACAATCACATCACATGACGCACTCTGGTGTCTCTGGACCATCTGAAAAAGAAATGAGTGTGGGCCATTATCTTTAACCCTCCAACATTGCCGACACAACATCTTCTCGGATATAACCCATTGAAGTCCTTCCCCCAAGACTGCGTTCAATAATGCAGCTCCTAACATTAGATTAATGAGGCCTGCCTGGCATGTGCACCAAACTCTCTCTTAATAACAGCACATTTTTTTCTGTGTGCTCTGCAGAACAACGCAGACCAATTTAGCAGAACTGAAGCGGCCTGATTCCTCCATAAATCTCCTCCATCATTTGGCCTGCCACCATGCTATCTTTATGGGGATGGCGAGATATCCCAGCGGATCTCCCTGGACTTATTTGCGATCTACTCGGCTGACTAAAGGTGTCTCAAGGAGCGTGTGCACATCTGACGCAGCAGCGTGTTCGCCTGCCTGTCTCTCCTTATTGCCACCTATGAGGAAATGAGAGGCTTGATTTAATTTCCACTTTGTTTTCGGTGATCTGTGTCATTCCAGTTAAAGATGTCACACGTCTGCGGACCCGTCTCACCTCCGGCGGCTCGGTGACATTTTCAGAGCTGCTTTCATCAGTGTCTATCTGGCAGCTTTCTTTTCTCTGTGCTCTCCATAAACATATAAGGCAAACATATGAAAAAGACACAGCCCCTTGCGCTTTACCAGAGTTCCAATCAAAGAACCCCACATTAACTTGTCAAGCTATAAAATAAATAATGTATTGAATTTAAATAAAAAAGGCAGAGATGCCAGTGGTGGCAGCTAGCGTGGCAGTGCTTTGATCCACTTCATCAAATATAGAGCGTCCCGTTCCCCCTCTTCCACTCCCCCTCGCATTCTGTCTATCTATATTGTGCCTGCTTTTTCTGCATTGTTTTAATGACAATCCTGCAAAAGAAAGGTATCAAAACCAATAAAAAATAAATGCTTTTTCCCCGTCCAAATCTGGCTCGGTTTTTTTAATTTGCATGGACGTCTGATGTGGGGATAAGTCACATGAAATGATGTGGCATTTTCAGGGGAGATAGATAATGAAGAGGATGTAAAGAAGGGCTGCAACTGCCAGCATCTTTCCACTATGAATGGCGGCCCGGTGAATAATGCTTCCATTTCCCTGCTGGCATTTTAGTGGCATTTTGATGTGAGTGTGTGAAGGGTCCCAGGAGAGAGGAGAGGAGAAATCCAATAGAGATAAAACTCCCTCTTCTCTGTGTGCATTTATAGTTATGCCAAACATAAAAGATCAATATCCATGCTTGGTCTTCAGTTGGCTGATGAGGGAGAAAGAACGTTAAAAAGTCTTCTAAGATCTGATCGATTGTGATGCATAAGGTTCCATTTGCACTCCTTGTATACCTACCTTAATGCTTCCTGATTGTGTGTGAAAAAATAAAGTGGGGCCTCATAATTCAGTAGGTTCTCTTAGGACGCTCCTCGGGCCTCTGCAAAGGGTTTTTGTTGGGCTTGTTTTCAATGGTTACGTAATGGGGACCGAGCGATGCCGTGTGACTCCGAAAGAGGGAGGAAGAAGAGAGAGAGTGAGTGAAAGAGAGAGAGGTTTCCTTCCTCCCCTCTTGCTTTATTTACGAGGGCTGTTTTTGCTCTCATGGCTCTGATTCATGAATGGAAGCGAGAGATGAGAGCAGAAAAGAGGAGTGGAGGACAAGTGTACATCGCGAGCCACTTCCCTGCTCATTGTTTGCACTCCACTTCCCTTTACTACACATGGCCAATTCAGGGTGTGAGATTTCGCTCACCTGATGATGCCGTTTTTTTGGTTAGTGTGAAAGTCACTTTAAGAATGAAGTAACTGGCACACAAATGCAGCTCCTTTCTACTTGAATATTGGAAAACTAGAATCTAACAATTTTGTCAAGATTACATTACAAGAATATAATTCAAAACAGCACTAAAATCTGACAACAATAGTAACAAACACATCAATTGTATTGTTATATCAGCCTGGTTCAGTTAATGGCCATGCACACTCTACAGTAAATAAACTCTCAAAAATCAAAAAGTCAATAGAGTGCAACAGTCTAGTTCTGGAAGAAAAAAAAAAACACATTTATTTTATCTATAGGGAAATTGATTTTTAACAGTTCTGTGTAAACCTTTCAAGACAAACCCAACATGAGCTTCAAGGTTTTTTAATTGTAGGTATAAGCTTGTATTTTCTTTTAATAGTATTTAATAGCCCCCCCCCCTCAAAAAAAAAACACTACTCACAAATCCTGAAGAGAAACATGTACGAAGAAACATTTGATTAAGAGAATTAAAGCAAACAAAGAGCTCATCAGCTGATTACCATCTTATGTGTGTTTGTGTTGGCTCTGTAAAAGTTAAAGTATGTCTTAAAATCATCTGTATACAGTACTGCCGTGCAAAGGCAAAAGACATAACTTCGTTTTTTTTTTTTTTCAGAAATGTGTTATTGATATTTTGATATACATTCAATACATCTTTTATCATGTGTATAAGTATCTTGAGTCAATTTCTTTGTTTTTTTCGAGAAAATAATGACTATCTCAACCATAACTTCGAAAAGCCCCGGAGAAGCCAAGGCAGAACACCGTATAACACCAGTTACGGCTCTTTCACTTTGTTTGGAACGCTCAAATTGAGTCACAGCATTCTGACTTTGTTTAGCCACGTGTCGATATGCAGTTACGGTGCCAGTTTGGAGTTATACGGTGTTCTTCCTTTGTTTTAATGTCCATTAAAGTCTGTCGCCTTGTACTTACGTTATAGACAAACAAATTAAATAGATCGCGATCTAGCAAATATCTTGATATAACAAAGCACTGTAAATACTAGATACCTTGGCAACAATACGTAATTGTAAATAACCTTTAAAGATTTTTTTTTTCTTTTTGTAATGCAGATTATTCACCAGGCTGTCACTTTTAGTTGGACTTGTGTGTATTCGAATCCTGTAGCTAGCGTGATCAATCATAAAATCAGTAGCCTACTAATAGTTCGCAATTAAATCCGTCCCCTACCTTTTCTTGTAACCCGATAAAATCAGTCCATGGTGATGAACCTCATCGTAGATGTAATCCACAAGCATTCTGAGCATTATTCCAGCTTGCTGGCGTTCACATCAATCCACAAGTCATTCTTTTAGGTTAGACTATTTCACACAAATCAATATAAAAGCAATTATGCTATGGATAGCATTCTTTTACCTTACTGAGCATAGCAAATAAATTGGTATCCACTCATGTTTAACTTTCAGTCTACTTGTTTATGGTAAAAAAAAAAAAAAAAATCTTAATACAGTTTATGGATTAAATAACACATTACTATAAGCAACAGCCTGTATGAGACATCCCTTGATCACTAGACTTTATACAGGTGTTACTATAACGATTTTGTAAATGGTGATCAGCAACTAAATATTGATAATGTGGAAGTTAGTGCCTTTTGACTTGGTGTGTCTTCTCATGTTTTTCCAGACAATGCAAAAGGCAGAGTACATTTACTTCAAAATAGAGGTAAAAATCAAGTTTAAGCTCACAATCTTTTAATGTAGATAATTTTCATTACTAAAACATAGAATTATTAAATTTCCAGTGTCCTACCTATAATTAATTTGGCTGGACAAGTAAAAAACTTTAAAGTCATTTTCTCAGTTACACACTCTAGTGAGTTAAGGTCTTTTGGCTGTGTAGGGCAGAATACTGGCCGGTCAATAGTTTGGAAGTATTTATTTATTTATTTATTTATTATATTATTATTATTTTTTATGTTTATGAAAGAAGTATTTTTTCTGCTCACCAAGGCTGCATTCATTTGATCAACAAATCAAATTCAGTAAAAAAAAAAGTAAAACAATATTATTACAATTATTCTAACTTTTTTTAGTAAATTATATTAGGGATTAAAAAAAAGAAGAAAAAAAAGAAAAATGTCATCTGTCTGTCAGTTCTGGTATAGTGTTTTATTTGTATGCCATCATTTACTCACTCACACATAAACAAGTTTCTTTCTTCTGTTAAACAAAAACAGTTGCTGGTCCACAGTGACGTCCATAGTTTAAAAAAAGTTCAAATTAAATGTTAAGCAAACTGTTTGGTTACACACATTCTTCAAAATATACAACATACGTTTATTTGGGAACTATCCCTTTAATGGCAAGCAGCAGCATGTTTAGTTCTGTATCTTTAAGAGCTGCACACACAACTTTTCTCTCAACTGTTTACTCTAATTTTAGATATAACTACCTGTGTTTATACTGTATGTAAACCTTTTAAAGCAAATAATGCAAACAATATACTTTAGTGACTGCGCACAAAAATGCTGTCCCATAAGGATATTGCTATTGCTGGATAACATTTGCTGTGAATGTATGTCACATTGTACAGAATATTAATATGGAGGTACCAGAGGTATGGAGGTATTCAGTTGATAGAATATGCACTGTAGCTATGATATTTATCCAAAAGGAGATCGTGGAGACATTTTTATAATCCACCATCAAAAATCTTCATATCGCACACCCCTAAAACAAGTATGATCAATCTTAAACACACAAACAAATGAAAATCAACTCACACTATTAAGCAGCTGTGTTTTAAACATGCAAAACATATTGTATATTGCATTAAACTGAATAAAAGTGATAAGACTTTTGTAATGTAAAAAAAAAAACTACTTAAAAATGATTTAAATGAAATACTGCAAATGTATCGCAGTTTCCACAAAATAAAATGCAGCAAATCTGTTTTCAACAATAACCATTATTAATAATTGAGTACCAGTTATAACTGATAAAAGCTGAGCATATTAGAGCATATTAAAATTATTTCTGAAGGGTAATGTGACACTAAAGACTGGAGTAATGGCCACTGAAAATGTAGCTTTGCCATCCCATCACAAGAATAAATTACAACTGTTCTTTTAATTTGTTACATTTTACAGCATATCTTTATTGTGTTATTGATCAAATAAATGCACCCTTGGTGAGTATAAGAGAGATCTTTAACATGAAAACGTGAATATGTATATTTAGCAGCAGATATAGTAGTATGTTTCGGAGTGTATTGCAGTATAACAGTAGTTTCAAATTGCTCACCCCTCTCTGTCGCTGACAATTCCAGCAAGTGACAGCTGTTTTGGATCCATTTTTTTTTCATAATCCAAGTGTCTCTGGTGCTTATTACACAGATGGAATTCTTTGTCATACAGTAAATGGGATGGTTTCCAACGTGGGTGCCGCCGGGGAGGCCGAAGGGCCTCTAAGGTTTTTCTTATTTCTCCCTCTGCCTGCTTAGCAAAATGGCAACCCAGACCAAAGCTCACGTTATGGAGTCAGAATCTGTCTGGGGCAGCCTTGTGGCTGCGAGTTAGCCAAAAACTCTCCTCCCTCATCATCCTCTCAAAGAGAAAAGTGACTCGTCTTTCACTCTCTCTGACTCACTTCCTTCCTCCAAGTCTGTATCCCTCTCTCTTGGCTCTGCAGCATGCCTGTCACTCACTGTCGACTGGGTGGAAGCTCATGTCTGACATGCTTCCATTAGTAGGGAGACTGTTCTATTACCTCAGCTCATGATGTTTAAACCCTGCCAATTACTGATACATCTTCCATCTAAATTATGCATACGGAGGGCTGGGCCGCGGCGTGTAATGATTTTCCCCTTTTGACACCGTGCTGTGTCGAGACCAGCGCGCCTGCAGTCGGAGGGAAGGTTTATCCAGATGCCCGTGCTCACTGGTGTGCCGATAGATCCCGGTTTAGTATCTCCCTTTCGTGTATCTTGTGCTCATTTGGTCTGATGCCTTCACAACAGCAGCTTTCTGAAATCACTGGCACAAAGCTTACCGTCTTCAAACTGGCACACTATCTCTCTGTATGCACTCGGCACATCTCTTCTCATCCCACAGTCTCCTAGCAACCTCGGCTGTCTCTGGCCCATGAGGCTCCCTATCAGTATCTTCACTCGGCATGACTTATCCCCCTTTATTCTACCCTCAACCCCCTCTGCTAGTTGACCCCCATTCTGCGTTTGGGATGTAACCCCATCTCTTGCATGAGTACTCTCTCTGTACAATCTCAATCCAAAGCTACTCTAACTTCTTTTTTAGAATGAGATGGACTGTCTCACTCCATCTCCATCTATTACTCCTTCTAAGGAACCCTATAGTTAATCACTTATCTCTGAAACCACCACATGTATCCGGACTAGGACTTGCATAGACTAGTCAAGTAGTGGAGTGATCGACTTCTACAACCACTAGTAGGCGCTGTCAGAAACAATCGACTACTCGAGTAGCATTAACCATAAAGCATGCACAGAGTTTGCAAGTACGATTTGAATTTTAGGATTACAATATTGCATGTAGCTGTTACTTTCTATGACTTTATCTATGTTGCATGTAAAATTAAAATATGTAATGTAATAATTAGGGGTGTGCTTGAAGCTGAATACCTGATCCAGAATGGCACGGATAATGGCTTCAAAAATGAATAATAGACAAGGAATAATTCTGCCTGGATATTTGGCTGATGCTGGCACAGTCTGGTGTTTGCTAGATAACAGTTGAACCAGGGGATCAGCGCAATATTATACACAGACCTCTAAAGTCACACAAAAGAGTGTGACGTGAATAAATGTGAACTTTATGAAGTCTCTCAAAAACCAAACCAGTTCTCTCTCAAAATTAGGATTATGTAATCAAGTTAGATATAGATACATTTTCTATTTGGCCTACATGTTTGCATCTTAATCTTTTTCTGGTTTGCACGGCACATGCACATTTGTTTAGTGAAGTTCCAAAAAAAGACTTGCTTAAAGAGTTCTGCTAATGAAAATGATTACTAAACGTTTGTCATGACATCTCTCTGGTTGCATGATTAATATTATTTTAGAAATTTATAATTATTTTAGTTTAACATGGCACAATTTTTTAATGATAACTATGAAAAAAGATCTTATCAAGTAACTGTACGTTCCACCTGGTTTTATCCGAATGTAGATAAGAAAAAATGTTGTGATTGATGTGATCCTTAGAAACAAATGTTCCTAAAGGGTGTTTTTGTGAAATGGAAAGTTTCCATGCATGTTAAAGGTTCACCATAGATGCATCACATACCACAATGGCGCCAGATCTGAATACAAATTTGGTAAAACAATGTCTGAATCACTATTTACTGTAGCTATTACTTAAAACTATCCAGTAGCCCACACGGTTGAAAACAAAGCCGTTTCAGACTCTGATGAAGGAATTGAATTTCTTTCATTTTTGAACAATAGCAATGAAATATAATCAGAAATGTTAAATAGGAAAGTAAATAAGATACATTTTGTTGATTTTACACACAAAAATGCCATTTGCACCACATTAACCACTCATAATGTAACATATTTCTGAATGGAGTACTATAGAAAAGGAAATAATGCAGGGCAGAATTTTTTCTTTCTTTATCAGACAGGATTTTAATTGGACAGGGATCCCAAGACAATGATATTAATGGTTCATGCAATTTTTTCCCACCTGCCCAGACATAGCTACATGAGCAGAAAAACAGAGTTATTAAATTTTTATGAATTGAAGTTCCCAACGCAGGTTTGGAAGGAGCCTAATCATAACCATAATAATCTTGTCAATCATGGCAACGACCGCATGTAAGCAGCTGTCATTGCTCCAGTCCAGTGACAATTCTTCTGATATCCCTCCACCTCCCCTTCATTTCCTATAATTCCTTCTCTTTATCCTCCACACTTTACCATCATGGGGGGAGGGGGGTCTTTTTCAGAGCTCGAGCCAAGCCTCAGGTTCGAGCCTCCTTCACGGACAGCAAGCCAAGCTTGTTTACCATTATCTGGCGAATTCATGAAAGCAAATGATTAGGAAAACAAACAGGGTTTTTTTTTTCTTTGGAATAGCATGACTCGATGAGTCACACAGCTAAATGTGTTAAGAAAATAAATAAGGTCAGTTTGATTTCACATAGTTTTTAAACCATTACAGTAGCATTCTTAGAAGTTCCTCCACTTTAATTGAATGCATTTCAAGCTTGACTGTGAGGCAGGCATTATTACCAGTGAAATCAAGGAGAATAAACTGAATTACTTTCAAATCATCAAAGTTCCCCATAAGTAATTGTTTCTGAGTCAGTGACCACGGGCAGTGGGGGGCAAGAGATGGCCTGCCTGCCTGCAACCAAATAAGCCTGCAGCAGTCCTTGTAAGTGCATAATGCCCTGTTATGGATAGATGCACAAAGAACTAGCATTAAATTAAATTAAATTCAGACAGACTTCATCACAAAGCATGCCTATACACAGCTAGCAAAGGCTATATCAAATGAAATCTGAATCACTTCCAAATCAGACCTTTGATTAAATATATTTGCTCTATCAACAAGAACTCACATTTAATCCAACACAAATGTGCACTGTGTTGAGGAATACTTAAAAATGAAAACTGTATTGGGAGATCGAATTCAGTGTGTTGAGGAGAGTTGGTTGGTCCAACAATTGCTCACAGGGGTCGCAGAACAAATGGTGGCTGAAGGTCAGAAAACAAGTACAAAAATTCAAAAATCATACAGCATGAAACTTTTTCTTATATATATATATATATATATATATATATATATATATATATATATACATATACACACACACACAATACACATTATACACAGTATGTACATATTGTACTTTATGTAGACATAAATGCACATAAAAAAATAATTTGCACATGCAAAATCTATGTCTAAATATGTTACAGTTTAAAAGTAAATGCACATTTAGTTTTTTAGGGGTGATTTCCCCCCATCTTACAGTTAAATATTGAAGAAGCATGTTGTTTAAATAAGCACAAACTCTGATACTGGCATATGAAAGATTGAAACTGATTTCAACTGCAGTCCAATTATAATATTGTGATGCATTGCAGTATATTTTATTGCAACATACTTATTTCAACGTGTATTGTATTATGAAGCAGTCTGCACTAACCAGTCCTAATTCCGATCTTTGCCTGTGAGTATCAAAACATTCCAGTATCACTTTGAAAAGTCTTTCAGTGACAGTAAGAAAATTAACAGTTGCAAATAAAGATTTTTCCTCAGCAAGAAGTGATTTAAAGATTAAGAAGGGAAGCTCGTTTCATTCGTTGTGTTTGAGTTTCTCAGTCACAGTCAATTCAGGCAGATTGCCCTAAGACTTGTGGAGGCTCAAGCTGTGATGCTCTGTCAGAGGTGGTATAGGGGGATAAAACCCTCCCCAGCTGTGCTTCCATGGAGATGGGGAATGTAGAACACAGCCAGGGCAGGCTGGTTTGAATCCCAGCTGTGCTGCAACTGCAACAACTGAATGCAGGACAGTGGTTCATACTTCATTTGGATCCCAGCTGGGTAGCGGGGGTAATGCCGGAAAACAGAACGGGCCCAAACACACACCCTTGTGGAACCCCAGCTGTGCTGTGATTGTGATGGAGAAATAAAGCGTAGAGGCGTAATACAGATATGTCCCTTTGTGTCAAACTCAAGGCCTGCGGGCCTATTTCGGCCCGCCACATCATTTTATGTTGCCCACGAGAGCATATGATTGTCTTAAAATAAAAATTTATGCTGCTTTATATTGTAAATTATGAAAGTGTGTTTCCACAAGTTTCTGTTTATATTTGGTGTTCTATTTATATGCAGAATTGACATTGGTGTGCATCATATATGATTAGAAATGGTTAATATGTGATTAGGGTTTTTTCTGTTAATGATGACTGTGTGGACCGCTCAAAGGAATAACTGCGGACCTCAGTTGTTCGAGCACCACCAACGGAAATGATCGAGCAGCACACATGGAAAAACATGATATTCTGCTTTTATTTATCGGAAAAAAAAGCTTTCCAACACAACTTTTTTCTCATTGTAATAGTTTGAATGAAGCTCTTTCTATTGAGTTACTGTATTTTAATGACAAATGTCCAGAGAGCATTATATAGCCTATGCAAGAGTGCATTAAATGCATGAGCGCAAATCTATCTGCTCGCAGGTGGATTCCCATTCATTCACTCATAAAACAGATGCACTCCCTATCGCTCAGACATGTGTGTGCTCAAAAATTATCTTATCTTTTGAGTTTAATACACACAACTTGGAGTGTGTGCATCCACCGTCAGAAATAAATGTGTGCATATATGCCAACGAATGTAAATCAGTATTTACATAGCATAACAGTAATGTCCCAAATTGTCCCGCAAAATCAGATCTATAACCAGGTGGTCACCCTAGCCTAGAGTTATAAAATAATAATTACTCATTTAAATCAACAATATATTCTAAAAATGAAAAGAAGCGGTTCTTTTTTTTTTTTTTTTTTTTTTTGCGATCAGATCAACCGGTAAACTCATGGAAAGTCTAAGGAACGCAAATGCATTCAAGCAATAAGTTCAAAAATGGCCAATGTCATGAGAGATGGTGGAGATAATAGTACTTATGTACAGACGGCAAGCTATTTTGTTTAAAAGCATGAGTGTATTATACTGAATGCTGGGTTAAGGTGTTTTAGTTTATGCAGTAGTCAGTGGTTTAGTAAATCTGGATCAGTCCTTTCAAGGTAGCTTATTTCTTATTATGTTGTTTATTGTGTTCCTGTTTGGTATGGCAGATAGACTTGTGCATTTGTTTTTTGTGTGTGCTATAAACTACTAAATGTAATCTAGAAATATTAATTTTCTGTGAAGCTGCTTTGCAACAGTGTATCATGAAAAGTGCTAATTAACCTAATCAAAATTATGATTGAATTTATTTGTTCATTTTGGCATACATTCATTGCAAATTATGAAAATCAAAAAGTATTTTTTTTAGTACTTTACTTTGTATTTATTTATTTTTGGTCGGGGGAGTGGGGTTGAGTACCACCACTTCTTTTTTTCAACTGCAAGCATTGATTGCGTATCATATGCACACCAAACATGTGCGTATCATATGCACACCAAAGTCAATCTCTGCGTATAAATCGCATGCCAAATAGAAACCGAAAATCCTGCTATTGATACTCATTTTCATGAGACTGGGCTCATGCCATTTCTGTCACACATTCCTATCAGCTCACAATTATTTGTTGTGCCATGAATGTAACAAAACAGTTTTTAACAAATTTATTGTAATGACTTGTTTGATGACTTTATTATTTACTTTGATTTATAGAGTAAATTGGATTTCTTAACCTGGTTAGTTAAAAGGATTTATGTTAAAATAACACAGAGCAATTGCATATATTTTTACATCTATGCAAATGCATGCAATACTTAACATTTAAATAATTAATAATAAAATAAAGAGACAGCTATTTAACAATATGTTAAGGAGTAGTAACATTTGTACAGTCTTACAGTTACAACCGGCCCTTTTGATGGCAGCCATAATGTTGAAGTGGCCCTCAGTGACAATGAGTTTGACACCCCAGCCCTAGAGTCTTGTATGGCAAACTGAAATGAAGGGCACATGATTCCCTTACATGGAGCTGATCCGTGCATCCATAATGATGCCATCTTTAGCAACAAAGCTTAAACACAGAAAAGTGGGGCAGAGCATGGTTTTGTCAATAAATCACTGATATGCTACTTTTTTATTTCCCCACAAGCCATAAAAACTGGCACAGACAGGTTTTTAGAAAACATGGCCAGCGCGACCAATGAGTTGACGCTAATAATTAGCTTTATCACACAATGACATGGGTCATCCAAGAGGGCGAGTCTCTCTCTTTGGTGAACAATAGAAGACAATATGTTTCAGCTCAGGAGAAATCTCCAGCAGGGATTGCCTGCTTCACATAATACTTGTCAAATCCTGGTTGACAGTCCTTCATATGGACTGCTAATCAGAGACAATCCATCCCTGGGCGAGACCCTGCAGTTTCCACAAATCTTTTTGTTGTAAGCACAAAAACCCACAGAGCTGCTGCTCGGACTTCACATTTCTGGTCTTTTGTTTACTCTGACATTAATCCAAAAGGGAAACGAGGGGGGGAAATATGAATTCCTAAACAGGTATTCATTGTGAAGAAAGCTAAATGACTGCTGAAAGACTCAGTGATTGCAAACAAGGATAACCAAAGTGTGAAAAACTAATAAATAAAACAAATGGAAATAGACTGTCTATTTTCAGGATCGGTGCTCTGGAGACTCGTGCCTCCATGCCGCTTTCTCTAGTCTGGTATTTTTAGATGGAAATTAGAGTGTGAGTATGACATCGTTTCCTATACCTAACAATTATGCCTTGGGAAGTTTCCCACCCAGTTAAGGTGTGAGAAGTTCCTCATATCCTTGTAAGTCTTTAAAAGGGCAGACTTGGGGAAAATAAATAAACATGTGCAGCACAGTAACAGGAGGAAGACTCCACTTGACATAAAGATTTTGTTTGCTGCTGGTTCACAAAATAGAAGTGTTTTTGGTGTACAGTGGTGTTTTATACATATGAATGGGGTAGCAGCTAAAAAATAAGGTAAGGGTAAGAGTTTGATTATAGACTTGTGCTTTCCTCTTGTGATTGGCATCGCATGCAACCAAAAGAGAGTCATCTGGTTTTAGAACTTGATTACATAAGTATAGCAATTCAGACTAATTTTGTTCAAAGTGTTCATGTATTAGCAAAGTAATGAAAACATCTGCCTCTCCAAGGTCTTTAAATGCTGTAATAAATGCTGAAGAACCATGATAGTCTTACAAACAATCTAACACATAATTGCACGCCACAGTGAACACTAGATAATTTTAAAAGCTCACTGAATCCCCTCTCAAAGGGACCCGAATCCAATCTCCAAAACTCTCTCATTTCATGCTATGCTGCATTATGGTATTGTTAATTATCTTCTATCATCCTGTTGAAAACAGCCAATATATATATATTTTTTTGCAATCTTGTCAATACCAGAGGCTATCTTTAGCTACCATTCTCTTGGTATGAACGTTTTGTTGTTGTAGCCTATGCTATTTGGAGCAAATAGATACTGGTGTGCTGCTAAGTTGAGCTGTGTGACGCAGTGTCTTGTATAGAAGCGTAGAGGCTTTAGCGGACTGGCCCATCGCATTAGCATTACCACAGTGAGCATGGAGACGGGGAGATAGACAAGCTCGTTGAGCATCAGGGTGGCCCTGCACTTCTCTTCTTATCAGGCTCCAGAGCTTGGCTTCCAAAAAAATAAAAAAAGGCAAAGTAGGGAGGAAAAAACTAAACTTGCAAGAGAGAGAGAGAAAAAAAACAAGTGCAGATGTAGCAAAGCAATTAATATTAGCCTTGCCTGGTGTTTCAATTTAAAACTCAAGCAAAAATGTCTATTATAAGGATGGTGATTTTAGACAGAACAGAGCTTCCTCACCCTCCATATTAGCCTAAACTTAAAATTTAATATGGAATGGACTAAATTATTTTAAATACACATTTAAGTCACTGCTGGTAATAGAATATGTACCGCAATATGGCTCTTTTTCCATTTATGAGTAGGTAGCTGAACTGAACTATAGGTTTCTTGAATACTGGCTACATGTTTATGGTATTTGAGCAAGAATGGCATTAATTTTACAAAATTACTTTTTGCTCCCAGAAACACGCGGAATACATGCAGAATAAATAAATACATAAACAGTTGTTTGTACATGTTTTATAATATTACTATATAATGCATACACATTTCTATAGGTTATTATCTCAATTCAACACAGAAGAGCGCACCACCCTGATTGAGATACATTTCTGAGTTAAGCATCTAGTGCTACTCACGCCACACACGGAGACCTTGCCTTAGGCCATTCCTTCAGAGACACGCTGAACACAAAGACATTTCAAAACAGCAGACAAAGACAATATCAGCAGGAAACAGAGGGATGAAGGGAGAAGAGGGGGTAAAGGGGTAGCATCTGGAAGAGGAAAGGTTATGGTTCATTTATCACTGTCCGACTGGTTCGCTTCTTCCTCATAACAGCACGCATGAATCCTTCCGCTAAAATCTGCTTCAATGTCCCCTCACTGGCATACACACATGCATGCACGGACGAACGCGCACGCGCACACACACACACACACACACACACACACACACACACACACACACACACACACACACACACACAAACTGATATACTTACACTCTCCTAGCCTGAGGAAGAACTTTATAGGATATCCTCAATCCTGTTCTACAGAGCTTCTCAATGATCCTTTTGGTTGTCTTTGTCCAGGCTGGATACTTTATTTATACTCCAAAAACAGAAATAAAATCTAGGGAGGGACAAACCTCTTGAACGTTCACACACATACTGAGCTGGATAGATGACTCTAATGTGCTGTAGCCGAAGTATGAGACTAGGGATGGGCCATGATGACAGTGAGGTTCACTAGTCATTTTTAAATATATACAGGGAAACAGTTGTGATGCTTATATTTTTTTTATGGATACCATTATACTTCTTTGTTTTTTTCAAGATTCTTTGATGAATTTAAATTAATTAATAATAAAGAAATCTTTTGTGACAATGTAAATATCTTTTTTTTTCTATCACTTTTAATCTATTAAATGTGTCCTTGCTGAATAAAAGTAATAATTTATTTTAAAAAAAGAATAAGTGTAGCCATGTTATTCAACACCTATATATAAATCTTCCTAGACCAACTTTTAAACAGCGGTGTAAATGTCCCTAAGAAATGTATCTGATCAGTTTACTATTACAGGGCTTCGTAAATATATATATATATTTTTTTAACTCGTCATTCAGATTAATAAATCAAGTTTTGGCTGGTTACCATGAACCTGATAGTCTTTTGCTGGTAGATGCCAGTAGAAAAAAAAAAGAAAATTTCATTTTGTTCTGGCCTTGAAAGCCTGACTTCTTTTTTTTTTTCTCCAGTGTTTGCTGCCTTTCAAGTCACAGCTTAAGATAGTCACTAGTGAAGGGTGTGGGACTGATTCCACAAAAGAGATTTCAAACTGTGTCTTTCCAGGGGGTCCTGTGCCAGGTGCCACTAAGATAAATAGAAATACTATTGCATAGCTCTTACCAGGTGTTACAGCCCTTTTTGGTCAACCCACCAACTAGTAGATTTTAAAACATTAGCAAAATATAAGCCTTGGTGTGTGTGTGTATGTATGTATGTATATATATATATATATATATATATATATATATATATATATATATATATATATATATATATATATATAACATTTATATATATATATATTTAACAACTGTAAAAATATATATTTTTTCTCTCTCTCCCTACTCCCTCTTATGTTTTCTCACTATCTTTCTTTACCCTGCTGGGACTGATATGACTGTAGGATGTGAAGAAGGCCACAGCTGAGGTAGCAGTCCAGAATGCACTACCGGCAGAATTGGATAAACTCGTTTATTGGTATTGTGCGTCCACTCAGAGGGCATCAGTGTGTAATGAATGGCAGAGCACAGCTACTGCAGTAAACTATCTCTCTCTCTCTCTCTCTCTCTCTCTGTGTGTGTGTGTGTCTTTAAAATACACATTCAATGGAGCTTTAATGATGTCACTGTCCAAACTATAATATTGCCAACGCAATGTAGATCAATTTCTGAATATAACACCATCCTTTCTTCCTCTCTTTCATGGTACACGGTCAAGCAGGTGACCTGCTGGCTGCCGGTTCAAACCCCAACTGGGAACGAATAGAGTGTTTTCGAGCAGCTAGATAATTAACCTGAATTCTTCTGTGTAGCCAAGCGCATAATGGACAACTGAGAGCCATGTCAGCGACTGCAGATAAGGGCATCTGCTCTGCATTCTGATTACAGTCATAGAAATAATGCTGATAATGATGTGTTATCATCATCAATTATCTTCTCATGTTATGGAAACAGAAAAAAAAACAAGAGTTAAAGAGATGGGATGTTTGTCTAATCTGTACTGACAGTTGTATTGACAAGGTTTGTGGCTCAAGAATGCGATGACAGACAAAACTCATGCAAATCATGCCTGTCGGCCTGAGAGGATGGAGCTAATGAACTCAACCACCGTCCATGCGTTCACTCTGAAGTTTTATCCTATTTTCTGGCTTTTTTTAAAAGTGCTTTAATTGGATTTCATCATCCTGACAAGTGCTTTTGGACAGATAATTATCACTGGTGCTTTGTCCAGTGCTATCTCTGCCTCTCTTCTCAGTGGCCTTTGTGTTTAAACATGCCTTCCAACCAGATAAGAGCATGAGACTGCCATGCAAATAATCATCTCTGAATGTGCTTTAGAGCACTCACCCGAAGAATCTCTTAACACAGGAAATAAAGGATTAGACTGTCTCTTCTCTCGTTTTCTCTCTTGCTCTCTTTCACACCAGTGCCTATAGTTATTAGTCAGACAAGGGAATCCAACATGGTGGAAAATATTGGATCTGGATCAAGTGTAGCCATGTTATTCAACACCAGTGACCATTTCTACAGGGGGCAGGGGAAAAGCTTCCGGAATCAATGTTGTAAGAAATATCGTCCATTTAAATAGAAATCAACACCACATACACAGACCAATATAAAATTGCAAATGTACCTTTCCTCAGTCCCAGGGGGATCTGAGCATGTTATACCACATCGTTGAGTTCAAAAGGTTTATGTCACAGACGGCTAAACCGAAAAGTGATTCAGTGGGGCACTTGAAGATTTGCCTTTTATCTAAAAGCATTTAGCGGTCCTTTCTTTTCCACGTCATCCTTGACTACATTCAAGTTGATGCTTTTGCTTTTGAGACTAATACAAGGAGGTGCATCAGACCAATTTACATTTTAATTTTTTAATTTTTCTTTCTCATCCAATTTTATAGACTTACACAATTAAGCCCTGTTCCTTTTGCCAACATGAAACAGTGGAGAACAGTATTTATGCCACTTCCAAAAAGCCTGGGAGAGCTCAACAATCATGAAATATTCTAATATCCTACCTTCCCAGTGGGGCGAAGACAGTGAGATAAATAATGTTCACTGCTCCTATCATCCAGCAAAAGCAGCAAAGAGAATTATGCAAAAGCATTTCTCTTCAGCACTTTTTTTATTTCAATTTTTTTGGTGGTTTCTCACTTTTTTTCTTTTTTTTTTTTCGCGGTAAGTTGATTATTCTCCAATCCAGGACAGAAGAAAATGTATGTTTTCCATCATGACTACCTATAGTACCTATGAAGCCTCAGATATTAAACTAGGCTTTAAACACAATTGTTGCTGAAGATGTGGGTTGAACAATTTGAACATAACTGGTTTGCTGGTTTCTCCAAAACTGCAAAATGTAGCAATGCTCTTCAGGGGTGGAGATAAAGAGAGGAATATCTTATTAGGGCTTGTATTTTTGACGGGGTCAGGAGTTGAGCCTGCTCGTTGACATCTCAGTAAGAGCCAGGCCGCCTTGGGGCTGTCGAGGGGCTTGACTGACAAGCCTCTGACGATGAACACTGTATTTGAAGAATTGATTTAGTTGTATCTTCTTGTTTGTTTGTGCCAGGGTGTGATGCATGATTGAGTCACTGACAGCTCAAAAACAGAGAATTGGAGCAAGCACATCATGACTGCAGGACGGTTCCTTCATTTCCTGCCACCTTTCATGTACAAAAACAAAGCATGTCCTGTTGATTTCCAATGCAAATTGCAGTTGTGGACAGTAAGTGATATTAACAGTAGGTTTATAAAAGCAAAGCTCTACCAAGTCTGCCCCCAGGCGTCTTTTCTGCGGCGTCACATATCATGGTCAAATATGAGTCCATGTTTTCTCTAGGTAGTTTGCAACTTGCATTTTGTATGAATGGTGTGTCTGAATAATGAAACTTGATTGTAAGTGTAACAGCACACCGCTGCAAGGCTTTGAAGGTGTGAGTGCATGTGTGAATTTATACATCTCTAATGGAGCTTAATGGATTGTGTTCAGATCTCTACTGCTTTAATGGGGTGAGATGTCTGAGAGGTATTTGTCCATATTTTCCTCTCTTCAGTTGAAGCTTCCCCACTGACCTACAGAAGAGACAGAGACCAGTGGTCTGTCAAATCTGAAAATTATATTAAAGAAATGAAAATATGTGAGGCTCAGGGCATCTTCAGTCTTCGGGAGCTTGTTTGCCTTTTTATTTAAAGTGGCTTAAATTTTAATATCATCAATATTTACAAATAAGCCTCAGCAAATGCAGAGCTGTGGCCTATTTCTCCATGGCAACACAATGAACAGAGAAATGTTGTGCTTCCCAGTCATCATACAAAGCCCATGACAAGACAATTACATCAGGCAAAGTTGATTTTTCATCACACTGAGAGAATGAGCCACTTCATTACTGTCACCTCAGAAATCTGATTGGCCTTGTTGGCCTTTGAATGAGTAATCAACTTATATTTGCATAGTGGAAGATAAAGCAGAACAAAGGGAGGGAGAAAGAAAGAACACAACAGACGGAACTTTGCATTCACAAACAGTTTCATATTGTACAGTAGTAACCACTGTAATCAATTTAGTTTGGGAAAAATGACTTGCCTCACCAATATAAGCCTAAATATAGTATATATGTCACAGGCACAAGCTAATCATTGCAGTGTTAGGAGTGTTTTGTGGGACATACACACATCATTTAGGGATGTGCTCATTTCCTTACTTAATATGGACACATTAAAAATAATTGTGACGCATTTATTTTTTCACTTCTTGACCTAATATATTTTCCCCTCTGCACACACAGCAGTGAAACTGAATGGCTCAATAAATTAGTAAGGATGTGTGGATTTATCGTAAAATACTGATACTGTAATGATTGTTTTAAAGGGATGGTTAACTAGAAATTTAACAAGAGATTTAACGAATGTATCATTACAATAAAAAAAAAAAAAGTTATGAAGAGAAAATTAAGTGTTACATACAACATACTGTACAAATGCATGCATACTGTACATACAGTTTAAGGCCTGTCATCAATTTGTAATATATTAACTTAATTTCTAGTTTATTAATTGCTAGTTGGTGCTATGTTGTGTAACCTAATAATTGCATTATGCTGACTTAAAAAAAAAAAGTGTACATCAACCAGTGTAAAGGAAAACAAGAAGAAAAAAAAACAAAGAAAGAGAAGCATCTAGGAGTTACAGCAACAAGAATGAAATGGCATAGCACATTATTGAGAGAAGCATTGGTGCTAAGCTGCTTATTGATAAAAGCACTAATCTGCCTGGCAGAAGGTAAAGTAGGCTGGAAGGAGTAGTGATAAAATATTTGAGCTAAAGGCAATGCCATCAGGGAGCTGAGCCTCTACATAGCTTTCCCTAAAGGAGCTTCTCATTTTTTATTAAGTGCGACTCTGACCATCGGTGGCTCAAAGAGCGCGTTTCTGTCACCGGTGAAATGAGACAGAGGCACAGAATACAACTGCCTTTGCCTTTCATCTTCTCAGGCAAACAGCTAGAGATATAGAGAATTTAACTTTCTATAGTCCTGTCACAGTTATTACAAAATCACCTGATTGATCTGATCTCATCTCATTTGATTGTGATTATCAAGCACTTTAAATTCCAATCTCATATTACCATCCACAGTATAAGGCAATGAAGAAATTCCCTGAAATGTGTTTATACTGTACATCAATATATCACTATAATATAATATCCAGGTTGGCTGAGTTTCAAAAAGCAACACTGTTAATGGAAAGTGAACTAATGATTGCTATTATTTGTATGACAATTATTCATAATTGTGTCAGCCCAGCCTATCTACATTCATCCTTATCACAGCTTTCTCTTCTCATATCATAAGCAAGAAATGTAATATGATGAAATCAGAGATGCTCTGCCTCTGGCGCAATAAAAAAAAATGACATTGCTTCATAAACACCCATGTAGAAGAATGCTTCCAAGACAACACCCGCATAAATCAGGCTCCTTGTGGTTGTGTGCAGAAATATATCTAGGAGGAAATGAATCTGACTGTGAACACTTGCATGTTACCATTATTATTATCATTATTGTCATCCTTGTCTTTGACGACACTATCATTAGTTGCACATCTGTGTGCTTCTGTGTTGCGCTGCGCTTCACTGTCGAACAACTCAACAACATCAGCCATCTCCTTCGGTGACAGAAAAACTGTGTCCTGACAGTGGAGCACCTCCTGGGTAGGGTCTCTAATCCCTCTTAACAGGTAATCATTGGGATGTTAGATCGAAATCGCCAAACAGCGCACGACCAAACCAGAGGCATGAAGATTTACTCAAACCTTTCCACTACTACAATCCTCAAGTTTCTGGGAGAGTTTGTGTTCTTTTGAGATGAATGGAGAGGGAGTGACAGACAGAGAGAGATTATCCATTTCTACTCTGCCATTTCTGCAGGGCCAATCCCAGCATGCTTGTCAAGATCATGAGAATCGATTAGTCCAGACTCAAAATGTCATGTCGGCCTCATTTATTTGAAGTAGAGATCCAACAGAGTGGTGATATCTAGTGAATCATTTTGGCAGAAGAACTGGCTTGAACATCCTAAAATTGGTTGGTGGCCAAAATGTGGTTTGACTACAAAATGGCTAAGAAAGAACTGGAAACCGTCATAGACCGTCTTATCACTACTGGACAAGATTACACTTTTGGAATATGTCTGCCCAGTGCACTAAATCCCTGAGCACTTGTCCAGGTCAATCGATTCTGAAGTGTCAGCCAAGACCAGTCAGTCCGTAAGTGCCAGCACAGACTTGTTAGTCCCAGAGAGACCCTCCAGCAAGACTCCAAGAGCAAACAAGAATGCATATCTGACCCTTCCTGTTGTCTTCACGACATCTGCCATGTTGACACAATCATACCAGCATAGGTGCAATGGAATTTCTTCTTTTTGTGCTAATTTCATTCAGTATGAGCGATCTCTGTGGAATATAATTGCAAAGCATTTCTTGATAATTGCTTAGTTGTTTGCTCATGCAGGCTAGAAGGGGAGAGGGTGCCACGTACTTTTGAATTCCTGTAAGTGCAGCAGTTGTCTTCACGCTGAGCATGAGCCTGTGAGGCCTTCGCACCTGACAGTAGATTGCTCCACCGAGAGGGAGCTGAGTGCCGGCAGTATTGTGCTCTAATGAGGAGCAGTCTGAGAGTATTATGGGCTGTATTCACTGAGGGGAGATCTGAGAGGGTGGGCGTCAGGTTTGAGGTTTACGGCTGCATTCTGCTTTGGATATTAGCCAGAGCTGGGTTGAGCAGATGCTCAAAATGTGGGATACTGGGAAGGGCTTTGAGGCAGCCTCCATAAAGGCAACACTGGTTCACATATAGAATAGTTGAGTAGATGAACCATACAAAGAGCAGGGGGCTCTAAAGTTACTGAATATTTACTATTTAAGCTTCTCTTGGTGCAGAGTCTAATTTATGGACATATTGGATTTGTTATATAGGGTGCATAATTTAGAAAAGTGAAAAAAATAGAGAGAGAAAAGGAAGAATGGTCTGTAGAAACATTTTTGATGGTAGATCCTCTTATCTTAAAGCTTCACTTGCCAGAGAATATAAGGCATCTGTGGTAGATATGAAGATAGTGAGATGGAGTGGAGATAAGGCTTGGAGCTATTTATCTGCTACAATGCTTTTCTAGTCTGCACTTCACTGTTTTTACTTAGTTTTGCCATGCCATGGATGGTCAACAGTCTGACAGAGTAAGGGTCATCTGAATCTTATCAATTGTGTATAGAGTTATGAGAAATGTTATACAACATTATCTATAGTGTTTGACTGTATCATGATAGTTATTTGTCCTGGAAAAAAGGCTTGCCGTGATAGACAGTGCTAACTGTTATACCCGTGTTGAGCCTCGACAACAGTTGTCACTTGCCCAGCATGGCAACGACCCCCAACCCCACCATCGTTTAGATTTTTGATAGTAATTAAAATCATTTAGTTCAGTAAAAGAACAGATATAACAATTAAGAACGAAACACGGCTGCTCAATGCAGCATGCCAAATGACATAGTCAAATTTAATTTCTCCAGTCAGGAGAGTGAGTCAAGCTGACTGACAAGAAGAGTGAGGTGAGACAGACAAGACTATGGTGGAAGATTAAGTTTCGAAACATAATGCATAAGTGCTTGTTCAGCAATATTTAGGATTTTTAAAATGTGGTTGACTTTTTTCCATTTACACCGTGTTCCTAAGTATTATGCAAATTACATATCAATAGGATTTTGGTACAATAAAGAGTCAGATTTTGGCTGGCATTACAATACAGTTCATTTGTTTGACAGAAACTTTTCTTAATAAATCTTCATCTGACCAAGATCATATGTGCTCCAAGTCACTCACAAATCTTTTGACAGTTCAGTTATCTCTATTTGCTTTTAGCAAAATGTTTTGATGCCTTTTACAAGACAATGTATTGTTTCATAATTTTCATCTTCAGAACGATCTTTCTTCCTCACCGTATTTCATGAGAACTGTGACTTGCTTAATAATGTTGAACAACCTCTTTAAGTAGGGTTTCCATTTACCTAAGAAGACCTGTCAAACTATTGATCAAACCAGTCTGAGATTGACACCAGTTACCTGAAATGATGTGAAAAACAACACAAACAAAGATATGACTCTTTATTGTACTGAAATCTTATTGATATGTTGTTATATGTTACTTACATAATAATTTGGAACACATAATGTTTTTGTAAAACATTTGTTTCTTATATAATTGACTCCACATTGTTTGCAGATTTTTACTTTTTTCAAACTTTGTGTCATTTATTTGAGCTTATTGGTGCTTTTAAGCTATTTAAAAGCTGAGGAAATTGAGGAAAAGAGGGAATTCCCTGCCTCCATGGTGATGTAGTATCACTCCACAGTATCACTGGTTTTGTCACAATTCAATTACCTGGTGGGGAAATTTCCTCAATGTCACAACCATACTGGAAAATCAACTAAAAATGGTATAGAGAATTAAAGGTTAAGTGTGATATTTCTGCACCAATGGTGCATCATATGGAATTACAATATGTTGGTTTAAGGGACATAACCTGCCTGAATATATTAATAATGGCTTAACCATCATGTTAGTTTGGGACAGAAGTACCTGTTTGTCCAAGCAGTGTCTTAAATGTGTTAGGGGAAAACAATTTTTTGCTATTGTGTTTTAATAGTAATAGTGGCACAGAAATAAAAAGAAAAAAAAAATAAGTTTTTAAAATTGACATTAAATAACATTGCTAAATTCCACATTGAAGCCATAGAAAATAGCCAATATATGCATCCTACATATTTTACAATAATCACGTGCACACAGCATAAATGGAATTGAACTTGTGCACTGGTGTTACCTTCAAGTCAGACTGTGTTTCATGTTGTAACATGGACAATAAAGCAGTTATTTAACATTTGTGAAACTCACACTGTCCTTCACACTGCTCCCTTTATAAAACTTTCTCCTCATCAATAAAAGCAAAGCAGTCATGCATATTAATATGTATAGATGCAAAACCTTTGCCAAATGAGACATTTCAAACAACTCACAATATATACCATCACCTTCCCAGCCACAATATTAGTGTTTGATGAGTACTCTTCAAACACACTGGAATTTGCAAGGTTAGGAGATGTGTTTCACTATTAAAGCCCACCCCAAAATCCAACCTGAATCCCTGCCTCCCAATCCTCCACCCTCCAGTAAGAGATGAAGGGCAGCCCATGGTGAAGAGTGGGTAAAACAAAGCATTATCTCTGTCAAACAAGGCATTTTAATTGGATGGGTTTAATTTAAGCAGAGATTTACAGCTTCACAAACTCTCATCACGCCCATTTCAACATAACTGGGAATGTCTCTCCCCTGATCTCCACCTGTGTGCTATGTCTCTCATTCAAGGCTGTTCTGGAGAGAGATGAACACATCATAAAAAAGGTGTTAGATCTTTGCCATGACCACTTAATTATCAGCACTGTTCTTGATGAGCCCATGCAGTCACCTCGGTAACTGTCACACAGTCTAACACATTTGGAAGTTTTAGGGAGAGAGTTTTGGGAAGATCCATGAACTGTGAAAGCACAAACACAAAGCACAGCAACATATTTAAACAAATCTCTCCTCACAAAGTCAGGCCATACCACTGTGAATTGAGCATTGAGGGGTTTTTTTCTTCTTCTCACACCTCAGGAGAAGTATTTCTGAACAAACAAACTCCTCTTAATGAGTTTTTTACGGACCAGGAAGGAAAGCAGTGAAGCCAGTCATCACGCTCAATCCTCACTGGCAATAAACTGCAAACAAGGCCACTGTGTTTACACTCATCAGAGCTTAAACTGGGAAAGCTTGAGCCAAGGATGTCACACGCACCTGAGCACATTGCCATGCACCCTGAGTAATCAGTGAGCATATTACCATTCGTTCTGTCATGCTCTACTCTCCACATCTGTCACTCAGTTTGGCTGAGATTTTAATTTTTTATTTTGGTCAATCTGTTAAGCCTGATGTGGGTTTGGGATGGGATGGAGGGGGTTCCCTAACGAGTTTACATCTGCCAAGAGATGTCACATGAGTCAACATCTGTCCCTTGATTAAATGCCGATCAGTCAACTTTCACAGAAACAAATATACATTAACGTAACGCATGTCATCAAGTAAGAATCTTATCAGTTAGGAAACAGGAAACTCAGCCCACATTCACACAAACGGATTACATGAGTGCATGCAGAAGCCTGGAAGTACACACATAAAAAACACACACACCAATGCAGTACGCTCTCCATAGCTGGAGTCTATTGTCACTTCCATGCCATATGCTGTCCATCATGATGTGGGAGCTGCCGTGGGTAACTGTTCTCCCCAGTCAGTGAGTCTGCAAGGCCTGCACTCAACCTGACTGTCATCTAGCATCTGCTGGCTTTATCAAACACCAGTCTGGTACTGACGGAGTCAGGACCCATGTGCCCTTGCTTTCTGTCTCAAACCTCTGCCCAGTAAACTTCACTACAACTCTCCCTGGAGATTACAATCAATTTGAAATTGTTTATGTTTACCCTTAATCCACACAGAAATCATAGCACCAATTGCTTTACCTTTCCCTCCTTGGATTCCATCTGAAATTAGCATGTTGAATTGGCATCTAAATGGGTCAAGACTGAATTGAGATCTGAGCTAAAGAAAACTACTTTGGACTTATTCAATAGAAACAGATTATACAGGTCTACAGGTCTCTCTCACTGAGTAGATCGGATTTCATGAGAAATGTAAGAATTTTTTTCAAATATGCACATTTTGCACTCTACCTAAACCACAAAAATACAATAAAAACATTTCATGACTGGACATTTGTCTGATCACAAAGTAAAAGTGAAGTGTATTTTTAGACAGTGAACCGGTGGCCAGAGAATACATAAAAGGGTACATGATGCAATACAAGAGCCATTTCTGACATCTTTCATACAGACAGATTCTTGTATGGCAAAATTGTCTTTTCATGTCATATACTGTACTGTAAATTAACCCTCAACAAATGAAATGCGGAGAATAATATTTAGCATATAGTGAAATATTCATATATCAACACTCACTACATTAGCAAAAGTACCTATCTGAGCAAAATTGAAATGACCCATATCAGGAATTGCAAGCAAAACCTATTTTTCCACCACAGCACTGCACATACAAAATCAGAAAAGAAAGATTGGTACCGTTTTTGTGCTGTACTTTGGTTGAGTGGTCTTGTAGCTGTAATCCGAGTATTGGTCTGAGCCGGTGGAGTTGTCATCACCACCTGTTCCCACAAAGGTGTTGGCAGCAGGGAGCTCCTGGACAGCCTGATGCTTTTGGGATGCAGATGGGGATTGGGCCTGGAGCTGAATGGAAGGCAATGGGGAATTGGAACGGTAGTGCCTGCCAAGGTCAGGGCTTCCAGGCGGATATGTCAGAGGCAAATGGATCCTGGGGCTGTCGTTGACCCCATCAAGGTTAAATTTCAGACTCTTTTGAAGACTGCTTTCCTCATCCTCTCCAAGAGGTTTAGGTGATTTTGGGGGCTTACCTCTTTTACCCTTTCTCCCCTTGCCACTTTTTGGCCCTTGCTTGGGGGCATACAAATCTTTGGTCTCCTTCTTGCCAGCCTGATAACCACTCTTAGCTTCTCTTTGAAGGCGATGCCTGATGAAGACTACTACAACAATCACAGTGACCACACCTGCCACTCCAGCTAAACTGCCATATACAATGTTGCTTCTTTGGGCAGCCAAACCATAATCTGGGTCTCCTGCAATGTCCATGTCTAGTGGTGTGTACAAGCTATGCCCTACAAGTGCCTCCACATGACTTACATTGGCAATGGTTTCATTTACGTAAATGTGTACCAAGGCAATGGCGTGGCGGGAAGGTTTGCCCCTATCGCTCACTTTTACCACCAGACGATGCAGACCACTATGTTTTCGAGTTAGTTCCTTGGTTAAAATGATCTCACCATTAGATGGTGAGATATAAAAAAGGTCATGTGGATTTCCCCCACCAATGCTGTAAACTAACTCTGCATTGGAACCGGAATCAATGTCCTCAGCTTCGACCACTTCCACAACACTGTCTGGAGCAGCCATAGGAGACAGACGTATGAAGGATGAATTAGATGGTTTGGTGACAACAGGGGCATTATCATTCTCATCAAGGACATTGATGGTCACTCCAACGTAGGATGACCTTGGTGGGTCCCCTCCATCTACAGCTTTCAAGCGGAAAGTGTAACTGCTCTCCTTCTCTCTGTCAAATGAGATACTGGACAGAATAGTGCCAGTCCCATTCTGGATCACAAATTTGCCCACATCCGGTTCCACAGAAAGTTGCACTTGAGCATTCTCAACCTCGTCCATGTCCTGTACTGTTACCATGCCAACAGGGCTAAGGGGTGGCATGTTCTCCAAGACTGAGAAGCTGTATCCACTCAGCATGAACTTGGGATCATTGTCATTCCGATCAAGTACTTTGATTACAACTGTGGCGGTACCCCTGTGACTGGGAACCCCTTTATCTGCTGCAGTAACACGGAATTCATATCGCTCCTTGTGCTCACGATCAAGAGGGCTCCGAGCACGTACTTCACCTGAGTTAGGGTCAATCTCAAAAAGTCCCCTTGTTGAAGAGTCCGCAATAATACTGTAGACCAGCTCTGCATTAGTGCCGCTGTCTGCATCTGAGGCGACTACATCTACCACCTTTTCTCCTGGCTGGTTCTCCTCAGCAAACTTCACTTCAAACAGAGTTGGTGAGAAAATAGGGGAATTGTCATTTGTGTCAGTCACTTGGACTTTTAGCGAGTTGGTACTGGACAGAGCTGGGTTGCCTGAATCCACTGCCACAATCTCCACCCGGTAGTCCCTAACCCTTTCATAGTCCAGAGGTGTTGTCGTCTGCAGAAAATACTTTCTCTTGTTGTCAACTGATGAATCACTGGCTGGCCGAAGCTGGAAAGGAACATCACCAGCAACCACACATGTCACCACAGCATTCTCTCCCTCGTCCTTGTCTGAAACCTGGACCAATGCCACTGCAGTGCCTACAGGCATATCCTCTGAAATGTTTGCTACTCCATCACTATGGGTGACAAGACCAATGCCTCGGATTTCCACTGCTGGTGCGTTGTCATTTTGATCAGTCACATCAATAGAAACATATGTTTTAGAACTTTTGGGTGAGGGGCCTTTGTCTCGTGCAACAACATAAAAATTCAAATTGTTGATTTCCTCACGATCCAACAGGCCTTTGACATATATGATGCCTGATGAGCGGTCTATCCTGAGAAGTTTTGGCACAGGATCAATGGCCTGATGTAATGTGTATTCAATCTCACCATTAGGACCCAAGTCTGAATCATTAGCCTTCACCTGCAATAGAAAATATAGTAATTGAAACTTTGAAACACTGAAATAAATGTAAATTTAAAAACAGCAAAATGGATTTTACGTATACTCAAGACAGTGTACAAAAACACTGTAGGACAAGACAGCAAAAAAAAAAAACATTCATTAACATTCACTGGGCATTAAATATTGGGTTTTTAAACAGTGAATATATTTATAACACAAAACTGAGAACAGGGTCAAAGCGCTGCATAACAGAATTTCTGGGGCACAGGCTATCTATGAAGAGTGGGGTTTACAGACTACACAGATCACCTCAATAATTTATTCTTTCAAATTCAACTTTAATAGTTATAATGATTTACTTATTTAACCAAATGAGCATGTATCTTATTTAACCAATTTAATGTGTATTTTTTAACTTATTTATTCTTTAACTAGATGAACGTGTATGTGATGATCAAACTGGATTATTCTAATAATTAAGGAAAATGAATCTGGTAAGTCAGGCCCTGCTCCACTGATGTAAGGCATCAAAGTAAAGAACAGACAGCTGGGAGGTTGGAAAAGCAGCACTCATTAAATTTTCACACTCCAACATGACGCAACAGGCAATTTATCTAGCTTTGTTCGGATATAAAAGTTGACTTAGCATGTTTGCGATTTTACCTGTAACACAGAGTGTCCAACTGGGCTGTTCTCTGCGACCTCTGCTTCATAGGAGGATTTTTCAAATTGGGGTGCATTGTCATTGGCATCAGCAATGACGACCCTCAGCAAGGCACTGCTGTAGCGAGGTGGACTGCCTCCATCCACAGCTTTGATGGTGAGATCGTAGGAGTCTTTCCGTTCTCGATCAAGACTTCCCAACACAATGAGTTGAGGCAACTTTTCACCTCTGTCCTCTGCAACTTGCAGACCAAAGAGTGCTACAGCTTCTGGTCCTGCTGTTAAGGTGTAGTCAGCTACTCCATTTCTCACTGTATCTTTGTCAGTGGCCAGTGGAATTGAGAAGAGCGCCCCCACGTGGGTGTTCTCTGGGACTGAGAGGGTTAGCACAGGTGAGGGGAACTGTGGTGTGTTATCATTGATATCCTGCACTTCGATCCTTCCCTCTATTAGTCGTGGACTCTGATTCTGAATAAGGTCTGTGACGGATACCTCAAACTCCAGAAAGCAGGGCCTGCCTTTATTACGACAATCCTTCAGTGTCTCTCTGTCTATGGGAATCTCAGTTGTGAAGATGTCTCCAGTTTTGCCATCCACCCGCAGATAGGGAGCGCCCACCTCCAGTTTGTACAGGTGTCCAGTGTCTGGTAGGCCCTGGTCAGCCGCCAGACTGCCAATCAGTGTGCTTGGAGGTTGTTCCTCATGCACGCGGTATAGAATGCCACCCACGGCAACACTCAGCAAGTCCAGTGACAGTCCCCACAGCAGAAACAACACCACTGGGAGATCCATGGGCCCTTGGAGAGGTAACACCTCAGTCTGCAAAACAGTGTGAAAAACATGTTAAATCATAAACAAGTGTGTCATGTGGTACTCTTTTGAACAAACAAAGAAAAACACATTTCCTTTTTTCTTTTAATTGACTTTACCAGTAAGGGACTAACTGAGGGGGAAACAGAAGGCACATACCACACACTGTTTTGTGTACACATTGTGAGCACTACATCCAAGTCTAAGAGTGGTAAAAGCTCCCGGAAAATGCCTCTTCCCCCGACACCACTAAAAGCCTCCTCTCTCATTATCTTACATTATTTATCATCCTCATTTTTGAGCGGACGATTACTTGTATGCGAAGAAAGACAATAAAGACCTACTGTACAAATGTCTTTCATAAAGGTGTTTGAAACCATGGTTATGTTTTCACCTTCAACCAATGATTTAGTAGCTTCATTGCTACAAAAATACTTTATTTCTGAAATCTGGAAGGTACATTATCCCTATTAATACCACACAGTAAAATGTTAATTTTTAAGTCTTTTTTAAGATGCTTTTGAAAATTAATGATTTAGAACACGCAATAAGACACTTCTTAATGGGCTCTTTAATAAGAAGGTATGGGTTACTGTTAGGCTCGAAACAACAGCTCAGCAAGCTTTGTACTATTTACAAGATAAATTAAACCATCTTACATGCAGTTTATAATGCACTTTCCTCAACATATGCTTTATCCAATGCATATTCACAGCCAGTGATGGGGCTATTATTTTGGAAGACTTCCCTTTAATGAAGGTTACCCTCATTTGATTGGCCCATAACGTAAAATAGGCAGTTTCTCAATGCAAAGTGCTGAGGAGACAAAACGTACTAAGAAGACTGCTAACACAGCAAAGGAACCATTCAGCATCACAGAATGGAAGCTGAAAGATTCCCCTCAGTGAAACACTGGTATGCACTCCCAGATCACAAAGCACCTAAAGGCCAGCCCTTATCTCAAAGTACAGATTTACTCAAGACAGATTTGAAATATCTGTCCTATCAAGGCTCAGAAGTTTCAGGCTAATTTACACACTGTAATGCTCATGTTTGATTTTCAACCTGCTAGGCCTCCTCGTTAATTACTATCCTCTATTTTAGCATCTGCTTTGATCAGTATTCCTCTGGATCGAGGTTTCTCTCCTTTTTGAGCAACATATAGTTTTAAATTGTAATTATTTTCTGAGTGAGATGATGCTGCGCCTTTAAAAGACAGTAGACAGTTTATTGTGCTGGGCCACATAATGCTACAGTCCTTGAAGACTGTATGTTTATATGCAAAACATCCATGTAACATCTAGAATGGGGAATGAGTCAAACCAGAATCAATACAAGCTTTGCAAGTGGCCATGATACAAAGGAAAGTAAATAAGTGTTATACAAAATAGCTAAACACAAGAATGCATAGAAATCCAATAAGAAATACAATTCCTTCGTATCTGTTAAGATTTGGAGTGCAGCGTATTGATGCACTAATTGCCCAGGTATTGATGTGTCCTCTTTCTGCATTTGTAGGGCAGCCTCCTGTCGATTTAGCTGTGCTGATAGTGTATAGGGTAAAAACTTGCTTAGGGGCTGTGGCATAAAGCACAGACTCTGAAGGCCCAGGCAATAACTTGCACTCATGGCAGTGGGGAGGTGATAATGTAGTGAGCAACCACACAAGTATCCAGTGAGACTGGAACACTGCTACGGATGTGAAAATACTCCTAACTGTGATGATATGTTGGCCCATGCATTATGTCTTAGTGAATGAAATGCAATTTTGTGATGTTTTGGTGCAATATGTTTTTTTTTTTTTTTTCAGAATTGATCAATCATAAGGGCTTTACGTTTGCTGCTCCAAGTAACTGACTAGTGCATGTAATGATTTGTGCCAAGAAAAAAAAAAAAAGAATCCTGGCAATAAACCTGCCTGCAACTGAGGAACCTTCAAGCCAGTTCTACTGTATAACCACTCAATTCAAACTGAATAGAAGTTCACTGACGCTGCAGTGCCCTACAAAGACAAAAGCACAATAACTACACACTTGGTCAAAAGTGGGTTATGACCGAAATTGGGTCTCTTAGTCTATGATCTGTCATCTGACAGACATGTCTAGCTGAACTATCCTCAGATTCTGAGAAAACTGAGTATAAAAATCAATCAAAAAACTATGAAGCTCTTTTTCCTCAGTTCCAGCATTGACATGTTTATTGCGTTTTGCCTTTGTTGGGGCGGTTCACAGGGTAGTGAAAACATTTTGCTGAAGAAATGTGCAAGGGGGATGTTCATTCGAGTGCTTTTCCATGCCATATTTGACAGGCTGTAGAAGCCATTTTCATTTTTTTTACTTCCTCAGCAGCCACAATAAATTGACAAGAGATTCATATATGGATCTAGCAAATCATAATAATAATATAAAAAAAATTTAAACACGGAAGCATCCTTTACATAAGAGACTCTTCAACACCACAAGAGCATAAGCACTTCATCTCATCCTGATAAGAGTCTACAAACACTCAAAAACTATTTAAGTGCTGTTGATTTAAGCTGTTCAGAGTGCCTCATGTTCAAAAGGTTATTATATTGGCTTTGAACTCAAATGTAAGCGCTGAAAAATTTGTTGATGAAAACATTAACTATAGGGTCTGTTTGAAAGACATCAGTTGGTAACACGCTGTGGAGAGGCAAAGAGCAGAACATATGTTCACTATGTATTATTTCCTTCCCTAGTGAATGCTGGTAAACACCTAGACAATCTAAACGAACCAGCCACATTCAGCCAGTATCAGTCTCACACAGTGCTGAGAATATTCAGAGGTCTGTTGAAAATCCAGCACAAGCACTTTCAGACTGAACCCTCAGTTGTACATTTCAAGCCTTGCTTACACTGCACAAGATGCCTGCAACAATTTCAGAGATGAACATGAAGGAGAGCAACCCCTAAACAAGTTCTGAAGACATTTTCGCTCTGCTCTTGAGACTGATAGTTCATGCAGACATTTTATTTTCCCTGAAGTATTGTGACCTTTTATATTTCTGCAGTGCTGTAAATCAGCTGTTATCGCATTCATTCAGGTTCAACAGGTTTAGCATTTCAGCTCAGTCCAATTAAATCAGTTACCCATATTATTAGCCATACCTTTCCCTATGGACAAACGCTGGATCATTTTACAGGCAAATTAATTCAGTAATGGCTGTTTAAGACCATGCACTATTTTTATCCTTTGCATAAGCTCATTAGAAAATGCTATCATTAGGAATGCTATCATAAGTGCATTATTAGTTTGCTTTTTTGTTTTTGATAGCTATATGAATGTATGTACCAATTATGATAATACTTATTATTATCATCAACTCACAGGGGGGTTGATTGGGATTTTATTTATTTATTTATTTATTGCAATCCCCAATTTGTAGACGCACGCCATACTTTCCTTTGAGCTCAGACGGGGTTGTGGGTGGAGATGGCGGATGGGGGAATCCTGCAATCAGTCTTACAGAGATTTGACCAAACATTGATCCTGCTGTTGACCCTGCCAGCCCAGGTGGGCGCTCCACTGCGATTTCCTTTTTTATCTGCAGCCCTGTGGAATAAAATCCAACCCAGGTCGGCTCGATGGCGAGTTACTAACGATAATAGTGTTACAACATAACATGCAGTTGCGCACGGCAAACAGCACATTCAACTGGTCGTTCGTCAACTATCTTCACCGCAGCTGGATCCGTACGATTGATATTCGGTACCTTAAAATGCGCACCAAAAGATCCGCAAAACGTTTACAGCACTAATAAATAAGAATCGTGAATTCGCGTCGCATTAAATAGTAGGCTACTAGTGGCGAGGCGACAAACAAGTGGTTAATTGCATGTAAACCTAAACAGCCCGATTGATTCTGCGGCACATATACCCCGTCTAAATGCGGTCAGAATCTCGAAATAATAGGGCTGCCACATATCATTGACATCTATAGATGATCTTCAAAAATCAATATACTTTCTGCAGTGGCATACCGCCGTATCGAAATTTTTAATATTACCTATCGACATAACGAGCATTCCCCTTAGCTTTATTAATTTTCCAGAGGCGTCAATAAAGTTCATTGCCTACCTCCGTCGATCACTTTTTCCTGCCGAGACCGAGGCTTCTTGTCTGAGGATCAACTACAGCTGATGTTTCCTTCGTGGTTACACGGAGCCCTAAACACCTGCTTTAAAGGATCCAGATATCAAGAAAACATATCATCCTTTCGCTGGAAACCGATCCATAAGTGAACGCGTTATTTTCCCACGCCATTCCCTCGACTCCGCGTCAGTTCGACAACGCCGACACTCATTTAAGTCTTAATGGATTAGAAATTACGGCTGATGATGGGTGTTGAAATGTCTTTTATGTTGTTTCTCAACGCAGGAACAGTTCTAATACGAGCAACCTCCCCCGTTTCAGACCATAAATCCTCAAATAGTCATTTTAGGAGAGTACAGGTTCTCACAAATTTGGACTGCACCTCGTTATACGTTACGGAATGATAGCGTAATAATAATGTACAAATGTGACAGTACATGGCAGAACGTATGGAATCGGGTTTCTCCCCTTCTCTTTCCTCAGAAGTAGACTATCAGCGCAGTTTTGGCTCAGGGATCTTCTCCGCACAGGGTTAATCCTGCATTTCTATGCATGCGAGAGAGTGAGTGGAGAGATTTCTCAGCACCGCGCGCTGTCCCCTCTCTAGAAGCGCGCACAGGCGGACGCGCAGACAGACAGGAGGTGGGGCTCTTGTGAGCCACAGGCTGTTTGATGAGAAAAGCACAATTAGGTTAGGAAAATAATTGTTAATAGTCTAATATATATGGCCCATATCATTTTAAATGCGTTTCATTGCTTTCCTATTAGTAAGACAGATTCGTGAACAAATCGGGTCAGACCTCTTCAATGAATTGTTTAAACCAGTTCACACAACCATGAATTTGACTGAATCGGTTCACGAGTCATTGAACTTTCTTGTGTCCAAAACAACACCGCCGATTTCGGACCGATAAATGTGGTCTGATAGTAACACCCTTCGGACTGAATTTAGGATTTGATTGATGGACCTTAAATCGAATTTCTTAAATAGCCAACAATCAGAATGTTTATAGGCTACACAAACGAGAATTTCCTGCAAGTTGCTATTTTATTGACCAGAGTTGGGTATAGGAACTGGATTGGTAGACAAAAAAACTAACAGTAAAATGCCTATAAATAAAATGTGATCAAAAACAGGGACCAACGTGATGGCCTTATTAAAAAATAATCGCTTTTGAATTGGTTTTGGAAACTGTTCTGGGGAAAACGGTCGTTTAAGGTGAGTCGACTCGCACCCATAACCATTTCGTTCAGGAAATGTCTTTATCTTTTTTATTATTATTTTTATTATTAGTATTTTAATTAAAGTTGTTAGTTTTAAAGAGTTGGCTTCAAATTCTTTAAGCATCAGACCCTTCCAAGGGTTAACCACGGAGCTCTGCTGGCTGTGCCATTGCTCATTACTTTCTCGTGCATGGATCATAATACTGAGCAATTGGATCATGAAACGTGATGATTATTGATCCAGTTGGAATCGCATCCAATGAACAGATACAGTTTGATGCATTCAACATTTAAGAGCTGGGCGCTCTTTGCTCTTTTGGCGCCACCCACAGGCGTTTGAATGTACACTGCAAAGCGTGTTCACGTTTGCTCTAATCTACCCCATAAATCCACTCCCCCATCGCCCACGCGCGCGCGCGCACGCACACACGCACCGCCAGAACCGCTGTTGTTGTTCTTATGCTGAAGAAAGGATGCTAGATTGTGTAACAGTTGTTGTGAAGAGAAGACTAGACTTCATCCCTGAACTTGCTGTTTAGAAATGAGCCCATATAGGAATGAATGGAGTTGTGTGATTAAGCTTTGAATGAAGAAGACACTCAACAGCAGCAAAAACAACAGAAATGAAACATCTGCTGCATCTATCTACGCCATGTGTGTTTATTTCTTGTTTAAATTAGGGCAGGTGTGGGCTCATGCCATGATGACATAAATGAAATCATAACTTAAAACATAAAAACACTGCCTTGTGTCACAGTTACGTTTACATGAAACCAAATGCAACAGTTTTAAGTAATCCAATTGATGGCTTAATTCTGATTGAAAATCCTTTAAACACCTCAATCAATTTGACTGAGCTCGATCTGAATGCAGTTTTGATCGAATTGGAAGCTGTGGTGTAGACATTAAATATTTTGATCAATACAAAATAAGCTTGTACAGGGGCGTGATTACAGTTTTGGAGGCACTAACAAACAGTCCCTGGAGGGTCCCCTTTGTAGAAATCATGTTCTGCAGAGGCCCCCCTGACTGCGGGGCCCCACTCAGTTACGTTGATTGCGTGGTGCTTCCTAAACACGCTACTGAGCATGTAAATGCTTGAATCTTCTTAATCGAATTCAAAAACACCTTTGTGCATGTTTACATACATTTTAAGTCTTACAAATGTGCCTGTTTTATTTCCGAATTGGTCAGTGGAGGAGACCGAATATTTATTAAACATTTGTGAAAAAAAGCTCTTCTGACATACATCAGCTTTTAGATGTGTCATAAAGGCAAATATGGCAGTTGCACTAATAGTAGCTCCGGTGACGTCATTGTGGTGACTTGAATGTGACAAACTGCATTTTTAAGTGAATATGTGAACTGGAATGTAAAGTTTATATTATGTAATTGAAAAATGACTGAATCTGTCAATCAAGAATTTGCTGTCTATGCTACTGGATGACTTCTGAATTTAGCGCAGAAGTTTGTAAACAAGTATGAACTACATTTAGTGTGCTTTTGGAATTGTAGCTTGATAGCCCCTGGTCCCCATCCACTTTCATTGTACAGAAATCATTCCACTAAACATCTCTATTTGTGTTTAGGAGGTTTGGAACAACATGAGGGTGAGTAAATGATGACAGAATTTTTAATTTAGGCAAAACTATCCCTTTAAGTACCTTACAAACCGTCTGCCAAGGCCTTTATTGATTGCTGTGAGACCAGTGGAGCAGAAAGTAGAACCTGCTATGCTTAATTCAGTGTTCACATTGCAAAACGGAGGATTCAACTCAATATTTTTAGCCCTGTATGTATTCAATATGGTGCATGTTTTCTACACTGGGTGTAACAGCATGCCACCTGATGCTGTCTGTTAAAATCATGCAGCTCCCACCAGCCGAGAGGAGGTCTGTATAAAAGAAAGACAGCAGGCACTTTGTCCTTCAGAAAGAGTCCAACAGACGTTTTGTGATTTTTGGGGGGTTGGAAACTACGCGTTTAATTTTTTCCAATATGCTACGTTGGAGTTATAAAAGCTCAGAGAGAAAAAAACATTTAAAGCAGGATTCTGTATAGATAAAACTGTACCAATCCACTGCACATTGTTACCAAAATCACATGACCTAAGTGCTAAAAATGGTTCATCATCTTTTTATATAGTCATCTTTTATGAAAGATCAATACAATCTTGTTAAGCCTAATTATCACAGACACAGCAAAGCTTTGACAAGCCACATATCCCTGCTCTCTGTGCAAACATCAAATCCGATCTGTGGTGAACAGCGGTGGCAGAACCCAGGAGCTTCCAGAGCGGATAACTGCAGCAGACCCCTGAGCCCGGCCCTCAGGGAGAGGTAGGACTTCTTCTTTTCTGCCAGGCGCTCTGAAGGCAGCCTCTTTCAAAGAGTTCCAGTGTGTGAGAGTTCCAGAGTGTTTCTGTCTCTCATTAGCAGCAAACAAACAGCTGTCGGGTTACCTCTCCTGGGCTCTCATTAAGCACTGCCATTCATTCATGAGCCTGGCGCCAGCCAATCAAAGCGAAGCTTCTACCCACGCTGTGCCCGCCTACATGCAACAGGGAGAAGGTCAGAGGTCAGGTTTTTTTCACTGTATCTTTGTGTCTCACAAGTAGGGCTGTACAATTAATTGAAATATAATCAAATTTGTGATATGACTTAGTGCAGTTATTTAAGGCTGTGATTTAATTGAATATATGCACTGTGTTTTTCAGAGTCAAACATGGCATTGTGTTCTTATACGTGAGCAGCTCATTATATGAGGTGTCTGCAAGTGTCTCACAGCAGCTCGGATTGCTGGAAATGCTGTTCAAATCAAACTCTCGTCTCTGCAACTGCTCTTAGTTTTTTTGTCGCTTTAATGTGCATTTGGCTACTATCTTTCCATATGTGTAATAAGAAGCATAAAAAAAGAACTTTTAAAGGGGTCATATGATGCTATTTAAATTTTCCTTTCTCTTTGGAGTTTAACAAGCTCTTAGCGCATGAAGAAGATCTGTAAAGTTGCAAAGACTAGTCTCAAATTATTGATATTCTTTATAAAAGTAAAAGGGGGGGGGGGGTGAAATGCTCGTTTTTACTCAATATCCTGTTAATCTTGAGTACCTATAGAGTAGTACTGCATCCTTCATAACTCCAAAAAGTCTTTATTTTTATTATATTTATAAGAGAAAGATAGTCTGTACCGATTTTTCCCGGAAAAACACGAGCGTCTAGAGGCGTGACGTGTGGGCGGAGCTAAAGAATCACGAGCGCGAGTAGGCTTTTGCGTTGAGAGTGTTTGGAAGCTGTGACACAGATCCAGAGGCTTAAATTTAACAAGAGCAGCATCAGCAAAGGCGTCTCTGTGTGGTATGTACTGAAACTGTATATATTTGCTTAGCGGTTTTGGAAAAAGACTAAGTTCCACTTTATGTCGTCTTTTTTTTTTTTTTTTTTTTTTTAAGCTGTACATGTGGAAAGTGCAGTTTGATGACAACATCGCATGTTGTTTACTTGATGTGCTTACGCGCTGATAGCTAAGTTAACAACACAGAGATATTTGAAGCAGTTTTACTCACCGCATGTGGTTCCAACACACCATCGACCCTTTTTCGTTGGGACTGCATTATCCTTAAGAAATAAACGATACGCAAATCCGGCGTCAAACTGGGCCTTGTTTGTAAAACAAGCATCTTCGAAATGCAGGGAACAAACAAAAACACTTGCACAACTCCGTTGATGCTCTGTAAAAATAAACTCCATCCACTGGTCCCTTAATGCTGTTTCTCTTTTGGTAATCTGTGCAGGGTTGTCTTGCCCTGGCAACCAAAAACACACTCCTTTTGTGACTTTTCGCGACGCTCTCGCTCTGATCAGGGAATGCCTGTGCTCAGCCTCTCAGTGCTCTGCTATACGGGAGCGCGCGCTCTTCCGGCAGAAGTGCCTTAGGACCCATATAAGGAAATTCCACTCCATCTAACGTCACACAGAGCCATACTCGAAAAAAACTTTCCGAAACTTGTGACAAACCGGAAGAGGTTTTTTTGGAACAAAAATACTCCTTCAAACGTACAACTTAATTTTTGAAACTTTGTCCATGTTTAGCATGGGAATCCAACTCTTTAACAGTTTAAAAAACTCAGTATGCATGAAATAGCCTTTCACCCCCCTTTAAGACTCGTCCACACACCCCTAAAACGGCTCGTTCTAACACGCCCCACATCTCTACGTCACTATGTGGGAAGATTTGCATAGCGCCGCCCAGATGTTCATGCCAAGAAAAAAGGTGTATTTTTATTCTCATTGTAGTATTGTTGTTGCTGCTGCCGCCATGTCTAATATACAATGCGCGTTTCACTGTGAAATCTTCTTTGTTTGACATTCCAAAAGAGGACAATATCCGCTTTGTCACGCCTGGAGCTGATCCGTGCTGGTCGCTGAGGGAATACATACATTTTGCACTGTGGATCGCCGGATCGGCTTTCACTGTGGACGAAGCGGAGTCCAGCCCGTGGACGTCACATGTGGTTGACGCTCCTTCGTAGAATCTGCTGGCCGCGCCATTGTCAAGCTGCCCCGCCTCTATCACCTCTTTAAAGCACCCCTTTGTGTTTTTACATCAAAATAAAAGTTGGTTTAATATGTAAAAATTAAGAAACTAAGACAGACGCAAATGTAAGCATTGTAACTATATAGTTGTTATGTACAAAAAATAAATAAAAATAAAATAAAATAAAATATATATATATATATATATATATATATATATATAATTATTATCATATATTATTATTATATAGCCATATTTATATACAATATAATAACAATTTGGCCAAATTGTACCACCCTAAAAATAGACAAACACATTTTAAATTGCAAAAAAATTGCAGTTATTGTACAGAATTCTGTTAAATACTCCAGAAGTAACTTATCTCACAAAATAAATTCTACATTCAGGTTTTGCATAGCCTGAAACCTGTTCTAATGAAAGGTGAGATACTGTTTTTTGATTGTGTAATAGCAGTGACTCATTTTTCACACAGTTTGTGATAATGACATCCCACCATTGTCAATCATTCAGAAATATTCAAAGGTATAAAACTGCATTATGGCATAGCAAACTCAGAGGGGGGTGCCGAGGAGTTCCTTTGGTTAGTGCTCTATTTCACAAGTAAAGCAGTTTGATTATTCTCCTCTTTAGAGCATGAGATGGTTTTGACATTTCCTCACAGTCATTTCACACATTGTTCTTCTACAGCTGAAACTCCCTCTTTTCCCTCTTTTTCTCGCTTCGACTATATGCGATGATGATTTTAGTAATGAATGGAAAAGCATAATGTGTGTGGCCATTTTTTGCTTCTACAAACTGACATTTACACATTAAAACAACTCTGCTTCAGAGAAATTCATGTGAACTAATGCTTTAGCCCTGAGGCTGATTCATGTGACAAGACTGCAGGGGGACAATTAAG
Source organism: Carassius auratus (assembly GCF_003368295.1). NCBI lineage: Eukaryota > Metazoa > Chordata > Actinopteri > Cypriniformes > Cyprinidae > Carassius > Carassius auratus. The sequence continues at coordinate 7,791,394 of NC_039277.1, read as the reverse complement.
TGGGCTTAGGAATACAACCAGGCAGGAACCTATTTTACACGTTTCAGGGTCAACAGTATTATGACAGCATAAAGCCAGTGCATGAAGAACAAGATATTCCCATCCAAGGAACCTGCTTAAATTGCTCCTTTCAAATGAAGAGTTGCTCCTTTCAAATGAAGAGTTGGATCCAACCTTGAACACGGTCCAGGAGAGTAATGTTAAGAGAAGGCCAACCACTTTTTGCTAGTAGTGCTGCCTGAATCACTGAATGTAAGTGCACATTGGTATTCAGATGGTTTGTTGACCTTATATAAAAGCTATATTTTGGTTGATCCACCACTTTCAGCTCTGCGGCCCCTAAAAAGCATCACTTAATGTCCCATTCACACTGACAGAGATATTATTGTAGGAAGCCATCAGGTTGCTACACTGTTGCTCGCTACTTTCTACTGATGAAAGCACTAATGTTATTGGTGGGCTACGTAACTAGCAGAGTTGTGAAAACTTGAGATGTGAAAAAATTGTAATAATACAAAAATAATAATCTAACACAAATCTATCCATCCACCCATGTCTGTCTCTATCTAAATGGGATGTTTGCTGATAAAAATAAGCTTTCATTCTATTTTACACAGAAGCTTTGTTTTTTATTTTTTTTATTCATTCTGGAGCCAAAAGGGTTGGTATATTAATTGCAGTAGTGCATAATTAATCATATCATGAACAAGATGAGCAATTATCAATGCATGAATCAAATTCAATGCTGACAATTTCTAACATAGTTTCCATGCATAATTATATCGCACCATGTGAGCACAGACAAATCATATAGAACAATGAAATCACTCACCATTGACGGATCACAGGAGCTCCGTTGTTTTCATCTTACTAGTAGCTGCTGCATTGACTTGCTGTTCATTTGCATGACGTTAAACTTTTATCACCTTTGTGACATAGCTGGACACGCCCACAACTGACGCTGTCACTCGTGCTGCCAGAAATCCCCAACTCTCATTGAAAATGATTGACTTTTAGTTGCTTCTTCTCTGCAAATCACTGTCAGCATGAAGGCCCTTTCACTGACTGCAGATGCTGTGCTATAATAATAAATAATAAACACTCTGCAGAACACATACACTCTGTAATGTTTTATTAGACTTCTACAGAACACGTAGTGAGTTGTCATGACTGCCAAACATCTGATCTTCACCTGAAAGCTTTGAATAAAACAGAGCAGGCATAATGATTGGAAACTCAGCGAGTTTGCTCTTGAAGCCGACTGACTTTATGAAAGGAAGCTTCAGATAACAATTCCTACAGTTCATACAATACCATTTAATAATCTATCATCCGAAGCCTTGAAAGTATAGAGATCATGTAATCGTTCCACATACAGTACTGACAGCCATGCAAAAAACACTATAAACTTATGAACTAATTTTTTGAAAACTGAAATTCATGTCAGCATTATACTGACTACATAAGCAGCTCCCTTCTAAGGCATCATTCTAACTGAAATGAAACCTCATAAGAACTAATTTAGGTAGCAACAACTAAAAATCCCACAATTGATTTAAATTCACACAGCATGAGAGGAACTACATTAATTAGCATAAATGTGCATAGAGTACAGGACGTTTGAAAAAAAAAAAAAAAAACAAAAAAAAAAACTATTTTAAACTATTTAAACTTCCCAGTATTGAAAGAAATATAAATCCTTTGTAATCAACTTTGTTTCTTTGTTCGTTTCAATTCATTCTAGGATTACTTTCTCCGTGAAGGATACATACCATGTTTGCCTTTCTATTTGGGCAAAAGATGGTGTCTTAGGAGCCAGCATAATTAAGTTTAAGTTGAATAAATTAGACTTTGGAACAGTCTTAATGTCGAAAGTGTGTGTGTGATGCTTTAAAATGCATAAAATACAGAAGCAGCTCAATAGGTTTTGGAACAGAGCTGATGTCTTGGCTACCTCAGTGGGGGACTAATTTTCCTCCAACTCAAATTGCTGAAGCAATGCTTGAAAAAAAAATGTAAATGAATAAATTGTAATGATGATTATAAGCCTTTAGCTTTGTTAAATGCAAAGACAAGGATTAATGTGCGTGGCTTTCGTCCAAAGGAACATTAACCAACACAATGTAAAACTGCACTTTCTCGCTTGGAGAACAAGCTAAAATAATTATTTTTCATTAGAGTGCTTCAGACAATATTGCTTGGAAAAGAAACGGCCCTGGTAGCATTATGTTTCTACAGTTAGTTAGCATTGTTAGCAAACAAGTATTGGTGTTACCTGTCTCTCCTTTGCTTGGTGGCTCATCTCTTATCATAATGACTGCATGTGATGGACTTTCCTCATGCTAGACACAATCATGTCCCCTTTTTTAATTCATTCTTCAGTCTTAAAATATAGGTTACAAAAGGAGCTTATTGCACGAAGTTCATAGAACCACCAAAGTTAGGTTCTCAGAAGTTATTTTTTGTTAATCTGAAGAGCTTTTAATTCTTTTTAATTCGAACTATTAACTAGTTGCTTATTAGCCCGCATATTACTAGCATGTTGGCTTTTTATTAGTGCTTATAAAGCACACATTAATGCCTTATTCTGCATATTCAAGATCCCTCAATCCAACCTAATACCAAACCTTAACAACTACCCTACTAACTATATAATAAGTGGCAAAGTTAGTGAATAGTGAATATGTGTTTCCTATTCTGAAGTGTTATCTAAAAAAAAATAAAATAAACTAATTTTAGTTGATAATTGTAATGGTACAAATATATAATGTGTCCTTAATTATACATGACAAGCATCATAAATTGCATTGTCCTGAGTTAAACTGAGTGAGTTTAAACATTAAACTGAGTGAGTCCTGGCCCACGAACAGGTGGCATAATCTCCTCAACTCTATATTGTTGAGATCTAACCACCACTTTCCTGTGATCTACCCCTGTGAGACATAGAAATTCCAAAAGCAAACACTAAAACCATATGTGGCCTTTCGAATGGGCTTGAAGACTCCATAATGCCTCACTCTCTCTAATGAGAGGTCTCTTAACGCGATCCCCCGCAGGTCTCTTTCAGCTCACACTGACCAGCCACTGCACAAACAGGTCTAAATGAAGTCCTTCATCAAAGGTCTGTCACACCTCAATGCTCTGAGGCAGCATACGCCCCCCACAGACTGCGGCAGAGGTGGATGGCATGGAGGCCTTTTATCGTATTATAGTGTTCAATATGGTATAATAACCGCCATATATCACAGAGTAATTATAACTGGCTTCTATGTCCATTGTAAATCACTGGGCTACAATCTGTAATGGGAACGATTAGAAATTTCACAGTAACAATGGTGTACTGGAGATGAATGATTATGTATCTATTCTTGTAGTGAAAATACCAGGAGAGAAATTGTTGGAAAAAAACATGCATTATTGTTTTTTGTCACAACGGCATCTTGAGAACAGAGGAGCTCATTTGCATCGGAAGTGCTGCTGATTGCAACTAAACTGTTTTATAGTTGATACGTCCAAATAATCGGATTGAATGTTTAAAGCATACCACAAATATGTTAGGATAAATCAAATAATGTATTTTTTATTGTGTCATGCTTTTAGATGTATTCCGGACAAATACAAACAGTGAGTTGTTGTGGATTGTTACCAGGGCATTGCTACATGGTTGCAATTTGATGTATTGTTAATTATGTTTATACCACAAAAAGTGGTAAAATTGAATGCTTATGTGCAATTGTAAAACCTGTGTGTTTTTTGCACCAAAGTTTAATAGTGTTATCCAGCGATGGTGTATTTTTGTAGGCCATTCCATAAGTTTGCTTCACAAAAACGCAGGATTCATCCATTGGCTTTTGGATCATTGCAGAAAACAAGCTCCATGACCAACAAAAGATTATGATTATTACATACATCATAATGTTCTGAAATGCACACAGCTTTCATGAATCTTTAAGCCTAAATACAATTGGCAGAAGTGAAAAGCTGAGCTTAAGCTATAGATGGACTACCATCGCATTAATGTGACCACCATTAACCTTCCAACAACTCTTTCAGTTTTTAAAAAAAGAAAAAAGAAAACTTAAACATTAAAACATTTTCCTGAAAGTTTGAATTAGAATAGTCTGCAAGAGCATGATTATAAATGCAACGAGGCTGTGAAAGCTGACTAGTGAGTAGATGAGTTTTTCTGTTTGGTGTTTAATGATAACGTTTAATGTCCCCTAAACCTCTGTAGTCCTATTTAGCCATTTTTCAGAAACTGCCCTTTTAATACAAGTAAAAGCTTTAAAACAATTACAATGAGGTATTACTAATGTATTATGTATTATAGAATAAAACATTTGCAGAATAGTATAATTAGTAGAATAAGAAAAATGTAAAAAGATTCAGTGTTTATTGCATCACCTAAATCACCAAGTCCAATGCTGTAGTAGTCAAACACAAGACACAACAGGGCACCGAGCATAAATAAACATTGTAGTCAAAATAAAATCAGTAATCCAAGAAACAAGAACAAGGTTAAACAGGGAGCTGTCAGGGGGGAAAAAAGACATTCAATATCCTAAAAAAAAAAGAGTGAAAAAAAGATGTGTGTGCACAATAGACTTTAATAATTGAAGTACATTAGTGTTTCTTAGGAGGTGGAGCAATGTGACACCATTGGCTGCCGATCTTGCTTAAGTAAGACAAAACATGTGATTTAATCAGGCTTAAAATTAAAATACAATGTCAGATAATTAAAGCTACAAATCTCCATGGAGATTTGATGAATAAGTATGCAGTTACATTAACATTTGTCATGTGCAAAATTAACTCTGCATTGATAAGACCACTGATAAGAATTGATTATCTCTCATTTTACATTTAAAATTAGAACTTCAGAATGTAAACAAGTTCCATCTGAGGTAAGACAATGCAATCTGATTGCAGTTCCTTCTACATTGTTCTGGTATTTGATTTATGTAATATAATTGGTTTCTGCTGGTCAGTCTCCATTGACATCTATTAGTTAGCTGCTCATGTGATTCTGTCAGTTCGTATTGTATTTGTTTTCGTGTTGTTGATAATTGTGTTTGGCCTTAACGTCTCAGAGCAGCAAAACTAAAAACGGTGTGTAATTGATTTTCTTCCTGTTTGAGAGACATCAGCAGCTTATTTGCTTTGAGATGCTATTTCCACATCGATGGGGCTATTAGCTATGCAATCTGACATCTCAGATAGCTTTGAGAAAGAAGGAGGGTTTTTTGTGTGTAAACCTGACTGACAGCTTAAAGAGTCCGGTGTTTTGGCTCACACACAGTGTTATCAACTAATATCAAACCCCTTATTGAGAATACCCTGTACATCTTCAGCACCCCTTTTCTTCCCTTGCACACACATATTTTATTCCACAAAGCCATCAAAAATCTGCATTCTGGGCACTTTCATCTTATTTAATATTTACCATGCAATCATAATTTCTTTAAACGAATATACATAAATGTGTGTGTGTGTGTGTGTGTGTGTGTGTGTGTGTGTGTGTGTATATATATATATATATATATATATATATATATATATATATATATATATATATATATATATATATACACACCCGCACACACATACACACACAGAGAGAGAGAGAGAACGAGCAGTAATTATTTCTCAATTATTATGCTGTTTTCTTTGAAAACAAACATTTCAAAACATGTCCCCAATAAAGTTTTTTTTATTTTTATTTTTTTATTATTTTATTTTTTCAGAGGTTAGTGTTCTTTGTAACCATGGAAACAAAACTGTCAGTGGACAGGCTGTTTGAAATGAATTATGAGATATGTAATGTATGAAGAAAACAAAAGGGAAAACAAGGAAGACATTTTTTATTCACTCCAATCAGGCTGCAACTGTCAAATTATGCCAAAAGTATGAAAATATTATATGTACATTGTGTGTATTTCAGATACGTAATATGCTAGCTGTGAAATTAGCCTCTTGAACTCAACAGATGCCGCCATTTTATTCTGGAAAACATTTAAACGTGAAGTATGAATACCTACTGTTGAACATTGTTACTGAACAAGTTACTGTTTTTCATGGGCTAAATATAAATTTGGTCAAAAACAATGAAGAATGGTTTGGCCTTTTATTGTGAAATCAGCATTAGGTAGACAAAGTAGGTAAATGTAGGTAATTGGCCATGTACACACTACAGCTAAATTCGTTTTTTTAGTTCACCTTTTAGTACTTAATTCTGTTTAGTACACACACAGTTCACTAGTTTAATGGAGTGACAACCGCATTCCACAACCGCTTCTGATGCACAAAAAATTCAATGACTGCTGCATTTACAAAAACGTTAATTATTTAAATGCATATTAGAGTTGTGTTGTGAACACGACGGCTCTGTTGACAGTGATTTAGTTGAAACTGCGGGATAAAACAAATCTTTGGTCGCTGTAATATTACTTTGGTTAAAAATAGCGAATAGCAAACGTGCAAGATGCCAGAACATAATTTCTGCCATCGTCAAACAATACAGAATTTCAAATATGCTGGAAATATTCTTGGTTTTCAGAAAACCTGACAGTATTCACCTGTGATCTAAGAATATATACACTGTTGAACTTTGTTATTGGACAATTTAAACTAGTGAGAGTGTAAAAAGTTTGTTTTAAGCGAGTTTAGTTAGGGCCAAAGTGCCGATAGCTGAAGCAACACCTTTCCCCATAATAGATGAAGTCTCTATATTTTCCTCCTACTTGACTTCAGTTAAATATACAGCGCTGTCTTTGTCAGTACCATGCACATTGAACTTATATACCCTTTCTATTCTAGTGTCCAGAGGAAGCATCTGCCCTGGAAGTCATGCTCGAGGCTGCTGTGTGTAGGCGATGCTGAAGGCAGCTGGGGAGGAGAGGTGATGAAAGCTTTAGAGAAAACACAGCATGCCGAGACTGCTAAAAGAGGAGAGGTACTGCAGGGAAAGAAACGTGGATGGCCTTTAAGAAATAGCTTGTGTGAGCAGAGAAGTGCAGAACTTTCTCGCTTTGCTTTGTAATATCTATTAAGTAGGTTTCCTCTGGCTTCTGGTGAAACCACTACAGTGAACTGACTACTTCAGCCATTTGTCTTGTTGAGTAACGTCGTGCCAGCCCAGCTAGATGAGCTTTTAAATGACTGTCACTTCACCCTCTATTTCAAACAGCCTCATGTTATGGCATCCTATAGCAATTTACTTTATTTACGCTTCCTGCCTCTGGGTGCTTTCATTTATGGGCCGAATATAAGTTTGGTCAAAAACAGTGAAGAAAGGTTTGGCCTTGTATTTTCTTAGGCAGAATACAGTAGTTATTTCACTCACAGAAGAGAGAGGGAAAAGCCCATAAGAAAGAACATTTACAATTGTGATCTTAATATCTCAATTGTTTCTCCAAGAAAGCAATGATATTAAATGCAAAGGATAGAACCTACCAATGAATATATATTGAGAACATTGTGATATACTATTGATCGGCAAAGAAATTATTTCCCACTTGTACCTTCTTTTCCTGAATGAAGAATAACAAATTTATGTTAAAGGGAAAGACGGGAGCCAAGCATATAAAAACTCTTTTGCAATAATATAGCCACAAGATATATATATATATATAAAAATGTGTATGAACACAACACCAACCATTTAAACATCTTTACAGTTTAACCCTATAAATCCTATTGCATCATATTTGATACTCAATTTTGTATTTACACATTGTTATAAAACCTAATGTACATAATCTAATACATGTCTTCTCTCAAAAACATTTAAACTTATTTACTGATTTTATAAAATAAATATAAGAATAACTAAGGTTTACTTGTTTATCCATACATCATTTTGTAGGAAACAGAGCTTTAATTATATAACTGAGCACTTAAATATCATTTGACGAAGACATATTATTGTCAAATATAGAGTGCCAACTCATGTGTACAGCTACCACTGTATATATCAAATATGATATTAAACAAAACATGCATGTATTAGAATTGTTTTAGTATAATAATTATTTATATTTTTATAACAATGTTTTGAAATTTAGTGTACCAAATTATAAATAAACATTTTAGAGTCCAAATTATTTTTGAGGTAATTAGCATTATGCAATGAATGCTGCCTGGATGAATTTAATTTTTTTTCGGAAAATGTATTATTCCTTCAAATGTGAAGTGTGTATTTTTATTTATTTAAAATGCACATTAGCTCAACCAGTTGTGTAATATGTCGCTATCATATGAAACATATTTTTTAAAAGTCTCCTGTGCTATAAAAGACCCTTTTAGCTGTCCAGTTGTCCTCTGAGAGGATAAATTGTCTCCACAGATCTATTCCAGAGGTGATGAGCTGATTAAAACCACATTATAGTTTAATAAGCATGAGGAATGGAGTAAAAGGGAGGGGTTTCTGTTATGAGGGGGAGGGGCCAGGTAGGTTTAGATGGAGTGGATTCGTTTGGAGAAAAAGAGAGATGTCTTAATTTAGAGAGAATAAAGTATGAGTCTTTTTCTGTGCAAATTACCGACTCTGGTGCAATATGAGCCATCGTCCCCTTCAGAGCACACACAGTGGGTCAAACAGAACATCCTGTGAGTTAATTAATGAAGAGCTAGTCTAGATGTAAGCTGGGTAGTCAGTGCATACATGCCCTGTAAAGGTTGGTAAAACATGTCAGTTGAGACAGAGGGCAATGCAAAAACAGCAAGAGGGAGATTCGTTTTCTTCCAGACATTTCAGTATAAACTTTAAGCTCTGTGAATTCAATACAAATTCCATCCATTTTATATAATTTATGTTCTGCTTTATAAAATATACATTAAAACTATTTCTTTTTTTTTGGACGTCAGCTGTAATGCTTTGATGATTGGGGTGTCAAGCAGAAACCTGACCCTCCTCCGGCTGGATTCAGGACATGACCCACCTATGTTCCCTCCAGAGGATCTAACAGGACAGAAACTGTTTGTAGGTTGTAGGACAGACAGGAGAGTATCAGACTAGAGAGAAGTGACTTATGAATTCTGTATGTCATGACTTTGTGCTTTAGGCATCGAGCAGCTTGAGTACAGACAGAATAACTTCAGTTACACTGTGTCCTTACCATGCAATGTTGAAGAAGTCTACTTTTGAGAGAAAAAATATCATATTATTCTTAACACATTATTAACAGTAGTGCTATACTTTGCATGTATGTAATTGCTAGTAACATTTTTTATTGATTGATTGATCGACTGATACTTCTTATATTTATTTATCCTGAATATTATTATTTTTTCTATGCATTTTAGGTTGTATTAAATACTATAAATAACTGTATAATAAAAGTATATTTATAAATATAATGGCTTAATAATAATAGATAAATTATACTTAAAATATTACATTTCAGAATATACAAAGGCACAGATTTATGATTATCAGTAAATAAATGTAAATATTATTCTTTATTATTAATGTTAAGTATAAGAAAATAGGATAGCATATATTATTATTGTAATGATAGAATGATTCTTTACTGATTTTAATATGATTCTATTATTCTCAGTAGTATGTGGCTGTAAGGGAGCACATGACAGAGGAGATACCCTGGAGGCCTATAGTTTATTACTCAAGGATCCAAACAGACGATCATCTAGCCAAAATCTACAACCACAAAACACAGTGAGCTTAAACATAGGCAAGCACCCCATCTCCTCACGTTTTGTATGTCTCCCTGCTCCATTGATATTGAACCTGGTACTTTGGTGCGTGTTTGCTCTAGTTGAGCTTGTACAAGTGATTTTACTTTGGTACCTGCACATCACGCGCTGTCATCCACAGCAATTACCACCAAGAGAAATACATGTTCTGACATGTCTTAACTTGAATATCAAAGTAGTCGGTGATCAAATTAGTCATCTTACCAGCTTTAGAGATCTCTCCCTCTCTGTGTCTCTTCTCCCTTTCTCAGTGAGTGTTTAATGTATCCGTACTTGCTCCCAGCCACGTTTCACCTCTTTCCCTGCCATGCTGCTTACTCCTTAGCAGATGCTTGTTTTCTACCTTCTAGGCTATCTGCCATCGGGTTGTTTAGTGGGATTACAACTGTGTGGATCTGCGGTGAGACTCTTGTCAAACCGGCATGGCCAACAGTGATAGAGCTCTGCTTTAATGTCTATCATGCTCATTTTTTACCCACGCACCAAACACAGAGAAGACAGCCGGCAAGAAAATAGCATATTAAGCCTCTTAATGATACAGTGGTCTAATGAAACGGTTTGTCATGAAGAAGAGAAAAATGCTTTTAAATCAATATTACAGATTTGAGAGGATTAGCGCAAACAGTGTCTATTTGTACATTTCTCTAGGTTTAGTATGTTTTAAGCTCTTTTTTTTTCAATTAGGATTATTTCTGCCCCTTGGAACGCTATTAATTTATGATTGCAGTGCATGTCTGTAATTAGTTGTTAACAATTGGCTCTTTGTACAAATCTCCAGCTCGTGAAACATGTTACCCTGTTGTCTTTCGGAATCAAATCACGGCTAGTTTTGCAGGATATCAGGTTGGCGTATGTGTTTTCGTCTAAATCGCAAGCTTCTCACAGTCTTATTTGCCAGTTTATCACAGACACACGCTCTCGGAAGTAGCTGAATGTCAGTCTGGACCAGCTTTGAAGATATGATCCCATTCCACCAGCGGAACATCCTGATAATATATGAATCCACCGGCTCTAACTGCGGTATAGGCTTATCTCAGACTTTAATTTATGGAACACGTATACGTCTGTTCCCAGGAGAACGTGGTACGTTATAGGCTTCTGCACATACGTTAACATGTTCTTTCGGATAATATTCACAAAAGCACTCGGCGGAGTTTCATTGTCTTCTGGCTGGGAGCAAAGAAAACATTTATCCAACAGCCGGAGCATGGTTTTCCGAGCCGAGGAGAGTGGAAAAACACAATAACCACGACTGGCCCTATTTGCTGAGTAAATGCAAGTGTTTGAAAAGAGAGAGGAAGAGGGAGTCAGGGGCTATAAACTTGAAGTCTTCTGCTTTGATGTAATGTGCTCTGTGTTTACATGATCTGTACCTCTTTGATGTTGTAACGGAAAGTGTTCGGAGCGCAGTGTCAGGGTATTGTCTGACGCCGAAGGCATTACCTTTACCTTGCAATGAGCAGCACCTTAAGAGAAACGGTATCCTGAACACAAAATTTCATCTGAACACTAAGCACACAGTGTATTTGTCTTAAAATTGCTTTAGATATGCTGGACTGTCTTGAGTCGTGGCTTAGCAATTAGTGCCCTTTCTGCCCTTAGGGTTAGGGTTAGGGTTAGTATATGTGTATATATATATATATATATATATATATATATATATATATATATATATATATATATATATATATATATATATATATATATATATATATATAAAATATATAAGAGAGATATATAAGAGAGCAGTTTTATTTTAATTTTATTTTTTTAAGAAGTGAGTAATGGCAAATTCTATATATTTCTCCTTTCTGACCAGTTTTGAAGGTTTAACGGAAGTTTACCTGACTTCATCATTTTTACCCTGTCAACCATGGAAATGTGAAAAGAGTATTTTTCAGCATTTCTGTTTTCAGGATAACTGTGAATAACACCTGTAACTATATAGTGACAGAAATTAAATGCCAAACATAGTCTTGTCACAACTGACACATTAATTAATAGACCAGTCTAATGGAGGTGTGAGTTTGTCTGTCATATCTTAATTAACCAGCTTTGGCTTTGAATGCTGTAAAGCAAAACACAAAACTTATGATGCTTATGTGGAAAATGTGAGATAGAATCTGGTTAGGAAAATAAGGATAATTTAATTCTTCCCCTTCATTCTTTTAAAACCTTACAGTGAACTGTGGAAGAAACAGAAGAGTAGGTATACTGTAAATATTCTGTCTGCTTACGGTTGCTTAAGACTTGGCTGGGGTTGAGGGTCAAGAGAGGCTCGGAGCGGTGAGAACCAAATATGGAAGCATTTTGACATTTAAACAGAGATTGTTGTTTATAAAGAGAACATTTTGAGCATGGGGGGATTGGGGGGTACAAATCTGTCATAATTACTCACAGCAAAAAGTAATTGTGTGCTGCAACTAGAAACCTTGAACTTAATTCTCTGCGATAGTTTCTAAGAACACATAATTTCAATGTAAATAAAACATGGCATTTTAACAATAAGCATGCTCCACCAAAACTAGGTTTTGCAATTGAATGAGCCACCATAAAAGTATATTAGGGAAACATCATTTGCTAGTATAGTGATGCAAATAAAACTTTTTAAAATGTACATGCTATTTTGCACTCAGCAGATAACATATTTGTGACCACTTAACCGTTTTAAAGGGAAGGAGATTTCAGTAACACTTTAGAATAGGTAACACTTGTTAACTATTAACTATGACTTTTCTCTCAATACATTCTTAATTTGCTGCTTATTAATAGTTAGTAAGGTAGAAGTTATATTTAAGTATTGGGTAAGATTAGGGATGTAGAATAAGGTAAGGTAGAATAAGGCATTAATATGTTCTTAATTATCACTAATACATGGCTAATATTCTAGTATATGCATGCTAATAAGCAACTAATAGGTGTTACCGTTTGGAACCACTGTAAAGTATGATTGTACTTTTGGAGTTTTCATTTGAGACTTTTACAGAGTTTTGTAATTGCTGAAGCTTAAAATCTCTCTAAAAGCAGATATTCATAAACCGTAGACAATGCTGTTCTGCCTAAAACAAGGTTCAAAATTGCTGGAGCTTATAAAGCACTATAAAACCTTGTAGTAATTTCCTCACTGGAGAGAACATTTGATGTCTTGTTTGAATACATTCATTTTATGAAAATGGCCTTTTGCAGATCCCTCAAGTCTGAAGTGGCATTATAAAACTTTTCTCTCAAGGCTGTCAATTTCAACAGCGTTTCGAAAACTCATCGATGGCACTTGTATAATCAGGATCTGTGAGGAATTAGTGTGTCAGTCTGGCGATTTCTTAGTAAAAATCCATCAAATTCAGGAGCTGTAGTAGCAGTAGATAGTAAATCACTCTACAATGCTTTTCATAATGGAACCCATGTTGCTAATGATATTACTTTTAATTAATATAATTAACAACAACAACAACAACAACAACAATCACAGACTGTTCCACAACATAATTACATAAAAGTGCATGTTGTTGTTCATTATTTTTACTGGGCATTTCCATATGTATTTACCCTGTAAAGCTTGCAGAAGTACTCATGCTGGCCATGGGCACTCACCACTTATCATCGCAGGGCAGGGGAGAATTTTCTCTTTGATGGAGGAGGCTTAAAGCAATGGGCCACAGTGGGAAATTTGTCCAAGTTGCCAGGTTATCACCCTAGCTTTCCTGCAAGAAGTGCCCTGGGAATTTTAATGATGACAGAAAGTCGAGAAAGATTTCTCAGGTTATCTTGCTTAGCCTCGACAGGTGTTACTGGCATCGGGCTCCGCTTAATGCTTGATATAGTAATCTGAATCACTACTTGATATGGAACTAATTAAGTTTCTGTACAATTACATGTCTTAACGAGTCTTAACTAATAGCTCAATTAAATGTTTTTTGTTTCTTTCTTTTCAGATGTATAGAAAAATGAAGTGTAATTTCATTATTTGACAGTAAAGAGAATGTAGAACCTATAGAGAGAGCCTAGAGAATATTTAGAGAGTGTTTTCATGAATCTTATTTCATAAATCATTTCAGAGCTGTCAAAAAACACTTCAAACTCTAATCTGAAGTAATGCTAGGTCATTAGAAGTTATTTCTGGATGTCTGCAATATCATTTTTCTCATGAAAGAGCATTGATTTATGAGAGGTTGGTTGTGTTTTCAAGTGAGTGAACTGAGTTGGGGAGCACTTTTGTAGACATTTTATGCACTTTTTTTGTGTAATGAGGACTCAACACCACCAGTTCCACTGTTCCACTTGGATAATTCAGTGTCAACACATCAAAATAGTCTGCAGAACAGCTAGCTGTAATGTAAATCATGATTTGGTGAAGTTTATGAAATATAAAAAAAATACTCATCTAGGTTGCATTTTTTTTAATTACAAAAATCTATTTAGAAAAATAATAAGAATGTAAAATAACTGTTTTCTCTTTTACTAATGTCTTTTAAAATCGAATGTATTCCTGTGATGCAGTACTGAATTTTTTTGCATCATAACTCCAGATTTAGTGTCACATGATCATTCAGTTTTTGTGGAAAACACACACAGACACACACACACGCGCACACACACACACACACACACACACACACACACAAATGATTGTCTGTATACATTAACTTATATATACATATAAATGACAAAGTTTCAGCTGATGTCCTAAAATCACTCAAACTGAATTAAAAAATTTATAATATTTTGTTGAAAAATATATACATTTATTTAGCAAGGATGCATTACATTAATCAAAAGTAACAGTTAAAACATTTATGATGTTACAAGATATTTCTATTTTAAATAAATGCAGTTCTTTTGAACTTCAATGAATCATAAAGAAAGAAAGAAAAAAAAAATATATATATATATATATATATATATATAAATGTGTGTGTTTGTGTGTGTGTGTGTGTGTGTGTGCGTGTGTGTGTGTGTGTGTGAAAAAGGCATCAGAAATAAATGTTTAAAGTTTTGTTTGTGGCTAAATTTTCATTCTCATCCTAGTCTCTGTCAGGTCCGCACAGCTTAACTGTAGTGGATTAGACGAGTTGCAGGCAAAGTGTTTTCAAGCTTTTGTTTATTTAAAATACATCTTTTTGACAGAGATTCACAACAGGCTGGCAGTTGCGGCTAAACGTCAGACAGATCTCATTCACACTCTGAAGCTTGTTCCCCCAGGTGTTTTTCAGTACCAGGTTATGACATCACCATTCTAAGTGGGAAAGTGGGCCACTTACCTAGACGCTTCACAGCACGAGTGCATTCACCTGTTCACATTGGCGCGGCTGCACTTAAGGCCAGGGTGTGAAAACGTCTCAAGGACGTGCGTATAAAAAAAGTATAAAAAAAAAAACCTTGTCTGTACTCAGAGCCTTGGGGCTGCATGCCAACCCAAACTCAATCACGGTGATGCTCCACTTTTGAGGATTCCTCCTTCCACTGCTTTGTTTGCGCTAAGTACAGTGTGACAGGCAAAGAGGCTTAATAAAAAGGCAAGTAGATTGAGGGAATGACAGACCTGACAGGAGTTAATGGACTGGTGATAAAAAAAGAAATGTAGAGCAGAAACAAAATGTCGTTTTAACCTAATTTAAATGTACATCTTCCCTTTCACTGTTATTTCGAAAGGGGTCACAAACACATGACTCAGTTGCCTGGATACATGGCAGAGCAGATTATTCCAACTAAAATGATTGTGTACAAAATAAGCAAATCACTCAAACTGATTTGTGATATTAATTTACTGCATGTCAGGCATGATTCCGTATGGAAAAAGGTCACATTCAATCTTCTGCGTTTCAGCATTGTTGCTCCTTGTTCATTTCTCTAAATAAAGATCTCTGAGCGAATCGAGGATTTGTAAATGTATCGGCCTACGTTTGCGGCTGC
The DNA here is from genome assembly GCF_003368295.1 of Carassius auratus. Taxonomy (NCBI): domain Eukaryota; kingdom Metazoa; phylum Chordata; class Actinopteri; order Cypriniformes; family Cyprinidae; genus Carassius; species Carassius auratus. Next base: position 7,775,770 of record NC_039277.1, on the reverse strand, counting down.
TCCTTGTCTCAGCAAATTTAGAATGTCAAACACTGACCTGTGATAAATAGAAGCTTGAGTGAGAATTGCTATTTCTTTTTCACTTATTTTCCAAAGGGTAGAGTGTGCTTCTTCTAGAGAGATAACTTACAATTAAAGTATATTCAATTCACTAGTTTTATAATTGATATAAAAATAACAGCACCATCTCTCTTGTATTTTACTCAGGTCTATTTTGTGATATTCTGTGTTTCCGAGCAGCTCAAGCCGTTTCTCTTTATGCTGTGTAAAATACAGACTGAACGGCGGTTCACAACACCCGACCGCTACATGAGCATATAATACGCAAACTACAGCTCTCAACTGGATGAAGCAAACCAGTGTCATGCAAGTAAAGTTTTGATGGATGACAATTGCAATCGAGGTTAAGATGATTACAGTGCAAAGGAACAGTGTATGTGCACTCTCGGCACACATGATCATTGTAACCAAAGTCTCTTCTATAGCTTTGCTATAACATCATATTTCTGCTTGAACAGTTCAGTATGTTGATAAAAATGTATGTACAGCAGGTTTTTTTTTTTATAATGGATGCTAACTGAAGAAGCGTGTTTTGGAGAAGATTGTGAAGATCAGTGGCGTTTATGTGTACACATGGATATCAGATGCTCCGAACACATATATATGATATTCACTGTTGACACCGATACGCCTTCAGATCCACACATTCAGAATAGTTTTTTTCTTTTTTAACTGTATGTTTCTATTTTTCATTTGTATTATGGTGTTTAGTGATTCTGAATGGATCCCTGTAGTAGTTTTTGGCATCACCCTGTGGTCTTCTTTGGCAGGTTGACTTGTGCTCACTTTTTGAAGTTAGGTTTCTTTACATATCTGTATATCTGAGCTTTACATACTTTTAAGTAGTAAAGAATATCTGCCGTGACATTTTTGCAAAGTATATTTAAATAATATAACACTGGGTGTTTAAATCTATCTGGAATTTAGTTTAAAACATTTTATTGTTTAAAAATAATGACATGGAATTGAAAAACAATGACAATAGAATACAAAGATGTTTGTGATTAGAAAAGGTTGGAGGGCATTGCAGTATTGATTCAGAGAGGAGGAGGGCCCTGGAGTAAAAAGGACTTAGGACTGTCTTAGAGGAATAGTTCACCCAAAAATGTAGCCACTTTTACCACATTTGATCCTTTGTGTAACCAAAACCTGCTAAGAAATATATCTTAAGCCAACTTAAGCTGATTTGGTCTTTGCTGGACTCCAAGGCTGGTCTGTATGTTGGTTTTAGAGGAGTTTTGGGAACTTGAGAACTTTCAGGCTATGACACCAGGTTGTTTTAAAATATATATATTTATTTATTAATATGTTAAATTAGTTTTTATACTTATCGTTGTGTGTGTGATATAGGGAAAGTAGGGAAAGTACTTGTCACAATCTCTAGCTGGAGTGCCTGTGCGCTTGGCTAGAGGGCACTCTATTCCAGACTCTTGCCACTTTACCCCAGACTCCATTTTCTGTAAAGTAGGAGTCGTGACACCGGAGATGTGGGTCCAAATGATAGCTTTATTAAAAGATGATGGCCAAACAGGCAGGTTTAATCACCAGGAAACAATGACATTTAAGAATATTCCAAGAGAGTAATCCAACAAACAGGCACAAAACACAGAAACAGTCCAAGAGAAAAAATAGAAAAAATTAAATAAAAATAAAAAAATAAAACACACATTAAGGCAAGGCACTCCAGCCAAAGATTGTGACAGTACTTATATTAGTTTAGTCTTGTTAATTAGTATGTTTTACTTTATTTTTACTACATGAAGCACATAGGTTACCTTAGGTCAGAATTCGTTACACTTTATTAATTTATTATTTTTTTATGCTGGCATATCTCAAACTGTACTAGCGCAGAACACTCATCTATCTTAATAATATATATTTTTTTCTGAAATATGACAATAAATAAGGTCATGATTAAAAAAACAAAACAAAATCAAATTAAATGAAGAACAGGAAAAATAGCACAGTATATTATTACAGCCACATTATCCAGATAGATTTTAATATATTACGTTATAACCTGGCAAACAAAAATTCTTAGTGCTACAAGCCGAATGTTCTGCAAATAAAGATGATGAATACTGTAAAGAGAAAGAGAGAGGGAGAGAGAGGAAAAGAGGTTCACATGTGTTCCTTTGGTCCATTTAAGACATGTCCTGTTGGGCAAACCACACTGCTCTTTCAAGCCTGCCTCACATTACCATGGCAACACACAAACCCCTGCTGGCCCCTGCCAGACTCACAGTCCATGTAAGAGAGTGCAAGCAAGACATGCTCGCTCACTCTCTCACCTTCTCCTGCCTTCACACACCCCCAAAGATGTATGAACACACACACACACACACACACATATACACATTTTACAGTATGTGACAGCGCACACAACAAACCCACTTCCCACATTTTGCCTCACCATGAGTAGTGTACCATACAGAAAGTCTAATTATCATTCAGAAGCGCGAAGGTTTATATGTCACCAACAACACACTAATGGCATAGTGATTAGCTGCATTAATTCCAAAGAAAGCAGGAACCTTGGAGTCATGTGTATCTAAGCATGCAGATCTGGCTAATGGCTCAATGCAGAGATAGAATCAGGGCTTGGGGGGGGGGGGCAGTCATGCAGATAGGCAGCCGATCAAAAGCCCTTCCCCATGAGGCGAACCGGCATTTTCCACGGATGAGCTGGGATGTCGCTGCTCTGTTCAGGGAGCCGAGAGGAGGACAGATGCAGTGTGACAGTCTATCACCTTCTGCAGTGGATGATCAAACTGTAAACGGTTGTGCCATCATTAGTTTTGTACCCAGTGCACAAAAACAAAGATAAAATCACACCCGCTGATGGCGTCATTAATTTGTGCATGCCATCTGCTTTTTTTTTGCGCTTGATTTTGTGTAACTGGGTCTTTGGCCATTTATAGACCTTTTGTATATTGTAAAAGCGTTGAAAGCTTGGCCTATAAAAATATGCATATAGTATCATATTTATTTGGGTTAAATGTTGTGTATCTTTATTTACTGCATTTTTATTTTATTTTTTATTTTGAGATCATATTATAACAATAACAAAAACAATAAATAGTACAGCCGGCGACCCCCTGCTGAAGACCTCTTGATGCAAATCAGGTAACTGCAAATATGGGCCAAAAATTATTACTGAACTCAATTTGGATGGCACAATGTTTTGCAAGTTGACTACTTATTTGGCTATATATATATATATATATATATATATATATATATATATATATATATATATATATATATATATATATATACATACAGTACTGTGCACAAGTCTTAAGCCACTAGTATTTTCAAGTCAGTAATTTCTATGTTTTGCTGTAGTGTGTCAGTCAGAAATATCAGTTTACATTTACAGACATTATTTTTGCCATTAATCCAGTGAGATTTTTGTTTGCACAAGGAGTCTGACAGCAGACAGTGCTCTACACAGAGATCTGATCTCATCATCATCCAGTCTGTCTAGATAACATGAAGAAATGGAACAAACTGAGACAGACTAAATCCAGAACAACGGTGGCAATGTCTCCAAAACGCTTCAAGAAACCTGCAAAGCTTCAGTACTTTGCGAAGTTTTAGGACTTTTGTAAAAATGCTGTAAAGTGAGAATTCCTTCAAAAAATTTTTTTTTTTTATTAATTTAACTTCTATTTAATTTGCCATTTAGTTAATGGCAAAAAATAATGCTTGGAAATGTAAACAGATTATGTACTACTGACACACTACAGCAAAAGATTGAAATGACTGACTTAAAACCATTTTTTGTTGGTGAAAATACTAGTGACCTAAGGCTTTTGCACTGTACTGTAGTGTGTGTGTGTGTGTGTGTGTGTGTATATATATATATATATATATATATATATATATATATATATATATATATAAAATCATCATCATTATTATTATTATTATTCAGTCTACTTACAGCCCACTGAGGATAAAGTTCAGGGGTGGACTTCAATGCTTTAAATAAATAATCAATTAATCAATTAATTAACTTTGACCTAAAAAATATTTTTACTACATGTTCATATATTGTATTTCAGGCCATACAAACTCAAAACATATTCCCCATCATCTGATCATTACTGCAGCCATGATTACTGGAAGATTCACATGAATATGGTTTATAGATCCTGTTTCAATTCGATTGCAGAAGCAAGAGCTATATTTTGTGAAGTGGTGTGTTAAAAAAATCTGAGAATAGTAAAATGAATTTCAGTCAAGCTTCTAGAAATGTTCTGTTAACAGAGAAGGACTATTAATCAGAAACATGTTTAATACAGAAGGCTGGACATGAGACTGGCTCTGATGCTTCCTTTGCGCTCTTCCTTGCTTTCTCTCAATCATACCCACCAGTCCTGTACCCCTCCACTATGGAGAAGATGAAAATGATGTGCGCTTGTTAAATTAACAGTCCCCAGTGCAGTCTAATTAGCATGTAATAGGACACCAAATCCAGTGCAGGAGGCTTGTTATTTAAGGATAAAGCTCATCTCTCATTTGAATGCATTTTTCATTAGCCGTGCTAATTAAGTTTCATTAGCATTATTAATTAAACATGAAAAGTTCCTCATCCCCTTGCTATGATTATGTCTGCATTAGAGTGGGGCTGAGTGACAGCACTCGATGGGGTGGAGAAGGAAATGATTAGTCCCAACACTCAGCATTCGACCTGGACAAAAGTGCCTTTGCCGCCAATGTTTATCTCACAACAAGATGACTCCGTTTTCTCGCCAACCGAAACAAATAATGTTGTCCAAAGCTGTGCCGTTCCTGTCTTATGAATGTATTTAGACTGTTTGAAGATTGATTTCTTCACGAATATGAATGGAAATGTATGCAGGTTGAAAGGCCCTTGATACGGACAAACTAAGTGCTTACAGCATCCAGCAACAACAACAACCACAAAAAGTCATAATAGGCTTCCCGAATTCATATGGTGGATTATAAGAAAGTGTCAATCAAAGAGAAGCTCGCTTTGTGCGCGGGTTTTATTGAGAACGGGTCTGACACTCGTGATTACTCACTCTCAATCACACCGGCAAGTGTCATCACCCGTAGCCGCTAGCAATAAAACCTCCCACCAACCCAAAAAAAAAAAGAAATCTCTGTTGTTCACCCTATGACAAAAAATAAATCTGGTGCTCGATCCTGGCAAAGCAGAGCAGGAGCACGGCTCTGTGGAAATTGAGGTGAGTTTCTCAGCAGGAGGCTTGCTCTGAATCTGTTATGGATACCACGCAAACTCATCTCTCACTAGACTCTGATAAGTGAAACCGAATCAATTTTGCATCTCCCTGGGCTAAGTGTCCTCCCATTGGTCATGCGCCCCCCATCCCAGAATCCCATACTCTGTGGTTTGTTCCAGTTGCCCTTGGAGTGGGGCAGGGTTACAAAGTCTTTTGGTAGTCGTTTGCAATGTAGCCGAAGAGAAATGGTGAGTTTTGGTGTCAGCCGCCTCACATGTCTCTTTATTTTACTGCACGTAGCTCAAACAAAAGCGAACATTTGCTTGTTTCTCTCACTTCAACAACACAGGTGCTTTCGCGTTGTTGTCAGGTGGTCCGCAAGGAGAAGAAATCCCTCACCACCTGAACTAAAAATAATCCCAAAGGTGAACAGACTCTAATTAAAAAACTATAGGCCAGATGTTTTGCCTTCTCTGTTTCTTTTCCCAAATGCTTTCACTTGGCATCCATCGATTCTTTTTGCTCTTCCAGCGGCACACAGATTTGGATGCTCAATAAAGCAACATAACCTGCTTTAATACCCAGCCAAACTGATGGTGTGATTGGGTTTGTTCTGCCGCAGATAGCGAAACGTGCTTCTTCACAGAAATAAGTTGATTTTGAATGCAGTGAGCGTTTTATCATTTTGATGCTGAGTATTTTTGAAGCTTGTGCAAGCATGTGACAGCTCAACTATGAATCTTCTCACCCATAAATCACAGAATTAATTATTGTATTCACACTATATATTTCATTAAACCAAGGAGATGCATATATGCAGCCAGATTTGTCATTATTATAATATTATTATTATCATTATATCAATATCCCATAATAATTATTATATTAACAATTTCCTTAATAATAATAATAAATAATAATAATAATAATAATAAACAATTCCAAACAATTAATATTTAGCAAATTTAACGTTTAACTTTAACGTTTGGGAAAAAAAAAGCAGGTTTCCGCTTAGAGTATGTAATAATAATAATAATAATAATAATAATAATAATAATAATAATAATAATAATAATAACAATTAAATATCTACTTTAATTATATATTTAAAAATAATAATAATAATAAATTATGATTATTATTAAATATATAAGTAGATATTCAATTGTTATTATTATTGTTATTATTATATTTAATCATAAAATTATAATTATACAAAACTATCACAAAAAGATAATTACAAAAAATGAAAATAGCTGTAAGCAGCAATAATCAGGGTTAAAGCACTAATGTTTTGGCGTTCTGTCTTGATGGCGAGTCAAATTTATTTATTTTTTTTACTAGTAGTTTTTAGAACAAATCCAAAATACCCCAAGAATTTCACCAATGTGAAAGCCAAGGACCCCAACGATATAAAACAATTGAGTCTGGGACCAAAGGTTTAGAAGTTACAAGAGATTTTATATTTTTGATCGCAGTAGCACCACCGTCAGGCTGAATGGGGGTGAGTATTGTTGATGTTGTAACTTATTACATTAAAAAAAATAATAATAATAATAAATAAGATTAACGAATGTCTTATGGGTTTGGAACGACTTGAGGGTGAGTAATTAATGACAGAATTAAAATTTTTGGGTGAACTATCACTTTAATATCATATAATTGTATTATTTTTATTATATATGATATATACTTTTTATTTAATTAATTTATCAATCCATCTTTTCATCTGTATATCTGACTGTACTGTCTCTTTTAGCAGATATGAGTCAAAAAGACAATTGGGAAAGAGAGCAGGGTGTGAGTTCAATGCCAGGTCACTTCACAGGATGTCAAGGCCACTTGGTGTGACAAAGAAAATCCTGAAAAATTGAGAACATCCAGCATGGACCAGGTGAAGGAGACTGATTTTTGTTCTTGAAAGAAAAAGAAATAACAGGGAAATGCATTGTGTAACGTTGCACCTATGCATGGTCATATGGATCACAGTATATTAAATAAGTAGAAAAGTGTCATCTGTACTCCCAGCTGCCCCTGCAGGGGGCCATTTAGACCAGCAACATTAATGATTTGTTATAGCATTACATATGAGACTTCACTGACAATGCTGTCAGCTGCAATCAGGGAATGATGCCTATGGGTTTTTTAATGCGATTCACATGTCTGATTAAGACAGGAACTCCTTGTTCAGCATCTAAACAGCTCAATCTTTAATTCTCCACACATAGCCCTTGTGTTTTCCCCAGGGTCTCTCCAGTGTCTCTCTTAAAACCCAATCAAAAGTAAGCCATCAGTGCAGCTCATCAGCGCAGACAAGCAGCCGTGCAGAATGAAAGTGTCTCATCAGTGATATTCCTCTGATAGCCCTCTAGTCAGTAACAACTCACACACTAAGCTTGTGTACCCCACAGTCCCAGAGGCTCTCACAACCATGCCAACATTCCTCCTAGATACAGTTACATTTACACAAATAGATAGATAAATTACAAATACTTGCTCATCAAACGTTGTGAGAAACATAATTAATTAGTATTTTTTTTAAGTTAAAAATACAAAAATATAAACAATATTTACAAGCAAGCATTTGATGTGCAAGCGACAGTGCCATTGCATTTAGTTATACTGCAGTTAGATACACACATAAGAGAAAGATAAATGTTTTCCCCTCCTTGAACAACGTATAACCCCTTTGCGTTCAAGCATCGCCGACGCCCCCAGTTTATTATTGTTTTACTTTACTTGATCGGGGCAAACTGTGCATCAATTGAAAGTTTAAAGACTCTAGCTTCGATATTTGACCAATGTTTTGATAAAACATTGTTGCAGTTACAGTTATTTAGTAATTTATGTCAGGAGTGCAAAATAATAAATCCGTATTATGCCACATTTTGAATAGAAATTCCCCACTCATTCATACTCAGTCACGTCTGCAGCGGTTTATTTGTGTTCACATAGACTCACTGAACAGTGTCAATAAGGATTTATAGACCAAAGATGCATATCCGTGGAGATATATGGATATATTTACTGATGTTTACTTCATATTTCTTCAGACAGAATCATACTTTCTATTTATTTTCCACTGATTTACGCGATCTGATGATAAATAGCCTCTCCCAGCGCTGTCTCTGTGTGTTTGCTCCTCAATGCTCGTGCTCTGTGTCAGACACTTCCTGGTTCATATTTGCTCACAACAACACTGATAGACCTCTGTACACACGAAATATCCGAATAATAAACCAGCGATTACGATAAAAAAGCTACAGATAGCATATTTTTACAATAGTAAATAACCAAATTCCACCCGAGATCGCAAAAGGAAGTTATTACAAACATTAGATCTGGTTCAAAGTGAGTTTTGAGTAAAAGTGTAACGTTACTAATAATTTAATAAATTGTCTGATCTTCATAATGCATTTATGTCACAATAATTCACGTACTGTAAGGTCGTAAGAAAATGATTTGTTGTATTTTTTTATAGTAAGATTTTGATAAATAAGGGCATAGAGGAGAAAGAATAATGTACATTATGTGGAAAATAATGTGTTTTTTAACCTTAAACTGCACAAACACATTGCATTACACCAAATACACAAAATAATGTTATTTTTAGCAACGTCATATGACCACCTTCAAGCCTAACACTAGACAACATATCCAATATATCGATCCATATTTTTTCAAATTTCTTATGTTTACCTTAAACACAACCGTGTTCACTTGAATATCATCAAGCATGTCTACGCTTTATTTTTATTTTTTTGTGTGTTTTTTTTCTGCGAAACTGTGTACTGCCTTGTCCTACTCAAGAGGATGGCTCATGTTAATTCCTGTCAACATTAAAAATTTACTCCTGAAAAAGCTGAAATGTAGCTGAATTCAGAAACCCTTGTTATTAGCAACACTGGTGGCAGTTAATTAATAATAATAATAATTAATAATTCTTTACATTTATATAGCGCTTACATAGTCAAGGGGTATCTCCTCATCCACCACCAGTGTGCAGCATCCACCTGGATGATGCGACGGCAGCCATAGTGCGCCAGAACGCCCACCACACACCAGCTTACTGGTGGAGAAGAGACAGAGTGATGAAGCCAATCAGCGGATATGGGGATTGTTAGGAGGCCATGATGGTCAGAGGCCAATGGGCGAATTTAGCCAGGATGCCGAGGTCACACCTCTACTCTTTACGAAAGACATCCTAGGATTTTTAATGACCACAGAGAGTCAGGACCTCAGTTTAACGTCTCATCCGTTAAGCTTGTTGACAGTATAGTGTCCCCATCACTACACTGGGGCGCTAGGACCCACACAGACTGCAGGGTGAGCACCCCCTGCTGGCCTCACTAACACCTCTTCCAGCAGCAACCTAGTTTTCTCAGGAGGTCTCCCATCCAGGTACTGACCAGGCTCAGCCCTGCTTAGCTTCAGTGGGAAACCGGTCTTGGGCTCCAGGGTGATATGGCTAATTGAGCTGTGGCCAGCAGCTTATTGCTCATGCTTCTGCACACACTCCACAGTAATGCGAGCAATCATGACATCATGTCGACAGTTAAGGTTCATTAAAATTACACTGTTATGATAGCTTCCCTTGAAGTCTTTCACATAAAAATTTACCTACAGACTTTCGTTTTTTTTTTTTTTTTTTTTTAGTTTACATGTTAAAAAACGCATGTTACATGTTGTTGACACATTGACAATAAAAAACAAGTAATACTTGAAAATTATTTCATAAAGCCACTTTAAAATATTCATTTTGTCCATAGAAACAATAAGCTTATTTTAACTAGCAAGCTAACATCACTTGTCTGCTGGCATGCAAAGTTCCAGAGCAGCTTTTTCTTCTGTCCTGTAATTACATTCAGTGAGCAATATCTAATAGTATACAGGTGCTTGTCATATAATTAGAATATCATTTAAAAGTTGATTTATTTCACTAATTCATTCATTACACAAAGACTGATATATTTCAAATGTTTATTTCTTTTAATTTGATGATTAAAACTGACAACTAAGGACAATCCCAAATTCAGTATCTCAGAAAATGTGAACATTGTGAAAAGGTTCAGTATTGAAGACACCTGGTGCCACACTCTAATCAGCTAATTAACTCAAAACACATGCAAATGTTTTTTTAAATGGTCTCTTAGTCTAGTTTGTAGGCTACACAATCATGGGGAAGACTGCTGACTTGACAGTTGTCCAAAAGACGACCATTGACACCCTGCACAAGGAGGGCAAGACACAAAAGGTCATTGCAAAAGAGGCGGCTGTTCACAGAGCTCTGTGTCCAAGCACATTTAAACCCCTTTGACTCGTACGATCACACCAGTGTGATTAGAACTTTCAGTACGTCACATCATCAACTGCTGAATTTAAATCCGCTTTTGCACTTTGGCTGGAGCAGAGACAGATCAGATGAGCTGATCGCTGGTCATATTATCACAAATATTCAGTATTTTCAATCATATAATGCTTATCTTAGGTTTCAGATATTTAAATACACATGAGTACTAGCAAAAACATACATTTACATTTACATACATTGTAAAATATATGCTGTTGTCTGTGGGACTGGAAATAATCATCCTTACAAATATAATCTGATGACATGTTTTTATTGTTATCATATACAGATTTTGTAGATAACTATAAAGTTACTCTGTTCTTCTCTTAGCTTACCACAGACTTACTTTCATGTCTTTTCGGGAGGAGAGGATGAATTTGCGTGTTGTAAATCCCACATCTTGGATTCAGCGCGAACTAACATGGTGTGCGAAAGGGTTAATAGAGAGGCGAAGGGAAGGACAAGATGTGTTCGGAAAAAGTGTACAAGCAATAGGGATAACCACACTCTGGAGAGGATTGTGAAATAAAACCCATTAAAAAATGTGGTGGAGATTCACAAAGAGTGGACTGCAGCTGGAATCAGTGCTTCAAGAACCACTACGCACAGTTGTATGCAAGACATGGGTTTCAGCTGTCACATTCCTTGTGTCAAGCCACTCTTGAACAACAGACAGCATCAGAAGTGTCTCGCCTTGGTTAAAGACAAAAATGACTGGACTGCTGCTGAGTGGTCCAAAGTTTTGTTCTCTGATGAAAGTTAATTTTGCATTTCCTTTGGAAATCAGGGTTCCAGAGTCTGGAGGAAGAGAGGAGAGGCACACAATTCATGTTGCTTGAGCTCTAGTGTAAAGTTTCCAAAGTCAGTGATGGTTTGGGGTGCCATGTCATCTGCTGGTGTTGGTCCACTGTGTTTTCTGAGGTCAATGGTCAATGCAACCATATACCAGGATGTTTTAGAGCACTTCATGCTTCCTGCTGCTGACCAACTTTATGGAAATGCAGATTTCACTTTCCAACAGGACTTGCCACCTGCACTAAGTGCTAAAGCTACCAGTACCTGGTTTAAGGACCACATTATCCCTGTTTTTAATTGGCCAGCAAACTCGCCTGACCTTGACCCCAAATAAAATCTATGGGTTATTGTGAAGAGGAAGATATGCCAGACCCAAAAAATGCAGAAGAGCTGAAGGCCGCTATCAGAGCAACCTGGGCTCTCATAACACCTGAGCAGTGCCACAGACTGATCGACTCCATGCTATGCCCCATTGCTGCAGTAATTCAGGCAAAAGGAGCCCCAACTAAGTATTGAGTGCTTTACATGCTCATACTTTTTATGTTCTTACTTTCCAGTTGGCCAAGATTTCTAAAAATCCTTTCTTAGTATTGGTCTTAAGTAATATTCAAATCTTACTGAGAATATGGGATTTTCCTTAGTTGTCACTTATAATTATCAAAGTTTTAATAAATAAATATTTGAAATATATCAGTCTGTCTAATAAATTAATACAATATACAAATTTCACTTTTTGAATGGAATTATTGAAATCAACTTTTTGATGAATTATATGACCAGCACCTGTATATTTTACTACATGCTTAGCCTATTTGCATTGAGCACCAAAAACTTTTCTCAATGTTTTTTTTATTTATTTATTTTTTATTAATATTAGATGGAGAGTTTATTTTGCTAGATGGGTGGATGGATGGATATACACAGATGAATAAACAAATGAAAAGATAAATAGATGGATGGATAGACAGATGGACAGCCAGAGGCGTAGAGACAGATAAGTTGATGGATGGATATGGTTGGATTTTTGGACAGATGGATGGATATATGGATGGAGAGACAGACAGACAGATAGATTTTCTTGTCTTTGAAAAAAAAAAAACATTATGGGAATGTGTAAGTGTAAACTACTGCCCTGCTATCTCTAATTGGCCCCTAACAAACAATACTATATATACTATATACAGTGCAACTGGAATCATTGCTGACATCTGATCTCATCAATTCTTCTTATGAAAATCATCCCCACTGTAGAAACTAATTAAGTCTATAGATCACAAAATAATTGGCCAACTGTTTATTCTCAGTTTGAGGCATTCTGGGTAGAGCTTATCCTTTGATAATTAGCCTGTCAGTGAAAAGCTAAATAAATAAATTAATAAACAGGAGTGTTAGTTATGTGTGAAGATGTAATTCCATGCCTTGATAACAACAGGACACCCTCTAGCAGAGAAACAGCAGCAAAACTATGGCTAATTAAGGGATTATATCCATATTACACATAGGTTTATTTATAAGAGTGTGTACCAAATGTTGAGTCGCCAGCCAAAAGTGGTCTGGTGCGAGACACATACAGAGCATATCATTATTGTTACAAAGAGGTAATAACTGTTGTAACAATCCCTTAGATAATGAAAGACAAATGAGTTGCAGGGCTAAAAGCTGCAATCAACATCTCGCTGGTGCATTTAGATCCATCACACTCTTTCTTACATTACAGAGCCTTTTGATTGTGTCTCTTTAGATTTGCTAAACACCACAGAAGGAGATAATTGGTCCATTCTGACATGACGTTTATGTGAACAGCACACTGCATTTCAGGGACATTTCAGTGTTATCGTTACATACAGTAACACGTTTATATAATTCATTATATTGTAATAATAATATCAATGCAGCAATAGTAAGTACAAGCAGTTCTAAAACATAACTAATATTAAGTGCATGTTTGTAATTAGTATGATTTTGCAAATATTCATGTAATTATATTGCAAAGTGAGCACTGTAATGTAAAGCACAAAGCCAGTATTGTAAACAGTCTAGAACTGTCTAACAGAAACCCAGGGCAAGTTGTCACATGGGGAATTCTCAAGGTTTTCTCTAGGAGTTTTTTTTTTTTTTTTTTTTTTTTTTTTTGTAGGCAATTTGACCTACAATATTTATTGCTATTGCAATTGTATAAACAAGTGAACACAATAAAAGCACATTAGCATTCATTCATGCAAGAGTCAACTATATTCAAGTAGTAAGCCAGGAGAGGCCATGTGTTATAGTGATTTTACAATAAGCAGAGTGTCAACATCCCAACACCCCACCCACCCCAAACTCACTCAGGTTGTAATTCACCAGAACGCACAGACTCCGGCAGCTTATTGCTTTTATAAAATACTGGCAATGGCAGTATGATAAAAGACACCAATGTTCAATAAAGGTTTACATTTATTACAAACAATTATTGATATATTTCATTATCCTGCCTGTCGTCTGTTTAGGCTTGCAAAACAATATGATATAGAATGTGCAGTCACAGGTCTGCATTTTTTTGTGAATTTTGATCGTGGCTCAACCAATCAGATGTATAAAAAAGAAGCAAAGAAATGAACAATATATATAAAAAAAAAACATCTTGTGTGTTTCAAACATTAGAAACGTTGACCAAAACAAATGTTTTATATGTGTGTGTGTGTGTGTGTGTTTGTATATTTGTAATTAAATATATATCTGTATTTTAAACACACACACACACACACACACACACAGACCAGAGAGAACCATTACCGCAGTACTAACCGGTCTTCTTGGACTGCATTTCCAATAACCCCCTGCCTGAGACTGATCACCTGTACAGGTGTTCCTCATTACCCAGACTATTTAAATAGTGCCTTCCCCCACTCTCGTTGTGAAGTCTTGTTTTGCTATTGCTGACATTTTCAAGCATTTATACCCTGCCTGATTCTATGCTGCCTAGTCTGGACTGTTTATCTCAGGAGTGCTCAACCCTGCTCCTGGCGATCGACTGTCCTACAAAGTTTAGCTCCAATCCTAATCAAACACACCTGAAGCAACTAATTAAGTCTTCAGGCTCACTTAAAAATTAAAGGCAGGTGTGTTTGATTAGGGTTGGAGCCAAACTTTGCAGGACAGTCGATCGCCAGGAACAGGGTTGGGCACCCCTGGTTTATCTGTTTCTGATCATTTGCTGCCTGCCACATTGACTCTGCTTGCCTCCTGGATTTATTCTATTCTTTGTCTGCATCCTGCCTCGATCATTTACATGAACCCGGTTTATGATTTTGGCCTCCCTTCGTTGTACTTGATGATACTGATTGAACTCTGTCTTTTTGACTTGTTTTCTGTGTTATTAAAGCTGCACATGGATCCCAATGCCCTTTACTCCTCATTACAGAAGACTTCGCCGTAGATCAAGTGACAGTACTGGTCATCCATTAACAGCAGCTCAATCCACTTAAAACACTCACTGAGGAGAATGGAAGGACTTTGTGAGCCCTCCGTCTACAACCACCCGAGGCAAACGTTCCTCCTCCTAATCCACCTCCACAGACTCCAGTTTCAGCTCCTGTCACCGCCATCCCTCGCTTGGCATTTCCTGAAATGTTTGATGGTTCACCCATGAGGTGAGAGGGATTTTTGCTTCAGTGTTCAATTTGTTAATCAGCAACCCATGATTTATCCCACAGACGAGAATCTTATTTCTTTTGTTTGTTCTCTTCCACAGTATGGAAGGAGGACCATGTTGTTTTCCCCTCTTTCGCCAGTTTTATCCAGCATTTCAAGTAGGTTTTCGAACACCCCACTGGTGGTAAAGAAGTAGGGAGCAGTTACTGTCTCTACACCAAGGACGGGGCTCGGCAGCTGATTATGCAGTCTCCTTTCACACAATCACTGTGCAAACAGGGTGGGTGGATGATCCTCTCAAGCTCCACTTCCTCAGGGGTCTCTGCACAGGCCTGCACTCTGAACTGGCCTGTCGTGATAAGGATAAATTATTGGATCAATTCATTGACCTGGCAATCTGCATTGATAATCTCATCTGCTCTCGTTGACCACCTCACATTCCCTCGCCTCTTGTCAGAGCGATATTGCTGACAACAGAGACTGAACACATGAAGATCAGCTTCACCCATCTCAGTGTGAAGGAGAGAGATAGACGCATCTGCCAGAATCTATGCCTGTACTGCGGGCTTCCTGGACTTATGAGAGCTTCCTGTGCAACTTGTCTGTCTCACAATTCTTCTATAGTGAGTCAAAATCTATTTACTGTCCTTAATGGTTAATGAAGAGGTTATGGAAACTAAGGCTCTGATTGACTTGTGGGCAGCAGGAAATTTAATTGATTCTGAATTCGCCGAGACTGAATTCGACCTCTTCCTCTTGTCCCTTGTGAAATTCATTTGGCAGTGGCAGCGCTAGATGGACTGGCTGAATTCACTTCACCACCGAGGCTTTATTACTGTGCACAGGAGCTCTTCACACCGATACTATCCATCTATTCGTCTTCCAGTCCCCTCAGACTCCTAATATCTTGGGACTTCCCTAGTTAGTGAGGCATAACCCATCTATCTCCTGGAGAGAGAAACAGAGAGTTCAGTTTTCAGAATCTTCCAAAACTGTCTCAACATTATTCTGCAAAAAAAAAAAGGAAACAGCACTCGCCCTGACTTCCTGTAGAATACCACAATCTAACAGAGGCCTTCAGCAAGACCAAAGATTCTCAACTAACCCCTCATCATTGTAATTGTAAAGGTCAAGTTTTCACTTTATCTCAACTCGAGTCTGAAGCCATGAAGTCATACATCGAGGAGGAGCTTACAAAAGGTTTAATTCAGTCATCTCCGTCACCTGCTTCAACAGGAGTCTTCTTTGTTAAAAAAGAGTTAGTCCGTGCATTGATTATTGAGGACTTAAAGATATCAACATCAAGTTCTCTACCCCTTCCCTCTAATCCCTGCATCGCTGGAACAACTCAGAATGGCCAAGTATTTCACCAAGCTTGATCTTCACAATGCCTACAATTTATTTCGCATCTGTGAAGGCGATTAATGGAAAACGGCTTTCTCCACTAGTTATGGGCACTAAGAATATCTTGTAATGCCGTTCGGGCTAGTGAACAATCCTTCAGTGTTCCAGGTTATAAATAATGTGGGACAATGTACAAATGGTGAATAAAAACAGAATGCAATGATGTGGAAGTTTCAAATTTCAATATCTTATTCAGCTGTCATGGGAGGAGCCCGCGAGGAGGGAGATAACGTAGGCCACCTTGGCCCGCTCCTGAGCATAAATAGCGGGCTGTAACGAAAAGACTACCTGACACTGGGTGAGAAAGGAGCGGCATTGAGTTGGCTCAACGGAGTAGACAGGGGGATTGTTGATTCGCGGTTTAGGCACCTCACGGATCTCAGTGGTGGGTGGCTCATGACGAATCTGACACACCCGATGAGAGAGGTCAGCCATCTGGTTGGCAAGGGAGTCGACAGCCTGGTCAGTGGTGGATATCTCCTGCTCATGTCTGCCCAACATAGCACCCTGGAGCTTGACCACTGCTTGAAAGGGATTGCTGCTCACCTGGTCAATAACTGGTCAGTTTACTCTGTTATAAGAGAGAAAGAGGACCAAAAGGCGAGACTCTCAATCACGGTCTTTTAATGTAAATGAGAAAGTCAAAGAATCAAATGGAAAACATAAATCTACTCCGGAGACAGAGGTATGAGTCAAACAGAATTCTTCACTCGTAAACCCTGAGCTTTAACAAAAGGTAGCAGATAAACAGGTTACTGGCAATCGGGATGAGCGGCAGCTGAGCCAGGTGCAGTGGGAGATTCCAACAGAGGGTACGGCGAGAGGCAAAGCCTGCAGAGAGCGTGGGTACCGTAGGCTGGATACCGCATCCGTTCAGGACCACAGTGTCTGAGTTGGAAGAGCACAGTAAGGAGCGTGAAAGGGAATGACTTCCAGACAAACCGCACAGGACGAGACAGGACAGGACAGGACAACACTTGATTCAGCAGGTAAGAGATGCGTCTTCAGAATTGATCGTTAGGAATAAACTGACAAAAGTGTTAGAGAAAGCGGAGGTAGAAATTAGCAGAAGGAATCAGGGAAAAGGGGAAATAGGTGGAAGGATTGGGTAAGTGGGAACAGCTAGGACTAATGAAGTTAAAGTGATGGTGTAGAGAAAGAGTGTGTAGGATGACCACAAAAGGGGGACAGAGAAAGGAGGAACCCGGATCATGACACAATCAACCATTCCATGTTCAAAGTCACTTAAAAATTGTTGGGTCTGTGACGGTATGTAAAAACACTGTCCTATACAATATACATGCACCTCAAATGCAAAATATGCATAGGTGTCACGCTGTCAGTCTCTGTTTCCCTGGGTGTCCACTAGTGAGCTCACTTCTCCTTAGGCACTTCACCATAGGCACTATAATTCCTCTAGTCTGGTCCTGTCTTCACAGTAATTGCACTCCAGTTAATTGCACCAGGTGCAGCCAATCTATTGTCATTAGTCTCCTTATAAATACCTGTCTTTCCCTGTTGTTTGTATGGAGTCCTTACCCTTCGATGTTCCAGTCTTCTCGTTCCCTGAGATTCTCCATTTCTCACATTCTGAGTTCCCGTTCCGTTCCTTTCCCTTTTCCTGTTTCCTTCTTTGTTTTGTTATGTTGTTTGTTTGGACTGCATTTCTGGTTTTGACCCTGCCTTGTCTGACAACAAATTTGGATTATCCTATTAAAGCATACCTGCATTTGGATCTCTCGTCTCCCTGTGTTTTCACTGGTCGTCGAATCGTTACAGTATGTTCAACATTTTGAGTCATTATGCTTTGGGCAAACTTTCAAAAGGCAGTGTATTAGACAACAGTTTAATGCTACGGCATGTTTCCTCATAACTGCAAACAAGAATATTGTCTGCCATAAAGGCCCCCAGTGAGCAGGTGTGCTTCTTCAGTGGACCAGGACTTAAGGACTAAAAACTCAAGTGCCCATTCAAAATTGCCCTCCTTTAATTTCTCTCAAGCTCTGAGGTGTTTTTATTTTTTGTCTGGGGATCTGGTTTTCAGGTTTTTGCTCTTGTGTGGGCACCAAGACCAACCATTAATCACACACCGCTCGCCTTGCACAGTCCATTGGGAGTGAACGAGTAATGAATACTTTCAGCTCGCCTAAAATGAATCAGCATTGTGTTAAAACAGGCTAGCAGCACATCCATTTTTATAATTTTGAACAATGCTATGTACAGCGATCTAAAGCAGTGTGAAAATGTGCGGGACTTTGTCATACGAGTTGATAAATGACACTTAAGCTCCATGTCTATTGGATTAGCATACATTAGCAATGCAAGGCACTTTAGCCACACGGCAACACTCGGCCACTTTTTTGAACATGCACGGACGGGCTGAGGAGCATTGTACTCTCCCAACACTACATTATCTAACATTAATGAAGAGTACTCATCCACACAGAGCTCACTCACACACACTCATGCCAGAATAAATCTCCGACAGGTGTCCAGAGAGAGAGTTTACAGTACATTTGTGCTAGCAATATGGAAACCGGGTAGTGGCCATTATCTTTCACAGGTATCATTGTTTATGGGGGGAAAAACTAAAATTTAATAATAATAATAAATAAAAAAAAAAAAAAAAAAAAAAATATATATATATTTGAGGGATTAACCTAGATGACTAGAATTAATTGAGTTTTTGTTGACAATGAATCGCATTGAGAAGGAGACCATATAGCAGTCAGTAACTGTGAGTGTGATGGTTTCTTGGCAATACATATCGTCTCTCTGAGAAAAAATTGAAAAATTGAAAATTGTATTGACCAATCAGTGGAAAGTATGGTTTACAGCATATCAAGTCATCATAGCTGTCCTCTAAACCACCTATTCTTAACCATAGGGCCGCGGCCCATGCTTGGGCCGTGAGGACAACCTGGAGGGCCGCAAAAAACTTTATGTTTTTCACCTGTGGGTCGCGAGGGCCGTGGGATCACCAGAATGACCACTGTTATCCATGAGACAGTTACAATACACCATCCCGCCACTAGTGGCATTAATGCCTCAGTTAGTTGTTTAACAAGCGCTAATAAGCAGAAGAAGACACTCAGTCAACTGTTGCCTGTATCAAAAGTTATGTCTGTTTCACCCCTGATTTCACCCACTGCACACGTCTGCAGCGCGTTGCAGTCTATTTCTGATGCACCCCGCGTCCAAACCGCACAGCAAATACAAAATAGAAGTAAAAAATCATGTGCATTTCAAAATAAACACCCTGTGCAGACTCCCAATCATATTTCACATTACTATATTCATGCTAGGAGGCCAGAAATAGATGACAAGAGGTTCATCCTTAAAGTTGAAAAACCTCACATTATTATATGACACCTCTGATCCTTTTTTACAAGGACAATTAAAAAAGGAAGTGGTGTGGAGTTTAATTGCAGGAGTTGCAAGACTGGAATAAACATAATTAAACCTGACAAAATATTAACATTTAGCCAACCATGTTAGAACACACAGAAATCAAGAAAAGCAGTGTTGGACCATAGACTGTAGTGTTGGACAGGCAAATCACGTGGTCTCGCGAATCCTAGTGCTGTGCTTCTGATCCGCCTATAACGTGTGTATTTTTGCTGTGCTGCACGCACTGAATTAAAGCTGCGGTAGGTAACTTTTGATGCTCTAGCGGTTAATAAACAGAACTGCTTGCGTCTTGCAGAAGAACATCGTAGCCAGAACTACTTCTCTCTGTTTATGTCTATGAAGAATCACAAAGGTACTGGGTTACTCCGCCGCGTTACCCCCGAAGCAATCTAAAATAGTCCGAACATAAACACTTATTATAGGTGCACCTTAGTGATTCAGGACAAGCTAAAGACACGGTTTGGAAAATGGATTCATGGTGTACTCACTTATTATATACATTTTTCTACATTTTGAACACAAACAAAGTTACGGACCGCAGCTCTGATTGGTTGTTTCTTACCAGGAGCGGATGACTTTCTGCAAATGACAATAGGACCAATGGGAGAAGCCAGGGGAGCTTGATTTTTTCACAGATTATCTGTCTCATATTCTATTGTCAGGATATAACGACAGGTTTAACAAAAATGTAAAAAATATATTTTTACAAAAGTTACCTACTGCAGCTTTAAAGTGACACCGCATTGTTCACAGTAAAAATTAACATGGATTGACATGGAAATGCAGTCATTTCACAATACATGTATACAATTAAAGCCTACTGTGTTTTGCAGGCAACATATGGCTTTATGGCTAGTTTTAAAACAAGAAAAAGATCACCTTTAGGTAAACAAGGCAAACAAATATATGCACTTTTATAGAGGCAGAAAAACAAAGTTCATTAAGAACAGTGGGATTGCTTGTAATAAAGATTTAAATGCAGAAGGCACGAGAGCCGACTGTTTCTGATTGCCTAACAAGAAAATTAGGCTAAATGTTGTGTTTAAATGTGTTGCCGCTTGCTTGAGCAACTTATTATACAAACCTAGAAGTCAAGTGCATGAATAATACGTTGTTTATATTTGAGTTTAAACTAATGTCTATGAAAGACTGTTACTGTACTGTGATACAAGAGTATCAGAATCATGAAAAAAATTTTTTGTTGTTGTTGATACATATATATATATATATATATATATATTAGGGGTGTAACGGTTCACAAAATTCACGGTTCGGTTCGATACGATACACTGATGTCACGGTTCGGTTCGGTTCGGTTCGATACGTTTTAGATACAGCAAAATGTAAAAACATCTCAACTTTTCAGAATGCCGCAAGCGCACCGCGGGTCATGTGACAAGAACCAACCAATCAGCTTCATCCTTTCCCGTAACAACGTTGAGAGCTCAGCCAAGATGAAGGAACAGCTGATCATAGTTGTATATGGATTGCAATTTTGAAATAAATTCAGTAGCAGAGCTACTGCAAGCGATTTTTAGAGCTGCAAATCCATTTATCCTTCGCTGAAATTTCCGCGTCTCATGGAGAGAGCACGTCATTGTTGCTTAGCAAAGACAGACGCCTCAGGAGACTGGTGTACCCTGTCATGTTGCAGATGCGACATACCGTTGTTTTTTTATCCACCACTCTCTTGCCATCACCATTATAGCTTAAAGGGAATCCAAAGTGCACCCAAACACCAGACCTGTTGGTTATTGGAGGATCTTCTCATTTCTAGTCTGTTAAACGCATTGGCTATTTTGCAACGAGCCTTCAGCGTGTACTGAGTGAGCGAGCGCCTGCTGAGTAGCCTAACATAAACATATAAGATGGTGTTTTTTTCTTCTTCGGGAGTGTCAGGGGCGTTGCCTGTTACGTTGTTTGGGTTATTGGGCTACCTTGTTGAACGCATATCATTATATTTCTTTCTCTCTCTTTTTTTTTTTTTTTCAAATATAATTAATTACTCCAACGAACCGTTCGGTATACATAATGCGTACCGCGTACCGAACCGAAAGCGTCGTACCGAACGGTTCAATACGAATACGCGTATCGTTACACCCCTAATATATATATATATATATATATATATATATATATATATATATATATATATATATATATATATATATATACATATATATATACATATTGTTTTGTTTTTTAATCTGTCAAATCTTACTGATTTTTTTGTGTTAATATGCCTGACTTGAGTGTTTAAATTTTTTTCTTGATGCAGATTGATTTGTTCCCAGCTTTATATACACATGAATTATAAACTGTTAAACTGCAAGTGGATACCAATACAGTGTTAATATCCACTAGGCCACTTTGTACTGTAAAATTTGGGCCCCGACATCAAAAAGTTTAAGAACCCCTGCTCTAAACTGTTGCTGCTGCTGCTGCTAATAATAATAATAATAATAATAATAATAATAATAATAATAATAATATTAATAATAATAATAATAATAATAATAATAATAATAATTAATTTAAAATTTCATTGGCAATTAATCGCATTAAAGGTGCACTAAACAAATTATGGCAAACAGGGTTGATATTTGAAAGCACCAAAAACAAACTGGTCAAAAGTGAGTGTTTTCAAAATATTGCTAAGTGCACTTTTAAGTGTGCGTAACTGTCAGTGACTGCAAACATGACGATTCCTTGGCCATATATAATGTCTCTCTGAGAAAAATAGCATATTTATTGTCTGTTCAATAGAAAAATCTTTAAGATATCATGATACTATACATTCATCTTCGATGACACAATTCACAACGTATCAAGTTATCTGCAACATAACTGTCCTCCATATGCACTCGTACAATCTAAGGCAATCTCTCGGTCAGCAGCCGTACAGAGTTCAGGAGATATCTTCTCACAATCGATAACCATCTTCTCGGCACACAAACACACTTCACACTCTTTTGATATTGCTAATAATTGATAGAAGGAAAGTTAATGAAATTGCCTTTGCTGCAGTCATGACACTCAAACCAGGGCCTGGGCTGTGAGGGTTTTATCAGTCTAATGTTCAGGCATCATGCCTGATCTAGTCAGAGAAGCAGTGACTCATGGGAACAAGAGTGAATGGCACCTGACCAGCATCTGCATTTTGTCTCAGCAGAATGCCTTTGATTAGCGGAGGCTACACTTAAGAAAGTAAACACAATACATACAAATGATCTATAATCACTCGGCCAACGGCAAGGCTAATAATCGATCAAGGCTGTCGACTCGCCTGCTGATTGCCTCTAGCTCTCTGGGCTCAGATGTGTTTGGTCAGCAAAAAAACAACACCAGCTGGGAATGGGGATATTAGGTAACTTAGTGCAAACCTGTTACGAGGGATTGCAGGAGGACACACCAATTCATACAGTTTGTGCATGTAAGTGTTTATATGTCATTCTTCACAACCTGCCTGCAACTCCCTCGACCATTTGGCCCAAGAGGCCAAAGTCTAGCTTGTTAGAATGGGCATGTTAGCTCCTGCGGTGAGAGACTGCTATTGCACAAGACCCTGTTTTATTTGGAGCCAAAATATTGATTCCCTTTTATGGGTATGCAGATGAAAATTATGGAAAATCATGATCATGGAAATATGTTGATTAATGTCTTTTTACAATCATATCATATTACCTAATTAAAATGATCAAATTATTAATTTCTCTTTTTTTTTTTTATCAAGCTAAGCTTATTGTTAACTGGTTAAGAAAAGCTCTTTTCATTAGCTTGAGAAAGATATCACTATAACTAGGTAAAAATTTGACTAGGCCTTTTTGAAGTCATTAGGTAGAATTTTTTCTTTTCTTTTTTTTTTTTTTTTTTTGCATTCCATTGATGAAAAGCTTATATTTCATTAAATCAAATAATTAAAAAAAACAAAAACAAAAAAACATTTTGATGAAATGTTTGTGTGTACCTGCATGCTACAGTGGGGAAAATATGTATTTGATCCTCTGCTGATTTTCTAAGTTTGCCCACTTACAAACTTTTTTTTATTTTATTTTTTTATTGCAGGTTTATTTTAATATATAGAGAAAGAATATCATCCCCCCCAAAAAAAAAAAAACACACATTATATACATTTTTGAAATTGATTTGCATTACATTGAGTGAAATAAGTATTTGATCCCCTACCAACCAGCAAGAATTATGGCTCCCACAGATTGGTTATGTGCATATGTGGAACACAGATTAGTCCATCAGCAAGAAGCTTGGTGAGAAGGATAAAACTGTTGGTGCGATTATTCAGTTATGGAAGAAATACAAAACTACCATTATTCGGCCTCAGTCTGGATCTCCTTGCAAGAACTTGCCTCATGGGGTAAGGATGATAATGAGAAAGGTGAAGGATCAGCCCCGAAGTACGTGGGAGGATCTTGTTAATGTTCTTAATGCAGTTGGGACCACAGTCACCAAGCAAACCATTGGTAATACACTACACTGAAGTGGACTGAAATCATGCCGTGCCCGCAAGGTCCCCCTGCTCAAGAAGGCATCCCTACATTCAAGCATGGAGGTGGAAACATTATGCTTTGGGGCTGTTCTTCTGCTATGGGTACAGGAAAACTTCACTGCATTGAGCGGCAATGTACTGTTAAATCTTGGACTAGAACCACCTTCCCTTAGCCAGAACACTGAAGATGGGTCATGAACGGGTCTTCCAGCATGACAATGACCCGAAAAATACCACCAAGGCAACAAATGAGTGGCTCTAGAAGAAAGACATTAATGGTCATTAAGTAACAAGTCTCCAGACCTCAGTCATATAGAAAATCTGTGGAGGGAGCTGAAACTTCGACTTGGCAAATGACAGCCAAGAAAACTTGGATGTAGAGAGGATCTGTAAAGAGGAGAGGATCAAAATCCCTCCTGAGATGTGCACAAACCTGGTGACCAACTACAAAAACATCTTTCCTCTGTGGTTGCCAACTCGGTTTCTGATTTTTTGCTTGGGGATCAAATACTTATTTCATTTTTTCATATTTTCACTTATTTTTGGTTGGTATTCTGTCTCTCTCCTTTAAAATAAACCTACCATAACACAGACCTTTTATTTCTTTGTAAGGGGACAAACTTACAAAATCAGCAGGGGATCAAATAAATATGTTACCCACTGTACATTGACATCTAACTTTCTAAAGTTGAGGGGGGTTGGGGGGATGGACTGTATTTTTTCTTTTCTTTTTTCTTTATGAATCGTCCATTTACAATGTTGCTAGGGGTCAAGGGAGGCGAGTGTAGACCAATGACACCGCAAAATGATGTGACCCAAACGCTGGACAGAAACAAATAAATGCTCTACAAACCACCGCAGGATACTCCTCCATTTGTAATGTTCCAGGATTTCTGGAACATGAGGAAAAATGAATTTCTGACTCAATCCATCACACTTGGCAGTTTTTGTGAGATGGTGGTCCAGGGAGGAAAATGAATTAGATTTGCAATATGGCTTGACGTGGTGAAATGAGCAGCCGGACCCCAGTCCTGTATCTCCTGTCAATATTCATGATCTCTGCATTGCAAGCTGCTGGCTGGTGAGTGCTGAGAAGATTGTGTGCATGTCCGTTAACAATGCCAGTCTGATATGGGGTGATACAAACAAGAGGCTTGTTGGTATGGCATGACCATACATGTTCAAATTAAAGATGGAAGCTATCCATCAAAATGAATGGTCCTATTTAGAGGTTGAAGGGGCCTTTAAAAATTGTCCTCTTTGATAAAGTCAGTGTGGCACTCCAGAACACTTTAAAACATGTGATGTACCATTCTAAATAAAATTAATATAATTTCAAATCTATTTATCTAAATTATCTAAATATCTAAATTTTTAATTCAAAATCTTTAAAAATATAAATTAAAATTGGTGGTGAAGATGAATGTTATGGACTGCAAAACTGAAATGCTGTGTAATTAGTAGACGCTCAGTCAGCTGGTCATCGTAAAATATGCTGAAGGAAGTCTCACATTAGTGGCTAAATTTACACTTACAGTTCTGTAGTTCAAATCAATATGGCAGTAAGTGGCGCCGTTTATAAGTGAGCAAACAAATCATTCAAAAAACACTGATTCATTCAGACATGAAACAGTTAACTGTTGTTATGAGTGAGTCATTGAATTATTTAATCAACTCATTTGCTTAAAAGACTGCTTCATTAAAAAACAAAAGAAAAATAGTCGCTTTTATGAGTGAAATATTGAGACATTCACTTAAAAACGACTCGTTCAAAACACTGATTAATTCAGGAATTAAACAATCAATTATCTTTTATGAGTGAATTATTGAATCTTTCAATCAACTGACTCATTTATTCATTTAGGAATATACAAAACTGTGTTTTTTCGAGACTTAGGTTTTAAAGTTATTCAGTGGATTTGTTTGGAACCGGAAATAGGATATTAAAAAAGGGGAGGGAGCAAGTAATTTTAGTCCACACTCCATACCAGTTGGTGGCGGTAATACACCATTTTGTTGTTTGTCAACCACCAATAAAACCTCAAAAGAAGAAGAATACAGGTGCATCTCAATAAATTAGAATGACGTGTAAAGTTCATTTATTTCAGTAATTCAACTCAAATTGTGAAACTCGTGTATTAAATAAATTAAATGCACACAGACTGAAGTAGTTTAAGTCTTTGGTTCTTTTACAGGTGCTGGTCATATAATTAGAATATCATCAAAAAGTTCATTCACTAATTCCATTCAAAAAGTGAAACTTGTATATTATATTCATTCATTACACAAGACTGATATATTTCAAATGTTTTTTGTTTTTTTTTTGTCTTTGAATTTTATTATAACTGACTACTAAGGAAAATCCCAAATTCATTACAGTCCTTTTTTTTTCTATTTGCATGTGCTTTTTCATTTGCATCGTATTGAGATTTCTCAGCCACCATAGCATACCGCTTTGCCAAGAGTGACACTGTTATAAACCTCTGACCCCTTAATGCTTCGACTAACCAGTGAGAAAAAAATGCAGAGTTGTGTAATAATTAAAAACAAATCTTAAAAGGAATGTTAGATGTTGACATGCACTTGTTGCATAATAATTAATCGTAATTATTGCACAATTATCTGTTTATTCCAGCTGCATATCTCTGTAGGGCTGGGTAAATCTGACAACGTGGGAACATTTTCAGTTGACCATTGCTAGTTCAAAGAAAATATATGCATTAATGAAATAAAATAAAAAAAAACAGAGTTTTAAAAGAGTGTCAGAAGTTCTAAATGTCAATAAAACCCATATATAACCTCTGCTTATTAAAAAATACTGTTTTCCATTGTGTGAATTTGTTTTAACTGCCATATCATTGACCTGCACTTCTGGCATTCGACATCTCTAATGGAGCGCTAACATACTGAGCTTACTCTGGAGTGTGTGTGTCTGTGTGTCCAGGTGTCTGACAGCAAGCCCCGTGTGGGTGGATAGATCTGTGAGTGCGTGCTTGTTAAAAAGTGTTTGTGTTTTAGACTGTAATAGGCTGGTGTGTGTGTATCTGAGAATGCTGCATTTGTGTTTGCGAGAGCAGTTCTGCCGGGTTGCTGTGTGTGAATTTATGAGAGCGACAAAGACAAAGGTGTGTGCGCTCATTGAGGGGAGATGCATTGCTACAAATCTTTCTGTCTAATTAAACAGTCAGAATGCCACATGCAGTGCTATAGCTCTAAACATGAAAACCCTTTGCTTTGTGCTCTGTTAATTATTGAGCCGGTCCTCTCTTGTTCTAAGCTTTAAGGGGCCATCGCCTTCAAAAGATCGAGCTCATTTCCTCTTTGCCAGGTTCACCTGAGGCTTTGCCTGTGTCACTTGAACTGTGATTATGAGGAAGTAGGAGTTTATATTATTTAGTTGAGGCATTGAGAGAAGGTGTGGATGGATTATGCATTAAATCAGAGGACGAAGACATAAGAGCTTACTGTGAGACCAAAGGAATAGAGGATGATGTCACGAGGAGCGCAGAGGAAAATCACAAAGGTTTGCAGTAGTGATGCAAAAACTGTTTGAGAGATTAACTATTGCTGAGAACACTTTAGTTTTGTTCAAATTCACATGGTCCCTGGGCAGTGTTCATTGCTTCCTATACACTCAGCAGGGAATGTGTTGAAGTTCACTTAACGTGACAGAATTTGTTCATTTGGAACAACATGCAATGTCAAACACAGAAACACTTTTGCAAATGTTATATGCACACACACCGTCAAAAGAAATAGGAATATTAGACTAATAATAATTCTAAAACAATTATTACTTTTTTCTAAAATGTTTTTGAAGTAAGTATCATGCTTACCAAGGCTGCATTTGATCAAAAAATATAATAAATAAATAAATAAATAAATAAATAAATAAATAATAACTTAGCACCAAATCATCAAATTTCAATTATTTCTGGAGGATCGTGTGACACTGAAGACTGAAGTATTAGCTGCAGAAAATTCAGCTTACAGTCACAGGAATACGTTACAATTTAAAACATAAAATATATATATATATATATATATATATATATATATATAATTAGCACATTAAAAAAACATCACATTTTGAAGAAGAAAGACTGAAATAGTATTTCCTTGTAAAAACATGTGTATATATATATATATATATATATATATATATATATATATATATATATATATATATATATATATATATATATATATATATATATACATTAATACTTTAGGTATCCACTTACCATTTATAATTTCTGAGAGATGGGTAGTTGTGCTTTCATAAATCTACTTTGCTATGTTCCTGCTTGATTTCCACCACCTTCCAAATTGATCTTTATTATTCTTATCAATCAAACATCTTTGCGTTCAATAGTGTCTATACAACAATGAGAGAATAAAAGACTAAGAGTATAGAAGATTTTAATGAATGTGTAGGTGTGTGTGTTCAAATGGACTTGTGTGCTCTTCTACATGCATCTGTGAATGTGTTGAGGAGAGATGAGGAGTGGTTGTGTATGTAGAAAAATATTAAAGATTTACAATTTCCTTATATACATATGTCTGCATGTGTGCATCAGTTTAATTAAGTGTGTATGTACGTGCGTGGAGGTTTGACTCTGCAGGCACGTGGCTGGTAATTAGCTCATTCCACTGCTCTTGGCTGGCAGTCCACACACAAGCCCAAACTCCAACATTTATATTATCCAGAGGCTAATTACTGAAATGACACAACATTTATGAGAGAGAAACTGTGTGGATCCACACAAACTACAAATCAATATATATATATTGTCTTTAATTGGAGCTGTGTGGGATTAACACAGTGTCAAAAAAAAAAAAAAAGGTTGAGGGAAGGCATAGTAAATAAAAATAGAGTTAATGCATTTTTTAAACTATCATGTTTTAATTAAACCAAACACACTGTAATCCCCCATAAAATATCTTTTTTTTTTTTTTTTTTTCAAACAGCTACAGTTCTTTAGAGAACTTGATTTTAGTGTAGACATCAAAAAGCTTTCATAGAGTGGGCTGATAATCAGGACCAAGGACAGTGACAGATCTGCACTGTACCATACATTTGAGGACTTCCTCAGACAAACGCTGTTATGATTTTTCATGTCATTAAAAATCTATGCAACTTTTTTTTTCCTTCCATGAAAAGCAGAAGCAGATGTTAGACAGTGTTCACACTGCTTCTTCCCCATACATTTAAAATGAATGGAGACGTGCAGTCAAGTTCTAGAAATGACAGTAAGAGCAGCATAGCACTTCTTTGTTTTTAAAGCCTTGCCAAAAAAAATTATGCTGACTATTTTTTTCCCCCTTGTTTTTGTTAATCAGCAGCTCCTACAACATTCACTTTCATTGTACAGGAAAACCAGCATTAACATTCTATCCATCATTTTCTTTTGAACAAGAATATTAGGAGAATGTAAATCATTTGAAATTACATGAGGATAATGATGACATAATTTATATTTTGCATTCTCTACCTTTAGCAATGCATATGTTTCATTAGATATGTTTACTTGCACTAACTGTCATCAATCTGAATAAACCCTAAGCTTTGCAATTTGATGAACAAATTAATCTACATGTGCAATCTGCATATTCTACAGCACAATTTATAACACATTATTAAGATCTGATTCAAGCATTTACATGCTTATATTTTCCTATTGTTCAGATTATTTTAGGTCTACACCACACAGTATATATATATATATATATATATATATATATATATATATATATATATATATATATATATATATATATATATATATATATATATATATATATATATATATATGTGTGTATGTATATTATTATTTATTATTAATAACAATAATAAAATAAAAACCACCGTAAAAAAATAAGCTAACAACTGACAATTAAACAGTTTATTCACGAAGCAAATAAAGATTTCTCTCTCAAGAAAAGAAGAAAAGAAAAGAAAAGAAAAGTAAAGAAAAGAAAAGAAAAAAAAAAAGAAAAGAAACACAGATTTACGTAATTTAAATTGGTCATTCAACCGAGGTCAGAAAATACAGAAATTTGTAAAGTGGAATTAAAATTTTACCTTCATTGGCAGGTCACAATTTTGAGCTTATATGGGAAACACTAAAGGAAGTAGCAATTCAAGGAGCTACAAACCTAATTCTTAATTTTTATGTTTAAAGTAAAGAAGCTCACTACAAGATATGGCTGTTATGTGCCTTAAAGACCTAATAGTCAAATATTTTACATCCAGCAGTGGTAAATCACTCGTATATACCACTAAATCTTCACTCTGGTTGACTAAATAATATCTCATTAGTCATTAGTCATTGGCAAACCCAACCCAGAGAAGTATGGGACACATGATTTTTATGTACTGGAATGAGAGCTGTAAATAACATCTGCAAACGTACACTCAGCATAGATGACAAGTATATATCGCAGAATTTAAATAAGCGAAATTGCCAAATTTTCTCTACTGTATTCATCTTTTCTATTCCAAAGAGAGAGCAATGAGAGCCCATGCGCTCAGCTGTCTTGACAATAGCAACTGCTAATGTGCCATTGTGACATGTTTTGGCTTACTATGTGAATAATGAGCTAATTACGTTTCCTCCATTGTGCATGGAGATAATCCTCAGTGAATAAGCAAAAATGATTGTGTTGTCATTTTCAAATTGTAAAGTAATGTTCAGCTAAACCAGCTCCAGCAGCCTGAATTCCTCTTTTTAAGCGCCTGTCCCAGAGATCAGCCACTCCGGAGATCAGCAGCTCTGACAGCTTGTAGTGATCTCTGCGCATACTGTCTCCAGAACTATCGGCTGGGGGACAGCATCTCGGTAAATGGAAAATAGTCTGGTGTACAGTGGTGTTCTCAGAGGCATAGTGCGTGTTTAACTGCCAGCGCAGCTGCGGCAAGCTCTGCGTAAACCTTCTTTATGACACATCTCCTTGTGATAAGGCATTGAGGCATCAGTGTGGCTTACAGCCGTGGCCTGGAACAGCCCTGAGCTTGGCTGTTTGTTTGTTTTATTAAAGCCTGCTGAATTAAATCAATCCTTCATACGTGCTGTTGTCATCCAGGGGTCCGTGGGCCGCTGGGGGTTTGTGAGGGTACTACAGGGATAGATGGATGGATGGATGGATAGATAGATAGATAGATAGATAGATAGATAGATAGATAGATAGATAGATAGATAGATAGATAGATAGATAGATAGATAGATAGATAGATAGATAGATAGATAGATAGATAGATAGATAGATAGATAGATAGATAGATAGATAGTTTTCTATATCATCGGGTTACTAGACACTTGGGAGGGGGTCCCTTGATCCAAAAAAGTTGACAGCCATAGCTTCAGACCAGCGGATGGCGGTTCCTGAGTGCACCCCATTCAAGTGACAACATCTAAAGGCCTAATTACAGCACTGGCTCAGCCTAGAACCGAACTGACCGCTTTTGCTCTGGCTTTTATTCTGCGTCTCTGACACTGTCGTCCCCGGGGCGCTCTTCCCAGAAAATGTGAGGAGGGAAGCGATTCTCTGGCTCTCTGGCCCTGATTTGGCATGGAGGATGGGTGATGTGAGAAATCGAGTGCCCAGCTTCATATCGCTGACAGCTCATTACCACGGATACAGCACTGTCCTGACATCAGCACTGCAGCCTCATCTCTGAAAGAAACAGAGAGAATGAAATTGGTAGGGTAGTTTTATACTCTCCCACTCCCTCTCTCTCCAATTAGGATATTAAACCAAAGAGTAAGGGCATCTAAGCTGGATTATTCTGTGGCTTTTTTCACTGGATAATCAAGCACTGGATCTCTAATAACACAGAGAGAGGGAACAAGAGAGAGAGAGAGAGAGAGAGAGAGAGAGAGATAAATGAGGTAGTGCCTTTGCTGGCATTGCATCATAACTGCATAACAGGTGAATGTTGCCCATAAGTGCCATGCAGCAGAACATCATTAAAACTTGTGTGTACAAATGTAATTCCACCAGTGAAGAATGTTTGAAACAATTTATCATTTTCATCCCGAATACTATACTAAGCCCGGCTCGCACAATGTACATTTAAAAGTATCTAATTAATAAATGAATTAATTAAGTGATAGATTAAATAACTTGTGATTTCCTGGCATGCACTTAAGTGCTTTAAGTGAGTGTTTCAGTTCCCACTGTCCCACAGAGTGAATCTGGTAATTAATGGTCTCTCAGCGGGGAGTGCTGAGTATGGCAGATGGCATGGGTTACTCGGAGTGAAAGCAACACTGCTGAGCTCACATCCGAAACGGCAGTGGAGTGATGAGATCTCACTTTGAACATGAATCAGCGTTTCTGATTAGACCCGCATCATATGAATGATGCAATGGCCATCTTGTTTCTCAATCAATGTACGGCAAGGTTTTAATTATAAAAGCCAGGACACATGGTTTCCTTTTTTAACAGAAATTTCAGATAATAATAATAATAAGAAATATAATAATAATAATAATAATAATAATAATAATACAATGCATAATATAGTATATATGAGGATATATATATATATATATATATATATATATATATATATATATATATATATATATATATATATATCTATACATATATAAAAGTTATATATCCAATCTCAAATAATCAGAAATAGAAAGAAAGAAAGAAAGAAAGAAAGAAAGAAAGAAAGAAAGAAAATTATCTTTTAAATATCTGGCACCATAAACCTTAGTTCTCTGGGGTCGTATCACAGAAACCTCCTGTCTCAAGATCTGACAAGTTGTGGGTTTCTGAACTGATATTGCCATGGTAACTAAACAGATAAGATAAGCATTTTAAGCATTTGTGCATTCTTCTTTTGTGTAGCAACTACAACAAGGAGGATTTGAAACAGTATCCCTTCACTTGTCTGACGGTTACTGAAAAACGTCTCAGGTTACTTATGTAACCATGGTTCCCTGTGTAGACACTGTGTCCTAAAGGGGTTGCTATGGGGAAAAGCCTTGTTGTGACCTGTGTCTGAAGCATACATAGAAAAACACCAACAACACCTTGGCCGACGACAGACCATGATATCACTACCAGTGCAGTTATAGAATAAATAGGCACTGGGAGAACATGTCGTCCACTTCTGCATCCGAAGCATGGCAGGGAACTTTCAAGGGAACTTTTAACTGTGTCCTCTAGGGGTCGCTATGGGGAATAGTATACCCATGCCACCATGCTGAGTGGAGTGCAGGCCAGAACCATGGCAAGCACCACCTCTACCATTTCCATGGGCGTTGCCCCTGGGACATTAGACGGCTGTCCACGACTTTATCTCTTATGGCCAAAGGCCTGGAATACATACCCAAACTTACCTGTTAGGGCCAGACTCCTGGGCCCTGGGTAGAGCTCAAGGAGTTTTCTTTATTTTCATGACAATGAAAATTGTAGATTCACATTGAAGGCATCAAAACTATGAATTAACACATGTGGAATTATATATGGGATTATATACAAAACAAAAATACGCAGGGCAGAAGGAATGCGAAGGCTAAGCCTCAGCTTCTTCGCCATCCTCAGACATCTCATGCTCTTCCTGGACTGAACCCAGCAGAGCACTGACCGCCAGATCAGATGATGCTAGAGAAATAACACCATCCTCCATCGGCTCTCTCTCATCCACAGCCGACGAGCACAAGAGGGAAAGCCCCTCTTTAAACTCATCAACCTGATCCACCTGCAATTCCCACAAGCTTACTCTCCTCCGTGCCTCTGCAGCAGCGGGCTCTGAACCGCGGGGAACAGATGGCTGCCCCTCTTTCCTCGAAAAGAGAGACAAAAGAGAGTGGAACTTTTTCATCACAATTCAGGCGAATTGCCCCCTCAAGGACATCGCGTGCGTGCTCTTCGCCCAAAAAAAAGGAAAAAAAAAGAAATGTCATCTGGTGTCAAGTAACGACAACACTGATGCACACATCGTCTAAACGTTTTTCTAGTGCTCGCCATGATGATAGAATAAAGATCACTCTTACCACATTCAAAATGCATGCACGCAAAACAGTCAGTAAAGATGAAGAATAGGATGATATGTTCTCCTCGTGCCTATTCATACTATAGTCACACCGGTAGTGACGTCATGGGTTGTCGCCAGCCAACATGTTGTTGGTGTTTTTCAATGTATGCTCCAGACATGGGTCACGACGAGGCATTTCCCCATAGCGACCCCTAGAGGATGCAGTTTGCAGTTTCCTTGAAAAGGAACCACTGATTTAATCAGCTTGATAAAACTAATAGTCATAATAATAAATACGATAATTTCAAAATCAACCTTTAGTCATTGACATCATGCATCAGGTAAATTGCAGTGGATAATAACAAGCAGGTGTTTCAGAAAGTACCTTGGTGCTATTATGATTTTTGGTAGAAAATAAAACCAAAAGGTACTTTTTACCCAAGGCGGCTTTTAACTTTGTTGTTTCCTATGTTTGGATTAGTATTTTCACTAGTGATTTTAGTTTAAAAAGTTTCCACCAGGATGACTGGACAAATCACTGTCATCTTGTTTCATTATGTAAATGAGCTGTCAGTTTGCAGTATTATGTGATGATCTTCATGTTGAAAAAGCCTTTGCATGGATCACTGTTCAGACATTGACACTGTCACATTCGGTTGTTATTGCACAGTGATATTCAAGCATTGCTCTGTAAGACACGTCTAGATTTTAAATCCAGTAATATCACTTTAATGAACTTCTAAAACTGCATCTCATTTTCATGAAAGCCTCAGATGCAGAGGAAACGTGTCTGAGAGGAAAGTGAAAAGGCAAAGCAAATGAAGCAAGTGAGTAGCCATAAAAAATCTACTATGTATTTGTGTAATATTGTAATGTTTTTTTCTCTCTGTGTGTGTGTTAGATACCTCATACCAGCAGAAAATTATTTGCATGTTTTGAATACCTGGCCAATAAATGTTGTTATTAAAACATCTACACTATGATTTTTAATTATACTTGGCACATACATGCTGGGTTTCTGGCCTCATTGTCAAAATGATGGGCTTCTCATAGACCCAAATGAGAATTTAGATCACCAAAGCAGGCCATTGGATCAAGAAAGCCTTGTAACAATAAGCATGATTGCTGCATTTTGCAAATGTAGTAATCTCTGTTTGTAAATTAACTGCATTCAGCATTCAATGTAAAATTAGCTCAGCTGTTCTCAAAACAGTGTTGTCTTTTTACTAAGAAGAGTATTTTTACGAGAAGAAATGTAGTGCATATGTAAACTTTTGAATACTTGAATACTTTTTGTTTAGCACTTGTAATTCTCTTTTCCCCCTTATAACTTTATTTCTGCTTCTATATGTTGAAGCTAAATTTAGTTGGCTAAATTCTCAATAATTGTTTTAATGTATTATTAATTTGAAATTATAAAAAAAATAAAAAATTAGCCATGTAGCCAATGTAGTTTTTTCGTGTCTTTTTTTGAGTCTCGTTGATATACCACTATCGTCTGTATAATTTGAAAAACATTAATTATATCTATCTATCTATATATCTATCTAGCCAAGTTTCATATGAGTTTCCCCTTAAAGTAAATGCGACTGGAATTAAGAATACCCACTATGGCATTGCCAAAACTCACTGACGCCGTCTTGTGCAACTAAAGCATTTCCGTTCTCATTCAGCCTGTCTGCTGCTTTTGTTTTGTGCAGATATATTTTTTGTAGTATAGTATTACAACGCTAAAGTCAGATCATTATGTTTTTGCTTTAAATTGTGAAATGATACATTTTAGTTGAAATTAAAACTGCTCATGCAGCATCTTTGTTTGGATAGTGATTAAAATGCAGTGGTTCTGCAACTGTTTCAAGCATTCTGCCGCAATTCAAAAAAATATGTGATATAGAATCTAACAAAAAATTTATAAACTTAAAAAAAATCAGTTCTTTGAATGACTCCTATCTGTCAATCCATAGTATTGGTTCAGCTTATAAAATATCATGTGATACAATTCTTTAAAATTTGTTTTTTTTATTTATTAAATTTGTATTTTTATGCAGCGCAGTATCTAGTTAAAAGCTGCTAGTCATGACTGTTTTGGAAAGTTTTGTTTTTTATTGTGTGGGTGCATGGCAGCATTTGTCCAGGAGATCGCTCCATCGATAGCATCTGTGCTGTGCCATCTCGCAGATTACCAAGGAAAATAGTTTTGACTCACAGTTTGTAGAAAAAAATAAATAAAAGAAGTCTGTGTTTGTTTTTATTGCAAACTGTGGGAATTAAATATAAAAAATAAAATCTGCGGTAATCAGCCGCATGTCAAAAGTTGTGATCTGTTTTAGATTTAACTATATAATCCAAAACTTTAAAAAATGACTGCTGGTCTTATTAGCTAATTTCCAGGATTAATGAAAAAAAAAAAGGCCAAATTGTGGTTTGGATATTTTCTTTAAGCATTCAACCAATTACAGCACATTCATCCTATCTCTTCACTTAGATGCAAGAGTGCAATTTGCTTTAATTAAAGCTAATTTGTTCACCACAGAAGTAAACATATCCATCAACTGTGCACTCCAAGCAATGTGTTTCAAGAGAACTGGTTACGCTTTTCAAACCAATACCACTTTACAGCACAGTTTTACAGAATAGACTGTGCAGTCCATATTTGTCTGTCATGAAATTTGAAAGCCTGAGCCTGAACCCGAAATATTACAAATCCTGATGTATTCAAAGAGCACGGAGCGGAAGAATCACAAATCCAAAGGTTCTCTGAGACTAGAGGGCTGTCAGAGTGATTACTGCCCGAGGCGGTGCTCATCCCCACCAAGAACAAAGTCTGGGGCTGACAATGGCTCCATGGTCATATGTTATAAAAATAGGGATTACAGTTCCTGCTCCCTGTCCGTAAGGGACAATAACAGCAAGCATTTTAGGGGCTATTTTGTAAGAAAAGACAGTATGGGTCAATAATTGTTGTAAATCTTTGTTACATTAGAATGTGATGAATAAAATCATCCAGCTGCCTCGTGACAGGTCTGAGCCCTTGAAACTCTGAATAGGCGAGAAACAATGCAGGATGAACTCCCTCAGCTATACATAACCACAAAGCCAGAAGAAAGAGTGATGGGAAGGAAGGTGGTGTAATGGTGAAAGATGGTTAATAAAACAGCCTTCTTGCTGTTGTTCAAACAAAAAGTGTGAACGACACCCCATCGCACCACTTACTGAAGTACAACCTGCTCCCATGTGGCTGATTAGATTTCAAAGCCAGTCGAAACGCTGCTACAGTCGCTATTTGTGTGCATATGTATATGTGTACGTGTGCTTATACACATCATGCATCATCAGTGACACTTGCAGTAGAAAAATGAGATTGTGCTATCGCTCTCCTTTCGATTTCTTCCGCAGCGCTTCCTTTTTCTCAGGGCAGGCTGGCGAGTCAGAGCCACAGATGGGACGAGTGGTCCACGGTCCCTTTGCTTTCAGCTTGGGCCCGTCAGGAGCTAAAAAACATGGAGTTTTTGTCTGCATTTAATGAGAAACCGCAAGCCCAGAGGGCAGATGTAGAGGAGTCCATCCGAGCAGAACATCCTTTTCTGTCTTCCTCTCAGCTTCGATCTGTTGGAGACCTGAGCCACACATGGAGAAGCGTCTGCCATTTTCTTCTGTTTGATAATGAATCTACTTAAATATCATCATCATCAACACCAATCACTCGTAAGCAATGTGTGCTCCATGTTGCTTAACAAACTACAAGTAGCATTAGATGTGTGTATGGAATGGCTTGTAAATGATATAGTATGATATAGTGTGAATTTACTCTGATTGATTTCTGTCAGGAGTTTGAAATTTTGAAACTTTTGAAACTGAGTTCTTAAAGCTCAGATCACAAATAGTTAATGACTGGCCTATGTGGTAATATAGGACATCCATAAGCTCACCATACATTCACCAACCTAAAATATGGCTTATCATCTGAAATATGTATGTTGTAGCAACTTTAAAAGGCAGGTCAATCTAATGTTAGCCTAGAAAAA
The DNA here is from genome assembly GCF_003368295.1 of Carassius auratus. Taxonomy (NCBI): domain Eukaryota; kingdom Metazoa; phylum Chordata; class Actinopteri; order Cypriniformes; family Cyprinidae; genus Carassius; species Carassius auratus. The sequence continues at coordinate 7,737,375 of NC_039277.1, read as the reverse complement.
AAGTGCGCCTTCGAAACTCAGTATATTCTTGCCTTTATTACAGAAGTAAAAAAATACATCTATAGAAAGTGAAACTTCTCATTGAACCAATTCCAGCAGAAAACAAATATTATCAGATTATGTAATGCGTATGAAACATGCACACAGGAGCATACTGCAGAGATGACGAGTCAGTGTCACCGACTTCATCTCTTAAACAGAAAGCACTAGTGTAACAATAAATTGTAAAAATGTTAATGCATTTGCATTTGCTGTGTAGGCAAATAAAGCCTCATTGTTACAAACGTTCTTATGAGTTGTTTTAAAATTTTGGAAAAAAGAATGAGTTAGTATCTCATATTAATGAGAATTTCTCATATAATAACTTAGTTTCTCATTAGTATGACGTTATGTCATTATTACAAGTTTCATATTTTATGAAGTTTGAATTTTTATTAAAATGAGGCAGAAATAACTTCCACAGAAAACCTTATGAGGTTGTTAGGAATAATATAGATAATTGATTATTATTATTATTATTTTAACAAACTATTTCACCCATTTATTTGTCTCTTGTATGTCACATCAAAGTCATTGTGCAGGCTTTAAAACAATATTCCACAAGTTTAGACATGCTTTTTATACTAGATTATTTTCTTCAGTTTGATAATGAATCATCACCACCAGTCACTCATAAACCCAGTAAAATTTCTGTGAAGCTTTTAGAGACTCCTAAACTAGATCATACAGTTGCACTTCTGAAATTGAGTTCCAAAAGCTTAGATCTTACATAAAACGCATCTTTAGGTTGTTTTACACGGTGCTATTCGATCAAACGGCATAATACCATTTCTCGCATCTTCTTCCTCACTGAGGCATGAAGCAAATTGCATTACGGTGAATTACAATGAAATTAAATCGGATTCTTTTCCTTGGCTAATGCTGTGAGCTCACCATCGCCTATACCTCAATGACAATTTACCTTCCCGGATGGCTGAATTCTGATGAGCAGACTAAACCTGAACATTTTAGCCATGACTGACTACATCCAGTACAAATAATTGAAGAGATAATTTACAGTTTGTTTGACTATTTAATTACGAGAAATTCAGATCGTGCATATCTTAAAAGCAATTTAACCATGGCAGTATCTATACACACATCTGCCCATAAACCACATGCTCTATTTAACCAATATTGAGTTACTGTAATGATCTTATGGGCTCAGGAAGCGAGTTGAAAGAATAATCAACTAATTTGACCTATAGACAAAGAGTCTTGTTTTGACAGTTCTGTCTGAGCTCAAGAGGCAAACAAAAAATTCCCAACGGTGACGCAATCGTACTATATGAGAACCTCACTAAAGTACTTTCTTCAAAGTTAGTTCCAATAAAATGCGAGCGAGTTTGTTTATGAAAGTTTAATGTTGTGGAGTCTTTGTTTCTAGTCATTCTTAACCCAAAAAAAAAAGCACTAAAAATGCATTCATGCAACAGTGATACATTATTTTTACACAAGCACAGTGGGTTTCCTCAATCCAGCCTGTTTTTCTTTTTCATTGTTTTCTTCTCTTACTCCTTTTTATTTCCAGCAAACAGCTTTCAATCCCCACAGCCAAACAGCTAGATTCTGAAGAGGGCTCGCATTACCTGACAGCCAATGTCAGTGCCAGCCAGCTAATTTCATAAACACATGCACCAATTAAGAAATCCATTAATATCCATCATGTCCTGTCATGAATCATACAGCTCTGCAGCATGTCAGACTAAGTCATTTTTGTTGAGCAAAAAGCGGAAGTCCTTGATTAGGTTGACTCATTATTTCTCTCCAAATGATTCAACTGAAATAATGGAAAAGTAAAATAAAGCAACTCTGCTTCAATATGTTTATAATTGCACATTTGGGCTCTTTAAAACTTCCCTGCGGACTGATGAATTCAACCAGCACTCTTACCCCCCGAGCGTCTCTCATCCTCCCGGGCGAGCTCACATCTACAGCCCAGAGGAAAGAATCAGATCATTATTTAAACCAGGGGAGAGGTTTGCACCAAAGCATCTGCCAGGAACATAAAAGTAAATGAAAATGCAAAGCCTAAACTGTGGATTAGTGGTATGTCCAATTTGTAACTAATTACAGATGGGAAGTCTTAGCTGAGCCACCGGAGGAAGAATTTGAGAGAGATTCAAAGAAACAGAATTAAGGAATATTCCCGGTTCAATAAAAGTTGAGCTCAATCGAAAGTATTTGAAGCATAATGTTGCTTACCACATTTGTCTCTCAAGGTTGCGATGAGCGGAAGTGAACGGGGCCAATTTTCCGGAGAATTTAAAAGCAGAAATGTGTAGATTATAATTTTATAAAAACCTTTCAATTAATTATGTTAAAACTTGTGTATAATTTCAGCTGTGAAGTCATTTTTGTGTTTTAGGGATCATGTTTGTCATGGCAAACAAAGCTGTAAAATTTTATACAAATTTGGCAGTCAACATTATGCAACAAATGCTGTCGATTGAGTTTAATTTGTATTGAACCCAGAATATTCCTTTAATTTACCCGAACACGTTTGCTTTGTAATATTTTCTCACACTGAGTACTGAATAAGGTGTCTTTTTATTATAATTCTCCCTTACTGAGTTCCAGCACTCTTGCTAAACACGGCCTAACTGCAAATCCAAATTCAGTTTGGCTCGTTATTGCCAGAGGTTGTATATCTTTAACCCTATTGATCTCTCGGTGCAGCAATTTCTCTTAATTATGAACATATCCTGATTTATAGTGGCTGCATATACAAGATTAAAAATATCCTTCAACCTGAATGCAACATGCCAGACTCTCAGTTATGTAGACTAGTTGGCGGCTAGCCAGAGCTGACTAATGTCTCCTCGCTAGAGGGGGTTGGAAGAGAATCGATACCACCCAATAACCAGTTCTTCCTTTAGGACAGCAAGGAAAGTGTAAGGCTCTGAGAGCAAACCCTATTAAAAATGACACTGTGGAGGCATGCGTTATTAAAAGATTCCCCTTTCATGAACCCAAATCAAAACAAAAATTAATTATGCATCCATTTTAAATCCACCGTTTGGATTATCGCCAAAGGGGATGTGCATAAGTAAATGGTGTAATGGTAGTAATGCAGAGTTGCGGTATGTTTGGATTGTTGGTTTAAAGTACACTGGATGCACTGGGTCAATGAAGGCACTCTGAATGCAGGGAGGTCAAAATTAATGGGGGCTCGCCTTCACGGCCTGGCCACATTAGTGGAGGCTCTCACGGTGTATTGATTAGAGCCCAGGAAAAAAGTTCGGCCATTATGTGAAAGCGGTGACAGGATGGACCAGCTCTCTGGGAGATCAATGATGTGCCCACAGCAGTAATCACCGGGCAGCTGATGATGTTTTCATTGGCCTAGCAAGTACTGGGAGAACGTGTTTGCAGTTTCTGTTGTCCGTATCGTGTCAGCAGACTGAGTGGCTCTTGGTGGACTGGGAACAGAATTAGGGTGTAAAGTCACCAATCATTTCGAACATTATACACAAGCGACTGTGCCTCAGAGTGCTAGATTCTTCCTAATGCACTCCGTGAAGGTGCAGTACTAATTTGTTGTCTTCATTTTTTGAAGACGCTGTCTAAACAACAAATAGTGTTTGTTTTCTGTGTGAACAACACACCGGGGGTCTGATGGAGCTTAGTGTTTTACATCCAGCAAAATGAAAACCATTAAAATGAAAATGCTTTTTTACCTTCAAGACATTGTACTGTAGTTTTAAATCTAAGCAGTGTTTTACACATTTGTTTTGACAGCGCTCTGGTAAACTCCTATCAGTGCTGAACTGATTAAATATTGGGCCTTCCGGCATTCTCTCCAGCTTTTCTTCTGTTAGCATATGACATGTTAACGTGTCTCAAATCCCAGTGTGGTGCCTACCTAGTGTAGATGCTTTTTGGGCATTATATTCACATATTCAATTATGCTACTTTCTAAGATAATCTTGTTCAAGGTTTTAGTCAACATACAAGCCAAGGGAAATAGAAATTCCAAGGGTATGGAAAAGAATCACTCTCATTTAAAATAGTCGCATTTCGTTGCTTTGCAGCCTGGAATGAAGAAGAACACAGTTTTTGTTTTATCCAGTTTTATTGCTTCTAGGCATTGATAAATCCTTTTTTATATACATATTTTTATTTATTTTTTGTATTCATCTTGTGCCTGCCCGCAACTTTATCCTGGAGATAAAGTTTATGCCATTGAAAGTGTGTATTGAGAAGGTGATTAGCTACAATTTATTGAGTTTACAAGTAATTTTTAGGAGTGGGATGAACTCAGTAGGGGACTCTGTTTTTTATTTAGTTATTTATTTTTGAAATTTTTACATGTTGGTGTTATATCTTCCTATGGGGAAGTCGTGGCATGGTGGTTAGAGAGTTTGACTTCTAATTCTAAGATTGTGGGTTTGTGTCTTGGGCAGGCAATACCCTGACTGAGGTGCCAAGGTACAGAACCCTCAACTGCTCCCCGGGCGCTGCAGCACAAATGGCTGCCAACTGGTTTGTGTGTGTGTGTGTGTGTGTGTGTGTGTGTGTGTGTGTATGTGTTCACTGCTGTGTGTGTGCACTTTGGATGGGTAAAATGCAGAGCACTAATTCTGAGTATGGGTCACCATACTTGGCTGTATGTCACGTCATTTGGATGTTAAGTTGCACTGACTAAAAACAGCTGGATAAAACAAAAACTGTGTCCATTTTAATTGCAAAAATGTATCCAAAAATACTTTCAAGTCAAAATTCCATAGGAAATAAGAAAGAAAAAAAGTAATCTGTCATCATTTACTCACCCCCCTCTTGTTCCAAACCTGCATGAGTTTCTTCTGCTGAACACAAAAGAAGATATTTTGAAGAATGTTTGTAACCAAACAGTAGCCATTGACTACCAAGATTCATCCAAATATCTTCTTTTGTGCTCAGCAGAAAAAAGAAACTCATAATGGAGGGTTTTCATTTTTTTGAAGTATCCCTTTTAGATTTTCAAATCAGTTTCTTTTGTGGACATCGAGTCAGTTCAGTGGGTTTTGAAATGAGCATTTGCTTAACAAATCCCTCAATTTTCTTCAACATTTTCCATATAAAACTTTTTCTAAATCACATCCATATTCTCTTATCTGAAATGTCCAATATCGCAGTATCCTTCTCATGATTCTCTCTTAAAACATTTTTGTGTCCATTGAGAGCGGAAGTGACCCTTACTATTTGAAAAGCAATTTGCCATTGCCTGCACCTTAGGGACACACATCTATGCATTTGCAACAGTCGAGAGCTGTGACCTCAGTGATCTTTGTACAGACTGATTTTAACCTTCACTCTGAAGAAGAAACCTCCACCGTGCTCCCGTTTGGCTTCAATCAAAAGAAGCCAGATTCAGAGCGCCGGCGTAGACGTGCTGAGAGATGTGGGATGTTTCATACTGCGGAGAATGTAAGAGGATAGTAAGAAAGAGTTCATTTTTCAAAGTGCTGAGGGGCATGTGATAGTCCCTCAGCCATTGTCTTGGTGTCAGGACAGATGAATGGGACAATATGGGGGAAAATAGCTTGAGACTGAAAAACGGAAGACGACACAGGGCAGAGAATGAAAGCAACTAGACAACAGCATTAAAAGCGTTACCTCCCGTTCCCTCTCAAGCTCTCTGTGTCATATCATATGCAATTCATCATTCCGTATGCCCCTCGTGGGAAGATCCATTCCTTTTTAAGGTAGCACTTCGAATCGTTTCTCAGAAAATTGCGATACGCCTTCTCATTACTTGCTTTAAAACTTCACATTTATTCCTGGAAAAACATCTGACAGCCATTAGAGATTAGAACATTTGTGATATTTCCAAGGAATGAATGCTTTGACAGCTCTGTCAGGAAAAAGTGAGAAACTAAACACAAATATGTCAACTTATTGAGTGCTCTTTCGGTAAAGGACGGCCCACCGATCTGTCATTGCATTCTTTTAAAGGGATTCAATGATTTTTGGGGTCAATAGAATGCTGTTAGCGGCTTGTCTGTCAGAGCTGTCTGCTTGTAAGGGAGTCGAGCAAAAATGTCAACTGATGTATCTATCTTCATATCAGCACAGTCGGGCAGGCTGTGTGATGTGCATTGCGTAATTCTTTCGAATAATTCATAAAACCCTTTGCATTTGAGAAGAAAAATTTGACTACAGTAGACTATCCTCCCATGTATCACCAGACAGAAAGTAGGATAATGCATCATGAAGTTTTCAGCACACTACGTTCATCCCGCATTCAGGGTTAGACAAAACGTGGCGACAATCAGAAATGCCACCAAGATGGTGAAATATTTCATGGCATTACCGTTGTGAAATGTCACAGGCCGCTGGCTAAAGCTGCGGCACGTCCTCAAGGGCTGTGCCTTTTCGCATTGAGCTTCGTAACTGATTGAATAAATATTCATTATGAAAATTGGACGTGAAAAAATAGCCCGTATTGCAAAATATTGCCCAGATGTATTCTCCGAGAGCTTTCGAGCCAGAGTATTTATCTAGTCAATTGAAGCAGTATTACCATAATTGGTTTGAGACCAAACGACAAGACATTGTGGTGGGAGTCAGCTTCATGCTTAATAATTTCAACAATATGAACCAAATTTCTGTGCAATTCCAAAGTCAATGGAATATATATCAAAGTGCATTTCATCAGTGCTAAATGAAGGTACTGCAGTATGATACAACATCCCTTAAGGGTCATTTATGAGCCGGTTTTGAATTGATAAATGGAAATGAAGGAAATTGTGAGAACGAGTGCCTGAAGATATAAGAAAAATAATACTGATGCTTTTAGTTCTGAGATCACTTCAAACATGATGAAAAACAAAACCAAATTGCTGGCCTCTTTGAGAAAGATTTTCTATAGAGACTTATATAAACCTTGATACTTTGAGCCTGCTATGTGAATGCTAACGTAGATGCCACATTAGATGTTGGCAAAAACTAAATAGTATATATTCATGGCTGCAATATACTGTACACGTTAAGTTTGTTTGTCGGTAATCCTCCTGTAAATCTGCTCCACTCACTCTGTAGGTTTTTGGTGCTGAACATCCTTAATATATTCACTCTTATGCTTTGAAGAATGAAAATGCCCCGATCATACAATTATTGTGCAGTGCTGTGTATTTAAGCACGGGGATGGTGGTGGAACAAGGCTGTGTTATTTATCTTTTTTCCCCCTTTGTGTTTGTGGATAAGCAATTAAAATAAGTGGGTCATCCGTTGTTGAACGAGCACTTGAACCCATAGGCACAGAGGTTTTGTATCTGATTTTAACACTGATGCTTTTGTCTTTTATTTCCCTAGGTCTTTATGCTCGGAGAGATGGCGACTGAGAGAGATATTATTCTGATGACAGACTAGAAGCCTCTATTTACCCTATTTACACATAATGCGATTTTATCCTTGGCATGTTCTAGCACTACTGAAAATATGAGGAGCTGCTCTCTGCAATTTGCTCACACCACGCAGAATCGAGTGCAGCAGCAACAGGCTCCAGCCATCATGATCGACAGGCACCGGGACCTGTAAAATATCCCCAGGCCAGCGCGTCTAACCCCCATCCATCCACAGAACTGTCAGCGATATTGAGAGACTGTCAGACTCCTTCTCAAGTACGTCCAAATCAACAGTAAATATTAGTCCTGTAGGGCCTCTGGGAGCTCGGTTACATCCCCTTTATTAACCTTGCAGCCCGGCTGTTTGATGTTAAATAATTACTCTGGCAGCTCCTGGGGGAATACGCAGCACAGGGCTCTTTCTGTCTTTTAGCTATGCTGCTGCTCAAGGGGCTTCACGTTTCACACCGTCTAATATATATACTGAGCATGAACCTTCATAGGACAGTGAAAATAACAGTCCATGATAAAGGAAAAAAAATAATAATAATTCTTCACATTTTCTCTTTGTTCATGTTGGTTTTAGTTTTTGTTTCTATTTTGATGTAAACTTTTTAAATATATTTTTGAAGGGAAAACTGTGTTTGTTTTTTTACAAATATTATAATTTATAGTCATTTTGGAGGAGTTGCACCACATGACTTTTTCTAAAATATTTTTTCTATTTATATAAAATATTTCATATTTTCTGCACAAATGTGATTTGGCAGGCAATTAAAACTATATTAGAAATTACATTTAAGAAATATATTATCTTAAAAGTTTTATTAGAAATAACTAATAAAATGTTTTTAATAAGGTTATTCTTTCCAAGAATTTCATTTTAAGGCTTTTTTTTTCATGTTATGCTGTCAGTACAGTTGCATCATCCTGACTTTTTTTTCTTCACTTTCTGACACCCCAAAAATATGAAAATACATATTAAATCAGAAATGAAAAACAACATGATGATCATCTTGGAAAAAGTTTTTGTATGCATGAAATACATTTTTACTTTCATATTTTTTACATTTTTGGAATAAATTTGTACATGCAAAAAAAAAAAAAAAAAAAAAAAAAGTCAAAGACCCTCATAAATTCAAAATAATGCAATTTGGTTTGGAAAAGTAAGTTCTCCACCAGGTTTGGGGGGGGGGTTGTTAACACTATCACATACCTAATTATAGGTTGAGGGGGTGTAAATAAGGCAGCTGAGACATACAATTCTCGCAATCATTTGCACTACAGTGGATGAATTATTTATGATGCCTGTTATTTGTGGCCTTACGCAGCTGGGCTGCGGAAACACGGCCTGTCATGTTGATATCAAAACTCACACTGTTCTCCACAGTGCGTCAAACATGACTCTTGTACACAGAACACCCCCACAAACCCCCCTCGACAAAGCACAGTCTGGAGTCCGAGCAGCATCCTCACTCTTATTCAAACAAACAGGGGCTTACTCTAATCCTTGCTTCCTGTCTCCCCGGCTTGTTTCCAAGGTAACGTGTCAGAAGAGACAAGAGCACTGCTTTCTGCCTCTATGGGGCTAGTTCCCCTCCTTTGCCCAAGTTCGTTTGGCTTTTGGTCACATGACACTTGTTCCCATGACAACCAGGTTGAGGACAGCCTGAGAGCAGGCGAGCGAGGGGAGCTCCAAAGGTTCTGCCAAAAATGAGGATGGGGATTTAGATCAGCATAGCTCCTCAAAGTCCCTCGATATTACACACCTCTTAAATGCGTCATCAGCCGGGCGTATCTCAGGTGGCTTTGTTAAACTGAAAAAAAAAACCATACTGTATTTCAGACAGTTCTGAAATCACTCAAATGTGTGATGGATCCGAAGCGGCTTCAAATGAACACCCTCTCCAAAACAACAATAGCATGTACTGGAACAAACTGCAATACAGGACACATCATCAAATAGTTGGGCATACATTTTCTTGGTTCCCCATTGCAGTTGTGTTGCTATGGGAACGTGATTCAGAACGACAGCATTTGAATAAAGGTTCTGATGTTAATTTGGAGGAAAATCACTTGGCTGAACCTGTCCAGGGAGAGATGCGATGCGTTCCACTTCCGCACCTTTTCATTTCTTCAGCAGGTTAATCATTTGTGATTGTACACTCGAGAGCGTAAATGTCTCCGTTACGGTCCTAAAATATGAGCAGCTGCCGACAATTATCATCAGATTTAATTCACATGACTGGAATAAGACTCGAAGTATCGTGCCTTAACGTTTTATCTTGTGGAACAGTGCCTGACTTCTTGGCTACAGTGGGCGTAGACGAGATCCTAAAGTTAGAAAATCAGAGAACCATATAACCTTCGTGTAGTCACTGTAAACCTGCGATGTCTCCAGGCCTTTTAGCTTGTGTAAAGATCAGACAGGTTGGAATGAAGCCATCGGATACCACAAGAGCCCGAACTGAGTAGCGAGAGCCAGGGTGGCTTGGCCTCAGACACCTGTCCCTTCTTACTTTGTCTCCTGAGCCCGATGGATACAGCTGTATTGATCCAGGCTGCGATGTAGTAGGAGGTTTGTCACTGATGGCCATCGACTTGGCTTTTCACACACTGTCCAATGCCATCGAAGACCTTTCGGGACTTATTAGACTTCTACCAGTGTCTTCTGGGTTGGGATCTTTTACTGACAACGGTATTAAGGTCACATTTGGATTTGGAGCAGTAATGGAACAGAAGGAGGTGTCAAACCCAAATCCAGACGGGGACTATGGATGATCAGGCTAAATCTTGTTTATCTTTAACTGGAATCCTCACAATTCTGTCTGAGTTTTAACCTGACAGTCCATCAGTGTTATGCATCCCGGCTGTTACTATCCCACATGTGAGTCAGACTCCCGGAGCTGCCACATAGCTTTGGCTGACAACCTCATGCATTTCCTGCCACTGCGACTTCACAGGAACACAAATCACCTTGCGTGGCCATTAAAAACCAGCAAATGGAGCTCCAGACTCCTCTGATTCTCCCATCCAACCAGCCGTGCTGATTTATTGTCCTCCAAACACCCAGAGAGCCAGCAATAGATCAGAAAGATTCACGCCTTCCTCGCTGGAGCAATATGAACTGCTTGCACGTCTCGCAGGAAGAAGCAGATGATTAGGGTCACACTGGCAGAGTCGATGCTGACACGCTCCTCTGAATCAGAGCGGGTGTCCCCAGACCTAGGGAATCCTGGGAAACGGTCGTCGTGATCCATCTGCCGCACTGCTTACTCAGCATCCAGGCCTACTTGGGAGGTTTCTCGCTTTCTATACTTTGGCCTCTCCCTTCCTTCTTTGTCTCTTCCATCATTTCCCTTCATCCTCTGCATTCTGCTAATAAATCACCAAAGTGGAGGCCTTGGCTGCTAAGCTCAATCCCGCGGTGCGCTGAAAACCTGATTAGTGCAGTTTACCCAAATGATTTACTGAAAACAATCGCCTCAACTAATTCTAGCTGCCTAATTAAATTTTCTCTTGCATCCTCAATTCATACGTGAGGAAATGACGTACTGCAACTTGAATGACTCAAGGCGATCGTTTTCCAGAAAGCATCAGACCGTAGTCGACAATTTAGCTTTATCGGGTGACTGTATGTGTGTTCTGGCCTGGGCTCTGTTTTGCTGAATGAGAGGAGATTAGAAAGAAATGCAAATTACAAGGTCACACACACATGGTCTGAATTTCATTCCAATGATTGGCCGTGAAGGTTCTGACCCTGCTAATATCTCTATTTCACCTCTCTCATTTCACGCCTTGCCTGTCAGACCATAGGGAGAAGAGTGGGAAATGATATGGTAATATATTAACCAGAATAATGTAACATTAAAACCTAGTCATAAACTCTATCACCGTGAAGCATTTAACAAAATAGTCTGTGACTGTACAGTAGCTGGTTTTCCGCAGACTTGCCTAGGCTTTGTTCTGTGTTTTTTACTCTCCCTGGACATTGATGTTGTTTAACATGAATTACACACAAGTAGGAGTTGTTCCTGGATCGACATCCTTTGTTGTTCCTTGAACTGCATTCCTGTCAACCAATCGCCAGACCTTATTATTTCACAGCAACAGTTATAGCGATGATTGGTTGATCCAGCAACAGAGAAAGACATCAATACAGGACTTTTGCATTGTGCAAATCATGTTCTGCTGATCGGACCTATAAAAAGACAAAATGAAGTAAACTTTTAGGGGTGGATAAAAAGGAAGTCTTTTGAATTGGCCTTCATGTTTCTCTGGGACCAAATTGGTGATATTGTAATACACACCCAAGTGGACTGTATGATAAGGGGGAATGGAGTCATGTAAAACATGGAAGGTATGATATGTGGATGTGAGAAAGTATATCAGCAACATAATGTGTAATTATGGTAATGAAATGTAATAAATCATTCACACGATATCCAAATTATTCAGTTTTAGCATGTGGATAAATCTGCACGCCCTGAGCTCTTACAGCAAATGTGTGAAATTCAAAGTGAAGTGGAGCTCTGGTCTTTAGCACTAATATGATGACTGCTATCCATATTGACTCTCAAATAGTCAGAATAATTCAAATCTACATCAGAGGATATTACTTTGCATATTTACACAAGGATTTGCATATGTTGAAGAAAGAGAGAGAGCAAGAAAGAGAGTGAGTTCAGTGGCATTCCCAATATTGCAGACCAGCCTTTATTGCTGTTCCCAAAGGGACTGCAAAGGAACCATTAAATTAGTGTTGGGCCAAGCGGTGGACCTTGCTGTCAGCATCAGCAATATAGTGAATGGCTTTGTTATTGTATTTGACGTACTAAGACAGATTATAAAATGAATGTCTACATTGTGCTTCCCAAAAAAAGATTACCCAGATTAACTGTGCTTTCCATTTTCTCCACTCTTTTCCAAGAGACATTTTATCCACACACCTTCTGGTCCAAGAGATATGATAGCAGAGTCCTTTAAAAAACATTATTAGTTCTTTCAGGGGTTTATGGAATATGTTTAATTAAAGCAATTTTACACATAAATATTAGATTCTGTGATCATTTACTCACTGGCATGTCATTCTAGATCATAACATAATTTAGAAGAATATGGTAGTCATGTTTTCCATGTGACTTTCAAGTTTCAAAAGTATAAAAAACACCATAAAATACACCATGAAAGACTTATGAAGTCATATTATAGATTTGGTGAAACAGACTGAAATTGAAGTTACTGTTCAGTAATTGTCACTACTGCAAATGAACCAAGTCAGACTTGACTGTGATGTCAGTTAAATGAATTAAATAATTATTCAGATTGTTTTTTTGGGGAACTGGATTAAAAGATTGAATTTGTAAGATAAATAAAGAAAGAAAAAATACTTTCTCTGCTGTGGAGTCAAGACAAATATGATTAAAAGATGAATATGCTATAAAACTACAGAATGTCACATTTTATTAGTAGGTCTTTCGACACACATGTTTTACCAAATAAAAAGGACAACACTTTTAGAGTTCATCCCACTGTTTGATGTGAGCATAAGTATTGGAACAACTGAATTTAAGGCAGATGTAAAAGATTAAAAGCTAATATTTAGTTGCAGATCCCTTGCATGCAATCAGAGCAGAGTGTGCAACCCATACAGTACCAGACTCACCAGACTCTTGGTCTTAAGCTTGAAATGCTTTTCTCTAGCCTTTAATGTAGTCAATTCCAACTGTTGCTTTTTTCTTGTTTCTGTCTTTAGTCTCCTCTTCAGATGGTGAATTTAATGTTCAATCAGATTTAAATCTGGAGATTGATTTGGGCAATCTAAGACTTCACATTTCTTTGCCCTGATAAAGTCCTGGACTGAACTTGCAGGGTGTTTTAGGTCATTGTCCTGATCTATTATGAAGTGTTTTCTAATCAGTTTGGTTGCATTTTATTGAATATTGGTAGCCAACATGATTTTGTACCCTTACAAATTCATTCTGCTACTGCCATCATACATAACGACATCATTCAAATGAAGAAGTCCTGTTCTAGAGAAATCCATGCATGCCCCTGCCATGACACCCACCGAGCTATATAGATGAGGTTATATGCTTAGGATCATTTACAGTTCCTTTTTTTTTTCTCCACACTTTTGCTTTCCAATCACTCATCGGTCCATCAACTCAGTTCCAAAAATCTAGTGGCTCCTTTCTATTTTTGGTGCTGATCAGAGGTTTGCATCTTAGTGTGTAGCTTCTGCAATTCTTTGTCAAATTCTCCAGCGGACTGTAGACTGACACAGCATCACCTCAGCTTTCTGGAGATTGTTGGTGATTTTACAGACATGTATTTTAGGGTTCATTTTCACAGCTTTTATGATTTGTCTGTCATCAACTACTGTTGGTTTTCTCAACCGATCAGGTTGTCGTTGGTTGGTGATGTCACTGGTAATCTCCAAACTCCATGACCTTTGTTTTTCCCATAGTTGTAATTGACTTTCTCTTTTCTTTATCATCTTAATTGCTTTCTTTTCTTTCAGAGTTGGCTTCCTCGTCGTCATCCTGGTTTGTGTGTCATCGTCGAATGCAAGACTTAGAATGCAGAAGCAATGGATATAACTGATAAGACACATTCCCTGCTTTTAATATCTAAAGAATTAATGCAACAGGACACAGCTGAACACTTAGAATGAACTTCCTGTTTGTTGCTGCTGTGTGTATTGAGTTTGAGCTCTGTCACGTTATTTTTATCAACTATTTTTTATCTTAAAAATCTATTTTGTACACCGTCATTTTTTGTTTCTGTAACATGTAAATATATCCTCTACATATTCTACAACAAACAAAAAAAAAAAATCAGAGTATTTTATTACTTATTATTACTTGTTTTATTTTGATTTCCTGAGTCCGCTATGTAACTTATAGCCTGTTCGCATCGCCAGCATGGTTGCCGCAAATCCTTGCTTGCATTGCTTATACTCTATTCACACACATTTCCATTGCTTTACTCAGTGTTACTTGCTTTAATGGCGGATGTATGTCTACCTTTGAGTGCAGGTGAGGACACATTCTGAAGGCCGTGGAGAAGCAGATTTATGACCTGGAGGTGAGGCAGTCCCAGCTGAGAGAGTGGAGAGCTGCGCTGGAAACCTCCCTGGCTGATGCTCACAAGTCCGGGTTAAGTATACAGTGCACTGCTAACAGTCCCACCACTTCTACTCTGTGTGTTTCTCTGCACAGGCCCGGTGCACCCAGGACTTGATCTTCCCAGATGTCCTTCACTCCGGTGCCGGGACACCACGGAACCTGGGTGCACCCACAGCGGAGGACAAAATATATATGTTGCCACAATATATAGTGATATTCTCAGTGTTGCCCAGAAAACAGGATACAGGTTTAACTCATTTGAAATACTTCTGCTTAATGTTACACTGACAGATATGCAAAATAAATCTATTGTATATTTTGCTCTGGCTACTGTATATTGACCACCAGGGCCATATACAGAATTCCTAAAGGAATCTGCAGGTTTCCTCTCAGACCTTTTGGTTACAGTTGATAAAGTGCTAATTGTCTGAGATTTTAATATTGACGTTGATAATACAAATAATGCATTAGGACTTGTGGTTACTGCATTTTCCAACATGACAATGCCAGACCACATACTGCATCAATTACAACATCATGGCTGCGTAGAAGAAGGATCCGGGTACTGAAATGGCCAGCCTGTAGTCCAGATCTTTCACCCATAGAAAGCATTTGCAGCATCATAAAGAGGAAAATGTGAAAAAGAAGACTTGTATTAGACAAGAATGGGACAACATTCCTATTCATAAACTTGAGCAACTTGTCTCTTCAGTCCCCAGACATTTGCAGTCTGTCATAAAAAGAAGAGGGGATGCCACACAGTGGCAAACATGCCCTTGTCCCAACTTTTTTGAGATGTGTTGATGCCATGAAATTTAAAATCAACTTATTTTCCCCTTAAAATTATATAGATATTTTTCAGTTTAAACAATTGATATGCCATCTATGTTGTATTCTCAATAAACTATTGACATTTGAAACTTCCACATAATTTCATTCTGTTTTTATTCTCAATTTGTACTTTGTACTAATTTACTAAAGTTAATATTTCAATTTTCAATTATTATTATTATTATTATTAATTTTTCTTTTTCTACTTTTGAAAGCTTTATGGAGAAGTTTTGAAATATAGTGTATAGTGCAAGTAATATAACACTATTATAAAACCTTTATTTAACCTTTATTCATTTATTAAAAATAAAAGCATGAAAACTCTTTAAAAAAGTCAACTTTTGCGTTCCAATGAAAAATGCAAGTCATACATGTTTAGAGTGACATGAAGGTGAACTATTCCTTTAAACTGGCGTATCAGAGGCGGGGTCATGTTAAACCTCAGTTCGTAAGAGAGGTTGGCTATCCTGGGACTAATTAATTACTCTGTGGCAGACTAATAATGCTGCTGCCATTAATTCACACGAGTTCATTAGGAACTGCTTCCTCTCTCATCACAGAGCTTTGCTGGAAATATAAGCTCTCCCTGCACTGAAATCCGGAGAGCACTCACTCTTCGCCACCACTCAGCTGTCTTCATTTGTTTTGGCCAGAATCCAAGTCTCATGTCATACTGACCCACTTATGATCATTATAACTTTCAGCTAATGGGTCAAAAAAGTTTTGCAAGTCTCTTCTGATATCAGGGACAAAATGATAAGTGCAAATAATACAATGCAATAAAAGGGATACTCCACCTCAAAATTTAAATGTAGTCATTAATCACTTACCCCCATGTCGTTCCAAACCCGTGAAAGGTTCATTCGTCTTTGGAACACAATTTAAGATATTTTGGATGTAAACCAATAGGCTTGTGACTGTCTTTTAGACTGCCTTGTAAAATACGCTGTCAATGTCCAGAAAAGTATGAAAAGCATCTTCAGAATAGTCCAGTTTTCATCAGTGGTTCAACCATAACATTATGAAGCTACAATAATACTTTTTGTACACAAATAAAACAAAAATAATGACTTTATTCAACAATTTGTCTCCTCTGTATATCTCCACATAAATGTAGCGCCATTTTGGAGAATATGAGCTGTATGCAGGTAGTGTACGCTCTACAAGCATCCTGACTCACAGGAGACAAACTGTTGAAAACATTTATTTATTTATTTTTCATACAAAAATTATTCTCGTCATTTCATAATATTATGGTTGATGCACTGATGACAGATGGACTATTCGGACGATGCATTTCATACTTTTCTGGATCTTGACAGTGTATTTTACTTGGCAGTCTATGGGATAGCCACAAGCCTTTGGGATTGAACATGTCCACTGACTGGACCTACCAGAATTTATGATTTTTAAACCTGTTTTACAGTTAATCTTAGATTGTGTTGCTAATTTGAAATATATTAATATATGTTTTCAGTTCTTCCCCATTCAGTTAGAAAGGAATTGGTCTTGCATACTTAAAAGCTGCCTGCAGGCTTTAAAAATATGGTCAATGAGCAATGGAACATCTATCATTTGGTATCATTTGATACTATGGCCATAACTAATATAATATGAAATCACTTAAGTTGTTTTGGTCACACTTTATTTTAAGGTCCAATTCTCACTATTAACTAACCATTAACTATGACTTTTGCCTCAATTAACCCTTTATTTGCTGCTTATTAATAGTTTCTAAGGTAGTTGTTAAGTTTAGGGTATTGGGTAGGATTATCGATGTAATGCATTATATGTACTTTATAAGCACTAATAAACCGCCAATATGTTAATAATAGACATGCTAATAAGCAACTAGTTATTAGTGTGAATTGGACCCTATACTAAAGTGTTACCGTTGTTTTTTATAAAAATCTACTAAAATGCATTTTAAAATAATGTCATTGTGTATTTATTTATTATTATTATTTTTTTTATTTTTTTTTTTACTCTTAGGTGTAAATGGGTCATTAATGAAATTCCATAATAAAATCTGAAGCTTGAAGAAAAACCATTTGAGAAGCAAAACTCTAATCTGTCAATAAGCAGATTTTCTTATAATGTCTACAGTGACTTAGCCGAGGTTGTGTCATGCCTTGGTAAATGCCATCGTCTCTTATTTAATTTGATCGGCGAGCCGGTATGCTATTCTAGAGTTATCAGTGTATTAAGACGATACAATAACTGTGCTTGTACTTGATTAAGAAGTCTTTGTTCTGCGGTTGTCGCTGGGTAAATTAACTTGACAGAGTCACCTCAGAGTGGTGAGTAGCAGATACAGATACAGTCAAATTACAGTGCTGCCTCGGCCGTTTGTTTGGAGGATTTGACCCATCGGTGGATCGATATGGCTCACCGTCCAGCTCACAGCCAGCCATTAATCACGCCATCAAGCCTGTCTGCCTCCATATAAGGCCAGTTGCCTCAAAGGACTGTATACAAACACTGCATGGCTCCTGTGCTGAGGATGCACTCACACAATTCCCACCATCACATCATGCGAAATCCAGCCGCTAAGTGAGGGATGGATATAAGAGCGCAATCCCAGAAGCCTTGGGAGGTTCTTAAGCCGACAGGGTTACTGGCTTTTTCTGTTCTGTCTCAACTGACAAACCCATCTACTCACTCTGTATTTGCACACAATAGGAGTTAACACTGGAAATCGCTTTAGGGAAAGATACAGAGAGGAAGGTGTGTGGGTGTGTGAGGGAAACTGAAAACAATATAATTCCTCATTGTCTTCAGCGAACTGGAACTAGTCTCCAAGATATTTTGGCCTCATCTTCTTTGTGGTTGGTTGGTGACATTTGGGCACTCAAGCTCCCTACAAGCTCCCTAAAGACTTGTGTGGTACGGCAAAGCTCATTCCATCCCCTCAGTCTCCAGCCTTGTGCTAATTACACCCGGCTCCATGCTGATGAGATGTGCAGTTGTCAGGCTCTCCACGCGTGCTATAAATCACAGATCCGTTGACTTCGTTTATCTGATTGGATGGGCTATGGGGTGGGGGGGTGAAAGCTCTCCTATCTCTCCGCTTCAGATCCAGCCCGATGCGCTCCTTTCCTCTGTCTACCAGCAGGTTTAATCTACACGCTCAGACGGAGTCAATTCTCCACCTCACTGTCGCAGGCTCTAGATCTGCCGCATGGTCTCAAATTGAATTGCAGACGCATGCAGGCTGTGGCATCAGGCCATGTTACCCCACACACCGTCCTCTGTCATCACACTCCATGCACAGATAATGCCAGAACAGTGAAGCTCAGAGATTTTGTTATTATGGCTCTGTTAAATTGCTTTCATATGTTTAGGACTCTTGCCAGTCTCATTTTAGACCAGAAGAATAGAGTTTTTTTCTCGTTTGAAAGACATGCCTGCTGCTTATGTGCCATACATTATAATGGCTGACACTGATGATATGGTACTTTATGTAAAGGAATAGTTTTTTTTTTTTTTTTTGTAATGACTTATGTGGTTCCAACCTGTAGGATTTTCTTCTGTCGAACATGCAAAAAGAAACTGTTTGGTTACCAACATTCTTCTAAAACTGTAAGGCAGAAATGTTTGATTGCCAACTAGTAATCAAAACTGTTTGGTTACAAACATTTCTTCAAAACTGGGAAGCAGAATTGTTTGGTTACCAGCTTTTTTTTCAAAACAATTCACTATTAACTAACCTTTAACTAAGCCTCAATAAACTACTAATTTGATGCTTATTAAAAGTTGGTAAGATAGTTGTTAAGTTTAGGTATGGGTTAGGGTTAAGGGATCTAAAATACAGTCAAGCAGAATAAGGCATTAAAATCTGCTTAATCAGTACTAATAAACAGCCAATATGTTAGTAATATGCATGCTAATAAGCACCAAGTTATTAGTGAGAATTGGTCCCTAAACTAAAGTGTTACTGAATGCTCATTTGTGGGTGAACTATCCTTTAAATAGTGTGAATGTTATTAGATATAGAGGGCCCTATTTTAACGATCTAGACACAAAGTGTAAAGTGCACGGCGCAGGTGCACTCAGAGTGTGTCCAAATCCACTTTTGCTATTTTAATGACGGAAAAACGGTTGGCGCGCCTGGGCCATGGTCTAAATGGGTTGTCCCCGTCCTCTTAATGAGTAATGGGTGTTTTTTGGGTGTAACATGCAATAAACCAATCGGAGTCTCATCTTCCATTCCCTTTAAGAGCCAGTTGCGCTCGTGCCATGACAGATTTGTTATTTACACGGTGGAATTTGGCAAGCGCAGAGACAGAACGCGTCTCCGAGATGAAACGGAGCATTATATATATAATTAGCCTACAAAAAATTATTATGCATTGCAATCCTTAATTTTTTTTTTTACATTTTAATAAAGTGCCGGACTGAAACTAGCAAACACACTTGCGCTGCACCTTGGGTCGCATTGCGTCGGGTGTATGATAGGGCCCATAGTGTTCTGCCCAAAAAACTTTGTATAAAGCATTGTTCTTAAAGTAAAAGTCCTTTAAAAAATAAAAAAATAAATGTCCTTTAAATGTATATTTGATTAACTGCTTTTTGTTTCTGAGCAACTTTTCATTTTTATTGTGTACATTGGGCCCTTTTGAGATTAAAACATTATTGGCAGTTAACTGTCTGAAAATGTGCGAAAATTGTACCTTTAGGGTTACAACAGCTTGTCATTGAGGCAGCAGCTTCAAGGATACACCTTTATATTTATCTATCCCTTAAAGTTCTTTAAGTTCTAATATGAACCCGTTAGGAATAGATTCCATATAAAGGTGTCCCTTTGAGGGAATTGCATCAGTGAGAAGATAAAGGCCTTTTTGATCCAGTATTGATAAACTGTGATAACTAAAAGGGCTTATTCATACGTACTGTAGAAATACAGTTACACTGTTTATGAAACAGCTGTTTGTTCAGTGTATAAAAATGACTAAATATCCAAAACAGAAATCCTGTTTTGATGCATTTTAGAGAGTATTATTTCTATTTCTCATTCAAATCATTAGCGAACTGTAATGGGAAAAGTGGAATTCTTGACTGATGTCTGTTTGGTTAACCTCATGTTCCCTGAAAAGAGCTGAAAGAGGAAATGGGCAGGAACCGACATTAACTCTGCTACTGGTGTTTAATTATATTCTCCAGGCTGTGTCTTATTAAAAGCTTTGCTTGCCTGCGGGACCCTGGTTGCACAGAAAGGCCATGTAATGTAGATTATTAATTGCCCTGACACTATCAAGAAGCGTTTGTAAAAACAAACATCCAGACTCGATCTTTATTAGAATCACAGTCCTCTCAAAGCAATATGTTGGTTTTTATTGTTTTGTTTGTAATGATGTAAGGCTGTTGCAGTGTTTCACCTAGAGGAAGATCTTTGGCTTTGCTGGGGAAAAATCTTGGCTATCATAATGTGTCTGTAGAGTAACACTGCATTAATCTGAGTTATCTGCGCACACAGTTCACCAGCACACAAACACCTGCACAAGCATGGGAAAGCAACAGAAATGTGCTGCTATGTGCCAGCACAAACGAATACACACTCTTTGGTTATCTTAGCACACAGCTCTCTTTATGGCGGGGAACCTTGTAACTGTTCATGTGTGATTATTGCATTGGTTTCCATGGTGACCAAGCCGAATGCGAGTAACAATGCGAATGAATGCAAGCCGAAGACCTTTGAGGAAACGAGCACAGATCCCCCGTAGCAGTCCAACAGACACAGTTTAAGCCACAATCATACATCTATTCTTTAGCCTTTTACAAGAAGAAAAAACTGCTTGAACAAGTGGTAATTGGTTTTGCCTATCTAGTTTCTTTTGACACGGCCTGTATTTAATTATTATGTTGGTACAAGTGAAAGTCCCTTTTATGTTGCAGTTTTAGTGGAATGTAATTTAATATAAGAAAAAAATATACTACTATATAAAATATTTATAAAAAATGGAAGCAAGTATATATAAGTACCACTTTATTTATTCAACCTCAATATATTCCAAATCTGTATAAGCACAAGATAAGACATTCTGAAGAATATTGGTAAACAAAATGTTGACATAGCCATTGACTTTCATAGTATGCGTTTGTGTGTGTGTGTGTGGGGGGGGGGGTACTATAGAAGTCAATGGCTTCCATCAACTGTTTGGTTAACAACATTCTTAAAAATATATTTCGTGTTCAACAGAAGAAATAAACTTCTACAGGTTTGGAACTGTAACATGGAGTCAGAGATGTTCGGATCCAAGTGCAGTACTTTATTATCAAGAACGGTCAAACTTAGAGATCAGCATCAGGTATGTCAGTGGATATCCAAAATTAGAAACAGAAACAAGCAGAGGTCGGGGCAGGCAGCAGAGAATCAAAGTTGGTCTAAACAATCCAAGATCAAACACGGAAAGAACAAACACAGGGAAAACACTTGGAAATTTCAGACTAGGCTAAACAAGACTTTGCAAAGACTGAGAGTCGAGACACAGTTTATATAGGGGAGTGGTAATGGGGAACACCTGGCTGTGATTAACCCTAAGAACGGGACCCCAAATACAAAAGCAACAGAGGACTGAGGTTGAGCTGAGGGGATGAAGGAGCCTGATGGAGCCGGAGGGACGAGGCGATGCCAGAGGAGTGGAGTCCTGAGGTGCAGGATGGACGACGCCAGAACAAGGCAGAGCCAAAGGGACGAGGGAGCCAGGCGGAGCTTGTGGACTGCCGGGCCATGGAGGAGGGGAGGGAGCTAGGAGCCATGGTGGAACCAACGGGTTAATGGGCCGAGGCGGACTCCAGTCCCGGAGGCTGAAGGTGTAGGTGAGGGAGACTCCGGCCATGCTGGAGGATGCAAGTCCCATGGAGCTCTCACCGCAATGATGATGAGCTGAGGGCGAGCAGAGGGACTGCCAGACAACAGCGGTGGAGGAGGCAGGAGCAGGTGGGAGGGAGGCCATTTTGGAGAAGCAGCCACAGGAGAGCAAGTCTGGTCAGGTAGGACTGACACAGAGAACATAAACAGGTTAATGACGGCCTCCGTGGCCAGGTGATTAGATGGTTAGAGAGTTCCCAAATGGCTTCCATAGCTTTGACAGGGCAGGGGGAGAGTTCGTAGATGGTCTCCATGGCCGTGACAGGACAGGCGGTGAGTTCATGGATGTCCTTCGTGGCCATGACAGGACAGACCATGAATTTGTGGATGGGTACTACTGACACCTCCGAAGGTTCTGCAGCAGATGCCCCTACCTTTGGAGGTTCCACAGCAGTAACAGTCTCCTTGACAGAAACACAACAGACTGAGAGAACATTGCTGGTTGTAACCAACATGATGAGACAAGGCTCTGGATAATCAGCTGAGACATGACTTGACCTGACTCTGGAGGGTCAGCGGTGACTTGACCTAACTCTGGAGGGTCAGCGGTGACCTGACCTGACTCTGGAAGATCAACGTGGACCTGACTTGATTCTGGAAGATCAACTCTGGCTGCCATTTTGTTCTGCAGCGCCGGATTGGCGGCCATCCTATGCAGTGGTGCTGGGCTGGCGGCTATCTTGTGCACAGTTTCTGGACTGGAACATACTGCAGGACTGCGATGTTCCTCATCCACGACACCTGCAGAGCCACTTAGTTGAAGTGCCAGATCTAATATAAACTTTTCGTTTGGTGTTTTGACACAAACTTCTTGTGGGGGCGGGCTTAACAATGATCTACTCTGATTGGATAGTGAGCTTTTGATGGACAGGTGCTCTCTGACCGGGAAGTACAGACGCCACTCAGTGGTGTGCATATTGAAAATATCTTGTGGTGATTTGTATTACTAAATATGTAAATAATATTTGACCTTCGATCATCTCAGTCTGTAAAGATGAGTTCTTGTCCTTCAAGGCAGCTTGAAGTAAGCACGTGTTACTGAATATGAATATGCCACCTGCAGATGTAAGTGGAAACCCCCCTGGCTGCCCCCTACCCACATAGAAGCATACATACTGAGCATTGCCTGCTGCGTGCAAAAACAACAGGCCAGAGAAAACTGGGACTACAACAACATGACTGTCAATCACACAGTGTGGGCCTGTGTACGGAGACGGTTCAGCTCAGTCAATCGTCTGTGGGCCCCGGTAGACACCAGCACCACTGGAGCATCTAATGTGGATTATTGTGCTTTGTCAGCCAGTGAGGGCTCAAAGCAGGGAGCAGCAAGACTTCTCGAACTTACCTCAGTGTGTTTGAACTCTAGAGTCTCTTGACCTTAGACTGTAGACAAGACACAGCTATAAAAAGTCCAGGTCATGGCAGTAACCCCTGTTGTGGTGGAGTGGTCAGGAGCGTTTGGCTCTGAGAAACCATCGTATTGAAGCTATTTGTTTGGCTCATGTGTTTTCTAATCTATGCCAGAAAACCGATCAGTGACTCACCTCAAAAACATTCTGTTGATATGACAATGAGGTGGCTTCAGCCGACATCGATTGCTTCTTATTCTCCTTTATTTCTATCAGATCATGAACATATTTACAGGATTTTTTTTCTTTCTCCCATTACTCTTCAGAAAATTAATATAACATACTTCTAAATTGCATAATTGTCAAACACTCACCTGCCTTTGTTTTAACAGCCCAAATTGAGTGAGATATTCAATTATCTTGAGAATCACGCCTCAAATGTTAACAAGGTGCATCTGTATTCTTGAATGCACCACCTCCTGTGTTCAGTTGTTTGATTGCACAATAAATGTATGTGCCTCTTCGAGGTCTTCGACAGCAAAATACAAAGACCAAGGAACTTCCTGTGAGACATCAAGATTAAGTTCTTAGAGTTAGTTCTTAGCTAGCAAAGCTTTTAACCTTCTGCACAAGAAACACAACACCCCCACAATAATATAAAACAACATAGATTACGTGCAACACAAAAGTTTGGGTTCAGTTTTTTTTTTTTTTTTTACATTTACATAAATAAAAATATTTTTTATTTCAAATAAGAACACGGAAATATAAAACATATCACGGTTTCAACAAAAACTATTAAGCAGCACAAATATTTGTTTTTAAAGTAGGGTGTAGCGCAGTGTAGTCTAAGTATGAACTTCCAACATAAATAAATAAGTAATAAAATAAATAGCACAATCCAGAAAGTGCTACAATCTGGCCACCCTACCATCCCAAGCAACCACACTAAAAGGGCATTTGTCTGAGAGGTGACCATGAGCCGGCTACAACACTGAAAGAACTGGAGAAATTTTATTCTGAAATGTAAGAATCTTTCGAGGCATCAATTCCTTCACAGATTTGGCTTCTTTGTGAGAATGGCTATAAGGAAAGCATTTCTGAGGAAGACCGACATTAAGTCACGCCTAGGGATTGCTAGAAGCCATGTGACAAAACCTGAAACCCTTTGAAAGAAAATGTTTTGGTCTACTGAGTTGTGGCCTGAAAAGAAAGTGCTATGTTTGGCACAAATTAAAAACACCAACACCTTGGAAAAAAGAAACGCTTCTTGCCAGCTAGAGCAGTGTGAATTGAGCCAAACACAGGCAAATCCTTCAGGAGAACCTGTTTAAGTCAGCACACAATCTACATTTAGGGTGAGGATACTTTTTATTAATTTTTTACCAGGACAATGACCCAAATCAACACAGCACAAAAAGTAAAGAAAAGTTGGCACTCATAAACACCCCAGCCAGAGCCCAGACCTGATTCCAATCAGAAATCTGTGGTATGACCTGAAAATTTAAGTCAGATGGCACTCTCCAAGTTATTTGGCAGAAGAATTTACATAGAAGAATTGGCAAAAAGCCTTTTGTTACAAAGAAATTTGCGTTCTTGGACACAAAATATGAAATATGTGTTGTGAAGAAAGAAAAAATTAGGTGCAAGAAGAAGAAAAATATTTTTAAAAGGTAAGTAAACACTCTTTGAAAGCACTGTAAATAAATCTGGTACAGTGAATGTCTCCGTATAGGAAGGTTAGCACTTGGATTTGATAATTTGGTGTGTCAGGTCAACTGAAAGGACCATTAATTAAGGTGAATTAGTGTGTTGGTTGTGTGTATTGTCCATGCGTGCCATCTGTGTGTATTCGAATGTGAGCATGTGAGCCTGCATCCATCTGTTTAGGAAGCGTGGGAGCTCACAGTAACGAGTTGTGTCTCGGCTCATCTGCCCACGCACAGCTTGGGTCACTGTGGCACCCAGCACATGTAAAATCACCTCCATCCAGATCTCCTCTCACTTCTTGCCTTTGCTTGTCTTCCAGCTATCAGCATGGACTGTAAATAAGAGCACATTTTAAAGTGAATTCAGATGAAATGGTTGAGAATTTAGACAGATATATTCCCTTTACAGTCTAATTGCATTAATTAAACAACTTGTAGATATGTCTGGTTTTGATGAAAGATATAATAATAATAATAATAATAATAATAATAACGATAACAATAATACATTTTATGGGGTCATGATATGCAATTTAAATTTCTCCTTCCTCTTTGGAGTGTTACAAGCTCTTGGTGCATAAAGAAGATCTGTAAAGTTGCAAAAACTAAAGTCTCAAATCCAAACAGATATTCTTTTCAAAAGTTAAGACTTGTCCACGCCCTCCTAAAACGCCTCATTTTAACGTGTCCCCTCATGTCTACATCACTGTGTGGGAAGATTTGCATATATGTTCAAGCAAAGAATGAAGGTGTACCTTTTATTCTCGCTGTTGCTGCCGGCACCATAACCTGGAGACTGAGTGTTTCATTGTGAAAGTGAAACTACTTTGTTTGTCCTTCTAAAAGAGGACAATGTCCAAACAAAGTACAGTCCAGCCTGGGGTCGTCACATGTGAATTCTGGATCAACTGGAGTTTATGGTGAAGCCTGTGTGGTAAACTAAATAAAAGAGAATTACAGTAGTCGATGAGAGAGGTGACAAGTGAATGAAATAGAATGGCAGTACTGGGTGAGGTGAGAGATGAACGAAGGCAAGCAATATTATGGAGATGAAAGTAACAAGACCATGTAATACAATTAATGTGAGCTTCAAATGAAAGAGTGCTGTCAAAGATGACCCCCAAGTTCTTAAACCTGGTGAGAAGGAGAAACGGAGGAACCATCAATGGATAAAGAAAATCTACAGAACCTAGAGAGAATAGAGTTGGCAGTCTTAATTGGCGGAGGACCAGGTTTTTAAATGGCTGCTCACTGCTCTAGGTGAGTGTTCACGGTGTGTGTGTGTGTTCACTGCTGTGTGTGTGCACTTTGGATGGGTTAATTGCAGAGCACAAATTCTGAGTATGGGTCACTGTACTTGGCTGTATGTCACCTCACTTTGTAATGAGGTAGATAGGTGGAAAGATGGAATCAGGCTTAGCAGATACATAAAGTTGTGTATCATCAGCGTAAAAGTGAAATATAATACCAAATTTATAAAAGATATTACCAAGTGGGAGAAGATAGATTAGGAATAACAGAGGACCTAGAACAGAACCTTGAGGGATGCCAGAGCTAAAAGAATATGGATTGGAATGAAAACTTTTTAATTGTACGAAAGGTATGAGGTAAACCAGACAAAAGGAATACCAGAGAAACCAATAGCAGATAAACGGTTTAACAAAATATCATGTGAAATGCTCTCAAAAGCTGAATTTAAATAAAGAAAAACAAGAATAGATAAGGACCCTCCATCAGCAGCCATTAACAGATCATTTGTTGCTCTCACCAAAGTGGTTTTGGTACCACTGTACGTTTGAGATGAAATCCTTACTGAAAGCACTTATATAAGTTATTATTCCTAACATGATCTTGGACCTGTGCTGCAACTGCTTTTTCAAGATTTTTCTAAATAAAAGGAAGATTTAAAATGGGACAGAAGTTATCTAAATTGTTAGGATCTGCACCAAGTTTTTTTTTTTTTTTTTTTGAATTGGGGTTATAGCAGCTATTTTAAAAGATTATGGGACAGTGGGAGGACTAAGGGGACTATGAACAATATGAGTTATAAGAGGAGAAAGAGAAGAGAGG
Organism: Carassius auratus; assembly: GCF_003368295.1. NCBI lineage: Eukaryota > Metazoa > Chordata > Actinopteri > Cypriniformes > Cyprinidae > Carassius > Carassius auratus. Next base: position 7,710,048 of record NC_039277.1, on the reverse strand, counting down.
AAGAGAGGCTTTTACCAGGTGAGTTGGTATGGCATCAAGCAAGCATGTGGAACAATTAGATTTATGAATAAGATTAGAAATGACTAATTAATATGGCAGGGTAAAAGAAGAGAAAAGAATAAGTAGACAATCGGTTGAAACACTGTATAATGAATTAGAGTATGGGTTAGCCTGAGAGGCCAACTGTTGGTGGATAGCAGTTATTTTGTTACTAAAAAAAGACAAATTCATCACAATGAGCAGACCAGTACGGGTGTACTGTAAGTAGAATATATTCTACTGTATAAGTAGAATAATATTAGGTGGTAAGGTACACAGTGAAGTTAAAAATAGACAAAATTAATCTAAAGTGGAAAATGGAAAAACGGAAATTCTGTCATAATTTACTAATCTTACATAATTAATAGGATTTCAGATTACACATTGATTTATTGATTTTTTTTTTTTTTTTCATTTAGATTATTTTAATATATAATAATATGTCATATGCAGTCCACTTGGAAGTTTTCTGAGACCCCTTGGTCTAGAACCACTGACCTAAACCAAGCTCTTCCTGTCTTTGAAAATATTTTCTCACCTTTTTCATGTTTTGGTTTGGTTATGACAATTAGATAAAGTGCAATGATTCAGTAATTTCAAGAGCAACGCTGCTAATAAAATATTATTTTATTATTCATTGAGTTTCAAAACATATTTCAAGAAAAATTTCACCTAAAATCTAAAGACAAAAGTAATACATTTTGCATAAAATTTTAAATGGAAACAGATAAAAGTTCTTAATGTTGTTTCTATTGTGATATATCCCACATTTTCTGTTTTGGATTCATGCAATTCATCCACATAATGCATCCTCTGTACATATTCTGTCCTTCTAAAAAAAACTTTGACAAATGCTAAATAACTGATCACTGCTGTTGCAGAATGCTAAAAATACTAAAACATGCCAAAAAAGTGTTAGCATATTTGTGCGATGTGTAATACCACCTCATGTGCCTGTATTCGAGACAAATTGTTTAATTTTCAAGTCTGTGAAAATATTTGCAAAGCACCAAGTCTTGAAAACTATCACAGAAGAACCTGCCAAATCGAATGCATAACATTCTTCACTAAGACTCAAAGAATTCAACATCCTCCCTCTCAGTTGCTGAACTACAGTCTATGAAACTACAATCGGGGCATCATGATATCCTGATATAATCTAGTTCACTGCCCACAATGTCCAAAATGTATAATTTAGTCTATTGTAGCGGATGACTGTGAGTGAACTTATCTGAGAAAACCTTTGGCTGTGAAGTCTAAACAGCTTTCAAGGTGAACTATCTATTCTATCCTACCCTAAAATACTTTTTTTCACACCATGATTATTATTTTTATTTTCTTGCAGTTTTTCTCTCTCATCTCAATATATTAATTCTGTTTTAGATTGCTGACTCTTCAAATACCTTGCAGGCACTTCTGACTTTAATGCAAAACAATCTGAGAAGGCTCTTTAGCAGTGTCAAGCATGCTAAAGACAGGTGTTCGACTGAACATTTATGTTCATTTATCCGCCTCTTGTATGATTCATCAGCGGGTTTTGCTGTAAATCTCAGCATTTTCTTCAGCAGTATTTTATTTTTGAAGGTCAGAAATCAGATTGGAGTGGCCAGTCATGCTAAACCACTGAAGTAATCAGAGGTTCACTGCCTCGCTCTGACAACACGCTGTGCTGCTTTCCACAACACTGCCAGGAATAAAAAAAATATACCTAATCATGTAGCTCATTTTAGGCTTAGAACATTATTTTGATTGCCAATTGATTCCTTTATATTGCTCTATGATGAAATAAATTAAGCTAAACTTTAGCAGACTGAAATTTCAATTTATCTCAATTTATTTCAGCCTATCTGAACCATGTGCTTCAAACACAAGCTGGTGATCAGCAGCTTTTACCATGAAGACAGCGCCTTGATAGGTGTGAAGAGACTGACAGATAAAAAACAGATTGAGGAGCAGAAACAAATGTGGAAATGCGCCAATACGTCAGTCATTTCCGCGAGCAGGTTGGGCTGTCACAGTAGTTAAGCATTCAGGTACAGCTTGGGAGATGACTTGTTATGTTTACCGAGTTCTCAGAACAAGATGTTCACTTAAAACGCAGATTGGCGTGAGTATTGCGAATGTCTGAGGGAGCTGTGTTGTTGTTTACACAGCTTCGGCGCAGTTGCTTGACACCATGTCGAATGCTTATCTTTGCCATTTTTTTTCCCTCACCACCGAGCTAATCCGCCTGGTTGTGAAAACGAGCCAGTGTGAAACAGACGCCCAGGTGTAAAAGATGAGAGACGGTTCAGTTAGTTTGTTGAAAAGGTGCAGAAGTCCTTGAATTAAATTACTGAGGTTCTGAACACTTCTAAACATCAGCATGCACAGCGCTCGGCTCTAATAGGCCTTGTTGAGGCCGGGTAACAAACAATGTAATAAGCAGTACGTTTTGTTGCTGTGATGCTGACAGCTCTCTCCATCAGTTCTGGGTTTGAGGGCGGAAACAGATGTTTTTTCTAAAATACCTTGGGAGAAATAAAAGAAGAAAGAAAGGAGATAATAGTTGACCTACAGTAAGAATACAGAGCTGGAAATTTCATAGAAGGGATTTCAAAACCAAACCGAAGTGAATGATGTTTGGTTCTCTTTACTGCATTACTGCAAACTTGTTGCCTTTTGGCAAAATTAGCAGTTCTGAAGTTGCAGTCAGTCACATTAAGGTTGGAATACACTACATAATGTTTGCCCTGGTTTACAGCCTGGAGAAGTTGACTATAAATGCCAAGTTTGGGTTATACATGCCAAAAGTCTGCAGATTTGAGTTTGACAGATTTCATAGTAAATTGTGTAGTGTATATGATGGTCACAGACAGTTATTTTTTTAGCTTCAGAATCTGATTCCATCCAGTCAGAGGATATCAAACATGTTTGATATTTTTTAAACCGAATTTAGAACACTTATTGTTTTAATTTTTAATTTGTCCCCTAGCAAGGCACACCTTTCTGTGTGAGTCTGTTTTGATCGGAGGTGGGTAGTAACGAGTTACATTTACTTCATTACATTTACTTGAGTAAATTTTTGGGGTAACTAATACTTTTGCAGCATATTTAAAAATGGGTACTTTTACTTAAGTAAATTTTTGGGGGAAATCTGTACTTTTACTTCGTTATTGTGGGCAACACTCTTCTCATTACTTTATCTTAATGGAATACATGTTATAAATGTCTCAGTTTATTCCAAACGCTCCATGTACTTTTTCACTTGCAATGAGTGATGACCATTCGCGAATGGTTCATTCTTTTGAGACAGTTCTGTTCAAAGGCTTGATAAAACCATAGACTGTATAAAAACATGGACATAGTGTCTGTGACGTCACCCGTAGACTCCTGAAGAGTATTTTTGAAGCTCAAAGTGTGCAGAGGGGACCATCGCCATCTTGGCAGTACGTCACCGTTCAACTCTCCCTGACAATCGAAAATGGACTGGGAGCTGGTTGCTGAAGCCACGCCCACCTAACTCAACGGTAGTGTCAGCAGCGGCAGCCTACCTATCACTCGAGTGGCCATGCCCTTAATTATCCAGAACTTTAAGGCTTAATATAATTTAAACAGATGAGTTATAAAAAATAAAAAAAAAATTCTGCTGTAAAGTTGACCATTTTAACATGGGGAGTCTATGGGATTGACTCCCTTTTGCAGCCAGCCTCAAACGGCCAGTCGATGAATTACAGTTGTAGTCACTTCCTTGTCGGCTTTACGTGAGAGAGCGGAGGTTGCCTCTCAGATAAAACCAGTTGGCAAACCAGTGAATTGGTTCGCAGTCAATTTGAATGATTCATTAAGTTCCCTGCCGCACACACTGAGTCTTCTGAAGCGGTTATCACTCACAGAGTTGTTACAGAAAGTTTAAGAACATCAATAGCGTTCAAGACGTGGCTTTGGGTCTACACTCGATTGAAAGCAAATCTGTAAAGGTTATTGTTTGCTAGCGATGAAGATGTTTGTTAGATTAACACCGCGTGCGTGCACTGTCTACAGTTCAACAGGTAACGTATAGATAGGCTACTTTTGATTACAGTACACAGTACCACTATGACATTATCAGCTTGTTGTACGTGTAACTTATAGGTTAAATACAATGTATAACTTTTACATTAAATAAGCTGTCACAGAGGATGAAATGAATACCCTCAAAACCCGCGTTAGCTCTGTTCCAGGAGGGATGCCTTTGCCTAGACACAATTAATATTGATATTTCCACAATATTTACGCTAGCCGAAATATACCTTTGTTTACATTTTGCAAAACAAACAGAAGATCCGTCAATGTGCATATGGTTCATTATGTGAGAAATTTTCACTCTTCATGTCAGAGGTTATTTATAGATGTGTTATACATAATTAGTATACTTTAGAATATAATTTAATTCAGTGAGGCAAATAAAAAATTTCATCAGATGTTTCTCCAGTTTTCAGAGTCATATGATCCTCCAGAAATGATTCTAATATATTGATTTATTACCAGTGCTGGGAACAGTTGGTCTGGTAATACCAAACTCTGTTACTTCACTTTGCTTACTTCACTTTGCTTCGAACTGAAGTTGAGCAGAAGTACTGGCGTAGTCAGGCTATATAAGTCATGAAATCTGAAGAGTATTTATTTGAGGGAATTCAGTAAGTGCCACCTACTGTCAGAGAGTGAATTTCTAATTTTATTTTGCATATTTTGTTAACATACATAATCATTTACTTGGCTAAAATGTGAGGTTTATTGATTTATAAAACTTATGGTTTCTGTCCAAACTTGTATTATTTCAACTGTAATGACTCATGTTACATTTCTTTTTACAGTTTTAGAATGTTACAACATTGGTGTTGTTTCAAAACAATATTTCTACCTGACCAACATGTAGTTTTATTAGAAACAGTTGCAGCTGCTGAAACTTATGTCAGGTTTACGCTACAAAGGTGCCATGGAAATGCTTTCTGACATCTTTAGGTGTCACAGCAATTATAACTTTGTACTTTAATACGAAAGGGCTGAGTTTGGGCCGACCAGGCATAATCAGTCAAGTTTCTACAGTATGTGGCTTTGGGGAGGCAATAAAATATATAAATAGCGGAAGGGTCCCCCAAAAAAATATTTTGCCTATGTCACAATAAGAGGTTAACCCGGCCCTAAATATGTTAATACATTTTGTTTATGATTTGGTGTTGCTGTGTAATATACAGTAAGGCAAATTATTTTGTTGTGCATTTATGACAACTTTTATGAATATATTTGCTTAGAAATGCTAAAGAAACATTTATGGGATATAAATCATTAAATTCTTTACAGTGCTTATTCTCAATTTATAAACATGACAAACAAAATGACCAAGACAGTGGACTTGGATTTTTATATTTTTTTGAGTGACTTTAATGCAGTATCAAAGTCCATAATTTCAGTCACAGACATTGCCAGACTCAATCTTTTATCTCAGCTCAGCTCCAACATGTGCAATTAAGTTGTCAGCCTTTTTTTCAAATCTGTGATCATCCGATATCCAGTAGAATATCTTAGGTTATTTTACTCTGAATCCTTTACTTGCTATCCAAACTTTAAATATGCTAGATTAAATATTAACTATTCCACTAGCCATAGATGACTCAGGGCGGCCATGTTCAGCATAGATATGTACTTCTCTTCTGCATCTTTCAATCAAACACACTCCTTTCCAGTGAAGTTGCTAATATAAAAAGAAATTAATATAAATAAATAAATAAATGAATCCATCTGATCCAAAACAACTCGTGAATGACCGTGAATTACTCGATCACAGGTTGAACTCTTCATATTCTGAATTAAGTGTTACGTGGAGGGAGGGACTACAGACCCACCCTAGGCGGAACACAGCGACCCCTGCAGCAATTGCTTCCTGGATCCCTCTCCAATTCTGTGAAGATCGGCACACATCTGAAAAAGGATAATTAGAGGAAACTGAGAACAAGGTCAAAGACTTGTGGTGGAACAAGGAGCAAGTCGAAGTTTAACTTCCTCTTCATCCCTGAGCCTCCGAAATACTCTGCGGCTGAATCTGGTGAAAGCTCCCCCGCCGGCGTGCTAGGCTCAACTTTTGATGTTAATTCCTTGAAAGCTGTTTCTTTAGCTAGGGATTAATGCATGGAGAGCTTGGCTTAGCATGCTTGGGCTAATAAAGATGACACATCTAACACAGGTAGTGCAGCTCGAGAGCTGATTTCATAAAGTTGCCTTAATTATGATGAACTGCCTACTCTTTAGTGCTTCCAAGAAAAGCCAAACTATACTGCTCTGAAAAGACTTGAATCAAGAGCAGATCTGGATTTTAGGGGCATAAGCTTACCCATTATCACCGTGCAGAGCACTGTTAGGGCCTTAGCCTGTGGCTTTTGTGACATTTTCCCCCACTTCTTAGTATTTCATAGCTAGTGAGGCCCAGGTTCCAGAGACTGAGAGTTATGAAGTGTGTCTATTATAACCTGTAAACCACTATTATGGTTACATATTTGCTGCTATGGCCACTCTAGCTCCGGGGAACACCACGGCTAATAATTGCATGGCAGCATGCGTACAAATGTGACATTGCGATTTATCTGCTAAAACAATGTCCCCAAGATTGATTATGATTCCCCTAGATGAGTCCACGTGGTGAATGCTAAAAATTATCCCTTTCCACGATCCCAGATACAGTGGGTATAGAAAATAATCACCCCACCTTTAAATAATTACATGTTATTGCTTTGCAGTCTGAAATGAAGACGGACAGTTTTAGTTTTATCCAGCTGTTTTTACTCGGTGCAACTGATAACATCCAAATTAAATTAAATTAAATTTATGCATTTAGCAGATGCTTTTATCCAAAGCGACTTACAGTGAATTCAGGCTATCGATTTTTACCTATCATGTGTTCCTGGGGATTCAAACCCCCAACCTTGCACTTGACAAGGCAGTGCTCTACCAATTGAGCTACAGGAACACTATGAATATAATAAAAGACATAACACCAACATCTCAGAAAAATAAATGAACAGAATCACTGAGTTGTAAAAAAGGATCACCCCTCATGTCAGTATTTTGTTGAACCAGCTTTTGTTTTAATTACAGCCTGTAGTCTGTTGGGAAATGCCTCTACTAACTTTGCACATCTAGACTTTGCAATATTTGCCCACTCATCTTTACAGAACTGCTCAAGTTCAATTAAATTTGACAATGACAGTTTATGGATTGCAGTCTTCAAGTCATTCCACACATTTTCAGTCTAGGTTCTGACTAGACAGTGCAAGGAAATTCACCTTATACTCCTTCAACCTCTGTGTCTTGCTGATGTGTGCATTGGGTCATGTTGGAAGGTAAACCTTCTTCCCATTGATAACTTTCAGGGGTAGTAAGAGGGTAGCAGATTTTCCTCAAGAGTGAGACAGTATTTTGCCCTGTCCATTTTTCCTTCTATTCTGAGAAGTGCTCCAGTCCTTGCTGCAGAGAAACAGTCCTATAACAGGATAGTACCACCTCCATGTTTTACTGAAGGAATGCTGTTATTTGGATGACGAGCTGTATTGGATTTCCACCAGACATATCGTTTGGTGTTCAGGCCAATATTTTAGTCTCATCTGCCTCAGAATCTTCAATGTGCGCTTTGGCAAGGCACTGTAGTGACTGCATGTGGCTTTCCTTGAGGAGGCCATATCACCCACAGTCGACTGTTTGCTTTAGTTGCACTACGACGGATTGGAATGCTCCAGGAAAGCTATGTTCATGTTGAGCTAATCAAAGTGACCACAGCTGATCACAGCTGAAAGTCAAATGGTATTGCGTGCCACTGAGAACATGAATAGCTACATCTTTACAAATCATTTTTAGGAGGGAGGTGATCCTTTTTTTCACCTCAGTTTATTTCTTCTCTCTCTCTCTTTCTCTCACTCTCTATCTCTCTCTGACATTTTGGTGTTATGACTTTCATGGACATTATTAGTTGCACTGAGTAAATACAGCTGGATCAAATTTCAGGCTTCAAAGCAACCAAATGTGATTATTTTAAAGGGGGGTGATTCTTTTCTATAACCACTGTATATGTTCGGTAATATTTACTGCAGCAAAACAAATCAAGGCCTAATTTCTCCCTCTGTGATCAGTTATATTTTATTTTCAATGGGTAGGTCTGACAATTAAATGTTCTATTTGTTAACATTATTTACCATTGAATAATAATGAAAAATACTTTAGTTAATGTTCATTTCATAATTTACTGATACATGATTAAAATAAAAACTTGTTTTTAAAGTTTTAGGTTTAGATAACTATAACAACTCCACTGCTGCTGCATTATTTTACCATTTTTCTCTGTTTATTTGGTAGCTTTACTGTACATATCTATCTAAATGGTATTTTTTTGGCCAAAATCAAATATGGTCCAGAATTTGTGCCATTTGGTCAGCATTTGCAGTTTACTAAATATGAATGTTTAAGCAGTCATTTCTCCACCACACCACAGAGTTTATTTAAAGTAAATGAAAGCTGGAGTTGTATTAGCAGAAGAGCTCCCTATCTCTCTGGGATTTGTGTGGATATTTAACATGACCCGCAGATTTTTGTGATGCAGACGGTGTTATGATGTGGAAGGCCATTGTCAGCTCCATGAGGGAGGTAAGCATAGAGATCATACAACATTCCCATACTGACATATGGATAGATATGGAGGAAGAGATCCAGAGAAATTAGCTCTTTCAACCAAGTCTAAATTCTTCAACCTGTTTGCTACAGTATCTTACTTCATTTCAGGGTTTTAAAACATACTCTAAATTAATTTCAAATTGAATGACCACCCCTAGACATCACAAAGCACACACACACACACACACACACACACACACACACACACACACACACACACACATATATATATTCTTATAAATTCTGTTATTGAAGTAAAATACACTTCATACACTATTTTAGTCACTTTACATGTTTTACTCTCTATATTGGAGGAAATATAAAAGAAAAGTCTAAATTAATTTCTGAATGAACACATTGCACTGGAAATCAGAGAGCAAAGTATGAGCAAATATGCAGCAACCAAGAACAATTAGAAAATTTCCACCATGGAGTCCAGTAAAATGGATCAAACAGCTGACGCAATGTGAATGATGTCCTGTGAGCATGATGTAATGTTATGAAGGAAATATCACAAAGGCTGAAGACTAATGAGTTGAATGTGAATGCGAGCCGTTTGAAAGTGCTGTGGCTCTATTTGTGTGAGATATCACAGTGTGGTTGAAATCCTCAGCGATGTTCGCAAATGGAGAAATCTGACTTAGAGCTACAAAATGGGATGTTCTTGAAGTACATAAGAAACTAAATCAACTAAACAGCCCCCAGGGCTCAAGTCACTAAATCTGAACTTAAGAGAGAATCAAGCGGTGAGGTGAAAATTGCCTAATCCTGGCATTGCATTTTAGACATTCTCTATGATTTCTGGGGGATTATTGTATTTTTTTGAAGCCTAAACCATTGCAGATTGTTGCATCACTAGGGACTAATTTCTAAAAACAAAACAAGAATGGATGTGGGGTTACCCGCCGATGTCATCAGACGGACGTTGAGCATCCAAGCCCTTGGCAGAGGTGCCCCAAGGCCAGATGTGACTATCATTACTGAGGCATGACATTGGTCCAGCTCCAGTAGGGGGCGATGTAACAGTCACTTAAATTCAATGAGACAATGAATGCCAGCTCATGTAAAATAAATAAATCACAATCAGTTAATCAACAAGAACGTATGCATGACTGATGAATGGTATTGATTGAATATGCATGTGCGTAGCTTGAGGTATCAGATTGGGCTATAATTCAATATTTTTCGCAGCCAGGGTTTCTTGATGTGGTTTAATTAGCCAACAAATCAATACCCTTATGTGTCTGAACTCCATATGGAGTGTCAGAGAGAGCACACTGTAATATGTTTGAAGCGTTAGCTCTGAGCCTCCGGCTAAAGAATCATCTGCTTTGCTCTGCACACCTGTTTCCCTCGCTGCCGTAACCAACAAACCCTCTGCAGACCTTGTAGGACTTCACAAAGAAGTGAGGCTTGTGTTATATAAGCCTACAATCTCGTTTAACTTTAAGTGGTTTGTGTGCAGCGGAACTCTTCAGATACACAGTGCCTGCCTGGCTATGCTAAATGTCATCGGTTACGCTAACAAATGCAAGCAACTCAGGATTTCATGAAATTGAGCTCGCTTGCTTGACTGTGACAGCAGCGGCTTCAGTTTGTAGTGATCTTTGGTATCGAATGTCTTTACAAACATGCTAGCTGCTACGACACATTGTCATTGACTTCCTGTTGCTTGCATGGAGAAGTGGCGTGTAAGAAGTGGTATATTTTTAGCAATTGTATTTGGTGCTGTCAGCTAGGAAATTTCAGCTATTGAACCTGATCACTTTCTCCTTTTTTTCCAGAGCAGCTCCCTCCATCTTTGCCGGTGGACTGTCAGTCAGTCATGGTTTGATGTGTGCATCTGAAGTGGGTTCATTTGATGGCAAAACTTTCAATTCTATTTTACACGCATCAGTAATGACCCCCCCACCCCCCCAAAAAAAAAAAAAAAAAAAAAAGTACTGCCCATGTGTTTTGTTTTGTTTTTTTGCAGGGCAGAGCAGCACCACAGTGCCCCCTCCTGATTGCAGGCAAAAAGGCAAGTCATTTCACAACCTTCCCTCTGTTTCTGAGTCACATTCATCAAAGCCTTGTTCGTAGTTTGATCTCTTTGCACATTCTATTTTAATCATGTAAGCATGTCAGAAACATCTCCCGATTGCATTTTTTTTTTTTTTTATCCAGCAAATTCGTTTCACAGAGAGATTCTTAAACAAATTAGTTTAGTTTCCATCAGTTTAGGCTGAGTTTTATGTCGGTGTCCCTGATACCTGGTTTAAAAGGAATTTGCATTTAAAAACACACTTAATTTGTAAGCGTAATTTGCTAAACAAGCCACTTTTGGAAAAGGAGCCTGAAGAGCAGTTGAGCTCAAAAGTGATGCCATACGGAATGCAAAAACAGAAGACGATGTCTGCCATTGAGTTGAAGGGTTTCACCTCAGCGGTTCCTGCCAGGCTCACGTCTCATGGTCAGCTGTCTGGGACCTTCACTGGGTTGTGCTGGCCCATAGCACCCATGCATTGAAAAGTAAATAAAGATTAGATGGATGTGGTGTTGGAGAATAGCTTTGCAAGCCGAAACACAGATATTAGATTTAATATCTGATTATTTATCAAACTATTTCACTGAATAGCATTTGGAATCTCTGGTTTCTTTCCCCAAAGAAGTGTTTTAAATGCTTTTATCCCCTCTTCTACCCTTAATGTAATTATTTGATGCCCTTTAAGAAAGGAAGCACAAATTAAATTAAGAGTGTTAAATTATCTGTTAGTTTTAAACATTTTGTTAAAAGACAGAAATGATTCAGTTAAGAGTTATGTAATATGTAAGTGAAACTTGCATTTCTCACAGGAAAATTAAATCAGATCTCTAATAATAGATCTACAATCTGCCCCCCCCCCCCCCAAAAAAATAAAAAAAAAAAATAAAATAAAAAATATATATATATATATATATATATATATATATATATATATATATATATATTGTATATTTGTAGATTGTAGATTGTAGATTATTATATATTTTTTATTTTAGTAAATTTTTTGCCAGATTTTAAATTAATGAATTATTAGAATGGTGTTGTTTTTTTTTTTTTTTTTTTTTTTTTTATGTAATGGTGAAGAAATTTTCTACTTGTGAGCCAGCTGCTGCATCAAATAAAGCAAAGGCATTCTCAGTTTTGTGATAGGATCACACGTTTTGAAGAAGTTTTGTTAAACTTGAGTTTTTGCAGCTGAAAATGTTTTGTGACAGACACAAAGTTTCAAGATCCCTCATTGAACCCATGAAGTAACTTCTGTTCTAAAAAGCAACTCGCCAAAGGCTCTGTACAGTATGTGATGTGATCTGAGGAGAATGGACCCTAACATTAGAGAATTCCAGGAGAAGCACTAATGACCATAAAATAAATATCAGAGGATGCAGTTTTCTTTAGTCTGAACTAAACATTTTCCTGTTTTTGATTTCAGAAACCTTGTGAGACTTTTAATCGCAGCAGCAGAGCAAGTACAAAGAGAGAGAGAGCGCAGATGGAAAACTGAAGGCAGTTGATACAGATCAATAGTAGATTGAGGCAGATGTCATGAACATGAATTCATGGAAAAAACAGCGATACATGAAAACATTCTCGATAAAAAAAGATAACCTTGAACATTGTGCCTGCTCGCCAAGCAGCTAGAAAGCAAGAGATGTACAGTATGAATATTTGAAAATTCCCATCATGATGAGATAGAGCCACAGCCAATGATGGGCAGCAGAAATGAGCACTAATAGTGTAGCAAGGGTCTTTTTTTTTCTTGAGTAGTTAGTCTACAATCGAGGATCCATGAGCTATTACAGTTGTGACCATGAGCAAACCACTTAACCTCGGGTTACTTCAGGGGGATTGTCCACGTAATAAATGGACTGACAGTCGCTTTGGGTAAAATCGTTTTCTAAATGACTGCTTGCTACTTGTAGGATGGATGAATTGACGGGCTGTCACATTGCTGGGGCTGCTGTGCTGATGTTTGTGCATCAGGATAGGTATAAAACCAGTAGACATCACAGCTGGAAGTAAGCTCTGTTTTCCTTATTTAGCACCACATAATGACACAGAGTTAACACAACATGGAGCGTGATGTGGAAAGGCAACATGGAGCTTGTGAGAGGAACGCAAGACACAATACCATGGCAGGGCATATGGTGTTGACACAAAATGATACTAACGTGATGAGCATATGGGAGGAAGGAAGCTGTGAGCACAAAACATGTTGTGTGTCACAGACCGTCAAACATCTCATAGGGAATGGAGAATAATAAACGGATGGAGGAATCAATCAATGAATCAGTGAGCCTGTCAATTTAATCCAATGAATCAATCAGTCAATCACTATTATGAAACAAATCAACTGTAGAGAGAACCATGGGCCACGTTTCCCAAAATCATCATATGCCACCAGAGGTCTCTATCCAATCTACTTAGGCTTAAAATGCTTTTTGGGAAAAGAAACTGAACAATAAATGAATCAATCAATTCTTAATTAATGAAACAGTTAACCAGTATTATGTATTAATCAGTCACTAGACAGAACCTGAGCCGCATTTATCCAAATGCATCATAAGCCTAAGTAGATTGTAGAAACCACTGTCATCAATAATCTCAACTAGGCTTACGATGCTTTTGAGAAATGCAGCCTTGAACAATAAAGGACTCAATCAATCAATAACCAAAATCAAACTGATCTTAAAAGAGCTCAAACCAAGCAGCATCATGGGGAATTTACATGATCAACTGAAATGTGCATGGGGAAATCATTTGCCCTCATGCAAAATGAGTAAATTTCAGCAGAAACAAATTATTTAGGAATAAATCAGTCTACCAAATTTTGACTCACTTAATCAATCAGACATTCGATCAATGAATTTAAAGAATGAATCATTTGGCCATTCAGTATAACAATCACTGGGAATGACTTAATCCACCAAATTATGAATCGGTCAGTCAATCTACATGAACATTAGGAATGAATCAATCAATCAATCAAACCTTTAATCAACCAAATCAATCAATAAAGCAATGCATTAGGAATGAATCAACCATTCAGTCTTCCATATCTTGAATCAGTGAATCAATCAGTGGATCACTCCGTCAGTAAATCTACTGAACATTAGGAATTAATTTAGGAATCATACCTTGAACAAATCAATGAATCAGTATGCATTATGAATCAATCAGTCCACCAAATCCTGAATGAATGGATCACTCAATCAATCAATAAATCAAGTCAATCCATATATTTAACAGTAGGAATGAGTGAATAAACCAACAATAAACTAAACCTTTAATGAAATGATACCAATCATAATATAAATTAAACTCCCCTACCAAGAGTGTTAAATGTATTTCAGAAGACTGAAAGGGCAAGGGACAAAGTTAAGAGGATTTGGAAGGAAAACCTGACTGATGTGTCAGAAGTTATTTATATATTTATTGTGTAAGTGAAACAAAAGGCATGAATACAGATAGTGGATTTGATTTCATATTCTGATTGAACTAGATTCAAATACAGAAAGCTTCAACCTCTACCACTGTATTTTCAAAGCCGTGTGCAGAAGTTCATCTTTTATCCATCTAGCAATAATACTAATGTCAACTTCCAAAACTTTTTCAATTATCTCAGGGAATGACGGTTGCAAACAGCCTCAGAGTTTATTCATTCACTCACTCCCTCAGTTCTGTCGTTCTCTATGAGGAGAGCGCTTCACACAAACCCTGTGAGCTCCCAGTGCTTTAAATTGCCAGTTTAATATTAAACTATTAATTTGCCATAATAATGTACTCCTCAGAAAAGACAATCTCATCAAGAAACATGGTGGTTATGATAAATTACTAATGCATTAGTAATATAAGAGTATGAATAATTGATGCAGAGCTGACCTGCCATGAAAGAGAGCTGTAGACCTGGAGACAGCAGTATGATTAGCACAAACCCCTCCGGCTCTGTGGGTTTGGAAAGGATGTGTGTGGGGGAGAGTGTGTGTTTGCTGCTTCTATGAAGGCCACAGTGCAGCCAAACACATGTATTTTTCAGAGCTTGACCGTCCGCGACTGTGTGTGGAGGAAGCAGAGCTGCATTATGAAGAGGCCAAAGGATATTTTTATTGCTCTGAGGATGCATTTCATATCTCAAGAGCTTTGCTGCATTTCTCAGATATTCCTTTATCTCAGATGTTTCTCGTAAAAGTCCATTGGAGAACTATAAACTGTTTATAAAATAGGAGTCTAAGGCTAAAGTATATCATGGGGAGAGTGCGGACCAGATCATTCGAATCCTGGTCAAATAAAATAAACAATCAAACCAATATTAATGTTAATTATTACAGTTATTATAACCTTAAGAATGAATGAGTCAATTAATTAAACAAAGTATTGTATATGTATTAACAATCAAAATCTTCAATAGTATCAGTCAATTGTAATGAATAAATGAATTAATCAATGAGTCAGTTACCTGAATCTTAATTTATTCAACTAAAGTTTTATATATGAATAAATGATTCAATGATACTGATTCTTATTAATGAATCAACAAATCAATGAATCAGTTCTAATGAATAAATTGTTGAATCAAACAAAGAATTTAAAAAAAAATCTTATATAGGAATGATTCAGTGAATGAATTCATCAATACATTAATAATAAATCAATAAATCAGTTCAATCAGCTGAACCTTAAAAATTAATCAATCAATCATTCAAATAAAATCTTATATTTACCTTACATTTACCCTATATTTTTTACGACTAGGATTGAATGAGAGTTCTGCAGTGAAGGGAAACATCTTCACAGAATATTATTAAACCATTCCTCATAAAATATGGCTCACAAAGACTTCATAGCATACTTCCAAATCATACGAGTCACATGGACCAGTTTATGATGCTTTTAGCCATTTTTCAAGCTTGAAAGCATCTATTTACTGTCCCTGTATGGTATAGTATAGTATCAACATTAAACCCAACATTTCCTTTTGTGCTCCATGGACAGAAGGAACACGTTTAGAGCACCACGAGAATGAATAAATGATGACAGAATGTTCCTTTTTGAGGGAACTTACCCTTTTAGCAAACGCCTCCATTGCAATCTATGGAAAACATTTGAGAAGTCAAACAGATCTCATTTGTAGTTTTTCCCAAAAAAGGCACGAGTGAGCGAGAATCAAACGAGTCACGTAACCAGCTTTCACGCTATCATCTCTGTGATTGTGACCAATCATGATAAGTGCCCTGCATTGATTCGCGGTGCTCTCCTTCTACATCCTACTCACCCCATCAGGTCAATGGTAGAGGTGAAGCTATTATCAGCATGCTCTTCACCTACCTGTAATTTAGAAGCACTCGCTTCCTGGATGGAGCCCACTATGCTATGCTTCTCACATTTATCTGTGCGTTTGTCAAAGTGTTTGCCAGTCTGTGTACATACACACACATGTATGTGTGTGCTAGTCTGAAAGTGTGGTAAGTGCTAATTTTATACTTGAGCAGATTCTGGACACAGCCTGGGTTTGGGCGTGAAAGGAAAGACTGTAAAATCGTCATCTCATAAGAGTGCATTACACTCTCTTGTATGCTCTCACCTTAAGGAACATGTAATCTGATGCTAAGCGCTAAATGTGACTAGCCTTTTAGCTCAGAGACAAACAAAGCAGTTAAACTTTAAAATTCCAGTAGTGTTAAGGCTAATTTGTATGAAAACACTGCAGAATGGTTGTAAAAGTTGAATATTTTCTGCAGATAATCGATCAGTGGTTCTTCTCTGTGAAAAAAAGCAGTCACCGCTAGCTATGCTAAGAAATTGCTGTGTCGTTGCTAAGATGTCCTGAGTGATTTCTTTTTGACCCAAGTCAAGACATACCATCCCCATTCCTAAAATATAAAGGCAGTTAAATATATTTAAATATATATATATATATATATATATATATATATATATATATATATATATATATATATATATATATATATTAATATATATATATATATATTAACCTATATTTATACTATATTTATGCTACCTGACACCGCTGCTAAATGGTTTGTGATTGTAGCTCTCTTCCACAAATAAATACATACAATGTATTTTTGGCTATTGCTACAAATATACCCCAGCGACTCAGGTTTTGTGGTCCAGGGTCAAATATAAAAAAAAATTAATTAAATATAATTTTCAGTTTCCTTTTTTACAGTCCTAAAATACTTTATGTAAATAAATAAATACAAATAAATATATATATATATTTATTTTATATATATATTTATCTCTTGACCAGATCTTCATTCTATTGAAATGAGGGCATCACTAGCACTAGTCACATCCACACAGACGTGTCTCATGAAACCAATCGCACTGCAGCAGATGTTTCAGATAGCACCAATCACACGGTGGCAGATGTTTCCCACAGAGCCATTAAGATACAAGCAATTACCTCTCAATGTAAGCATCTAATACAGACCAGTGGCTCTTGCTGTGTACGTCACGTTTAAGGCCAGATGTTCTGCACGTCGGCATGAAGAAACAGCATCTGAAAAGTTCAAGCCGTGTTCTAAAGGGAAAGAGGAACAGAAAGCGACGCTATTTACAGAGAGAGATAGAGCTGTCAGAGAGTGCAAAAGGTCAGGGTGTTGGTCAGGTTATAATGTTGCTATAGTGAATGCTGCCCTGTGGTTTTACAACACAGAGGACACGCAGTGTCCTCCCACGGACTGAAGACATTGTGGATCTCTGTGTCTTCACTGTTGTTTGGAAGCAAACAGCAGAGGTTAAGAGTTCTTTCTTTATGCTGGAAGGACGTCCCTGGGAGAACTATTTTAGAAATGCTTTGAATGCCCGTTTTGCACATTATGCTGCATGCAATCTCCAGCTGTAGACTTTTGACTGCATTTAGGTCATATTTATTGTAACATTACTGTACAATCACAGCAACAGAGATGTATTGCATTGAAAACAAACAAGACGATGTGACGTCAATGTAGATGTGAATGTAGAATGTTGAAGCAATTGTAGATTTTTCTCTAGAGCGACGTAATTTACATACATATTTTATTTTTCTTACCAAAATATAATAGTTTGTATATTTTTATATACAAAGATCCATTTATACTACAGTATATAAAAAATTAGTGATTACAGAGATGAAAATAAAAGAATAGATATATAAATACAAAATAATTCAATATTTGGATGTATATACTGCCATTATATTAAAGCCAAAACAATTTATTAAAATAATGCATATTATATTATATTTGTACCATGTGTAAATTAACTATAAATATATACAGTTTTGTATTATGCTGACAGCATATTTTTAAACCACTATTAAAGAAATATAAGATGTTTGAACAAAAACATTTCAAAACTGAGAATTGTCCGAAACGCTTCAAATTGTGTGCTGTAAAATCACATTAGCACAGGTGCAGTGCATTGAAAAACATAGAAAATCATGTGACATCTCAAATGTTTCTTGTATTCACCCTTCAGATCCAATGGAGTGCAAATGGATACTTCAGATTTTTCTCCAGAGGCTTGTAATGTTCCAAATGTCTTCTTTAGAGGTTTTACTTCTAAAATATAACCACAACCATATTTTATGCACAACATCCTATTTATACACATTTATATATGAAATAATTGGATTTTATATTGGCATTGTAGGGTAGTAAAGCCATAAACCTATTTCAACAGTTTGTCTATAATAATATATTTTAATTTATATTATATAATAATATAATAAATACATTTATTTGGCATTTATATGAGCTATAAATATTGTATTACACAGGCAACACATATTTGTTAAACCAGAAAAGCATTCAGAAATTCGATAAATACCAGTTGTGCACATAATGCTGCATTGTATCCAGTGTGTCATATTTTTAAAAAGAAACATGACATATTTTCTGATGTGTCGTCAACACATACACACAGTCTCCCATCTGTCATTACGAGAATATATATATATACATATATATAGTATGTTTGCATTTGCTTCAAGTTATATGAATTACCAAAGTAGATCTAATTATAACATTTAAAAAAAAATTATGTTACCATTTAGTTTGTTTGTTGTATCTTGCCAGAGGGAAGGTTACAAAATTTAGACGATCGCAAATAACCTTTAGGCAACAGCTCAGGATCTTTGGATTTCTTTACTGTGGGCAACGTCAGCGTTCATGAATAAATCATCAGCAATGCACTGAACATGACTGGTGTTAAAATGAGATTATGAAGATGGAAGTACTCACTCCGAGCAGAGCATTTGAAGTTGGCCAAAACCAGCCACTTTTGCAAGAAAGTACTGCGGACAAAAAAGTAAAGTGCTTTAGGGACAAACCTCAAAAGAATCCCTTCGCAACATAAAGCATGAATTTTAAGGCCTCTGGACCCAGTTGGCTTGCAATTATTATGAGAACGCCGATTTTGTAGAGCACCAGAAAACTTTATAGTCTTTCATCCAACAAAATCCATAAATATTGGACAGATGAAGCCATGAATATACATGAAAGCATGTTTTATTTTGGTGTTATTTCTTTACTTATACCCTCTTGTCAGGACGCAGCCGACAATCAACTCTATTTGCGTAATACAGGAACATTTTGAAGGGTTCTCAAACTTTCAGCGCTTCATATCCTTATTTCATTTTCTATTTTAACAACTGTCACAGGCACTTGCGTTTCATCATGCTGTTAGGAAAAGAATAAATGTCCTCAAATTTCCTGAGTCCTGTTTGTTAAATAAATCAAGCCAAACGTTCGTACCTCACTCCGATATCAGCGTTTCTAATTATGTATGTGATTTGTTTGAACAGCCTCGTCTAATGCAAATGGAGCATCCATTTACATGCAGCAGCACAGAACTATATTCCACAAAATCGTAAACAATATTTATATGAACAAATGTTTTTTTTTTAAGCAGGTTTCCTTGTTATTTTGCATGTAAGGCCTGGAGAGGTTGCATGTTCTTGACCATTTTGCTGCAGCGAAATGAGTGTCTATAAAAAAAAGTCTATAATGAGCTATGCTATTCGATTTCAAAGCCAGCGATCATTTTACTGAATTTGAATGTGGAAAGAGTCTAACAGAGCGTTTAGGCTCAGATAAATCTGGCTGTTTTGCTCATATATTCCTTATTGGGAAGCTTGCAGGTGAGAGATAAGGTACAGACACACTGCACAGATGGCTGAGAACAAAAACATGTTTGTTTGTTTTTTTCCACAGAGAGACAGAAACCAACAGGTTGGTTGAACAGAGTGAAATTTATTAATATAAAATTATCTTATTCTCAAACACACTGTTTAAACGACAGCAGGGGACATTTATCACAAATACACCAACATAGGAGACCTTTTCATTTCAAATGAGACATCTCAAATGTTTCTTCTATGCACCCATTAGATTCAGTGGAGAGCAAATGGAGACTTCAGATTTCAGAGTCGCATAATCTTCTTTATCTTCTATAAGCATCAGTATGTTGGATATCAAGGACCCCCGGATATGAGACCTTTTTTCTTAAATATAACAGCTGCTATCTATTTTTATGTATAAAGACCCATTTTTACTGTGTGTGAAAAACACAGATACTGCACAATAGTATATAGTATTCATAAATATTTCCGTTTGCATTAAGCTGCCAACATATGTTTTTTTAAACACTATGTGGATGTTGTTTTTACCTATTTTCTTATGATTTAGCTTTTATAATTTGTATTATTATATATGCAGTTTATTTTAAAGTGGGTTTGTTATTCATGTTCAAAAAAAAAAAATAAAAAAAATAAAAAAAAAGAATAAACAAAAATGTGGGAACTATTAGATGTATAAATTGATTACAATTATAATTTATGATAACATAAATATATGTGTTTATATAGAATTTATATTTAATTATATACAAAAGTGTATTTTTTATGTAATTTAATTCAATTAAATTTAATTGCACAAATTTAAACATATGTATTCTTACTGAATATAAAAAGAAGAAGAAAAAAAAGAAAATCAATGACATTTAGAAGAACATCAAAGATGCTTAAAGTGAATGCAAAGAAAATACTTATAATTTACTCAGCCTCATGTTATCCCCAACCTTAATGACTTTCTTCTGTCTGTGGAACCCAAAAAGGAAATATTTAGAAAAATCCTTTTGCAGTTTTTGTCCATATAACGAAAGTAAATGTGGTCTAAAACAATATAGGAACAACTGGTGGCCATTTTCAGCGTACTGACTCTTAGTCTGTACACAGGGCAAACATGCAGACATGCAAACAGGAAGTCTGGAGACTCGAGCTGAGGCTCTGAAGAGCCAGCTGGACCAGAGAGCTTTTACAATCCCTGGCTAAGACGAGCTCTCGAGCCTTAGCTGGTAGCTGTAGTCAAATCTGACCTGGCATCAAGCAGAGCCAGAGCAGCAACACTGGAGGCCCAGCAGACGCCAGGTAGAGGGCCATGATCTGACCGTCGACGACCAAGACAGTGGAACAGGTTTTAGAGCCTGGAGATTCTAAATCAGAAGTGACACCAGCTGGATATCTGATAGGAAGTCGGTGAGGAAGTGACCCGGGAGCGGCGGGAAGCGGCAGGGACCCAGATGTGTGTGAATACAGTGACACAACCTGTTCTTGAGCAGAGTAGCACTTATCAGCGTGCTGATCTCTTTTTTATGACAGCTGCAATAATATAGAATAGGAAAAGCAGGTGTAATGAGGTCAACCACTTTGTTAACGGGGTTTGTGAATCTTCTCTTGACATGTGAAGTACAAATATATATGCTGTTTATTCTTTTATCTTCCTCTCAAGTTTATTTTCTCACCTTCCTGCCTCTTACCATTAAGACTGTTTTTAATTGAACTACTACACTGTAGTCTCATTTCATTTCGCTCGGTACATATTTTAATTTAATTGATGTCAATGTCACCGCAGTCACGAAGGCCAGACTTAATTCAGGCAAGAGCCGAGTCAGTGAATGCAGATGGAGAATGCTGGTAATAAGAGAGTGCAAAAATGAGGCTCTGCTTTGATAAGATGTTTACACTGAAGTGTGTGTGTGTGTGTGTGTGTGTGTGTGTGTTATTACAGTTCTGTAAACTGAGCTGTAAGGTCTGGAGGGCAGAAGGAATGTGTGGGAGAGCAGCTCAGGGCTGCTGAAACATTACAAGTAAGGTATTCGCTTGAAAAGAATTTCAAGTGAAGATTTTTCATTCTGTTGAATTTTTTGGTTTCAAGCACAAGAATTGGACTTTGATGACATCAGTCATAAGTCTACTGTGGCCTGGATACAGAGAAAGACAATATTACAACAGGTCTGGCAGACCAAATAACATGACATTGTTTTGGTAGGAAAGCATCAATATTACTATTGCACATAGTTCATAAACAAACCCCAAACATTAAAAATTTGAACAGCTCATCCCACAACATTTGTGCTACAGGCATAATGTCCGAATGTTTTTGAAACCATTTTATTTATTATGTTACATACACTACTTTTGGGAAAATGAAAGGCATTAATAATTTTATTCTGCAAAGATGCATTCAGATGATCAAGAATGACAGTAATTTGCACATTTATAATGTTGTAAAAGTTTCTGTTTCAACTAAAATGATGTTCTTTTGAATTTATTATTCATTCAAGGATCCTGAAATAAGTTTATTAAATAAGATTATGATTTCATTCCCTCGATTTATAAATTGTGTACACAATTTACTAATTCATTCTCTTAATTTCTAAATCATGTGCACGATTTAGCAAATCAAGGGAATAAATTAATAAATTGTGTGCACAATTTAGAAAATGGAGGGAATTCATTAGTAAATTGTGCGCACATTTTTTATAAATTGAAGGAATGAAATAGTAAATCATGCACACAATTTAGCCTACCATTTTTTTGCACGACATATGGGCTCCATAGTTTTCAACATAATAAGAAATATGATAATAAAAAATGTTTCAGGATCATGTGATACTGAAGACTGGAGTAATGATGCTGAAAATTCAGCACTGCATCACAGAAATAAATAACATTTTAAAATATCAAAAATAGAAAACAGTTATTTTAGATTGTAATAATATTTAATAATATTATTGTTTTTACTGTATTTTTCATTAAATAAATGCAACCTTGGCTAGCAAGAGACCTCTTTTAAAAACAATATATGTTTTAGATATTATGTCAATATATTTGTTAAACGTTATATGCAATATAAATGTCCAATTATTTATGTGATATTGTTTAATTGTCAGTTATCATTTTCCTATCACAGCCCAGACTCCAGGTCTTTAAGCCCTGAGTCAAAAACTCTGCTCACACATTCAGACAGAAAAACAGACATCCACACTGCAAGAGCTCAAAGCTGAGGTAAAGAAAGCTAAAACATACTCCGTTATTCAGTTCTGTTTACTGCATCACTCACAAACCGCTCATGACAGGACAGAAAGAGACAAAAGAGTCTTTTTGTGCTCAGACTGCGTCCTCGCCATACAACAAAAGATACTGTTTTCTACAACCATGTGCTGGCGTGACAGAACAGACACATCCATTGAATTCAGACCTAATAAAATTCAAGATATGATTGTAAAAGTGTACATTTGCTTTGCTTTACCAGTTTTGATAAAGCATCTTGACATTGCTTTATTCTCTCTTTCATGAGAATATACAAATGGGGCTGATAGAACAGAAAACATCACTGTAGAAATATACAGGCTCATATGCAGTCATAATAAAAAAAACTTACGTGTGTGTGTATTATATTATATATATATTTATATATATATATATATATATATTATTTATTTTCTTTTTTTTTTTGCAGGGGGTTAATGATCATCAAACTGAAATTCTCTCTCAGCTCTCCAGTGTCCTCTAGTGGCCAGTGAATTTGCATATTCAGTCAATTGTGTCTGGCAGAGGAATAACATATTGAAAAATTGATTAAAGTTAATAAAACTTCGACAAATAAAAAATAAATAATACAAGGAGTAGCCAGTAAGTCATACTAATAAACCTGACTAATGAGCAGCTGTTTTGCTGAATTTGAGTTGCCGCTCATTTGTTCTCAATTCTTGAAGCTGTGGTAAGCTTTAAATCTTGATGGCAGGCCGGGCCTTAGACCCAGAGACTCTATGAATTGTAATTTCACTGAGAGTCTGTGTGAAAAACAACTTAACAAGCAGTGGAAACTAGAGACTGAGCTGTGCAGAGGGTTAGCAGCTAATCGTTACCTTGTTAATAAGTGGATACAATGAACCTTTGCCTTCATTACAAAAAGGTACAGTGGTGGTACCATGGTACAATAGGATGAGCATGGTATCCCCCTCTCTTACATTAATGGCGGATCTGGAGACTCGGATAAATGATGGTAGTTTCAAAGGTCGATACCATCATTATACCATGGTATCACCACAGTACTTTTTTGGAAGATATCATCTTCTAATGTACTGTAAAGAATACATTACATTGCATGCACTTTAATAAAGTACTGAGTAAGTGATTACAAGGACTTAATTTTTTTTTTTTTTACATTCAGTACATGATACATTCCTTCACTATCTACCATGAAAAACTGTAAAAAAATGAAAAATCTAACAGGAAATATAATTTTATTGTACAGTAAAATATTGCTTAGTTTTTCAAAGTGAAAAAGAGCATGTCATCCTATAATTTACTGTGAACTCTTTGTGTGACACTTATTCATCTTACAAAAATTAAGGATTTGTGTTAAGTTAATAATTAAAAAAACATATTATATTTAAAGATAAAGGTTAAAAAAGAAAGTAAAAAATACAGTATGTTAAACTTAAAATGTTGCAACCATATTTTTACAGTAAAGTTCTGACAACCACAGCTGCCAATTTTACAGAATTCATTTATTTATTTATTTATTATAGTGTACTGTAACACACTGTGTCGTCCAAAGAAGGATGCCAGAGGATAATCAAAAAGGAGAAGGTTTTAATGATCAAAAGGGTGGAGAAAAACACATACACAACTCAACTACTTCACGCTATGATACTTCAATGAACGACCCCCAGAACTAAACAGAAAGGGTTTGTAAAACACAAGGAAAGTAATGAGAAGAACAGAAAAAGGTGTGGACTCTGTGGAGTAAAAAATTTACCTAACAAGAAAAGGAAAATGACCAAATAAGGAAGAAAAAAAAACTCAAAAGAAACAGGAGAACGGCAGTCCATGATTGTGACATGTAAATTGTAATAACTATACTAAGCAATTACTAAACCAAGTACATAAATAATAGGACTATGAAAAAGTTGTAGCCTACTAATGGTACTCTAAGGTAGTTCAAAGAATACCATGGCAAAGTGTCAATTAAAAAATACCATTTCAAAAAAAAAGAAATGTTACAAAAAGTCATGGTGCCCAACACAACATGATCAGGTCTAATGAGATGGCAAGGACCAAAGTGAGACACCCTTATCACAGATTTTGAGGAAGTATCCATCTAAATGTATAATAGAAATTGTATAAAGTACTAGCAGTGGCCTGATTCTATTCATTCATGTTTAATGAGGATGGCATATTCCTCCAAGCTTTGTAATTATGCGAGTCATTTTCCTAAAATATAGAAGGACTGCATAATTCTCCGAAGAGCTGCTTTTGTCTCCCTTCGCCTCATTAGGGTGAGTATACAGGTCTCCAGCAGAGAAGCTCACTCTAAGAGCTTAAGAAAGACACGGCAAGTAATTGGGAGGTCAGCTCAAGCTCTGAATTCCTGTGTTTGTGCTCGTCTGTTCGGTTTCCAAATGACACATGTGCTGGGTCTTTAGCTCACACACACTGGCATTGAAATCTCTTGAAGTGAGGTCAAATTCAATGGAGAGGAAGGCAGCAAAACGAAATTGAGATGACAGGTAGAGTGCAGGAACTAAAGAGACAGACCTCAGGTGTTTAGCTTCAAACACTCCGTCTGCTTGCTCACATATTCATTGTTGATCCTAAAGGAGGGTTTTTTTCCTCAAATAATTTAAGAAGAAATTGAAGTCTTTTAAGCCCAGCAATTAGATAAATGTTTACTGTTCAAAAGCTTGGAAGGGTATTTTGAAGAAAAGAACAATACTTTTATTCAGCAAGGATGCATAAAGTTAATAAAATCTGACGATGATGGAATTTATAATGTTAGAAAGATACATACATTCTGATCTTCTGAACTTTTTTAGGAAAATAAATTAATACTTTTATTCCGTTAGGATGCATTAAATTGATCAAAAGTGACAGTAAACACATTTGTAACACTGAAGACTGGAGTAATGACTGGTGAAAATTCTTAGAGACGGCAAACATTTGAACAGCAGTATTTTTATGATTTTATTAATTAAATGACTATATATGATATATGATATATAGTAAGTACACAATGCTAATTAATATTACTCAGTAATTAAATTCATAATTACACTGTAACAAGAACGCCTTAGAGTAGTGCAACCAATTCATTATATATTATAGAATCACATAGTAAGTTTTTTTTTTTTTTTTTTATGTAATATGTATATTTAATAACCACAGTAAAGCAAATAACTTTACAAAAGAGGTTTGTTTAAGTTTCTATTATGTGACCTTTGTTCTACCATCTAATTTAACCAACACAGTTTCATCGTTAAGCTCAGGCAGTTGGTCGGAAAGCCCTGGAGAACCAATCAAAGTTCACTTGGAGTCACCTGGATGAGCAGGAAACTTTGCTTGCAGGTTTAATGACTGAAAAAATAGCAACTTACTGTAATAACCTGGATCAGAGATAATCTAATTAATTTTCTGACATGTAAAAAAATAATAATAATAATAATAATTCCAGGTAACTTGCTGAGAATCATTCACAGACACTAGACACCTATTTAGCGCTCATTATTTTACTTAACATTGTATCTGACACTGTCATGCTAGATCATTAGAGTCTTAGATCTGTTATGTGGCTCTTGTGTGATTAGGCACTTGATGAGACGTGCAGCTCTACAGGATGTCTACCAGAGAGACAGCAGACAAGGAGTGACAGTGACAGTGGTGTTGTCTGTTATTTACACAAAAATGATAAAAAAAAATAATAAAAAGATGTCTATATTGAAACCACTGGTGTGTCACAGTTGCAGTTCTTCATATCAGGACATTTTTTAACACCCTAAAACACACCTATATGTATATGTAAACAGATCTGAGTGCTGTTTGTTAGATATGAAGCTAGTAAGCAGTGGAACAGTTTACTGAAACTGAAAATTACTCTTACTTATTTATTTCTTTATTTTTGTATTTTAATCTGTATATCAGCCAATTTACATGTCCTTATTATACCATTATATTTAAATAGTTATATTAAACTAAAACTAATAATACAAATTCTACCCAAATTTAAATTTGACTTTAACTAAGTAATTATTAAATGTTAAATTATTACTATTAAATTATAATATTATAATGTTACGTTAATGTTAAATATAAAATTAGAATCTAAATCAGTTTTATTTAAATATTTGTACTATAAATTGTTGTATAAAATGCACATTTCTTTGTTCATGTCACCTTTAAAAAAGACTAAAAAATAAATAAATTGTTGGCATCAAACAGGGTGACATTATTACAACAAAATGTAATAATTCACCACATGCTTCTTTGTCAGTTCTCCATTGTACAAATACTTATATTGGCTTGATATTGTTTAGTGAAAAGTCAATAACCTGTTGTCCGCTCACATCAAAATCCTCCGACATAATTGTTTGGGCTGTGTTGGACTGTTTTAGCTTGTAAAGTGTAAAGTGTTTTTAGCTGTGCATATTTCACTCCTGGTTCAGATGACTTTTCCACTGAAGCGATATTATAGATAGATAACCTTTTTTGTTTTTTTGTTTTTTTGCCAGAAACAATGGTTTGAAGAAAAAAATAATAATAACAGTATATTTGTTTATTACATGGAGCTTTTCACTTCACAAAATGTTAATTGATGGACTGGAGTTAATTATTGTGATGTTTTTATCAGCTGTTTGGACTCTCATTCTGACGGCACCCATTCACTGCAGAGGATCCATTGGTAAGCAAGTGATATAATACTAAACTTCTCCAAATCGGTGTTGATGAAGAAACAAACTCAACTATTATCTGGCCTAACAGTGAATGAACTTTCAAGTTATTTTCATATTTGGGTGAAAGATTCCTTTAAGACCGTTACTCACCATTTGGCTTTATTCTTTAAAGGTCTATTCACACTAAAAACAACACCTATAATATTCACTGTAATGTTTTAATAATTGTTCTAATTCTGTGAGAATAAAGAAGCCCACACCACAAATACAACAATAATGACACAGAAAAAAACAACATAGTTGGAACTGCTTTCAGATGGATCTTTTACAGCTGATTTACGACACAAACAGTGAAAGTCTCAGAACTGACTCGATAAAAGAGCAGTGCACAATCATAAACTGAAAGTTATCGTCTGTTGTTATTGATGCTAATATACCATATATGCTAATATATAATTCTTGGTTTGAGCAAGGCTTAACCCGGTTACTTTTAACCCTAAAACTAAATTGTAACGTTAGGCCATGGCCTAATCGCACTGCAGCTTATTTTGTAAAATTGTCCATTTAAAACACATTCAAACAAAACAGTTAGAACATTAAATAAAAAGCTCTCAGTGAACAGGATTATGGCAGATGACTTCCTTAAGGTGCAAACTCCATCATTAATCACTAAATGAAGTGGTTTTAGGCTACTTCCAGTTCTGTTAAAACAAACCTCTTTAATATTACATGAGAAAATATGGTTTACTTTTCTACCTTTATAGTCACAGAACACAATTATTAATTATATTTACCCTTATCCCTCCAACTCACCCTCTTCTTTCCTGCCAAATTTCGAGTCCCTCGAGAACCAAAATTCTGCTCCTCAAGAATTTTCCTCAAAGTCTTTTCTTTCTCATGTCTCCAGTTTCCCATAGCTGGCATTGGCACAATCAGGCTCATATTAGCAACCAACAGACTTATTGTCCCTGCTGCTTACAGCCATTATCAAACCATATTTCCAAACTTGTGCAGTGTGGGCCTCTTTAAACAGTTATGTCTAAACAAAAAACAAAAAAACTAACTAACTAAAAAAAAAAAAAAAAAAATTACAACACCATAAGCTTCAATATTTGCATAGCAGAGACCTGTGACCCTGTTTTCTGTGCCCACTGTTTGTTATGGACTTTGTTATAGAGGTTACTGCAAGCAGTTTAGTTCAATCTTTTACGATATTTTATCTTAAAAAATTGGCACTGAATACTGCTGGAATGTGCATCTGAGCACATGCATCTAAGAAATGTGCATCTTTTGAGTTCAGATAAACAATATATTTACATATTCATCCAGGGCAGCTATTGCTTATATTACCAGCCATTCAGCCCAAACGAAAAAATGACTTTTATTGGGACAGTATTTGTATTATGCAGACTGTCAGAGCTTCAGACTACAGTGTGAGTCATCTAATCACAGGTGTGACAGGAGCATCAGTGGGACTGTCACTTTACAGATAGAAAGAGGTCAGACTGCCCTCAGCATCCCTACAACATCCAACCACAGACAGTCAAAAAATTAATTCCTTTAGTCTCCATATCCATCATTTATGGAGCACTTTCAGAGGTCCAGATGAGCTTAGTGTTTTGTAATATTTAAAAAATGTCAACCAAAATACATCATAGAAAATTAACAATCTGTACATGATGCAAGTAGATGTAATTTCACTTCATGGTCCCCTCCATCCTCACCAAATAAAAGAGACTCATTTTGCATATGTTCAATAGTTCATACAAGGAGAGTCCTGTTGCAAAAGAAAGGAATTAAAATCTACCCACACTAATAGAAAGAAAATGAATGAGACCAGAAGCAGTGAGGCAGGACAGTGAACTAAAATCAAAAACAAACATTAGGAAATAGGAGGCCAGAAGCACTGAATAGGGACTAAGCAAAATAAATAAATAAACGAATTACAGGAGGCCAGAAACAGTGCATAGAGACTGGGTAAAAATAAACAAATAAATAAAGAGGAGGCCAGAAACAGTGTAGGAGCACAACTCACTACCTATAAACAAATAAATGAAATGGGAAGTAGGCCAGAACAGGGTAAGGGCACAACTACTAACTAAAATATTTGGAAAAATTAGACTGGAATACCAACAAACAAATGGAAAGAGGAGGCTAAACAGTGTAGCTAAACTGTAAATAAATAAATACAGACCAGACACAGAGTAGTGGCACGACTAACTAACTAAGTATAAAAAAGAAAGAAAGAAAGAAAGAAAGAAAGGAACAACCAGAGTAGACGCACAACTAACAAACTAGCTAATTAACAAAACAAATACAAAGGACAGAAGGAACCAGCACAGGGGCACAACTAAGTATCTAACTAACTATAGAGACCAGAAACAGAGTGGTAGCACAACTAACTAACTAAACAACTACAATAGAAAGAAAAGACCAGAGGGGTGTTTCCCAAAAGCCCCATTGCCGGGTCGCCTTCTGTGTGAAACCAACCACGTCCCGGGATTGATTCCGGCATTGAACCCGGGTCGGGGACCTAGTAACATTGCCGGGTTCAACCCATGACGAGCGCTGTGTGAACAAAAGCCAGATCTAATGCCGTGTCGAAGTCATGACATGCGTTACCACGCGACTCTTTTACCGGCTGTTTTGAAGGAAGATCAACGTTCGCGATGGAAAAATATGTGCAAACTGTAATGAAGCAAAGATCAGTTAGTTCCTCACTTTCCACGCTGACACCGAGATCGCTTGCTTGCTTCAGTGAAAGTATAACGTGCCTAACGTTTTCGACTCGTACATTACAAGTCACACCCTGATGTCACGTGTCGTTACGGGATCTTTACGGGTTGTGTGTGAAATTACCCACATATCACTGGCAGTGTGAAAGTGCAAAACCCAGCGACCCGGGAACAATTGTCAGAACACTTTACCCATGTATTTGCCGGAATGGCAGTGTGGAAGGGGCTTAAGTCTCTACTAACTAACTAAACAAATACAAAGGAAACTAAACTAAATAACTAAACAAATACAAAGGAAAGAGGAGACCAGAAAATCACAGATGGATGGAAGGATGGATTATAGAGATAAGAAAAAGAGGTACACAACTAACTAATTAAAAATAAATAAATAATTACAGAGGAGAGAAGAAACAGTGTAGGCGCACAACTAACTAACTAACTAACAAAAAATAAAATAAAATAAATAGAGACTAGAAACAGATTTTAAAAAATGTTTTAGAAATATAATAAAAAAATTTAAATAAATTTAGAGAGAGGACAAGAAACAATATATATTATTAGGGGTGCACGATATATATCGGACGATAATTAATGCACGCATCTCATCAGTAAAGCCGGTTATTTAATCAATGGTAAACACCATATATATATATATATATATATATATATGTGTATATGTGTGAGAATGGAAACAGGAGACCAGAATAGTGTAGGGGTACAACTAACTACCCAAAAATACTGACTCCTGCCAAGACTGACTAATACTCACTAAAAGCAAACAAACAAGCAAACACAACAGAAAGAGGAAACCAAAACTGTGTATAGGGGCACAAAAATAAAAATAAAAGGACCCACTTTATATTAAGTGGCCTTAACTACTATGTACTTACATTTTAACTAATAATTTAGTACAATGTACTTATTGTGTACATACATGTTTTTACATTGTACTCATAATAAAAAAAAACTGCATGTAATTACATCTGTATTTAATTTCTGTAATTACATTTATAATTACACTGTTGACCCATACTTTACACCTTAACCCACCCTTAAACTTACCCATACCTCCAACCCTCTCCCTAACCTTACCCCTATCCCACCTCAATAGCAGCAAAAGTGTTTTACAATACAACATGAACACAATAAGTACATTGTACTTATTTTTTTATGTAAGTACATAGTAGTTAATGCCACCTAATATAAAGTGGGACCAAATAAAATAATAAAAAACAAAACAAATGGAGGCCACTGAGCATGTGTTTATAGCTTTATGGTGGAAAACATGGGGAAATAGGTCACATTTTAACTGTTTTTTTTTCTCTCTTTTTTTTTTTTTATGCAGACGATATAGAGTGCCCAAGTGGAGGACTGTTGGAGCTTATGGATCTTTTATTTGAAATGCACTTATTTGAAGCATAAAGATTAAGGTGTATCTTGATTTTTAGATGTTATATCTAAATACATGTAGAAATGGTTTACTGTTAATCCCCAGGTTTTGTAGCTGTGACGTGATGCCTTATATTAAATCGCTTGTTTATGATGTTGATGCTGCATAAATTGCCCTGTGAAGGGATAAATAAAGATATTACTACTACTACATAAAAGCCTTTTGTGTGAGAACCTGACACTGAAGAGTTGAATTCAAAACTGTCAGAGAGTGCAGCCATGAGAGAAATGTGGCACCAAAATGTATCTGAACACTGCATTAAAAACACTTTCACTGCATTAGATAACAAAGTATCAAATTAAGTGGCAATAATTATTATTATTATTATTTTTAGGCATGCATTAATTTGAAGGGACTTTCGAGGACTTGCATCCTAAAATCTAAAAAAAAAAAAAAAAAAAAAAAAAAAAAATTTTTTCTTTTTTATTGATCAGACTCAATAAAACTCATTCATTTTTCAGTGTAGCCTATAAATAAGGTAAGTATATGAAATTATAATTTGCATACTAATGAAGGGTGTATTGTAAAAATGAGAGGTGACCCTCTTGTCACACTTCGTAGATGACCATCCATCTGGTCAGAAATGAAGGTGTTGCTGTGCGCTGTGAGATCTGGACTGTACAGGGAGAGTAGTGTATGCCAACTCATCTGGTACCATTTCAAATGGCAGGAGAAACCAAAACAATCATTAAACAAGATTTCAAGTGGAACTTCTTCAGAAGAATCAAGGAGCAAAATCAACATCTAGGCTGAAGATGAAGGTCAGCAGGCTAATAATGACTCCAGAGGAAGTTTCTGGAAAGAGAAGTAAGATAGATGCATTGCTGGAAGCTGGAGATGCAGCAGGCTGTGGCAGTAGGCCATGATAGTGCGGCAGGTGGTGCAGCAAAGCGGCCGGCCAGGTCAGAGGACAAAGGTGTGAGGTCTGGACCCAAGCTGATGGGTCAGAGAGAGCCAGCTGGCTGACCACACCGCACAGCTGAAGATTCAAAGGTTCAAATCAAACTGTGGAAAATGGAAAAGCTGAAGAAAATGCAGGCAAGTACTTATTTTGTTCCATCATTTTTAAATAGTTTTAAATGTTTTTTTTTTTTTTTTTTTTCTCCAACACACAAACACAGAAATATGTTTGAACAATGGACATAAATGATACTTGGTATAAATAAATTGTAGCTTGTGAAAAAAAAAAAAAAGTTTATTATAACTGCTTGTCACATTCATGAACTTTCTGTTTCCTTTTTTGGTCTTCCTGTTCTTGTTTTTAAGTGATTGATTCTTCCCACCTGTCTCCAGTTCCCTCATCACCTTCTGATTGTTTAAATACCCGTTCTGTTGAGTTCTCCCTCGTCCGTGATTGTCTAGATGTTTGCATGTTTGAATGTAGATGTTTCCTAAATGTGTAAATGCTAAATGTAATTGAGTCTATTGTCTGTATTCTCCTTCGTCTTCCAGTAAACTCCTTATTTGTTCCCGATCCTCCTCTTGTTCCTTATTTTACGTTTAGCACTACCTTAGTTTATAACACTGCTATCATCCAATGATATTTGAGTATATGTACTGTTGTAGTTTTTAATATTTTAACCAGGAAAAAAAAATATATATATTAAGCATTTATGTTTATAGACTGAACAAAATGATAAATGCAACACTTGCACTTAGTTTTTACCCCCATTTTTCATGAGTTGAACTCAAAGATCTAAGACTTTTTCTATGTACACAAAAGGCCAATTTCTCTCAAATATTGTTCACAAATCTTGATATGCGATTACACCTGTGAAGTGGATGAATTATCTCGGCAAAGTAGAAGTGCTCACTAACACAGATTTATACCGATTTGTGAACAATATTTGAGAGAAATAGGGCCTTTGTTTGTGTACATAGAAAAAGTCTTAGATCTTTGAGTACTGAAAATACTGAACAAGTTTGCAAGTGGAAATTCTCTTGAGAAAATGTAAAAATTATTTATTTATTTCTCTTTCTCTCTCTCTCTCTCTGGTTCAGTCTACTGAATTTTGTCAATTAGTTTACTTTATATTCAGGATAAAAGACTGACCATAAGCGAGAAAAGCACTGGGTGAGTGCAAATGAAGGATATTGAGTTGTTGCTTGAGGGAGAACATTAAAAAAAGAAAAAAAAAAATATATATATATATATGTTTAAGAGCTTCAAATTTCAGCTGAGAATGTGTGAACAGATGCCCGAGGATCAGGTCCAACACTATCAAAGTTCAGGCAGTAATGAAGGATCTTACCATAAATGTGAAAGCCCCTAGGAACCAAAATGCATGAAACTCTTCAAGAAGGTATGTGAGGATTCAACAAATATTAAGGTAGAATAAATGTGCCAGTATGTACCACAAAAACACAATTCAAATACTCTAGCAAAGCCCAGAAGCACTAAAAGACAACTCAGCAGCTCGGCAAAGTGTAATACACCTGCGCTAACCTTCTTATACACTAACAGACTGTGACATAGTGTTCCATTGGATTACTCTCTTTCATGCTGTTCTTTCCAATCAACTTCAAATCTAGAGTCAGACAGTGAACATACCAGCTCTGTGGCCCATCCATGTGAGGTCTCAGGAAATTATGAACCTCCCATCTGAGGTGAACTAGCCTGAAGTGAAATGCTTGTGATATTATTCTTTACAACGGTGGACAAAAGCAAGCACCGACACAGCAGCTTAAGGCCGGTTTTATTATTTTTTAGATATCATAGTCAGAAGTCATCATATAAACATTTCATTCTGATAAAGGAAAAGCTGAATGTTCTGGATGAGAAGGCCAACTGCAATGACAAGACAGCAGCCTGTTATAGTGACAGTCTGAGGAGCGAGAACACAAGCAAGCGTCAGGCGTTTACTCAAAGCTGTGAATATTTAGGGAGACACCTGCCTGCAAGCATTTGTCATCCTCAAGGCATTTTGGTATTGTTAGTTTATCTTCCAAAAATAATTTTGCTCTGTTTTCAGCTCAAAGGAACTGAAAAAGCTTGAGCATCTTCTGGAGGATGAGTCTGGTTCAAAGACTCGAAGACGTTGGGTGGTGGATCTCCAGGGAGAAGTTGACATGCTGAAGAGAAGAAACATGGGTAAATCAGATTCTGCTACATCTTTATTTAAACAGATCACCTCTTTCATATATCCTGAGATCCAGGGGCAAACACCTAATTAGAAAGAAGCTGGAACAAAACAAAATCATGTTATTTGACAGAACCTAGACATGTGACAGAATTAATGATTTGAGATGAGTCGATCTGAGGAGCTGACAGTCATGGAAAATCAAGACAAGTCAAACTCTGCTACAAATTTGGTAAGAGAGCTGAAAGCTTCGGTGGTGGATAACTGGACTGAATTATATACTGTAGGCGCATGTCCTCATATTCTATGCTGAATGCATTTTACTCCCACATGTCTCAGTTACTAAAGGATCAAGCGTTAACAATTCACACATTTTTGTATTCAAAATGGAATGCATTGAAATATAATACAGAAATGTAATTTGTCATCTCATATTTCTTGACATTTTCAATTTGGCAATTTTATAATACAGAGCAGCTTTTAAAACACTGAGCAGCTTTTAAAATGGAAAATTAAATGTTCTTGTTATTTAAGCATCCACCTGTCCTTAATCACAGTGCTTATGAATAAAAAAAAAAGGATTTATTTGTTATTCAGAGTCACAATGTTATTATTCAGAGTCACAATGTTCAATGACTGTGGTGGAATGAATCACTGTAGTTACAATGATTTAAAAAATAAGCTCCAAAAACATTCAGCAAAACCTCGGCACTCATAGCCGTCATTTAAAAGTCAAAGCTTGTACTAGTGTCAAAGGAGAAGAAAATATGTTTCTTACAGGAGCAGGGATGTGAAAGGATGTCTGAAGGTCACTGCAAACTTTTCAAACAAAACAAAACAAAAGCTCCAGTTATGATTGCACAGTATTATTATATATATATATATATATCCTGTAGCTCAAGTGGTAGATCATGCAAGGTCGGGGGTTCGAATCCCAGGGAACACATGTTAGGACAAAATTGTTAGCCTGAAATATATATATATATTGGATAAAAGCTAAATGCACACACACACACACACACACACAGTAATGCTGCCTGCTCCATGTGAAAGCAGGTGATGATGATTTACTGCTGATTACAGAACCATCGCATTCGATTAATCGTTCAGCCCTAATGCAAAGTTAATTGTACTTAATAATAATAAAAAAAAAAGGTTAAGAACTCAATAACTTAAGCTTTGCTTCTGACCATAAAAGGAGAGTAAATGCTGAAATTAAGTGTTGTGTATTTGGGCACACAATTAATATGGGGGAGAACATTTTAATATATAAATACTATAAATTATCTTTTTGTGGGCTCAAATAAATATTGTTTTTTAAATGGTTTAAGGACATTTAGTTTCCTAAAATGGTTTGAGTTAACTTATTAGCCTTTACAGCACACACAATCATAAAGAACTTTCTTAATTTCAACTTGTGTTTGTACAGGCTATAGATTTATTAGAAATGTAGTGGTTCATTTTAGCTCAGATGTGGTTCAACAAGATTTGTGACTTAGCTCATGTAATTATTTAAACAAAACATTAAGAACCATTCTTGCCTTTACCAAATAGTTTATTTGTACCTTACTGATAATCATAAGACTCTGCTGAAATTTAATGTGCGTGCCTTAATATATGGCATATCTCATCCATAACCAGCCACCAAAGAACCTTTGTACTTAATATGTTCATGAAGTCTCTTGCCTGAAGAATACAATGATTAATTGGCTACATTAGGCCCCTTTTTGGAACTTATTCAACTAAGAGGCTTTTACATACTAACTGCAGTTTAAAATCTGCCTATTTTGTGGATATAAATATAGCAATAGTTTTAGCCCAGATCAATCAGAGTGCATCACCTGAAGCACGCAGTTCTCAAAGTGAATATGGAGATCACTGTGTTAAGCTGAAGGCCTTGGAGCTCTTGACTAATAGTCTGCAGAACAGTTCATGTGAAAGAGACAGAATGAAACGTGTGTGTAAAGAGTTCATTAGGCCATTAAAGTTAGTTTATACTCATCATCACAATATTCAAAAATTCATAAAGCAATACAATTCTGAATATTAACTTTAGGAATCATACATTTGTGAATATTAAGCTTAGGAATCAAATTAAAACCAAGATTTTAAAACTAACGCAGCGATGTATACTTTGTATTAAAAGACAAAATTTAAAATTATGTAATTTCAGTTTATATAACCTTCTTAAATGCTAATGATGAAGATGCTGGGTGGCTCTGACGGTCAGTTAAGAGAATGTGGCCTGTAGAAGACAGTAGTAGAAGTCATTTTATATTCTCCCACTCTGTAAACTGGATTATTTTAGTTTTTTCACTCAAGTTTTCCCATCTCCATGCATCATTTTTAACTGCCATGACAAGACCATGCATAATTTAAACTGCACAAAATTACCTGCAGATAAGTTGAATGTTTGGGTGGCCGAAGGGAGCCGGAGGAGTGCTTGAGAAACCAATTTTGCAATTCCATTTGGTTCTTCATTTTTAATTATATTTCTTAACCACTAGAATCACCTTTGGTTGAGTCAGCATTGTTATGTGGAGCTGGTCTGGATGCTCAAGAGCTCCAGAGTTAGACTTTTAAAAATTAATAGTTCACCCAACAAAAAAGTTTTATTTGCTGAAACTGAACTCTTTCTCCATAAGAAAAGATTTAGATTTAAAGAAATGTATCATTACATCACTTGCTCACCAATGGATCCTCTACAGTGAATGGGTGCCGTCGGAATGAGAGTCCAAACAGCTGAAAAAAAAAAACATCACAATATTCCACAACTTATCCACATAACTCCAGTCCATCAATTAATATCATGTGAAGTAAAAAACTGTGTGTTCATAAGAAACGAATCCATCATTAAGACGTTTCAACATTAAAACTGTGTTCTGGTCAAAATACCATAATCCATAATAATGCGTCCTCCAATTAAAAAGTTACCTTGTTGTCCTTGTATTTGTTTAGAACAGTTTGGAAACTCTTAAATTACATTTTCAGTAAATTTTGATTTATAGGTGAATTATTCCTTTAAGCAAAATCAAATATGAATGGTTTACACCCAGCAATACTTTAGTATAGATATATTAAAAGCTCAAACAAGTTGTGTCAGCCTGGAATTTAAGAAGTAGCAGCTGAATAAAGACTGTCACAAACCATTTAGTGGTTTCTTTTTTGTTCTGTCTTTTATTAAGCTAGAGGGTTTTACACAAAGCTTTAAATGTCTCAGTAGGTTTAAATACTTCAAGTTCAAGCACCTTGAAAAATCAACATCTTCAAGGAATTTAAATGACACTGAATCTATTACTGAGTTAATTTGAAATTCAAGTCTTGAAAAAAAGATCTTCTTCCAACCTGGAATACAAAGAGAGAAAGACATGGATTCATAGACATTCAACAGGCATTTCAAACAAATCCTTGCATTAAAGCACAGCTTACCTGGTACTTCCCCAGTCACCTGTCAGGCTGTCAGCTACACTGCGCAACAACTAGAACGTTTTCAGTTTCATGCACCATCACATAAAATAAAACACTGACTGACCCATGCAGAACATGACCCTGCCGATATGCACATATTTTATCACATCATTATAGCATTGTGTTCTAAGCAAAGCCAACAATTTCCATGGTAACCATAGTTTCTGACAATTTACCGCAGTACCACAGCAGGAAGAGAGAAACTGTGTTGCTTGTTTAAACTTTCTTGCTTAAACCCTGCTTGTAGATGTAGAAGCTACATCATCATAAAGCTGTCAAAAAAAAAAAAGAAAAACTGTACCCATTGGTGTGCATTAGAAAGTAACCACATATCATAACAAGTAATAAAAAGCAAGACAATTTGTCAGATAGTTTGGTTATCATGGTAAATTTTTAGTGGTGGAATTTCCATCTGAATGAGTCTTTTTCAAAAAATAAACTCAATGTGTCAAATCTATAAGGGCAAAAACTTTGCACTATTAATTAATCTTATTTCTGATGCAAAACAAAATTACCATTAATTTACCACTGGCTGGCATGTTTTCAAAGCAGTTATGTTGTAACTAATTAAAAAGTAATAGGAAGCAGTAGCAGCGCTGACAAATTATGATTAGTTCACAGTTCATGTTTATAAAAAAATAATAATTATGGGAGAGGAGGGGGGGGGGTCATTTCTAAAACAAAATCTCTAACATTAATCTATGTATATATATATATATATATATATATATATATATATATATATATATATATATATATATATATATATATATATATATTATTTTTTTTTAAACTGAATCTTAATTGAAGAGTGACACACACACACACACAAAAAAACTTCAAATCAGCATATTTGCGCATGCATAGTTTGATGCTGTATTAAACTGTAACAACTGTAAACAACTGTAAACCTTAATGCAGGTTAAACATTTTTCCGGAAAAAAAAAAAAGTACATTAGCCACCCATTAGGTTGAAATATGACTTTATGTACCAAACAAGTAAATTTAATTACCAGTGTCTCTTTGTAATATATGTAAACAGTGATGTAATAGACTCTAAATCACTAAACTATTCATTTGTAGCACATATGTGAATATATAATATCAAAGTATAAGACATATTGCACAAAACCATGAAGTTTTATATGAAACATATGAACGGTCTATCCTAACTAGGGAAGTGTTTTGAAAATAAATCTAATACTTTTCTTTTTTTGTCACAGTATGTCACAGTTAAGTGCTTGCCTTTCTCCCACAGCACCGAGAATGAAACAGCAGGCCGGTTACCATCTACACGATCATTTTTGTATAAAAAAATAAAAATAAAAAAAAGTGCTCGCCTTTGACCTCTGACCCTTCTACCTTCCCGCGGAGCATCGAGCCCAGCTCATTGCGCCAAAACCCCGTAATACTACAAGAACTGACCTTCGGTGATTAAGCGATCATTTTAATTAGGCTACATGCGATCGTTGAGGACTCATTTGCAGACACCATTCGAGAGGTAGGGCCTAATCAAAGTCACTAAAAGCAAATGCCACATTAATGAGCTCATCTTGGTCCAAAATTGTGGGACACAATGGGTCATATTTTACGCTTCACCCTGCCTAAGGAAATGTAGTAAATTAATTTGCATGTGCAGGTAACCCTGTCATTGGTAGCATTTAAATTTGGGATAGCCTTTATTTTTCCCTTATTATTGGAAGCTAGCTACTAATTAGAATGACCAGATGGAGGCAGTGTTGTCTCAAAATATACATATCTAATCTATTTAAATCAGTTTCTTTCTTTCTTTCTTTCTTTCTTTCTTAATAATAAGTTATTACATTTATTTAGCAAGGATCCATTAAATTAATCAAAAGTGACATCAGTACCATATCTACTTCAAATAATGACTATTCATATGAAATTTGCATTCATTAATTAACCCTTAAAGAAAATGTGTAATACTTTCCACAAAAATATTACAAATGTTTCTTTAGCAGCAAATCAGTATATTAGAATGATTTCTGAATGATCAAGCGACTCTGAAGACTGGAGTAATGATGCTGAAAATTCAGCTTTGCATCACAGGAGTAAATTAGATTTTAAATGATATTAAATTAGAAAACAGTTCTTTTAAATTGCAATAATATTTCACAATATTGCCTTTTTACTGTATTTTTGATTAAAATAATGTAGCGTTGGTGAGAATAAGAGACTTCCTTCAAAAACTGTTGCAGTTTTACTGACCCCAAAATGAACAGCAGTGTGTGACTTTATCACACTGTGTGGGGCAAGTTGCCAAGCTGAAACTTGCCATTAAACAGCCAGTTTAACCATTTTCAGCTCATTTTAATCAGTAACACAGTTATGAACAAGAACTCAGAAGTGTAAAAGCAAAAATGCAGGTGACATACAATAAGAATGAACGTTCCCAAACGGTAATAATTATCTTCCAATGCCACTGAACTTTTCAATTCCCAGTACATTTTGTGAGCATGCCTCGACTGATTTTGTAGTATATGTTGGAAGAAATCTTCCTCTTATGACTCAGCAAGTAAACATTGTGTGAAATGACATGTTACTCCAGGCTGCTGCATGGCCTTGTGTGCCATTAATGGTTTTTCACTCAGTAGCTGCAGAGAGGAAGCAACACTCATGTGGCATTTCATAGAGCACTATGTTATGGGCTCATTTGTTCAGGGACACTAAAGTTTTTTTTATATCACTATTTTCTTTCTTTTTCCATTTTTCAGGGAACTGCTACACACTTCTGTGAATGTGGATAGGCCAGAGCTTGTGTTGATGAAATCACATGTGTGTAACAACAGTGGTCCGTTATGTTTTATTTATTTTTTAACATGATATTGCTGCACAAAAATACCAGCTCTTTCCCATATATACATATGTACAAGTTTTTGAGAGGCTAGGGAGCAGAAGATTGATGTGTAAATATCAATAGAATTAAGTTGCAGTTAGTGCCTGGAGTGGCCTTTTTTTCTGTCACTTCTCTTTTGGAAGAACAGGTGTGTGTATCTTG
Organism: Carassius auratus; assembly: GCF_003368295.1. Taxonomy (NCBI): domain Eukaryota; kingdom Metazoa; phylum Chordata; class Actinopteri; order Cypriniformes; family Cyprinidae; genus Carassius; species Carassius auratus. The sequence goes on along the minus strand of NC_039277.1, from coordinate 7,668,536 downwards.
TACCTTTGCTTTTCTATTTCTTCCCTGAGAGGATTACTGAGACACTTGGGTGATGGTTGCATCAGTAATCCCTGTCCTATTGGACACCATTTCTAGTTTAAAAACAAACCCCAAAATACACTTAAAAAATAACAATAAATAAATAATCCATCCTGCCATTCTCCAAAAGGCTTATCCTCTGGAGAAGTAAGTAATTACTAGAACTACTAAAGAAGTAGAACTACTACTACTACTACTAATAATAATAATACAGTCTGTTTTTTGTTGTTGTTGTTGTTTTTTTACATTTAGATATGTTTGTAAGTTTTGGTCAGTGGGACATATTCATTGACTAATATTATTTTAACATGAACATTACTAGGATCAAAAATACAATGAACACAATGATATTGTTAAATGTTATTACATTTCTTTCTATTTGAATATATTTTAAAATGTACTTTATTTTTGTGATGCAAAGCTGATTTTTCAGCATCATCACATTCTGATATGTTGAATAACATTTTAGTAAACTTTAGTATGTATATGCTACTGATTAATTTTGTAGTATATATACTAAAATATATCAATTTCTTGATCATTTACTACTAGGCTGGAATACAGTCATGCACTCATTTTATTTTGGGGGGAAGGGGTTGGAGTGGGGGGGTCGTCATGTGACAGAGTCACAAAATCATTTATTTATTTATTTATCATGAAATTTATTGAATCTTACCTTTATAGATTATGTTGTTGTTCTATGATGGTCAAAGTAACATAATAGTGTAATATATGAACTATGCATAAAAACCTGTCTAACGTTACTTAACTAACAGATGTGGGTGTCATGCCATAACATATTTTTAATATGACTGAGTTTATATTTAATGTGTATTTAACAATGAAAGTTAATGTGAATAAAAACATTGCAAGTTAAGCTACTAATCAAAACACTTTCAGTGTAGGTCGAGCACTCTCAAAAACTGTATAGGAAAGATTAATCGGCTAAATCTTTTTTTTTTTTTTTTTTTTTTTTTTTTTGTCTTTTGCAAGCTGCATTCAAAATCAACTTGGCTCAAAAATCTGAGGGAGCACATGCCCCCTCATCACTTTGTTTTATTTTTTATTTTTTTTGAATGGGCATGATGCCTCAAACACTACACGGCTAGGCATCATAAACTTGCTGACTTTGTAAATAGTTGCAGAGCAAAAACTGGGCATCATACACTCCTTGAGTGTATACCTTGTTGGCGAGACGCATGACAAATGAGAACAATGTGTTCTAAAATCAGCTGAAAATATCAAAATCATGTTTGATATCCTCTTAATGGATGGAATCATAATCTGAGGCTGAAACAACTGAGTCTGTGACCATATACAAAACACGATTTTATATGAAATCCTCTACTCAGATCTGTAGACTGGCTCTGACTTCTAGCAACTGCTTGCTCAGACTGCAAAACTGGGACGAAAGTCTGGGCAAAAGTTGTGTAGTGCATTCCAGAAGAAGAAGAATCTCTTCTAAAATATTTAAGTGGAAAATGTAAACACTTTCAATAATAATAATAATTTAAATTTATATATATAGCTATAAAAAAATAAAATTAAAAAAAGTTCTCCCGCTGAACCCTGTGTAAATCCAGCTGTGTATTGAAGGAGCTGAAAGCAATAAATCTTTCGGTGACTCTCTTGTAAATGTCCTCTTCCTTCCTTTGTCTCATCTCACTATCCCACCATCTGCTGAATGAGATTCTACTGCAACATCTCTTCTCTGATTGACACCTCTATTTCCCCAAAGGCAGAATAATCTTCTGGAGATACTGTGAGCAGCACATTGTACCTGTGGGAATAGACATTGACAAACTGGGCCATTCATTACACAATATCGATCAGGCCTAGACTGAGATTATTTGCGGTTAACACATGATTTGATGGGATGTAGTATTTGGATTCTCTGTGGTGGAAATTTTTGCTTTTGTTTCTTTTGATTTTTGAGAAATCTGATCATCAGCTGGCTTCATCTCAGTCCCTTTGGATTGACATCACACAATTAAGTTTGTGAATCATATGAGATGAGATGGGCCAGAACGCATGAAGCCTTTGATGAGCATCAAAGCACCTCAACAGGTGATCCGCTGCAGTCCATCCAACAGCTGCTCTGCATTTGGCATCCAAGGGGTTTTAAATCTCAAATTGTGTATTTGTGGCTTGATGTTGACATTCAAATGTACCACGTTAAATTATGGGATTGCCTTTTAATGAAACACTGAAAAAACCTATATAAATACTGTTCAGTTTCTTGCACAGACCTATCATTTTGTGTCTTTCTTTACACATCAATGTATCCTCACGAGCCGCACAGTTTAATTTTTAATAATTATTATTTTTTTAATTGTATGTTATAGCAGTGATTCCCATCTCCAACATTATAAGACTGGCCGACTGCAACGGTTTCAGTTAAAAATCACCTACATCTTGGATGCCCTGGGGATAAGCATATCATATTTTCTTTTTTTGGGTGAACTATCACTTTTATAGTTATTTATATGCATTTTGAAAGATCATGTGACACATAAGCCTCATCAATGTCTTGCTCATTTAAAGAGCACTTAAAGGCATAATTCACCACAAATGGAAGTTCTATAATTTAATCACCTTCAAGACGTCCCAGATGAATATGACTTTCTTTCTTCAGGTGAAAACAAAGATTTTCAAATGGAATCTGTGTTTTCAGAAGCAAGATGATAAGTGTGTGTAAATCAAACTTTAAACCATTGCTTATGGCCAACTGCCATACACATGTTAATGCATTCACTTCTGAATGTAAATGTCAGCATGTTGTGAAGCGTGATGTCTGATGAAGTGCATCACCTCCCAACGTCATAGCAAATGTTTAAAAATATATATATATGTATATATGTATATATACATATACATATAGACATAAATATTGAGAAATGAGAGTCGTGGAAGTATCTGGTGAAAGAGCAGTACAATTTTCTCGGCCTTCTCATGAATGAACATTGTAGTTATTAGACTGACACATTTCACATAAACCATATTGAGACATTATTTGTTTATTTCAATCTCGTTTAATTTCAGAGCTATTGACAGATACATTTGCAAGCTTACGATTCTTTGTCCCCTGTGCTCTGCAAAAACTGATCAGCAAAGATTTAGAGGTGGAACAAAATGCCATTTTGCACACTACAGAATTCCAATGTTTGATTTATCATGATGCAAAGCAAGGAATGAGTTTTATTTCAAGTGACACCCACAATTGTGATCCTTTACACAGTTCAATTTGCGTTTTTGCAAAATGGAATATGGATTTCATCCTTTGCTGTCTACCTGTCTTTTGTTTGAATATAACTTGGCATCTTTGAAGCCTATTTAAGTTCAAGGGAAATTCACACTACAAAGCAGCTCTGATTTATTTAATAAAGTAAATGAATGAAAGTCATGCAGCGTTTGGTTGATTCAAGGAGGTCTGTAGTACCTGGAAAAAGCTAACATTCACACTAAGTCATTTGTCTTAAAATTTTATTTAGACAAAACTATATAAAAATGCAATGCGATACACACAATAACTTGAATATTCATACTCTCAAGGCTGCATTTACTTAGTAAAAAAAAAACATTAATATTGTAAAATAATGTTTTCTTCTTCTTCTTCTTCATCTTCCGCTTATTCGGGGCCAGGTCGCGGGAGCAGCAGTCTAGGTAGAGACACCCAGACTTCCCTCTCCCTAGACACTTCATCCAGCTCTTCCTGGGGGATACCAAGGCATTCCCAGGCCAGCCGAGAGACATAGTCCCTCCAGCGTGTCCTTGGTCTTCCCTAGAGCCTCCTCCGGGTGGGATGTGCCTCCTCCGAGCGGGGGAACGCCTCACCCTATTTCTAAGGGAGCGCCCAGCCACCCTACAGAAAAAGCTCATTCTGGCTGCCTGTATCCGGGATCTTGTCCTATTGGTCATGACCCACAGCTCATGACCATAGGTGAAAATAGGAATATAGATCGACCAGTAAACCGAGAACTTTGCAGCTCAGCTCCTTCTTCACCACAACAGACAGGTACATCGACCGCATCACTGCAGAAGCTGCACCTATCCGCCTGTCAATCTCCTGCTCCATCCTTCCCTCACTCGTGAACAATACTTAAAGGGATAGTTCACTTTCAAATAAAATTTTGGTATGTTTTAGCTTACCTCAATGGCATCCAAGACGTAGGTGTCTATGTTTCTGCAGTAGTTTCCATTTTGATATTTTTAGGTCAAACTGTTCTTGTCTGTAACTCAAATAATGCAGGTCTATGGTCACCACCTCAAAGAGCAGGCACAGAGAAGTCCAAATTAAACAATTCCCCATCGTAAGTACACATTGATGACCTAAGACACGAAACGAGCGGTTTGTGAAAGAAAACGAACAGTATTTATATGGTTTTTACCTCATGTACACAACCACATCCAACTGATCTGAGGGCGCGCATGCTTCCTGGTGTGTGACGTGTGCGAACGTTCTGGTTTATTCTTCGCAAGAGCGGAAAGCGCCGGAAGTGATCTTGTGCATATACGTCGAGAGACTGTTTGACCTAAAAATAGAAACTGCTGCGGAAACAAAGACACCAACATCTTGGACGCTCTTGAGGTAAGCTAAAACATGCCAACATTTAGTTTGAAAGTGAACTATCCCATGAAACTCCTCCACTTGAGGCAGGAGCTCTCCACCAACCTGAAGGGGACAAGCCACCCTTTTCATGACAACATGATCTGCAAAAAGCAGAGATGAAAACATGTGGTCCCCAAACCGGACACCCTCCGGCCCCTGTCTGCGCCTAGAAATCCTGTCCATAAAAATAATGAACAGGACCGGTGATAAAGAGCAGCACTGCCAGAGTCCAACATGCACTGGTAACAAGTCTGACTTGAATTATCCTCTCCAGTATCCTGGCATAGACTTTCCCGGGGAGGCTGAGGAGGGTGATCGCCCTGTAGTTGGAACCACCCCAGTCTGCCATTTCAGAGACACTGTCATTGACTGCCACACGAAGCTGCATAGGCATGTCAACCAAGACAGCTCCACAACATCCAGGGACTTGAGGTATTGAGGGCGAATCTCATCCACCCCTGGTGCCTTGCCACCGTGAAGCTTCTTAACTACTTCGGTGACTTCAGCTTGGATGATAGACGAATCCACCTCCGAGAACTTGGCCTCAGCTTCCTCATTGGATGACATGTTGTTGGGGTTGAGGAGATCCTCAAAGTATTCCTTCCACTACTGATGATATCCCCTGTTGAGGTCAACAGCTTCCCATCTTCACTGTAAACAGTGTTGGCAGGGCATTGCTTCCCCCTCCTGAGGCGCCGTACAGTTTGCCAGAATCTCTTCGCGGCCAACCTACAGTCTTTCTCCATGGCCTCACCAATCTCCTCCCAGACCCAAGTTTTTGCCTCCACAACCACCTGGGCTGGAGCCCACTTAGCCTGCCGGTACCCGTCAGCTACCTTAGGAGTCCCACAAGTCAGCCAGGCCTGGTAGGACTCCTTCTTCAGCTTGACGATGGTCCACTCGGACTCAATGTCTCCATGATCCCTCGGGATCTGGTTGAAGATCTCTCTGACAGGGGGCTCATCCAAACGTTCCCAACAGACCCTCACAGTACATTTGGGTCCACCAATTATGTCCAGCTTCCTCCCCTCCATCGAATCCAACTCACCACCAATTGGTGATCAGTTGACAGCTCCACCTCCTCTTTACACGAGTGTCCAAGATATACGGCTGGAGGTCAAATGAAAATATTGCTACAATTCAAAATATCTGTTTTCTATTTTAATATTTTTAAAACTGTATTATATTCTTGTGATAGAAAAGCTGTATTTTCAGCAGGCATTACTCCAGTCTTCAGTGTCACATGTTCCTTCAGAAATCATTAGTGTTTTAGTCGAGACCAGCTCATTCAAATCCGAGTCAAGATCGAGTTCAGAATGGGTTGTGTCCGAGTCAAGATCGAGTTCAGAAAGGGTTGAGTCCGAGTCAAGATCGAGTTCAGAAAGGGGCGAGTCCAGGTCAAGACCAAGACCAGAGATTGGGTCTGAGACAAGACTTAAAGAAATCTTCAAGAGTGTGTAAAATGTTTGGTGGAAACTATAAAATTGGCACCACACTCAAACAGTATATAAAATATAACATGGCATGTACACTGTATTTTATTTACTAGATATAGGTTAAAAATATATAATCAGTTAAGGGTAAAAAGGCCACATATCACAGAATGTTTCTTTTTTATTGTATTACTGAACACAAACTCTTTGTGGCTCTTATATGCAAACTGAATATTAGATGATGTAACAGTCGTTTTAAAAAGTTAATGTGTTAAGTTCATGAGACATCACCAATCATTGAACGTGTCAATCATAGGGCCCTATGAAATCAGTTGTATTCTTTTTTCCAAATTCTGTTTAAATTTTTCTGGATTACATTTTTTTCTGTTTTAATTCTTCTCAACTCCTTTTTAATGGTTACATTTAATTGTATTAATCAAAAAGCATATCTAATTAATTAAAATAATAACACTAATAGATTTTCACAACAATTTATTAAAAGTTTAACAAAAAATACATGTTTAGGGCCCTATGAAATATTTTTTCTTCACCATATGTTTTATTGTTACCCAATTCTGTGTTTTAGCATGTCTAATTATTTAAATGCATAAAAACAAATTAATTTATTCTTTTTTTTCTTCTTAAAATAGCCTCATTAAACGTTTTTATTTTATTTTATTTTTTTTAATTCCGCTGTGTATTTAAAATTTTCTGTTTATCAATTGAAGGCATAAAACATTCATTTAATTATTGAAAATTAAGCAAACTTGATTTTTTTTTTTTTTGGTAAGGGGATTTATTATTAAACATAAAACATGGAAGAAATGTTGTATGATTATTCCTTAAAAAAATAATGTTTGTTTCATTTTAGTAGTAGTAGTAGGCTATGTACATTCTGCTGAAAAATAGTAATACATTTCTGGCAAATACTTGTCTTTAAATAAAACTGGATTAGTTATTTTGACGGGTTACCATGAATACCTTTACAGTTCTGTGTATGTGATGTGGCACTATTTTTAGTCAAATCAAACTCATGATGTGACTCTCAGTGCAGTTCTGGAGATGTTCCTCATGTGTTTACGTCCTCATTTAGTGAGACGACAGAAGCTGAAATCACTGCGAGCGTGATTCTTAGAAAATTCTTAGAAAATCTTATCTAAAAATCTGAGTGTATCCATCCGTGGCCCCGTGTACATGTTTAGCGAGAGAGGCTCTAGTCTGACTGAAGAGGAGGAACGATTCCTAGATGCTGCAGAGTACAGAAACATCCCCGAGGTACGTAAGATGCTTGAGGAGTCCAAGACTCTGAATGTAAACTGTGTGGACTACATGGGCCAGAATGCATTGCAGCTAACTGTAAGGAATGAGCACTTGTAGGTCCTGCTTTTAGCCATCAGCAAAGGCTACGTGCGGATAGTGGATGCCATCCTGGCCCATCCGGCATATGAAGGCGGTCTCCACCTGAGTCACCTGGAGCAACAGCTACGAGATGACGATTTCTACGCATAAGATGAGCATTGGACTCGCAGCCAACTGCAAGGAGTACGAGACTGTACACATCTTGTTACTCAAGGGAGCTCACATTGAGAAACCCCACGGCTATTTCTGCAAGTGCACCGAGTGTGCAGAGAAACAGAAGCAGGATTCTTTCAGCCACTCACAATCGAGGATGAACGCCTTTAAAGGCCTCGCCAGCACTGCCTATCTGTCACCGTCTAGTGAAGACCCCGTGCTCACAGCGCTGGAGCTCAGCAATGAGTTGGCACAACTTGCCAACATCGAGACTGAATTTAAGGTGAGGAGATGAACAGAAGCACTCAAAAGCACGTAACACACACACACACACACACAAACACATAGAGATGTCACTCAGACTAGAGTTGGTGGTGATCCACTTAAAAAGAAAAGTAACAACATATATGTGTTTATTTCATTTATACAGACCCATATTGTTTGAGAAAAATATTAAAAGGACAGTTCATTAAAAAAAATAATAATTCTAGTATAATTTATTCACCCTCACGTCGTTCCAAATCTGCATGACTTCCATGTTTTTCTTTGTGAGACATTAAAGAATATATTTTGTAAAATGAATATTTTTTTGTTTGTTTGTTTGTTTTTGTTTTTTACCAACATTCTTCAGTGTTCCACAGAATAAAGAAAGTCATATTGAAACCATTTTATTTGTCATAAATTTTTTTAATTATTATTATTATTTTTTTTTAATTTTGAGATTAATGAAATTATGACGACATATTCTGAAATCTTGAGATAAAAAGATATTAATGACATAAATCATAATAATGATGTCATATTTATCATTTAACTTGTTTGACAAAAAGTCATTATAATGACAAAAACTTTTTTTTGTCAAAATTCTGACACTGATGTCATAATTATGACTTCTTATCTCATGATTTCAACTTTATTTCTTAAATTTGAAGCTGTTTTTGTCTTAAAACCATAATTAATTCAATTATTAATTGACTTTTATAAGAGGATCAGATATATAAATTGTGATTAAGTCAGGCTTTCAAGAGAATAACATAACAGTGATTTATGTTATGATTTCTGAAAAATATAAATATGTATAAATATATACAATTTGTTAAATCTCGTTCTAGCAATCCAAAAGAAAAAATTGTTTCTTTTATATATATATATATATATATATATACACACTCTAAAAACTGCTGGGTTGAAAACAACCCAATTTGGGTTATTTTGACAACCCAGCGCTGGGTCAAAAAGGGACGAACCCAGCGCTGGGTTGTTTTAACCCAACCAGTTGGGTTATCATATTTAACCCAGCCTGCTGGGTTGCCTTTTTTATGGTTTAAAATGACTATATTGCAGGGTTTAAAAAACAGAGCGGGTGTTTTTTTTATCACTGTATTTCAGAAGGAAAACTACTGTATTTAGAAAATGTTCGATATCATTTCGCATGTGCTTGATAAGGCAGCGTTTGTGAGCTCAGCACCGCTCTGCAGCCGTTACCGGAGAAACCTACCTCTCCCGCTCTTAGCGCCTCCTGCTGGCAGAAAATAAACTCGCAGAGTGCAGCCATGTGGGGAAACAATGCATTTCTACGATAAAATTAACCCAAATTGAGCTAGGCATTAAACCTACAAATGTTGTTCATTTTAAATATCACTTTTACACACAAATAATAATTACCAAAAGGAAAATATTTATTAAAAACAAGAGAAAAGTCAACAAGTAACATGTTAGAAGAAATGCAGAAAAGGATGGCATTAACAGCTAGAGTTCATAAACAAAGCATTGAACATTTGATGAATATAACTTAAGATCAAATTGGACTTTGTTCAATTGTATATATTGTATAAAAATATACGAAAACACATACAATAAATTTACAATTAGTTAGGTTTTTTTCCAACTATTCTGGCATGACAGTACACAAATAAATCACAACATTAACTTTGATATTATAACCTTTAACAGACGCGTGTGTGTGTGTGTGTGTGTGTGTGTGTGTGTGAAAGAATGTGAGCAGGTGTATGAATGACAGTGTAAACTTTTCTACTAAACAACACAGAAAAAGCATTTAACTTTTTTTTTTTTTACAAATTATACACTTACAGTTTTTTTCATAGTCCATGAATACAGATCATGCATCACGGTCAATTTTCATGATCTCTTTAGCATAACTGATGTTATCATGAAGAAACCCCATCTGCACATGTGACATCTTCTACATCATCCAGGGCAGTGTCCTCCTTTAAAACCAGTGCTGTTTAGGGGAAAGAAGATTCTCCTCTCTGATCAGCATTCATCCCAGTCACCGCCTGCTCTTCATCAGTGGCCTAAGAGAAACAAATTTGAAAAAATTAAACATTTAATTAAACTATCGATTTTCAGGTAGAGGTGTATTCACATCCGTAAGGATAGGTAAATAATCGGTTTTAAAGTTTCAACACTTTGTGTGGTTGTTTAATGTCTCAGTCCACCACAGCGCTCCAGAATGCTATAATGGCAGCACTAGTGTGAGGACAGGTGATATTGTTTGAATAAATATTGCTTTCAGAAAGCTTCTTTACTGAAACATTAAAACAGACATGACCTTCACATACCTCACAATATTCATGTACATGGAGGGCTGCTCTTCAAACCGTTAGTTCACCAAATAATTAAAATGTTCATAATTTACTCTCCTCATGTTTTTCCAGACTCATACAAACTCTGTTCATTTTTTGGAAAGCATATGAATATATTTAATATTCTCTTTTTGTGTCCTCCATTGCTGGTCTGGGAGATCAGTATTTTATTTTGAACATACATGTTTGCTATCATATAATTTAAGATGTATTCATATATAAATATCAGAATTTACTTCTACAATAACTTTATATTTATGAAGCTTGAAAATACTGATTATCTAAACTATAAATGGATTAACAAATATTATGAGAAAACTAAAAATATATTAATTTATGTTGTAAAGACAGACAAAAGTCTTATAGGTTTGGAATGACTTGAGGGCAAGTAAATGATTTTTTGTGTGAACTTTACCTCTAAGAGCGAAGACCAAGAATAATGACTCTCCAAATCAGACAACTCCAAAGTTGGTTTGAGTTCTGCAATGAAAAACACAGACATCAATGGTCTTAATGAAATGAGCACGTAATCACACTGTTGTTGCATCAAAATGTGAAGTAAACTGGCAGGAGACAACAGAAAAATTTATTTTCTAAAAATAACTTACATAAAATCTCAAGGGAATGATGATCTCCCATGTCTCTTGCTTTTAACATCTACAAAAACAAAAAACAAACATTATTTTACTCTTAGTAAAACACAACAACAACTGATAACATGAAATTATGAAGTTTACTTGCCTTAAACGATATTTCCCTCTCTTCAGAAGAAGCTGAGAAAACCACCTCCTCACACAAGCACTTGTGTGTCCTTAACTCCAGTTAGTTCTGCAAAGAGGGGCATCAATGGTTTCAATAAAATATTAACATATACATACATATATATATATAAAATCACACTGTTTTTGCATCAAAATGTGAAGTTAACAGGCAGGACACAACAGAAACATAAATTTTCTAAAAAAAAAAAAAAGTAATAATAATTTAACTTACATCAGTCTCAAAAGAATTAAGTTATCTTGTCTCTGGATTTCAACATCTAAAAAAACCACACACATTATTTTAGTCTTAGTAAAAATAAAGGTAACTTTATGTTATTCTGAAGTTTACTCTCCTTAAACCGTCTGTCCCTCTCTTCAGAAGAACACCTCCTCCTCATCCTCACACAGGTCTGTGACTCCTCACACAAACAGCTTCTGTGTCTTTAACTCTCAGCGCGAGGACAATGAAGACAGGAGCTGGACAAGTCTGAAACATTACATGTAAAACATACTTTTAACAGTTACCACTTCAACAGCCTCAAAATAATTATGCTAGTCTTTACTACACAATGCCGTTTCCTTTAGGAGACAAACATACATTCAGTTTAACCGCGAAAAAAAAAGACAAATTCACATGAGCGTAACCGTGACCATAACCGTCTGTTAACGCCTCAAAGAGAACAGATAATGTAAAATCTTATGTAAATATGACAAAATACATTCACAGACGTTATATTAAAAGTACATCCTCCGTTCAGTAACGTTACATGAGGCAGTTAAGACCTCCGTGTCCGAGGCGAAAACCGCGTCCGTTTTTTTTATATAACGTTAGATATAACGTTAAGCTCCTTTGTTTCCTCCTTTCATAAAACCTTCCGCCTTTCATACAACCGGGTAAACAATAAAAGATAACTTTACATTTTGAATATTTAACGTTACTTACCATAGTCTTTCACTCGCTTCTCGCTTCTATCACGCTGAGAAAATGGCGGCTGCTCGCACTGGAGAGACGTACGATTTTGACGTGACGTGCGTGCTCTCCTTCACGTCCGCGTCCTCAACCCACCCCCGCTGGGTTAAAAAAGATAGTTATTTTCAACCCAAACTTGGGTTGAAACATCACAAAGTCCTATCCAACGGCCTCAACCCAGCAGTTGGGTTGAAAAAACAACCCAGCGTTTTTTAGAGTGTATATATATATATATATATATATATATATATATATATATATATATATATATATATATATATATATATATATATATATATGTACAATGGGCTTAATCACTATGAATCATTATGTACTTTGTGCACAATACAAACTCTTTTAAGTCACTCTCATGATTTTTTTCAAAGCACAGCTTCTCAATTAATCTATAAAGAGTTCAATCGTGAAAAGTGTGATCATGGCTCTATAATGAGCTGCTTCTCTCTGAAAGACCAGCAGATTATTCCACATGAAAACCAATTTCCCACCCTTGAGATTACCCTCATTATAAATAAGAGGCTGTTGGTTGACAGTTTTTGGTTCAGTAGAATCTCTACACAACATTTTCTCAAAAAGAAAACGTTTCTCCAGAGAGCTTCACACGCTTCGGTGATGTGTTGTTTTATATTTAACTATGTAAGGGAAAAGTTATTTCCTTTAATTCACTCTGGGGAAATATCTAATCGGGAGTTCTCAAATCCAGACAGTTTTTCTCTTATAGTGGTTTATGAGCTATTAATTGAAACTGCTCCATCGAGATCTTCCTGTAATCACCCCATTATTATTCTCTCATCACTGTTTTTCTCTACAGACGATTACACTGACAGTTGTAATGGCGTGTGATTATGTCAATATTTGTTCTCCTAAACCACTGCGATGCTATAATTAGCAGGATGGGCTTCTCTTGGGTGCCCTCCATTAGGTACATTTCTGTTTGATAAGATCTGATGCAAACATCAGTCAGACTTGCATTTGGAGGAGCGACATGGGATTTTCATGAATTCACACAGATCCATGTCTTTTATAACAGAGCATTCACTGTTTGCTAGATGCAATTTGGGTCCTATTTGGAGTTAATAATTTTTTGCAAGTGATTAATAGCCTGCTTTAAAGTCACTGTATTGGTGCTCTGGTTTGTTTCAGAAAGACTACAGGAAGCTCTCCATGCAGTGTAAGGACTTTGTGGTTAGCGTTCTGGATCTGTGATGAAACACAGAGGAAGTGGAGGCCATTTTGAATGGAGATGTGAACCAGAGCCTCCTGAGCGAACACCACAGGTCAAACTGGTCTTTAACTATGAAGTCAAGAAGGTACAGGGAAATTATTTGATTGGTTTCCCAAGACAATGTCTAATTCAGTGATATCCCTACAGTTTGTGGCTCATCCGAACTGCCAGCAGCAGTTACTGATGCTGTGGTATGAGAATCTATCAGGCCTTAGGCAACATTGAATCGGTGTGAAGTGTTGGACAGTGCTTGGAGTGGCCTTCCATTTTTTGCCATTGCATATTGGAGTATGCCCTGCAGCAAGGTACATCATCGTCATTCAGAATCAGTTAATTTAATAACATTGGGCAGACTTCTCTTTTTCTTCCGTTGTTTAATGTATTTCTGCATTTGATCTTTTCTCCAGGTGAGCCAGGTTTTCCGCAGTGCTTTCATGAAGTTTGTAGCTCACGCCGTCTCATTCTCCCTCTTCCTGGGTCTTCTGGTTCTCAATTCCTCCCACCGCTTTGCAAGAGTCAAAAATCTTCCTTATGAAACCAGATCACCCACGGCAAATATTTCGCATTAAACCACTCAATTCTCGTGGACAGAGATGTTAATAATGATATTGGTGCTGGGTGAGTCACCAGTCAAGCATGAGCTGCAAATCGTTGTTAGTCAAAAATAAAAATGTTGTCAAAAAAGATATACTTTAAAAGGTAGTACTGTTTACACCCTTTTTACATTTACCATTGTTCTGCAAAATTTCATAGACGAAATTCAGTCATTCAAATTAAAAAAAAAAAAAAAAAATTTTGCTGTAAAGCAGCTCTAAAAAGAGCACATAGTAAACAGACAGTTGTTCAGTTAAAGCCGGTTCATTGTTGATTCAGTTCAGTTTAATAACTGTGTAAATGATGGAATATTCAATATAGTAATATTCAATAAAGTTCAGTTAATCTATAAAGCAGCTTTATTGAAAACAGTGATGTCATCATCCAGCTCTCATTCAATAATAATCACATCAGTTCTCATCCAATAGAGTCTTGGGCAATCAAGTCAATATCATTAAAGGAATAGTTCACCCAAAAATGATAATCACCCCATGATTCACTCATCCCCATCCTAGGTGTAGATGAAGTTCTTCTTTCAGATAATTACAATTGGAGTTACATTTAAAAATGTCCTGACTCTTCCAGGCTTTATAATGGCTGTGAATGGGTGTTATTTTTCAGTAGTCCAAAAGAAATCCAATAAAGTGCATACACAATAAAAAAAAAAATTCCCACACGGCACTGGGTGGTTAATATAGGCCTCCTGAGGTGAATCGATACACTTCTGTAAGAAAATATCCATATTTAAAACTTTATAAACGGTAATCTCTAGCTTCCACTAACTGTCATACACACAAAAGAAGACCACTCTGATGGATGATGTATGATGTAGGTGTAGCTTAAGGTCCAGTGATAATATGCTAGTCTCGCGATAACCAAAATGTTGTTTTCAGGAGTAAAGGAGGCAAAGTTTCTGTTGTTTAACAAAGGAAAACCTTTTCGCTTATATCTTCCTACATTTTTCTTTACAAATCCTCATTTGTACTTCTAATTCAAGACAGGTGTTTACACATAGGATGTCTTGAGAGTGAGCAAATCATGGGGTGATTTTCTTTTTTGCATGAACTAAGTGTCCAAATATTGTGTTGCCAATTTAGCAAGCCAAAAAGCAACAAACAAAGGAATAACTGACTATATTCATTGGTTGTAATCTATTCACTAAAACAACTGACTTAAACATTAATAATAATAAGAAATGTTTCTTGATCAGCATATCAGAATGATTTCTGAAGGATCACATGACATTGAAGACTTAGAATAAACTAGAATAAATTACTATAGATTTTTAAGCATGATAAATGAACCCCATTTCTTTTCTTCGATTCCCCTGATCAGGAATGATCTGGACGGAGTGTAAGGAAGTTTGGGCTGATGGGCCACAAGAATACATCATTCATTTGTGGAATGTGTTAGACTTCGGCATGTTGTCGGTTTTTGTGGCGTCATTCACTGCAACGGTTCATGACTTTCCTGCGAGTCTCCCATGCATGTATATATGGATTTGCATGTGACTAATGCAGACTTGATCAATGCCTCATTACCAGAATAATTGGCCTACTTCACTTACGGAATGTTGCAAAAATAAAGAATCTGTTTATTCAATAAATAAAAAGATAAAGTGAACTGTAACATAAAATACCAGAAGCTGCTTTCAATCAAATGCTTGTACATGCTGCACAGACTTTCTTGCAGCTGTCTGAAATGAAACACCATGCTGCCATCAAGTGGTAACACCAACAATTGCTTCCTCTTTCTCAGCCAGGAACAAGTGGCTTCCCTCAGATCCTCAGCTCATCTCTGAGGGCTAACACTCCATCGCTGTGATGCTCAGTTTCTCAGTTTTTTTTTTGTTCTGCTGTCCAATGACAGTTTCGGACCCCTACATATATCTCTTGGGTGCACTGTGAAGGATATTTTTTAATTTATGGTCATCTTCATCATGGTCTTCCTTGCCTTTATGATCAGCATGTTTAATTTGTATTCCTGCTTCTTGGGAGCTAAATACAACCCTGCTTTTACCACGCAAGTCAAAAAGTTATGATGACAATTATTGTATTTAAGAATTACTTGTTAAAGGGATAGATTACAAACAAACAAACAAACAAACAAATAAAAATGTAAAAATAAATAAATGTAAATGGATAGACTTCTGAAGGATCCTGTGACACTGAAGACTGATACAAAGACTGCTGGAAAAACAGTTTGCATCACAAGAATAAATATATTCCAATAGAAAAACAGTTATTTGAAATTTTTTGTATAGCACATTTCAAAACAACTCATGCTGACCAAAGTGCTTTCCAGTAGAACAACATACTGTATAAAACAGAATAACCAGGACTAAGACAGCAAAATCATAAAAACAACATGACAAACACTAAAATACAAGATCATCAAAATGTACACCATAGCTCACACCAAATGCCCTCTTAAAAGTGCTTTAATCTCATTTTAACAAGACATCAGATCACCTATATTAATTGAAATAATACTTAAAATATTACAGTTTTTACTGTTTTTTTTTTTTCATTAAATAAATGCAGCCAAGCCTAACAGTGACCAAAAAACATTATGAAACTCCAAACGTTTGATAAATTTGTGTGAAGAATAATGTGAGATCTAAGCCAAAAATCTTCCTTTCAGCTCTCAAATTAGTGCCTTAAATTTTGTTGTTTAAAAACGGCAGCTCAGACAATATCTCAAACAATATTTTTTGCATGTGTGTTCCACCAATGAAAGTAAGTTTTGTATTTTACATTTTGCATGTTTGTATTTGTTGAAGGGTAGAGGAAAGCTTTAAATCGCTGTTCTGGTCCATCTTTGGTTTATCCGAGGTGATCTCTGTGGTCTTAAAGTACAATCATAAGTTCATTGAGAACATTGGTTACGTGCTGTATGGGGTCAATAATGTCACAGTGGTGGTGGTCCTGCACAACATGCTCATAGCCATGATAAACCACTCTTACCAGGACATTGAGGTGAGACAAATGCACTTTTGCATAAAAATTCAAATCAAAAGGATAATTTGTCATACATATGGATTGTTATATCTGTGTGTGTGTGAGAGAACAGGAGGCCGTTGATGTAGAATGGAAGTTTGCTTGTGTAAGCTGTGGCTCTCCCATTTTGATGAAGGCAGCACTCTCCCACCCCCCTTTAATCTAATACCCAGCCTCAAATCCTTCTATTACATGGCTCAGTGCACCAAAGCATGCCTAGTGAGATTATGCAAGGCCAGGGTTTGTAGCAACAGCAGCCAGCAGCATGTGGGAATGGCCAATTCACACTCTAAGGTTAGAGGTCAGATCAAATTGTTCAAATGTAGAAATAGCAGTTTGTAACTTTGATATATTTTCAGCTTCATCGGTTTTGACCGTATCACAAGAGGGAGTCACGGTTAGAAATCCCATCAAACATCCCACAAGATATCAAGTACTGATTGATTGTTCATCCAAAATTGTTAATGTACAGGAATCATCAGGTAAAACCTAATTCTAAAACTTCTTTCTCTCATAGAAACTCGTGAAGCATCTCATGAAGCGGTATGTCGTGAAAGCCCAAATTGACAGTGAAAGTGATGAGATCACTGAAGGTAAGACTCGTGTATTCATCCGTTAGTGTCTCTTGTGGGATTTAATTTAGGACTTAAACACATTTCTATGATTGATGTTTATCAAGTATATGTCAAGCAATTAGCTGTTAAAGTGTTGAAAATGACCGTGGCTTGTGATTTTGAAGCCTTTTTTTGAAGTTTTACTTGAAACCAGTTAAACCCTTGTTTCATTGTGGCTTTCCTTCTCAGGTGAGTTGAAGGAAATCAAGCAGGACATTTCCAGCCTCCGCTATGAGCTCCTGGAGGAAAAGTCACAGGCCACTGAAGAACTTGCTGAAATGATTCAGGAGCTTGGAGACAAACTCAGCAAAGGAACCAAGAGACCATGAAAAATGAACTCTTGTGATTGTAGTTGAAAGTGTCCAAGGCTGAGTCTAGAGCTGCTGAAATATTTAGTAGAAACAAAATGTAAAGCCTCATTATATTTTTAATCTGTTTAGACATTTGTTTGTGAAGGTGATTTGTGGTTGCCTTTTGGGTGTATAGGATGCAATTTCATAAAGTCATTTTAGTAACTCTAACTCAGGAGAGATGCAATGCTAATAATATATTCAGATGAATGTATTCTCACAGTATCTTGTGATTAATACGTATATTATTAACATGACAACAACAAAGCGAGAAGTGTTAGTATTGAACATGACATTAGTTCTCAGTCCTGATCCTGTATCCCAGAGCTGCACATTATGGTCTTGGAGGTTTGACGTATGGGTTTATGATTTAAAAAAATGTGTTTTAAATAATATAGTCATCCAAAATTTGCACGGGGAACTCCAGAACCTGGAAAGAGATGCAATACCATTTCTAAACCACTCCCCCCCCCCCTCTCTTTTAAATCATGATGAAGAAAATGTATGATATATGATTTAGTAATTACATTTTGCCTAAAGAAAATTAAACCTTAAAAAAAAGACTGTTAATGGGTTTGCATCGATTTACATGACAGTTAAGCATATTTCCCTTCCAAGTCCACAATGCATTAAAATAAAATAGAATATAAAATATATCTAATAATTTTCATTTCTCCAAAAAGAAAAGAAATAAAGAAAAGTCATAATGCCAAGTGATTTTAATGGAAGGCTTAGTTTTATTTATGTAAAATAGAAGTGAATGAAAAGAACAGTGCTATGTGTGTTAGAATGCTATTATTTATTATTTTGTATCTATTTATGTGAATTGCCACAAAAAAGCATTCATGAACAAATAAATGTTACACCCTTTTTATTTGACAACAACATCCTCCAATCACACAGCTCCAAATACGTTTTCAGGAAGTGATACTAAATTGAGTTTCTGCCTTTCCCCCCACGTGAGCCTCCACCGAAGCACCACGCGCAGCAGGACCGAACCGGCTGCTAGTGTATCACGTCACTGGGAAGCAGCGGCGGCTGAGCTCTGGACCACAAAGTAACGGCCGTAAGGACGCGGCGGAGCGGATAATTGTAGTCTGTGAGTACATTGCAGTAATGTCCGATAACGAAATTGCTTCGAGAAAACGGACCACGTGTTAAAAATAAAATAAGTGCAGAAGGGTGGTTTCGCGCGTGCCGTGGATGTTCTCTGGTGCGAGAGGCCCGCTTAGCCAGTTAGTGCATCCAACTTTAGTCGCGCTTTTCTGTTCTACTCACAATAAACCTCCTTTTATTAAAAAACACTTCTGTTTTATACCCGGTCGGTTTTTTCGGATTTAAATCGTGAATGGTCCGCTCTGAAAACAGCTGCTAATTCAAGCTCTTCGCGCTAGCAAGCTAAAGTTGGATTCTCTTTTTCAGCAGGTCCAGACAGCGCGAGGAAGATGGCGGACGACCCCAGCGCAGCGGACAGGAACGTGGAAATCTGGAAGATTAAGAAGTTGATCAAAAGTCTTGAGGCGGCTAGAGGGTAAGGCTCGCTCTTTCGGATCCTCTGTATTTGTTTACAGCTGTTGAATGACAAACAGTAGCGCCTCCGATGTGTGATACGTTTTGTTGTTTGGGGGACCACATGCTAACCAGCTTGCTAACAGCTGTTGGAGAGAACAGCATGGTGGACGGAGAACGAGACCGTGCACTGTGTAACGTTAGGTCTTTATAAGTCGATAATATTGTTGGTTGAAGGATAAAGAGCGGGAAATGTTATATTGTGTCGTTTGAAATGTGAAGCACCTTCCACACGGCGCTTTAAAGAGAGGTGGGCTCAGGCGACGTGTGTTAACTGGGTGAAACCATACTAGATAGTCTACGTTTTGTTTCTCTTGGGTAATTAGTATTTTTTTTTAAAATAAACTTATTAATATCACGGTTTAGTAACATTGATGTAGTTGAATATTGTCTCATTGTTTAATGGCACCAGTCGTCTTTGTTACAGATATAATAACCCCCCCCCCCCCCCCCAAAAAAAAAAAAAGAAAATTCTGTTCTTTTCTGACATGCATGTTGATTTAAACCATCTTTTTTCTTTTTCTTTCAGTGGCATTCCATTTGTTTTTCTTTTTACAGTGAAACTGAATGGTTAAGCGGATTGACAGCCTCCATCATATTTTTTTTTGTTATGGAAGAATGTAAATTAATTTAATGCTGATTCCAAAAATGCTCATAAACAGTTTAATTTGTATCACATATTGACTTGACACTTTGACAAAGTAAGTTTACTTGATGTACTGTAAATACAATTACATTGAAAGTTTTAATTTCAGTAACATTTCATCAACGATGCATTACATTGACATTTATATATATATTTTTTCCCCAGCCATTTATATTGATAAAAAAATAAAAGTATCAGTTTACACTAAAGATATATGAAGCAGCACAACTGTTTGGTAATAATGATTAAAGTCTCTTGAGCACCAAACCAGCATATTAGAAATTACAATAATTTCTGAAGGATCATGTGACATTGAAGACTTGAGTAAAGATTCTGTATATTGAGCTTTGCCATTACAGGAATACGTTTTTATATATATATATATATATATATATATATATATATATATATATATATATATATATATATATATATATATATATAATTGAAAAAAAAAAACATTAAAATACAAAAATTAAAATATTTTGGAATATTACTGTTTTTACTGTTTTGATCACATGCAGCCTTGGTGAGCATAAGAGACTTTTCAAAAACATAAAAAAATCTGTTAAAGAAAGTCTCAGCCTGCTTTAATATTGCTGTTATATCGCTGTTCTCAGAAATGGCACCAGTATGATTTCCCTCATCATCCCACCCAAGGATCAGATCTCACGTGTTGCCAAGATGTTGGCCGACGAGTTCGGCACGGCTTCGAACATCAAGAGCAGAGTCAACAGACTCTCCGTGCTGGGAGCCATTACCTCAGTACAGCAGAGACTCAAACTCTACAACAAAGGTAAATGAGAGGCCTTAGCTTCATCGAAGATCTTGCACAGCCATTTAACTTCTCAGAAGATTGCATTTTATTGTACTTAGTATGTTTATCTTTTCCAAAATGGTGCTGTTTAAATAGTATACTGGCAATTGCTACATTTTTACTGTGGATGTGTGGGTACGATTGGGCGTTGTGCCTGATTTAATCTTTTCAATAGGTGTGGTCTTTGCTGATCCCCCTCCTAAAAGTCTTATATGTATCTTGCAGTGCCTCCTAATGGCCTGGTGGTGTATTGTGGCACCATAGTGACAGAGGAAGGCAAAGAGAAGAAAGTCAACATTGATTTTGAGCCTTTTAAACCGATCAACACATCCTTGTATTTATGTGACAACAAGTTCCATACTGAGGTAAGATCTGTCTATCTGTCATACTATCGTAATATATTAACACATCATATCATTTTTATATCCACAGGCTCTAACCGCTCTGTTGTCAGACGACAGCAAGTTTGGCTTCATTGTAATTGATGGTAGTGGTGCCCTGTTTGGGACTTTACAAGGCAACACAAGGGAGGTGTTGCACAAATTTACTGTGGACCTGCCCAAAAAACATGGTAAACATCCTCAAACCCCTTGCTGAGGCTATTTTCATTCTTTACAGACTTAATTGTTTACCTGCTTGTTTCCTATGACTCTAGGTAGAGGAGGACAGTCAGCTCTTCGGTTTGCACGTTTGAGGATGGAGAAGAGACATAACTATGTGCGTAAGGTAGCGGAGACGGCTGTGCAACTCTTCGTGTCCAATGACAAGGTTAACGTGGCAGGACTGGTTCTTGCCGGTTCAGCCGACTTCAAGACGGAGCTCAGCCAGTCAGACATGTTTGATCCGGTATGTTCTCTTTGCAGTAAATTATTTGCCATATTTAATTTATTATTGTGCTTGTTTTCTGATTTGGTTCTCCTGCACATGTAGAGGTTACAAGCGAAGGTTCTGAAGCTGGTTGATATATCGTATGGAGGAGAGAACGGTTTCAACCAGGCCATTGAGCTTTCAGCAGAAGTGCTGTCCAATGTCAAGTTCATCCAAGAAAAGAAACTAATAGGTAGTCAATTTACAGGCTTGATAAAGGCAATGTACATGCTGAATACATTTGTTGTGGCATTAAAAATAGGACTTTCGGTAGTTTTATATATATATATTTTAGATATAATTTATTATTTTTCCTTGTGTGTCTGATTTCAGGCCGATATTTTGATGAGATCAGTCAGGACACAGGGAAGTATTGTTTCGGAGTTGAAGACACACTCAAAGCGCTGGAGATGGGAGCGGTGGAGATTCTTATAGTTTACGAGAACCTGGACACTATGCGTTATGTCCTACGCTGTCATGGAGAAAATACTACACCAGAAAATGGTAGAGGCACCCTAAACTCTCATTCACAGTTTCACATTAGCAAAATATAAAAGGGTTCCTTTGTCATTTAGATTTTGTGTGTGTTTGTGTAATCAGATGAAAAGATTCTCTATCTGACACCTGAACAGGAGAAGGACAAGTCTCATTTCACTGACAAGGAGGTAAATGAAACCATTTCAAACTAATTAAGATTATATATGATTCAGCAGATTTCTTTATCATAGAAAGTAATGTAGAATCTCCAATGGTTGTAACTCCTTTCCCCGAATGACTTTCTGAGTTAAGAGCCATACTCAAACAACCAATGACCGTCATCAGCCCATTAGTACCATGCTCATTGCAGTTCTGTTTTGATTTATCAAAATCATACATTGTTGGTCTTAATGTCTAAGACTGCACTGAACATCTAGCATTCAAATGTGCTTAAAAAATAGAATCTAAAATGAGTCCTTTTTTAGATCTGTTTGAGCACATTTGTTACATTTGACCATATAAACAAACGGTCAAATGTTCTTTGATCTTTTTGGACCATCCTCAAATCATTGTAAGGAACATGATATTCAGGTTTCACACAAACTTGAGGAGTTCCTTCAGCTCATTAAAGGAGTAATACACTTCCAGAATGAAAATTATTTCATTTACTCACTCCAGTTGTTCTAAACCTGCACAAGTTTCTTCTGTTGAACACAATATATTTTGAACAATGTTAGTATCTGAACAGTTGCTGTTCGCCAAAAATGTTAATGATCTGAAGAACCTTTTTCCAATATAATAAACTTTTGTGCAATGGAATTGTTCTATGTATCTTGAAGAAGGTTCTTGTAACCACCGATGGCAATAAATAAATTTTTTTTTTTAGTGCAGAGCATTATGAATTTGTTAAATTCAGCATTTCCTTTTTGCTTAATTTCTAATGAAGAAAAAATAAATAACTAATAGTGCTGACCTTTTATATAATGTTTGCTTTTCTCTTTACCAAATATGTGGTTCAGGAAGGAGGTGTATAATGTTAACAGTACCGTATGTGCTTGTTTTAGACGGGTCAGGAGCATGAGCTGATTGAGAGCATGCCGCTGCTAGAGTGGTTCGCCAATAGCTACAAGAAGTTTGGGGCCACGCTGGAAATTGTTACAGACAAAAGCCAGGAGGGTTCACAGTTTGTGAAAGGCTTTGGAGGCATTGGTGGTAAGTGCTTTCTACAGATAACGATTTGTAGTGCAATGGAAAGGTATTGTTATATCAACTTATACAATCAATATCTTTTTATTTTTCTATTAAGGAATCTTGCGGTACCGTGTGGACTTCCAAGGCATGGATTACCAGGGAGAAGATGATGAGTTCTTTGATTTAGATGACTACTAGGTAGTCGGGACTGAAACAAAATTCAAATACAAGATTTTCCCCCTTCACCTACCCCGCAAATGGCAGGGGAGCGAAGGAGATCGAATCAGCAGGAGGGAGAAAAAGAATGAGAATATGGCGGATGGTCAGTGTGTCCCTGGCTTTAGAATACAGCGACACCATCTCTGGACTGGAAGAGACTGAGTTTTCTCCTCTTCACTAATTACCAGGTCATCGCAACAGCATGGCCATGGCCCGTCTGCCTGTCCTGCCTCAGCTCTTCACGAAAACACTCTAGGCTTTTCAGATCTACTATTTCTTCCCTTCTAATTGCACTCCTTTTCTTCCTTTTGCCTCTCATTTTATAATGGCATCTGCTGCTGTTGTATTTTATTCAAATGTATTATATTTTCTCTTATTCAGTATATGAAGAAAGCAGTAGCAAATTATTAAATCTGTACTGCTTACCTCTAGCCATCTCAAGCCCATTGTCAGGCCTGCGTTTTAATTTCCTGGTTAGCCTAGACTTGATTTGTTGCCTTGTTTCTGCTGTAAACCAGTGTGGTGGTGATGCACTCTGAGCCAGCGATACACCCTGCTCCTCCCATCGCATTGTGCCCACGTTGAGGTGTTTCTTGCTCTCAAATGGACCATATAGTAACTGGACCCATCCCTTCTTGAAGACCGAGCACCATCTTTCCCAGTACATTGCCCTCACTTGTTTTCCTCAGCCCCCTGGAGATGCTACTTCTCAAAATAAACTATATACGAGTGCCTGAATTTTGCAGTTTGTGAGATATAACAGCACAGTGTACCAGCATCTGGACCCTAACTGCAGCCTCCCGATGTTTCCGAACATAAAATCTTAGCTCGAGCCTTCAGCATTCAATTGGTATTCGACGGCTTTATGCATGGGAATGTCCTTTCGGACTGATTTTGGGGTTGGGTTGGGGGGGGGGGTCATACTGTGTTAACTGTGATGTGTGAGTGAGTATGTGTCAGTTGGCGATTTAATTCCCTTTTAAAAATTAATCTCAAGAGTCTGTGATTCGACACCGATTACAAGCCTCTAAGTTCTTTCCGTTTTGTCCAGTCGTATTTTAACAGATTGGTTTTAGAAAGTCACTGCAAATCAATATTTTGGACCTTTAACAATTGTGGCATGGTTGGCTCCTGCTAACGTGAACATACAATCCGATAATGTAAAAGGAGAAACAAAAATTATATGAAATACGGGCCCACAATATTTGAGCAGTTATTATGTTGTATATTTTCTCATTTTCTTTGATCCATAACTATTTTGTATAAATCATTTGTTACATCTGGACACAGACATTAAACGTTCTCATTGTTTGCAAATTGCACTTATACCTTGTTTATTATCTGAGCATAGTTGATCTAATTTGATGTGCTTAGTTTTATGACTTCGAATATCTATAAGATTATTTCACTTGTCAAGTTACTGAGGAAGTCAATTATGAGCAATTTAGACGGAAAGCAAATGTAAAAATTCTGAATTATTATGCGTTTACTAATTTAATAAATTGTCAAGACTGACTTAAAAAATGTAAATATTTGGCCACAGGCATGGATGTCGCCAGCAAACAATCAGAAAAATTATTAATATCTGAATCATTGGGGGGTAAGCCCTTTCTTTATCCTAGCACCAGACGGCAGCCAATCGCTGTTCAGACAAAACTGACAAAACACTTTTTGTCGTTCGCCGACCAACCACGAATGATGTTACAGATAATAACCCCCTTCGATTATGACGTACTACGACTGTCCCCGTTTTTTACCTTAGCAGCAGAAATGATCCAATCATAACGCGGACAACGCCCATTTGCCTTACGTTTTTTTTTTTTTTGACAGCCAATGGGAAAATCATCCTCACGTCTACTTTCTCCGCCTCCTTTCGTGACGCGATTGTGTCGCAGGGCGGGGTTTCCATTTTCACTGCGAGTTTCGGGGAACAAACATGGAGCCGGAGATGGAGGACAAAACCATAGAGCTGATGGTGAGTACTCGGTATGCTTTGAAACACATTTTTTTGTATGTTCGCAAGACTTTAGAGTTTAAAAATCCATGTTAGTGGTTATAAGGGCAGCCTGGTTGATTATAACCAGCTTGTGGAGTGGGTAGGGATCGAGTTGCGAGGGGAAGGAGGGGCGAGGAGAGAGAGAGAAATGGCTGGCTCGACTGATAGGGAGGGCCCTACTATCGCTGCCTCATCTTGGTCGGTTTCACTTCTCTCGTTTGTTTCTTTCCCTCGAAACAGCAGCTGTCTCAGTAGTAGACAAGTCGAACAGTTGTTCTCGGTGGGGACTGATAATATTAATTGAGCTATCTTAGTCGTGAAAACGGAGAAAGGGAAGCCGCCGCGGCATCGTGGTGAGGCCGGGTCTCATCGACTTCAGCCGGTGCTTTGAGCGTCACTGCGGCGCCTCTGCGCCACTCAATCCTGCCTTTTGATTTGGTTCCACAGACGAGTTGTGGTTCGTATATAAAGTCTCAAAAGACTTAACTATGTTTTAAAGCGTTTAAAATATAAATGTGTCATTCACAATAACGCAACATTGACTTTTCAGGGCACATTTTAACTGGACTTTAAAGCTGCGTAATAGGAAGTAACCGCTCCTGCTGTCAATTTCATATGACGTTTCTGAGTCAAACGATGAGCGAATATACAATATCGTCAGCTAATACAATGTTTGATAAGTGATAATTAGTGTTCTTGTAACCACACACTTATTTTGTTGTGGAATACAAACGTTGATTGTTGATGTGGAAGCAACATTTATAGCAAGCGGCTAGGTGGCTAACCACATCAAACTATTAGCCTACGCAAGCTAACGTAATTACGATATTTTCGTATCAAACGCAGTTTTTTTTTTCAGACTTTCTGAACAGTAAATCTGTGAAATGCTTACAATTAAAATAAGCTGAATTGCTCAAAAATGGTCTTTCTTCTTAAGAACGCAGAAGAAATTCTTTTGATAAAAAAAATAAATATTTATTTTTTTTACGTGATTTGCATATGTAACTTTACTCTCATTATTAATTTTAAATATAATAGTTATGTTATAGATTTAAAACATTTTTATAGTATCTTTGAAGTTAAGTGCATGACTTGTTTAAATGTGCTCTTAATTAATAAGGCTCTGAATCAATATCTCTCCTAGTCAATACAATAACATTATAGAATCAGTTTGCAAAATGGATTTGCTTCGTGTTGCCATGGATACTGTGAAGGGTAGGAGTGAAGGCACTTGAGTTTGTCCGCTTGTATTGTGAAGCTTGAGGAAGATAGATAAATGGCTTCTGCTTGAAGATAACAAGCCATGTGGATTTGTGTATAGACTGCAGAGACCCATAATAAATCTAAGATACCTGCTCTGCTGACCTAGAAATATGGTTTGAAATGAATCCCAGACTTTATCATGTATCAGTCAGAGTTATTATAAACTAAAACCAAAGAAAACATTAAAAAAAAACTTATTTGTTTTTCAGGTTGTCAAAGCAGTTTTCCTATTTTCATTTAGTCTAACTTACTAAATCCTAAAGCAGCTACATTTAAAATGGAAATAATGAAAACTTTGTAGAAAAAAACAACTTTTGTATTAACAAAAATGTAATACTCTCTGTTTTGCTTAAAAAAACACTGGTGTCAGTGTCTAGCTTCAGTATATTTTTGTTTAGTCCAATGACCCTAAGTTTCTAAAGAGTTTGGATGATCTTAAATGGTAAGAACAGTGGTTACAGATTAAAGCAGGTGCTGAGTCGGTGATATTAAGAGCAATGATATAGATGGCATCATCTCTATCGTGGCTGTATTTGGGATGTAAGCGTATCCTAGTGATGGCCTTGGCTAGGGGACAGCTGTTGACATGTTACCCAAACGCCTACATGCCCTGCCACGATCCCACATCTTTGCTGCATGCTGATGGAGAATCAGTCCAATTATTGAGCACACAGATCGTAGGCTGGTGCTCGGTCCTTTCATCTGCTCTCCCTACAAACAATGCAATGTGATTATGAACGTATGCTAGCAGATGTTGAAAGGGTTGTCTTGCGTAGGTTATGTATATGAGTGGTTCTGATTGATATCGTGGTCCTTTCTTTGAACTTTAGATTTAGTTTGATTTTAAAGCAGATATCGCTATGGATTTATAAATAATAATAATAATAATAATGAAATGCTGTTTCTTTTGCAGAACATCTCTGTCATGGACTCGCAGACTGCAGACCGCTCCCCAAAGATCACCGTGATTAAGGTGAGGTGGACGAGGCGTACCTCAGTGAAGTGTGTCAAAGTCTGATAAAATAATAAACCAATACAACAATAAGGATCTGTTGAGTAGCCTCTCCCTGGACTATGCAGTATGTTCTATGTTGAAGGACTTTTGACTTAGGGGTTTGTTGTAGGGCACGGCCTAATCTGCGTCTGGAAAACCTCATTGTCCATTTCCGCAGACTTTTATCGTATTTAGGTTTCCTCTTGCATTTTTGAGATGTCCTGTATAATTACATTCATCGCCAAATTATCTGGACACTTGTACTTCTGTTCAAACATTTGATGTTGGCTAGATTGTGTAATGTTTTTGAAGTCTGTTGTGCTCAGCTTGGTTTCATTTATTTGATCAAAAATACAGTAAAACGGTAATAATGTGATCCTTCAGAAATCATTCTAACATGCTGCTTTAATGCTCAAGAAACATTTCTGATTATTATCGGCGAATGGAAAGTTCAAAAGAATATAATTTAACTCTTGTAAAATTATAAATGTATTTAATGTAATTTTTGATTAATTGAATATGTCCTTGCTGAAAGTATTAATTTCTTGAGAAGAAAATCTTACTAACCCCGAACCTTTGAACAGAAATGTAAGACACTTCTATACCTGAATTTCATATGAAACCAAAAAGCATCACTTGCAGAGATTTCAGAGGCATTTTTGTTTTTACTATTAATGAAACCAAATGTATTTTAGTGAATGAATAAGATCAGTTCCCCTAAAGCTGGTACAGATGTTTTAGCAGAGTAACCACACATTAGGCCATTAGGACTTTTGACTACCAGAAAGTGTGTGAATCTTTAACTAAACTTTTCTACAAAGAAACAGGACAGGAACTGTATTTTGCTCTCTTAAGAATGCTTTCACACTAGCTATTTTGGTGTTCCCCCGGTCTGATTTATGTCAGAATTTGGTCATTTGGATAACGTGAACGCTGTCTTCCTGAACTCTGATGCGCACCTGTGAACCATACCAGAAACCGCTTAAAAGGGGTAATCTGGGTTATGGTTCAAGTAAACTCTGGTACAGAGCATTAATGACATATAATTTGATAAAAGTATGTGTTTGTCAATCACTCCCAAGCATCACTGACTTGCATTGCAGGGAGAGAGCTGTGCATCTCATTTCTGAATGCCTTCAGCATTTGTTAGAGCATTTGCAGTACATTCATAAGACGAGTGCCGTTATGTACAAAAGCTTTGGAAACCAAACCAATGGTTCAAAAACAAATATAAAAGTAAAGAGAGCAACGCTACGCATTTTGCCACCTTCTCCTGTGCCAATCAGACTCCAGTTAGGACCAAACAATCGAACCAAGTGTGAAAGCACCCTAATAGTAGAGCACCTGCAGCACTGTTCTTTACAAAGTAAATGCATCTGCCTTGAAATACTATGATAGTATTTTAGTATGTTTCAAATTGTTTTCTTTGTACCTTTCCAATACAGATATTTTCATTTCATTTTTGTCTCATCTAATATATCCATTTATTTGTTTTTCCTTTTACGATGCTTCTAGCCTACTTTTATCTGTCCTCAGGTGAGTAATGGACCCTTGACAGGCTCTAGGAAGCGGCCGTCAGAGGGAAATTACGAGAAGGAGAAGGACGTGTGCATCCAGCTCTTTGATCAGTGGTCTGAGGCAGACCAGGTGGAGTTTGTGGAGCACCTGATCTCACGAATGTGCCATTACCAACACGGCCACATAAACTCCTACCTCAAACCCATGCTCCAAAGGGACTTCATAACGGCACTTCCAGGTAACAAACACAGTCCTCATTCTGAATTCCTTTATAACCCTAAGATTAAATAGACCATGCATGTCTTGGCCTGTTTTAGTATCTCTTGATTTGAAATCACTTACATTGCAATATAATGTAAGTGAATGTGATTTTATGCTAAGGTTTTCTTTACTTTAATTTTTTTTTTAACTGAAATCCTAGTTTTATAGCTTTCAACACTGACACCCTTATTTAAACTCCATTTCAATTTGTCTTCCAGCTCAGGGTCTGGATCATATAGCGGAGAACATCTTGTCCTTCCTGGATGCGCGCTCGCTCTGTTCGGCTGAGCTGGTGTGTAAAGAATGGCAGCGTGTAATATCCGAAGGCATGTTGTGGAAGAAGCTGATCGAGAGGATGGTTCGGACAGACCCACTGTGGAAGGGCCTTTCAGAGAGACACCAGTGGTGAGTCTCAGTGCTGATATGACTGTTTACATCCCCCAAACCCCCTCATTTATACATGAGGTTTAAGAACAACCTGATCATTATCTTACAGTGGTGTAATTCTCCACCAGACATGCTGGGAACCTCCATTTAGACTGTCTTGTACATCTTATTTGGTCATGAATTATGAAGTTGAATGTTTATTGCCTTTTCTGTTTCCTTCACAGGGAAAAATACCTGTTCAAGAACCGCACAACAGAAGTTCCTCCAAACTCCTACTACCGCTCTCTTTATCCAAAAATCATTCAGGACATTGAGGTGGGCAAAGCAACCATCGCTTCTTTCTCGCTCGTCCTTTTATGAGTGTAATACGATGTTAGATCTTGTCTGCTCATGTCAGCATTAAAAAAAAAAAAAAGGAAGGTAGTAACTTGGAGCGTTTGTTTGTTCATTTGAACGAGCAGGACCAGTGATTACACCTCAGGGGTAGGCGGCAGGCCTCATGTGACCCAGCTCTTTGTCTTCTTCATAGCAGCCCTCTGAGTAATCAGAGTATGCAGCCATCAGCTATTTTGATACTACATTTTCAAATGTAATGATGAAATGGGACACTTGTTTTTTTTTTTGTGTACATGCATAATCATTTTTGAGCAAACTGATTGTCTCTGTGTAACTAAATTGCCGATATGTGCCGTTTCTGTTTGCAGACCATCGAGGCGAACTGGAGGTGCGGCCGACATAACCTGCAGAGGATCCAGTGTAGGTCGGAGAACAGCAAAGGTGTTTACTGCCTCCAGTATGATGACGAAAAGATCATCAGCGGTCTACGCGATAACTCCATCAAGGTGCGACCACGCTCTGCCAGTGCATTTCTTGTGAACCTCCTGTGGGTTTAGTGAAGTCGTCAACAGTAAAAACCACAAGGGCTGAGTGCATCCCAACAACGGTTTCATTAAAAAACACAAACCGCATCTGACATCAAGTGTGTTCTCTTGAATTATGCTAATCACATTTTGCAACTACGTGATTTTTTTTTTTTTTTTTTTACACTTTAGAGGAACATGGATTCTGCTAACAAAGGGATTTAGGATGGAGGGATAGTTTTAAAGCTCTTTAAACAGAAACATGCTTGAGGTTTAGATTTACACAACTAAAGCTCGCCACTTCTGTATTATAATACTGAAACTAGAGAGAGGAAATTGAAACGGTGAAATGATTCATGTCACACTTTCTAAGGCAACAGTGACTGTTGATACTGGTTGTGTATATACAGGGGTATGTTACATTTTCTTACTCTTAGGACTAAACTCTGTGGTAATGTGCCATGATCTTTCTGCTCTTGTTGTGGGAGAGGAGGTGTATCTCTAGGGATGTGTCGTAGGTGACAATATCAGTAAAAAGTTATTGTGAGAACCCTCTTAGAATCGCTGTCTATTCTTCTCCAAAGTGAATCACATTTTTGAGGGCCTGAACATGCTCAACTTAAACTTTGCGCACACATCAGAACAGGCAAAAATGTATGTCAGATATGGGTTTCAGAATTGGTCATCGTACATTTACGAAATTTGGTTCATGTATGTAATATCCCGATAACTTCAAAAAAGTATTTTGGAGAGAAGTCTTAAATGCAACAGGAAGCCAGCCATTTTGAATTAGAATTTTTGTGCCCTTCTTTTTCATTTTCAGGTCTCTTACAGTTTTAATCGGATCATCTTCAAATTTAGCGAGTGTAATCATAAGGCCTTTGCGACGCTAAATTGCGAAGATCTTGAGTTACTGTCAATAGTGTGTCCCTGGAAGCCTGACAAAGTTTAGCGTTTCGCCATAAAAAGAGAAGTTGCTGTAACTCTTGTCTGCCCCAAACTTCACACGTTTGATAGGAGTCCTGTCCTGAACACGTCCCTGCCCGTATTCAGTTATAGTCATAGCGCCACCTGCAGGCAACAGGAAGTGACATGTTTAATACTGTTATGACCTCCTACAATCATTCAGTAACGAAACACTGTTGTGTGTTGCTCGGAGATGCACAACAGTTCTGCTGTGGTTTTGCTTAGAACTATTTTCATTAGTGAAATGGAGCAAATGGTCAGTAGCATGTCGAAAATGTAATTCAGTTAATATTACTACTGTTGTATAAAATCAGTGTAAACTTTGCAATTGCGCTGATAGTTGGGAAATGTGATGTTACCTGTATCATATATTATGTAGAATATTTTGTTTATTTTTTTAAATGTATGTTTGTTCATTTGTGTGTGCCATTTTAGTTCATATTTTTCCATGAGTCAGACAGGCTGTGCAAGCCTCGATACTGTCAATACATTGTTATCAGTCACCGTTTACACTGAAAGTAATTCAATCAGATTCATTCTTGCCAAAGTTTCAGTGCTGCCCAAGTTATTTTTTATTATTTGCGTTTTAATCATGTTACATGTCCGGTCAGGCAAGTAAAATGATCTTCCACCTGCCCCTTCACAAAATCCACATATCCTGGACAAGTGTTAATGTTGAGCCCTGCTAGCAACATGGTAGAAACATGTTAAACCATTCTCGCAATATTTAGCTGACTGATTAAACATGCTATTAATGGCATGAAGGTGAACTCAAAAATGCATGGTCCAGTCTGCCCCAAGTAAAAAAAATTAGGTCTCTTGTCAACAGGAACTGGCTTGTTTTACACAAACTCAAACAAGCAATGTCAAATCTGCCAATGTCAAATCTGCCCCAAATATCACGTTTTATAAGAGATCTGGCTTAAAGACATAATCATGCCAAAATCTATTTAAATGATGAGTCTACTCTAGTTAACAGAAGTTTATATTTGACTTTGTGAAATTCTTGTTTTCAACTGTAAAACGATGTCTTATGTGTTAACATTCAGATATGGGATAAACAGACTCTGGAGTGTTTGAAGATCCTGACGGGGCACACAGGCTCTGTGCTGTGTCTGCAGTACGATGAGAGAGTCATTGTTACCGGCTCCTCTGATTCCACTGTCAGGTCAGATTTCTATCCTTCTCTCACTCTCTAGAAGTCCTCTGTTAATTTCTTCCAGTAGCCCCCCAACCCCCACCAACACTCCACATATCTGTTCAGCTGGAATGAATAAGGAGCTGATAAAATCAAGGCTGACTTTGCTTGCCTTCTCTTTTTACTCAGAGTGTGGGATGTGACCTCGGGGGAGGTTCTGAACACTCTGATCCATCACAACGAGGCGGTGCTCCACCTGCGATTCTGTAACGGGCTGATGGTCACCTGCTCGAAGGATCGCTCCATCGCCGTGTGGGACATGGCCTCTCCTACAGACATCAGTCTCCGCCGGGTCCTCGTCGGTCACAGGGCTGCTGTCAACGTGGTCGACTTTGACGACAAGTACATTGTCTCTGCCTCTGGGGATCGGACCATAAAGGTCAGCACGCCAATCTCTGAATGTATTATACCCCGGTTCATATCATTCAGACCCTGTTGAAGTGTGTTGGATTCTTGGCAACAATAAGATGAGTGGACTAGACTATATTGTCATGCAGCTAGACTTTTACTGAGTATTCAGGTGTCTGCTTGTTTAGTCCAAAGCATAGAATTTCCCAGCAGAGGGCAGCAGTGTAATATTTTCTTAATTCTCCCTGATCCATTTCACTCATCACTCCGGAAGGGGTGCCAAGTCATCCTGCATCCCCTGCCATATCAAAACATTCCCCAAATAATGAGGCAGGCAGTAAGGGCTGGTTGTGTGTGTACATGTCTAGAAGGGTTTTCTCATGTGCACATACTTGACTTCCTGGGTTTAAATGTACTGGTTGTTTATTGAATATGCCTGTGGATTATTCTAGAGAAAGATGGCAGTGATTAGGAACAGATTTAAAGTGTTTATTGTTTAATCCTGTTGTGTGATCTAATGTGTTCTGCAGGTGTGGAGTACAAGCACCTGTGAGTTTGTTCGGACACTAAACGGCCATAAGCGAGGAATTGCCTGCCTGCAGTACAGAGACAGACTTGTGGTCAGCGGCTCCTCAGACAACACCATCAGGTGTGTGTGTGAAGAAGCAATCATTCAAGTTTGTGTAATTAGTAGTTGAGTGAATTAAGAAATTTCAAAAATGAACAGTAATGACAATTAGATTAATTCTCTGGTTTTAATTAAAATAATGGTTTCAGCCAGTTCGTATTCTTTGCATGTAGGGTTTATTTATTTTTTTCACAAACTTTGTGTTAATCTCTTTCTCCAGGCTGTGGGATATTGAGTGTGGAGCTTGCTTACGGGTTTTGGAAGGGCACGAGGAACTTGTTCGCTGTATTCGCTTTGATAACAAGCGGATCGTCAGTGGAGCATATGATGGGTACGCCTGAGTCTGATTAGTTCAAAGTTGAAGGAAGTTTTGTTGTCACTTTTTCAGACCTGCCAACCTGTACTAATTTTGCGTCGCAAAAACCTGGTGATGCCTCTTGTCCACACGCAGTACTCCAATCAAGCAACAGGAAAAGAAGAGTTCGACCAATCAGAGTGCTGCGTTCATTCCCCCGATAGGAAGCATGGAGGATTGACAAATGCATAAAGCCTGTCATTAAAATGGGATTGCAAATTGACATCAACACAACATCCTGCTTGATTTCCCCTTCCACTCCTGATTTCTAAAAAGCGAGATTTACAGTTCAAATATGGGTTTCACAAAAATAAATCTTTATAAGATGATAAACTTTCAGCTTATATAGCATCCAGAAAATATATCAGTGTATCAATTATTGTATCAATTAAATAACATTGAATTTTGCTTTGGTCTGAACAAAAACAGCAGACTGACTTGTTGAAAATGCCGCTTGACAGGTCGAGCTTTTGGAATGGCAGAAATGCAGCTGTACACAAGACAGAGCAGCATCTGACTCCGAAATGTGCAGTGCTCATGGTTATTTAATGAAATCAGAGCCTTTTGAAGTTCAATCTTCACATTAAGCCATATCGCAATTCTGCTCTTTCCATCCCCAAATTTAAGGCATATTGAAATTATAATTAAGACTTTCTTATATCATTTAATACTCTTTATGGCCTTAAATTTGACACAAATAAATGTAAGACTTTGTAATGACCTGCGGAAACCATGAAAAACTGAAAACACTCTCTTATTTGAAAAGAAAAATAAATGTTTTACATAAATTGGCAATCTGCAGCAAAGCGGGAGTCGTGCACGATCTGCTAATCAAATAAGGAGCTGAGGGGAAGTTGTTGTAAAGTCAAAAAAAAAAAAAAAAGTTTGTAACATTGCAGTTAGAGATGCTGATTTTAGAATAAATGTATTAGCAAACCCTTTATTTGATCTCCTCACACTGCTGTGCTGTTGTAGAAATGTATTGTACTCTGGGGGATTATATATTTTTTGGCTGGATTATGGCTGGTTTATTCCTGTCCATGATGTGAATGATCTCTTTATTCTCGCATCTTTAATTGTGGAGTTGCATTTGTCTGGTCATTAGTCTGATACACAGGCAGTGCACAATACCCACACTGCTGAGGAAGCAGTCACTTTTAATCCCACAAAGCCCACAATTGAATTACAGATTATCTGTAGTTTGTGTGTGAAATTGCCTCTAAAACTGCTTTACAACATAATAATGAGAGAGGGAATTTTAACCGATTTACCATGGATTTATGATGGTCGTATTTTTATGTGCATCGTCTAATGTGTTTTTAATGTTTGTTTGTGTGTGCAGTAAAATTAAAGTATGGGACCTACAAGCTGCTCTTGATCCACGAGCCCCAGCCAGCACTCTGTGTCTACGTACACTAGTGGTGAGTTCCCACACAACGATTAAGATCCCTTATACATGCTAGACTACTGACTTGTTTTCAGGCTCTCAAGCTTTTTTTGTTAAGGACAAATCTTTAAATGTGTACAATTCAACAAAATTTGCAAAGTTTTTATCAATGATCTCAAATTCCCAAATATCAGCCAATTAACCGCTGTGTGATTGGTTAACTGCTGTTATTTACTTCTGACAGTCTCTGTTCGGTTACTCATATCAGTCGTGTATAGTTCATCAGCCCTCTGCATTGTCACACATTAATTGCACCATAGTCTTTCCCAATCTGGGAATGATTTTGATCTGCAGCAGTGTTGTCGTGAAAAGTTTCTTTTTTTTGTCTGCGTGTAGGAACATTCTGGCCGAGTGTTCCGGCTCCAATTCGATGAGTTCCAGATCATCAGCAGTTCTCACGACGACACTATCCTTATCTGGGACTTCCTCAATGTGTCGACCAATGGGCAGACGGAAGGACGATCGCCGTCCCGCACGTATACCTACATATCCAGATAGCAGGTAGCATGTGTTTTGACTCGATTTGATTAAAGTTCACACGCATCAAAATGCAAACTCTAATTTGCATGCACGTGATCTCTTGACAGGGAAGCCCTGGTGGCGTGCGGAGTGTGTGCGAGTGTGTGTGGGGACTGTTCGGGTGACCCAGTCTCTGTGGAAGTGTGCCGGGATCAAAGGTCGAGGAACGCCACCACCACCCCCCTTAACTTCACCCTCCTCTCTCCATCTGTCCGTTTTATTTCTCCCCCTCTTCAGTCGTTTTGAGGGCCGCCCCACAACACAAACTGCATCAGTTCTCTTTCTCCATCTCTGCGGAGGAGGAGGCGGAGAAAAGATGGAGAGAGCGATGCCATTAAGGGTGGGTGTTGAAGCCCCCCCTCACCCCTGCCACCGAATACAGAGTGACGGCTGCCCCGGCTCCGCCCCTGGGCTCATGGACTCTGTATCAATCTTTTGTTTTATTTTTATTGATTCAAAAAGAAATATGAAAAACTAAAGGGAGAAGGCAAGGTTTGAGTGCCTTCCTTCCCTCAGGACTGTTCTGCATGAATGAGTGAGCGATGGGATGTGTAATGTGTGCTGGTCAACCCCCTCGGTTTCTGTCTTACGTTTTTTTTTTTTTTTTTAATGCTTCTTTTTTATTTTTATTTTTTAGGCTGGGAGATTGACTTCATATTTTCTTTTCTTGTGAAATCGTATGAATAATTGTAGTTTTTTGACTCCTCTCCTGATATGTCCCTCCATTTCTAATTTTTAGCGCTGTCCGTCTTGTTCCCCTTTCCACTGTCTGCTCGTCTAGGTTCTGAATGACCCGTAACTGATCTGAATTTAGTTGTAAACAGAATTGTCTTGTCTAAAATGGTGTTGTATATTGCAAAGATTTTTTTAATGAAAAAAAAAGCGTTATTAATAAGAATAAAGTACTTGACTGTGAAGGAGTGTTAAGAAGCTTGCACAATCGCCTTGTATTTTTAGTTTGTGTGTTTGTACACATTATTCGCCCTTTCAAGATAGAGGCCCAGATTTCAGTAACCTGCCACAATGCCTGCCAAGACCTCCAGAAATCGTAGGGCTGCTGCTCAAATATTTAAGTTCATCTCCTGCTTTGAATATGTGGAAATTGGCAGTACTGTCAATTTCGTCTTATTTGATTTCAGGTTTCCTTATGAACTCCACCACGGCAACAGCCACAATACGAGCCCAGTTTGGGTAAATCATTTCAGCGCTGTGCAAGTTTTTAATCTGAAATCTCAAGAATCACAGAGTTCAGTTCTGTGTGAACTTCAGAATGGAAGTTAATTGAAATAAGGTATTAGAATGAATTCTGGCAGGCTGCTGTCAGATTCTGAGACATAAGGGTGGATGTGAGAGAGATGGAGACATTATAAAGAGTGAGGATCAAAGTCGGTCTTCAGACTGGGGAAAGAGACCTGAATACTGCCCAATGGGGTGATCTGGAATGCAGTAGATGACCAGAGTACAGAAAATCTTAATACAGCTCTTATAAGTGTTTACTTTTGAGAAAACGTAACTGTATTGCTTTTCTTACTGTTTGGAACTCTTATGATAGTTACACTAGTTCTAGGCTGTATTGCAAGTGTGTATTTTAGGGCTGTAGTTTATACCCTCTGAGTCCATCAGGTGGCAATAATACGGAGTTTGGACTCAAAAACAGGGTTCTGGGTAAATGTGTCAGGGAACAGATAAAACCCACTGATCAATGCATCCACAAAATAAATATTTTAATAACATGAATTGTATCAAAATATTTCATCTCTTAAGACTCCACCAGCCCCAAGTGGTTTTGGGACAATAATTTGCAACGGTAACTGCAACATTTGCAGGGCTGGAAGCTCCAGGGTCAGGTTAAGTAACTACTCCGATACATTTAACTCTCTAGAGTGAAAATCAACTCATGTTGGGACCAGTAATGGATACATTGGTTAAAACAGCCATGAACATCAGTGCAGGTCAGTGTTTGCTCACATACGTAGTCTTTTATAGGCCTTTTTTTCCATACTTTGTTTTGTGAATTATGGGGGATTTTATTAGTGGTCAGAATATTTTATTTGGCATTCTATGCTGTTAAATTATATTTACACTACCGCTCAAATCTTAAGAGTCTTTTTTTTTTTTTCTGCAAAGATGCATTAAATTAATCCTGATATTGAAGACTGTTATACTGTACTTTTTATTTCCATAAAAATATGGACCAGCACAACTGTTTTCAACATGGCTAGCAATAAGAAATGTTTCTTTAACAGGAAATCAGAATATTAGAATGATTTCTGAAGGATCTTGTGACACTGAAGACTGGAGGGATGGCTGCTGAAAATTCAGCTGTGCATCACAGGAATAAAAAAAAAAAAAAAAAAAGAGTTTCTTTCAAAAACATCTACCCAAACCCAAACTTATGAACGGTAGTGTATATCTCTCCCTTTAAATTACACTTATTAATGAGATGAATATGAAAGACTCTGCTCCTGGTGAAATGTGAAGCATCTGAGGCTAAACCAAAACTGCACCTTCACCATTAGGTCTAATAAGGCTTTCTTGACAAATACATTCTAAAGGACTTTGGTTCTTGTTTACAATCTCACAGCTTTTATATGCCTCAAGATATCATATTTGATAAGTTCACAAAGCAGGGCCTTTAATCGCCCTTTTGGTCATAAGCATCCAAGTTGCCAAGTCTCTGCTAACACATATTATGCCATGCACTGACCCAGTTTTCCAGCCATGCAACTTCAAGAGCTCTTTGCTCTTTTATGGTGGGACAAATCAGAGCCAGTGGCACTGGACATAAGAGGGGAATTCTTTGGCCTCTGATGTGCTTGGTTCCCTTGTTGTCAGAGTTTAGAGACTGGACAATTGCCCAGGAGTCTTTGGTTATATTTTGCATGATTACACAATGTTTAAGCAACTCTGTCCTTCCACTATGATTTCAACTGAGAGGTCTGGTTGCGTTTTAAGGAAGAGCATCTATCTAGATCCTCTGTAAGAAGTGATCTTTGCGTGTCAGTCAGTGCTTGTTGTATTATTGGAGGTGTGGAGGAGAGGTGGAGTTCTGCTGGACTCTTTTGCTCCTCTTGCTGACTGTGGTAAAGCTGCAGAGCTGCAGGTCGGGCTGTTCTCCTGGAGGGAAGCGCTTCATGAAATGCACGTCTCGCTGGTTGGATAATGTGTTCGGACCTCTTCGCGGTCGGCCCCTTTTGGTAAAGCCAATGTACCAGCCCATGTAGCGTGCTGACATCCAAGCGGTGTAGTTATTCTCCAGCATTATCTCGATGAAAATGCAGCCTCCATTTACACTGCTGTCTTCCTGGAATGGAAGAATGCATGCATTTTCTTTAAAAAGAGGCATGTTTAATATACACTCATTGGTCACTTCATTAGGTACACCAGTTCAACTGCTCATTAACTTCTCATTATGGTGGCAACTCAGTGCATGTAGACATGGTGGAGACAGAGTGCTGACGTTCAAAGCGACCATCAGAATGGGGAAGAAAGGTGATTTAAGTGACTATCAAATCATTGTGTGAACAGCTCTTCGGGGCGCGAATGATTCAAAGGATGCAGTTTTTCAGTAACTCACCTTCCCCACAAGCTTGCCCTTATGGTTCATGCACAAATAGTAGTTTGTCTCTTTCCCTCTTATTCTCACTTGACTCCCAAATGTGTCGGCCTCCACCACGAGCTGAGCTTGTGAAGAAACACAAAAATACAAACACAAAGGGAATATAAATGAACATAATTGACACTCAAGTGCATTTGATGTATCGTCATAGATATTACACTTTAGCATATAAGAGTTTAGCAAGACATATATGGTTGGCAGATGATTTTTTTTTTTACTTCAGGTTTTAGTATAGAAGTGTGTTAATCATTGCAGAATGTTTAATTTAATATGCATTTACATTTATTCATTTAGCTGACAATTTTATCCAAAGTGACTTCAAATGACTGTAACATGATTAATATAAATACATTTTTAATATAGATAAATTGTTAATTGTATTTATTATAAATGCATTATTTCTAGACACACACACACACACACATATATATATATATATATATATATATATATATATATATATATATATATATATATATATATATATATATATATATATTAGTAATAATAATGATGATTAAATAATATTATTTACTTATTATGTAAGAGATTTATTTCTTATAAATGACAAAATAACCAATATAAAGAATCAATATTTAATATTTCAAATATTGTAATTCTTATTAAAAAAAAATTATATTTAACTGTTAAATGTTAATATTAAATACCGGTACTAATATTGCAACTTTAATAGAGTATTAAAGTTTATTATTAATATAGAGTATTAAAGAATCTACAATTTTCATAGTCATGAAAATAAAGAAAACTCTTTGAATGAGAAGGTGTCCAAACTTTTGGTATATATATGCACACACACACACACACACACACACACACACACACACACACACACACACACACACACACACACACACACACACACAGACGAAATAAAGAAGTGGTGTATTTCATATAAATGTTTAATTACAAAATAACTAATTATATTTGAATAATACTTCATATTTAGATTTCTATCTATCTATCTATCTATCTATCTATCTATCTATCTATCTATCTATCTATCTATATATATATTCTGTATTACAGATAGATAGATAGATAGATAGATAGATAGATAGATAGATAGATAGATAGATAAACCACTAATAATAATTTTTGTGAATTAAACAGTCAGTTATTTAATTTAATGTGTAGAGGTTGGCTGACACTTTTAAGAGGATTCCTTACCATATTTATCCCCATCCTCTCCCATGGCGGTGATTTTCTTTCCGAGCACCTGGACGTGTTTTCCACTGGTCCGACTGTACAGTTGGTAAACCCGGTGTTGTTTCCGGCTCAGGCCGTCCCGCACACCTGTCTGATTCTCTACATGTACTCCAAAGTTTACATTTTCCACTGCTAACACCTGCACAAACACAGAAGTCAGTCACAAATCGCTTTTATTGATTTTTGAACTATCAATAGATATATGGTTTTATTAATGGTAACACGTGTATTGTAAGCACCTGTAATGGGCCGTAGAACAGTAACATGACCTGGAAACATCTGGCCAAAGAGAAACAGAAATAGACACATGTGATTGTGTGAGACTTGCATCTGCTCTAGAGGTTAGATGGCACACCTTTCATGTTTTGTTGAATCATACAATTATGTGCAAATGAAAGCATAAGTCCTTAAGTAAAAAAGGCACTCGGTATTACAAAATATTTCCCCTTTTCAAGTGAATGAAATTATTTTAGGTTTTGGTTGGCTATAGTTATACGAGTGAGGCGACAAGAAGAAAGGATGCAAATGTTTATTTTAACTCAAACTAACACCACATGAGAGTGTATGGATGTATTTAAAGATCAATGTTCAGATCTGTTCTGAACTGTTAGTGATACTTTATACATATGCCAACCACCCTCATTCACTCTCCTTTCCTAAATGATGTCAGCCACGCATCATAATGAATCACAGGCTTCCAAATCTACCAAAATATACTTCCCGTCTTCATTAACAACATTCATATATTCATATCTTTCTCTTTAACCTCACAATTATTTTATATCATTTTTTAGCTGGAGGGGTTAAGTTTTTTTTTTTTTTTTACATTAAATAAAAAATTTAATGAATGAATTTGTTAATTAAAAGTTGTCCTCATCTTGACAGGTTGTAATCTATTGATATGGATCAGGAAGTCAAACCCTCAAAAATGATCCACCCTGATTCAACACACTCTGGTCTTCTCTATTTTATGAATTTTTTTATTGAACAAAATATTAATACTGACTTTGATAAATGGATAAATGATGCTCACTTTTCTCCGGAAATATTAAGTGCATTAAAGTGTATATATATATATATATATATATATATATATATATATATATATATATATGATTTCTGAATGATTTCTATTTTAAATTGTTTTGTTATTAAAATACTGAAACACATCTAGCCACATATTTAAAGTCAGTGTGGTGAAACTAACATGCAGGAAATCCATTTTGTTGTCATGTGTCAAGAAAACCATGAAATAGAGGGGACCATCATGACTGTGTGCTAGGAGTATAAAAAAAATAAAATAAAAAATAAAACCATTATATTGACTTTTATAACACATTTTTAAGAGTAAAATGGACTAAAGCAATATTTGTGATATTCATGACTAAAACTATGTTTTTAATAGTTTTGTCAAATGTAAATATTTTTGATTGCAGATATTTTCATTTATGTTTACTATTCATATAGAGAGAGAGAGAGAGAGAGAGTAGCATTTTTAAGCATTAACTGTTTTTATTAATCTCAGCCATGCTTATCGAAAAACAGGACTTCTACCCTACAGTCTAAGCAGGATCCAGAAGGTCTCATCATCAGTGTGCATCCTGCTGTTATTTGAGGAGACACTGGGTGGGTTGTTATGAGAACCCAGCATCTGCTGAGGCTATCGTCTGACCCAGAGATGGGAAACACAACAAATGCTCAGACTGGACAAAACGGTGGACCCATCAGTAGATGGAGACTCGCTACAACACAGCCTTCAACTCAAACTGAACATTTACACGTGGAACTTACAGCACGACAGCAGAGGAAAGCATGGACTGCATCGCTCCAGCGCTTCTATCACCCCGGACAGTGGGATCTCTGAGGCGATGCTTTTAAAAACTGGAGCCCAAACCGGACACAGACCCAGGTGAGCATCTGAGCGCGTGTTGGAGGGTTGTTCATAGAGGTTCTTCTCGCAAGCAAACCCGTTCGGATGTGTACTGGAGAACGACAGGTGAAAAACAGGTCATCCTCCTGTGTGACCCCATGACACACTGACAAAAGATGGATATTAAAAAGCTTCCCAGTGTTCCTTCCTGTGGTATCCTCAAGAAAGCTGCATGTTCCCACAAAAACGCAGAATTCAGGGTTCCTCCTGCCCTTTAAGAAGTCATTGCTAGATTTTCTCCTTTTCCAGGCTTCTTTTGTTTGGCTGTGGGGTGGAAAGAACCCTCTCTCGCCACAGGACAGTGCGTTTGCTGAATGAGAAGGAAGCGCAGCTGAAGTGGAACGGAGATGGGCGGGGTGCGCGCAGGGGCAGGGATGGTGATGGGACGACGTTTCTAGCTCGCTTATCATCACCAAGGTGGGGCGATGGAGGAGAAGCGCTTCGGCCGTCCAACAGTAACCGAATTCAGAACTTTAAGCACTTTAAAACTGCTTACATAAACCGAGTGACCTTTTCTTAAACGGAAGGGTTTCGGGAAGTCTGGACGTCCTGCTTAAAGGTGCATTCGGTCGTTAGTTTGCTAATTAAAGGGTTAAACAGTGTTTTGAGAAACACCACCTGCGAAAAAGGTTCCAAGTCCTGTCAGTCTTGGA
Organism: Carassius auratus; assembly: GCF_003368295.1. Classification (NCBI taxonomy): domain Eukaryota; kingdom Metazoa; phylum Chordata; class Actinopteri; order Cypriniformes; family Cyprinidae; genus Carassius; species Carassius auratus. The sequence continues at coordinate 7,624,851 of NC_039277.1, read as the reverse complement.
GAAAAAAACGGTTTTAATCTACATAGAGCGGGGCGTCCCCTCATGATGACATCACAATCCCGTGTCATTCAGCTGGCTGGATTACTAATAATAATAACATTACTTAATGCATTTATTAAGGCTTTTTGCATGTAAAAACAAGAATTTAAACAAAACAGTAAAAAGCACATCCTAACCAGCTGCTCTGCTAAATAAAAAAAAAAAAAAAAAAAAAAAAAAAAAAACCTAAACCCAGCCTATTCTGGTCATAGCTGGTCAGCAGGCTGGTTTAAGAGGGTTTGGTCCCCTTATTTAGCTGGTCAGTCTGGGAGCTCAGAATAGCTAGACTGAGAGACCAGCTAAAACCATCTTCCAGCCTAAACCAGCTAAGACCTAAACTAACGAGCAACAGTAGTTAGCAAACAAAATTCATGCATCCAGACCAACAGGTGTCAGTATAAAGTGTAAAACCACTGATACTATCTTGGAAAATAAGTACCCGTTAAACCTAAACAAACACTTCCTTAGTGCATCCCTGAAAAAATTGATCTCTGTTAAACCTAAAAGGGGTACTGAGTAATATTAGGCCATATTTAAACACATCAAAATAGAAGAGAGGGTGTGAGAGAGGTATGTAAGCAATGAGGCATTCCAAAATGAACATTTCACAGGGTTTTCAGAAACACAGCCCATTTTCCCCCCTCCTCTGACCACGACAGAACCGCAGACACCCAGGTCAGCCAACCAGTACTGCATGGCAATAGATGTCTGCAAGTGAAGGAGAGAGATGTAAAATAGCGGGTAGCTAGACAGGTCACGGCCCTCTTGGCGGTTTTGAACACCCTAAATGAGCCATGTCACATTTCCAAAATACTATATCTCATTTCCTCTCACCTTAAAAATCCCGTAATTTCCAGAGACCACAAACATTTTTGATTAGTGTAAAGGTTTGATATTTAACCTCCACTGGATAGCATTGAGCAATTAGCAGGTCATAATGATCTGATATTCAACATATACTCACCCAGTTGTATGAACAGCAGTATTAGAGTAGAAGAGTTAGGAAGGCTGGTTGACTGGATCACACTCACCGTTGTGATTGTATAACCTTTTGTACCAGCATTTCTCCGCTCTTTGTCTTTCAGTGTCTGGACTACAGGCCCTCCACCCAGATTGAATTTTTAGATGAAGTCCAGAGTTCTTCATGTGAAAGATATCAAATGCACGTTCTTTTTAGAACTCTTTGAATTCCAATATTTCTGTTTTAGCTTTCTTGAAGGAACATTTGTGTTGATCGCCACAAAAATAAATAGATACATATTTCAATTCACTTGTGAAAAAAAAAAATCAGATTACAGTGTTTTAAATTCTTTAAAAAAATCAAGTACATTTACTTCCATTTTGAGGCATTTATAATGGAATTAAATGGGACCAATTTCTAAAGTAGAAATGTGACACAATTTTATAAAATAAAACTCAATACTTCTAAAACTTTTGCATTCTTTGAGCTGTAAATCTATTAAATTAATCATTTTTTGATTGTTTTAAAGGTTTAGGGTTTATGGCATTGGATTGTCATGTTGGCAAAGCAGTAAAACTGAATGTAACATAACAAAGAACATTTTAGGAGGTTTTTTTTTTCCAGCACAAAAATAGAATTAACATATATTGTGACTATACTGTTGATACAGCGATTATTTTAACATTTACCAATTGGCCAACACACTCTCATAGCAATTTGTAACTTAGTGGCTAATTCCTATCAGTTTGTAAAATCTATCTCATACCCAACTGATGTTTAAGTTTTTTTCCCCCTCTTTCTTAAAATTGTTTGTTTACACATGAATCACATCTCCCAAATGTATACGTAATTGCTACAAACTAGTTGGTATCCAAACAATAAAGGTAGCCATTGACTTCCATAGTATGGAAGAAAATACCACAGCAGTCAGTGGCTACTGTCAACTGTTTGGCTACCAACGCTTTTCAAAATATTATCTTTTTCTATCTTCAACAGAAGAAATGCATGCTGGTTTGGAACAGTTTGACGGTGAGTAAACGATGACAGAATTTACATTTTTGGTGAACTGTCTCTTGGCTCAATCGGCTCAGTCAAAGCTCTGGTTGAATGGTTTGAATGTGTTCACAGTCCAGAACCGAGCCTATTTAATCTTTTCTCTCAGTGGAGTAGCTCTCTCCCTTTTTTATTTTTATTTTTATCCTCCACTAATTTTTCAGGTCCAGTTCTATGAGTTTCCGACAGAATATGAGATTCTCCTTCTTTGTCTCCCTCTCTCTTTTTCTTTCTCTTCCTTTTGGCTCATCTTCCATCATTCCAGACTTTAAAGGGAGAGTTCAGACTTCTAATATAAGACCGGTCACCACCACAACAAAGGAGTCAGCTTTGAGTTTGAATAAATGCATTCTGCCTGTCTGTAACCTACTCCCATTTTTCCTTCTCCATGTTATTTCTCTTTTGGCCTGTACTGAAGTATGAGCACTTGTTATGCGTTCTCCATGGCAGCCCTTCTTCTGGAATAGATTAACAGGCCGGGGAGGAAGGGGAAGCGGCGGCAAACTGAAGTCGGCAGAGGGAGACGAAGGTGTAAAAGAGAGTGAAGTGTGAAAAGAAAGGGATAGAGGAATGGAAAAAGGAAGCATGGAGCTGAATTATGGAGGAAAGGAAGATTCTGGAATGACAGAGAAGGAAAGACGTTCACTGTAGGTAACAGAAACACGCTGTTTGGCTCGCACCAGTTTTTCTTTTGAAACTCAGCTGTGATGGATGTCATCACACTGACGATTGTGCCCCAAAATGCCTTCCAAATACCTCGCGTGTTTTCAGCGCTTTCACAAGCCCTTTTTTCAGCTTCCCCATGCCCTTACATACACCACATTGTCATTTCTGGACTTGTTCTACGGCTTATTAACCCACACTAGGTCACTTCCCAGCTCACATTTGCAATGTATAACATCATAAGCTGTCATCACTCCGCTCCCCTTCCCACCCCTCCTTTCTGGCTGGGTTAAAACCACAGGTCTCCTCTCGTTGTGCGCTGGCGAGAGCTCATGACCGCAGCCACTGTACTGCAAGTACGTAAATGGACATTCTCTACCTCCTTTCTGCATCGTGGGAATGAATGTGTTTTAATGCGCTGACCACAGGTCTCTTGTAACCACACAGACATATACTCATGTAGATGCACTTTTTTATATGTATTTGTATGCTTGTTTGGTTAAAAGAGAATCAAATGTTCGAGCTATGTACTTCCAGCTTCTAATTAATCCAATCTGGCTACAATATGTTGACAAAAAAAAATGACATTAGCGGTGCCTAAAACAACTCACCGTGTCCAGATTTCTGTAAGTATCAAGAGGAAAAAGAATGTGTGTGTGTTTGAATTGCTAATAGGCAGAACCGTTCCTTTGAGCTTTGTGGAAAAAGTGTTTAACATTCAGGCAGGGCCGTCCTTACAGACTGCCTGCATTCCTCAAATCTGTCAGCCGTGCTAGCCAGCCGTCACTCACCACTAATTTGCTACAACATCACTGACCTTAGGGCTTCTGGCAAATAAGCATACACATACGCTGACAAGAAAGAAAAAAATCTTGTCTTGTGAGGAGCAGTTTTTTTGTTTTTTTTATGATGCTGGAATGTTAGGTTGCATTATCGTCAAGTTTTGCAAGAGCTGTGTGGCTGCCAGGTGCCTTAGCAAACATGCTATTCTACAGAGTATGTCTGTATATTTTGGGGAACTGTTGTTTTAACCCAACGGTGTATGCTGCTGTTAGAGCAACAACATTGACTCAGAAGAATTAACTGCCCTGAATGCATAGAAAAGAAGGCTGAGATGAAATATGAGATGGATAAATACAAATAACAGCAGGTGCATTCCATAACATAAGGAGCACACTTCATTTATTTAAAATATCATTTATGTAAAAATTCAGTTTGTCATTTAATTAAAATGTAATAATATTCTTATAATTATTTATTAATAAATTAATCATATATATTTACAAATAAAATTTTGTATTTTTAAGTTTAATATATTACGTAAATTATGTAATTTGTTGAAATTATATAATGTAATCGAATGTTTGTTTTTATTAATATTTATTTTATAAATTAATCACATTATAAAATGCATAATATAATAAATCAAATATAGAAGAACAGGATAGTTTAGCTATTTACTTTATGAAACTGACTCATATGCAATTATCCATTAGCCTATGTGCACTTTGTTCCTAAATCTAAATAATCAGGACTGGAAAGAGGCTGATTTTTATATAAGAGTTGGTGGTTTGGGCTAAACTACAATTCCATTATAATAATTTAGGCCTAAAACATTTTTGAGAACAAAATATGGGGTATTTGCCACGTGCCTCGTCTGTTTTCGAAAGTTTGACTCAGGAGCAGTGCTGCTGCCCCCCTTCGGATACATAGAGGACTGCTTTGTAAAAATATCGTGCAAATGTTTCCATGTTTTGTAATTACTGACATAAAAGCCACTCTTCCTAGAATGGATCGCGTTTTAAACTGATCTGTTTTAAACGTTCTGATCTACAGAGGTTTGGTGTTTCCCATACAGCATAAATAAATTAATAGATACATAATGATATAATATTTATTAATATGGATTTAATTTATTATCTTTTTTCAGCACACACACACACACACACACACAGTATACTCTCTCTCTCTCTCTATATATATATATGTATTTATGTGTGTGCGTGTGTGTACATGTTTTTCTATTCTAGTGGTGACTTTAATACACACCGACCCATTAAGGAAACAAGCTTATATATCATACATAATATATATATATATATATATATATATATATATATATATATATATATATATATATATAAAAGAAAGATTTCTGTGAGTGGTAGATTTAGGTGTAGGGCGATAGAATATATCATTTGTACCGTGTAAAAACCATTACGCCCATATAAAGTCTCCACAATGGACTTTTTTTATATATATATTTTGTTTTCACCCCGACTGTTGAGTTGGTTCAGCATAGGTGAGAATGTCTCGGAGCATCACGTGTGCCAATAGCAGTGTGACTTCTGGATGATTTCCTCAGCCACTCCATAATTATCTGTCTGTCTTCTGTGGGAATCCTTCAGTTGACACAGTTGAGAAGCAGGTGTTATTCAATAGATACCTCCTCCTGTCCCTCGTTCCCTTCATTTTCCTGTCCTGTCCTTCCAACTGCTCTTTCAATCTATCTTCGTTCTGTGTCTTTTGCTTGTTGTTCTTGTCAGTGTGGCTAGCAGTTCATATCCAGCTCTACTAGTCATGTTAAAATGACAAACCTTGCCTATGTCTGTGTGTATGTGTGATATGGGAGAATGATTATGTGTGTGCGCGCGCACGAGAGAGAGAGAGAGAGAGAGAGACTGAGAGAGTGTTGAGGGCAGTGCCCACATTCCTGTGGCATTCTTGACATTCTCCGTCTGTGGTACTCTGCCTCAACTCCACACTGTCTGTATGTGTGTGAGAGAGATCTGATGCTTAAATGGAAATGTACACTTTGTCCTTGTGATTGGCTGCGGCAGGCTGACAGGGAGATCTGAGATCTGGGGTAATTAACAGAAGACTGTGCCTCCACCCTGTGGCAGTTCACGAAGGTGCAATTAGTGTATAGGTCTATATATGCAGTCAGGACATACTGAGTTTCCGGTTCATGTATTTTGAGGTTGCAAGGCAGCCCCAGTGGCGGATACAGAACGTCATTAATATTTTGGCCTGGTGAATACACGGATGGGCCTCGGATTTTTTTAATCTTATGCGCCTGATTCCCGGGCTCCTTATTATAAAGCTTTCACACTACGCGCGGATGCGGTCCGGCGATCCGTTCCATGTGCGGTGCAGTGCAGAGATCGTTTCCGCACCGAGTCTATCTCTTATGTGCTGCACGCACTGAATTAAAGTAACAGGCTGACAGTGCATGGTTCGTGGTCAAAATGAACACAGATTGACATGAAAATATAATAATCTCGCCATAAATGCTTTTAATTAAAAAAAATGTAATCTCACCATAAATGCATTTAATTTAATTATAGTCTTTTACACAGTCATCTTTTTTTACTTTAGGACCGGGGTAAAGCAAGGAAAAATAAAATTTACTTCAACGAGGCGACATAATGAACAACTCTCGTCTCATTCATGGTGGAGGGGAAAAAACAATTTCTTTGTGACATGCAATATTTATTGTAGTATTAAAACTTAAATACAAAAGAAAATGATATGATAGTCGGCTGTTTTTGTCAATTTTAAGTTTTAATTTGAAATGTTTAATTTTAATTAAATTTTAATATAAGTATATGGTTAAATATTTTACCAATTGTTTGAGCAACTTAATATTAAAATCTATATAAGTAGGCGCTGAATAATACGTTGTTTAAATTGTGTTAAAACGTCTAGTAAAAGAGGATCGCAATGCTGACATTTTTTTTTTTATATATATATAAAAGTTTCTGATAACTTCTGGATTTGAAATATGTGTTTATGTGAGTATGTGTTTGTGGTAGCCTACCGTCGTGGATCAGTCACGCACTGCACACACGGAGTACATGTTTCACAGTGTAACAGTGGCATTACGCCACTTTTAAGTCAGTGCACGCACGGAGAGCGTGTGGCCGGCCCTTGCAGAAAAAAAGATTTCACAAGAGAACGAGCTGATTCTGTCTTTTAAAAAGAATCATAACAGAAGAAAACAGGTGCTATGTGTTATATATTCACAAGGCAAACAACCAAATGCTATCAAACATTTTTACTGGTGTTCAGGTCACACACAGATAATCTGATTGGGTGGGCCACCAGTCAATCTGCGCCTGGGCAGCACTGTATGTTTATTGATATTCCTCTTACTTTTTAAAAGTTCTGAAATTAATTATAATTATTTCACTATTTTATTGTATGTAAGAATGTTGGTAATCAAATGGTTGACTGTAGCTATTGGCTTCCATAGTATTGAAAAAAAAAATACTATGGAAGTCAATGGCAACCACCAACTGTTTGATTACCAGCAATCTTCAAAATATCTTCTTTTATGTTCAACAGAAGAAAGAAACTCACACAGGTTTGGAAAAACTTGAGGGTGAGGAAATGACAGAATGTTCATTTTTGGGTAAACTATACCTTTAATTTTTGTTTGAGGTTTTTAGCATTTTAAACATGTTGAAATGGTGAGTTTAATAGCTGGATTTAATATTCAAAGTTGACTTTATGGTAAGTTACAAAAAGAATCATAAAATTATATAGAGTGAATATAAGGATACAATTTTAAAACATAATGTTATGTTTTGAAAAGGAAGACACCATATAAGAGCTAATGCTTAGCGTTAAGTCGACGACTGCTATCATGAGGCACCTTTCCTCCACTACCCAACACACAGGTCCCATTCTACCTCAACCCCTTCTTTCTCCCTCATCCAAACACACTCACACTCATATATATATATCAGGGGCTGCAGCAAAAGCAATGATATTGTGAAATATTTTTACTATTTAAAATAACTATTTTCTATTTGAATATATTTTAAAATGTTATTTATTCCTGATCAATGGTGAATTTTCAGCATCACTTCTCCAGTCTTTAGTTTCACATTCTTAAGAAATCAAATCATTCTAATATGCTTATTTGCTGATTATCAATTTTCAGCATTCTTTGATGAATAGAAGGACCCAAAGATCAGCATTTATGTGAAATAAAAAGCCTTTGCAACATTATACATTATAACATTTAATTTTTTTGAGTAAATTATAGAAATTAATATTTTTATTTAGTAAGCTTTAAAATCTCAAATTACATTTAGAAATATATTCAGATAGAAAACAGTTATTTTAAATAGTAAAAATATTTCTGTTTACTGTTTTGCTGTACTTTGGATCAAAAAAATGCAGGCTTTGTGAAAGAGACTTGACTGGTAGTGGATATTATAGGCAACTTTAATTATTCTCTAATTTCTAGCTTTTAATTGGCTTAATCTATAAATGCTGGACAATAACAAATAATACAGCCCTCCCACACGGTCTACCATGACCGAAAACAATGCGCCAGGAGCCTCGATTTGCACCATCGCCGCACAAGACGCAGAATTACTTGCACAACACCTGGTACCTAGTGGCTAAAATCACCGCCATGGACGCGGACGCCGGGCAAAACTCGCGTCATGAAGTCCTACAAGCTACAGGTCTCAGTTTGTTCATTGTTGCTCTTTACACTAAAGAGTTCAGAACAATTCGCCGGCAGATGGACAACGACCCCATTAGGCAGAGGCTGGTGGTTTTGATCAAGGACGAGTCAGCCGCCGCTCTCGGCCACGGCCTCCATCATGTTCAGTTGTTGACAGCGTGTCAGAATCCTTGTCTGATTTTGGTGACCTAGCGCTCAGTTTCTTGTTGATATTATTGTCCTGACTACAATTAAGGGATTGAAGGACAGGAAGTCGTGCTGTGATGTTTGGTAGGACACTGCAGCAAAGATTGATTCAGGACTCAGACAACAATGCTTACACATCTGTGCCACAGTACTGGGAAACAATGTGAACATTTAAGTTTGCAACTCATTCTCAACTTTTGGCAAAAAGAAAAAGCCAAACAATAACATATAATATAAACAACTGTATATTTTAGTTGTATTATACGTACTATATGATTTGGCAACAACAGAACTTAAAAGTACTTTGATAATTATTTTTATTTTTTGCATTTTTGTTTTTCAGTTAATTGCAGTATATCTGAAAGCATTACGATGATTTCCTCAATTGTAATTATCCATATTGATGAGAATATAGGTTATATTTTCCTATTTTTATGTCTTTTATTTACCAAAATGTATAGAATAAAGAATATCATAAAATGTTCTTAATATAACTCTTTGGTCTTTCTTCTTGTATAAAAAATAAAAAAAGTAGTGTTTCCATTGCAGTGGTTCTTGCTGTGCCAAAATGACAAGAGACATTAAAAGCATGATGATTTAAAACTGTGCATCTCTTGTCTACATATACCGGTGACAGAAACAAAAATTAAATTAGAATAAAAAGAAGAAAATTAGGAGAGCATGAATATTACTTTAAAGGCAGCTTATGAATTTACATTTAATAATTTAGCCGATGCTTTTATCCAAAGCAACTTACAAATGAGGACAATATATATATATATATATATATATATATATATGTATATATATGTATATATATGTATATATATATATGTATATATATATATATATATATATATATATATATATATATATATATATATATATATATATATATATATATATATATATATAGTGTGTGTGTGTGTGTGTATAAATAATAAATAGAACAGATAGAAATGAATATATATATATATATATATCTAAAATTTACTTGGCACAGTATGGATCTGTCCGTGGTGCTGAACTTTATTCTTGTTGGATGACGCCCAAACGTTTTTTCCATTTGTCAAGAAAAACTAAATAAAAGTAGGCTACTTAAATTATCAATACATTTAATTTGTTACTTTCACAATCTGCAGCTAAAGCACACATTATATCTAGGCTTTCATTAAGGACATAAATAAGGATTTTCCCAACAAAGTCAAAGTTCAAAAATAGAGCAGAAATACTAAAAAAAATATTTATTTATAATTATTAATTTTTTTCAAACATATTTTAATGAAAAATTTTTATCTTTCCACGACGTCGCTGCTCTTCTGATATTCACTTTAAGGGAGGATACAAGAACAGCCATGCTTTGCTTTCATAATGCTGTTGGACAGAGGCATAGAGAGCAGCAGCTCAGCTGAATCTGATCAGCGGGCGGGATCCACGGCACGGCGCTATGGCGATGCACTGCTGGATGTTTTCAAGAAACCACATACCCGCTAATCTCGATTCGTTTTGGAACATTCTGCTATATTTCTTGTGAAAGACAATAAAAGCATTAACGTGCGCTCTGCAATGGATCCGTGGAGGAGAAGGCAGCTCTGTTTTGTCGTCCTCTCCGCTTTGTGGATTCTCGCCTCTGCTGTAACAAGATACTCCATCCCTGAAGAAATTCCAGTGGGCACCGTGATCGCAAATATCGCCACGGATTTGGGCCTTGAAGCGCACAGCCTGTTGGAAAGAAAGGTAAAGCTGGATTATATTCACAGCAAAAAATACCTAGAAATAAACAAAGCCACTGGGGAACTGTATATCGCTGAGAAAATTGACCGGGAGTATTTATGTCCAGCCAAAGCATCATCGTTTTGCTTTCTCAAGATGGACGTGATAATTGAGAGTCCAATACGCATATTTAATATCGAATTGGAAATTATGGACATCAATGACAACGCGCCTCAGTTCAGAAGGGAGAGAATACAACTCGATGTTTCGGAATCAGCAACACCTGGAGAGAGATTTTCTATAACAAACGCGGTGGATGCAGATGTTGGAGAGAACTCAATCGAGACCTATTATCTGAGTGACAGTGACGCGTTTACTATCGAAATCCAGTCTGGAAGTGACGGGACCAAATATGTAGACCTGGTGCTAAAAGCAAGTTTGGACAGAGAAAAACAAGCCGTTCATACGCTAACCCTCACAGCCGTGGACGGAGGCGTCCCTGCGCGCTCAGGTACGGCCAGCATTATCGTTCAAGTGCTGGACACCAATGACAACGCCCCTCGGTTTGATCGACAAGTCTACTCGGTTGATCTAATTGAAAACGCACCAATCGGGACACTGATTATGCAGCTGAATGCAACGGATTTAGATGAGGGTGTCAATGCGGAGGTCGTCTACTCTTTCACTTTATACACATCTGAGAATACACAAGAAAAGTTTTCTTTGGATCCCAGCAGTGGAGAAATAAGAGTTAAAGATATGATTGATTTTGAAGAAGTGAAGAGCTTTGAGATATATGTTGAAGCCAAGGATAAGGCCGTGAATCCACTTTCTGGACAGTGTAAAATTTTAGTGTTCATCACTGATCTAAACGATAACCATCCTGAGATTACAATAACATCTAATCAGTGTTCGATTAAAGAGAATGAACCTGTAGGAACAGTGATCGCTGTCATCAGTGTGAGCGACAGGGACTCTGGGGATAATGGTAAGGTTGTTCTTTCCATCCACAATGCTCCATCCACAATATTACCATTTGCTCTTAATAAGTCATCTGAAGACTTTTTTCAGTTAACAGTCACAGAATCACTTGACCGCGAGGTCAAAAACAGTTATGATATCACGCTTCATGTGACTGACAGAGGAACCCCTCCTTTGACCAATAATAAAACAATCAGTCTTACAATTCAAGATGTCAATGATAACGCCCCAGCGTTCCCTCAGTCCCTTTATACCATTCATCTTATGGAAAACAACGAACCCGGGATGTTGATTGCCTCTTTAACTGCCCATGACCCAGACTTGCACGAAAATCAGTATCTTGTTTACTTCATCATTGAAAAGGAGATCGCCAACACGACAATGTCCATGCTGTTTTCCATCAATCCCGAGAATGGCAACCTTTATGCTTTACACACGTTTGACTACGAAAGAGAGAAGGAGTTTCTGTTTCACATCGAAGCTAGAGATTCTGGACTCCCTCCTCTTAGCAGTAACGTGACTGTACACATCATCATCCTGGACCAAAATGACAACACGCCAATCATAGTTTCTCCATGGCGTCCGCAAGGTGCTGTTATAGAAGAGGTAATCCCAAGGTCGAGCGATAAAGGATCCCTGGTAACCAAGGTCATTGCGATGGATGCCGACTCGATGCAGAACTCTCGTATTACTTATCAGTTCCTCCAGATCACAGACTCCACGCTCTTCAGCCTCGACCAGTACAACGGTGAGATAAGAACCACTCGCATGTTCAGTTACAGAGACCCCAGACATCAGCACCTGGTCATCATAGCCAGAGACAACGGAGACCCTCCTCGCTCCGCCACGGTGACCATCAAGATCACCACGGTGGAGCAAGTGGTCACGCAGTTTACTGAAACCACAGAGGTGCCTATTGAATACGACCTGTTCACCGATCTCAACCTGTATTTGCTGATCGGTTTGGGGTCAGTGTTGTTTCTTCTGCTCATTACCATCCTGGTGATCATCGTGGTGAAATGTCAAGAACCGAAACCCTCACAAGCGGAACCTCAGGGTAGGAACAGTGTCAGCAGCCAGAGGAACTCCTCCACCATTGCTGACTCTACTCTCATCTCTAGTGATGCCTACTGGTACAGTCTGTTTCTGGCAGAGACTAGAAAAGGGAATGTGGTGGTGCGGCAGCCCCTTCCCAACGGAGCAGGGTTCATTGTGTCAAGCATCCCAGGAAGTGCTGCGCTGACTGAGACCAGTGCTTCACGGTCTTCCACTTTACAGGTACTATAGATGCATTTAGACTCATATACTGTATACTCATATGCTTATACAGTGACCCCAAAAAGTATTCATAAATTGATTGTTTGTAATTGCATTATATATCAAAACTTCAAACCAAGTGCATTTATTTTAAATAAACATATTTCAAGGACACTTTTTAAGCAAAAAAATAAATAAAATGGTTTATTTAGTTTTAAAATGATGCATATACAGTTCAAGTTAAGGATCTGGACACTAGTGATACCTTCATAGTTAATGTGATGAATAAGTGAAGACTTCAAATGCAAAAGCCACTAAGTGCCATCTGAAATGTTCTTCTAAAATTAGCATTTTTATCAGGTTCCAATGTATAGGTTCAGTGATTTAACTTTAATGGCTATGAAAAGGATCAGTTTATTGCCATTATACTGAAATTACTGAACCTAAACATAGGAGCCTGATAAAAAAAGTGTAAACCTGACTTCAGACATCCACTAAAAATGGCCTGTTGATTAGAATAAATTAAAAACTGTACATAATAAAAAGCAACAAAACAGATATTTTAAAAATATATTTATAATATATAAAGTTGATAGCTGGTGGCACCAGGATTTGTATAAATTTGGATGTAAATGGGAGAACGAGTATGACAAGCCTTGGGGTGTGAAGTAAAGGAAGAGTGTGAAAGAAGCACTGCCAATGAGAATTGTGCAACTTTTTTCAACGTTAAAGTGATATGAGTGATAGAATGGATGTTTTTTTTTCCTGATATGAAATAATCCAAATAAAATAACAGTAATGTAAAAAGTGAAAGTGGGCTCGAATCTGTCTTAGAGTGCTTCCTGTGCTGTCTCTAAATAAATAAACGTATGTATTTTTATTTTCCAGATATATTTTAAATAAATTTTCAAATTTAAAAATGGAAATCTTGCTGCTATAGATTTTGACTCTTGAAAAAAATATTTTTACATACAATTTTTATATATTTGATCTTTATGTACATATATTTTCAACCTAAATATAGTTATATGGTCCAAAATGTATTTGCATTTACATAAAATGTATTTTTATGATTGGAAATATATTTTCTTGCCCACTGAAGAAAAAAGGTTTAGAACGTACTGCATTTTCTGTTTAAAAATAATAATAAAAAGTATTACTCAGTGCTGTTTATACCATATATTTAGAAGATATATTTGAAATATATTTTGATCAGAGAAAATAAAAATCGGTAAATGGGTAATCTGAGGAAGCATACTGACTGGCTTGTGCAGTTCCAGATCATGAAGGATTTTAAAGGGTAAAATGAAGATGTGGATAGTTTCAGATGAAATAATGAACAAAAAGTAGAGATACACAGAAATTAAAAAAATAAACAAGATCATCCAGAGTATATGAGAATGTATAAGAACACCCAGTAATGCTATTATTATTATTTTTTTCATTCAATTTTTCTAATTGAAAAACTAATATTCCATGTTTTGATGGAAAAGTAAGATGGCAAGCTATTTAAAAGCAATAGAGCTGAAATTATAGAGCATGGCACAAGCAATGGCAAGGTTGTAGGTTTGATTTCCAAAACTGATAAAATGCAAAATGTCAACATTTATGTGTTTAGAAAAACCTCAGTCTTGACTCTGTTAGACTAACGGTGTTTCCATCTATTGACAGGAGTCAAGCAGTGATTTACCCTGATCTGGACATGCTGACTGATGGATTACAACCTTCCACACCAGGCTCACTGTCCATGAGATACAGATTGATCTTCTGTTTTACTGATTTTCAGGGTTTCATTCGATTCAAGACTGTGAAGAATCAAAGTTTTCACCTCTGTGTATAGCTTCAAGAGAGCATTTTAACATGCTTTCATATTTTGTATTAATTCCTATAATTTATAATTTCATTTTTATTTTTTCATTTATATTACTTATTATTTTCCATGCTCTTGCAATACTTGTGTCAGACTAGGCATAATGAAAGACACAACTCAGATTGTTCATTTACTTCTGTTGAGTTATTTTGACCATCGCTTCTTCTTCCACTTCGTTTTCTTCGTGTAGCCCTTTTGGCTAATAGAAGAATTCACTTTCAATTGACATTTTGGATATCAAGAACAACATTGTATGAGAGAGAGATTCAGTGCAGCTTTGTGGCGATTTAAGGCTGGGTCTAACAACTTTATATCAGCCACTTGTAACCACATTGAGCATGACTTTGCATGGCTAACACAAACAAGATGGCCTTTTTGTATCTAAAAAGACTTCTAAATAGACTAGTACAGAGGAAAGAGAGAAGTGATACTTCACGACTACAAGAAGAACTGTACTGTCTGGTTCTATGAACTATAAGATAGCTGGTAAAGAGAAAGAAGGTCAAGATTGTTCAGATATTGAAGATGCTCTGTTTTCACATTGATAAAATGTGCTGATGAGAAAGCTGTGATTGGATGAGCACAATATAATGAGCCAGGCATTGTCTTTACCTCAAAACACCTGGTTTGCCAGCTATGTGGTGCACATGCATACATAGATTCATGTTTATTTTTATCCTGTCTAACAAATTCCATAAACGCCTAAAACTGATTTTCTCTGGCAAGAGCATTTAAATAAATTAATAATAATAATAATTCAAGTACTGTACACTATTTGAAATCCTAGGCAAACCCTATAAAGAGTAATATTCACATGAATGACACTTTACAATAAGGTTTAATTTGTATATATTAGTTAACATTAACAGTGAAAATACTTCTACAGCATTTATTAATCTTAGTTAATGCTAATAGCAACATTTACTAATACAATATTAAAATCAAAAGTTTTTGTCTGTCAAAATCAAAATCAAAATCATCTGTTATTGCATATTGTGTTACATTATTATAATATATTATAGTAATATTATAGACCTAAGCTAACATGAATTAGCAATGCACAGTTGAATTTTTATTAAGTAACGTTAAAGGGATAGTTCACCCAAAAATGAAAATTTGAAGTTTATCTGCTTACCCCCAGGGCTTCCAAGATGTAGGTGGCTTTTTTTTTTCTTCAGTAGAACACAAACAAAGATTTTTTAACTCAAACTGTTGCAGTCTGTCAGTCATATAATGGAAGTGAATGGGAATCACGGATTTGAGAGTTAAAAAAAAAAAAAAAACATACACAAACAAAACCGAATTAAACCTTGCGGCTCCTGACGATACATTGATGTGTAAAGACACTAAATGATTGGTCTGTGCAAGAAACTGAATAGTATTTATATCGCCACCTGTCTCTCAAATGGACCACGGACACTCCTAATTGAGACTGTAGATAGAGTGTCAATGGTCCATTTGAGAGATGGGTGGCGGTAATGCACTTATAGGTCTGTGATCTGTCGTGAAGCAAGAAGAAGAAGAAGATGCATCACACGCAGGCAGAAGAAGAAGATTTGAATGTGCTCAGCAGTTTGGACATTGTGTGAATCAGAGTAAATACTGTTCAGCAATAAATACTGTTCAGTTTCTTGCACAGACCGATTGTTTCGTGTCTTTACACATAAATGTATCATCACAAGCCGGACGGTTTAATTTTGTTTTGTTTGTTTATGTTTTTTTTAACTCTCAAATCCGTGATTCCCAATCACTTCCATTATATGACTTACAGACTGCAAAGGTTTGAGTTAAAAATCTCTGTTTGTGTTCTACTGAAGAAACAAACACTTACACCTTGGATGCCCAAGGGGTAAGCAGATAAACATCAAATTTTCATTTTTGAGTGAACTATCCCTTTAATAAAGATCAATACAAAAGCAAAATATTAATAAATACAGTAGCAAATGTCTTTGCTCATTGTTAGTTAATGTTAACTACAGCATTAATGATATTAATCTGCCCTCATTGTAAAGTGTTACAATTACATCACTATGGCAATTGCTACAGTGATTTTTTGGCCTTGTTTACTGAAGTTTTTGAGATCTATATTGTTTTTTTATTATTATGAAGATAAGCAAATATGCAAATTCTTGTTGATGTATATAATGCTGATTCTTATATGAGAACAGTGCAATGTTTTAGGCATTTATTAATTGTAGTGACACATTTGAACATTTCATTACCATTTTGTAGATATAATATCATGACATAAATTAAAAATTCCTTTCCTTTCCTTTCCTTTCCTTTCCTTTCCTTTCCTTTCCTTTCCTTTCCTTTCCTTTCCTTTCCTTTCCTACTGAAGTGAGTGGGAAGGTGTTAAGGAGTGAGAATAATACAAGAAAATGCATTGTAGGAGAAACAAGATGAAAGAGAGAGAGAGAGAAAACGGCAATATAGGTCACTTGAAACATGTGATTTGTATTTAACTTACTTTTTGAAAAGTAACAGCACAAGTAGGAGTTCCTGGCAGCAGATTTGAGAATTAAGAGACAAATGACACAAGTAACAAAAATGTTATGTGCCTTTAGCTGTTTGCTTTAGGACAGAGAAAAGTGTGCCTGAAAAAAATAAATGACCAAAAAAAAAAAAAGAATGAAGGTCAATATCTTAATACTACCAGTATATTGCTTTACATCACAGTCTCATTGACATGCCTTGGGTTACTTATTTCAGTATTTGTATTTCTGTTGCCTTACATGCAAAATGTCCTTCTGCAAATGGTTAACAATGCCTTTGTATCCTTGCTGGATTTTATGATGTGCCCATTGCTTGTAAATACTGCAATCTGAATAAAAGCGTTTACAGTATATTTCTGGGCTTTCAGACTCACTGTATTGTGAGTGTGTGTGTAAGGATGCATGATCGCGTAATGACAAAACACACTACTTCATTGGTGCTGACTTAAGCAGCACTGTCTCCATAGAAACAGTCACCATGACAACATTTCTTCAGATTCAGGAAAGCACACCTTCTTTAATCTCCCCAACACATACTGTCCAACTGCCTATTTATTCTTTCTCAGTTTGCGTTTTTCATTTAGAAACACACATGCAGATATACACTACAAATGTATTTTCAGAATACAGATCTGAGTATTGCATCAAACTCCAATAGATATGGCATCCGTCTTCTAACTGAAGAGAGAGATCCATATATATATATATATATATATATATATATATATATATATATATATATATATATATATATATATATATATATATATATATATATAATAAACATAATGTTCTTAAAAGTATTTTTAAATGGTTAACATGAGCCAACTGAGCCATCTGTTTATAATGTATTTTAAGTGTGCTTTTACAGTTTGTCTGTGTGTATATCTTAGTTACATTTCAAGGACACACACCTTATGAATTGTGATATGGTATTAAATGAGCACGAGGGAAATTCTGCTGATTCTGTGTAATGCATGCATTTGTGTTGTACATATTTCTGCACTAGAAGGGTCTATTTAGCATGCATAGCCTGTAGTGCAGTGCAGTTCTGTCTTACAGTAACTGACCACAGGCACGCTTTAGCTTGTCTGTGGCTTCTTCTGTAACACGTAAAGTCACTTCCTGGATGCAAAAGACATGAAATTATTATTATCATAAACATATTTTTTTTCTCAGTGTTTTTTTTTTTTCTTGTGTGTGAAAAATATAATACCACATAAAGCTCCAAAACATCATAGAAATGCCATTTTGAGTGAAAAATAAATAAATAAATAATTTTTCATTTAGAGTGCACTGTTTCTGTCCTAAAGGGTAAAACCACAAAATTTTCACAAAATCTCATGAGTATCAGTCCAGTGTTATCTATTAACATTTTTTGCTTATTAATACTCTTATTTTGATATGGTTATGATTGGGTTGTCACTATGTTGAGGGATGCAGACATGCTGAAAGGTATATCCAAGTTCTAGAACAACATGCTCCCATCCAGACATTGCTCTTTCAGGGAAGACCTTGCATTTTCCAACATGATAATGCCAGACCAATTGCTGCATCAATTACAACATCATGGCAGGGTAGAAGAAGAATCCGGGTACTGAAATGGCCAGCGTGCAGTACAGATCTTTCACCCGTAGAAAACATTTGGTGCATCATAAAGAGAAAGATGCGACAGAGAAGACCTAAGACAGTTGGGCAACTAGAAGCCTGTATTAGACAAAAATGGGACAACATTCCTCAGTCCCCAGACGTTTACAGACTGTTATAAAAAGAAGAGGGGATGCCACACAGTGGTAAACATGGCCTTGTCCCAACTTTTTTGAGATGTGTTGATGTCATGAAATTTAAAATCAACTTATTTTTCCCTTAAAATGACACATTTTCTCAGTTTAAACCTTTGATTTGTCATCTTTGTTGTATTATGAATAAAATATTGAAATTTGAAACTTCCACATCATTACATTCCAAACTTTTTTTGGAACTGGGCTTGCACTTTTTTTTCTTTGTTTTGCTCAGCTGACAAATTTAAGACATGTGAGTTCATCACTTCAACGATTTAATTAAACAAAATGACATTACAAAGTACTTAAAAATTAAAAAAAAAAAACACACACAAAAAAACAACGCATTAAAAGACACAGCATGTATACGGTACGTCATGATGTTGCAGAAACAATGTCCTTTATGGATTTAATTGTTGCAAATGTTCCAGATTTCATGTAATAGAAAAAAAAAAAAACATTTTTGAAATCATCAGACCTCCATTAACTGAATCAACAGATCAGCATTAGATTTTTCATTGTAGCTTTCTGTATGACTTTGTGTCCTTCCAGTTTTCAATTGCAATAAAGGTATGAGACAGAAGTCTCTTGAAAAAGTCCTTTCTTGCAAGAACAGTTCAGCAGTCGTACAGTCATCCAAGTTGATTGCAGTACGACAAAGAAGAAACACCCCAACTCAACATTTATACCTCCATCAAATGAGGATTTCTTTGATCTCATCCAATCATAATGCATATTCAGCATATATGTCCATTTAAGGTGTCCATTTATGTCTTTCAGATGCATTTCAAAGCAGCCAGGACGTCTAAGAAGCTAAAACATTTCCTGTTTCACACTTGTCTTGCATTTAGATTTCATGTTATCTCTCATCTCATGACAAACTTAAGCACGTTACTGAGGCATTCAAAATGAAAAAAAAAAAAATTTTTTAGTACAGTAAAGCAAATAAAACCGATGTGAAAATAAAACTTCCACCACACTTTGTGATATCTTTGTGAATTTTATTGGATAATAATGAACAATATATGGCTTCTTACTTATACAGGTAAGTCGATGTGGTATAAGTGGTATTGATCATATTAGATGAGTTTCTCCCTTCCGTGAGTTTGGCAATCTTGATTGCTAACTGGGTTACATTATTTTTAAGTCTGGTATTCTCATTTAGTAACCCATCTCTCTCATATTTGATTCCTGTATAATTGTTTTGTAACTGATCTCTCTCATATTTGATTTCTTTATAATTGTTTTGTAACTGGTTTCTCTTTTCCTCGAGGTCTGTATACTTTTTTTGTAACTGGTTTCTCTTTTCCTCGAGGTCTGTATACTTTTTTTGTAACTGGTTTCTCTCTTCAGTAAAGTTCTTGATTTCAGTTTGGCAGTTGTGAGTCTCTGTGCTGAGCTGGACGCGCAGCACTATGATGACAGTCATCAGAACACAAAACAGCACCAAACATACTGCAGCTGCTCCATGCATTCTGCTCCACACACTTCCTAAAAATCACAGACATGAAAGAAATGTTTCTAAACCTTTGGTTCCAACTCTGAAAATGTCTCTCTCTTTGTTTTTATTTAAATAATGAGATTTACCTGCAATTTGAAGCATCCGTTGTCTCTTGGTATCTGAGTCCTTGACCCTTGTTCTGCGATCATCATTAAATACAATGTCTGCATTGGCATAGATCGCCATCTCATCTTCATCTTCTCTGTCCATCTCTTGTGTTTTAGTGGAGTTCATATTTTCATAAGTACTCTCAGATCTGTCTGATGATCACAAATGATAATTGCTGTTTCCCTGTGGGTGTCTTCAGATGAAATGCGTCACGCTGTGCTATTTTACTTTTTTATGGTCTAAAAAAGAAGAAGTTGAGGTCAAAGTGTCTACTAAATGCACATGCAACATTAAGTCTGCCATCACTGCATTTTCATTTTTTTTCTACATTTATTTGTTTTCATTATTGTAGTTTAATTTAAACTCCAAAAATGACAAGTAAAAACAAAAACAACAACACTACAATACTTTTATTGCACCTTGAATAAACACAGTACGATTATTTCAATTATGATTTTTTTTAAATTGTAGTGACAATTCTAATAAAAGATGGTTCTTTCAAGTTTATTTACATATTGTGTACATAATACAACAGTTCTATAAAAAATCTAATTGTCCTGAATAACCATTTCTAAAATGGTTCTTTGTGTTAGAGTTAAGGGTCTGCACCCATATTGTTTTTTAAATCTTTAATTGTCAAAAAATCTTTTAAAAGCCACAACGTTATTGATTTTCAGGAGCTCAGACATTCAACTACTCAGACTGTCAACTGACTCTCGACAAGTACTTGAGATCCTTCTTAGTCTATTTATTTAATCTTTACATTGTAACTGGTTTGCTAAATCATGACATCTTTTTCTGTTTTCTTTGTTTTTCTTTTTATGTAAGTATGACCAGGTGTGTTAAGTTGAGAATACTTCTCTCCTCTCTACTAAGTAATTGACGTAGAAATTAAACTTATGATCCATATTTTTCCATATATTTTTGAATGATTACCTTTAGTTTATGTTCACATACTGTCTACTACCACATGTTTGTTGCATTAAATGTAATGAATATCACACTGTAAATTGTAAAAATCGTCTGTAGTTCCCTGAATGCATTTTTGCTTCTTGTACTTATACTGTTGTTTTTGCTAGTTTTTATTCCCAGTTGTTTTTAATTTTGATATGGGTACATCCTTTTTTCAGAGATTGTATATATTTCACTTAATAATGTTTCTACACATTTTAGTAATTTTAGTGTAAATATGAAATTGATCATATAAAATATTTTTTTTCAAATAATGTGTGTGTGTGTGTGTAGTCAAACACTTTCATAAAAAACTTTTTTTTAAAATAAAATGACAAAGCAAGATCAAGAACAAAATGTCTCTTTATGTTTTTAGCACCTAAACCATGTAGTGAAACCATATGAATGTGTGAAGTGCGAGATCATGCAACATCCACATAGAAAGTACAAGACAGATTTAGATGACGTTTTTCAGAGTCCAAAAACTATTTATTAAATATACCGATTTCACACAATCTCTTATAATGTCAGAGTACAAGAAAAACACATTGGAAGCAAAAAGATACATTGAGATGAAATTCAACACATTTATTTAAAATCACACACACACACACACACACACACACACACACACACACACACACACACACACACATTATTATTTTTGTTCCACCATAGTTTTCATGGCCATACAAACCTCTAACCTCTTTCACATAAAGATTAAAAGGTCCTCTTCCAGCTTATTCTTCTTCTTAATTAAATGTAATAACATTAAATATACAAAATAAACTCCAAAACACCAGCCACTAATTTATAAAGCATATACAGCAAGCAAATACCTTGAGATATAAAAGTGATTTTATTTTATTTTATTTAGATTAAAAACATAAATTATGCAAGTATTTTGAACAGCTACTGAATAATAAAATGTATGAAATACATTAATAAAAATTAACATCAAGCATCTGATTTAGCATTGTTTAAATTTACCATTAATGTGTAATGTCAGTATCTCTTTGGCAGTGTTATAAATCTCACCGGCACTAGTGGGGGCTATTTAGCAAACTTAAAGGGATGAAGTGAGTTGACCCAAATGATGTCGTCATTTACTCACTCTCATGCCGCTCCATGCCTGAATGACACTGTATCTTCAGTGGTAAAGAATATATACAGGTCCTTCTAAAAAAAATAGCATATTGTGATAAAAGTTCATTATTTTCCATAATGTAATGATAAAAATTAAACTTTCATATATTTTAGATTCATTGCACATCAACTGAAATATTTCAGGTCTTTTATTGAAGGCCATCATTGACACCTTCAAGCGGGAGGGTAAGACACAGAAAGAAATTTCTGAACGAATAGGCTGTTCCCAGAGTGCTGTATCAAGGCACCTCAGTGTGAAGTCTGTGGGAAGGAAAAAGTGTGGCAAAAAACGCTGCACAATGAGAAGAGGTGACCGGACCATGAGGAAAATTGTGGACTGAGTCTGGAGTAGAAACATCCAGAGCCACCGTAAGACACAGAAACAAAGACAGGAATTTGGGGTTTTCATGAGCTGTATGCCAAAATCATCAGTATTAAAACAATAAAAGACCTGAAATATTTCAGTTGGTGTGCAATGAATCTAAAATATATGAAAGTTTAATTTTTATCATTACATTACGGAAAATAATGAACTTTTATCACAATATGCTAATTTTTTGAGAAGGACCTGTATGTATGTCCTGGCCTGGAGACTCCACAGTCTCCTCCCTGATGGCAGCAGACTGAAGAAGCTGTGTGACGGGTGTGTGGGATCCCCTGCAATGCAGAGGGCTCAACGGGTGAGACAGGTTCCATAAATCTCCTGGAGGGAAGGGAGAGAGACACCAACGATCTTCTCAGCTTCTCTCACTATGGGTTGAAGGGTCTTCTGTGATGCAGCTATTCAGGATGCTCTCAATGGTGCCTCTGTGTTGGAAATGGGGCTGGGGCTCTGGCTCTTTTCAGTTTGTGGAGGAAGTAGAGACACTGCTGTGCTTTCTTGGCTGGAGCTGAGGTGTTGTCAGTCCAGGAGAGGTCCTCTGTGATGTGCACACCCAGGAACTTGGTGCTGCTCACTATCTCCTCAGTCACACCATTGATGATCAGAGGAACATGTTGAATGGGTGCACTCTCCTGAAGTCAACAACAATCTCCTTGTGCATGTAGTTTGTCTCTGTTGCTAATGAGACGTACAGTTGTGTGATCTGCAAACTTAATGAAGAGGTAAAAGGAAGGGCTCAGCACACATCCTTGGGGGGCCCCAGTGTTCAGTGTGATGAGGCTGGATGTGTTAATGCTGACCTGTACTGCCCAGCTGTGCCCCAATGCTCATACTTGCACAGTAAGCTTAGAGGTCATTGTTAATAATCCTTTGCAGAAATAATTCTGCAGAAAACCCTAAATATAACCACATTTCTGAGCTAACATTACCGGGAACCAAATTTCCCTTGCAAAACGCAGAAGATCCAGATGTGGGAATCAACTCAGCTGACACATAAAAAGTTTCAAATAATCAGTTTTTTTTTTTTTTTTTTTTTTAGGCTAGAAGTGAATACAGATGCAAGTCCTTCTCCAGAGCTGATGCTGCCAAAAGCTTCGGACAGAGAAAGACGGTCTACAATCTAGCTGGTTTTAACTGCTGTCG
Source organism: Carassius auratus (assembly GCF_003368295.1). Taxonomy (NCBI): domain Eukaryota; kingdom Metazoa; phylum Chordata; class Actinopteri; order Cypriniformes; family Cyprinidae; genus Carassius; species Carassius auratus. The sequence continues at coordinate 7,601,139 of NC_039277.1, read as the reverse complement.
ATGGAGGAAAACCTTCAAGATCTGGCACTGCGAGTGTTATTGTTTTAGATATAAATGTCAACCCACCGTTTTTTTTTTTTTTTTTTTTGCCCATACTATGCATAAAGCTCAAGTCTTAGAAAACGCACCTATTGGCACTATAATAAAGCTTAATGCCATTGATCCTGATGACGGTCTCAGTGGTGAAGTCATGTATAAATTTAAGCAAGGCCAAAAAGCTATAGCAGATAAGTTCGTGGTCAGCAACACCACAGGGGAATAACATTTATAGCACTATAGATTATGATTACATCTCCCTGTAAATCTAATCATTAAAAAATGATTTTAAAGTTATGGATCCACTTAAACTCAAGTTCTGAAGATTCTTTTAATTTTAAAGCACTAAAAACACACACAAAAAAAAGAGTGCTCAAAAAGTAATCTTTGTGTAATGGTGTCAGATCTGACTAACAAAGCACTCGATATCACCAATCCTGAAAAACATGGAAGAATCAAGGAAATTATGAATGAAGAGAAGTTTTTCAAATCAGAATCTGTATCAGCTCATCGTGGGTTTGATAGCAGCTAAATGCCACAGGACAGACAGCAGTTTTAGCAGGTACAGCACTCCAGTGATCAACACATCCAGATGGCAGCTGGTCCTTCTCTAAATCCACACAACAGTACAACGTGTGTTTTAGTTCAGATACAATCAAGAGTGATGAAGTCGTTTTCCCCTTGTCATTCCCACCTGCAGACGCAGAACTGACGCGCACAAAAAAACTCTTCCAACCACTGGGAGGGTAAGATATTTAATTTTAGTTCACTTCTACTACACTTGACTTACATAAGTAAACAATAGTAACGTTTATGCTGAGCTTTCTTAACTTCTAATCCCTTTTCACAAGTTCACCCTTACATCTAATCTGAAGGCGAATAGTAGGCATATTTTGGCATGCTGTCCTGGGGGTGGGGTCCGGGCCCGGAGCATAGCCTGTACCCAAATAACTCCCCCTATCCCCAATTTGGGATAAATAGATTAGAAGTGAGGAGTTCGGGTGGAGGAGGGATGCCGAAAAACTGTCCTGGGACAGGAGGTAGGAAGACTGGATATATATATACGCTTGTGTGCTATGTAAGATGATTAGCTAAAGGAGATGCACCTGTGCCAAATTGGATGATTATCTGATCGTGCTTCTCCCGAACTTTGTTAATAAAACCACATTTAATAGTTTTTATTATTATATTTTAGATGTTTATAATATATATATATATATATATATATATATATATATATATATATATATATATATATATATATATATATATATACTACCTCACAATAGATTTAGTATTTCATAATAAAATTCTAAACTCAAGTTAACAAAATAATACTTAAATGTTTCACTAAATCAGATCATTTTAGTTTTGCCAGTTATTTCAACATGTCGCAACTCTGGCATATTTGTATTCGTATCACAGTACAGCTTTGGAATTCAACCTACTTATTGATTTTTATATGTTGGAACAAGTATATTGTGATACAAAACTGATGTTTCTTTCATGCTTAACTGTATTCAATTTTGTATTTAAAAAAGTAACATCACTTCAGTACCCCGGACAGCGGCAGTGACCCAGTATATTCCTCCTCACATTTGATTATGTAGATGTGAAGTCTTGGAATCTGATGTTATGAAGAGGGCGATGAGTTGTGTTGTGTTCACTCTTTGTTTTACAGAGAAATTGTGAATTAACTTCTCATTGTCTCTTACCCTTTTGCGACACGTGGTGGCACTGCAGACCATGACTTTGAGAGTTCTATGAGCTCCTCCTTTACAGCATCAGAACAAGTGGAAATGCGTTGAAGGGTGTAAATAACCAAGGCCTCTGCGTCATGATGTCGGATTGCATAGAGATAGGTCTTTTGAGTTGTTTTAATTGTTTTTACACGAAATAAATAGCAGAGCAATATTATCCAAGACCATGGATGTTAAATAATTTTATGGCTTATTGGTCGTTTAATTTTTGTCTTTATGTGAATCTTCGCTTGGTCAGATTGTATATTTTGTCTCCGAGGAGTACATAAAGGAACTGTGATTGGGAATATAGCAAATGACCTGAAGACCAGTGCTCATGAACTAGAATCACGTATGTTTCCGATAACGACTGGATCAAACAAATTGTTGTCATGGATGTAAATGATAATAAACCTATTTTCACCAAACCAAACATTTATACAAAGTTAAAGTGAAGGAAACACCAGTTGGAACCAGAGTAATAACTGTTTCTGCCAGTGATTTGGATGTGAAATTCAACATTCATTTCTTGGACATGGAAATACAGATGAACTGAACAGATTTAAAATAAATTATAGCTCAGGAGAAATTGCTGTTCAAGGTCAAAATGATTACGAGTGTAATGGGACCATGGTTTAGGGCAATACAATTCCCACCGCCCTGGCATTATATAAGGAAGTAGTGAATATTGTTTGCTCTATCACTTCCTCTTTTAATTTCGGTAATGTCGTGGCACATTTAGAACGGTATAGGCAATGTGATTTGTTTGTGAGAGGTGCTCTTTCACTACTTCGCTACTTTTATTGATTGCATTTGATGTATGAATTGATGTTGTGGCAGATAGAGTGCTTAAAAGAATGGCAGCAGATAAGCAGTTATATTAAATACTGCTGGATCTTCGCTGAGAACTGAACGTATGTACCGATTAAGGAGGTAATATTAATGACCTAGATTTTAGGAGTTTGTTTTAATGATATTATTCTTCTGTTTTAGTGTTCTGGCTGGATTATTGTCTGACAGATGGTTGCCTGACTGTCCCAGTCGAAAATAGTGGATTTTAGAGGTATTGTTAAATAAAATTAAATGTATTTTTATTTAATTGATGTTTTTATATTTTTGTTCATTTGTTGTAATACACCGTGTTCTCCCTTTCAGGGATTTAAAACTTTTGTTTATTGTTTTATTTCTTTTGTTCTGTGTATTTGAGAGCCAGAGGGTCAGAGGCAAGAGTAGGCCCCAAAGAATCTGGGTTAATAATGATTGTGTTAAAATGCTGATTTGTGTTTGTATCACCTGCATTGCCCGCTGTTAATTAAGTTGTTTATTTTTCCTTTTGTAGGTTCAGTTTTGGTTTTTTAAGTCAAAGGTGGCCACTGAGTAGCCCTCACTGTGTGGATGGCGGTGGTGAGGTGACTGGGATTGTGTGGTGGTTTGATCGCTTTATCTTTCTTTTTTCTGTATGTTGGCAGTGTGATGGCCGTGAGCTTGTCTGCTGTGAGAGCACTTTTGCTTGTGCCACTTCTGTCTTCACTTTCTGGGTAACCTGTGGCCATCTATAGTTTGTTTTCTTTTGTTAATTTATTTATTTAGATTTTGCTTTCATGTGGGTATTTGCATCAAAGATTGGTGATGTGATGTTTTAATACTTTTGACCTGTCTTAATAAAAATGTTAGTAAAAATAAATAAAAAATAAATAAATTAAATGAAATGTCTTAAATAAATGTCTTAGTTAATGTCTTAAATAAAAATGTGCCTGTTTGTTAAATGCACCTCATGGCCCCTTTCGCCTGGTTACTGTTGACCCCTTAGGGTCATCCCTCCACACCCCTGCAATTGAACTGTGCATTCAGGCAAGAGATGAAGGTGTTCCCCCTAAAAGTACACACTGTAAAGATTTTAATAGAAGTTGTGAATGAGAAAGACAATGCTCCACGAAAAAGTCACCACTCACACTTTGAAAGTGTGAAAGAAGACACAAAGTCAGGAACTGCTCTTGCATGTTTGCAGCTGAACTCAAAAGATCATTGATGGACAACTATGCATATGAAAAGACTTCGCAATCTGGCGCTAAAAAAAAAAAAAAAAAAAAAAAAAAAACTATATATATATATATATATATATATATATATATATATATATATATATATATATATATATATATGAAAACGAAGACGAATCATAATCCCGTAAAAACTTTTTGGGCTGTTGACATCAATGACGTGTTTTAATGTCATTAATAATTTCACCACCACTAACGAATGTAATATTCTCTCTAAGTTTCCATGTTCCCTTACGAAAATTGATCTGGAATCTATAATATATATATATATAGTGGTTAGGCTTATGTAAACCGACATATAAGGCAACAACAGTCTTAAAAATGACTTAAAATACATTATATATAAAAAAGTGGCAATAATGATTGGCTAATTAATAATTCTATGGTTTCATTGAATAACACTGTTAAAATACATAATGCTATATATAAATAATAATAATAATATATAATGTACATTAAATGTTATTACAAATGCCTACTAAGGGAGCCAATGGCCATGCTGCTGTCATAAGATTAAACCGACTGTTTATTAGGCTATTGACCAAACATTTTATTCAAATATCCACTTAATCTTGAATGTTGGCCACCTTTTTGCCATAGGTGACACAGTCTCCATATTATTTTCTTCTTAAAAAAAACAAAAAACAAAAACAAAATCCCACAATCCTTACAAAAATTAACCATGGTTTATCGTAAAACTGCTTAATTTCCTTTTGCAATGTTTCTGAATGCTTGAGACATTAAAATTAATTTTAAAATATTGTAATTAGTAAATAATACAATTTAATTATAATTTTTGTTTATTAATTTACAAATTTTTATTAAAGTTCTGTTCTGACCCCTATAGTAGATTTCTTTTATGTATTTTATATCATTACTTCGATAATATTTGAGGGAGGGGCACAATAATACAATCCTGCTCAGGAAACCCATTTGGCCATGCGGCCCTGGCTCCAGTGATCAGCACACATCCAGACGAGAGCTGGTCCTTGTCTAAATCCACACAACAGTACGACGTGTGTTTTAGTTCAGTTGATAAGCATAAGTGAAGCAGATACTTTCTCGCTAACAAAAACTCTACCAAAAGATATAGAGATAAGACATTGCCAGTATTTATATATATATATATATATATATATATATATAGATATATATATATATATATATATATATATGTATGCATGTATGTGTTTGTGTATGTATGTGTGTGTGTGTTTACGCGTGCACCAGATAATTCAATAACTAATTGTTAACAGAATTAATTTGCGCAATTTGTGACCATTAAGCAATTACATCAGCATTACTGATATAATAACTACACATTTGACCATAAATCAATTGACGGTTAAGAAATATGTTTTGTTTTTGTGGTATACTCAACTCTGAGTGACTCTGTGACATCGATCAGCACCATGGACAGTACAACATTACAGTTTTTTTCAATCGCTAACAAGCGCTTAACCATACTTCAGATACTTTTTCTAAACTCTTAACACAGACTCACACCTACAAAACACAATTGGCCAAATGGATAATTTTCTTCTCAAAAACACATTTTGTTAAATATATACTAAATCTTCATTTCAAAATAGAACACATCTTTTTCTGCACACACCAACTTTACCAAAACACTGGAAATCTGACTCAAAATTAAATTATTCTGTCAAAGAATAACACTTGTTTTCACCTCAAAAGGTACATGCAGTCAATCAAAGTACACCAGGTTTCAAAATACTGGCTATTGTTGACATTACAAAAACTGCATAGACTTTTCAGTCTCAGTTTTACAGGTATTTGCATGCAAAACATGAAATTCACTGTTTTACACTAAATTTCTTGGTTAGGAACTGCATGTCCAAATGTACAGTAATGCTCACATTCAAGCATTCCAGTAAAAAGCTACTTTTTTCCTTTACTGTTTACTGCAGGAGGTACAGTAGAAACACGGTAGGATAGAACAGAAAAGGTTTGACAGTATTGCTTACAGTGAACAAAATATCCATAAAACACATAAGAGCATTCTGAACAAAAAAAAACAACAACAGCAAAAAGGCCAGAATAAAAAAAAGGGGGGGGGTAAAATAAAAACAATCTCTCACTGCTCCTCTCACTGCTCCTGCTCCTCTCACTGCTCATCTCACTGCTCCTCTCACTGCTCCTGCTCCTCTCACTGCTCATCTCACTGCTCCTCTCACTGCTCCTGCTCCTCTCACTGCTCCTGCTTCTCTCAATGTTCCTGCTCCTCTCACTGCTTCTGCTTCTCTCACTGCTCCTGCTCCTCTCACTGCTTCTGCTCCTCTCACTGCTCCTGCTCCTCTCACTGCTTCTGCTCCTCTCACTGCTCCTGCTCCTCTCACTGCTCCTCTCACTGCTCCTCTCACTGCTTCTGCTCCTCTCACTGCTCCTGCTCCTCTCACTGCTCCTCTCACTGCTTCTGCTCCTCTCACTGCTCCTGCTCCTCTCACTGCTCCTCTCACTGCTCCTCTCACTGCTTCTGCTCCTCTCACTGCTCCTGCTCCTCTCACTGCTCCTCTCACTGCTCCTGCTCCTCTCACTGCATCTCTCACTGGGCCTGCTCTTCTCCCTGGGCCCCTTGCTCTTACTCTTCCTTGTCCATACATTACAGTGTTTGTCTTTTCTGTTTCCAAAAATATCACTCTTCAAAGTCCTCCCTTTATTGTATAAGTGTCAATGTAATAGAAAAAAATAACCCCTGCCATTGAGTCTAAGCCAGATTGGAATCAGTTGTGGTTGGCCCAATTTACACAAAATAAATCAGCTAAGATATATTGTTTTTGAACTGATATCATTGCAGAAGCAGAGGTTTTTATACTGTATCTAAGGTTTGGAACAATGTTTTTGCTATTGTGGGATGTTGTGTGTTAACATTTGTAAATACTACCAAAACGATCCATAATTTTGTTGGGAGGTATAGCTTGTCTGTTCAGAAAATGTAAGCATTGTGGAAATGTGTTCAATGAATCCATATTGTGTGAAAACGACATTAAATGTGTGAATGGTATGGCCACAATAGACAGATGCTGTGCTAATTGTGTTTAGAGTTTTGAAAATGTGACAACTGCTTGAACAAATGCTTGTTAGCGATTGAAAAAAACTGTAATATTCTAGCGTGAAAATGTTACTTTTCTGAGATACTGTACATGTAATTCTCAATTTTTGGGCACGGTAAGATTATTAAGATTTATTGTACTTTTATTTTTAGACTTGGTTAATTTTGTTTTGTATTAAGTGGTGTAATTTCGGTCTGAATACATCGTGTTTCTGTGGATTTGGAATTGAATTGAAAATGGTATTCTCTTGTTATGGCATAATATCAGCACATGGTGTCACTGCAGACCGTCAGGTAAAGGTTTATAGCCTTTACTCTAATACCAAGGTTCTGAGACCGTATCAGTGTATCTGTCGTTGAGACATGATGGTTTCTATTTCGACTTGTGTTTCTTGAATGCAAATAATAAATACTGGATTATCTCGCGTTTACCTTTTTTTCTGTCACCAAGACACTTGTGAATGGCCATCATGGTCTTAATGGGATATTTCGAGTGTGGATTCATATTTTTCCTTTCTTTGCGGGATTCTGCGTCAGATCAAATCGCCTATTCCGTACCGAAAGAGGTAAATAAAGGGATAGTTGTTGGGAATATAGCGAATGTATTTTGTGTAAGAAGTATTTTGACGTAAATCTACAAACTAATGTGCTGTTTGTTAATGAAAGACCGCCAGGAGTTCGTGTCTAATCAGAAATGCTCTTTGAATATGGAAGCCCCCGCTAAAAATCCTCATCAATTTTACAGGGTGGAGATTAAGATTATGGATATGAACCTAAAAGGAAACTAAAAGAAAATGTTTCTGCTTGTACTAAAGGTTTATTTGTGTCTGCTTCTGATTTGGATGAAGGCATGAACAGTGAAATTGTGTACTCATTCTTGGATCATGGAAAGAAGCAAAACTTTATCCCCGACACTGGAGATATTGTTGTAAAATGACATATTGACTTCGAGGAGAATGCTGCTATTGAATATTGCTAATAGAAGTTATGGATGAAAATCATAATGCACCAGAGATAACTTTGACTCCACTTTTGGAAAGTGTGAAAGAAGACACTAAGTCAAGAACTGCTGTTGCTTTATTCACCGTGTATGATAAAGATAGAGAAAATATACAAGCTGGATGTCTGGTGATAAAAGTGTCAGGAGATGATTCAGACACTGAGAGCGCAGAACTTTTATATTCACTGTCAGACAGTTCCAGCTCCAGTGTTCCTATAACAACACTGATCAATATAAACTCTTTGAGTGGAGAAATATTCATTCCATCATTCAGTCACGAAGAAATTAAAATATTTAAATTTCAAGTTACGGCAACATCCTCGTCTGAGCAGTTATGCGACTGTAAATGTGTTTATTCTGGATGAGAATTACAACAGTTCGGTTATTTTACCGCCTTATTCTGAATCTGGATCAGTTAATAGTGAGAGCATTCCCTACTCTGCTGAAGCGGGATACTTTGTAGCCAAGGTCAGAGCTGTTGATGCTGACTGTGGATATAATGCTCTTCTGTCTTATCATCTAACTGAACCCAAAAGAATGAATCTCTTCCGCATTGGAAACTGCACTGGAGAAATAAGGACTAAGAGACGAATGACTGGCAATGACTTAAAAACTCACCCACTTCTTATTACAGTGTCTGAGAATGGACACAATAAAGAGTGACATGCTAGTTTTTCTTCGCCATTTCTGCCTGCAGACGCTGAACTTTTTTTTTTTAAAGATACTTTTTCGCAAACCCAAACTCAAGGTGAGCATGATTTAAGACCTTAGTTTATAAAGTCACTAAAATATCACTTATATGGACTATTCACATATCCACTATATGCATGCTTTTCTTTACTATTATTATACATTTTTTGAATAGTGGAATTTTAGCAAATATTTAGTTAGAAAATATAGAAGTGAAGCAAAACATCATTAGCATTTTTAGCCTGATATTATGCTGAAGATGTGTTTCATGCACGTGTTGAAACTTGCAGCGCAAAACCTGTTTAAATTAAAAATTTGTTTACACAAAATAAATGATTTCAGTGAAACTTTTTTTATTGTTACAAAGCATTCATCTTTGGTTTCTTTATTAGCATTCTTTCAAGCACATTTATTGTGATTGGTGTTTTTTTTTTCTCTTTTTCTTCTTCTTATTTCTACCACAACTCTGACCCCTCAAGCTTAGTGCAGTTTCAGAACCCGCAGTGCTGGACAGCGCCACCTCACTGTTATACAAGCACATCAAGAGCTTAATAATACTACTGTCATTTTGTACTCCGTCTTTAATCTTTTTGATTAATAATGAATCAAATAAATCAGTTTTAATTAAAACTATTTAATTACATTAAACTGCAATTACAGAGTGAAGCAGTTTGCAACAGCTACTCCCCAGTCTTCAAAGACAATTTAAATGATGTTTATTAAGTTTCACTAAACTACTGCTTAGAATACAGATTTGAGTTGGGGGTTTGTTTAAACGTTTTTGAATAACTAGTTTTGTATGTTATCAAATGCTCTAGTTTTAAACTTCAGACACTTTTTTATCTGCATGTTCAGTGATGCTGCCAATGTATGGATAAAAGTGTCCGCTAAATGGATAAATGTAAATATGTATGTTTAATGTGAGTCTTGATATTGTCTCAGACTTATACTCAATGATCCTAGTAGCTTCGTCTCATAGTTAGTCAAGCCTTTTGAGTCTTTTTACCCCCCAGTCCTTGACAAGAGGTTGAGCACCAGGGCCTGTGTAAATTGATGTGCAAATGGGTTCTGCTTTGCCTGGCTGGTTGAGGGAGATAGATGGACTAGAAGTTTGTGGGTCTCCAGACTGCTGGAGTGCTGCAGTCCCACCTGCATTATTTCAAAGTTTCTTAGTGTATTAACGGCATGCTACTGACTCTATGAGAAAATTTCATGCTGTGTAAAGAAACTGATTCTAGCTTTCCTGCACTGGGCTACCCATTTCATGTTAATGTGTTTATGTTTTTATTTGTTGTTTAAATCATTGTTGTTAAATGGATGTATAAAAAAACGCCCATCTTGTGTCTATAAATCACTCATTAACAAATAGTCAATGTTTAATATTCAATATAATATAATTTCATATATCACTAATGTAATAAGACTCAAAACCTCAAAACTCATAAATGTTGATATTCAGATGAAATTATATATATATATATATATATATAAATAAATAAAAATAAAAATAAAAACAACAACAGTGTAGACATGCATCATATGTGTTAAGAGTTTGTGCCGTTAGCATTATTGCTTTATTTTTTGGTTATTATATAGTTTGTATATTCTTAGTAAAAATATGCTTTTGTTCTTTTATAGGTATAAATCTACATGCAAATCAAGATTTAACAATATCACCTCTTATTTCTCAATCTGTGTGCATGAATGTCATCTTCATTGTATTCTGCATATCACATGTATTATTCATCAAGGATAATGTTTCTGGTGTGGCATTATTGTTTCAGCCAGATGTGAATATGTGAATATGAATATTATGGGGAAACTTCAAGTCTATATGCAGAATCTAATGCTAAGAGGTTAACACAGCACAGTGGACGAGTATTTGTGTGCTTGTGTATGTTATTCATTAGAATGTTTTGCAGAATCATGGATTTGAGTCTGCTTCAGCATTGTGACAGGCAATGAGTCATAATACAGATTGTGGGTAAATACAGACACTATGATTACTTTAGTGTTATTTATTGTGAGCTGACTGTAAACGGCTAAGCCTGTTGTCTGCTCACTGCAAGGCATGAACTGGGTGTCAGATGGCTTCTGTTTCTATCAGACAGAATGACCTGAACCTTTCGTTAGGGTCACTCTGGGATTTCTGTCCCTTCGGATGGATCATTTTTTTATTTTATTTTTTTTTTTTTTTTATTTTATGAAATGGAGGTTCAGAGCAGATCAAACAGATTGACATGAGTGACAAATGTTTCACAAATTCCCCATTTGTCTCCGCAAGTTCTCTAAATTCCCTAAAGCTCAAATTTGAGAGGATGTGCATCTCGTGTTAACAAGGTTACCAACAAGGATTCTGCAGAATCTTTTTAACTAAAATTAACAGAGCATTCAAAAAATGTTTTCTAGCTTTATAGCGATCCATTAGCCTGTCCTTATTGTACAAATGCAATGCTAATGCATTCAGCAAAGCATTTTAGACACAACTTGATTCTGCTATAGCATATATTATTGGTATATATGATCCTTTATTTGCTGTTTTGCAAATGCATGCTGGTTTGCATATCCATTCTGCACAGTTGCCTCTCTTGCTTGCTGGGTCTCGCAATAGAAAGGACATTTGATGGTTCCCTGCAGTGTATCAGTGAGAGTAAGGGTCGGTCATCTCTGCAGAGGGCTGCAGGTGGCAGAATGAGTTAAGCTGAACTGATTGCGGAGAGAGGGTCTATATGCTAGTGCCCTCTATTGTCCACACTGCTGGTGATGGCTTTCAGAGACGTGTGAGATCCTAACTATGAAGTGTTAATTCATACCTCAGTCAGTAGGGGTCTTACACCATCCTTCTCAACCATACTCTGCTCACAATCAATTCAGATACTCTTTTTCTCTCTTTTTACTGTCACTTTGTGTTACACACAACGTGCCTTGATGCACATCCCATGATGCTTTGTCTCTGATTTCTTTGAAATCAGACATACAGTCCTATTACATTTTGTCTCCTCACATACACTTTCTGGCACTGTGTGTAATAATAGCTGGAACCACTATCTAGGAACTACAAGTGTCTTTTGCTATACTGATTTAAGCAAACAGATGGCAGGATAGAAGGTTTTCAGTCATGTTCACTTCTTCTTATGAGTAGAGTCCTAAACAGATTATGCAAATGTTTTTTATTTTTTATTATTATAATTTTTTTTTTACATGGTTTTCATTCATATATATACATGTGTTCCCTGGGAATCTAACATAATGCTAATGCAGTGCTCTACCACTGAGCCACAGGAACACTTGTACATTTACCTTTTACCTTTTACCTTTTACTTTACTATATATATATATATATATATATATATATATATATATATATATATATATATATATACTTATCTATACTGGGAGATTGTTTCATTTTCAGCTTGTTTGTACTTATGTAAAATTCAGCCAGTGCAGTAAAGAGCACAACTGCTTTCATCATTGATAATAATAAGAAATGTTTATTGAACAGCAAATCAACATATTATAATGATTTCTGAAGGATCATGTGACACAGAAGACTGATTTAATGACTGCTGAAAATTCAGCTTTGCCATCTCAGGAATAAATTACATTATAAAATAGATCAAAACAGAAGACAGTTATTTTAAAATTTAATTAATCACACAATCACAATGTTACAGTTTTTACTGTATCAAATAAATGCAGCCTTGGTGAGCATAAGACATTTACTAAAAAGCATAAACAAATCTTTCCGACCTTAACAATTTGATCAGTAGTGTATGTTCTCTGAAAAAGAAATATATGTATAATTAATAAAGGAACAGATCTGTTTGCTGTGTGTGTGTGTGTGTGTGTGTGTGTTTGTGTGTGTGTTTGTGTGCATGTGCATGTGTGTGTGTGTGTTTGTGTGTGAGAAACAAGTAAAAAAGACAAATTAAGACCCTTTTTTTTGTTTTTATATATATTTCTGCATTCTCTATTATCTATATATTGTAGATACTTGGAACATTAGACCAACATACTGTGGATCTGTGAGATTCTGTGGAAAAGTGTTTGTTCATAGCCAAAAATATCCATCATTCAGTAGTGCAAATAAATAAATAACTCTAATTTTAACTTTTGGTTATCATGACCTACATCACCAGCACCAAATATAGGCCACAACTGACAGAACAGAGAGAAAGAATGAGAAGAAAAGACATGCATATAAAGGGTGTGCGAAATATAGAGAGAATATGAATGACAGAGGAAGGGAGATTTTTAGTGCTCTCTGTGGTGTGTGGTTTGACTCTGGATGCCCTTGCTGAGGGCACTGTTGGTGCAGGCTGCCTGTGTGGTGTCTCTCAGATGGGTGCATCTCTTTTAAAATCTGGTACACTTATGTAAGAAATAGGTTCAGTGGAGGATGAGTACCACTTGTAATGGGTTTCTGCCATGCCAAAGGTCAAAGTGCACAAGTCAAACCTTAAGATACTAATATCTTTAAACAGTCTGATTAGCTAAATGTTGTCATTTAAGGATGTAGGGAAAAGGTTTAGCTGTATATTTAGTTTTAGTATTTTATTTTTTTTGATTGTGTTCATCTGCTATTTTCTAAGGAGAGCAATTTACATCTTAATCTGTCTCCCTAGTGCAATTGTAGTCTGATCATCACAAACAGACAAAATAAACTCTAAATTGTGTAGAAATATGTGAATTAGAAATTTGGATTGTTATATTTCAATTTGGGGATGTCTGTTGGCAGTATTATACTCAGTGTTTTTTTTTTTCTTTCTTTCTCACAGCTCAACACTCAGTTCCCCAAAGCTACATTTCACTTCTGTAAATGTCAAGACAGTCTTGCTATTGCTCAATGACAGAGAAAGAAGGAAAGACATCCATGTGCAGAATGATAGGTCTGGTTGTGCCTTTAAATTTCCTGAATTTCGTCCAAGCCTGTCAAGCCTTCCATTGTTAAAAGACTTATATAAGTTAAACATATATTATTCCAGTTTTATATTAAGCATTTAAACAAGATAAAATAAATTATTATATTTTGATAATCTATTGGTAATTCAGTGTAAAAAACAAATGTGCATTGTGTGTAAGTTCAGGAGAGACAGCAAACAGGAATGGGTTCAGAAACAAAATCTGCATTGTAGATGCCTGAAAGTCAAATAAGTAAACATTAGGGTATCTGACCCACTTGCTTAAAGAGTGGGTTGTCTTGTAAAACATCTGGTATCACTTACAGTGGTTTGCAAAAATGATCAAAACAATCAAATTATGAAAACAATCCACAAACACTATTGTTTCACCTATAATTCATATTCAGCCCAGTGTAGAAGGAGTAAACATTAACTGTAAGAAAATGATATACAACCTACTACTTCACCTACTGGCACAGAACAAAGAAAGACATTTATTCGTTCTAGAGACCCCATACAAACAAGTTAGAGTTCCTTTTGTAATGAACCTTGACATGAGTGGCCCATTTTATTCTTCAAATATATTGCACAAAATGTATAGTTAGTGTTAAACGACAACAGCAACAATAATATAAAAATACACATAGCCTAGTTGTGTTACGAATTCTCGAATTCTTGAATTACGAATTCTCATCTAAATTAAGAATTTGTTCTAATTTATTTTTATATGGCGATGACATGAGGCTCTAATGCGGAGGGTTTACGCTGACAGTCTGCCCTGGCTTATTTTATGTAATCGGTTCCAGAGTGACACGCTCCCTCACTGTGGCGCATTTTGACTGATGCACAGAGATCGCGCCCTAGGCGCGCACGCCCCAATGACCTGGTCTGTCTGAAGTCTAAGCCACATACGGGGAGAGAGAGGCAGAAAGAGATATGCGCATTCTGGGGCAATATAAATTTAGCACTTTTTTATGTACAATATTTGTTTATAAATACAATTTAGTTTTTTGGCAATAGGCACCCAGTTAACAGCTTTTTACGACTTTTTTTTTTTACTGTTTTAAACATTTTTTCATCATTTTATCATCCAATATCTTATAGGAAAAAGCACTTGGAACGCATTTAATTTTGAGTGTTTCCTCATTCGTGACTCTCATAAAGTGATGAACCAAATCTTAAAACGCACTGGCCATGATCATATAAAGATAATGCATGCCAAATGTTTGCTTTATAATTAACGTGTAGCTTTTTTCTCCTCGAAATCTGATGCCATTGATAAATATAATTGTTGCTTTTTGGCTGATTCCATCAAGCCGTTATATTTTCTTACAAGGTTTCGAATATTAGAATGCATCATATTTGAGTAGACAACAGCTCCCCCGGTGTGACGCACCAACACAATCAAACTGAGCTATGAGGTAGAGGAGGAAATTGAGTACAAATGGGAGGGGTGGCTTGAAACTGGGAGAGAAAGAGAGAGAGAGTGCGCGCACGGCGAAATATGCAGCACCAGTGCCAAGGAAACACACCCGTCAGCTGCGCGCAGAGGGAGAAAAAAGGATAAACGCGGACAAAGGAAACATGGACGCATCCGAGAAGTATCCGTGCGTTTTTAGAATGGAACTGACAATTAGACCATTGTTTACATAAATGTAAAACCTTTAATGCTGAAGTGGGAGGCAAGATATTGCAAGCTGACAAGGCGGAGTGTTGTTTTTAATCCGTCTGCGGATACTATGATCTTGCGATGGCTGTTGCAGGGATATGTGATTGCCTAGACAAAAAAGTGCCTCTTTCGTTTTTGCTATTATTATTTTGTGGCCTTGCTCTCGGACAAATACGATATTCCGTGCCAGAGGAATCGGAAAGTGGAACAATTGTAGGTGATATTGCACAGGATTTGGGTTTGGATATTCGAAAGCTCCCCACCCGAAAGATTAAGGTAATCTCTGACAGTGGCAAAAGGTACGTGGACCATAAGAACGGAAAATTGTTGGTAAACGAGAGAATTGACAGAGAGACATTGTGTGATACAAGCGCCGCGTGTGTTTTGAATCTAGAGGTTCTTCTTGAGGACCCAGACGAAGACCATAATGTCGAGGTGGAGATAACAGACGTGAATGATAATACGCCGCAGTTCCCCAGAGACGAGTATCAACTGGAAATCACAGAGTCGGCTTTGCCGGGCTCTCGTTTTCCGATCGAACACGCGCTTGATCCGGACTTCGGTACCAATTCGGTTCGATTGTACCGGCTCAGCCCAAACGAGCATTTCGCTCTCGATTCCAACAAGCCTTCGTTGAATACTAAGCACATCGAGCTCGTTCTCAAAAAGCCCTTGGATCGCGAGCTCGCCCCTTACCATCAGTTAATCCTGACAGCGACAGACGGTGGCACACCAGCACGAACAGGTACCGCAAAAATCAATGTTCGGGTCTTAGATTCGAATGACAACAACCCAGTTTTTGACAGCTCAGTATATAAAGTCAAATTGCTTGAAAATTCGCCCAAAGACACTTTGGTTATCAAACTGAATGCCACCGACCAAGATGAAGGAACAAACGGGGAGGTGCTTTATTCTTTCAGCAGTTACACACCAGACAGGGTCAGGCAGATGTTCAGCATGGACACCAACACTGGAGAAATCAGAGTCAAGAGCAATGTGGACTATGAGGACACTAATTCATACGAAATGTACATCCAGGCCATGGACAAAGGCCCAGCTCCAGTAGCAGCCCATTGCAAAGTGGTGGTGGAGGTCATGGATGTCAATGACAACGTTCCAGAGATCGTGCTCTCGTCTTTGTCTAGTCCAGTGCGTGAAGATGCCCGTGCAGATACCGTGGTGGCTCTGATCAGTGTGACTGACCGGGACTCTGGCCCTAACAAACAGGTTACCCTTGAAATCCAACCTGGTCTTCCTTTCAAAATCAAGTCATTTAGAAATTACTATACCTTGGTAACTTCTGCCTTTCTTGACCGTGAGACCACAGCAGCCTATAATGTCACCCTCAGCGCTACCGATGCCGGAAACCCTCCACTTTCATCTAAGAAGACCATTCAGGTGGATGTCGCAGATGTTAACGACAACCCGCCACGGTTTGAGCAGACCTCCTACACTGTGTATGTCGTGGAGAACAATGCACCTGGAGCTTCGCTCTGCACCGTCAAAGCTCAGGACGCGGATGTGAGTGAAAACGCTCGCATCACCTACACAGTCCTAAACGACAACAATCATGGGATCCCGGTCACCTCCTATGTGTCGATTAAAGCGGACACAGGTGTTGCCTATGCCCTTCGCTCCTTTGACTACGAGTCATTACGGGAGTTTCACTTCCAGGTTAAAGCTCAGGATGGGGGTATCCCACCACTCAGTCGTGTAGCCACTGTCTATATCTACATAATGGATCAAAACGACCACGCACCCGAGATTGTGAATCCCCCAGCCAATGGCACACGCTTAACGGAGACGGTGCAGAAAAATGCAGATCCAGGAAGTTTGATCACAAAGGTAGTGGCCTATGATGCAGATGCAGGACAGAATGCGTGGGTCGTCTATCTGCTTGACCAGGCCAACGATCTGGATCTATTTAAAATTCACGAACACACGGGAGAAATTCGTACAACACGGCGTGTTCTTGAAGAGAACTCCACCTCTTTCAGTCTAACTGTACTTGTAAGGGACCATGGTGAACCACCTTTGTCATCCACCGTGACGATCAACGTCGCTGTCATGGAGGTGCCACTAAAAGTCACACCTGATCCCAAACGAATCATCCGCCCTCACAGCTCTCTCTTGTTTTCCAACGTGACACTGTACCTCATTGTAGCCTTGAGCGCCACAACCTTTGTGTTCTTGGTGACAGTGGTTGTGCTGGCTATCGTGCGCTGCCATGCTTACTGCACCCAGCCCGGGTCCTGTTCACCCTGTTGCGTGTCCCAGAAGGCCCAAGCAGAGGGTGGCTCAGGAGGGGGCGGTGGAGGTGGTGGAGGTGGTGGAGGTGGTGGCTCTCAACCCAATAACAACGTGGTGCTTAGACGAGACCTCAAGGTTGAGCCTCATTATATTGAGGTCCGTGGTAATGGCTCTATGACCAAAACCTATTGCTACAAGACCTGTCTGACTGCTACCTCAGGCAGCGACACCTTCATGTTCTACAACACGGGCCGACCTATCAGTGGCACCTGGGGCTCCGAACGCTTTTTTACTGGAGGGAGTGGATTTGTTCGCAGACTTAGCATGCCAGATGCAGGACTACAGGTGTGTCTCATTAGAAAGTGTATATCTGAAAATATGTTTGGAAAAAACGGCCAAATTTACAGTAAAATAAATAAATAAAATATTAAGACTAAATATATGGGTTATAAATATAAAGTCAGTGTAAAAAATGTTTGTTACATAATTCATAATATTATAACATTATATAATAATAATAATAATAATAATAATAAACAAATGAATGAAATATTATATATATATAAAATTATTTAAATAAAATATAGTCATAATGTGGTGCATCCAACATAGGAATTTATATTTCTAAGAACATTTCTTTATTGATTTTCACCATAAAATTGAATCATTTGTTTTTAGTAGTTTGCAGATTTAAACTGAAAATTATATGGTAATTTAGTTTTGTCCCCTTCCAAAAACTATTTTACAATATTTAACCGAAAAATGGCATATGTTAAACCACCTTTTTTATTTTGTGTTTTATATATGTATATATTATTTTGATTTACACTTATGTTCAATTACTTAGCATAAAACATACTCTAGTTTCCAGTATGTTTTAGTGTAAAAAGTAATTTCATCAAACCAAGAGTTGCAATAAAGCTCTGTGTGCCCACGTGTCAGAAG
Source organism: Carassius auratus (assembly GCF_003368295.1). Taxonomy (NCBI): domain Eukaryota; kingdom Metazoa; phylum Chordata; class Actinopteri; order Cypriniformes; family Cyprinidae; genus Carassius; species Carassius auratus. Next base: position 7,582,776 of record NC_039277.1, on the reverse strand, counting down.
CTTTTGACCTTGTCATCTCCTGTTGTACTGTGCGGTTATCTAGTGCAGCTTTACAGTGCTTTGCTTCACCCTGCATTAGTGTCAAACATCAAGACTTTCTAGAGTAGCACTATGCATTTATGATGATTCAGGTGTTTGCTCCCATCTGAAGCTGTCATCACATTTTCTGGATTATTTCCTTCCTCTCACTGCCACCCAGGCCATGTCACTGTCTTTACTCTAAGATTGTATTTGAATTTCTACATTATTTTGTTTACACTAAATTACACTAAAGAAAAAAAAAAACTATTTTTGGTGCCACACAGGCCATTTTGGTGAAAAAAATAAAATAAAAAAACCCTCATAGTTAATGCATATAGAATAGATTTTAGTGTAGTTCCTGTGCAATGCATTTGCTGTCATAAATGCTCAAATTAAGTGTTTTTGTCAGTGTAATTGGCGTGAATTCAGGTTCACTCTGTCAGCCATGGATTCGTGAAATGTGTTTTAATTAGCCAGAACATGATCCAAAGGCTTTGCAGCCTTGATCTCTGGCTCGTGGGAGGAGATGTTGCAGATGGTTTAAAAAAGACAAAAATAGTCTAAAAACGTCTACAGTACAAGACTAACTAGAGTTTGCAGAGAGATACTCTTGACAGCATCAGATCCTCTCAGATGTTTTGGTGAGAGGCACTGGAGCACATTCGACACTGCAGAAGATTTAGGAGCAGAGGCAGTCTATCCAAGATAAGAGAGCAAGGAATGAAATTAACCTCCAGCCTTTGATACTTGAGCCCTGCAAATTACATTGTGAGAGCGAAGCGAAGTCTCTTTGCACGCATTCTCTCCCCGCTGAATTCACCTGATTAAAGAATGTTATTTACTCAAATAATCTGGGCCATTCTCTAATGTCTCATCTTTTCACATTTTACCCGACCTAGGTTTTTTTTTTTTTTTTAACTAGGGCAAATATAAAAATAGTGGCAACTACGTGGTTGTGCAAGACCAATTAATCAATTCACTGTAAATTGCTGGAGAAACAAATGGCCATCTTTGTTTGAGGTTTTCTATTATGTTGCGAGTTGAATGGTCATCTTGTGACCAGTGCTCAGATTGAGCTGCGTTAGTCGAGGGCAGAAAATTCTCAAGTATCATATTACATGAGGTCAGCTGGTATCCCAGGATGAAATCACTCCTGTACCATGGGGAATAAGAAGATGAATGCTGGGAGAAGATCTATCTTAAAAAGATGTTTATAGGGACTTGATGATGAGCTGAAAGGGTGAAGTCATTTAAAAATGTGTGGTAATGGCTAGTGTTGCAACTATACAAAAATGTAGGCTGATTTCAAATACATATGTATTTATTTCAATTTTATGGCTGATAAATGCTTAATGGATGATATTAAAATTATGCTTCTATAATAATATTTGTAGAAAACCACTGAATCAATCATTTTTAAAGTTATGAAGTGCATTTAGTCATCACTGAATTATAATTGAAAATATAAAGTTAAATGTAAAGTAAAAAGTTGTAAATTAATAATAAAGATTATTGGAATATATTTTACAAGAAAATACCATTCGAGTCTTTTTACTTCAGAGTTTCATGTTTCATTCAATGTGTTCTTGCTGTTTCTTTTAAACAATTTTCACTCAAAATTGCTTGTATATTTACAAAGTAAATCTGAGACTTTAAAAACACGCTGGAAATAAAGGTAGAAAGACTGAAAACTTGCTCCAGTAATATTGCTCCACTAATATTTCCCAATGTGTGCTTTATTGTGAAGAACACTCTCCTAAAGTTCATGGGCCATAGCGCATTGCTAATAATTGTCCCTGTAGTCCTGGTCTCCTTTAGCTGTGGTTCATATTAAAATGCAAGGCAGAAACAAACACATTGCGCAGCATTATTTATTGAAGAGAATGTGTCTAACCCTTTTCTGTCCTTCCACCCATTCTTTTTCGCTTCATCTTTCTCTCGCTTTCTCTCTTTCTCCAGCCCAAAGGACCAAATGCTGACTGGCGTTACTCTGCGTCGTTGAGGGCAGGAGTCCAAAGGTAAGCACTTTTGCTGTTAATAATGTCCTGAACGAGTTACAGTCCTCTTTGAACTATTATGGAAAACATCTCTACTCTGTTTTCTGTAGCTAAATAAAAAGTAAATGTTAAGTGTTTATTCTGATCTTGAGTTTGGTAGCTGTGTAAAAGGGTAAAACACTGTTAATCATGTCCTGCTCCAATTTCCTCATTTACTGACCGGCAATAATCAAATCCTGACCCTCAATATCTTGTTTGAACTTAATGACACTTAAGGGAGAGCAGAATCTAAAAAGCATCCTCAAAATATTATACATTACATAAAATGTTTCAAATGATAATTTTTTTAACAAAGGATTGTTATCCCTTTATAAAAAAAAATTGATAATACTTTTCCAGTTTAGGTTTTAGGTACCAAAAAGTTGACCATAAAGTACCAGAAAACAAATGTACTACTTTGGTATTTATTAATAATTTGAATTACCATTTTTATTTATTTTTTTCAGTTTTCAGTTAATTTTTAATTTACATTTTAGTAATTCTGTTATGCTAGTTTAAAACATTAATTCATATTTATATCTTATTATTATTAATATGATTATTATATTTTACTTAAATATGTATGAGTACTTAAACATGCTTTTGTTTCATTTAGTTGCCAAAGCAACATTTCAAATTTTTGTTTATGTTTGTAAGTTTAGGGTTTTCATCTAATATTTAAGTTTTATTTTATTATAGCTTTATTTCAGTTAATGGAGACAATTTTATTTCTTTTAGTTTCCCTCAACAATAATAACACTGGCTTATACAACTTACGAAAAAACATTACTCATATTGTTCAGTTCATAAAATCTGATTCACTAAAAATTAATTTTTATTATAATAACCAATTTTTACCTTGTTCTGTTGTCCAATATATTTCTACATTATTTATTTATTTATTTATTTTATTTATTTATTTTTTATTATTATTACAAGGTTTAAATGCAATTGAGAAAAAAATATTAGATTCCATTCCACAACCACATGGTATTGCATAATAGGTATACTAATATGTCTCTCTCTCTGTATATGTTTGCTGTTGAACAAATTCAACAATATAGAGTGGAATAAGAAATTTACAAGAAACCAATTAGTAAAATTGAAAGAATGTCAGTTCTTCTGTCTTCAGTATCTGTAATAGAGCCTCATCCAAACACCAGAATCATGACCACCAGGAGCTCTCTGACTTCTTCCTGACCTCTTGCCTCTTCCTCTGTGAACCAACTGTGCTCTGTCTGTCTTGATCACGCACAAACACAAGCTTTAAAGCGTTTGCTAAGGGCCTTTCCTTTGCATAGTGGCTCTGCAGTCTGATCTTGAGTATGTAGGTCATCAGCATTCTCCCCAGCAGATGCACAGTCTTTCACAACCAAGCATAAAGGACAAGCTAGCAGATGAGCTGACTGTGTGAGCTTACCCACACACCATAAGCAAGGAATTCAAATCTCAGGGGGAGAAATTCGATGCACAAATACTGACAAAATGAGTCATCTCTGAAAGGCAAATTATTTATTCTCTTTACACTCTTTACACATACCCGTATACACACTAACATCTGGAGACAACAAGGCCCCCTCCTCTAACCACCACACACATACATTTTCCAAAGAGTGAATGACTGTCTGTTTTATGTGATCATTTTGTGCTGCCCTGTGGGCTCATCTCTGAGGATGCATTTGTGGTTGTGTATGCATGTTTTATGTGGTTTTCCATGACTGAGGGCTGGTCCGAAAAGGGGCACACACATAAACATAGTTCAACTTTGCATACTAACAAAACTATAGATATGCACCAGTATTAAATTCAATAATAATTCTGTCAGATAAGATGATTATTATAAGCTGAACATGTTCTAAATGGCATATATAAACATTTTATTCGGGTTTGTCTAAATCAATTAATAATAAAACACTAAAGTTGAAAATCAGTAATTGTGAATGTTAATTTAGTCAAAAGTTAATTTAGGCATCACAACATTATAATGTACAGTATATTAATTTTGAAATTTGCTATTCAATTGCTACAGTGTTATTAAATTCTTAGTGTTTTTAAGGTGGGCATTAGACTAGGGTAAAACTGATATTAACCTGATTATATATATAAAAAGAGAAAAAAGCATGCAAAACTGAATAGCCAGCATCGACTGATACCAATAAATCAAAGGATTTTAATATCATGCATTAAACTGGATGCATTAAATTGATCAAAAGTGACAGTAAACACATTTATAATTTTACAAATTATTATTTCAAATAAGTGCATTCATCTGCTAAAATGAAATGTTTCTCAAGCATCCAGTTAGCCTATTAGAACCATTTCTAAATGATCATGTGAGACTGAAGACTGGAGTAAAGGCTTATGAAAATCCAGTTTTTCTATCACAAAAACAAATTACACTTTAAAATATATACAAATAGAAAACAGTTATTGTAAATTCTAATTATAACTTTTATAATATTACAGTTTTTTACTGTATGTTTGATCAAAGAAATGCAGCCTTGGTGAGCATAAAGACTTCTTTCAAAAACAAAAATCTTACCAACCCCAAACGTTTGAACGATAACGTATATTGCACATCCTTAATTAAATTAATTATTTCAATTTCAACAATAAAATGTAGTTTAACTTATTATTATCATCATCATTGTCTTAGATTTACATTATGTATTCATAACTTTCTCATTGACCCTCAATGGACAAAATTAAAGATGACTGATTCCTGAATAACTCTCTCTCATACTTCCTCTTCATTCAGACTTGTTCCAAACACCTTGAGTATCCAAACCTCCTCTCCAGTGGCTTTAAATCCACACCCCTCAATCGACAAGCCTCCCCTTAGGCTCGAGAGTTACTGATTCATTCTGCCAAAAGGCAAGGGTGCATTTCAGGTTTAAGGGAATTAGAAAGATCCATCATGCTAACACACACGTTGGATGAGAGTTATGGGAGCTGTAGCAGGCTGGGCACACCCTGTGCTGCATTGCAGATGCCCTGCTATACCCACTTCCTTTCTGCTCTGTACAATGCCTGTACATTTATAATGGATGTATAGGAGTGCTGTAGCAAAATTCACAGTCTTGCTCTGTATGGGAGCATGTCTGATCGGGGTTTCCATGGTGATAAACACACAGAGCCATGCAGAAAGCCAAAGGCCTTCGCTGGAAAGTGTATATAGTAAATGAAATGTCTTTTTAATGTAATGTTTTTTAATGCATATGAACAGCTCTAGGGTGTAGCGTGGCATTTGTTGAAATTGTAAGTACATACTACATCTTCAGCTGTCTACAACAAATTCCCAGGCTTGTGTTATGCAAGGCCTGCTGACAGTCCAAGAAAGAGAAATGGTTGAGGAATGGAGATAAAGATGGTAAAGTAACTGAGCGATGTATTAGGGGAAATCAGATTATGAAATGGGCAAGAGTAGAGCGGCGTTGAAATGGTAATATATTTCCATACAATCCACATATTTTTCTCTATGAACACTTTCACTTTCATTTTCCTGTTTCTTCATAATTCCTACGCTTCAAAAAAATCCTATTCGTAAGATTTCTTTTGCAGTTAAAAGATATCATGAGTAATTGATATTTTGTCTTTTGGCATATTTTTTCTTCACTTGTTTTAGGCATCGACATAAACTAGTTAATAACAAGCAAGGATGCATTAAATTGATCAAAAGTAACAGTAAAGAGATTTCTAATGTTACAAAAGAGTAATATTTCACATAAATGCTATTTTGACATTTCTATTCATCAAAAAATCCCTGAAATAACTATACATCACACATTCCACTAAATATTAAGCAGCACTGTTTTCATCATTGCTAATAATAATAATGAATAAAAATATGATTTGTTTTCGCCCTAAATCCTCATTTTAGAATGTTTTTTGAAGGATCACGATGTGACACTGAAGACTGGATTTATGACTGCTAAAACTGAATATTTTCAGCACAAATATATTTAAATAGAAAATAGTAATTTTTTTGTGCAATGATATTTCACAATATTATTGTCTTACTGTATTCATCACATAAATGCATCCTTGATAAGCATAAGAGACTTCTTTTATTAAGATTCATTATTTTACATATTATACGGTACTTTACATTCATGATACAAATCCTAAAACCCAATTTAATATTGCTACTCAAACAAAACAAGTAATCATGTGGATTTTAAAATATACTTGAAAATATTTGATATATGAAAAAGCTTTTATATTTAAAATATACTTTTAATATTGATGATAAGAGGTCATTTTTGTACCATCTTGTGCATCTTTCTGCCTTCTGCCCTGTATATATTTAGACACTCTATCAATGTGCCTTTCAGTTAGCATGTCTGAAGGAGTTAAAACATCATGACACCATCATGTCAACTTGCATGTCGCACACACATAACCTCACCCACAGACACATTAGATCACAGAGAGTCTAGCACACTCTGTCACATGTACTTTCACCATAAATAAAAACATGCGAACACAGCAACTCTTGACACATAACACAGCTGTCCCCCTCAGACAAAAGCACAGCCGTATTTTAAAGTGAAATATATTTCGAATCAGTTTTACTGAACATTTTCTCTGTGTATTTTTACTGGCACTCAAAAAATTGCTCTTGTGAAAAAAAAAAAAAATGCTCAAATGCTTATGTGAGATATTTCAAGACTAATGACATTGATTCTGATTTTAGTTCTGTGCATATGGAGGAGGCATCAGCTGTGATGCAGGGAGCGCAAGGCATGCTGGTCCAGAACTGGCCCACAGTCTCGAGTGCAGCAGGTGAGGTCACATCTTATAGACATCTGCAGTGTAATCAAATCTTAATCATCCAAAACCAACTACTCCATCTTCTCACAAAACTTCATGCTCTTGCTAATCTTGTAATTTTCATTCTAGCCAAATCATCATGTTCATCAAATACATCTACTACATCTGTTTTAATTAATATGCCTAATGTATATGGTGATTCTGGATTTCTTGTAATGAGTTTTAGGAATAAATCAAAACCGACTGAAAATTTTGACCCAGTTTGAAACTGACATGGATTCATGAATGTTTAAAACAACCTGCTTACAGCATGTTGGGTATATTCATCCAAAAATGTCAGCTCTTCCTCTCTGTCCTCTTCTTGCTCTTTTACAGTCTTGCATGCCCTGAAAGATCCTTAATCCAAGTTCAGGATGTACTTTGCGTTGTCTCTTTGTATTGAAACACTGTTCCCAAAATCCAAAATGGCATTGAATTAGACTTCCTGCAACTAAAAGTCCAGATAATGACTTACTGTGGTCTGTGTTGTGTCATTCTCATATAACTACTACCATAATTCCATAGAAGTCCATTCTTCATTAACAAGTATTGATGTATCAAGGCCATTCTTACCATGACAGAATTTTATTTCTAATTTAGTGGCGTCCCTCAAATACTTAATTTAAACACATAATTAGGCGAAAAATCATTAGTTGACACAATGAACCAATGTGCTTATTTTTGGTAAGCACACAATGATCAAGCACACACTGTAAAGTTTCAGTGACAATCGCATTTAAATATGGGAGTGAATCCTCTAAGTTATCATTTTGTATTTTTCGGAACAGAACTCTCTCTTGCATTGCGATGATTGACACCATGGTAACTAAAGTAACATTCAGACATCTCACATGTTTGGTATCGGCTAATTTTTTACCAAAGAGTCATTTTGTGATATATGTTTGTTGATTTTTTTAAACTAAACAACTGTCAACAAGCAATAAAGTAGGTAAGTGCAGGTTGCGATATGTTGGTATGTGGCATATTTCCAAGATAGAGCGTTTGGATTTACTATGGGGTTGTTCTTATTTGCTTACCTAGTTTCATGTGATTTTTATTGTGCCATGCATACAGAAGAGCGACACAAATGGTATGTGTTTAAGTACGTTATTATCAATTAGTTTTTCAGGGGTTGCATTTCCCCTACAGCAACGTTGTACAACGTTGACAGTGTACAACTCGTTGCTTAACCACCATAGTACGATGCATTGTTGTAGAAATTAATTGTTTACTAAACTTGTTGATTCAAAAATATAGGACAGTCATTAATGACAACATTTGCACATGGTAGACTAATAACTTCCTACTAATTCATCGATTCAAGTTTTTGAGATGCTGCTATATTGGACATTGCAGCAGATGACTACGCTATTTTTGTTCTTTTCCATTATGCTTTATTTTAAGTCTGATTCAACACTGTTCCCTCTTCTGTCATGTTACTTTCGCATTTATGCACGTGCACTCTTCAAAAAAAATTATATATATTTACCTTTAATCATTTACCAGACGCTTTTATCCAAATGTATCATATTTAAAATATAAAGATTGTATGGTGCCACTATAGCACCGTTTTGCTTCGGGTGTCCCGAGTTTGGGTCACAGCTCTGTGGACTTTTCTCGATCCCATCCCTCACTCTCCCACTTTGCTTCCTGTCTAAATACTGTCCTATCAAAATAAAGACAAAAACGCCAAAAAGAAATCTTAAAAAGTCCACGTCATATTAAGAAGAAACTATGCTTCTAACCATAGGCTGACAGTTGTAGTTCCAACCACACAGCTTTGCAATGCTATTTGTGAATGTCTGTTTCAAATATGGTTTTGGGAAACACTGAATCACTGAATTATGATGGTAACAATAGAATGTAAGAAAATAGTTGGCTAATGAAGGTTTTGGAAAATGCACCAGTAGAATTTCTGTAAATGCGGTTGTCACTACATGATTTTTTTTGTTAATTAAGTTGTAGAATGTCGTTGTCACTCCCATAAATTACTGAACTGTGTGTGTGCAGAACAGGATTAAGCATTAAAAAGGTAAAATGACAACCGAATTAAGCTGCAGAGTACCAGCCCAATGTGCTTGAATGGCATTTTTCATTTACTCTGCTAAAGCTAAGAACCAACGCATCTAAATATTGTGATGCAAGCGGCCTGTTTGGGGTTAAATTTGCATTACTTATACATGTTTCTCCTCAAAGATCAGCCAGATAGACAGAGAACAATCAATCCAATGTGCCAACAGAGGATGGCAGGTCTCCTGGGTGATGAATGGTGGAGATATTGACAGGCTGATAGAGCAGAGCTGAACTGGAATGACAGCAAACAGTGGGAAAAAACAGAATAAGTGGGACAGATCAAGAGAGGCAAAGAAAGAAAAGAGGAGAGAAGAAAGGGAAACCAACTGATTCTTTATGAGCAACCTGCAGAGAGGTGAAGCAGAAGGATGAACTACACACCATAAATCTGAAAGACTTATGAAAACCAGTCTAGTTGTCCAACTAAATAGTTATTATTAGCAGGCTAATGTTGTGTTATTGAGGCAACGCAGGTGTGTTGTGTAACCGCTGGTTTAGTGCTTGTAAATAACAACACGGTTGAGGTCATTCGAACAGGAGGAGCAGAAAGGAGGCCAAGCAGGAAAATGAGTCACAGATTAATGTGACGTAGCACGTAGCACAATATATATGATAATGCTATACCGAGAGTCATTTAACAGATAATGCATGTGGGATGCAGAAAGACGGCAAGAAATAGGGGAGGGAAGAGATGATAGAATGAGTGTGATGCTGAAAGAGAAGAGTGGGGATGCGGGGGTTGGAGATGCACAGAGGTTCAGGATTGGCAGACCCCCTCCGGTGGTCCTGTTGCTAGGAAACACTGTGTGACTTGTTGCCAGGCAACAACAATGATTCTTAGACACTGCAGCAAGAGCAGCTGGGAGTGGGCTACTGGGGGTGAGGGAGGAGGTTTCCATGGCAACCAGGCTACTCAAAATGGAAGAACGGGCAAGGTGTAGAAGGGGAGAGGAATGAAGAGGAAGAGAAAAAGATCATATGAAAAATAATGGCCTGTTAGGACCAAAAATAGCACAAAAAGTAGCACCTACAAGATTTAGCTTACAGATGAATGTGTATTAGAACACGCATTTTAATGCATAATTTTTTTTTTTTTTTTGACTGCACTAACAAGCAATACAAAACATAATGCTGCTGTATATCATTGCTGTCAGGTATAAGCTTCAAATGCCCAAAACTTACCATGAAACGAATGGCTTGATATATACATGTGTCATCTTAGTAATATTTAGCAAAAATTGTGAAGTTTATAAAAACCTAAAACATCCGCAAGTGGGGTTCATTTTACTGACAGTTTGAGGATCCAGTGAAGTTCCGGAGTTTAGTCACAAGCTCTTTGAAAAGGTTTTCATTGGTCATTTTTTTTAAAACCCTTCCAACAGACATAAAGGGTGACCAGCTGCATTGATTTACAAAACAAACAAACAAAAAAATATTTTATATTATTTAAAAGGAAAAATAATTTTGAACAATCAGATACTAAATCTTAACCAAGTCTTAACAGTTGAAAAAAATGTAGAAAGAAAGTCATGTGGTGCAACCAGCAAACAGAAATATGAAGATTGTTTTTTTTTCTTTCTTATAAGAGAATACAAAATTAATACAAAGAATACATTTTTTAAGAACTAAGGGTGTTTAAAACATTATTATTATTATAATTTTTTAATGTGGGCACTTATTTGTCACTGACTTGTATAACAAAGAGAGAAATGCAATGAGCTCCACTCTGCCGATCTTCTCTTTAGTCTCATGAGGACTAGACCTAGTCTTCTCAGTTGACCTGCTCTGACATGAAACTTTACACACACATGCACTGATATTGCTGCCATAATAAAAGCCACAGGGAGATGGAGTGAGGTGTGACTAACACATGAACATATGAGTTACTTTCTCACCAGAGATCTGACCATTCTGCAAGTAAATGCTATGATTCTAATCCACAATTTCTACCCTTCTAAGCCAAATGTGATCTGTCAAGCCCAAGGGGCGGCACACAATGTCTGTGAATGTGTGCATGTAAAACGCTCCCTCATTGACTCTCTTCTGTACCATCTGTGTACCATGAGAGTTTTGTATGGATGGAGAGGTGGTATATTTTTAGGATGGTGAAGATTTTGAGCAGTTATACATAATGGATCAATTGTTACAGAAAAAAACAGCACTTTTCATATTGATGGCATATTTTGCGTGTCTAAATTTAGACATGAACTTGAAACTGAGCAGGATAAGGATTCCAAATTTATTCTAGCTGTTGCACACAAGCATAGACACACAATCCACCCATGCAGATTCACTTAAGCAGAGGAAAGGATATCAAAATGGATAATCCCTGCTAGGTTTTGCATTTATTGAAATAAGTCATAATACATGTACAGATCAAAAACAAACAAAATTGCATTTCATGGCCATGCTTAGATCTAAATAATACACAGAAATGAAAGTAGGTCACAGAGGAACTGGTGTGGAAAAGAGCCCTGTTTCTGTAGGGAAAGTAGTACATAAGTCTCTCACTCCAGACTCAGCTCTCTGTCCCTGTTGGGGTGGTACACTTTCAAACATGAACATTGTATGAAAGTGCACTCCAGAGTGATGCAGTGTCCCTCTTGTAGGTTTAGATCAGTGTTAAATAAAGGAAACCAAACATGCTTCTCCAGTCATGCTATAGATGCAGATTTTTGGCATACCTCGAAGAAATAAAGATAGAAAGAAAGTTGATCAATATTACATTATAATATGTGCCACATTCTTAGAAATGAAATGTTTTTAAGTTTAAATGCAGTGACTCTTGTTACATGGTGTAACCACAAAGTAAAAAGGAATAACATTTATTTATTTGTCACATATCATGAATAATTAATAATAAATATATTATTTACAAATAGTTTCTGGGGAGCCACACCATATTAAATTTTAAAACCATAAAAACTAATCCCGCCTTGTCATAACAAACTCAAATTATCGAATATTTTTAGAGCTTTACTGAGTTTGACACACAGTCACAAGGGTCTCTCTTTTTCTATATTTCTTTCAGAATGTTGATTTCATCACATGACTTTGTTGGTTGCATGACAAAAAGTGTTTTTTGTATTTTTAAAAGCTGAAGATGCTGATTAGGACTGCTGATTTATAAAAAAAAATAAAAAATAAAAAAAAAATAATAAAAAAATAAAAATAAAATCAACAACATCAACCTACTACAACTGTTACTAATATATTACTTTTCCCAACCCAAGTCTTTTATAAAAAAATAAATAATAATAAAATAAAATAAAAAAAACATTATATGCCAAACCTTTTCATTTCTGGAACTGTATTATTTAACAAAATATTATTATTATTATTGTTATTATTATTATTATTATTATTATTATTATTATTAATTAAAAGTATCTACAAATAATTATACTAGTAGAAATTTAGGGCTTTCTTCACTGAACGCTCCTCATAAAACTCAAATTGCATATGTAATTTCACTGTAGAAACCCATTGTTAGGTGTCTGTGTCTCAAGACAATTAGAAATTTGTAATTGTGTCATCTTACTTTTGGTTTTAAACCTGACTTCATTCATTAGGCAACTCAGTATCTTAAAGGGGTCCTGTTATGCATTTTCAATTTTATTTTATTTTTTTAGTCAATGTGTAGTGTGTATGTTTGCATATAAAAATAAGTTTTTTTTGAAAAAAAATTTTTTCAACTACAATGAACGGCTCGTTTGGACAACAGCATTGTTTTCTGGGGTATTGTGATGTCACAAAGTGGTCAATCAGAATATCATTAAAATAATTCCCGCCATACAAGACGACGACGAAGAAAAAGTGCTTCTTCATTTACATTTCTACAAAACAACGTACAGTGCATTCAGGCTATACATTTTTTTATTTTTTACCAGTATATGTGTTCCCTGGGAATTGAACCCACAACCGTTTGGGCTGCTAACACAATGCTCTACCACTGAACCACAGGAACACCTGCTGCAGATTTGGTGCATCAGAGAAAACGTCTCAGGTTACTTATGTAACCATGGTTCCCTGAGTAGGTATATCCCAAAACCAATATGTTTGAGAGTCATCAACTTGATCTATGATATAATGCTGGAGTAGGTAGCAGTAAATATCAAGCTTTCAAATGAGAGGGGGCCTGATGATCTAGAAGGGAGAAGCCTCCAGTCTGGACCATCAGCAAGGTGGCTACTATGAAGCTATAGAACCAGCCAAACATCATAGGTCCAGCATTGGAAACTAATGCAGGAAGTTCCTACCTAACCTCGGTCAGGTGGAGAGATGGTGGTTACAGGGGAATTAGGAAGAGGAAGATATGGCAGATGTTAAACCACCCGAAGGAAATGAGTAGATACTCAAATATCACTCTAATCCGGAAGAAAGCACTAAAACCTCGTCTGGATCACATCTCTTATCTTGCCTACCTTCCTTTGAAACTCGATTGGAGTGGATGGGTTCGAGCCATGACACTAGCCTTCTGTTCCCATTTCTGATTCACATGCATCCCTTCGATGTTGGCATAACTAGTATGCTGGAATCTGTGGATGTGGGATGAGAATGGATTTTTTTATTATTATTTTTATTTTATTTTTCAAGCCAGAGTGCAGCATAATGTGGTTATCTGAGAAGGACATGATATAAACAATCTGTGACAGACCCACACTATACATTTCTTGTAAAAACAAAAGGAAATAACTGATAGGGAGAAATTTCCCATCAGATTATTACCATGTTCTCACCACGATGCAATGCAAAGCATGCTCTGCCCAACTGCTAGATTACCACAGAAATCATCGTGAGTGAACCTGCTGCCACGAATGCATCACTATTCATGTGAGAGGAGAACACACTTATGCACACACTGTCTACAAACTCGGGTAAATTGTGAAATCCTCACATCCCCCTCAGTACCCCCGTGAATGCATCACAATGAGCGCAGCGAGAGCTGAATGCATTTGCATTTCACTACACACACCCACAGCATACGAGCCATGTGAACTGCAGGTATCAGAGCAAAGCCTCTGGTGATAAACATGCACTCCTAAACACTGTTGCAAACACGGATATAGTTCGACGTTCCCTTGAAAGGGAATGAAGAAGAAGAGCTGCTGTAGCATCAAGTTTTCATCATGTCGAAGAAATGTTGTTTATTTCATAAACTGCTGACAGTACAATACTGGACAATGATGTAATAGGCAGAATTTACACTTCAGTTATGAGACTATGGTATAAATAATTTCAACTAGATAACAGTTTAACTGCAATTCATGTTGTAATGTTAGAAATAAAGAACAGTAAACATAATATATATTACCGTTGCACTTATCTATACATAGTAAGTGCACTTATTTTAAAGTGGTTGTTGACATTGTTTCTAAAACTTGATTTAGCCAAAATAATAATAATAATAATAATAACAAAAACAGTAACGTTACCACTCTATTTTGTCTTGCAGTATCTGTGCATGCAAAGGTTCTGCATGATCCCCTGGTTCAATATTCACAGGGTCTGAATCTGGCTCAAATTAAAATGTCAATATGATGCCATCTGGAACTTGCTGCTTGGGCAAGGGGCATGGCAGTACCAAAACACCATCAAAGTTGTTTGCAAATCACAACGAACTGGGACAGCTAACCAATCACAACACATTTTGTTTTTCGGAAGGTGGGCCTTCATCAAATCCGGAACTAATAGAGATGTTTATGCATAATGTAAATTATGTGAAAAATAATGCATTTTTCGAACCACCAAGCATGATAGCATGTTCTAGTACACCCCCAAAATAACATCAAGACTTTGTAAAAGAGCATAATAGGACCCCTTCAATTTATATGAGGAAAGTAATGATGATACAATCTAATTATTGTAATTTTTTTTTTTTCATTCAGATGGGGAGGGAGAGGGACAGATGTCCCCTCCTGTTGGAGCTGGAATCAACAGTAACAGCTGGAGCTTTCGCTACGGTGCAGGCCCCGGCTATGGTCCTCCACAAGTCCTGAAGCCAGGAGAGATCCCCCCTGAAGCCTTCATCATTCCTGGCTCCCCTGCTTTCATCTCCATCCGGCAGGACCCAGGTGCTGTTGATGAAAAGGGCGAGTTCATCACCTTTGGAAAGAAAGAGGAGTCTAAGAAGAAGAAAAAGAAGAAGAAAGAAAAGAAGGACAAGAAGGATAAAGGAAAAGATGATTGCGAGGAGTAACAAAGAACATCCCTCTACAATATTACAGCTATCAACTTATGTTTGTAACAAACGCTGACAGACAGAGAAAACCAAAAATACTGCAAATGTAAAGAGAGGAGAAATTCCTTCTATACCTTATCTACCAATTCCAGTTTAAGAAAGAATAGAGTTTGTGCTGTACACACAAACATAAAAATCTAAATTAACCCTGTGAACTTATGACTGTGATTGGCCATTTTTCTAGTTCTGGTGAAGAAATAAATCAGCAATGTCCAAGAAAGAACTCCAGTCTGCAAAATGCAAACCAAGCTTTGCACCTTGCACATTTTCAACCACGATGAGGGAAGTACCTCTCCTCTTTTGAGAGGTTCAATGAACTCATGCCATACCAAGAGCTTTTTCTAACTTCATTCCTGCCGTCCTCCCTCCATGTCAAACGGGGAAGAAACAACCACCTCTGGGCCCATCTCACTCCTTGATCCGCAGGTATCAAAACTTTGTAAAAAACAAAACAAAAACAAAAACAAAACAAAAAAATCTACACCTTTATCAGAATGATCAGTGTCTGATTTCTACAGCAGATCAAGAATAAATTCCCACAGAGATGGGAATGTAGCAGCAAAATCACTTGCTTTACACTCAGAAAAATGTCCTAGAACAGGGCACAGAAATCACTAACGCTTCTGTCCTGCTCCAAAAGTAATGCTGCAATCTCTGAATGATGCTTTACTCAGTATATTTTCTAATCTTATACAGTCCAAAATCATGCAAGCCCATGATTTGTATGAATGCAAATCACAAATTGATGTGCATTCTTGCTCCTTAGTGCTTAATACACTATGAACAGGCTGTCAACATGCTTTACACTTAAAATCACCACAGGACTGAAGCACAACAGCCTCTCAAATGTCTGTAAAATAGTAGAATGGATGCTTGTGGCTTCATTTAACAAAACACCAACTTCCTTTGCTGCTGTTTTGAATGTCTGATAGATGTCAACCCACTTCCTGCCAACTTCATGTCTTAGTCCAGCTACTTGCCCTTAGCTACTGCTTGTAACTGTTGTATAGCTGATGTTGCCAACCTCCCTTTATGTGGTGTGCAGTACTGACCCCTGGTGGCTCATATTGTACAATGTATCAAGAAAGAGCAGATAAATCAAGCCAATATTATCGTTACTATTTTTTTTTTTTTTTTTTTTTATAAGCACAGGTCCTGGGCCCTACATGCACACTCAGTGTTTATGCTACACACACACCAGTGTTTATGCTCTCACATCAGCTGAACCACCATGGACTATGCAGACATGCTTTTGGACATGTTTAACTACAGCATATGGTGCTTTCCAGGAGAAAAATAGTGGTTGAGTGGAGATTAGTGTGAGAAGACCACAGTGGTGGACAGTACAGAGTTTTTCTAATGTATATAATCAATGATGAGATATAGCTTCATAACAGTTCCATAGTTGTTGATTAACATTTTGTAAATAATGGGAATGTTTCCTTAACATTCAGACATCATGCTTAAATGTTCTGTTTTTAAGAAGGAGCAAATCTGTCATTTCTTTCCCTTCTAAGTCTGCAGATACATTGTTCAGTAAAGGAGAGATGTTTGTGCTGCTATGAGACCGTATCATCACAAAACACACACACACACACACACACACACACACACACACACACACACACACTCTCTCTCTCTCTCTCTCTCTCTCTCTCTCTCTCACTTGAGTCTCTTTCAGGTGTGTTTCAGTACTGTCAGATCACAAAGTGACTGTTTTGCATGTTAGACGCAATTAAAACAGAAATTATATATATAGATATAAATGAACAGATATGTTTTTCATATTTTTTTTCTAATTTCTGATGGAACTAGAGATGTGAATTGACTCTGCTGAAGTATGTATACATTAATCAAATTATTCATACACAAACATACACTGATTACATACACATGTCGCATAAAAAGAAGACACCTAAACCATGTCGGCCCTGTATTGATTGACATTTGCATTAACATTATAGGTATATGTAATGCTGTACTGTTATGGTCTTAATTACTTTTCTTTACAACCTTATGATTTTTGCAACTTAAAAGGAACATTCCTTTGTTTTGTGCTAGGCTTTAAAATCAATGACACTGTAATGTGAGCCAGTTCATATGTCCCTATAATATAAACCTCTCCCTTAAAAAAAAAAAAAAAAAAAAAAAGAAGATAAAAAAAAAAGGAAATTAAAATGGTCTATGTATTCTGCTTGTGTGTAGTAATTATATATCAATTCATCCAGTGCCCAAGTGGCACTATGCTTTTGACTTTGACAGTGCAAATCTTTTGGACAGATTATTTTTTTTTTTTTTTTGTATACCTGCTCATCAGTGTAATGGTGTTTATTATTTTATATTAATTTATGAAATCTAGTAATGTGTTTTGTTTATAAATCACAAATAAAGTTTTCTTTCATAAGTATTGGAGATGTATCAGTGGTTTGTATTCTGTCTGTGTGTATTGTTACACAGTAACAGCATTTGCTTGCATAATATTCTCTATTATTATTATTAATATTATTATTATTAATAATATTATTATTTTATTTTATTTATTTATTTTGTATCTTCTGCGCTAAAAAATATAATTATGACACATGCATTTTTATCTTAAATATAGACCTAACACTTTTTACCAACAGACGCTTACAGTGGCAGGCCATATGCTAACTTGACTGAGCTTTCTATTGCAAGCTTTTCGGTGACTGTTCAAATGGACCTGAAAGTTGCATCTGCAAAAATCATAACTCGTCTGAAAAAAACAAAAACAAAAAAATGCCGCTATTGTTCTTCAAGGAGTGAAAAAGTAGGATTACGTTATGTTCGCATATTTGAGTCGAAAATTATTTGAATTAACGAGAAATGAAAAGCTTGATCGGCAAGAATTTGATTGTAAATATAATACAGTAGTGAAGTATAAAAATGTATGCATTGACAATGCTATCTTTCGGCGTAACATTACACACTAACGCAAAAGCTAAAACTAAAGCGAGGCAATTAGTTTGGAAAATTCATATTTAAATATACATCAGATGTAGACTGAACAATAGGAAAAGAATTGGCAAAAAAACGTAACAGTCATACAATTCAAGGGCCATTATTGTAACCCCTCTACGTTTTGCACTTTGGACCAACGTAGTCAGGGTACGTTTTTATATGAGACTGGGTTGTAGACTGCTGACTGTTACCAAAGTCATTGTCCTTGCTGTTACAAAGGATACCAGTGCAGGTTGCGTGCAGTTCAATACAGTAAGAAAAAGGCTGTTTCTTTTCGGACTTTATTGCCTAAATCTGCATTCGGACTTTCTATTCCAGAAGTCTCGTTCCGCGACTATACGGAGTGTGCTGTCCATGGTGCTGAAAACACCCGCCAGTTTGTGGCGTTGGTAGCTGTCATGAACTACATCAATATATGCTCTAAAATTTGTATATAAATGACTCTTTATCCATTTAAATGAAAGACTGCAATCTCATACTGGTAGACCTACTGATGTGGTTTATCTACAGTGTGAACAAACTTTAAGTTCTTGTGGGACTCTGATGAAGAGTGACGTCGATTCTAAAATGTTGCACCTGTCTGGCGAAGGGGAGTGTACAGAAGTAAATGTTTGTTTTAATCCTTAAATGTTGCCTTTCTGTATTGTGACTTGGAAACACAGTTGAAAATAAATAAATATATTATGATAACGATGCACTTAAGTCCTTAAAATGTTTTAGAACAGATTGTTTTCCATTTGGGCATTGTCTTCCTTTTATATTTTAATATACATGTATTTTTATATTCCCTTTGACTTCCAGAAAGTATGAGGAAAACCTTTTCAAGTTATATATTCTTTCAAGATTATAAATTTTAGTATCGACACCTCTGTCTGCTCCTGAGCCTTATGTTATTAACATTTTACATGGTCATTTTCAACATCCTGAAAGAGTTGTAGACTGCGGCGTCTTTAAAATTAACCTTTATAAATTAAATGAGTGTGCTGACGGGGTTTAACGTTTTGCCCATAGGTATGTTCACACTACGCAGTGTGTCGCTGTTGATCTGTGCTGTGAATTTGTTCATCGGTCCACCCATTTGCTTTGCATCCTTTTTTCAGATCACACCTCTCATAATCAGACCACTGTTGATTGTGTCTGAGGACAATAAATATCTTAATACTAGGCCTATTAAATTTTCTATTGAATTTCCTTATCGTTTATTTAGATTGCAATAGGCTACATGTCAGCATACGCCTCGCGGCTGGAAATTTGGAAAGCTGTTGTCCTTTATTCATTCGCTGTTTCATTGTGCTTAGAATATATACGTTATTCCTGTGAAAATAAAGAGAGGGTCAGTGGTCGGCAATATTGCCCAGGATTTAAGAGTCAATATGATACATTTTCATCACAGAATACAAGGATTGAGTTTGATGGAAGAAACCGCTACTGTGAAATCAACGCGCAGGGAACTGGTTATAAATGAAAGGATTGACCGAGAAGAGATTTCTTCATGGAAACCCCCCTTGAACTACAAACTCTGGAGATTCAAGACATAAACGGCAACAACCCGACCTCCCCCCACAGTAAGGTAAAATTAGATATCCCAGAGTTTACAGATAAAGGGTCCCGATTTTTCATCGACGAAGCTGCGGGCCCAGACAGCGGAATAAATTCAGTATAATGTTATACGTAAGGAATAATTGATGACTGGCCGGTGAATTATTAGAAAAATAATGCACACCCTAAGTCGCGTCGTTGCCATTACACCTCGGGTGTGCATTATGTTTCTAATAATTCAACAGTCAATTATTCCACCACACCTCAAAACATCCGATACGATGATACAAGGGAATTGTGCAGTTTTTGTACTTAAATCGCTATTGTTAGTAGGATTATTTATTCCGCATCTCATCCAATGCCTCTTTTGCTAGTTCGAAAACGTAATTTTAAAATGGGATGCTTGAGCCGTTGATAGCATTCTAATGCAGTTATTAAATAAGTTATTAGAAAGAGATCGAGCGAGAGAGAGAGAGAGAGAGAGAGAGAGTAAATATTTTTATTTACAGAACTGCATAAAACAATTCACAGGGTATACATTATCCCATAAAAAATGTTCCTACAAAAAATGTGAGATAACAACTTCAACCTCAAACATAGAACACAATACTCCTTTGCTACACCATTTTAGTTCAAAGGAAATTAACTCATCCATAGATTTATAAAAATTAAAATCAATCAACACTCGCGACTTTATAAGAGTTGAAAACAACACAGTAGCATTATGTCCAGGCCTTTGCACAGTCTTATTTTCCTTACTTGAATAGATAGCTAATTTAGCTTGACCCAATATAAAATTCATTAACTGACAATCAATTTGTCTTTTCTGCAGATATTTAGCACCCAGAAAAAATAGCATCAATAGCATCCATTAAAAGCATCAAAAAGACTTCTCAATGCATCAGTTTCTCTTTTAAAACAAAGGAGACATTTTGAGCTCGCATCGGGATTTAAAATAGAAATAAAAGCATTGACAGCTACCACTCCATGGATAAATTTCCATTGTATTATTTCCAACTCTCTTTGTTAACGGTGGTTTAAACAAAACTCTCCAGTCAGGCTTAACATTCTCATCCAAATCTAAGAAAGAACGCCATGGTGTATCTATTTTGTTGTCTAAAATCTTTTTGTTAAAAACCAAAACACAAGCTTTGTACAAGACTTTCCCTGTAACCGAAAAGAAATCAAAACACAAAGACTTCCCAGTGTTTAACAACAAACCCATACAATCATCTAGTTTGGGAGACAAGTACATGTTCGGAAAATAGTCTTCAGCATTAGGGGTCTCTGCTACCTATACAATAGTTTGCTAGTAATTTTCTCTCTTCATTTGTAAGAGCAGCCTGCCACTTTGCCATCAGTTGAGCAACTTTACTATTTAAAAAAATGTCCGAAATGAAATGCTGTTTTCTCAATGTTCATGAAATTAGGTCCAGCTAGATTTAGCAGAAATCTTAAAATGTTGATCTTGGATTTGCAAAGGATATCACTTAGTCCAGGAAAGCTGTATTCAACAGCAGAAATGTCTAAACGAGCTACATTTATTATGGGCTCGTTTAACAACCAGAAGTGTGATTTCGTACATGGTGCCCTCTGTTGATTAAAAAGAGTCCATACTTTAAGAAGATTTCAATAAAACATTGGCATATTGGAGGCATCCAGTTTTTGGGGGTCTAAAGTTTTAGTCCTCCCAGACTCTGTAAAATAGCAGATGCAGCTACTCTCCAACCAAAGTCACTTGACCCCGAAAGAAGCCTTTGTATAAATTGTAGATGGAAAGCTGCAGTTCTGCTTTGCAAGTTTATCAGTCATTTTCCACCTTTTTCTTTTGGCAAAAAAATAAAATGCTTTTAGTAATCCAGTGTAAATTATCCCAGGAAAAAATCCACCAGTAAGGCTTGAATTTCAGACATCATTTTCCCGATTGGATCTATACATGCCAGCTTACGCCAGAGAGAGGATGCAATTAAATTACTGATAACTAAAGTATGTCCTTTACAGGACATGTTTGGGGCCAGCCATTTCCATTTGGCTAATCAACCTTTAATCTTTTCAACGATCCCTTCCCAATTTTTCTGTACAGTGCCCTCATCTTCTAAAAAGACCCCTAAGTATTTCAAACCCCCTTTACGCCAAATTAAACCATCAGGAATGCTTAGATTCTCTCCTGTCCACTTTCCACATATTAGAGCTTCACTCTTGTCCCAGTTAACTTAAGCAGAAGAAACAGCTCTAAAATCTTCAAGTAATTTCTTTAAAATCTCTATATCTTTTTGACTTTTGATTATTACAATAACATCAGCGTAGCGGATCGATGAACGTTATAGTTAAAACCAGGTATATTTAACCCAGTCAAATTTACTCTTATCTGTTTCAATAATGGTTCTATGGCTATTGCATATAGAGCATTCCTGACAGCGGACATCCTTGCTTTACACCTCTACCAACCTTGAAAGGATTGCATAAACCACCGTTCACTTTCAGCACACTCTCAACATCAGTATACAGCATCTTAACCATTTACACAAAACCTTGAAAGAAACCAAAAGCTGCTAAGGTTTTCCAGAGGTAATTATGTTCAACTCGATCAAAAGTTTTATCTTGATCATTAATAATATTATCAACAATGGACCTGCCAGGTATACAGTAGCTCTGGTCCGGATGAATAACTTGCTCCATTAGCTCTGCCATTCTACTAGCCAAAATTTTAGAGAGCAGCTTGTAATCTGTGCAAAGCAATGACAGAGGGCACCAGTTCTTAATATCCGTCAGGTCTCCTTTTTTTGGGAGGAGTGTAAGAACTGCTCTACGGCAGCTCAAAGGCAGCTACCCTTGAGCTAAACTTTCATTGAACACATCAAGCAAATCCACCCCTAACACTGTCCAGAAAGAAATATAAAAGTCTACTGGAAGACCATCGATGCGAGGAGCCTTCCTAGACTCCATGCCCTGAAGGGCTTTGTACAACTCCTCTATGCTCATTGCCTTACAGAGTTTTATATTGGCATCCTCAGACACCTGCACCAAGTTTTCAAAAAGAACATTATCAGTGTCAGGCTCTGCAACACATTCACAGCTGTACAGCTTTTCATAAAAAACAAGCTGCCCTCTTTCAAGCTGCCTTAAATTAATCTTTCTGTCCATTCTTTTTAAAAAACACAAAAAAATTGTTGGAGCTTTGATCTGATCAATATTCTGAAAACGGTACCGAACCAGAGCTCCTTGCACCTTAACCCCTAAAAGATCAAAAAGTTTAGTTTTTTTTTTATTGTAAAAGCTTCCAAAAAATCCCTCCCCCCAGCTCATTCACTTGTAGTTCGACTATTGAAGCCTCCAGGTTTCTCATAGATTTCGTTAACTGTACAGTAATATTTCGAGCATGCTGTTGACAAAATTGTTTCATTTGAACCTTACCAAAGTCGCACCAATGACTGGAATGTATTCTTTGTAGTTCTAAATGTTTCTCCCAAAAAAATTACAATTTGGTTTGAAGTTTTTAGAAAATAATACAGCAACTCCTCCATTGATAGCAGTATTGTGACTTAAAGTAGAGATGCCATCCCATTCTCTTTCCCACTCTGCAGCGTTCTTGGAATCACAGTGAGTTTCTTGAAGAAAAAGAAGGTATTTTTTTGTTTTGATTTTTTTGTTTAGAGATTTCATATAAGATTACTCTTTTTTTTCACAAGCAACACTAATTTCACCCATAAAGAATACAAGACAAAACACGATAATCATTAAATTAGCTTTTTTCACCACCATCATTGCTTATTTCAGTATTGAGTTCTCACTAGCTTCTTTAACCTGTAAATAAATTTTTTGGTAAAAAAGCCTTCAGTCATCAGACACCTTATCTTTTCAATAAACTGTTTCAGATCAGGAAAAAAAATTATTTACTCATACCCTATTTTTTTTTTTTTTTTTTTTTTTTTGGTTAAAGAAACAGTTTTATATCATCCACTTCATAATTACGACTCACACATTCACCCTGTGAAAGAGAGTGGCTACAATCTGATTCACTGTCACTCTCTGTGTCTGCCTGGTTTTCACATTCACCTACATCCATCCTCTTTACACTTCTCAAATCACAATTATTATTACTTTTCCTTTGTTTTAGTGGTACCTTAAACAGTGTGTGTTCTGCCTCCATGTCAATGCCATCATTTTTGCCTATTTTCTCCATCAAAGGCTGTTTTTCTACCTCGCATTGTCACTGGACTCTGCATCATCTACCGAACACTTCCTCACAATAATTTCAGGATTAGCATGATTTATCTCTTACTGCTCTGCTGCAATCGCCTCAGTTCAGCTCGTTCTTCCACGATCGCGCTTGGCTCTCTACCAGTACCGCCGCTCCCTATACGCAGAGTATGCAGTCTGTGTAGGACACTGACTCCCAGAGGGGGTATCATCCCAGTTGCTCAAAAAAAAAAAAAGCGCCATTCTCCCATCCGCCCTCGCCACCTCATGTTTGTGGCTGAATGTTCATAAATGGACATCTTTTCCCGGGTAAAGGCCATCAGCAATCCGGCGCAGAGAAAATAAAATGTCTCTAAAGTTACATGCGATATTGGTATACACTTTTCTAACGTCAGTAGCATTTGAGGAGAATGACTTACAGTCATAAAAACAACTGTAATTGTTAATCTAGGTGTCAGCTATAATGCACAATTTAATTGAATGTTTGATATTTATTAAAATAAACTGTAAATCATATGTAAATTATTCTACTTTTTCGCATGGGCTCAAACACAAATTTGAAGCTCAATAGCATTTGAGGAGAAAGACTTGCAGTCATAAAACAATTGTAATGTGTTCATTTAGGTGTCAGCTACAATGCACACCTTATACATTTTTAATATATATATTAAAATAAGTTATAAATCATTTAGGTAAAAACAAGGCCCGTTTATCACTTTCAGGCACATTGCTGTGAAAAGTTTTTTTTTTTTTTTTCAGGTTTCCTTACGAAAATTACCCATGGTTTTTAACAATAACACCACAAATCATCATTCTTGTATATATATATATATATATATATATATATATATATATATATATATATATATATATATATATATAAACAATAAAAAAACAATGAGGCAATAATGATCGGTTAATAATAACACTGTTAAAATACTTAATGTAGGCAAATACAAAATAAACAATTGATGTACATGTTATTACAAATGCCTGCAAAGGGAGCCAAATGCCATGCAATTGCTGCTGTTACACTTACAGGAGAATCAAATCCTTGTTTAGGCTACTGACCAAACATTTAATTCAAATATTCACTTAATTTTTCATTTTTGGCCACCTTTTTGCTATAAATGACACAGCCTTTATAATTTCTTCAACAAAAAACATGCATATCACAACCCTTACAAAAATAAACCATGGTTTTATCATAGTAAATTAATCTCAGGTTAATTTCCTCTTGCATGATTTCTGAATACTTGAGAATAGAAAAATTAATTTGAGTCATAATTTAGTTAGCCATAGGTAAATGTCGAAAGCTACTATTGTAATTTGTAAATAATACAATTTATTCATTTACTTTTTTATTTGATTAAAGTTCTATTTTCACTCCTATAGTAGGTGCTTTTTTCCATCATTATATTTGAAGAAGGGGGGCACAACAATACAATCCTGTTTAGGGCACCCATTTGGCCAGACACGGCCCTGCTCTCTACTGTCAGTGTCTGGTTGAATTAAGTGGGTGGGACAGTTACATCATTTACATTTTGCTCTGTTGCTAATGTTTCCCTTTAATCAGGGCAATCACGGATCAAATGTCCCACCTTATTGCAACCGAAACATTTCATTTTCCCTGTTGTTTCAAAAACAACATAGTCAAAATCATTGATACGGAATTTAGGTCTAATTCAGCATCATTTTTCACAATCATAAAGGCGAAATGCCTAAAGGAAACTAGATAAGGTCACTTTTTTAGATGGCATTGATAAAGGGAGAACCGGTGTAAACAAACCATCAATAAAGATCCCACGCTCAACTAACTCGTTTGCTTTGTCTACATTATTTAAAACAATGACATTAACATTAATTTTTGAGGCTTGACAAAATGCATTCATTGCCCACAACTTCACCTATAGCTAAACAACAATCCTCAACACTCACGCCAGCTGCCACCTTTACTGCATGATGCTGCGTGAGTGTATTCAAAACTCACAAATCCGGGAAAAAAATATTCTTAATGACTAAAACAAAAACAAAAAAGAAAAAAGAGAAGAGAGAAAAGACAGAAACATATCTGAGGGTGAAGAAACTAGTAAAGGCACAGCCGCCACAAATTTACATTCACACCCAAACAACGCTCATAACTCACCACACGCTCTCCATGCTCACCCAGCAAACGCTCACACATGCACACAAGTGAGAGAGAGCTTGTGTGAATTAGGCTACTTCTCTACGTCTCTTTACTATGGGAGGCCGTTTGAGACGAAACCCATTAAAACACTTGCAATACACATTGAAAACTTGTGATACACATTGAAAACTTCTGACCACGATCCTCAAAGACATTGTACAGGGAAAAAAAAGACCTTTAAATTCAAATTAAATTAACGATTAATCAGTTTAAAATTAAAAGGGGGTATACTTATATTCACTACTTCAACCAAACATAATTCTTGACTAAGTTTTTGCCTCCTGACTCAACTCTGGAAATTTTTACATTTAACATTATGAAATAAAAGGCATTTCTATATCCTGATTTTAGTCTTCTGGCTTGAATGCTCAGTTTGAAGGGGCGTATCTGCGGTGAGACTGTTGTGAATGGCTGACATCTTTGCATTAGAAATGCGTATTATTACATATATATATAATATGCTGTCAAATCCATATCGTAAATGTCTGTTTGTAATGCCTGTGCTGACAATGCGACTGAATTAAATGTAAATGTTTGGGCGGGCAAAGCAGAGAAGGGGGGGGGGGGGGGGTAACCTTTCCCCTTATGATGACATATGACAGAACGGGAGTGTACTGTACTCTCTGGTACCCAGTGAAGTTGTCCTAATTTCTATTTATTAATGGAGATACGGGGGTGATTCATGCTGTAAGATCATTTGACTATGAGCAGTTCAGAAACTTCACTGTCAAAGTTGTTACCAGAGACAATGGATATCCACTGCTCAAATCGCAGCAGTAACGTGACTATGGAAGTCTACATAACAGATGAGAATGAAAACTCTCCACAGATATTATGCCAGACAATATGAAGCAGAACCTTGTTATTTCAGTGAAGGATAACGAACAGTCTGCTCTGTCTACGACCTGTGCTGTAAATTTACAAATTTCTGACAACCTTTCCAAAGTTCCTGAACTTAAAGATATGACTTATAACAACTCTAAATTAACATCATATTTGATCATTTAATTAGTTTGCGTCTCCACCTTCTTCCTGACATTTATCATATTGATTGAGGCAGTGAAATTTTGTCACAGGAGAAAGCCCAGACTGTTGTTTGATGGAGCAGTTGCTGTTCCCAGCGCCTATCTTCCTCCCATAGACGCAGAGGTGCATGGAGCAGGTACTCTCCACAGTTCTTACAATTACGATGCATATCTAACCACAGGCTCGCGCACCAGTGATTTTAAGTTTGTGAGCTCATATCATGAAAACACACTTCCTGCTGGTGGGACTCTGGAAAAGGAGCACAATATTAAATTTAGCTCGAGCATGATAACACTTGATGTTAAAAGAAATAGTAAAGGAGGTAAGAAAGGCTTAACTTCTTTGAAATGTGTTTTATCTTTGCATTTGGTGTCTCGACGGATTATATACATTATTGTTTATTATTTTTTATGATATCAGCATTTACTATTTATTATAATGAAAACAATTTAAATGTATAAATTTAAATAAATTTAGGATTTTATGAATGCATATCTTAAAAAAAATAAAAAATAAATAAATAATAATAATAATCAATATATATATATATATATATATATATATATATATATATATATATATATATATATATATACACACACACACACACACAGGTTTATTTTGGGGGATTTTCTCTCTCTTGTTTTTCTTCCCTATTGCCTTTTGTTAGTGTGAATTGCAGTGTTTATTGTGGATAATATGATTTTGGCTTGTGAAGTTATGTGTTTGATCTCTGCAAGTTTAAAAGGTTACTTGAGATTTACAGTTGTTGTTTTAGTCTAAAAACTAACTTAGATTTGAGTACATTTTAACGAATTGGCCCAAAAAAATGTTTAGGCATTTATCAGTTTGTGTTCAAAAATACAGTGTACATCCACGTTAAAACTTAGTCAAGAATTATGTTAGGTTGAAGCAGTGAATACAAGTATACCCCCTTTAACTGATTAATCGTTCATTTAATTTGAATTTAAAGTTCTTTTTTTTTTTTTCTGTCCAATGTCTTTGAGGTCATCCGGTTTCAGCACCACAAGTCTGGACAGCACCTGAACTGTCTTTTGTCTTTTGTCTTCGATTGCGTGATTATTTTCTGTTCTTTCCTAATATAAACATAGCTACACAATTATATGAATTATCTTACAATAAAACGAGCTAACAAACATGAGGCTTCACTTGGTTGATCACTGCGATATTTTCAATAAATATGTGAATGTTGCAATGAACAGACAAATACTCACAGTGTCGCTATTCACCAAGTGTGCAGACTGATGCGTCTCTCCTCCCACAACTAATGTATGCAATATGAGATCTGTCTATTAGAATAAGCGCCGCACAAAATGGAGTAACAGTCCTTCGACACACAAAAAATTATAACATCATTCGTCAAAGATTCACTTACTGTTGAGAAGGTGCAATATCAAATCTTCAAAAATGGAATACAGGTTATTTTTACGTCATTTCTTTGCGTTTTCCGTGGCTTTCCTTCTGTTTCCTCTGAGATCCGTCTGTGATGATCTGAGCTACAGTATTCCGGAAGAAACGAGGCGCCAGTATGTGATTGGAAACATAGCAAAGAATCTAAGGATGGATGTGAAACAGTTATCTGCTCGTAAAGCTCGGATAGACACGGAGGACAGCAGCAAACGGTACTGTAATATTAATCTGAATACTGGTGATTTAATCGTGGCAGAGACAATAGACCGAGAGGAGCTTTGTGGATCACAAATTTCCTGTATTCTTAGCTATGATCTTGTCCTGGAAAACCCTCTTGAAGTCCATCGTATAATTATGCAAATTCTGGATATAAATGACAACGCACCACAGTTTCCAAATGAACGTATTATCTTTGAAATCAGAGAATCAGCAGTTAAAGGCCAACGATTTCGTTTGGATGAGGCGCATGACGCCGATGTTGGACACAATTCGCTCAACAGTTATTCACTGCAGAAAAATCGACATTTTATATTGACTGTACACGATACTGCAGATGGGGGAAAATACGCTGAACTCGTGTTGGAAAAGGAGTTGGATCGTGAAGAGCAGAAGGAGATTGATATGATACTTACAGCCACTGATGGTGGTTCACCCCAGAGGTCTGGCACTGCTGTTATACACATCACTGTTCTCGATGCTAATGATAATGTCCCAGTGTTTAGTGAGTCAGTTTATAGGGTCACTCTGGCTGAAAATACACATCCAGGAACAGAAATCATCAGAGTGAGCGCCACCGATGCAGATGAAGGTCCAAACGGGGAAGTAACTTATGAATTTAGCAGAATGACAGCTAAAACTGCAAATTTATTTTCTATCAATAAGACAACAGGACAAATCGTGGTGACTGGAGAAATTGATTATGAAAAAGACAAAAAGTATGAAATGGGAATTCAGGCCAAAGATGCATCTGGATTAGCATCAACTGCTAAAGTTATGATAGATATAACTGATGTTAATGACAATCCGCCTAGAATCATCCTTAAATCTTTGAATAATCCAGTACCTGAAAACTCTGAGCCAGGCACTGAAGTGGGAATCATTAATGTTCAAGACAAAGACTCAGGAGAAAACCGGCAGATTCGTTGTTCTGTTCAGCAAAATGTTCCTTTCAAGCTGAACCCATCTGTTAAAAACTATTTCTCTCTAGTGACTACAAAAGCTCTAGACCGAGAGAAAGAATCTGATTACAACATTACCATCACAGCCACAGATGGGGGATCACCACCCTTATCCACCTCCATGACAATTCACTTATTTGTCTCAGATGTGAATGACAATCCTCCTGTATTTGTGCAGCATTCTTACAGTGCTTATATAAGGGAAAACAACAAGCCAGACACTTCTGTTTGTTCTGTCAGTGCAAATGATCCAGATTGGAGACAGAACGGGACTGTACTGTACTCTCTGGTACCCAGTGAAGTCAGTGGGGTCCCAGTGTCCTCGTTTCTATCAATTAATGGAGATACAGGGGTGATCCATGCTGTAAGATCGTTTGACTATGAGCAGTTCAGAAACTTGACTGTCAAAGTTGTTGCCAGAGACAATGGATCTCCACCGCTCAGCAGTAATGTGACTGTGAAAGTCTTCATAACAGATGAGAATGATAACTCTCCACAGATATTATACCCGGTTCCTGATGGAAAGTCTTTAATGACTGAAATGGTTCCAAAAGTGACTCTCTCAGGCTCACTGGTGTCCAAGGTGATCGCTATAGATGCTGACTCTGGACAGAATGCATGGCTGTCCTATCAGATTGTCAAATCGACTGATCCGGGACTGTTCACTATAGGTCTCCATAGTGGAGAGATCAAAACACAACGAGATATTTCTGAATCTGACAATATGAAGCAGAACCTTGTTATTTCAGTGAAGGATAACGGACAGCCCTCTCTGTCTACAACCTGTGCTGTAAATTTACTCATCTCTGACAACCTTTCTGAAGTTCCTGAACTTAAAGATATGACTTATGAGGACAACAACTCTAAATTAACGTCATATTTGATCATTGCATTAGTTTGCGTGTCCACCTTCTTCCTGACGTTCATCATATTGATCGTGGCAGTGAAGTTTTGTCACAGGAGAAAGCCCAGACTGTTGTTTGATGGAGCAGTTGCTCTTCCCAGCGCCTACCTTCCACCCAACTATGCAGAGGTGGATGGAGCAGGAACTCTCCGCAGTTCTTACAATTATGACGCGTATCTAACCACAGGCTCGCGCACCAGTGACTTTAAGTTTGTGAGCTCATATAATGAAAACACGCTTCCTGCTGGTGAGACTGTGAAAAAGGAGCACAATTTTCATTTTGGTTCGAGCATGATAAAACTTGACTTTACGGGAAATGAAGATGAGGTAAGAAAGGCTTAATTCCCCAAAATTATTTTTAATCACTGGTTTTCCTGGTTTCCGCTAATTATACATTTATTTTCATATGTCAATTAATAATGTCAAGTATTTTCTTGTAAATTGATTCTTGTATACAGATGCTGAGTGGCAATGAATGAGAACCTCATGTTTCATTACAAATGTCTGTATTATATTGCTATCAGTCCTCTCCACGCCCTGTCTTTAATGTGAAGGTATCTATAAAACAAGATGACCTCATAGTGAAAAATATTTAAATGGACCAGAACGAGTCTTTGGCCAGCTTGTACTCTAATAATTTTGCACATTTTCGACACGCCGTTATCGGTTTCTTGGACGACAGTATAGAATGTTGCATTCATTAATTTTAGACAATATACATTTTTTTTAAGGTTATACTTTGTCATATTTTTTCTTCTTTTTCTTTGTTAATAAGCCGTTACAGTCTTTAATAGTTTAATGTAGCTTTATCCACTACATTTCATAAACCCTATTATGGTCACGCATTTCATTTTTTTTATATCTGACAGTTCGTGAGTTTCTTTATATAATTTTTAGTTGGTTTTATCACCCCGACATCCTCCCCTAGATGTTGATAGCATGGTGCACATCATTTACGTTAAAAAATAAATAACTACGTTTGTTTAAAATAGAGAATATGAATAGATTTCACATTTATTTAACATATATTCAGAATTTATAAAATATTTTCTCACCTAGCCTGTCAGCGTGTTTATTTTCAGAACCATAGGTCTGGACAGCGCCAGTAAATACTGACAAACGAAGCTCTGAAGAAATAATCGCAGTCTCGCTGACGTGTCTCTCCAACCGCACTCAATGCTGCAATATGAGCTCTTTCTGTTAGAATAATTGCTGCACAAAATGGAGTAACAGTGTCTGGCTTTATTATTGATAATATGGTTTTGGCTTGCGAAGTTGTGTATTTGATCTCTGCAAGTTTTACCATTTACTCGAGAGTTTCAGTTGTTGTTTTAGTCTAAAAACAAACTTTGATTTTAGTAAGTTTTAACATATTGGCCTAAACATTTTTAGACCTTCATCACGTTGTAGTCAAATATACAGTGAACATCCGCGTTAAAACTAAGTCAAGAATTATGTTTGGTTGAAGCAGTAAATAGAAAGATACTTCCCCATTTCATTTAAAACTGATAAATCCTTAATTTAATATGAATTTAAAGTTTATATATATATATATATATATATATATATATATATATATATATATATATATATATATATATATATATATATATATATATATATATATTCGTCCAATGTCTTTAAGGTTATCCAGTTTCAGCACCACAAGTCTGGACAGCGCCAGCATATTCTGTTGTATTTTATCTTTGATTGCGTCAGAATTTTCTGTTCTTTCCCAATATACACATTTATGAATTATCTTACAATAAAACGAGCTAACAAACATGAGGCTTCACTTGGTTGATCACTGTAAATTTGTTCAATAAATATGAATGTTGCAATGAACAGACAAATACTCACAGTGTCGCTATTCACCAAGTGTGCAGACTGATGCGTCTCTCCTCCCACAACTAATGTATGCACTATGAGATCTGTCTATTAGAATAAGCGCCGCACAAAATGGAGTAACAGTCCGTCGACACACGAAAAATTATAACATCATTCGTCAAAGATTCACTTACTGTTGAGAAGGTGAAATATCAAATCTTCAAAAATGGAGTACATGTTATTTTTCCATCCTTTCTTTGCGTTTTTCGTGGTTTTCCTTCTGTTTCCTCTGAAATCCGTCTGTGATGATCTGAGCTACAGTATTCCGGAAGAAACGAGGCGCCAGTATGTGATTGGAAACATAGCAAAGAATCTAAGAATGGATGTGAAACAATTATCTGCTCGTAAAGCTCGGATAGACACGGAGGACAGCAGCAAACGGTACTGTGATATTAATCTGAATACTGGTGATTTAATCGTGGCAGAGACAATAGACCGAGAGGAGCTTTGTGGATCACAAATTCCCTGCATTCTTAGCTATGATCTTGTCCTGGAAAACCCTCTTGAAGTCCATCGTATAATTATGCAAATTCTGGATATAAATGACAACGCACCACAGTTTCCAAATGAACGTATTATCTTTGAAATCAGAGAATCAGCAGATAAAGGCCAGCGATTTCGTTTGGATGAGGCGCATGACGCCGATGTTGGACACAATTCGCTCAACAGTTATTCACTGCAGAAAAATCGACATTTTATATTGACTGTACACGATACTGCAGATGGGGGAAAATACGCTGAACTCGTGTTGGAAAAGGAGTTGGATCGTGAAGAGCAGAAGGAGATTGATATGATACTTACAGCCACTGATGGTGGTTCACCCCAGAGGTCTGGCACTGCTGTTATACACATCACTGTTCTCGATGCTAATGATAATGTCCCAGTGTTTAGTGAGTCAGTTTATAGGGTCACTCTGGCTGAAAATACACATCCAGGAACAGAAATCATCAGAGTGAGCGCCACCGATGCAGATGAAGGTCCAAACGGGGAAGTAATGTATGAATTCAGCAGAATGTCAGCTAAAACTGCAAAATTGTTTTCTATTAATAAGACAACAGGACAAATCGTGGTGACTGGAGAAATTGATTATGAAAAAGACAAAAAGTATGAAATGGGAATTCAGGCCAAAGATGCATCTGGATTAGCATCAACTGCTAAAGTTATGATAGATATAACTGATGTTAATGACAATCCGCCTAGAATCATCCTTAAATCTTTGAATAATCCAGTACCTGAAAACTCTGAGCCAGGCACTGAAGTGGGAATCATTAATGTTCAAGACAAAGACTCAGGAGAAAACCGGCAGATTCGTTGTTCTGTTCAGCAAAATGTTCCTTTCAAGCTGAACCCATCTGTTAAAAACTATTTCTCGCTAGTGACTACAAAAGCTCTAGACCGAGAGAAAGAATCTGATTACAACATTACCATCACAGCCACAGATGGGGGATCTCCACCCTTATCCACCTCCATGACAATTCACTTATTTGTCTCAGATGTGAATGACAATCCTCCTGTATTTGTGCAGCATTCTTACAGTGCTTATATAAGGGAAAACAACAAGCCAGACACTTCTGTTTGTTCTGTCAGTGCAAATGATCCAGATTGGAGACAGAACGGCACTGTACTGTACTCTCTGGTACCCAGTGAAGTCAGTGGGGTCCCAGTGTCCTCGTTTCTATCAATTAATGGAGATACAGGGGTGATCCATGCTGTAAGATCGTTTGACTATGAGCAGTTCAGAAACTTGACTGTCAAAGTTGTTGCCAGAGACAATGGATCTCCACCGCTCAGCAGTAATGTGACTGTGAAAGTCTTCATAACAGATGAGAATGATAACTCTCCACAGATATTATACCCGGTTCCTGATGGAAAGTCTTTAATGACTGAAATGGTTCCAAAAGTGACTCTCTCAGGCTCACTGGTGTCCAAGGCGATCGCTATAGATGCTGACTCTGGACAGAATGCATGGCTGTCCTATCAGATTGTCAAATCGACTGATCCGGGACTGTTCACTATAGGTCTCCATAGTGGAGAGATCAAAACACAACGAGATATTTCTGAATCTGACAACATGAAGCAGAACCTTGTTATTTTGGTTAAAGATAACGGACAGCCATCTCTGTCTACAACCTGTGCTGTAAATTTACTCATCTCTGACAACCTTTCTGAAGTTCCTGAACTTAAAGATATGACTTATGAGGACAGCAACTCTAAATTAACGTCATATTTGATCATTTCATTAGTTTGCGTCTCCACCTTCTTCCTGACGTTCATCATATTGATCGTGGCAGTGAAGTTTTGTCACAGGAGAAAGCCCAGACTGTTGTTTGATGGAGCAGTTGCTCTTCCCAGCGCCTATCTTCCCCCCAACTACGCAGAGGTGGATGGAGCAGGAACTCTCCGCAGTTCTTACAATTATGACGCGTATCTAACCACAGGCTCGCGCACCAGTGACTTTAAGTTTGTGAGCTCATATAATGAAAACACGCTTCCTGCTGGTGAGACTTTGAAAAAGGAGCACAATTTTCATTTTGGTTCGAGCATGATAAAACTTGACTTTACGGGAAATGAAGATGAGGTAAGAAAGGCTTAATTCCCCAAAAGTATTTTTAATCACTGGTTTTCCTGGTTTCCGCTAATTATACATTTATTTTCATATGTCAATTAATAATGTCAAGTATTTTCTTGTAAATTGATTCTTGTATACAGATGCTGAGTGGCAATGAATGAGAACCTCATGTTTCATTACAAATGTCTGTATTATATTGCTATCAGTCCTCTCCACGCCCTGTCTTTAATGTGAAGGTATCTATAAAACACGATGACCTCATAGTGAAAAATATTTAAATGGACCAGAACGAGTCTTTGGCCAGCTTGTACTCTAATAATTTTGCGCATTCTCGGCACACCGTTATCGGTTTCTTGGACGACAGAATAGAATGTTGCATTAATTAATTTTAGAAATAATACACTGTTTTTTTTTTTTGTTTTTTTTTTTGTTTTTTTTTAAAGGCTACTCTGTCAAAAAAATATTATTTTTCTTTGTTAATAAGCGGTTACAGTCTTTAATAGTTTAATGTAGCTTTATCCACTTCCTTTCATAAACCCTGTTATGGTCACGTATTTAATTTGTTTTATCTCTGACAGTTCGTGTGTTTCTTTATATAATGTTCAGGTGGTTTTATCACCCCGACCTCCTCCCCTTCCCTTGGATGTTGATAGCATGGTGCACAGCATTTACGTTAAAACTAAATAACTACGTTTGAACCATAGGTCTGGACAGCGCCAGTAAATACTGACGGCTTTAACGAAGCTCTGAAGAAATAATCGCAGTCTCGCTGACGTGTCTCTCCACCTGCACTTAATGCATGCAACACAAGCTCTGTCTGCTAGAATAAACACTGCACAAAATGGAGTAACTGTGCCTGGCTTTATTGTGGATAATATGGTTTTGGCTTGCGAACTTTTGTATTTGATCTCTGCAAGTTTTAACATTTACTTGATATTTTCAGTTGTTGTTTTAGTCTATAAACAAACTTTGATAGTACGTTTTAATATATTGGCCTAAATATTTTTAGACATTCATCAACTTGAGGTCAAAAATACAGTGTACATCCACGTTAAAACTTAGTCAAGAATTATATCTGGTTGAAGCAGTAAATAGAAGGATATTCCCTCTTTTCATTTAAAACTCATCAATCGTTAATTTAATATGCATTTAAAGTTTATTATTAAATATAGCATTTAATATTAAATATATTATTAAATATATATTAAATATATCCTTCTATTTACTGCTATATTTCGACAAAATGTCTTTGAAGTCATCCAGTTTCAGCACCACAAGTCTGGACAGCGCCAGAACAGTCTGTTGTATTTTATCTTTGATTGCGTGACAATTTTCAGTTATTTTCCAATATGAATATAGCAACACAATTATATGAATTATACTACAATAAAACGAGCTAACAAACATGAGGCTTCACTTGGTGGATCACTGTAATCTTTTCAATACATGTATGAATGTTGCAATGAACAGACAAATACTCACAGTGTCGCTATTCACCAAGTGTGCAGACTGATGCGTCTCTCCTCCCACAACTAATGTATGCAATATGAGATCTGTCTATTAGAATGAGCGCCGCACAAAATGGAGTAACAGTCCTTCGACACACAAAAAATTATAACATCATTCGTCAAAGATTCACTTACTGTTGAGAAGGTGCAATATCAAATCTTCAAAAATGGAATACAGGTTATTTTTACGTCATTTCTTTGCGTTTTCCGTGGCTTTCCTTCTGTTTCCTCTGAAATCCGTCTGTGATGATCTGAGCTACAGTATTCCGGAAGAAACGAGGCGCCAGTATGTGATTGGAAACATAGCAAAGAATCTAAGAATGGATGTGAAACAATTATCTGCTCGTAAAGCTCGGATAGACACGGAGGACAGCAGCAAACGGTACTGTGATATTAATCTGAATACTGGTGATTTAATCGTGGCAGAGACAATAGACCGAGAGGAGCTTTGTGGATCTCGGATTTCCTGCATTCTTAGCTATGATCTTGTCCTGGAAAACCCTCTTGAAGTCCATCGTATAATTATGCAAATTCAGGATATAAATGACAACGCACCACGATTTCAGAATGAACGTATTCACTTTGAAATCAGAGAATCAGCAGATAAAGGAAAAAGATTCCGCTTAGATGAGGCGCATGATTCAGATATTGGCCATAACGCTGTTAAGGGCTATTTACTAGAGAAAAATGAAAATTTCGATCTGATGGTACACGATACTGCAGATGGTGGAAAATACGCTGAACTCGTGTTGGAAAAGGAGTTGGATCGTGAAGAGCAGAAGGAGATTGATATGATACTTACAGCCACTGATGGTGGTTCACCCCAGAGGTCTGGCACTGCTGTTATACACATCACTGTTCTCGATGCTAATGATAATGTCCCAGTGTTTAGTGAGTCAGTTTATAGGGTCACTCTGGCTGAAAATACACATCCAGGAACAGAAATAATCAGAGTGAGCGCCACTGATGCAGATGAAGGTCCAAACGGGGAAGTATCGTATGAATTCAGCAGAATATCAGACAAAGCTGCAAAATTATTTTCTGTTAATAAGACAACAGGACAAATTTTGTTGATCAATGAAATTGATTATGAGGATGAAATAAATTATGAACTGGGAATTCAGGCCAAAGATGCATCTGGATTAGCATCAACTGCTAAAGTTATGATAGATATAACTGATGTTAATGACAATCCGCCTAGAATCATCCTTAAATCTTTGAATAATCCAGTACCTGAAAACTCTGAGCCAGGCACTGAAGTGGGAATCATTAATGTTCAAGACAAAGACTCAGGAGAAAACCGGCAGATTCGTTGTTCTGTTCAGCAAAATGTTCCTTTCAAGCTGAACCCATCTGTTAAAAACTATTTCTCTCTAGTGACTACAAAAGCTCTAGACCGAGAGAAAGAATCTGATTACAACATTACCATCACAGCCACAGATGGGGGATCTCCACCCTTATCCACCTCCATGACAATTCACTTATTTGTCTCAGATGTGAATGACAATCCTCCTGTATTTGTGCAGCATTCTTACAGTGCTTATATAAGGGAAAACAACAAGCCAGACACTTCTGTTTGTTCTGTCAGTGCAAATGATCCAGATTGGAGACAGAACGGGACTTTACTGTACTCTCTGGTACCCAGTGAAGTCAGTGGGGTCCCAGTGTCCTCGTTTCTATCAATTAATGGAGATACAGGGGTGATCCATGCTGTAAGATCGTTTGACTATGAGCAGTTCAGAAACTTGACTGTCAAAGTTGTTGCCAGAGACAATGGATCTCCACCACTCAGCAGTAACGTGACTGTGAAAGTCTTCATAACAGATGAGAATGATAACTCTCCACAGATATTATACCCAGTTCCTGATGGAAAGTCTTTAATGACTGAAATGGTTCCAAAAGTGACTCTCTCAGGCTCACTGGTGTCCAAGGTGATCGCTATAGATGCTGACTCTGGACAGAATGCATGGCTGTCCTATCAGATTGTCAAATCGACTGATCCGGGACTGTTCACTATAGGTCTCCATAGTGGAGAGATCAAAACACAACGAGATATTTCTGAATCTGACAATATGAAGCAGAACCTTGTTATTTCGGTGAAGGATAACGGACAGCCCTCTCTTTCTACAACCTGTGCTATAAATTTACTCATCTCTGACAACCTTTCTGAAGTTCCTGAACTTAAAGATATGACTTATGAGGACAGCAACTCTAAATTAACGTCATATTTGATCATTTCATTAGTTTGCGTCTCCACCTTCTTCCTGACGTTCATCATATTGATTGTGGCAGTGAAGTTTTGTCACAGAAGAAAGCCCAGACTGTTGTTTGATGGAGCAGTTGCTGTTCCCAGCGCCTATCTTCCTCCCAACTACGCAGAGGTGGATGGAGCAGGAACTCTCCGCAGCTCTTACAATTATGATACATATCTAACCACAGGCTCGCGCACCAGTGACTTCAGATTCATAAGATCTTACAATGAAAACACACTTCCTGCTGGTGGGACTCTGAAATCAGTTAAAAGTGAATCATTTGGAACACATTTTCTCACTCTTGTCAACACAGAAGAGGATGACGAGGTATGAGGCCTATTTACAAATGCATTAATTGGAATGATTTTTTTAGGAATTATTTTTATTGTCATTGTACACTAGATACAACGAAACAGCAGAGCTTCTGCGCAAGGTGCTTAGCATACAATAGACAAAAAAAAAAAAGAAAAAAAAAGGGGTTACTTATGATATACACATATTGCACTGAATAAGATGGAAGGGGTAGGGTCAGTGCATGTCAGTGCATGTTTGTGTTCAGCATAATTATAGCTCTGGGGAAGAAGCTATATTTAAGTCTGTTTGTACGTGATTTAATGAACCTGTAGCGCCTGCCAGATGGCAGCAGGTTAAACATGTGAGAACCAGGGTGAGAGTGGTCTTTTCCAATGATCTGAGCTCTGTTGAGGCAGCAGGAGTTGTAAAGGTCCTTAGAAGAGGGAAGAGAACAGCCAATGATTCTCTGAATGGTGTTGATGATCCACTGTATTCCTTTTTTCTCCCCGCCTCTGTACAGCTGCCATACCATACTGTGATACAGTATGTCAGCGGGCTCTCCCCTGCAGAGTGATACAGTCTTGATGACTGCTATGGTATTGGCTGACCATTTGAGATCTGCTGAAATGATGCTGTCGAGGGATTTGAATGTCTGAACCCTCTCTACACAGTCTCCATTGATGTGAAGGGGAGCTGGGTCTGCCCTGTGCCTTCTAAAGCCAAGGATTATTTCCTTTGTTTTGGTGTTGTTAAGTATTAGGTTATTAGCTGAACCCCACTCTGATGGTCTCAGGATCTCATCTCTGTAGGCAGTCTCATCCCCCTTTGTAATTAGGCCCACCACTGTAGTATCATCTGAAAATTTGATAATGGTATTCTGGTGATGGGCTGGACGGCAGTCATGCATGTAGAAAGAGTATAGAATTGGGCTTAGCACCCACCCTCACCTGAGGGGAGCCAGATCTGTGAGTTAGCTGAAGAGAATGTCCGGTATGATGGTATTGAAGGCTGAGCTGTAGGCAATAAAAAGCATCCTCACAGCGCATTATGGAGAGATATGGCTATTGCATCCTCAGTTGATCTGTTTCCTCTGTAGGCAAATTGATGTGCGTCGAAGGTAGAGGGGAGGCAGGTCTTCAGATGGTGTAGAACCAGCCTCTCTAAGCACTTCATGATAATTGGTGTGAGGGCAATTGGGCGATAGTCATTGAGGCTATCTGTGGCTGATTTCTTTGGTATGAGGATAATAATGGAAGTTTTCAGGCAGGATGGAATTGAGGCTTGTATCAGAGAAAGGTTGAAGAGGTTGGCGAGGACTCCTGAGAGCTGGTCAGCACATTGCTTAAGCACTTTCCCTGGGATGCCATCAGGGCATGCTGCTTTCCTTGTGTTCACTGTTCTGAGCACCCGCCTCACTTCATGCTCCTGGATAGTGAGTGGGGGGTACTAGGGTCTGGTGTTGGCTGAGGTGGTGTGGTTTTTTGCTGCTGTGGTGTGTCAAAATTAGCAAAAAAGCAGTTCAGTTCTTCTGTCAGCAGAGGCAAGCTTTTCCCAGCTGCACATCTGCTGCCTCTGAAGTTTGTTAGGTGCCCTGCAATACCTGTCGTGAATTGCCATCTGTGATGTGATCTTCTACCTTCTTTTTGTAGTCCCTTTTTGCATCCTTAATTCCTCTCTTCAGGTTGGCTCTGGTGGCACTGTAAAGAGCTCTATCACCTGACCTAAAGGCAGCTTTCCGATCTTTAAGGAGCTTGTGGACTTGGCTGGTCAACCAGGGCTTCTGGTTAGGAAAAACCCGGATTATTTTATTCACTCTGAAGTTGTCCATGGAGTACTTAATGTAAGCCAGTACCACCTCAGTGTGAACAGCCAGGTCATGATGTTGAAAAACTTCCCAGTCAGTATGTGTAAAACAGTCCTGAAACTGAGGAAGTGCATTTTCGAGCCATATAGAAACAGTCTTTGTGAGTGGTGTTGTTCTTCTTCTGAGGGTAGTAGATGCAGCAATAAGAAGCATAGAGAGGTAGTCTGACTGGCCTAGGTGAGGGAGAGGGATAGCTCTATATGCATGTTTAATGTTGGTGTACACAGAGTCAAGTGTGTTATCCCCTCTAGTCGGGCATTTAACATGCTGGAAGAAGTGTGGAAGTGCTGTTTTCAGATCTGCCTAATGAAAAATCTCCAGCTATTATGTGCACTCCATTAGGATGAACATGCTATGGAATCTAGCAAGAGAGTAAGAGCTATGCTGACATTCGCATCGGATGGTATGTAAACAGGAATAACAATCACTACTGTTAACTCTCTCTGTAAAAAGAATGGGCGGCATTTGACAGTCATGAATTCCAAATCCGGAGAGCAGTGGCTATCTATGATTCTACTATTATTTGACCAAATGATGTCAAATAATATAATTATGATATTGTTTTAGACTATTTTCCTTTTTTCAGCAAATATTTATATCAAGTTGTCATTTATTTCATGAAGCACATTAAACAATTCTATAAATGAGGCTTTTGTCTGTAAGACTTTACTTATTTATATGAAGCATTAAGTATTTTTAATGCATTAAATGCACCAGTGCACCTTATAATGCATTGTATGATCTCATGAACAATTGTTATAATACATTAGTTCTTATCTATTAATTGTTACACCTTTAGAATGTAGAAAATATACTAAGAAATTATATGATATTATATGATAAGCAATCAATTTCAGAAAAAAACCAAGAATCTGCAAATATTATAGTACATTTTAATATTGGTTACATTTATTTTTGAAAAGATATAATGCATTGCAATGTACATTATGTATACCTTAATAATCTTCAAGTAAAGTGTTATCATTGTAACTTAAAATCAGTAAATTTAAAGACAAAAACTGAGAAACACTCAGTCCCGTATTATTTATTAATTAATTAATCATTTATTCATTTACATATCAGTTTTATTGTGTTTATATGACTTTGCCCCACTTTAGTTTAAATCCATCTTGAGGCATAATTGTAATGTGATAAGCAAACTCAGAGGGTCGCTATTGACCAAGAATGCAGCATCCTTTATAATTTTATATTATGCATGCATCATTGTATAGGTCTGCGGGCTGATGTAAATATATCACTGTGGACTGTGGAGACTGAATTAAATATCAACTGACATTAAGAAATGGCGACTATGTTAGGATTTTTTTTTTTTTTCTTGGTCGATCGTTTTTGTGAGATTAACCTACAAAAAGGTGAATTTATTGTGACGGAGAGGATCGACCGAGAGGAACTGTGCGGTTCAAAGGCATACTGTGTCTTAAAATACGACCTAGTCCACCACTCAGCAGTAACGTGAGTGTGAAAGTCTTCAAAACAGATGAAAATTATAACTTTCCACAGATATTATACCCTGTTCCTGATGGAAAGTCTTTAATGAATGAAATGGTCCCAACAGTGACTCTCTCCGGCTCACTGGTGTCCAAGGTGATCGCTATAGATGCTGACTCTAGACAGAATGCATGGCTGTCCTATCAGATTGTCAAATCGACTGATCCGGGACTGTTCACTATAGGTCTCCATAGTGGAGAGATCAAAACACAACGAGACATTTCTGAATCAGAAAATATGAAGCAGAACCTTGTTATTTTATATCCCTGTCTGTCTATGACATGTGCTGTAAATTTACTCATCTCTGACAACCTTTCTGAAGTTCCTGAACTTAAAGATATGACTTATGAGGTCAACGACTCTAAATTAACGTCATATTTGATAATTGCATTAGTTTGCGTGTCCACATTCTTCCTGACGTTTATCATACTGATCGTGGCATTGACGTTTTGTCACAGGAGACTGTTGTTTGATGGAGCAGTTGCTGTTCCCAATGCCTATCTTCCTCCCACCTATATAGAGGTGAATGGAGCAGGAACTCTCCGCAGCTCTTACAATTATGATACATATCTAACCACAGGCTCACGCACCAGTGACTTTAAGTCATCACGTCTTACAATAAAAACACACTTCCTTTCTCTCAAACTTTGTATTGTGACAAAAAAAAAAAAAAAAAAAAAAAAAAAAAAACCACAGCAACAAATACATGTAGTAGTGACACCACTGGTGAAGGACTCTGCTATACCCCACTCTGGCAAATTAATACATTCTGTTAGTACCGGCTCCACTTTGTATGTTTGTTTTTGTGATTCTGTCCTGATTCTGTCCAGAAATTGCAGACATTTCTGATCTATGTATCATTAGCCTCACAGTCAGTATTCTCTGTCAGAGTTGAACATATTTGAGGTGTTCTGTCATGC
The DNA here is from genome assembly GCF_003368295.1 of Carassius auratus. Taxonomy (NCBI): domain Eukaryota; kingdom Metazoa; phylum Chordata; class Actinopteri; order Cypriniformes; family Cyprinidae; genus Carassius; species Carassius auratus. The sequence continues at coordinate 7,539,342 of NC_039277.1, read as the reverse complement.
CTATTTAGCTGATTTAAAATATACATACTTATTAATTCATATGTAAAGTCAAAGACTTACTGCTATGATTCTCGTAAAAAGAACAATTAAAATCATCACAGCACTAATAATATTCAAATAAGGTAATAAAATGGAATTGTAAGTCATTTCATTTTTCTTTTCCCATTTAATTTCCCACTCTACATTATTTTATTTTATTCCCCACACCCTACACCCTTTTAATTGTCAGGAAGTATCTCCAAAATATTTGTAAATCTTTTAAACAATGGTTTAAAATATTGAATTTGTAACTTTTTTTAATCTAAAAACTAAGCTTTCAAAGAACAAACTTTCACACAAGCAAGTACTTGCCCAATAAAGATAAAAATGTTTGTTGTCTTGTAGTAGTACTTCAAAAAAAAAAAAAAAAAAAGGCAAATTTACACAGGACAAAATAAATAAAATAAATAAAATAAAAATGAATAAACTGACTTGCTATCTTTTGGAAATATATAAGAAAAAATAGCATGTTTGAACATGTATGAACATAAAAAAAGATTCAACACCGTGAGACATAATTCAACAAATTTCACATAATAAGTCCCTGAACAAAAAGAGGCTCAATATCAAAATTGCAGTCAGTTTATAGAGTGTGTCCACCAGCTGCTTAACTACTACAGAGAATCTCATCTATGGACTGCAGTAGTTTTGCCAGTTCTTGTTGTGAGATGTTTCCCCAAGACAAGTTCTAAGCATGGAGACACATGGCTATATATATATGTTTTTTATTTTTATTTAATGATTTGATTTAATGTAAGCAGACCTAACTTATTTAATCTCATTTTTGTCTTTCATGCTCTCCTCTGTAAACCAATAATGGATATTCTTCTAAAGGTAAGAAAAAATCTTATTTGTTCTAAATTAACTTAGTTGCATGCATGTGATGTACATATTTAAATCATTTATTTTATAATAGAGACTGAAAAGCCTGGGGATCTGTCCTGATACCTGTCCTTTAAATACATTTGTTTGTACAACCAGGCACAAAGCACAACCTTTTATTCAAACAAGAATTAAAAGTGAAATGTTTCATAATTTAGTTGCTTTAACAACAACAAAAATCAATCACTCAGTTTGTTTCATCAAATTTTATTTTGTCAGAATAAATTAACAATAAACGAGATTTGTTAAAATAATAATATATTATAATAATATAATAATAAACTATAGTCAGTATTTCAACAAGACATGTCAAGTGCTAAAGATGAGTTTTTAGACTTTTTTCCTTAAGGTGTACCTTTTTTCAGTTTTTGAATCTTATTTAGCATTGTATTCTGGATTAAATTCGTCGGGTGCTGTTCATTCTGATAGTGCTGAAATGGTTAGCCCCCTGGTACTTATTAAGATCTGAACTGATGTTGCACTTTGGCTTGTAACAGTCGCATTAAGGCTGGTGGTCTTGTATTTGCGACTTTGAAGCTCTGAGTGCCGCTGTTGATTAACATCTGAGTTGAGCGCGTTTTTGCTCAGCAGTCCATCCCTTATTGAAGCGTTTGTTGAGGTTGGACATTTGCAGTGTTCTTCCGATGAAAAGAACGTAAATGCGTTAATTTGGGATTATAATCTTTACTTGTTCCAACTTCGTATGACGACGCAGTTTATCAAGATGGCTTTCTTAAGGTTATCGAGCAGTGCACACAATCCATGGATGGTTTCTACACACTCAAAATGGCAGGTTGTGTTTTTCATTCTCTGCTTTTATGGCGTGGACGTCATATATTGCAATGCGAGATATTCTATTCCAGAGGAAATGCCAGAGGGATCATTTGTTGGAAACATCGCCAAGGATCTGGGGATAGAGATAAGTAGACTAATATCTGGAAAAGCTCGCGTGGTAACAAAGGGCGGACGACAGTATGTTGATCTGAGCAGAGACAAAGGGACTTTAGTAGTTAAAGAAAGGATTGATCGCGAGGAGCTCTGTAAGCAAACGACGCCTTGCAGTTTCAGCTTTGATCTTATCGTTGAAAATCCTATCCAACTCCATCGAGTCACAGTTGAGGTGAACGATATAAACGATAATGCTCCGGTATTTCCGAAAGAAAATGTTAATATAGAAGTAAGTGAAAATGCAATTTCTGGAACTAGGTTTCCTTTGGATAGCGCAATAGATACAGATGTAGGTCTAAATGGCATACAGAGCTATAAACTACATCCAACTGATAATTTTAAACTGGAGGTTCATAGTCAGACTGATGGCAACAAATACATCGAGATGATTTTACAACGAGAACTAGACCGAGAGGAACGCGATGAGATTAAATTGGTTCTTGTGGCAACTGATGGTGGGTCACCTCAGAAATCAGGCACGGTAAAAATTCACGTCACTGTTCTGGATGCTAATGATAATGCTCCAGTGTGCAAACAGTCAGTATTTAAAACTGAAGTAAGAGAGAATTCACCTGCTGGTACTGTTATCGGTACTATTAGTGCTGCTGATGCTGACGAAGGTGTAAATGGCCAGGTTTCCTATTCCTTTGCTGTAGCAAGCAAAGAAGCAAGGGAGCTTTTTGAGATAAATACAGACACAGGTGAAATTAAAGCTGCAAGCAGCGATGAACGGGCCCTCGCACCCGGGCTCACCGGCAGTAAGTGGCTTTAGTAGATATGTGAACGGTGAGAAATATGCATTTAAACTCAGAAATATAAGTGGAATATGTCAAAGTTTATTCCATATATCTGCCAATTTTCCTGTTGTAAGCAGGTGGTGCTGTCATTATAATGGAATATTGGCCTTCAGATGTGTTCAGGCCAGGACTCTTATCGAACATGTGAAGTTTAGGGAAGATTGAACATTTAATGCCTGAGTTACAACAACTTCTCTTCCGATGGCGAGACATCAAATTTTGTCATGGCGCCATGGACACACCCTTTAACAAAATCTCAAGATCTCCACAATTTAACATTGCAAAGAACTTTAGATTAGACTGACCAAAATAAATTTTTTTATGTCATAAAATTTCTTGGAGTAGTTATTTGCAGTGTAAAACATTGACACTTCCTGCTGCCAGCAGGTGGCGCTATGGCTATGACTGAATATGGGCATGTAGATCTGTTAAGGGCAGAAGTCTTATCTAACATGTGAAGTTTGAGGCAGATTGGACATTGTATGTCTGAGTTACAGCAGCTTCCTTTTTCATGGCGAAACATCGAAATTTGTCAGGCCGCCATGGACACGCCCTTTAACGAAACCTCAAGCTCTTCGCAATTAAACATCGCAAAGGGCTTAAGATTACACTGACCAAGTTTGGTGTTTATCTGAATAAATCTCTAGGAGGAGTTCGTTAAAGTACAACCCCTGAAAATGGCAAAAACTATGCCAATTTTGCAGAGAAAATTCTAAATAACCGACTTCCTGTTGGGATTCGGATTTCGTACCAAGATACTTTTTTGTAGGTATTGGTGTGTTACATGTGTGTACCGATTTTTGTACATGTACGTGAAACATAGCTCGAGGCGCACTCCATTGAAACTGCATATGCACTCCGTTGAAAGTGTATAGGTGGCGCTATCGAGCCATTTTGCCACACCCAATGGAATATTTGCCTTCATATCTGTTCAGGCCAGGACCCTTATCACACATGTGAAGTTTGGGGAAGATCGGACATTTTATGCCTGAGTTATAACATCTTTTATTCCCATGGCGAGACATCGAACTTCGTCGCGGCGCCATGGACACGCCTTTTAACATAATCTCAAGATCTTCACAACTAAACATCACACAGGTCTTTAGATTAGACTGACCACAAAAAAGACATTGATGTCATAACATTTCTGGAAATAGTTTGTCGCAGTGTAAAATATGTCACTTCCTGTTGCCAATAGGTGGCGCTATGACTATAACTGAATATTGGCATGTAGATTTGTTCAGGTCAAGAGTCTTATCCAACATGTGTAGTTTGGGGCAGATTGGACATTGTATGTCTGAGTTACAGCAACTTCCTTTTTATGGCGAAACATCGAAATTTGTCAGGCCGCCATGGACATGCCCTTTAACGAAACCTCAAGTCCTTCGCAATTTAACATCGCAAATGGCTTTAGATTACACTGACCAAGTTTGGTGTTGATCTGAATAAATCTCTAGGAGGAGTTTGTTAAAGTACAACCCCTGAAAATGGCAAAAACAGCACCAATTTTGCAGGGAAAATTCAAAATAACAGACTTCCTGTTGGGATCCGGATTTCGTACCAAGAGACTTTTTTGTAAGTATTGGAGTGTTACATGTGTGTACCAATTTTTGTACATGTACGTGAAACATAGCTCGAGGCGCACTCCGTTGAAAGTGTATAGGTGGCGCTATAGAGCCATTCTGCCACACCCGGTGGAATATTGGCCTGCAGATCTGTTCAGGCCAGGACTCTTATCACACATGTGAAGTTTGGGGAACATCGGACATTTTATGCCTGAGTTATAACATCTTTTATTCCCATGGCGAGACATCGAACTTCGTTGCGGCGCCATGAACAAGCCTTTTAACGAAAACTCAAGATCTTCACAACTGAACATCGCACAGGCCTTTAGATTAGACTGACCACAAAAAAGACATTGATGTCATAAAATTTCTATGAGTAGTTTGTCGCAGCGTAAAATATGTCACTTCCTGTTGCCAATAGGTGGCGCTATGACTATAACTGAATATGGGCATGTCAATCTGTTCAGGTTCGGAGTCTCATCAAACATGTGAAGTTTGGGGCAGATTGGACATTGTATGTGTGAGTTATAGCAACTTCATTTTTCATGGCGAATCATCGAAATTCGCCAGGCCGCCACGGACACGCCCTTCAACGAAAACTCAAGATCTTCGCAATTTAACATCGCAAAGGCCTTTAGATTAGGCATACCACATTTGGTGTTGATTTGAAGAACTCTCTAGGAGGAGTTCGTTAAAATACAACACATGGAAATGACCAAAATTACACAAAATATGCTCATAATATTAAAAATAACCGACTTCCTGTTGGGTTTAGAATTTCGCTCCAAGAGTCTTTTTTGTAGCTATTGGTGTGTTACATATGTGTGCCAATTTTCGTGCATGTACGTGAAACATAGCTGGAAGGCTGTTGATTTTCTTGGTATAGGTGGCGCTGTCGAGCCATTTTGCCACACCCTCTTCTGAATCCTATATCAGACGAAAATTTTCACCAGGTTTGACGCGTGTGCAAAGTTTCATGACTTTTTGAGCATGTTAAAGCCCTCAAAAATGCGATTCATTCGGGAGAAGAAGAAGAAGAATAATAATAATTAAAGCTGCAAGCAGCGATGAACGGGCCCTCGCACCCGGGCTCACCGGCAGCGAGTGGCTTTAGTTAATAGGTGAACGGTGAGAAATATGCGTTTAAACTCATAAATATACGTAGAATATATCAATGTTTATTCCATATATGTGCCAATCTTCCTGTTGCCAGCAGGTGGCGCTATCATTATAGTGGACTATTGGCCTTCAGATGTGTTCAGGGCAGGACTTTTGTCGAACATGTGAGGTTTGGGTAGGATTGGACATTTTATGCCTAAGTTACAACAACATGCTATTTCATGGCGAAACATCGAAATTTGTCAGGCCGCCATGGACACGCCCTTTAACGAAACCTCAAGATCTTCGCAATTTAAGATTGCAAAAGGCTTTAGATTACACTGACCAAGTTTGGTGTTGATCTGAATAAATCTCTAGGAGGAGTTCGTTAAAGTCCAACCCCTGAAAATGGCCAAAACAACACTAATTTTGCAGAGAAAATTCTAAATAACTGACTTCCTGTTGGGATTCGGATTTCGTACCAAGAGACTTTTTCGTAGATATTGGTGTGTTACATGTGTGTTCCGATTTTTGTACATTTACGTGAAACATAGCTCGAGGCGCACTCCGTTTAAAGTGTATACGCACTCCGTTCAAAGTGTATAGGTGGCGCTATCGAGCCATTTTGCCACACTCTATGGAATATTGGCCTTCAGATCTGTTTAGGCCAGGTCCCTTATCACACAAGTGAAGTTTGGGCAAGATCGGACATTTTATGCCTGAGTTATAACATCTTTTATTCCCATGGCGAGACATCGAACTTCAACACGGCGCCATGGACACACCTTTTAACAAAAACTCAAGATGTTCACAACTAAACATCACACAGGTCTTTAGATTAGACTGACCACAAAAAAGACATTGATGTCATAAAATTTCTAGGAGAACTTTGTCGCAGCGTAAAATATGTTACTTCCTGTTGCCAATAGGTGGCGCTATGACTATAACTGAATATTGGCATGTAGATCTGTTCAGGTCAAGAGTCTTATCCAACATGTGAAGTTTGGGGCAGATTGGACATTGTATGTCTGAGTTACAGCAACTTCCTTTTTCATGGCGAAACATCGAAATTTGTCAGGCCGCCATGGACCCGCCCTTTAACGAAACCTCAAGTCCTTCGCAATTTATTATCGCAAAGGGCTTTAGATTACACTGACCAAGTTTGGTGTTGATCTGAATAAATCTCTAGGAGGAGTTCGTTAAAGTACAACCCCTGAAAATGGCAAAAACAACACCAATTTTGAAGGGGAAAATTCAAAATAACCGACTTCCTGTTGGGATCCGGATTTCGTACCAAGAGACTTTTTTGTAGGTATTGGAGTGTTACATGTGTGTACCAATTTTTGTACATGTACGTGAAACATAGCTCGAGGCGCACTCCGTTGAAAGTGTATAGGTGGCGCTATAGAGCCATTCTGCCACACACGGTGGAATATTGGCCTGCAGATCTATTCAGGCCAGGACTCTTATCACACATGTGAAGTTTGGGGAAGATCGGACATTTTATGCCTGAGTTATAACATCTTTTATTCCCATGGCGAGACATCGAACTTCGTTGCGGCGCCATGAACAAGCCTTTTAACGAAAACTCAAGATCTTCCCAACTGAACATCGCACAGGCCTTTAGATTAGACTGACCACAAAAAAGACATTGATGTCATAAAATTTCTAGGAGTAGTTCGTCGCAGCGTAAAATATGTCACTTCCTGTTGCCAATAGGTGGCGCTATGACCATAACTGAATATGGGCATGTCAATCTGTTCAGCTTCGGAGTCTCATCAAACATGTGAAGTTTGGGGCAGATTGGTCATTGTATGTCTGAGTTATAGCAACTTCATTTTTCATGGCGAATCATCGAAATTCGCCAGGCCGCCACGGAGACGCTCTTCAACGAAAACTCAAGATCTTCGCAATTTAACATCGCAAAGGCCTTTAGATTAGGCATACCAAATTTGGTGTTGATTTGAAGAACTCTCTAGGAGGAGTTCGTTAAAATACAACACATGGAAATGACCAAAATTAGACAAAAAATGCTCATAATATTAAAAATAACCAACTTCCTGTTGGGTTTAGAATTTCGCTCCAAGAGTCTTTTTTGTAGGTATTGGTGTGTTACATATGCGTGCCAATTTTCGTGCATGTACGTGAAACATAGCTGGAAGGCTGTTGATTTTCTTGGTATAGGTGGCGCTGTCGAGCCATTTTGCCACACCCTCTTCTGAATCCTATATCAGACGAAAATTTTCACCAGGTTTGACGCGTGTGCAAAGTTTCATGGCTTTTTGAGCATGTTAAAGACCTCAAAAATGCGATTCATTCGGGAGAAGAAGAAGAAGAATAATAATAATAATAATAAACAAAGCAGATACAAGAGGGTCCTCGCACCTCAGTGCTCGGGCCCTAATTAAAGCTGCAAGCAGCGATGAACGGGCCCTCGCACCCGGGCTCACCGGCAGCGAGTGGCTTTAGTTAATAGGTGAACGGTGAGAAATATGCGTTTAAACTCATAAATATAAGTAGAATATATCAATGTTCATTCCATATATGTGCCAATCTTCCTGTTGCCAGCAGGTGGCGCTATCATTATAATGGAATATTGGCCTTCAGATGTGTTCAGGGCAGGACTTTTATCGAACATGTGAGGTTTGGGGAGGATTGGACATTTTATGCCTGAGTTACAACAACATCCTATTTCATGGCGAAACAATGAAATTTGTCAGGCCGCCATGGACACGCCCTTTAACAAAACCTCAAGATCTTCGCAATTTAAGATCGCAAAAGGCTTTAGATTACACTGACCAAGTTTGGTGTTGATCTGAATAAATATCTAGGAGGAGTTCGTTAAAGTACAACCCCTGAAAATGGCCAAAACAACACTAATTTTGCAGAGAATATTCCAAATAACTGACTTCCTGTTGGGAATCGGACTTCGTACCAAGAGACTTTTTCATAGATATTGGTGTGTTACATATGTGTACCGATTTTTGTACATGTACGTGAAACATAGCTCAAGGCGCACTCCGTTTAAAGTGTATACGCACTCCGTTGAAAGTGTATAGGTGGCGCTATTGAGACATTTTGCCATACTCGATGGAATATTGGCCTTCAGATCTGTCCAGGCCAGGACCCTTATCACACAAGTGAAGTTTGGGCAAGATCGGACATTTTATGCCTGAGTTATAACATCTTTTATTCCCATGGCGAGACATTGAACTTCATCACGGCGCCATGGACACACCTTTTAACAAAAACTCAAGATCTTCACAACTAAACATCACACAGGTCTTTAGATTAGACTGACCACAAAAAAGACATTGATGTCATAAAATTTCTAGGAGTAGTATGTCGCAGTGTAAAATATGTAACTTCCTGTTGCCAATAGGTGGCGCTATGACTATAACTGAATATTGGCATGTAGATCTGTTCAGGTCAAGAGTCTTATCCAACATGTGAAGTTTGGGGCAGATTGGACATTGTATGTCTGAGTTACAGCAACTTCCTTTTTCATGGCGAAACATCGAAATTTGTCAGGCCGCCATGGACCCGCCCTTTAACGAAACCTCAAGTCCTTCGCAATTTATTATCGCAAAGGGCTTTAGATTACACTGACCAAGTTTGGTGTTGATCTGAATAAATCTCTAGGAGGAGTTCGTTAAAGTACAACCCCTGAAAATGGCAAAAACAACAGCAATTTTGAAGGGAAAATTCAAAATAACCGACTTCCTGTTGGGATCCGGATTTCGTACCAAGAGACTTTTTTGTAGGTATTGGAGTGTTACATGTGTGTACCAATTTTTGTACATGTACGTGAAACATAGCTCGAGGCGCACTCCGTTGAAAGTGTATAGGTGGCGCTATAGAGCCATTCTGCCACACCCGGTGGAATATTGGCCTGAAGATCTGTTCAGGCCAGGACTCTTATCACACATGTGAAGTTTGGGGAAGATCGGACATCTTATGCCTGAGTTATAACATCTTTTATTCGCATGGCGAGACATCGAACTTCGTCACGGCGCCATGAACAAGCCTTTTAACGAAAACTCAAGATCTTCACAACTGAACATCGCACAGGCCTTTAGATTAGACTGACCACAAAAAAGACATTGATGTCATAAAATTTCTAGGAGTAGTTCGTCGCAGCGTAAAATATGTCACTTCCTGTTGCCAATAGGTGGCGCTATGACTATAACTGAATATGGGCATGTCAATCTGTTCAGGTTCGGAGTCTCATCAAACATGTGAAGTTTGGGGCAGATTGGTCATTGTATGTGTGAGTTATAGCAACTTCATTTTTCATGGCGAATCATCGAAATTCGCCAGGCCGCCACGGACACGCCCTTCAACGAAAAGTCAGGATCTTCGCAATTTAACATCGCAAAGGCCTTTAGATTAGGCATACCAAATTTGGTGTTGATTTGAAGAACTCTCTAGGAGGAGTTCGTTAAAATACAACACATGGAAATGACCAAAATTACACAAAATATGCTCATAATATTAAAAATAACCGACTTCCTGTAGGGTTTAGAATTTCGCTCCAAGAGTCTTTTTTGTAGGTATTGGTGTGTTACATATGTGTGCCAATTTTCGTGCATGCACGTGAAACATAGCTGGAAGGCTGTTGATTTTCTTGGTATAGGTGGCGCTGTCGAGCCATTTTGCCACACCCTCTTCTGAATCCTATGTCAGACGAAAATTTTCACCAGGTTTGACGCGTGTGCAAAGTTTCATGACTTTTTGAGCATGTTAAAGCCCTCAAAAATGCGATTCATTCGGGAGAAGAAGAAGAAGAAGAAGAAGAAGAAGAATAATTAAAGCTGCAAGCAGCGATGAACGGGCCCTCGCACCCGGGCTCACCGGCAGCGAGTGGCTTTAGTTAATAGGTGAACGGTGAGAAATATGCATTTAAACTCATAAATATAAGTAGAATATATCAATGTTTATTCCATATATGTGCCAATCTTCCTGTTGCCAGCAGGTGGCGCTATCATTATAATGGAATATTGGCCTTCAGATGTGTTCAGGGCAGGACTTTTATCGAACATGTGAGGTTTGGGGAGGATTGGACATTTTATGCCTGAGTTACAACAACATCCTATTTCATGGCGAAACAATGAAATTTGTCAGGCCGCCATGGACACGCCCTTTAACAAAACCTCAAGATCTTCGCAATTTAAGATCGCAAAAGGCTTTAGATTACACTGACCAAGTTTGGTGTTGATCTGAATAAATATCTAGGAGGAGTTCGTTAAAGTACAACCCCTGAAAATGGCCAAAACAACACTAATTTTGCAGAGAATATTCCAAATAACTGACTTCCTGTTGGGATTCGGACTTCGTACCAAGAGACTTTTTCATAGATATTGGTGTGTTACATATGTGTACCGATTTTTGTACATGTACGTGAAACATAGCTCAAGGCGCACTCCGTTTAAAGTGTATACGCACTCCGTTGAAAGTGTATAGGTGGCGCTATTGAGCCATTTTGCCAAACTCGATGGAATATTGGCCTTCAGATCTGTCCAGGCCAGGACCCTTATCACACAAGTGAAGTTTGGGCAAGATCGGACATTTTATGCCTGAGTTATAACATCTTTTATTCCCATGGCGAGACATTGAACTTCATCACGGCGCCATGGACACACCTTTTAACAAAAACTCAAGATCTTCACAACTAAACATCACACAGGTCTTTAGATTAGACTGACCACAAAAAAGACATTGATGTCATAAAATTTCTAGGAGTAGTATGTCGCAGTGTAAAATATGTAACTTCCTGTTGCCAATAGGTGGCGCTATGACTATAACTGAATATGGGCATGTAGATCTGTTCAGGTCAAGAGTCTTATCCAACATGTGAAGTTTGGGGCAGATTGGACATTGTATGTCTGAGTTACAGCAACTTCCTTTTTCATGGCGAAACATCGAAATTTGTCAGGCCGCCATGGACCCGCCCTTTAACGAAACCTCAAGTCCTTCGCAATTTATTATCGCAAAGGGCTTTAGATTACACTGACCAAGTTTGGTGTTGATCTGAATAAATCTCTAGGAGGAGTTCGTTAAAGTACAACCCCTGAAAATGGCAAAAACAACAGCAATTTTGAAGGGAAAATTCAAAATAACCGACTTCCTGTTGGGATCCGGATTTCGTACCAAGAGACTTTTTTGTAGGTATTGGAGTGTTACATGTGTGTACCAATTTTTGTACATGTACGTGAAACATAGCTCGAGGCGCACTCCGTTGAAAGTGTATAGGTGGCGCTATAGAGCCATTCTGCCACACCCGGTGGAATATTGGCCTGAAGATCTGTTCAGGCCAGGACTCTTATCACACATGTGAAGTTTGGGGAAGATCGGACATCTTATGCCTGAGTTATAACATCTTTTATTCGCATGGCGAGACATCGAACTTCGTCGCGGCGCCATGAACAAGCCTTTTAACGAAAACTCAAGATCTTCACAACTGAACATCGCACAGGCCTTTAGATTAGACTGACCACAAAAAAGACATTGATGTCATAAAATTTCTAGGAGTAGTTCGTCGCAGCGTAAAATATGTCACTTCCTGTTGCCAATAGGTGGCGCTATGACTATAACTGAATATGGGCATGTCAATCTGTTCAGGTTCGGAGTCTCATCAAACATGTGAAGTTTGGGGCAGATTGGTCATTGTATGTGTGAGTTATAGCAACTTCATTTTTCATGGCGAATCATCGAAATTCGCCAGGCCGCCACGGACACGCCCTTCAACGAAAAGTCAGGATCTTCGCAATTTAACATCGCAAAGGCCTTTAGATTAGGCATACCAAATTTGGTGTTGATTTGAAGAACTCTCTAGGAGGAGTTCGTTAAAATACAACACATGGAAATGACCAAAATTACACAAAATATGCTCATAATATTAAAAATAACCGACTTCCTGTAGGGTTTAGAATTTCGCTCCAAGAGTCTTTTTTGTAGGTATTGGTGTGTTACATATGTGTGCCAATTTTCGTGCATGCACGTGAAACATAGCTGGAAGGCTGTTGATTTTCTTGGTATAGGTGGCGCTGTTGAGCCATTTTGCCACACCCTCTTCTGAATCCTATATCAGACGAAAATTTTCACCAGGTTTGACGCGTGTGCAAAGTTTCATGACTTTTTGAGCATGTTAAAGCCCTCAAAAATGCGATTCATTCGGGAGAAGAAGAAGAAGAAGAATAATAATAATAAAAAACAAAGCAGATACAAGAGGGTCCTCACACCATCGGTGCTCGGGCCCTAATAAAAAACAAAGCAGATACAAGAGGGTCCTCACACCATCGGTGCTCGGGCCCTAATTAAAGCTGCAAGCAGCGATGAACGGGCCCTCGCACCCGGGCTCACCGCCATCGTGTGGCTTTAGTAAAAAGGTGAACGTTGAGAAATATGCATTTAATGTCCTAAATATAAGTGGAATATATCAAAGTATATCCCATATATGTGCCAATCTTACCGTTGCCAGCAGGTGGCGCTATCGTTATAATGGAATATTGGCCTTCAGATGTGTTCAAGCCAGGACTCTTATCACACATGTGAAGTTTGGGCAAGATCAGACATTTTATGCCTGAGTTATAACATCTTTTATTCCCATGGCGAGACATCAAACTTCGTCATGGCGACATGGACATGCCTTTTAACAAAAACTCAAGATCTTCACAACTTAACATCACACAGGTCTTTAGATTAGACTGACCACAAAAAAGACATTGATGTCATAAAATTTCTAGGAGTAGTTTGTCACAGTGTAAAATATGTCACTTCCAGTTGCCAATAGGTGGCGCTATGACTATAACTGAATATTGGCATGTAGATCTGTTCAGGTGAAGAGTTTTATCAAAAATGTGAAGTTTGGGGCGGATTGGACATTGTATGTGTGAGTTATAGCACCATCATTTTTCATGGCGAATCATCGAAATTTGTCAGGCCGCCATGGACACGCCCTATAACGAAACCTCAATTCCTTCGCAATTTACCATGGCAAAGGGCTTAAGATTACACTGACCAAGTTTGGTGTTGATCTGAATAAATCTCTTGGAGGAGTTCGTTAAAGTACAACCCCTGAAAATGGCAAAAACAACACCAATTTTGCAGGGAAAATTCAAAATAACCAACTTCCTGTTGGGATTCGGATTTCGTACCAAGAGACTTTTTTGTAGATGTTGGTGAGTTACATGTGTGTACCAATTTTTGTACATGTACGTGAAACATAGCTCGAGGCACACTCCGTTGAATGTGTATAGGTGGCGCTATCGAGCCATTCTGCCACACCCGGTGGAATATTGGCCTGCAGATCTGTTCAGGTCAGGACTCTTATCATACATGTGAAGTTTGGGGAAGATCGGACATTTTATGCCTGAGTTATAACATCTTTTATTCCCATGGCGAGACATCGAACTTCGTCGCGGTGCCATGAACAAGCCTTATAACGAAAACTCAAGATCTTCACAACTGAACATCGCACAGGCCTTTAGATTAGACTGACCACAAAAAAGACATTGATGTCATAAAATTTCTAGGAGTAGTTTGTCGCAGCGTAAAATATGTCACTTCCTGTTTCCAATAGGTGGCGCTATGACTAAAACTGAATATGGGCATGTCAATCTGTTCAGGACAGGAGTCTCATCAAACATGTGAAGTTTGGGGCAGATTGGACATTGTATGTCTGAGTTATAGCAACTTCATTTTTCATGGCGAATCATCGAAATTCGCCAGGCCGCCACGGACACGCCCTTCAACGAAAACTCAAGATCTTCGCAATTTAACATCGCAAAGGCCTTTAGATTAGGCACACCAAATTTGGTGTTGATTTGAAGAAATCTCTAGGAGGAGTTCGTTAAAATACAACGTATGGAAATGACCAAAATTACACAAAATTTGCTCATAATATTACAAATAACCGACTTCCTGTTGGTTTTAGAATTTTGCTCCAAGAGTCTTTTTTGTAGGTATTGGTGTGTTACATGTGTGTACCGATTTTCATACATGTACGTGAAATGTAGCTCGAGGCGCACACCGCTGAACGTGCATAGGTGGCGCTGTCGAGCCATTTTACCACGCCCACTTCTGAAACCCATATCAGACGTAAATTTTCGCCAGTTCGGAGGCGTGTGCAAAATTTGGTGACTTTTTGAGCATGTTTAGGCCCTCAAAAATGCGATTCATTTTGGAGAAGCGGAATAATAATAATAAATATAGCTGCAAGCAGCGATGGCGGGCTCAAGCCATCAGTGCAACGCCACCTCTGTGGCATCAGGTAAATTGTGCCCAGCGGGCACATGCATTCACAATAGCCCTCTGGCAGTCAGGTTTTAAAGGATACGGCAGTTAAAGGGTTAATCCGAATCATCTAGACCCCCCTTCCTCAAATCTTACCCTGGAGGTCCATTGCACTGCAGAGTTTAGCTCCAACCCTGATAAAGTCACCTGTCTGCCATTTTCGAATGATCCCAAAGACATTGATTGACACTGATTAGCATGCTCAGGTGTGTTGATTAGGGTTAGCGCTAAACTCTGCAGGAAAGTGGATCTCGAGGTCCAGATTTGAGGATCCCTGATCTAGACTTTGAAATCACATTCACAGAACAATCTATATAACTTTAGTTACACATTACAATAATATTTAATTCATAAACATTAACTATTTTAACATGAACAATAATTATTTTAAGATAATTAACAATAATTAGGTTAAGACATTTAAAAAAAATGGTGACTGGGTCACGGGGGCAGAAGAAGAAAAAAAAATGACAAAAAGAATTGCAAAAGAATTAAGAATTAATGTGAATATTAATTTTAGTCAATTCTGCAAGACAGACTTTTCAGGATAGGAAATGGAATAAAAATAAGCTCCTAAATCTAATGCTAGATTCTGGAAGATATATTCCCCAAAGCGTCGTACAAGAGTCACTCAGAACCCATCTGTTCATAAGCCTATATATTAAGTCTCAATATATAGTATTTCACAATATTTCATGCTATTCTAATTAAGTCATTTTTGGGATCTTTTAAGTCTCTCAGAACCTGACACTTTGTAATTCTGGAGACTCCAGGAAAGTTGCAGCTCTGAAAAATGGTGGGACTGTAGACTAAATGCTCCCTGATAGTTTCACACATAATTCTTCACTTTAATTCTTAATTATTTTCCAGTTATTGTGTTTCTGTTCTTCTCCACTTGTTTTTTTCTGACCCGTGACCCAGTAAGCATTTTGCTGTCCAGTGGTCATGTCTTAACTCTGCAATTACTGTACTGTACTTATTTTGAATATTTCTCATGGGGATCTAATAATTTTGGATTTTCAGTATGAGTTAAACCTTTGTTTTTGGCTCATTTTATCAGTAAAGGAAAAATGGCTAATAATTCTTCACACCTGAATATACAGAGTTTTTTTCTTTTCCAGTCTTCATTGTCAACTACGTCTATATAACACTCATTGCCTTTTCTACTGCAGCTCAACCAATTTACATCCCATTCGTCCGTATTTGTGATATCACAAGTCCTGGAAAATATTTGTTGTAATTTTCATACTTTTTTAAGGATCTTTTTATCATTTATAAATTAAGTTATTTACAAAAATGAAATATAAACAAATTATATATATATATATATATATATATATATATATATATATATATATATATATATATATATATATATATATATATATATATATATATATATAATGTACTGGCTTTCCAATGCCGTTGCCATTCATAATAGGAGTAAGCAAGTTTAGAACACCTACAAACAAGAGTCCATGCAGACGGATGTAGATTCATAACTCTTAAATTCAGATAAATGTCATGTCATGTCACAGGATGTCATAGGTCAGTATCAAATGAGTTTGAAATTATTATTTGCAGCACAAATAAGGATTCTTAGGATGTTTTTAAATCCCTAAAACTGTCAGAAAAGGCATACCAAATTTGGTGTTGATTTGAAGAAATCTCTAGGAGGAGTTCGTTAAAATACAATGCATGGAAATGGCAAAAATGACAAAAAATTTGCTCATAAAATAAAAAATAACTGACTTCCTGTTGGGTTTAGAATTTTGCCCCAAGAGTCTTTTTTGTAGGTCTTGGTGTGTTACATGTGTGTACCGATTTTCATACATGTGCGTGAAACGTAGCTTGAGGCGCACACCGCTGAATGTGTATAGGTGGCGCTATCGAGCCATTTTGCCACGCCCACTTCTGAAACCCATATCAGACGTAAATTTTCGCCAGTTCGGAGGTGTGTGCAAATTTTCCTGACTTTTTGAGTATGTTTAGGCCTTCAAAAAGGCGACTAAATGACTAAATGCTCCCTGATAGTTTCACACATAATTCTTCACTTTAATTCTTAATTATTTTCCAGTTATTGTGTTTCTGTTCTTCTCCACTTGTTTTTTTCTGACCCGTGACCCAGTAAGCATTTTGCTGTCCAGTGGTCATGTCTTAACTCTGCAATTACTGTACTGTACTTATTTTGAATATTTCTCATGGGGATCTAATAATTTTGGATTTTCAGTATGAGTTAAACCTTTGTTTTTGGCTCATTTTATCAGTAAAGGAAAAATGGCTAATAATTCTTCACACCTGAATATACAGAGTTTTTTTCTTTTCCAGTCTTCATTGTCAACTACGTCTATATAACACTCATTGCCTTTTCTACTGCAGCTCAACCAATTTACATCCCATTCGTCCGTATTTGTGATATCACAAGTCCTGGAAAATATTTGTTGTAATTTTCATACTTTTTTAAGGATCTTTTTATCATTTATAAATTAAGTTATTTACAAAAATGAAATATAAACAAATTATATATATATATATATATATATATATATATATATATATATATATATATATATATATATATATAATGTACTGGCTTTCCAATGCCGTTGCCATTGATAATAGGAGTAAGCAAGTTTAGAACACCTACAAACAAGAGTCCATGCAGACGGATGTAGATTCATAACTCTTAAATTCAGATAAATGTCATGTCATGTCACAGGATGTCATAGGTCAGTATCAAATGAGTTTGAAATTATTATTTGCAGCACAAATAAGGATTCTTAGGATGTTTTTAAATCCCTAAAACTGTCAGAAAAGGATAAGGCCTAAGATATTTCTTAAGCTGTAATGAAAGGGAAAAAAAACACCACCATTAGCAACAACAAAAACAATAAACATTTAAAATACAGATTTTTTTTTTCCCCCTGATGATTAAAGAGATGATAAGGGTCTCTCTCTCTCTCTCTCTCTCTGTCTCTCTCTGCCAGATAGCACCTCCCCTCCCTACAATTCACACACACTGTCAGTCACCAAAAATGCAGTCAGTCACCAACCCCCTCACACTCCCCCTCCCTCTCCCCCTCCCTTCCCTCACACAGACAGAGTGGCCAGAGTGAGATCATGTTAGTTAAGAAGTCTGACAGTTTTTAAATTTTCTGTTGTCCATTCAGTGTTGTAAAGTCGTGAAACTATGCATATTTCCTCAGAATGATTTGATATCTGTATGAAAAAATGCTTTGAAATGTTTGGAAGCTGCAATTTAAAAATAGAAGCCAATTAATGATTCCCTTTTTAGTTCTGTGTTTGTTTATTTTTATTTTTTTATTTATTTTTTATTTTGGAAGATAACAGCCTTTAATCTCCTCAAAATAAATGTGCATATAAACTATGAACAATTTAATTATAGCTGTATTTATAAAATGCTTACTAAAATATTAATTTTGGGAGAAGGATATATAAAGAATGAACTGGCTATTTACTAATGCTTAGCTAGGAGTGCAGCTATTATGAAGTGTTAACAATGCATTTACTAATGTTAACAATTGAGACATTATTTTAAAGTGTTACCAAATCCTTAAATAATTTAAAAGTGTTTTGTTATGATTTCATTAACCTTTAAGCATTTGTGAAACAGTTCTGCTTGCTTAGTCTTCATCGGTGAGCTGAACAGTTTTACTGTTACATCCATGAGATTATGTAAATTCAAATAAATGTCATGTCACAGGGTGTCAGAGGTCAGTATCAAATTAATTTGAAATTATTATTTGCAGCTAAAATAAGTATTTTTAGAATTTTTTTAATCCCTGAAACTGTCAGAAAAGGATAAGGCCTAAGATATGTCTTAAGCTGTAATGAAAACAGCACAATTAGCAACAACAACAACAAAAATAACAATTTAAAATAATATTTTTTTCTGGTGATTAAAGAGATGTTTAAGTCCCTCTCTCTCTCCCTGTCTTGTCTGCCACTCACCTCACACCTCACACCTCACACCTCTCCCCCACTCACACTCACACTCACACTCACACACACACACACACACACACACAGTCAGCACACATACATTCCTCACACAGAGTGACAGAGTGAGATCAGATGTCTGACAGTTTTTTTAATTTTCTTTTAATCATACAGTGCTGTAAAGTCATGAAACTATGCATATTTCCTCAGAATCACTGGTTTTCTAAATGAAAAATGTTTTTTAAAGGTTTGTAAGCTGCAATTTAAAAATACAAGACGATTAATGTTTCACTTTTTACTGTTATTTCAAAAAATCACCACGACAAAACTGTTCAAGCTATCCAAAATTCATTCGCAATTTAAGTTCCTCAATGTTTTTTCTTAATGTAGACAAAGTTTGGTGTGTATAGTGTACTTCCCCTGGGAGGAGTATGCATTAATTCACAAAAGAAAATTCCCAAAAATCCATATTCAAGTCAAAATAACCAACTTCCTGTTGGTCGTAGCTTATGACTGCGAATTAGAAAGTTGTCCGTCTTGATAAGAACAATTTATGTACCAAGTTTGGTGTCTGTAGCTAAAACTAACCCCCCCACTTTTGACAAAAGGTGGCGCTATAGAGTGCCTCTTCCACGCCCTTTTAAAAGCTTTTGCCATTGTCTACCTATCTTTAATACTGATATCTGTTTCGAGTTTCATGTAAATCTGAGCTAGTTATCTGCCTAAAAATCACCAGAACAGAACATTCAAGTTTGACACGTTGCCATGGCAACACTATATTAGATATCAATATCCCCACAACAGATTTACATCGGCCGTGTTTTGTCATTATTCTGATGAAGTTTGAAGCAAATCAAGTAAAAATAAGATGCTGAATTCAAAGCGTTCTGAAAATGATTCACTTCCTGCTGCCAGTTGGTGGCGCTATAACTTTGACTCCTAATAGTCACATATATACGATCGGTATCATACAACGAACAAACCAATTAAGTTTGATCAAATTCAGCAAATGTATGTGGATGTTATTATACATTTCCTGTTTCTCATTTCTCGCCATAATTTCAACGCCTCGCCACGGGCAAACCATTCGAGATATCAAAAATCTCTTCGCAATTTAGCATCCCCAATGTCTTGAGATCGTGTTCACTGAGTTTTGTCGTGAACGGGTGGAGTTCCTCAGAGGAGTATATCAAATTCCAGAGCATGTGTTTTTCATAAAACTCTAAATAGCCAACTTCCTGTTGGGCGGAGCTTATGACATGCAGTGTGAAAGTTGTTTGGTTTGATGAGTTATATATATGTACCAAGTTTCATATCTAAACATGCAAGTATGCATGATATATGGCCCTCGGTACTACAGGGGGCGCTGTAGAGCCCCTGTGCCACGCCCGTGTATCAGACTCTGCCCGGCCCTAATGGCCGCAGGTTCCAAGGTGTGTGCCAATTTTCAAGAGTTTTTGAGCATGTTAAGGACCCCAAAAGCCCCCGAAACCTTAGAAAAAAATTAGAAGAATAAAGAAAAAAAAAAAGAAAAAAAAAAATAATCCTAAGGAAAACAATAGGGCTCTCGCCCTCCAGGCTTGAGCCCTAAATATAGCTGCAAGCAGCGATGTCGGGCTCAAGCCATCAGTGCAACGCCATCCCGGTGGCATCGGGAAAACTGTGCCCAGCGGGCATAAGCATTTACAGTAACCCTCTGACAATCAAGTTTTAAGGAATGCGGCAGTTAAAGGGTTAATCCGACCAATCTAGACTTTGAAATCACATACACAGAACAATATATATAACTTTAGTAACACATTATTTTTATATTTATAAAAAATGTATAAGGTGTGCATTATAGCTGACACCTATATGAACACATTACAATTGTTTTGTGACTGCAAGTCTTTCTTCTCAAATGCTATTGAGCTTCAAATTTGCATTTGAGCATATGTGAAAAAGTAGCAAATTTACATATGACTTACAGTTTGTTGTAATAAATATCAAACATTCAAATTAATTGTGCATTATAGCTGTCACCTAGATGAACAATTACAGTTGTTTTTGTAAGTAATTCTCTTCAAATGCTACTGACGTTAGAAAAGTGTATAACAATATCACATGTAACTTTAGAGACCGTCCCTAAATTTGAGACTCTTGAATGTCCAATGTCAAGACAGCTTTATGCCTTTTTTTTTTTTTCTTTAGTTTTCTTTTCTCTGTGTCGGATTGCTGATGTCCTATACCCAGGCATAGATGTCCATCCATCAATTACGAACATTCAGCCGCAAACATGAGGTGTGAGCGGTCGCGAGCGCGGATGGGAGAATGGCGCATGTTTTTTTTTTTTTTTTTTTTGAGCAACTGGGATGGTGCCCCCTCTGGGAGTTGGTGCCCTACGAAGACTGCATACTCTGCATATAGGGAGTGGTGGTACTATCTGGAAGATATATTCCTCAAACCATCGTAGAAGAGGAGGTGATGCTAATCCTTGAAGAATCGCTCAAAAGCTATTTAAGTGTACAGTTTCCTTTTATTGCATCTTGAAATAAATATTTCTGAATTCTGAATCAAACTGGGTTGGGTTTATTTATTTATTTTATGAGACAACTGAGACTTTAATCTCCTTTGTAATATATGTGCTTTTAATTAAACCAAGAACAATTTATTTATAGATGTATTACTGCTTAATAATGACTATTATTAAGGGAAAAGGCTTTATAATCATGAAATATTTACTAATGCTTAGCTAATGAGTGCAGTTATTATAAAGTGTTACCAATGCATTTACTAATGTTAACAAATTAGACATTATTTTACAGTGTTACCAAATCCTTAAATAATTTATTAGTGTTTTGTAATGATTTTAATTACCTATAAGCATTTGTGAAATAGTTTTGCTTGCATTGCAGCTTTATCTGTCAGTTGAAGAGTTTTACTGTTACATCCATGAGATTAATACATGTCATGTCACAGAATGTCATAGGTCAGTATCAAATGAGTTTGAAATTATTATTTGCAGCACAAATAAGGATTATTAGGATGTTTTTAAATCCCTAAAACTGTCAGAAAAGGATAAGGCCTAAGAGATTTCTTAACCTGTAATGAAAGGAAAAAAACGCCACCATTAGCAACAACAAAAACAATAACAATTTAAAATACAGATTTTTTTTCCTGATTATTAAAGGGATGATTAGGTCTCTCTCTCTCTCTCTCTCTCTCTCTCTCTCTGCCAGACAGCCCCTCCCTACAATCCACACACACTGTCAATCACCAAAAATTCACAGTCACCAACCCCCTCACACTCACACTCCCCCTCCCTCTCCCCCTCCCTTTCCTCACACAGACAGAGTGGCCAGAGTGAGATCATGTCAGTTGAGAAGTCTGATAGTTTTCACATTTTCTTTTATCAATACAGTGTTGTAAAGTCGTGAAACTATGCATATTTCCTCAGAATGATTTGATCTCTGTATGAACAAATGCTTTGAAGTGTTTGGAAGCTGCAATTTAAACATACAAGACAATTAATGTTTCCCTTTTTACTGTCATTTCAAAAAATCACCACGACAAAACAGTTCAAGCTAACAAAAATCTGTTCGCAATATAAGTTCCACAATGTTTTTTCTTCATGTAGACAAAGTTTGGTGTGTATAGTGTACTTCCCCTGTGAGGAGTATTCATTAATTCACAAAATAATCTTCCCAAAAATCCATATTCAAATCAAAATAGCGGACTTCCTGTTGGTTGTAGCTTATGACTGTGAATTAGAAAGTTGTCCGTCTTGATAAGAACAATTTATGTACCAAGTTTGGTGTCTGTAGCTAAAACTAAATAAAATGCATTATTATTATTACTATTATTAGCTGTACACTTGATAAAAAATGTTCAATATAAACTTATGCAATTGTGTGTGTGTGTATATATATATATATATATATATATATATATATATATATTAGGGGTGTAACGATACGCGTATTCGTATTGAACCGTTCGGTACGACGCTTTCGGTTCGGTATGCGGTACACATTATGTATACCGAACGGTTCGTTGGACTAATTCATTATATTAAAAAAAAAAAAAAAAAAAAAAAAAAAAGAGAAATATAATGATATGCGTTCAACAAGGTAGCCCAATAACCCAAACGACGTAACAGGCAACGCCCCTGACACTCCCGAAGAAGAAAAAAACACCAACTTATATGTTTATGTTGGGCGACTCAGTCAGGCGCTCGCTCACTCAGTACGCGCTGAAGGCTCGTTGCAAAACGGCCAATGCGTTTAACAGACCAGAAAAAAGAAGATCCTCCAGTAACCAACAGGTCTGGTGTTTGGGTGCACTTTGGATTCCCTTTAAGCTATAATGGTGATGGCAAGAGAGTGGTGGATAAAAAAACAACGGTATGTCGCATCTGCAACATGACAGGGTACACCAGCGGGAATAAAAAAAAAAAAAAACCACCAGCGGGAATACTTGAAACATGTCAACTCATTTACGCTGATATCACCTTATTGTGTCAGTATCTGGGAAAAGACGAAAAAAAGGAGAAACAAGCACGCAACAAACTATCCCTGCAGCATTTAGACACCGGTATTATAGCTTACAGGGAATCCAAAGTGCACCCACACCAGACCTGTTGGTTATTTTAGGATCTTATATTTCTGGTCTGTTAAATGCATTAGACATTTTGCAACGAGCCTTCAGCGCGTGCTGAGTGAGCGAGCGCCTTAGAGGCCGTTCACATATCGCGCCTAAAAACGCATGGAAAACGCTAAGCGCATCTTTCTCCTCCTTTCCAAAGCGCTCGGGCAGAAGCGCTCATGAGGCGTCTGTCTTTGCTAAGCAACAATGACGTGCTCTCTCCATGAGACGCGGAAATTTCAGCGAATGATAAATGGATTTGCAGCTCTAAAAATCGCTTGCAGTAGCTCTGCTACTAAATTTATTTCAAAATTGCAATCCATATACAACTATGATCAGCTGTTCCTTCATCTTGGCTGAGTTTTCAACGTTGTTACGGGAAAGGATGAAGCTGATTGGTTAGTTCTTGTCACATGACCCGCGGTGCGCTTGCGGCATTCTGAAAAGTTGAGATGTTTTTACATTTTGCTGTATCTAAAACGTACCGAACCGAACCGAACCGTGACATCAGTGTATCGTATCGAACTGAACCGTGAATTTTGTGAACCGTTACACCCCTAATATATATATATATATAAAAATTCAAGTGTACAGTTTTCTTTTATTGCATCTTGAAATAAATATTTATGAGTTCTGTGTTTGTTTATTTTATTTATTTTATTTTTTATTTTACATTTTTTTAGGAAGATTACAGCCTTTAATCTCCTCAAAATAAATGTGCATATAAACCATGAACAATTTAATTATAGCTGTATTTATAAAATGCTTACTAAAATATAAATTTTGGGAGAAGGCTATATAAAGCATGAACTGACTATTTACTAATGCTTAGCTAAGAATTGCAGCTATTATGAAGTGTTACCAATGCATTTACTAATGTTAACAATTGAGACATTATTTTAAAGTGTTACCAAATCCTTAAATAATTTAAAAGTGTTTTGTTATGATTTCATTAACCTATAAGCATTTGTGAAATAGTTCTGCTTGCATTACAGCTTAGTCTTCATCTGTGAGCTGAACAGTTTTACTGTTACATCCTTGAGATTATGTAAATTCAAATAAATGTCATGTTACAGGGTGTCAGAGGTCAGTATCAAATGAGTTTGAAATTATTATTTGCAGCACAAATAAGGTTTTTTAGGATTTTTTTTAATCCCTGAAACTGTCAGAAAAGGATAAGGCCTAAGATATTTCTTAAGCTGTAATGAAAACAGCACAATTAACAACAACAACAACAAAATAACAATTTAAAAAACAGTTTTTTTTTCTGGTGATTAAAGAGATGTTTAAGTCTCTCTCTCTCTCTCTCTCTCTCTGTCTGTGTGTCTGCCACTCACCTCACACCTCTCCCCCACTCACACTCACACACACAGTCAGCACTCATACATTCCTCAAACAGAGTGACAGAGTGAGATCAGATGTCTGACAGTTTTTTAATTTTCTTTTAATCATACAGTGCTGTAAAGTCATGAAACTATGCATATTTCCTCAGAATCACTGGTTTTCTAAATGAAAAATGTTTTTTAAAGGTTTGGAAGCTGCAATTTAAAAATAGAAGACGATTAATGTTTCACTTTTTACTGTCATTTCAAAAAATCACCACGACAAAACCGTTCAAGCTAACCAAAATCTGTTCGCAATTTAAGTTCCTCGATGTTTTTTCTTCATGTAGACAAAGTTTTGTGTGTATAGTGTACTTCCCCTGTGAGGAGTATTCATTAATTTTACAACTGTAAAATCTCAAAAATACACATTCAAATCAAAATAGCCGACTTCCTGTTGATCGTAGCTGATGACTGTGAATTAGAAAGTTGTCCGTCTTGATAAGAACAATTTATGTACCAAGTTTGGTGTCTGTAGCTAAAACTAACCCCCCCACTTTTGACAAAAGGTGGCGCTATAGAGTGCCTCTTCCACGCCCTTTTCAAAGCTTTTGCCATGGTTTAGCTATCTTTAATACTGATATCTGTTTCGAGTTTCATGTAAATCTGAGCTTGTTGTCTGCCTAAAAATCACCAGAACAGAACATTCAAGTTTGACACGTTGCCATGGCAACACTATATTAGATATCAATATCCCCACAACAGATTTTCTTCGGCCGTGTTTTGTCATTATTCTGATGAAGTTTGAAGCAAATCAAGTAAAAATAAGATGCTGAATTCAAAGTGTTTTGAAAATGATTCACTTCCTGCTGCCAGTTGGTGGCGCTATAACTTTGACTCCTAATAGTCACATATATACGATCGGTATCATACAACGAACAAACAAATTAAGTTTGATCAAATTCAGGAAATGTATGTGGATGTTATTAGACATTTCCTGTTTCTCATTTCTCGCCATAATTTCAACGCCTCGCCACGGGCAAACCGTTCGAGTTATCAAAAATCTCTTCGCAATTTAGCATCCCCAATGTCTTGAGATCGTGTTCACCGAGTTTTGTGGTGAACGGGTGGAGTTCCTCAGAGGAGTATATCAAATTCCAGAGCATGTGTTTTTCATAAAACCCTAAATAGCCAACTTCCTGTTGGGCGGAGCTTATGACATGCAGTGTGAAAGTTGTTTGGTTTGATGAGTTATATATATGTACCAAGTTTCATATGTATACGTGCAAGTATGCATGATATATGGCCCTCAGTACTACAGGGGGCGCTGTAGAGCCCCTGTGCCACGCCCGTGTATCAGACTCTGCCCGGCCCTAATGGCCGCAGGTTCCAAGGTGTGTGCCAATTTTCAAGAGTTTTTGAGTATGTTAAGGACCCCAAAAGCCCCCGAAACCTTGGAAAAAAATTAGAAGAATAAAGAAAAAAAAAAAGAAAAAAAAAAATAATCCTAAGGAAAACAATAGGGCTCTCGCCCTCCAGGCTTGAGCCCTAATAAACGGAGCAATTCCAATAGGGTCCTCACACCATCGGTGCTCGGGCCCTAATAATAAACAAAGCAGATACAAGAGGGTCCTCGCACCTCGGTGCTCGGGCCCTAATTACACTTCTTGATCATTTAGATTATGAATCTCAAGATAGTTATCAAATAAATATTAAAGCGAGAGATAAAGGAGGTCAAGCAGATACCTGCAAAATTATCATAGATGTAATTGATGAGAATGACAATTCTCCAACCATACAGCTGATGTCGTTTTCAAACACCCTTCCTGAAAATGCCCCAGTGGGAACAACTTTAGCCGTCATTAACGTAGATGACGCAGATTCTGGTAAAAATGGCCTTGTTCAGTGCTCAATAAATCTAAATATACCGTTTAAAATTGAGTCATCTTTCACGGATTATTATAGTTTAGTTACTGATGATATGCTTGATCGAGAAACTCTCTCTGAATATAACATAACGATCTTAGTATCAGACAATGGAAGTCCTGCGCGCCACGCAAACAAAACGCTTACTGTAAAAATATCTGATGTGAATGACAATCCGCCAGTATTCGAGTTCGAGGAATATAAATCATTTGTTAGTGAAAATAATTCTCCTGGTCTGACTATAATGACTGTTAAAGCAAATGATGCTGACTGGGGTCCCAATGCGCAATTGTCTTATTTCTTGAAGGATGAAGACATGCGTGGTGCACCGCTAAGTTCTCTCGTATCTGTAGATTCACATACTGGCACTATTCATGCAGTTAAATCATTTGATTTTGAACAGTTGAAATCGTTTGCCTTTAATGTGACAGCTCGAGATGGAGGATCCCCGCCCTTGAGCTCTGAAGTGACAGTAACTATCAATATTAAAGATGACAATGACAACGCTCCTCAGGTTCTGTATCCAGTACAGACTGGCGCTTCTGTGGTGGCTGAGATTGTGCCTCGTGCTGCAGAGGTTGGATATCTGGTCACTAAAGTGGTGGCTGTTGATGTGGACTCTGGACAGAATGCCTGGCTCTCCTATAAACTACAGAAAACTACAGACAGAGCGCTGTTTGAAGTGGGTTTACAGAATGGAG
Organism: Carassius auratus; assembly: GCF_003368295.1. NCBI lineage: Eukaryota > Metazoa > Chordata > Actinopteri > Cypriniformes > Cyprinidae > Carassius > Carassius auratus. The sequence goes on along the minus strand of NC_039277.1, from coordinate 7,512,187 downwards.
AAATAAGAACTGTGCGACAAGTGACTGATAAAGATGCAGTCAAACAAAAACTTACTGTTGTTGTGGAGGATAACGGACAGCCTTCTCGCTCAGCTGTGGTCTCCATTAACGTGGCTGTGGCTGACAGCTTTCCTGAAGTGCTGTCAGAATTCACAGATTTTACGCAAGAAAAACAATATGATGAGAACTTGACTTTTTATTTAGTTCTCGCTCTGGCGGCGGTTTCTTTCCTATTTATCGCCTGTGTGGTTGTCATAATATCAGTGAAAATCTACAGGTGGAGACAATCTCGCTTCTTATATCAGTCCAATATGCCTGTTATCCCGTACTATCCACCGCATTACGCAGACACAGGAGTCACTGGAACTCTGCCGCACGGGTATAATTATGAAGTGTGCATGACGACTGACTCGAGGAAGAGTGACTGTAAGTTTTCTACACTCGGTGGACAGAATGTTTTAGTAGTGGACCCGAGTTTCGCTGAGACCATGCAGCGCGCAATGCAGGAAAAGAACACTCTTGAAAAATCTGAGCAACAAGAAATGGTAAGACCCTTGCAGTAATAGATTAAATTAATATTAGTAATTTGCTGTTTGTCTTTATGGCCATTACACCACAAATATTCGCTTGTTCAACCTGTTGATGTTATTTAATTGTTTAGTAATGTCGGCTTTGAAATATACACACAGTACATGCCGTACACACATACACATATATTGAGTTTGAGTTTGAGGAACCGTGGATTCCACAGAGCTCCGCGCTATTATTTTATTGGTTTTTATTTTTTAACTTTGTATCAAGTTTTAATTTTTTAGGAGAGTCTGAGAATCGAGCAGTCTATTGATAGTTTTCACATGAGGTCACATCCTTACAGTAACGCCCACATGAAGAGCAAACAATGCTTTCCTCCGCTGACCGCCAGTTTTTATTTTTTATTATTATTATTTTTTTATGAGGTTTGCATTTAGTAGTAATGGAGTAAGACAGTGATATTTAAAGGCAAAATACAGAATACTTATTGATGATGCACACTTTGTACAGGTAAACAGATTAACCCAGAATATAAACGCGATGTGCAAAGTTTAATATTAACATTTTCCCATAGAAAACCATTATAAAGAAGACGCTTAACCATTTAACACATCACGTTTATGTTACATGCTCATTTGCTTGCCTGTGTTAAGAACGCAATAAATCATAAATAAGGAGCATAATGCACTTGATATTTTAATATCACTGTTTTAAAGGCACTTTAAGTGTTTTCACATTAAATGTTTTAGAATGTCACGCTGTTTTAAGTGATTGAAATGTCGTGGTGGGTGATTTATATGGATTGCTAATGGCAAATACTTGAATTCTCACATATCTTTGTTTTATTCTTTTGAGAAATTACCTAAATTACTTTTGATTGGAAACAGATGGAAAATGGACTGGCTTGTGCTGCAGTTATATGGATGTTTTTTTTTTCCCCTTCGAGCCTGAAAACTCTAAATTATTTAGGCGCGTTCGACTTTAAGCAGCGCTGCACAGAATGATCACTGTATGACATCAAAGCACCGCAAGAGCGATTCGAATGCATTGGATTCGTGTGCTCTCTTATCGCTCTCGCGGTACTTTGATGTCATACAGTGATCATTCTATGCAGCTCTGCTTAAAGAATTATTGTTGAATTCTTCGGGAGCTGTTCATCCCGATAGTGCTGAAATGGTCAGCGCTATAGCTGTTTGAAGTGGGTTTACAGAATGGAGAAAAAAGAACTGTGCTACAAGTGACTGATAAAGATGCGGTGAAACAAAGACTGACTGTTGTTGTGGAAGAAAACGGACAACTCTCTCGCTCAGCTGTGGTCTCCATTAACGTGGCTGTGACTGTGGCTGACAGATTTCCTGAAGTGCTGTCTGAACTTACAGATTTGCGAATGAAGAGCAATATGACAAGAACTTGACTTTTTAGTATAATTAGAGTATAATTATGAAGTGTGCATGACGACTGACTCGAGGAAAAGCGACAGCAAATTTCCTACACCTCGGTAGGCTTACGAAGCTTTTGGGAAACCCGGCCCTGGATGTAAATGATAATGACCCAATGTGTTAACAGTCAGTATTTAAAACTGAAGTTAGAGAGAATTCACTGGTACTGTTGTCAGTGAGTGATATTAGTGCTGCTGATGGTGACGAAGGTATAAATGACAAAGTTTTATTTTCCTTTGCTCTTGCTACCAAAGAAGCAAGTGAGATAAACACAGATACAGGTGAGTTTATACTTCTTAAAAATTTAGATTATGAACTGCAAAATAGATATCAATTAGTTAGAGGATCCCGAGTTGACAGAAATGTTAAGATCACCTGTTCTTAAAAAGTATATATAAAATTAAAATGAAATACAGTGAATTGTGGTTAGTAAAAATGGTATGTTAAACCATGGTAAATCTATAACACATTATAATAAGTTTCAATTCATTAACATTACGTAATACATTCGCTACAATAAAATAATAATAATAATAATAATAAAACGATTTTTAGAAGCCGTTATTGGTAAATTTATATTTATTTTAACGATTCTAGTTGGACATATGAATTTTTTTCAACAATTTGAACAATCTTTGAAAATGGAAAAAGTAATTACATGAATACAGATTAATAAAATCTGTACAATTATGACTTGTTATTAGTTAATAATTCAACAACTAATGTTAACGAACGGGACCTTGTATTACGCTTTAAATATTTAAGTAGCCTTAGGGGCTATAATTTTTATTTTTATTTATTTTATTTTATTTTTTGTCTGTGAAGGCAAATATGTAATCTGTAATATTACCACGAAATTATGTTTTGTTTTTTGTTTTTTGTTTTTTTTTTCAATAATATTATCTAGCACTTTTCAGTGTACAGTAACTTTAACATTTGTATGGATGTTTTATCCTTTAATCATTATCAAATAATTGAAAGCAATGCAGTTCTAGTTCTGGGACATGTCATATATTTTATTATTGTTGCTTCCCGTTTTTAACTCTAAGGGCCGCTGTTGATTTGTAGAAACGCAAGGGTATCGCCAGTGGTTGGTGGAGCTGTGCTGTAGGGATGCTGTTAGGAGATTCTGGAAGAGACTAAAGAGAATCGATGAAGGGAGACATTCACTGACTTATAGCAAACAAACTGGATGTATTTGTGGATATATTGACTGCGGAAAATCCTCTGTAGTTTGTATTTTGAATAGGTAACCTATAAAAATGCTTGTGTTTAGAGCATGTAGATGGATTCAATACCAGTCTCGAGGACAGCCACTGGATCGTGTTTTCTTATGGAGGGTCTTATTCATCATGGCTGCTTGCTCGATTTCAAACACAAACGCACAGATTCGTTACTCGGTTCCAGAGGAAATGAAGAAAGGGTCGCTTATAGGAAATATAGCTCATGATCTTGGTCTGAATGTACAAAGACTGCGCTCGGGTCAGGCTCGTATCGTGTCTGGCGACAGCACTGATTACGTAGAGCTGAAAACAGACAAAGGGATCTTGGTTGTAAAGGAGAGAATCGACCGAGAGCAGCTTTGCGCTGAAACTACTCCGTGCAGCTTCACGTTTGAAATAATTCTTGATAATCCAATGGAACTGCATCATGTTACGGTGGAAATACTGGATGTAAACGATCATTCGCCAACCTTTCCTAAAGATGAAATTAATCTTGAAATAAGTGAATCAGCCACAACTGGGGCTCGTTTCTTATTAGGAAGCGCAGATGATCCTGATGTGGGTGTGAATGCTCTCAAAAATTATATAATGTCAACCAACAATAATTTTATTCTGAAACAACACTCGCGCCCCGATGGAGTTAAATATGCTGAAATGGTGCTTCAGAAGCCTCTAGACAGAGAGCAGCATCCACGACTGTCTCTGATTCTCACAGCAGTCGACGGAGGAAACCCTCAGAGATCTGGTAATATGAAAATAGAGGTTACTGTACTAGATGCAAATGACAACGCACCAGTATTCAACCAATCAGTTTACAAGGCAACAATAGCGGAAAATACGCCTAAGGGAACATATATTACAACTGTTAAGGCAAGTGATGCAGATAGTGGGATGTATAGCTTGATCTCATACAGCTTTGCTAATTTAAAGGGAAACATAAATGAAGTGTTTGAAATAGATGAAACAACAGGCGTTATTACTCTAACTGGGGTGCTTGACTTTGAAAAATCAAAAAAATATGAAATTGGCATCGAGGCCAAAGACCAGGGTGGTTTAGGAAACTCGGCGAAAGTCATAGTTGATTTAACTGATGTAAACGACAATGCACCTGTTATTAGTGTTATGTCATTTTCAAGCTCAGTGAGTGAGGACGCACCTCTTGGCACCACTATCGCTATTTTCAGTGTCAAAGATCTAGATGCTGGAGAAAATGGCCATGTTGACTGTATGGTAGATCGAAAAAATCAATTTAAACTCCAGTCTTCACTGCGAAATTATTACACTTTAGTCACCGATGCTGCTTTAGATCGTGAACGTGTGGCAGAATATAACATCACAATCACGGCTATAGATTCAGGGTCTCCTGCGCTTTCTACTCAGAAAACGTTAAATCTTAAAGTATCAGATGTTAACGACAATCCGCCCAGGTTTCAAGAGAGTGTTTACACTACATTTGTTACTGAAAACAATCCACCTGGTTTGTCCATATTTACCCTGAGTGCTCGAGATGATGACTGGAATCAGAACGCTCGTATTTCCTATCTTCTAGATGAGACTACAGTGCGTGGATCCCCCGCTTCCTCTTTTATATCCGTAAATGCTGACAGTGGAGTGATTCACGCACTGCGCAGTTTTGACTACGAGCAAATGAAAAGTGTTCATGTTTGTGTGAAAGCACAAGATGGAGGCTCTCCACCCCTCAGCACTAATGTGACTTTGGACATTATAATTAAAGATGAGAATGACAACGCTCCTCAGGTTCTGTATCCAGTACAGACTGGTGCTTCTGTGGTGGCTGAGATTGTGCCTCGTGCTGCAGAGGTTGGATATCTGGTCACTAAAGTGGTGGCTGTTGATGTGGACTCTGGACAGAATGCCTGGCTCTCCTATAAACTACAGAAAACTACAGACAGAGCGCTGTTTGAAGTTGGTTTACAGAATGGAGAAATAAGAACTGTGCGACAAGTGACTGATAAAGATGTAGTCAAACAAAAACTGACTGTTGTTGTGGAGGATAACGGACAGCCCTCTCGCTCAGCTGTGGTCTCCATTAACGTGGCTGTGGCTGACAGCTTTCCTGAAGTGCTGTCAGAGTTCACAGACTTTACTCAAGGAAAACAATATGACGACAACCTGACGTTTTATTTAGTTCTCGCACTGGCTGCTGTTTCTTTCTTATTCATCACCTGTGTGGTTGTAATAATATCAGTGAAAATCTACAGATGGAGACAATCTCGCTTCTTATATCAGTCCAATCTGCCTGTTATACCGTACTATCAACCGCATTACGCAGACACAGGAGTAACTGGAACTCTGCCGCACGGGTATAATTATGAAGTGTGCATGACGACTGACTCGAGGAAGAGTGACTGTAAGTTTTCTACACTCGGTGGACAGAATGTTTTAATGGTGGACCAGAGTTTCGCTGAGACCATGCAGCGCGCAATGAAGGAAAGAAACTTAGAAGATCCCGGTAAATGTTCTGAAATGGTAAGATCAACTGTTATTTAAAAAGAAAATATAAAATAATATAAAGTCTTTGTGATATTAAAATTACATTGAACAAATTTTGCTTAGTAGTTTAGGAGAACCTTTTTCACTAGGCCTATATAACATTAGTTATATATATCATTAATGCAGGTAAATCAATGATACTTACATTTTTACAGCATTTATTAAATATTAACATATAATTACACTATTGTTCAGTATGAAATCACTTTTGTTCATAATACTTTGAATCATAAAATTTAGAAACAATAGTACGTGGTAACATTAAACTACCATAATAAACGCTATAAAATGTTTACAAATCAATTAATGATTCATTAAGCATTAACTAATCCTAAGGAATTTAGCCTTACCGTGAAGTGTTACCTTAAAATCGTGATTCGATAATGAAGTCTGTTCTGTTTGTCGCACTGCATTGTTACATAATACCTTATGATTTCGAATTTATTTTCACTAATAAGTGAATCATGTTTGTTTTCTTATATTTAAGTAGTGCAATACATAGTAAGATTTAAGTTTACGAGAGCGGTGAAGTGTTATTTTAAATGTATTTGTTCAATACATTGTTTAGTTTTATTATTGTTGAGAGCTAATGCCCATTTAAAGTTCAAAGACATTTCAAAGCTTGTCAGTGCTGTTTCTCGTTCTCAGCTCTAAGGGCCGCTGTTGATTTGTAGAAAAGCATGCAATCGCTAGTGGTTGGTGGAGCTGTGGTGATCCTGGTATAAGACTGTGGAAGAGACTACAGAGAGTCGATGAAGGGAGAGATTCACTGACTAATAACAAATAAACTGGATGTATTTGTGGATATTTTGACTGCGGAACAGCATCTACAGGTTGATATTTGAATACATTACGTATACAATTTTGATCAAAGCATATAGAATGAGTCATTGTTACCAATCGCGGGGACAGCCACTGGATCGTGTTTTATTATGGAGGGTCTTATTCATCATGGCTGCTTGTTCGATTTCAAACACAAACGCACAGATTCGTTACTCGGTTCCAGAGGAAATGAAGAAAGGGTCACTTATCGGAAATATAGCTCATGATCTTGGTCTGAATGTACAAAGACTGCGCTCGGGTCAGGCTCGTATCGTGTCTGGCGACAGCACTGAGTACGTAGAGCTGAAAACAGACAAAGGGATCTTGGTTGTAAAGGAGAGAATCGACCGAGAGCAGCTTTGCGCTGAAACTACTCCGTGCAGCTTCACGTTTGAAATAATTCTTGATAATCCAATGGAACTGCATCATGTTACGGTGGAAATACTGGATGTAAACGATCATTCGCCAACATTTCCTAAAGATGAAATTAATCTTGAAATAAGTGAATCAGCCGCACCTGGATCTCGATTCTTACTAGGAAGCGCAGATGACCCTGATGTGGGTGTGAATGCTCTCCAAAATTATATTATGTCAAATAATGATTATTTTATTCTGAAACAACACTCGCGCCCCGATGGAGTTAAATATGCTGAAATGGTGCTTCAGAAACCTCTAGACAGAGAGCAGCATCCACGACTGTCTCTGATTCTCACAGCAGTCGACGGAGGAAACCCTCAGAGATCTGGTAATATGAAAATAGAGGTTACTGTACTAGATGTAAATGATAACGCACCAGTATTCAACCAATCAGTTTACAGAGCAATAATAACTGAAAATGCGCCTAAAGAAACTTACATTACAACTGTTAATGCAAGTGATGCAGATAGTGGGATGTATAGCTTGATTTCATACAGTCTCGCTAACTTAAAAGGTAACATAAAAGACATTTTTAAAATCGACGAAACAACCGGTGTTATAACTCTAATTGGGGAACTTGATTATGAAAAAGCAAAAAAATACGAAATTGGAATCGAGGCCAAAGACCAGGGTGGTTTAGGAAACTCGGCGAAAGTCATAGTTGATTTAACTGATGTAAACGACAATGCACCTGTTATTAGTGTTATGTCATTTTCAAGCTCAGTGAGTGAAGACGCACCTCTTGGCACCACTATCGCTATTTTCAGTGTCAAAGATCTAGATGCTGGAGAAAATGGCCATGTTGACTGTATGGTAGATCGAAAAAATCAATTTAAACTCCAGTCTTCACTGCGAAATTATTACACTTTAGTCACCGATGCTGCTTTAGATCGTGAACGTGTGGCAGAATATAACATCACAATCACGGCTATAGATTCAGGGTCTCCTGCGCTTTCTACTCAGAAAACGTTAAATCTTAAAGTATCAGATGTTAACGACAATCCGCCCAGGTTTCAAGAGAGTGTTTACACTACATTTGTTACTGAAAACAATCCACCTGGTTTGTCCATATTTACTCTGAGTGCTCGAGATGATGACTGGAATCAGAACGCTCGTATTTCGTATCTTCTAGATGAGACTACAGTGCGTGGATCACCTGCTTCCTCTTTTATATCCGTAAATGCTGACAGTGGAGTGATTCACGCACTGCGCAGTTTTGACTACGAGCAAATGAAAAGTGTTCATGTTTGCGTGAAAGCACAAGATGGAGGCTCTCCACCCCTCAGCACTAATGTGACTTTGGACATTATAATTAAAGATGAGAATGACAACGCTCCTCAGGTTCTGTATCCAGTACAGACTGGCGCTTCTGTGGTGGCTGAGATTGTGCCTCGTGCTGCAGAGGTTGGATATCTGGTCACTAAAGTGGTGGCTGTTGATGTGGACTCTGGACAGAATGCCTGGCTCTCCTATAAACTACAGAAAACTACAGACAGAGCGCTATTTGAAGTTGGTTTACAGAATGGAGAAATACGAACTGTGCGACAAGTGACTGATAAAGATGTAGTCAAACAAAAACTGACTGTTGTTGTGGAGGATAACGGACAGCCCTCTCGCTCAGCTGTGGTCTCCATTAACGTGGCTGTGGCTGACAGCTTTCCTGAAGTGCTGTCAGAGTTCACAGACTTTACTCAAGGAAAACAATATGACGAGAACCTGACGTTTTATTTAGTTATCGCACTGGCTGCTGTTTCTTTCCTATTCATCACCTGTGTGGTTGTAATAATATCAGTGAAAATCTACAGGTGGAGACAATCTCGCTTCTTATATCAGTCCAATATGCCTGTTATCCCGTACTATCCACCGCATTACGCAGACACAGGAGTCACTGGAACTCTGCCGCACGGGTATAATTATGAAGTGTGCATGACGACTGACTCGAGGAAGAGTGACTGTAAGTTTTCTACACTCGGTGGACAGAATGTTTTAGTAGTGGACCCAAGTTTCGCCGCAACTATGAATCACACAATCAAGAAAAAAAATTCTATCGACGATCTCCAGTCTACAGAATCGGTAAGAGACTTTTGGGACATTTTAAATTTTAACTGATTAAAAAAATAACAAAATAAATAAATAAATAAATAAATAAAATCAAAATAAGACAAACCAAGTATAGCATAAAGAAATAAATGTTCTAGGTACACTTTTCCACCTTATTCTTCAATTTGGAAGTAAGCCTATGGGCGAGACTTGCGGTCCATTAGCACTAAATGGAAATAATGAGATTCATTAATTGTAAAACTGTTTACACTACACACCAGTGTGTTCATTCACAATTTGCGATATCAAATAGCTGTTTTGTACAACTAAAAATAGCTGCAAGCCAGACCCATAAAATGTACAAATGGCCATGCCTACTCGAAAAATAAGGTGGATAGAAAGTGTGAAGTTTCTGAAATGAATAACCTGAATCTGTAACCGAGTCTCTAAAACTCCTGCAGTATACCAACATTATATTAGCTATTAAACCAAGTATTAGGCTATATCATTTATCTTTGTCTATTAACTAATACTCTGTATATTCATAATATGTTCACATTACAAGTGCATTAATACAATTCATAATTTATACTAACACTGATGTGAAAATATACAAATGAGAAAGAATTTAAACACATTTGCAAAAAAAAAAAAAAAAAAAAAAAAAAACTAAATATTGTCACAAAGTTGTCATGTTGCTTTCAGTGCTGGATTCAATTATCTCAGACTGTCTCGAACAATAGACTTGAATGCTTTATATAGCTACCATGTGTGATGTAATAATAATATTCTTGTTTGAAAAGAGACTTGAAAACTAATGAACAAATTGTTTTGGTGTGCATGACAACTGACTCAATGACGACCACTATACTGATCAGATACAGCAGTATTAAGTGTGTCCAATAAAGAGATAAGAGAGTTCACAAAATGTTTTGCTGTAAAATGCTGGAATTGTTGTCTGAGTCTAAGCTAAGTGTATGTGAGGAGAGAGTGACCCTATGATTTTCTATTCATGCTTTAGAATATTTTGGTCGTGGACAAAAATCCGACTGACATTATGGATTAATTGCCTTAATATGGAAGATGAAGAAAAAAAAATCTAATAAAATAAACAGCAGCGTGATATTTTACATGCAGACATGTGAAAATTTGTTCAATCTAATTATTGAAAAATGAAGAATAATTATGAAATAATCACAAAAAACGCAAGGGCACTTTGAAAAGGTTCAGCACCACTTGTCCTGAACAGCGCCTTGCTGGATAAAGGTATACTACTAAAGAGGACCACGGTCTTCTTCATTGTGTTTTAATTTAACCCAAAATCTGTTGCTTACAAAATCCATATCCAACATGCATATTAGCCTTTATTTATTTATTCATTCATTCATTCGTTTGTTTGTTTGTTTGTTTGTTTATTATTATATTATTATTATTTTAATCAGCAAGATATTCTGGAACACAGACAGTGTGACATTCTACATATCATAATAATTGGTTCATTGCCAGTGTGATATAGGCCTAGGAAATAATATTCGCTGATAAAATACGTTGTATTGTATGTATAAGGTTAAAACTTTGATATGCTGTTTCTTATTTACACTCAGAGGGTCGCTGTTCGTCGACAAACAGCGGAGAAACTGTATTTCACAGACCCTCCCTCGTCACACAATATCACGGAGAAAAAGGCAATAAAGCTGCCACCTCATTTTTTTCTACAAAAACGATTCATCGCTCGTCGTCCTGAACGGAGTTAATGATTGCGGTCGGAATTTCATATATTTTAAGGATAGACGGATTGATTGTTTTGTTTTCTTTTTTAAGCGTCTGTGTATTTGAAAAATGCCTGGCCCTGATGCAATCATACGGCATTCGGTGCTGTGTTTTACTCTTTTGATTCACATTGCGCTCGGACAAGTCAGTTACTCCATTCCTGAAGAAATGTCAAAAGGATCGATAGTGGGAAATATTGCGCAGGATTTGGGCTTGGATTTACAACGATTAAAGTCAGGAAAAGCTCGAATATTTACCAGAGACAGCACGGAATATATCGAACTGAACAGAAACACTGGATTGCTGCTTATTAGAGAGAAAATGGATCGCGAATCTCTTTGTGCAAAAACAACTCCGTGTGCTTTACATCTTCAAATGATTTTGGACAACCCGATGGAATTATACACGATTACAATAGAGATCATGGATATAAATGATAACGCTCCGAGTTTCCAGAAAAAGGACTTTAGCTTTGAGATCAGCGAATCGGCGGTGGCGGGTGCAGGTTTTATGCTTGGGGGAGCTTTTGATGCGGATGTAGGAACAAATGATCTTCAGAATTACTCGCTTAAACCGAGTAACCAATTCAGACTTGAATTGCATAATCAGGCAGACGGTAGTAAAAACGTTGAGATGATCTTACAAAGACCACTCGACAGAGAAACGCAAAGCTCACTTACTTTGTTGTTAGAAGCGTTTGATGGAGGCGATCCGGTGCTTTCTGGCACTGTACAGATACACATCACTGTGCTAGATATTAATGACAATGCTCCTGTTTTTACGCAAAAGGTATATAAAACCACCATAACAGAAAACGCACCAAAAGGTACTGTGTTAACAGTCGTGAGCGCATCTGATGCAGACGAAGGATCAAACAGTGTAGTGACGTACTACATATCTGACACAGTGAACAAAAATGTCGCCGACATGTTTCTTATTAATGAAAAAAGTGGTGAGTTAACATTAACTGGACAGGTTGACTATGAAAAGGTCAACCATTATGAACTTAATATCCAGGCAAAAGATCAAGGAGGACTTTCTAACGCATGCAAAGTAATTATCGATGTCCTGGACATTAATGATAATTTGCCTAGTATTCAGATTCTGTCTAGTTCACACTCCATACCTGAAGGTTCTAACTCTGGTACTGTGGTTGCAATGCTACATGTTGATGATCTTGATTCGGGTGTAAATGGGCAGGTTCAGTGTGTCATGAATGGGAATATTCCTTTTGAAATAACATCTCCGTCTAGCAATTTCTTTAGCTTGCAAACAGAGCAGGAATTGGACAGAGAGCGAGAAGCTGAGTACAATATCAGTGTAATATGTACTGACGAGGGAGTGCCAGCACTATCCAGCAATGTCTCTCTTCGTGTGCAGATATCTGATGTGAATGACAATGCTCCTGTATTTGAGAAAAGTCACTATGAGGCCTATGTGCTGGAGAATAACACACCTGGCCTCTCTATATTTACCGTTAAAGCCAGTGATGCTGATTGGAATCAGAATGCCCGTGTTTCTTATATTCTAGAAGACAGCACTGTTAATGGAGTCTATGTCTCATCATATGTGTCAGTTCAACCTGACAGCGGACTGATTACAGCTGTGCGCTCTTTTGACTACGAACAACTGAAAGATTTCCACTTCCGGGTAAAAGCGCAAGATGGAGGCTCTCCCCCGCTCAGCAGTAACGTGACAGTGAAAATTACTATTAAAGATCAGAATGACAACGCTCCTCAGGTTCTGTATCCAGTACAGACTGGTGCTTCTGTGGTGGCTGAGATTGTGCCTCGTGCTGCAGAGGTTGGATATCTGGTCACTAAAGTGGTGGCTGTTGATGTGGACTCTGGACAGAATGCCTGGCTTTTCTATAAACTACAGAAAACTACAGACAGAGCGCTATTTGAAGTTGGTTTACAGAATGGAGAAATAAGAACTGTGCGACAAGTGACTGATAAAGATGCAGTCAAACAAAAACTGACTGTTGTTGTGGAGGATAACGGACAGCCCTCTCGCTCAGCTGTGGTCTCCATTAACGTGGCTGTGGCTGACAGCTTTCCTGAAGTGCTGTCAGAGTTCACAGACTTTACTCAAGGAAAACAATATGACGAGAACCTGACGTTTTATTTAGTTCTCGCACTGGCTGCTGTTTCTTTCCTATTTATCACCTGTGTGGTTGTAATAATATCAGTGAAAATCTACAGATGGAGACAATCTCGCTTCTCATATCAGTCCAATCTGCCTGTTATACCGTACTATCAACCGCATTACGCAGACACAGGAGTCACTGGAACTCTGCCGCACGGGTATAATTATGAAGTGTGCATGACGACTGACTCGAGGAAGAGTGACTATAAGTTTTCTACACTCGGTGGACAGAATGTTTTAATGGTGGACCCGAGTTTCAGTGAGATGATGCAGCGCACAGTCACGAAAAACAGTTCCATCGACGATCTCTTTGCAAAATCGGTAAGAAACTTTTCCTTAGACTATTATTATTGTTATTATTATTATTATTATTATTATTGTTAATTGAAAAGACAAGTAATATGGTTGCTGACGTAGATTATAAATAAATAAATAAATAAATAGCATTGGAGAACTGAGCGATGACGTGTAGTTTTAGGTTTTGGATAAACAATTACTCACACATCTTTTTTTTCTGCTTCTTCTTTTCTTTCACTAGAACTGGTGCCAGTAATGTTGATATGTTTGTTCTAAAGGGAAATGAAACAATTCAGTGTGCCTGACGGTCACACAGTTTGTTCTTGCACATTTTTGGATGTGTTGTAAGACTCAGAGAATTGGCCTCTTTTTATTTTATTTTATTTTATTTTATTTTGTCGAAATAGCCTTAGTGGTAGACCAATGAGTCCCTATTTGCATTAAGCTTTTTGATGCAGGCTGCGTGTAAAAAACAAACAAAAATAATTAATGATGATGATGATGATGATGATGATGATGATGATCATTGTAAAGTGATTTATTGGAAACTACGTAATTAATTTGATACAATGCATGGGCATGTTGATATATTTCAGCACCACCGTTGTTGAACAGCGCCTCATTTGATGAAAACCGCTACTGCTAAACAGAGGACTGTGGTCTTCATTGTGTGCTTTCATTTGAAGTATTATTATTTTGCTAAATTGCTTTCAGGGTTATTCTTAACGTTTGCCTTCGTGGTTCCAACAGAATTATTTATTTAATCGTCGGAGAATTCATATGACTGGTTTTACATGAGTAATAGGCCTAGAAAACAATACATACCGTTGATAAAATTCACTTTAGGCATAAATATATAAACTTGATTTGCAATTCCTAATTTACGCTCAGAGGGCCGCTGTTCGTCGACAAATGGATGAGAAACTGTATTTTACAGACCCACCCCCAGCATCACATAACATCAGAGAGAAAGGAAGAAGAGCAACCGTCTCAGAAATTATTTTCTAGCACGGATTTCCTGTAGAAAACCCATTCGGCGAGTACACAAATAATTCAAGTCAGTCAATTTTTATTTAATTTTATAGGCTGAAACGATACACTGATAGAGAATTGTTTCTTATTCGATCCTCGGTGCAACTGAGACAATGCCTGATGCAATGATAAGACGCTCGATGCTGTTTTTTACTCTTCTGGTTCACTTTGCCCGAGGACAGGTCAGTTACTCCATTCCTGAAGAAATATCAAAAGGATCGATGGTCGGAAATATTGCGCAGGATTTGGGCTTGGATTTGCAACGACTGAAATCAGGAAAAGCGAGAATTTACACAAGAGACAGTACAGAATACATCGAACTGAACAGAAACACTGGATTGCTGCTTATTAGAGAGAAAATGGATCGCGAATCTCTTTGTGCAAAAACAACTCCGTGTGCTTTACATCTTCAAATGATTTTGGAAAACCCGATGGAATTCTACACGATTACAATAGAAATCATGGATATAAATGATAACGCTCCGAGTTTCCAGAAAAAGGACTTTAGCTTTGAGATCAGCGAATCGGCGGTGGCGGGTGCAGGTTTTATGCTTGGGGGAGCTTTTGATGCGGATGTAGGAACAAATGATCTTCAAAGCTACTCGCTGAAACCGGCTGATAAATTCCAGCTTGAATTGCACAGTCAGGCAGACGGTAGTAAAAACGTCGAGATGATTTTAGAAAAGCCACTCGACAGAGAAACGCAAAGCTCATTTACTTTATTGTTAGAAGCGTTTGATGGAGGCGATCCAGTGCTTTCTGGCACTGTACAGATACACATCACTGTGCTAGATATTAATGACAATGCTCCTGTTTTTACGCAAAAGGTATATAAAACCACCATAACAGAAAACGCACCAAAAGGTACTGTGTTAACAGTCGTGAGCGCATCTGATGCAGACGAAGGATCAAACAGTGTAGTGACGTACTACATATCTGACACAGTGAACAAAAATGTCGCCGACATGTTTCTTATTAATGAAAAAAGTGGTGAGTTAATATTAAACGGCCACATTGACTATGAAAGGGTCAACCATTATGAACTTAATATTCAGGGAAAAGATCAAGGAGGACTCTCTAATGCATGCAAAGTCATCATCGATGTTCTGGACATCAATGATAATTCGCCTAATATTAATATAGTTTCTAGTTCACATTCAGTATCTGAAGGGTCAAAGTCCGGGACTGTTATTTCAGTACTAAATGTTGATGATCTTGATTCAGGTTCAAATGGTCAGGTTCAGTGCGTCTTAAATGACGACATGTCTTTTTCTATTACTTCTCCGTCTAGTAACTTCTTTAGCTTGCAAACAGAGCAGGAATTGGACAGAGAGCGAGAAGCTGAGTACAATATAACTGTAATATGTACTGATGAGGGAGTGCCAGCACTATCCAGCAATGTCTCTCTTCGTGTGCAGATAACAGATGTGAATGACAATGCTCCTGTATTTGAGAAAAGTCACTATGAGGCCTATGTGCTGGAGAATAACACACCTGGTCTCTCTATATTTACCGTTAAAGCCAGTGATGCTGATTGGAATCAGAATGCCCGTGTTTCTTATATTCTAGAAGACAGCACTGTTAATGGAGTCTATGTCTCATCATATGTGTCAGTTCAACCTGACAGCGGACTGATTACAGCTGTGCGCTCTTTTGACTACGAACAACTGAAAGATTTCCACTTCCGGGTAAAAGCGCAAGATGGAGGCTCTCCCCCGCTCAGCAGTAACGTGACAGTGAAAATTACTATTAAAGATCAAAATGACAACGCTCCTCAGGTTCTGTATCCAGTACAGACTGGTGCTTCTGTGGTGGCTGAGATTGTGCCTCGTGCTGCAGAGGTTGGATATCTGGTCACTAAAGTGGTGGCTGTTGATGTGGACTCTGGACAAAATGCCTGGCTCTCATATAAACTACAGAAAGCTACAGACAGAGCGCTATTTGAAGTGGGTTTACAGAATGGAGAAATACGAACTGTGCGACAAGTGACTGATAAAGATGCATTCAAACAAAAACTTACTGTTGTTGTGGAGGATAACGGACAGCCCTCTCGCTCAGCTGTGGTCTCCATTAACGTGGCTGTGGCTGACAGCTTTCCTGAAGTGCTGTCAGAGTTCACAGACTTTACGCACAAAAAACAATATGACGAGAACCTGACGTTTTATTTAGTTCTTGCACTGGCCGCTGTTTCTTTTTTATTTATCACTTCCGTGGTTGTTATAATATCAGTAAAGATTTACAGATGGAGGCAATCTCGATTCTTATATCAGTCCAATCTGCCTGTTATTCCGTACTATCCACCGCATTACGCAGACACAGGAGTGACTGGAACTCTGCCGCACGGGTATAATTATGAAGTGTGCATGACGACTGACTCGAGGAAGAGTGACTGTAAGTTTTCTACACTCGGTGGACAGAATGTTTTAATGGTGGACCCGAGTTTCGCTGAGACGATGCAGCACACAATCAAGAAAAATAGCGGTTTGCAAAATGAACATTCGACATCGGTAAGAACAATATTTTATACTTCACAAAACAAACAAACCAACAAATCAAATAAAAATATTCGGTAAAAAATGGTGAAAACAATAGTTATAGTAAAAATAATAATAATAATTGGCATTATTATTACCCCCCTCCTTTATTATTCGTTGTCTTGCTAAAACACCAATTTGGATTGATTTCAGGACCACATCTTGGACAGCGCCAGATTGTAGTCTTGACAGTTTAATAGATTAGATTTAAATACGGTCTAAAATTCTTTCTTTCCATTACTCTTTATTTTTATTCATTTATTTTGACAAACGTTTTGATCCATTCATCTTTTTTTCTATGTGCAAAAAATGAGTTTGTTATGATTTTATATGTAGTGCTCGGATTAGACTCACAGGGCCGCTGTTTGTCAACGTAGAACTTTTGTCTGATTGTGTTTTAAACCCTGGCCCATCATCCCATAGTCACAGTGAGAGAGGAAAGGAGGAAACGCTTCCAGATCGCTCAATATTGTCTTGAAACAAATGCGACGTTTTGTACTTACTGGAATTTAAAGAACTTGATTTTAATATTTTCTCTTTACAAGACCTCACTTCGAAATCTGTGAGAATTTTTTTTTCTCAGTAGTTTGTTAGGGATATCGAAAAAAAAAATGCAGGGTCTCGTGATGTGGTACGCGGTATTGTTTTCCGTCGCCCTGCTTCATTCTGCACGAGGACAAGTTAGTTACTCAATTCCAGAAGAAATGGCTAAAGGCGCTATTGTGGGAAATATCGCACAAGATTTGGGCTTGGATTTACAACGGCTGAGGTCAGGAAAAGCGCGCATCTATACGGGCGACAGTACTGAATATATTGGTCTCAATAAGGACACTGGCTTCCTTCTTGTGGCAGAACGAGGGGAGCTCGTAATTCGTGGGGCACTAGGGCCTAGCTTTTTAGAATAGAATAACTGCAACTTTACAAAAACCGACTACGCCACTCTGACATCAGAGAATGAATGATACCCTTTATCTTAAGACACACAAGTTCGTTGCACTAGTAAGGAACAGACATGCAAATCATACAAAAGGAGTTCTTTATTATTAAAAGCAGACAGGAGTAAACCGGGCGTACCAGGCAAAACTCCTCACGGCATCTGACCATCGAATGTATGTGTTATAGAGGCAGAGGAGTTTTACAATCATTCAAAAGTCAATCACTACAAAATAAACATACAATAAAACCTTACACTCAAAAGCTTTTCAGCCACGGGCTAAAGAACAAGGAACCAAACCACACACTGTAGAGTAAACTTATCACTCACACACAAAATCGGTGCGTCTCACTGCACACAGCACCCAGTGTTCAAAACCACCACCAGCACGCTGAGGAAAAGGAGGATTCCTGACTGAAGCCCCTGGCATCTAGCAGAAAGAGAGTTTACAGTTGCTCACACATACACAAAAAAAAGAAAGAGATCACGATTAGAAAAATCACAATGAAGTCAATATAAACAGCAAAAAAACACAAATACTAATAATCCAAAAACACTTCACTGAAAACTATAATTCACACTAACACAATCTCAAAACAAAGAAACAAAAAAACAAAACAAATTACTAATAACATCATCCAACCCACATAACAAACCACTCTTACAAATCAGACTAAATGAAACAGACAAAAACCACAAAACAGTAGGTTAGGACAACGGCGATTCCTCGCATTAAATACGGAAGAAAGGCAGAGAGGAAAAGATCTCAGACACCTTAGAAGGGAAACACAATGGTTAAATGCCCGCCTGAATGCCCAATGGTCTCGACCCAACAAGGAAAAGACTCACCCGCCGATAGAACCATGTCAATCACTTAAAACAAACCACTCTAGATCGCTCGTTGATTTGTTTTGATCCTGTAGCGTCACACGTTGGTTTACATGTGCCTGAAATACACGAAAGACCCATACCCACTCGTCAGAATCCCAACCAGAGAGCTGGTTCCCACAAATAACTGCAATAACAGCTTACCGAAAGAAATCATTTCAGGAGCACGCAAAAGCTGGCATACAGCCGCAGTCAAATCACCCGCACGTTGGAAGCAAATGGGAACCCCCACTCAATCGGAGGTGACGTACATCTCGACATGAATGGATATGCGCTATTTATAGCCTAATCGGAAATGACGCGTCACCCCAACTAAAAGGGAATTTGTAGGCGGCAAATTCTAATTAAATCATTAGTATCCATACAAACATGGGAGGAGAGCATCTGGTCACAATCTACCCCTGACATTTTCGTCGTCGGCCCGACGATGAATACTTTTTATACATCTATGATTTTAATGCCAGGGTCGAAACCAGGCAACCACAGCACTAGATACCGGACTATTGACTGTACCCACTTCGTACCTTGGTCTTTCTATTGTGCGAGGGAGGTGATGTGGATTTGAATGGTACCCTGCCATCAACCTCCTTGTACGCCTAACCCCTGTATCCTCAAGAGGAGTAATCTCTGGTGACCCTACTCCCACCATCACATTACCTGGGGCGGGTACTATAACCTCTGTATACTCTGCCTCCTCTTGAAGACCATCTGTAAAAGTTTGGTCCTCTCCGGCAACTCCTGATGGGGTCTCAACTGGTGGTACTGACCTTTGCCCCTCCTGAGGGGTCTCAGGTATTACTACAAACCAATCTCCAGTCTCCTCTTCTTCGTCAGTGGGTGCTATTGGCTCCAGCATACTACACTTAGGGGGGTCAACCAAAGGACTTTTACCAACCCATGGCTTTATTGCAGAGCGATGTACTTGTCTCACTTTACCCAGATTGTCCACTGGTGCAATAGAATATACCTGCTCACCTGCTCTTACAATCTGATATACTAATGGGCCCCAGAGATCGTGTATCTTATGTCTACCTCTCACATTAAAAGCTCGAAGGAGCACCAACTGACCCTCCCGTAAGGGTACCTCCCGGACCTGTCCATCATGACGGGCCTTGCGGCGGTCCGCCGCAGTCCTTAGCTGCTCTCTCACCCCCTCGAAAGCTACTTTGAGCCTATTCTGGTGTTCTAATACCCACCTCTGCACACAGCCGGCCTCCGGCTCCTGGACTCTCCCAAGCAGAAAATCCACTGGGAGCCGAGGTTCCTGGCCAAACATCAAAAAGTGCGGGGATTCTCCAGTACTCTGATGGGGGGTACTATTATATGAAAATAACACCTGGGGAAGACACAGCGGCCAGTCGCCCTTCTGAGAGTCGGGCAGAGAACGCAACAAATCGTGCAAGGTCCTATTAAACCGCTCGCACTGTCCGTTACCAGCCGGATGGTACGGAGTAGTGCGAGACTTCTCAACACCGTACAAGCGGCAAAGCTGTTGGATAAGGGTGGCCTCAAAGTTCCGACCCTGATCTGAATGGATACGACTTGGAACACCGAGTCGGCAAAACCATTCAGATACCAGAACCTGTGCCACAGTCTCTGCCCGCTGATCTCTGGTAGCCACACCCCACGTATATTTAGAGAATACATCAGTCATGACCATAACGTTCTCAATACCAGACTGGGAAGGCTCCAGAACTGTAAAATCGATGGCCAGAACTTCATTCGGCCGTGAAGCCATCAAGTGCCCCATGAAACTACGGTGTGTCGAGGGAAGGCCCTTCGCATGCTGGCACCTCTCACATTGCTGGCACCAACGTGCAATCTCAGAAGACATGTCTGGCCAATAGCACCGTTGTCGCACCAACTGAGTCGTCCGTTCCACACCCTGATGTCCGTGCTGCTGATGTAACTGTGTCAAAACTTCCTCCTTCATAGCCATAGGCAATAACACCTGCAGTGTTTCTTCCCCACCGTCTGGGCGCCTCACCCGACGGTACATTACCCCATCCTGCTCCACCAATCGGTCCCACTGCCGAAGCATCGTGACCACTGGTTTTGGCAACTGCTTGCGCTCTTCCGGTGTTGGGAGTGCCTGTCGTCGCCAGAACCTTAACAGTTCTGCAATATGTAGATCGGCCCTCTGACCTGAGCGCATATCTACAAAGGGTGGACCTGGGAACACTGTTACCTGGCTCACCTGGGCCACCGGTCCCCCATGGGCTAATTGAGCTATCCTTTCGGGGATAGCCTGCCCCGGCACTAGACTTTGGATGTCCTCCCTTGTAAGTGGATTCTGTCTAGACAGGGCATCCGCATTTCTATTACAGCGACCGGACCTATACCTAATCTCAAAATCAAAAGCAGCCAACTGAGCAGCCCAACGCTGTTCAGTGGCACCCAGTTTGGCTGTAAGAACATGACTGAGAGGGTTGTTGTCTGTAAAAACCAGACATTTATGGCCCAACAGGTACTCCCTAAATTTTTCTGTCATGGCCCACTTGAGCGCCAGAAATTCCAGTTTCATAGAGCTATAATTGTCCATACGGCGCTCAGTGGGCCGAAGACCACGACTAGCATATGCTATTGGTCGTACCTTTCCTCCCTGCTCCTGGGACAGTACTGCCCCCAAACCCCCATAGCTGGCATCAACCTCCAGGATGAAAGGCAAGGAGAAATCGGCATAGGCCAGCACCGGGGCCACAGACAGTCGCTGCTTCAACTCCTCAAAGCTCTGTTGACACTGTATAGACCAGGCATCGGCAAAGTCCTGCTCCGAACACCTCCGACGTTTTGGATTGGTCAGCCTTGCTACTAGCCCATGTAACGGGGCAGCTACTTTTGCAAACCCCTCCACGAACCGACGGTAGTAGCTGGCAAATCCCAGGAAGGAACGCACCTCGCCAGCAGTAGTGGGACAACGCCACTGGGTCACTGCCTCAACCTTACTTGGGTCTGTAGCGACCCCTTCAGATGAGACCACATGACCCAAATACTTTACCTTCCTCTGGAAAAATGAACATTTCCCCAATTTAGCTTTTAATCCCTCCCTCTGAAGGCGATTCAGGACCACCTCCATCCGAGAGAGATGTTGATCTACTGATGCCGAAAACACAACTATATCATCGAGGTACAAAAGGAGGGACTGTCCCTGTTGATCCCCAAACAATCTTTGCATCAATCGCTGGAAGGTGCTAGGAGCATTACACAGCCCAAAGGGCATCCTGTTCCATTCGAACAAGCCAAATGGAGTACAGAAGGCCGTTTTGTATCTATCCCCCTCCGTAACAGGTACCTGATTGTACCCACTGGCGAGGTCCATGGTAGAAAACCATTGGGCACCCGTCAGTGAGTCCAAGGTCTCCTCGATACGAGGTAATGGAAAAGCATCCTTCCTTGTACTCGCATTCAGACGGCGGTAGTCTACACACAAGCGCAGACTACCATCCTTCTTTCTCACGAGCACAATGGGTGATGCATAGGGACTACTGCTCTCCCTAATTATTTGTGCCTCAAGGAGCTGATTTATGTGCGCTTTCACTACCTCATACTCGGATGGAGGTATCCGCCGATGTCGCTGCCTAATGGGAGTATGGTCTACAAGGGGTATGTCGTGAGAAATGAGACCTGTGCACCCAAGGTCCCCCTCATATGTGGAAAACACCGACTCATAGTTTAACAGCAAAGCCCGAACTTTAACCTGGTCTGCCGTTGGCAGTACAGACAGATCAAGGGAATCAATCTGATCCTGCACTGGAGTAACTTGAGCCGCCTGTACACTTGCGGACACTGCCACTGGCTGAACCTCGCTAACCTCAGAAGGCAAACTCACCACATCCACACATCTTAACGCACCAATAGTAACTCGTGGATACAGAACGATATCCGTTGTACCGACATTTACTACCGGTATATATACCGTTCCTCGGACCACTCTCACCAGGGCAGGGGATGCTAGCAAACCTGCTGGGAGACCTACCTCTGGTGGCTCAAATAAGACTGCCCCACTGGAATACTGGGTTGAACAGGTAGCAGCTACCAGCTTTAATGTCCCCCCGGGAATACGATTCACATGGCGACCTCGTACCCTGACTTGACCCCTAACAGTTATGACAGGCTTAATGTCGGCCTGATGACAGTGTTGCAGTGCCTGTGTAATGAATGAAGGAGCCTGGGACACAGCCGGTAGCTCAAAGAGGGCGGAGCCATGCTGGCCAAAGAGCTCCCGGTAGCAGCGGCCCAAAACATTCATCCCCAAAACCCCAGGGACTCGGCCAGCCAAACCACCAGGAGGATCCCGGACCACCAAGACCCCACACCCCAAGATCAGCCGACCACAAAGTTCAATATCTAACTCCAGGTACCCTATATACGGAATCGACAACCCGTTCGCTGCTCGCAATTGCAACCACTGGCATGAAAGGAGACGTTCGGGTCCCCAAGGCTTAAAATAAGTAGTAAAACAACTTTCTGTGACAGTCGTCACCATAGAGCCAGTGTCCACTAGACAAGACACAGGAACACCTCCCATGTGGACAACGAGCTGCGGACAAGATGACACCAGACGAGCAAGTGAGTCTGGGCTAATCAGGTGACTTGAGCCCCTCCCTTCCCCAACCGAACAGTGGCTCAACCGCTCGGTGGGTATTAGTTTTCCGGCGGCTGGCTGGCTGGAGCCGGTCCCCCTCCCCGGGGTGGACCTGCCGGCATGGTAGACTGAAACCGGGTAGCTCTACGCTCCCCCTCGCACTCTCTTGCGAAATGTCCCGGTTGGTTACACCGCCTGCAAATAATATGACTAAATCGCTGTACTCCACCCCCCAGTTGAGTTCTCTGAATATGGGCTAAACTTTGAGTAAGTTGATTTAATTGTTGTTGTTGCATTTTCATCATCTCCTTTAATTCACGCAACTCAGATGACCCTCCTGGAAGGTTACTACCAGGCTGCGACTGTCCATGCACACCATATTGTATACAATGTGCCGTTGGAACGGAATAGCTACGTCCCCTTGCACCCCCGGGGGTCCCCTCTCGCTCCCAACGAATGGCCTCACTACGCACTTCAAGCAACGTACTGTCAGGGCTACGTCGAACTAACTGTTTTAACTCACGTCTAAGTGTATTATCGCTAACATTTTCCACGAACTGATCTCGTAACAGAGCACCAGCATTAGACATTTCATGTGGCGCCTGTTCTTTAACTTTTTCCCATAGGCTCATCAGGGCCAGGGAGAATTCCACAAGAGTCTCCCCTTCCTGCTGCCGCCTAGAGAAGAACAGTTCTTGTAACGCTACATACGATCGCGTACACCCGTACAATTCGCGCAATGCCGCAATAATTTGGTCTGGATGTCGCCGCTCTGCCCCAGAACGATAACGAAGCTCTTCACGCGCCTCACCCTCTAAATGATCGATTAAAAAGAAGGCTTGGTCAACGGTAGACATATGGCGTGCCCTCATACAAGCACGTGCCTCCTCTATCCATTCATTAACATCAATGCCAGTCCTGCCATTAAATTTTGGGCACTTACGATCCCTCGGGATAAACACAAATCGCTCAGGTGGGCCGGTATCAGGAAATGAGGGACTAACTGCTGGAGGAGTCACAGCAACAGGTGGATCAGCACTAGGAGCTGGCCGCACAGCTGGTGGCCCCTGTCGCAACTGCTCATTATCAGTCCGCAGCTGAGCCACCAACGCCCGGAGCTCCTGCAATTCCTCCTCCATACTAAAGTATTTAACTTTTCTCCCACTTTTTTTTTTTTTTTTTTTTTTTTTTTACCTGAAAGGGCCAAAGCCAAAATCGAAGAAAGCGGCTCACCGCCCGATCACTACTGGCCGCGCAGGGTCGCCGTTGTCCTGTTCCTACAAAAGCTCAAAAAAAAAAACAACACCACAACACACCCTCCACACAACCAAAGTCAAGGGAACACAAAAAAAACATAAACCCTATATAATTCACATCTCTGTCCTACACCAGTGCAAAGACCCTGCCGACTACGCCACAATGTGGCAGAACGAGGGGAGCTCGTAATTCGTGGGGCACTAGGGCCTAGCTTTTTAGAATAGAATAACTGCAACTTTACAAAAACCGACTACGCCACTCTGACATCAGAGAATGAATGATACCCTTTATCTTAAGACACACAAGTTCGTTGCACTAGTAAGGAACAGACATGCAAATCATACAAAAGGAGTTCTTTATTATTAAAAGCAGACAGGAGTAAACCGGGCGTACCAGGCAAAACTCCTCACGGCATCTGACCATCGAATGTATGTGTTATAGAGGCAGAGGAGTTTTACAATCATTCAAAAGTCAATCACTACAAAATAAACATACAATAAAACCTTACACTCAAAAGCTCTTCAGCCACGGGCTAAAGAACAAGGAACCAAACCACACACTGTAGAGTAAACTTATCACTCACACACAAAATCGGTGCGTCTCACTGCACACAGCACCCAGTGTTCAAAACCACCACCAGCACGCTGAGGAAAAGGAGGATTCCTGACTGAAGCCCCTGGCATCTAGCAGAAAGAGAGTTTACAGTTGCTCACACATACACAAAAAAAAGAAAGAGATCACGATTAGAAAAATCACAATGAAGTCAATATAAACAGCAAAAAAACACAAATACTAATAATCCAAAAACACTTCACTGAAAACTATAATTCACACTAACACAATCTCAAAACAAAGAAACAAAAAAACAAAACAAATTACTAATAACATCATCCAACCCACATAACAAACCACTCTTACAAATCAGACTAAATGAAACAGACAAAAACCACAAAACAGTAGGTTAGGACAACGGCGATTCCTCGCATTAAATACGGAAGAAAGGCAGAGAGGAAAAGATCTCAGACACCTTAGAAGGGAAACACAATGGTTAAATGCCCGCCTGAATGCCCAATGGTCTCGACCCAACAAGGAAAAGACTCACCCGCCGATAGAACCATGTCAATCACTTAAAACAAACCACTCTAGATCGCTCGTTGATTTGTTTTGATCCTGTAGCGTCACACGTTGGTTTACAT
Source organism: Carassius auratus (assembly GCF_003368295.1). Classification (NCBI taxonomy): domain Eukaryota; kingdom Metazoa; phylum Chordata; class Actinopteri; order Cypriniformes; family Cyprinidae; genus Carassius; species Carassius auratus. The sequence continues at coordinate 7,486,560 of NC_039277.1, read as the reverse complement.
GTGCCTGAAATACACGAAAGACCCATACCCACTCGTCAGAATCCCAACCAGAGAGCTGGTTCCCACAAATAACTGCAATAACAGCTTACCGAAAGAAATCATTTCAGGAGCACGCAAAAGCTGGCATACAGCCGCAGTCAAATCACCCGCACGTTGGAAGCAAATGGGAACCCCCACTCAATCGGAGGTGACGTACATCTCGACATGAATGGATATGCGCTATTTATAGCCTAATCGGAAATGACGCGTCACCCCAACTAAAAGGGAATTTGTAGGCGGCAAATTCTAATTAAATCATTAGTATCCATACAAACATGGGAGGAGAGCATCTGGTCACATTCTCATCAAAGAGAAAATGGATCGCGAATCTCTTTGTGCAAAAACGGCCCCGTGCGCTTTGCACCTTCAGATGATTTTGGAAAACCCCATGGAATTATACACGATTACGGTTGAAATTACTGATATAAACGATAATCCACCCACTTTTCAGAAAAAGCGAATTGAGTTTGAAATCAGTGAATCCGCTGTAACGGGCGCAAGATTCTTGCTGCAGGGAGCCGTGGATGCGGACGTAGGAGTTAATGATCTTCAAAGCTATTCTCTTAAACCTACGGATCATTTTGTTCTTGAATTGCACAGTCAGGCAAACAGTGATACAAACGTTGAAATGGTTTTGCAAAGACCTCTTGACAGAGAGAAGAAAGGAGTGGTAACATTATTGCTAACCGCTTTTGACGGCGGTGATCCGCAGTTGTCTGGAAATGTTCAAATAGATGTTACTGTACTCGATGCTAATGATAATACCCCTGTCTTTACGCAAAAGGTATATAAAGCCATTTTGATTGAAAACGCCGCAAAGGGGTTTAAACTTACCACTGTCAGTGCCACTGACGCAGACGAAGGGCCGTATGGTCATGTGACGTACTACGTTGCAAGCAAAGATGATATTGTGCGAAACATGTTTACTATTGATCAGCAAAGTGGAGAGGTAACGTTAAATGGCTTTGTTGACTTTGAAAAAGCAAGTCACTACCAGATTGATATCCAGGCTAAAGATCAAGGGGGGCTTTCTGACTCTTGTAAGCTGATTGTTGATGTGTTGGACATTAATGATAACAAACCTGTGATAAGCTTACTCTCCATGTCAAATTCTGTGTCTGAGGACTCCACACCTGGCACAGTTGTTGCTATGATGAAAGTAGATGATGCAGACTCAGGTGTGAATGGCCAGATTCATTGCACAATAAATGAGTATATTCCATTTGCTCTTACATCACCATCTAGTAATTTCATCAGCCTGCGTATAGAGCAGCAACTGGACAGAGAGAGAGAAGCTGAATACAATATCAGTGTCACATGCTCTGATCAGGGGGTGCCTGTGCTCTCTAGCAGCACCTCTTTGTTTTTACAGATATCAGATGTAAATGACAATGCTCCTGCATTTGAGAAAAGTCACTATGAGGCCTATGTGCTGGAAAATAACACACCTGGTCTCTCTATATTTACCGTTAAAGCCAGTGATGCTGATTGGAATCAGAATGCCCGTGTTTCTTATATTCTAGAAGACAGCACTGTTAATGGAGTCTCTGTCTCGTCATATGTGTCAGTTCAACCTGACAGCGGACTGATTACAGCTGTGCGCTCTTTTGATTATGAACAGCTGAAAGATTTCCACTTCCGGGTAAAAGCGCAAGATGGAGGCTCTCCTCCGCTCAGCAGTAATGTGACAGTGAAAATTATTATTAAAGATGAGAATGACAACGCTCCTCAGGTTCTGTATCCAGTACAGACTGGTGCTTCTGTGGTGGCTGAGATTGTGCCTCGTGCTGCAGAGGTTGGATATCTGGTCACTAAAGTGGTGGCTGTTGATGTGGACTCTGGACAGAATGCCTGGCTCTCCTATAAACTACAGAAAACTACAGACAGAGCGCTGTTTGAAGTGGGTTTACAGAATGGAGAAATAAGAACTGTGCGACAAGTGACTGATAAAGATGCAGTCAAACAAAAACTTACTGTTGTTGTGGAGGATAACGGACAGCCCTCTCGCTCAGCTGTGGTCTCCATTAACGTGGCTGTGGCTGACAGCTTTCCTGAAGTGCTGTCAGAGTTCACAGATTTTACTCAAGGAAAACAATATGACGAGAACCTGACTTTTTATTTAATCTTGGCTCTCGCAGTGGTCTCCCTGCTCTTCATAGTCTCAGTTATATCAATAATTTCAGTGAAAATCTACAGATGGAGGCAGAATAAGCTATTTTATAAATCCGGGTCAAATCTGCCTGTAATTCCTTATTATCCTCCAGTCTACGCAGACGGCACATTACAGCATGTGTATAATTATGAAATGTGCGGAACCACTGATTCAAGGATGGGTGACATGAAGTTTGTCAGGCCCTACAGTCAGAACACACTGGTGAGCCAGAGTCGTATGGGGACAGTTCAGAGAGAAAAGAAGGAGCAGGAGGATGATGACCTGACTTTAGAGGTGAGACCTTGTTTGATGCTCTAAAATCATCTCATCAGGCTTCATGTAATCAGAGCCCAGGATTGTAACACTTTTTGCTTTTATGTCTGTAACTCAAACTGTTATCATTTTCCCACCTTTATTTATTACAGCTCAAAGTTGTTTTAAAACCTTCTACCTAAAAAAAAACAAAAAACAAACTTGCAATAATAATAAAAAAGAACATTGAACAAATGCATAAAACAGTATAGCAATAAATTCTCTCACAGATGTGTTCAGTGTAGGTCTATACAATGTGCCATTTTGAGCAGTCTTTGTTAGTCCTGTAGAAGTACACTTGAAATTAGTTTATATTTATTAATTTGTATTTTAGGTGAATGTTTTGAGGAGATGTTGTATATCAGATTAGACAATAAAATCTGCTAAATAAGTTGTGTTCTGTTAACTACGTACATTTACTTAATTGCAAATCAAATAGTAAAGCAAAAGTGAAATGCTGGTTTACATAAAGCAAGATCATCATGTATGTATGTATTTATTTTTTATTTATTTTCTTAAATTTTTATTTTATTTATTTTTTTATTTAAAATATCTTCTCTTAAGTTATCTTACATTTTATTTTTATTTTTTATTTTTTTTTAAATATCACATATTTTATTCACATATTTTTGGAAACTACAGAGTATAGGGGTAAACAATAATTTCCAATGTATATATATTATATATATAATTCCATATATATATATATATATATATATTTTTTTTTTTTACACCATGTTACATGCTGCTGTCACTCCAGAAAGATGATGGTCAAGTATGATATGATTTCACCACTGTTAAAATTAGTCCACTTGGAAATTATTGTTTACCCTACTCTGTAGTTTCCAAATCTATGTGACTTTCTTTTGTGGAATTTATGAGAAGATATTTTAAATAAAAAAAATAAAAAAAATAAAAAAAATTAAGAAAAGAAAGAAAAAAATAAATACATACATACATACATAAGAAAAATATACAGGTTATTGAGTAAATTATTGTTATCTGAGGTATATCCTTTCATTAATTATTTAAACTAACTAGTTAATCTGTCACAATCCTCTTTGCCCACTCACACTTTGCGCTTATAAGGTGTGGCATATTATCAGAGTGCATAACCTTTTATATGAAATGTTTAACTATTTTAAAGTTTAAGTCATTGATATATATATATATATATATGTATATATATATATATATATATATATATATATATACAATTATTATTATTATTTTTTTTCTCGAAGTACTGTATTTGGACTCTAAGTGCCGCTGTTCAACATATTAAGCAAGTGTGTGTTTTTATCCCTCCTCTTAACAAAACCCAAAGCAATTGCATAAATTTATACATCATCCACCGCTTGCCCTGGATACTATATAACAACCAAATCACGTTTACCTTGATCGCCCATTACTTTAACCCACATGAAGACGCAATTTGTTGGAAACATAATTCATCACACAGTTTGCTTTTAATTCTTCTGCTCGGTCTTTGTTGATCAAAAATGGAGTCGGAAGGAAAAGGCTGGCATTGTGGATCACTATTCTTCTATATGTGCGCGGTAGCTTTATTTTCCCCTTGCGTGACCGGACAGATTCGTTATTCTATACCTGAGGAAATGTCAGTGGGCTCATTTGTTGGAAATATTGCCTCGGACCTCGGGCTTGAGCCGAAAAGACTGATTTCAGGAAAAGCGCGTGTTTTCACCGCGGACAGCAGTGAGTACATTGGACTGGACAAGGAGAACGGACATCTGGTTGTTAAGAATAAAATAGACAGAGAAGAGCTTTGCGGAGAGATATCTGCCTGTAGTGTGAGTTTTGATGTCATTTTTGAGAATCCGATGGAGCTTTATCGAGTTACGGTTGACATACAGGATATAAATGACAACAGCCCAGTGTTTCCGAAATCTCAAATTGAACAAGAAATTAGCGAATTAGCGGTTTTAGGTGCGCGATTTCCATTAGAGAGCGCAATAGATCCAGACGTGGGAGTGAACACGTTACAGAAATATACCCTTCAACCCACCGATCATTTTAAGCTTAATGTTCAGAATGGTGATGACGGTAGTAAAACCGTAGAGATGGTTCTTCATTCTTCTCTCGATAGAGAAAAGAAGAACCATCATAATTTAATTCTGACAGCTTTCGATGGTGGAAAACCACAAAGGTCCGCAACTGTGCAGATTAATATTATTGTTCTTGATGGAAATGATAATGCGCCCGTGTTTAGCCAGTCGTCCTATAGAACATCAGTTGTTGAAAATGCTCCTAAAAGCACAATCGTGACTAGAGTCAGTGCCACCGATGCTGACGAGTCTAGTCACAGCATTCAGTATTATTTTGAGCACACGTCTTCTACGGTGAAAGCTTTGTTCTCCATTGATGCAGATTCTGGTGAGGTTAAAGTCATAGGTGATATAGATTATGAAAAACACAAGCAGTTTAAAATAAAAGTCAAAGCTAAAGATCACGGAGGTTTGACTGACTCGAGTGATATAATTGTTGACATCATTGACGTAAACGATAACACGCCCAAAATTACAATGATGTCTTTTTCTAGTGCAGTATCTGAAGACGCAGCACCTGGAACTGTTATAGCAATGATAAATATTCAAGATCTGGATTCAGGTGACAACAGTAAAATTACATGTTCAATTGATTTGAACTCTCCATTTAAAATCATATCCTCGTTAACTAATTATTACAACCTGTTGACATATTCAGAACTAGACAGGGAACAAACAGGAGAGTATAATATCACGATAACTGCTGTGGATGGGGGAAACCCACCTCTTTCCAGTAAAGAAATTTTGAACCTTAAGATATCTGATGTGAATGATCACACACCTCAGTTTGAGCAGGAATCATATACTGCCTTTATAGCTGAAAATAACCCTCCATCTACAACTATTCTGACTGTCAAAGCAGTCGACTTGGACTGGGGGCCAAATGCAAAGGTTTCATATTTTATTATCGATGGAGACTTGAACGGAGCACCTCTGGCATCTTACATCTCCATAAATTCAGAGAGCGGTGTGATCTATGCAGAAAAATCATTTGATTATGAACAGCTGAAATCATTCAAAATGCAAGTGAAAGCTCAAGATGGGGGCTCTCCTCCTTTATCCAACAACATGACTGTAAACATTGTTATTCAAGATCAGAATGACAACGCTCCTCAGGTTCTGTATCCAGTACAGACTGGTGCTTCTGTGGTGGCTGAGATTGTGCCTCGTGCTGCAGAGGTTGGATATCTGGTCACTAAAGTGGTGGCTGTTGATGTGGACTCTGGACAGAATGCCTGGCTCTCCTATAAACTACAGAAAGCTACAGACAGAGCGCTGTTTGAAGTGGGTTTACAGAATGGAGAAATAAGAACTGTGCGACAAGTGACTGATAAAGATGCAGTAAAACAAAAACTTACTGTTGTTGTGGAGGATAACGGACAGCCCTCTCGCTCAGCTGTGGTCTCCATTAATGTGGCTGTGGCTGACAGCTTTCCTGAAGTGCTGTCAGAGTTCACAGACTTTATGCAAGGAAAACAATATGACGACAACCTGACTTTTTATTTAATCTTGGCTCTCGCAGTGGTCTCCTTTCTCTTCGTAGTTTCAATAATTTCAATAATTTCAGTGAAAATCTACAGATGGAGGCAGAATAAGCTATTTTATAAATCCGGGTCAAATCTGCCTGTAATTCCTTATTATCCTCCAGTCTACGCAGACGGCACATTACAGCATGTGTATAATTATGAAATGTGCGGAACCACTGATTCAAGGATGGGTGACATGAAGTTTGTCAGGCCCTACAGTCAGAACACACTGGTGAGCCAGAGTCGTATGGGGACAGTTCAGAGAGAAAAGAAGGAGCAGGAGGTTGATGACCTGACTTTAGAGGTGAGATTCTCATAAGTGCTCATTGCAACAGCAGGAGTTAAAAACTTGAGGTGTTGTAATCTACTTTTTTTTTTTTTTTAAAGATAAACAGCAAGCAATTTACTTAAAAAACTACATATAAGCAGAGGTTGAAATCTATATATTGTCTTGTTTTGAGAAACTAGACTACTAGTTCAGTTCCTTAAACGTCACAATATATTGACAGACTCTTTTCCACTCACAAACACTCTGCTACTCTGTGTTGACACATTTGATCTTTCTCATGCTTTCGTGAAGAGATGATGTGCATTTATTTAAAATTTATAGCAATACATACAGAAAAATTTAATTGCAATACAAATACGTATTTTAACAACTTCTGTGTGGCCGCTTTAACACAAAACTGAATACAACATTAAAAAGTAGTTGTCCAGATTACGATTTCTCAATTTTTATACTTTTTATACAAATTACTCTTTAGGTCATAGTGCTGTCCATAGTCTGTATCATACACAGGCATACATTTGTCATCAACTGTTTAGATTTATTATAGCCTATTATTACATCATGAAATCCCAGTTTTGGTGCGCTTTATATTACAAACCTTGTAATTAGAAGATTGTGAAGTAGAATGAAGTGTATAAACGAGGATATCACATTCTCAATTAACTGCTTGGATTTCCTTCCAATCTCTTTCAATCAAGTCTCTCTGTCCCTTCAATTCTGAATAGAATCCATGCACAGTGAGCTCTTGTGTGTTAGATTGAGAAATACTTGCCGCACGTTGCCACAAACTGTCTTTATACAGGGGGTAAAAACACACAGGGAATTACAAACGCTTGCTTCTATCCACTCATAAACATTTTTTTTTTATCTTCTATGGATAGTAAAAGACTGAATGGGCTATTCCTCTGATGCATTCTGCTTTGCTGTCACTACCATAATTGTGAATTAATATATACAAATTTTAAATCACCCCTTTAATCCTCTTAAAGATTCATGATGAGTTTCATGGGGTGATTTTACTGGTGTTATAGCTGCTGGAGGTCTAGGTGTGGGTTCATTTGGCTTCTCTGCAATGAGAGTGCAGTCAGATATCTCAAACACAACTCAACATGAAATGTGTGTCACAGCTGAAGCATTAATCCTGTCTCTAAGGTCCACAGCCCATTTCTCATAAATATTACATTTATATTCAAACAGAAAAATGTTTGTGTCCCAGATTAGTTACAGAAAAGTGTAAACTACAAAACACATTCTTATAGTAAAAAGCAAAATTTTGTTTACATTTAAATTATTTAACATTTTAGCCTCAATGATTTTAAAATTGGGGAAAAAAACACAAAAAAAAATACAGAAGAGTGAACAAGCATCGTAATTTGTTTATCATAGCGACCATCTTCCCTTGCAGTAAAATGGTGTCCTCACATTACCACTAGCACATAAATTGATCAGTGCAAATGTACTGTAGTGCATTTTACATTAAATTAGAAACACAGTATTAATGTGAGTAAAGCTCAGATAGCACATGAGGTCCGTGCTGGGTTTGTGAGAATGCTGACTCTCAGCCAGGGGGTGGGGAAGGAGGGGGCCGTTTCTCTCTGCATTGAGATTCTTTGTCCTGCTTTTGCCTCCTCAAACCTGTTTGTATCTGTATGTGCCTATCAAAGCAGCAACAAACAGTGATACTGTCAAATAGGTCAAAAATGTAATTGTATATATTTATATATTAGTGCACACAAATTTGCAGGTCTTTTAATATTCAATATAAATGCTTATGTGCAGTTTTTTTTAAAAGCATCCCTCTTAATTTCTTCCCCTTTATACACTTGCTTCTGTTTGTTTGGACAGTTTAAACACAGCCCACACCACCTACAGATATGAATATCCATATGCTCTGTTTTCTCCTCTAACATACATATTACTTGCCTTGACAACATGTGTTTCTATGACAACAGACTGAGTCAGAACATTCCATTTCTTCCTTAAGAGGTGTGAGGGTTTGTCCATGTGTTTGGGTGTCAGGGTTGACTCTTGAAGCCAAAGAGTCGGTACTTACCCCTTTCTGTCTCTCCCATGCTCCCTCTTGTGCTCAGCGTTTACCATTATCAGTGTTATCATTATTGATATAGCTTATTTTCTTTAAATTGTACATATTGCACATTACCACTTTTGAAAGCATTGATTTTGCCATCATTTAGAAGTGAGAAGAGAAGAGATGATAAAAGCAATCAGCTGCACATCATAATTGATTTATGGATTTTATTTATATGGCATCATAAATCAATTGTAACATTTTTTTTTTCAATACTAACCATGTTTTTTCTTTTTTTTTCTCTCTCTCCTCTTTCGTCTGCCACATTCCACCTCTTCACCTGACTTTCTCCAACCAAGGTAAGAAAAAAATTCTGTTTTCTGTATATTAAAAATGTGTTTATGCCTCTTAAATACAATGCATAGTACATATTATCTTAGCCATCCATTTTATATTATTGGATTTTAATTGGAGGAGGTAAATGTATGTGTTGTTTTTTCACATGTTGGGTACAGTTAGGCTCAATACCAATTTGATATTTCTCCTTAAATGCTAAACAACAACACTTGTTTGTCACTATATGCACTACTAAATTGTCCTTATGCATGAAGTCATTACATGCACATGAGGGAAGAAAAAAAAACGACATCTAATTTAACAATCCTGAAATGATGATTAAATGTTTTATACAAAAGGATTCTATAATTTTTAGCTGTTCTGTGTAATTCAATATGACCTATATTACATAAATATTGAATTGCTATGTCAAATATTTCCATATTGTGACAAACTTTTATTTATAATTATATTATATTTACTGTATTTTCAATTATGCTGTCAGTTAAAGTGAATTAAATTGCAACAACTTGACTGTCATATACATGTACCCGTTTGCTTAATGTTAGCCAGATGTGTATTGCCGTTTTGATTCCAAATGCAACAAAATAACAACACTCATAGTTCAAAGTCCAGTCTCTATATTAATAGAGGAAAAATGTTTTTGTAACTTAACTGATGCTGTTACGTTAAATAAATAAATAAATAAATAATCAGGTAAGTAAACAACTTTCCTTCCTTCTGAGCACATGAGTGTAGCTGCGGGAATAGGCCGCCTGTGTGGCGCTGTCCACCCTCGTGGTGCTGAAACGCTCACTCCGGCTGCTCGCGGTCTCCCCTTTCTCATAGTTGAGTCCTTTGTTGCAAAAGAATCATCCGTCTTGTACGGATAAAGAGCATTTTAACTACTAATATGAATCTTAATGTAACTCATTTGTGTTTGAAGGCGACAATTCTAAATACAATGTTAATATTTCCTAACGTGGCACTTCTTATTTAAATATAGAATCATCAGTAACCTCCACACACACCAATGCACGCACATGCTGAAAAAAACTTTGGTTCTGCTGCGCTTCCCTCTGTCGCCACATGACGGCACACGTTCATATTCTTTTTTAAAGCAGTTCTGTTTGAGATAATAGAAGCGCGCAGGCTCCCTCTCTCGGGCGCTCTCCCCCACCTCTCTCTCTCTCTCTCTCTCTCTTTCTCTCTCTCTCTCTCTCTCTCTCTCTCTCACACACACACACACACACACACACACACACACACACACACAGAGATAGAGGATAGTAAGGGATAATAGAAGATAATAACTATCATCATCATCACCACCACTCCTCATAAATAACAACAGCAATAAATGTATTATTATTATCATCATCATTATCTCTTGTTTTTAAATATGGAGTGGATCCTCTAAACCACTTTGACTTGCCTTATTCGTACTTGCCCTTTAAGATATTTTAAGAATTGGATTGGTTGAAGAGAAATGTAGAGTCGACCAATTAGGTACAGACTTAGACAGAGATCCACTCCCTCCCACTGCTGTGGCATCCTTCTGAGCTCTGAGCACAGAGAGCGCATGAAATACTATTTTTTTGTTTTATGAAAAGGACCTCTTACAGTAAATAGAAATATGCCATCAATATACTTTCTGGAATTGTGTAATTGTTGTGAATATTTTGAAACCTTGACAAAACTTGGATAAGTCGTCAAAAGCTTGGAGCCAGAGATGATGGAATCTCTATTCCTTTTAAAGAGAATTTGGTGGTGCTGTGTCTTTATTCTTCCTTGGAGTACAATAGAGGCGCAGATTCGATACACAATTCCAGAAGAGCTAAGAGAAGGATCTGTGGTCGGAAATGTTGCTAAAGACCTCGGTTTGGATGTGTCAAAGATTATAGATCGTAACCTACAAATAGCATCTGAGACTGGTAAGCACTATTTCGCCATAGATGTGGAAAAGGGTGATCTTATTGTGAATGAGAGAATCGATAGAGAGAGTTTATGTGGATACAATGTCCCGTGTGTTTTGCCTCTTCAAGCCGTTTTAGAGAATCCTCTGCAGATGCATCGGGTTGAGATTGAAGTACAAGATATTAATGACAACACGCCAAATTTTAAATCTAATGAGCGCATATTGAATATTCCAGAATCTATTAATTCAGGAGCAAAATTTCTCTTGGAGAGCGCTATTGACTCAGATGTACAGTTCAATTCTTTAAAATTATACAGTCTGAGCAATAATGATCATTTTGTTTTAAACGTGAAAACTCAAGATGCAGTCAAAATTCCAGAACTAGTACTAAAAAAACATCTTGATCGAGAAAAACAGGCTGTTCATAAGCTAATATTGACAGCAGCTGACGGAGGGAATCCAGTCCGCACGGGCACATGTGAGATCACTGTTATTGTTCTGGACATTAATGACAATGCTCCTGAATTTGAAAAAACATTTTACGAGACTGTTGTTGATGAAAAAGAACCGAGTCATAAAGAAATTATAAGGGTCAAAGCTATAGATTTAGATGAAGGGTTAAATGGAGATATTGAATATTTTTTTGCAGACCAAACATCAGAAACAGCATTGTTTAATATTGACCAACAAACAGGTGTCATCACAATTAAAGGACAGCTGGATCATGAAAAAGCAAAAACACATAAATTTGATATAATAGCAAAAGACAAAGGAAATCCTCAAATGGAAGGCCATTGCAGTGTAAAGATAAATGTTAATGATGTAAATGATAACGCACCTGACATCATTATTACTTCCCTCTCAAGTCCGATTCCTGAGAATTCCTCAAATGGCACTGTTGTTTCTTTAATTAGTACAAAAGACGCAGATTTAGGGGGGAACGGGGAAGTTAAACTGACGTTGGTCCCCGGAACACCGTTTAGATTGAACCTTACAGTTTCAAATCATTACGCACTAGTTACCAACGGTCCTCTAGACAGAGAAACGTATACTGAATATAAAATTGAATTGAAAGCATTTGATGCCGGTTCACCACCACTATCTAGTGAGAAGACAGTCACAATAGGCATTTCAGACGTGAATGACAACTCTCCAATGTTCACTGAGAAGTCCTACACGGTTTACGCTAAAGAAAACAGCGCTCATGACTCAGTATTGTGCTCAGTCTCCGCCTATGACCCAGACTTGGGGAAAAATGCCAAAATCTCCTACTCCATTTTGGACTCTAAGGTTCAGGATGTTCCTGTATCTTCTTATATATATATAAACTCAGAAAACGGAAGTGTATTTAACATGCAGTCTTTTGACTACGAGAAAGTCAAAGTGTTTCAGATCCTCGTTCAGGCTAAAGATCACGGCTCTCCATCTTTGAGCAGCAATGCAACTGTGCATGTGTTTATATTGGACCAGAACGATAATGCACCCGCTGTCATTTATCCGTCCACATCCATGGGGTCTGTTAGTCATCAGAGGATGCCCCGTTCTGCTAAAGCAGGACACCTCGTTACTAAGATAACAGCAGTGGACGCGGACTCGGGTCATAACGCCTGGCTGTTCTACAGGCTCGCGGAGGCCACGGACGCGTCTCTGTTCAGTGTCAATTTACATACGGGAGAGGTGAGGACTAAACGCGCTGTTTCAGAGCACGACGACTCCTCTCAGAGACTGCTGATAGAAGTAAAGGATAATGGAGAACCGATCCAGTCCACCACAGTCACAGTGGATTTACTAATAGAGGACGGCTTTCATGAACCCATTTCAGACTATCGTTTGAAAACTGCAGAAGACAAAAATAAAACGGGTAAAATCACTTTGTATTTGATCATATCTTTGGTCATGGTATCGGTTTTGTGTATATTGACATTTTGCACGCTGATTGTAAAATGCGTTAGAAGCAGCATCGGGAGTTCAAGCTGCTGTGTCAGTCGAGCTAATTCTGGATACAAGAACTCCAACAGAAACCTGCAGATCCAGCTCAACACTGACGGACCCATTAAGTATGTGGAGGTTCTGGGAGGAGACATGATGTCTCAGAGTCAGTCCTTTGGCTCCTATCTCTCTCCAATGTCAGAATTCAGTGATCTCACCCTCGTTAAACCCAGCAGCACCACAAACTTTACAGACACGCTAAACGTTCTTGATGCGTCATTACCAGACAGCGCGTGGACGTTCGAGAGCCAACAGGTGAGCGAGTGATATTATTATTAATATTATTTGTTTTAATATTATAGGCCATTAATGATGTCATTATGTGGAAAAACGAATTATTCTAACCACTTTACAACTTACAAAATAACAAACATATTTACACCAATATTACGTAATAGTTCTGATTCACAAACAGTGAAGTTGCTTTAATATGGAACATGTAAATAATAATAACACTTATAATACCTAATAATAGAATAATACTTAAAAGCGATATTTACTTGTTAGAGCGTCAATATGCTTCTATGCAGCACCTCCGTAAAGAGTTTGTAAGAATACTGATTTCATTTTTGCAGTAAAGACTTTCTAAATATCCTATTTATCTGCATTTGCTTTAAAAACGAAAAATTGTGGAGGGAAATAGTAGTTTCGATGCGATATGACCCATGAAAGAACTGTATTTATTCTGAATGAGTGTTGAGTTTGTCACTGCTCTGCCTCTTTAAGACTGATTCATGTTATGACTGGAGAGCGCTCATCCAATAACGGGACCTCACTGCACAAAGGGATCTACTCCCTCCCCTGACATAATACTGAAAACCATTAAGCACAGACCTGAGACAAAATGCACTGCAGTAACTGCGATGTATTTAACAACGGAATATAATCTGGAATTCTATAAATTTTAGAATGTTGCATTATTTTTTGTGAAGGCTTGTATAAATAAGATGAATGTCAGTATACTGGAATCAATATCAGTTATCGTGTTTGGAAATGAGGACTCAAATACAAAGGAGAATTTTTCTCTGGCGAGCGCTGTGGCTGTTGTGTTTCGCTGTTTTGTGGAGTGATATAGAGGCGCAGCTTCGTTATACAATACCGGAGGAGCTGAAGGAGGGATCTGTTGTTGGAAATGTAGCTAAAGATCTGGGTTTGGATTTATCTGAAATATCTGATCGTAAATTACGGATAGCATCTGAGTCTGGTAAGCAATATTTCGGTCTGAATTTGCGGAATGGTGAGCTGTTTGTGAATGACATTATAGACAGAGAAACCCTGTGCGGACAAAGCGCGAACTGTGTGTTACCAGTACAAGTCATAATCGAGGATCCACTCCAGTTTTATCGTGTCGAGGTGGACATACAAGATATTAACGACAATTCTCCAATATTCTTGTCGGAAATAAACACAATTGAGGTTCCAGAGTCAACGTTAACAGGAGTGAGGTTTCGTTTAGAACCTGCTCAGGATCCTGACACTGGAACGAACTCCTTGCGCACTTACGTGCTTAATAAAAATGAACATTTCGCCATGAACATAAAAACCGACAAGGACGGAACTAAAGTCCCAGAAATAATTTTAGAGAACGCTGTCGACAGAGAAAAACAGTCTGTACACCTGCTAATTTTGACAGGTATTGATGGGGGTGATCCAGCGAGGTCAGGAACTACACAGATTTCTGTAAAGGTTCTTGATGCAAATGATAATGCTCCTGTATTTGAACACGAGTTATATGAGCTTAAAGTGATGGAGAGCACAATGCCGGGTACAATGATACTTACTGTAAAAGCTATTGACTTGGACGATGGTTTAAACGGTGAGGTCGAGTATTCATTTGCGGCACATACACCTGCTTTAATTCAAAATTTGTTTGCTATTAATCCCATGACAGGCGAATTAGTCGTTTCCAAGCAGCTTGATTATGAAACCAGCACCTCATATAAAATTGACATCCGCGCTAGAGACAAAGGTTCACTTGCGATGGAGGGACATTGTAGAATCCATGTGACCGTTTTAGATGTGAATGATAATGTACCTGAGATCATTATTACCTCCTCACCCAAACCTGTGCGAGAAGATGCGCCCCCTGGGACTATGGTAGCCTTAATTAACGTTAAAGATTTGGATTCAGGTGTAAATGGAAACGTAACACTAAGCATGTCACAGGTCACCTCTTTCAAATTAAAGCCAACGTTTGCAAACCATTACGCACTAGTGACAGATTCACAATTAGATCGAGAAAAATTCCCTAGATATAATATTGAGCTAAAAGCCTCAGACTCTGGATCACCTCCACTGGTATCTAGCAAACTCATTTCAGTTAATATACTAGATGTCAATGATAATCCTCCTGTTTTCTCTGAACGTGAGTACTTGGTTTATATTAAAGAAAACAGCGCTCCTGGATCCATTTTAGCATCATTAACAGCATCAGATCTAGATACAGGAGAAAATGCCAAAATTGTCTATTCAGCTCTCGATACTAATACGCAAGACGTACCAGTCTCTTCATATGTTTATATAAACTCGGAAAATGGTAGTATATTTAGCATGCACTCGTTTGACTACGAGAAAATGAAGATCTTTCACATCATCGTGCTTGCTAAAGATCATGGCTCTCCTCCTATGAGCAGCAACGCCACAGTTCATGTGTTTATTCTGGACCAGAACGATAATGCACCTGTTGTCATTTACCCGTCCACATCCATGGGGTCTGTTACTCATCAGAGGATGCCCCGTTCTGCTAAAGCAGGACATCTTGTTACTAAGGTAACAGCAGTGGACGCGGACTCGGGTCATAACGCCTGGCTGTTCTACAGGCTCGCGGAGGCCACGGACGCGTCTCTGTTCAGTGTCAATTTACATACGGGAGAGGTGAGGACTAAACGCGCTGTTTCAGAGCACGATGACTCCTCTCAGAGACTGCTGATGGAAATAAAGGATAATGGAGAACCGCTCCAGTCCACCACAGTCACAGTGGATATACTGATAGAGGAAGGCGTGCATGAGCCCATCTCGGAATATAGTATGGAAACTACAGAAAAAAACAACAAGAAAAGCGGCAAAATCACTTTGTACTTGATAATCTCTTTGGGCACAGTGTCAGTTTTATCTGTGTTGACATTATTTACGTTGATTATGAAATGCGTTAGAAGCAGCATCGGGAGTTCAAGCTGCTGTGTCAGTCGAGCTAATTCTGGATACAAGAACTCCAACAGAAACCTGCAGATCCAGCTCAACACTGACGGACCCATTAAGTATGTGGAGGTTCTGGGAGGAGACATGATGTCTCAGAGTCAGTCCTTTGGCTCCTATCTCTCTCCAATGTCAGAATTCAGTGATCTCACCCTCGTTAAACCCAGCAGCACCACAAACTTTACAGACACGCTAAACGTACTTGATGCGTCATTACCAGACAGCGCGTGGACGTTCGAGAGCCAACAGGTGAGACAACAAGTATATACATATAATCAGATGTTGTCAATGTAAGTAAATTCAAGCCTTGTAGCATTTATACCTGTTAATGAATTTCATGCATATGATATAATGTTCTTTTGATATGGCGTTACGATGTGTTTTTGAGAGCGAGCAGACACAAACTTGTATTTTCAGCACCACAGCTCCGGCCAGCGACCACAAGGCTGTTTATGTTGCGATTCACTTACCTGCACACGTATGCATTTGATCTGTCTATCTATCTATCTATCGATCTACAGTATCAGTTCTTAAAAATATTTTAAATCGTGTGAAAGTTGGAGAATGTTGAAGATGATCCATTACTTTTGAAGAATATTCACATATGTATTATTTCCACTGGCGACATCACAACAACGTCTAAAATTGTGTTTAATATATTTTTTTAAGAAGTAGAAGAGCACAAAAATGCAGTTATCTTAAATAACTTTTATTTGGAATGTTCTCGCTTGCAAGAAAACTGCATAATTCCACACAAAAAACGTAATATTGCTAAACAAAAATGGCTCTGTATGTCTTTAAGAGACAGCATGGCATGAGAGAGCTCTGCACCAATCACGTAATAGAACGTACAAAGTGATCTACTACGTCCCCCAGTCAGAGCAGCAGAACAATGAAGAGAGCTGAAGAAAGAGGGAGGTAGCTTCGCATGTCGGCATGAAGCCGATTAAATCAAAACGGACACCTACAGTGGATTGTATTTCCTCGAAATGAAAATCTATTTTTTGATAAATAGTTCATAAAAGAGAAATATGTTGACGGAATGGGAAAATATATAGTGAAAATGAGACGCAAAGAGAATGGAGAATATTCATGGGCTGCGCGTTGGCTATTCGTCTCTCTTTTGTGGAATACAGTCGGAGCTTTGACTCGCTATACTATACCAGAAGAACTAAAAGAGGGTTCAGCCATTGGAAATATCGCTAAGGATCTAGGTTTTGATGTCTCAGATATTGCAAATCACAATTTGCGGATAGCATCTGAGAACAGCAGGCAGTATTTCAGTGTTGATTCAGAAAAGGGTGAGTTGGTCGTGAACAGTAGAATTGACAGAGAAAGTCTGTGCCCTCAAAGCGCTAGCTGCATTTTGCCGTTACAGGTTATCATAGAAAATCCATTACAATTGTATCGAGTCGAGATAGAAGTACAAGATATAAATGATAACGCACCGATATTTCAAACAACAGACGGTGTTTTGGAAATTGCTGAATCCATCACTCCGGGAGACCGATTTCCGCTTGAGAGTGCCGAGGATTTGGATGTTGGGAAGAATAGTTTGAAATCTTATTCGTTAAGCAATAATGAATGTTTCCGATTAAATGTAAAAACACTTGGGGATGGTAGGAAAGTACCAGAACTTGTAGTTGATAAACCATTGGACAGAGAGAAAAAATCTGTCCACAAGCTTATTTTAACTGCTGTAGATGGCGGTGACCCTGCCAAATCTGGGACTACATTAATACGTATCAATGTTCTAGATAGTAATGATAATGCTCCAAAATTTGACTTGCCAATATACAAAGCATCCCTACGAGAAGGTGCTCCAATTGGTTCATCTGTATTAACAATAAAAGCCACGGATTTAGATGAAGGTGACAATGGCGAGATACAATATTTTTTAGGTGTGCATACACCCGAACCTATAAGAAAATGTTTTACTTTGAAACCAGACTCGGGAGAAATTACTGTTATAGGAAATATTGACTACGAATCTACTAAATCATACAGATTTGATGTCAGTGCAAAAGACAAAGGAAACCCAGAACTAATGGGTCATTCGTCGGTCCATATAAACATAATTGATGAAAATGACAATCCTCCGGAGATTATTTTAACATCATCACCCAGCCCTGTGCCAGAAAACGCCTCTGTCGGAACAGTCGTAGCTTTAATTAATGTCAAGGATTTAGATTTTGATGCTAATGGCCTAGTTAATGTACATGTATCCCCTGGGTTTCCGTTTACATTGAAACCGTCCTTTGACGATCATTATTCACTGGTAACAGACTCATCTTTAGATTATGAGGTCAGTGCAGAATATAACATAGAAATAGTAGCGACTGACTCTGGTGTACCACCCTTAAAGACAGTAAAGACCATAAATGTTAAATTACTTGACGTGAATGACAACCCTCCAAAATTCTCACAGGCCTCATATAATGTTTATATACATGAAAATAGCATAGCAGGTGTGTCATTATTTTCTGTATCTGCATCTGACATTGACGGAGATAAAAACGCTTTACTCACGTACTCAATTTTGGATTTAAGTTCAAACCAAGTGCCAGCATCATCTTATTTTTATATAAACTCTGAGAATGGAACAATTTACAGCATGAGCTCATTTGATTATGAGAAAATGCAACTAATCAGTGTTATAGTGCAGGCTAAAGATCATGGCACTCCATCTCTGAGCAGCAATGCAACTGTTCATGTTTTCGTTCTGGACCGGAACGATAATGCACCTATTATCATTTACCCGTCCACATCCATGGGGTCTGTTACTCATCAGAGGATGCCCCGTTCCGCTAAAGCAGGACATCTCGTTACTAAGGTAACAGCAGTGGACGCGGACTCGGGTCATAACGCCTGGCTGTTCTACAGGCTCGCGGAGGCCACGGACGCGTCTCTGTTCAGTGTCAATTTACATACGGGAGAGGTGAGGACTAAACGCGCTGTCTCAGAGCACGACGACTCCTCTCAGAGACTGCTGATGGAAATAAAGGATAATGGAGATCCGATCCAGTCCACAACTGTCACAGTGGATATACTGATAGAGGACAGCTTTCATGAACCCATTTCAGACTATAGAGAAAAAACTATCGAGCCCAGCAAGAAAACTGGCAAAATTACTTTATATCTCATTATTGCTTTGGCTTCCGTGTCCTTGTTGTCTTTGGTGACGTTTTTCATCCTACTGGTGAAATGTGCGCGAGGCAGTAGAGGCGACTCAAGCTGCTGTATCAGGAGGACAAACTCAGATTACAAGAACTCCAACAGAAACCTGCAGATTCAGCTCAACACTGACGGGCCCATTAAGTATGTGGAGGTTCTGGGAGGAGACATGATGTCTCAGAGTCAGTCCTTTGGCTCATATCTCTCTCCAATGTCAGAATTCAGTGATCTCACCCTCGTTAAACCCAGCAGCACCACAAACTTTACAGACACGCTAAACGTACTTGATGCGTCATTACCAGACAGCGCGTGGACGTTCGAGAGCCAACAGGTGAGACTAATACAGCTTTTGCTTATTCAGAGCTGTCATTTGTAACGAAGTTATTTCTCTAAATTGCATTATGTTATAATATATATATATATATATATATATATATATATATATATATATATATATATATATATATATATATATATATATATATATATATATATACATATGCATATGTCTATGCACCTTTATAGACGGTTATTCGATCAATTAAATGGTGATGGGCAAAGTAGTGTAATCTATTAACAACACAAAAACTTTTTACTTAAGTGCCATATTTGAGTGTCGTGCCATAAAATATTTGTAATACGACTGAATTTGCATTTAATGTAAATTTTAATAACAATACTGTAAGTTACTTATTTTAACACTTTCATTTTACAAAGAGTAAAGAACATTTATATTATCAATGAACATTTCTAGCCACAGTTCAGGCCGAAATTCCCATTAAAAGCACTTAACATTATGAAACGAATATCTTACTTGCATTCGCATGCACATCTGCACTTTTTGTTGTTTCTGATGAGAGAATTTGCTAAATAAGTGAACAAAAAACGCATTTCAGTGATGACTCTGCTGCCCATCTCTGATTGGCCATTGCAGTCATAAGCACAACAGAATCGTTTCCGATTGGTTATCATGAAGCGTTGTAGAACGCGTCTGTCTCTGGCTCTGGCCAGCCAGCGAACGCAGATTTGAATTTAGCTGCTATTGCTGTGCACTGAACGATCTAATCACACCTGTGTGATTATATGAAATATATAAAAAAATTTATTTGGCAATTTGTTTAATTTTGTATTTATTATTATTTTTTATTATTATTATAATTATTAATTTTCGTTTTTTTATTGTATTTATTTATTTATTTATTTGGAAGCTGCATTTAAAATCCATTTGGCTCAGAAATCTGATGGGGCACCTTCTTGTGAATAATTGTGAATGCGCTCCCCCGAAAGCACAAACCCGCGCCTAGATGTGTGCAAATATAAGATCTCTCTGAAATGTTGTGTTTAAATGGACTTACTAGTAGGCGCAGGAGGCCCCTCCTGATAACCTGGGCTGATAACCGCTGATAACGCCCCATTCAATCGAGTGATAACGTTCGAATCGGGTGGTTTATGCCACAGCAGTCAGTTTTTTTCTGGACACACACAAGTGAGTTACATTCAGTTAGTGACACTGAGTGGTGTTATGTGAAGCTGACCATATCTTCCAGCCTGGTGGGACATCGTCTCAGCTGGCTGCAATGTTTTTTATTTATTTATTTTTTTTTTCTTAACTGCTCCCACTTACCGTTTAGTCACACCTAGCCTAATTCTATGAAATTAAAATGTACAAAAATGTAATTTAATTATATCTTATTTTTATTAAGATTAATCCCCAATTTGTCTACAGTTGGCTCCAATGCTATCCAATAATTGTACATTCTGCACTTGATTTTCTTTTTATAAATAAACGGTAGACAGTAGTCACAACCACAGTGAGCTGGGTATGCCTTTACAAACATCAAAACCTCTATTGGACCAGTGAGGCTTAACTCTGAGCCAATCATGTGTTAGTATTAAAAAAGCGATCTGCTTCCTCCCTCAGCCAGAGGAGGAGTACATTGATGCGATCTGTAGAGCGAGAGGAACGCTTTATGAGTCTGATTACCACAACGAGGATGGGCTGAGTACATTTATTTGAAAATGGAGAACATAATTCAGGTTTTCTATGGATGTATTTGATATTTGTTGACGGGAATATCAGCGCATTAGAGAAATTATGCAGATTAACGGATGGTGGAAATGGGAAGCGCTTTGGCTGTTCGCTTTCTCTCTATTGTGGT
This sequence comes from Carassius auratus, assembly GCF_003368295.1. Classification (NCBI taxonomy): domain Eukaryota; kingdom Metazoa; phylum Chordata; class Actinopteri; order Cypriniformes; family Cyprinidae; genus Carassius; species Carassius auratus. Next base: position 7,465,376 of record NC_039277.1, on the reverse strand, counting down.
AATACACAATAGAGAGAAAGAGCGCTACACTGCAATTACATTAAATTGATTTAAAATATTTTATTTATATTTTATTAAGTCTAAGCAATGTTTTTTTCTATTAGCCAAATATTTTATATACCATATTTATGATGTTAAAATAAACTGCAATAGTTTTGCACTGTATTCAGCACTTTGGACTGGACAGCTCCCGTAACGACGTTACGTTGTGCAGTTTTAGGTGCTATAATTTATAAGTGCTGGTTTGGTAGGCATTGTTGAATAAAAATGAAATAAATACATAAATAAATAAAGTTACTACTAATAGTAATAATAAAAAAAAAAGTTATTTAGAATATAGATATAAAAAAATATATAAAAAAAAAAAAAATGTGGACCCAGTTTATCTTAAGTGGCCTTAACATTTATGTTCTTATATTTAAATTAATTATTTTGTACAATGCACTTATTGTGTACATATTTATATTATTGTTTTTATACTGTACTTATAGTTTAAAAATGCTTGCATGTACTTACATCTGTAATTAATTTTATGTAATTACATTTATAATAACAGTGCTGACCAATCTCTTACACCTTAGCACACACACGTAAACCTGCCCATACACCAAACCTGACCGTATGTGTCCCACCTCAATAGCAGGTTTTGCAATACAATATGAATACAATAAGTACACTGTACTTATTTTTTGATGTATGTACATAGTAGTTAAGGCCACTTAATATAAATTAGGATCAAAAATACTTTTTGTGTGAAACTGTATTTCCTCTTCATAAAAAAATGAGAACTAAAAAAGTTATTCACTTTGTTTTTTAAATACCACATTTAAAAATATGTTCTAATATTTCCCTTACAGAAAAAACTACATGAATTTTACAAGTGCAATCGCATGTTAGAATTACATATGAAAAAACATGTGAAATGTGCTTTGCACATGGTAAAGAAGTTTCCCGTCTAAGCAGATGAAATCAGTCTGAGGCTAACAGCATTTTTTAGATCACAGCTGTCAACTAGATGCCGTAATGCATACAACAGAGGACTGGTTACCCCTTTAAGAAACAGCAAAGCATCCATTGGATAAGTGAGCACTGAGCTCTGTACCAATCGTGCTTCAGACTGTACAAAGGGATCTACTCCCTCCCCCAGCCAGAGGAGGAGTATGATGAGAGCTTTAGTGTGAAATAAAACATGAACGCTTTATGAGGCTGATCACCACAACGAAAATGGGCTGAGTACACGTTTATTTTAAAATGGAAAACAACATTCGTTTTTATGAGGGAGTAAGATGAAGATTTGTAGATGGGAATAACGAACGCGACACAGAAATGAGGAGGAACGGAGTGTGGAAATGGGCAGCGCTTTGGCTGTTCTCTTTCTCTCTATTGTGGAATAAAGCTGGAGCTCAGATTCGCTACACAATACCCGAGGAGTTAAAGGAAGGCTCTATCGTTGGGAATGTCGCCAAGGATCTTGGTTTTGATATCTCAGATATCGCCGAGCGTAAGTTAAGAATAGCGTCTGAGTCGAATAAGCAGTATTTTAGTGTAGATTCAGGGAAGGGTGATCTGGTGCTTAATTGTAGAATAGACAGAGAGACGCTCTGTGGACAAAGCGCCAGTTGTCTAATGCCACTGCAGATCGTAATTGAGAACCCATTACAGATGCATAAAGTTGAAATAGAAATACAAGATATAAATGATAATGCACCTAACTTCCATACAAAAGATGCCACATTAAAAATACCTGAAGTCATTGCTCAAGGCGCACGATTTACCCTTGAGAGTGCTGAGGACCTCGATGTTGGAAGCAATAGCATAAAGACTTACTCACTTAGCAGTAACAATTTCTTCCGAATTAATGTTAAAACGTTAAAAGATGGAAGAATGGTACCTGAACTCGTGGTTGAAAAACCTTTAGACAGAGAGAAACAGTCTATACACAAGCTAATATTAACTGCCTTAGATGGTGGCAATCCAGTAAAATCTGGAACATCTTTATTGCTAATAATCGTTCAAGATATAAATGACAACGAACCGAAATTTGAAGTTGCTGTATACAAAGCATCTGTACTAGAAAGAGCCACCTTTGGATCAAGTGTGATCAAAATAAAAGCCACCGATTTGGATGAAGGTCCTAATGGTGAAATACAGTATTCATTCGGTGCGCATACGCAAGATCTTGTAAGAAATGTTTTTAGTGTGAACGCTGAAACCGGCGAAATCACAGTTATTGGAAACCTAGATTATGAGAATAAAAAAACGTATATGTTTGATGTTTGTGCTAAAGACAAAGGGAATCCAGAGCTCGAAGGACAGTCGTCGGTTCAGATAGATATCATAGATGAGAATGACAATCCTCCAGAGATTATCCTGACATCTTTATCGAGTCATGTGCCTGAAAATGCAACGGTGGGAACTGTGGTGGCTCTGATTACCGTCAAAGATTTGGACTCCGGTAACAATGGCAAAGTCGAGCTAATTGTCCACACGAATGTTCCTTTCAAATTGAAAGCATCTTACGATAACCACTATTCTTTAATTACTGACTCATTATTAGACCGTGAAGTTCATTCTGAATATAATTTTGAAATACTGGCCATGGACTCTGGTGTTCCACCTTTAAAAACTACGAAGACGTTAAATGTGAAAGTGCTTGACGTGAATGACAACGCGCCACTTTTCTCACAATCATCATACATCGTTTACATAAACGAAAACAATCTGGCAGGTGTGTCATTGTTTTCTGTATCTGCAGTTGATATTGACCGAGACAAGAACGCTTTACTCACTTACTCAGTTTTGGATTTAAGTTCTAATCAAGTTCCAACATCATCGTACTTTTATATCAACTCTGAGAACGGAACTATTTACAGCATGAGCTCATTTGATTATGAGAAAATGAAGCTAATCAGAATTGTAGTGCAGGCTAAAGATCATGGCTCTCCACCTCTGAGCAGCAATGCAACTGTTCATGTGTTTATTCTGGACCATAATGATAACGCACCTGTTGTCATTTACCCGTCCACATCCATGGGGTCTGTTACTTATCAGAGGATGCCCCGTTCTGCTAAAGCAGGACATCTCGTTACTAAGGTAACAGCAGTGGACGCGGACTCAGGTCATAACGCCTGGCTGTTCTACAGGCTCGCGGAGGCCACGGACGCGTCTCTGTTCAGTGTCAATTTACATACGGGAGAGGTGAGGACTAAACGCGCTGTTTCAGAGCACGATGACTCCTCTCAGAGACTGCTGATAGAAGTAAAGGATAATGGAGAACCGCTCCAGTCCACAACTGTCACAGTGGATATACTGATAGAGGACGGCTTTCATGAGCCCATCTCAGATTACAGAGAGAAAACTATCGAGCCCAACAAGAAAAGTGGCAAAATTACTTTATATCTCATTATCGCTTTGGCTTCCGTGTCCTTGTTGTCTTTGATGACGTTTTTCATCCTACTAGTGAAATGTGCGCGAGGCATTAGAGGCGACTCAAGCTGCTGTATCAGGAGGACAAACTCTGATTACAAGAACTCCAACAGAAACCTGCAGATTCAGCTCAACACTGACGGACCCATTAAGTATGTGGAGGTTCTGGGAGGAGACATGATGTCTCAGAGTCAGTCCTTTGGCTCCTATCTCTCTCCAATGTCAGAATTCAGTGATCTCACCCTCGTTAAACCCAGCAGCACCACAAACTTTACAGACACGCTAAACGTGCTTGATACGTCATTACCAGACAGCGCGTGGACGTTCGAGAGCCAACAGGTGAGAAAGCCTAGATGTAAAAAGTTAATGTGTAAATTATTTATACTTAACAGTGATATGATGACGTTACTTTCAGAACCTTGGACAGCACTATATGTACTCTTGTCTGAACACAAACACACAGACACACGTGTGTGTGTGTGTGTGTGTTTATATGCATATAACATTTTTAAATACTTATTATATACTGACTATTATTATTATTATTATTATTATTATTATTATTATTATTATTATTATCATCATCATCATCATCATCATCATCATCAACATAAAATATTATATTACCAAATAATGTAGGTTTATTGCATTATTATTGAAATCTATAAATCTAAAAAAAAAGACATCAAATAAAATATGGCCACTCATGATACATAATACTCTTCTTTTATTGCAATGTTATTTGGTGTGAGTTTGACGGCAGGTGCTGTGCTGTGCCTTTAAGATTGCATTTATCTCTGCACCAATCACATGCAGAATTGTACAAAGAGATCTACTCCCTCCCCCACCGACATTACAACGTTCAGTGCAGGCAGAGAAGAGAAATGCTCTAATCTGTTTTGTAAAATGGATTCTAACATATTTTTGAGACAAAATGGAAACGCGAAACTGTCATCTTGGTGGTACCCCTAGTTTTTGTTCGAACGGTGAATCGTCTGGATTTAAAATCAAAATGACAAAGAGGGTGTCATTCAGATGTCGGAGGAATTATTTGCTCTTCTTTTTTCTCTTTCTTCTTTTGTGGAGTATGACAGAAGGACAGACTCGCTACTCAATTCCCGAGGAATTAAATATGGGTGCTGTTGTTGGAAATATTGCAAAAGATTTAGGTTTGAAAATATCTGAGCTGTATGACCGTAAATTGCGAATAGCTTCTGAATCAGGTAAGCAGTATTTCAGAGTGGATTTACGAAGAGGAGAAATTGTGGTTAATGAGAGAATCGACAGAGAAATCCTTTGTGGAAAACACGCAAATTGTCTACTGCCTCTTCAAATTGTTATCGAGGAGCCTTTACAACTTTACAGAGTGGAAGTCGACATACAGGACATTAATGACAATTATCCGCATTTTCAGTCTACAGACCGCGTTTTAAAGATAGCAGAATCCACTGTCCCTGGAATGCGCTTTCCTTTGGAGAGCGCAATAGACCCAGATGTTGGCAGTAATTCCTTGAAATCGTATACTTTAAGCAAAGACGAGTGTTTTAGTTTAAAAGTAAAAGACCTTGGAGATGGGCGCAAGGTACCTGAATTAGTACTGGAGAAACCCCTTGACCGCGAGAAGAAACCGATGCATCAGCTTATGCTAACTGCGTTAGACGGGGGGACTCCGGCTAGATCTGGAACTTCACAAATAAACATTACTGTCCTGGATAACAATGACAACAACCCCGTATTTGAGAAAAGAGTTTACAAAGTGGCCATTAATGAAAACGCCAAGCAAGGAACGTCATTTTTAATGGTTAAAGCAACGGACTTAGATGAAGGTCCTAATGGAGATATACAGTATTCTTTAGGGGAGCACACATCTGATGAGTTGCGCTCACTGTTTCGTATTAACGAGAAAACCGGCGAAATTATCCTGAACGGTGAGTTAGACTATGAGACCACTCCGGTTTACAACATTGAGGTCAGTGCCAAAGATAGAGGGGTTCCCGAAATGGAGGGCCATTGTATGGTTGAAATTGAAGTTGCAGATATTAACGACAACCCACCACAAATAGTGCTGACATCTAAACCGAACCCTGTGCGGGAGGACGCGCCAAGCGGGACAGTTGTAGCGTTAATAAGCTCACGGGACATCGACTCTGGTGACAATGGAAAAGTCAGTCTGCAGACACAGTCTGATATTCCATTTATTTTAAAACCATCTTTTTCAAACGAATATTCGTTGGTTACAAACGGCGTTTTAGACCGGGAAACTTACCCGGAGTATAACGTGGAAATCACTGCATTTGACTCGGGCTCGCCCGCTTTAAATAGCAAAACAATAATTCCAGTTAAAATTCTTGATGTTAACGACAATGCCCCAAAGTTCCCTGATAACGTGTATTATGTGTACGTGAAAGAAAATAACACTCCAGGCTCTATTATCTGTTCGGTATCTGCTCAAGACGTTGATGTCGGCGTAAATGGTAAAATATCATACTCTATTGAGAACCCTAAAAATTGGGATACTCCAATATCCTCGTATATGTACATAAACTCTGAAAATGGAAGCATATTTAGCATGCTTTCGTTTGACTTTGAAAAAATAAAAGTGTATGAGGTCATCGTTCAGGCTAAAGATCATGGCACTCCATCTTTAAGTAGTAACGCGACAGTGTATGTGTTTATTCTGGACCATAATGACAACGCACCTGCTGTCATTTACCCGTCCACGTCCATGGGGTCTGTTACTCATCAGAGGATGCCCCGTTCTGCTAAAGCAGGACACCTCGTTACTAAGGTAACAGCAGTGGACGCGGACTCGGGTCATAACGCCTGGCTGTTCTACAGGCTCGCGGAGGCCACGGACGCGTCTCTGTTCAGTGTCAATTTACATACGGGAGAGGTGAGGACTAAACGCGCTGTTTCAGAGCACGATGACTCCTCTCAGAAACTGCTGATAGAAGTAAAGGATAATGGAGAACCGCTCCAGTCCACCACAGTCACAGTGGATATACTGATAGAGGACGGCTTTCATGAACCCATTTCAGACTACAGAGAGAAAACTATCGAGCCCAACAAGAAAAGTGGCAAAATTACTTTATATCTAATGATCTCTTTGGCTTCCGTGTCCTTGTTGTGTCTGTTGACGTGTTTCATCTTACTAGTGAAATGTGCGCGAGGCATTAGAGGCGACTCAAGCTGCTGTATCAGGAGGACAAACTCAGATTACAAGAACCCCAACAGAAACCTGCAGATCCAGCTCAACACTGACGGACCCATTAAATATGTGGAGGTTCTGGGAGGAGACATGATGTCTCAGAGTCAGTCCTTTGGCTCCTATCTCTCTCCAATGTCAGAATTCAGTGATCTCACCCTCGTTAAGCCCAGCAGCACCACAAACTTTACAGACACGCTAAACGTGCTTGATTCGTCATTACCAGACAGCGCGTGGACGTTCGAGAGCCAACAGGTGAGACAAACGTAGATTTAAACAAGTTATGGTTATATACACTAATTATACGTAACTGATGGAGAGACATTACTTTCAGCACCTTGGACAGCACAATGTGTGCTTTTGTCTATAAACAAAGCAACTTTCCTTCAATAGAAATTCACGTTTTATCCCCAGCCCTTTTAACTCTTTTCCCAGACCCACGCAGGCTTGTTGCTCTTAAGAGCTGTATTGTTAGTTTAGATACGTTAGAACAAATGGTGGAGATCATGGGTACAGAATAAAAGGTTTTTCGCATATACTCAGAAATGTCTTGCGATGTAGTATATGCATGAACTAAAACACCGAAGGAGTCTGTAGCTACTAGTGCAAGTACTAAATTAAAAATTGAGAGTAAAGAGCTTTGTCAGAGATCTTTGGACTGGGCTGCAGTTTGGATTGTTAAAAAAAAAAAAAAAATTGTGTGTTTTGCAACGCACGATTCAGAACTTTTATAATATAAAGATGATGAATCTAAACCAGGAACTATTGTCAGCCACTTGACTAAGGAGTGGACGTCCATGTGATACTTTTAAGAGAGATGCGAATCATCTTGGACTCTAATGTTAAGTATTTTGACATAGACCTGACATCCGGAGCTTTGTTGGTCAAGCACACAATGGACAGAGAAAGTATGCGCAGAGGAAATTTACATAGTCACACTCTGATTCAGATTTCTCCTCTAAATCCTTTGGAAATATGCAACGTTATGATATAAATTGTGGATGTTGACCACAATGGCCCACACTTCCAAAGCCGAAACATTTCTGTAGAAGTTTTTAGAAGCGGCTGCTCCAGGCACTATGTTTCGCTAAGAAAGTGTGCATGACTCTGATGTGGGTGTGAATTCACTGCGCGCTTAATTTCTTTGTCAAAATTATAATTTTATGTTTACAGAAGAAACTGTAAATGTACAGAAGTGTCGGAAGCAAAATCCCAATTTTAGTCTTGAACAAGCCTCTTGATAGAGAAAAACTAACTAATTTAGATTGGTTTTAACAGCAGTTGATGGTGGCAGTCCAGAAAAGCCCAGCAATAGTGCCATTTTTTTAATATAGATATTCTAGATTTCAATGACAACTCACCACACATTCATAATCCTACACAAAGAGTCACACTTTTAGAGAATTCACATCGTAGAACGTTAGTTACAATTCTTAATGCCTCTGATGGCGATTGTGGACAAAATGGTGAAATATATTACATGTTTGATAAATACACCCCTGAAAATGTTTTTATTTTATTTTTATTTTTTAATCAAGATTATTGACGTGAGTGACAACACCCTTGCTATCAACAATAATGTGGTTTCTCCTGTAATCTCTGAAGATATGAGTTCAGGCACTGTCGTTGCCCTAATCAAAGTAAAAGATGAAGACGGGAAAATGGTGAAGTGAGCATGCACATCCCTTATGGGTTGCCTTTTAAAACGACTTCGCCTTATTAAGGGCTTTTCACTTTGATGACCAGTGGCCTGCTGGACAGAGAGGCTGTGGCTGAATACACTATTACTGTGACTGCCACAGACTCTGGATTCCCACCTCGTTCCTCGCAGGAATCTTTAATGTTACATCTTGCAGAGGTTAATGTTAACCCCCCCCCCCCCCATCTTTTCACAGCCTTCCTTCTCTGTGAACATAGCTGAAAACAATGCCCCAAATGCTTCCCTTTTGTCCGTGTCTGCTTCAGACCCATGTGGGTGAGAATTCTACTATTTATTTCTCAGTTTTGGAGTGCAAAGCTCTTGGAAGGTCTGTGTCTTCATATGCATCTATTAACCCAGATAGGGCAGATAAATGCCATGTGAAATTTTGACTATGAAAAGTTTAATGCATTTCAATTTATAGTGCAGGTTCTTGATAGAGGAACTCCAGCTCAAAGCTCCAACACTATGGTGCATGCATTTATTATAGATCAGAATGATCATCCTCCTGTCCTTATATATCCTGCACTCCCATCCGATGGGACACTGCAGTTTTTGGTGCCTAGCACGGCTGGTATCGGACACTTAGTCAATCGCATCACATTAATGGTGGTGATAGTGGCTACAATGCCTGTTTATTCTACAGCTTCTCATGGCTTGATGCTGAAATATTTCACATAGGCGCACATACTGGAGAGCTGCGTACAGCCCATAATCTTACATAAGAGAACAGCAAGTCTGTTTTTAGCCTCATTGTGATTGTAAAAGATGACGCAGCTCTTCTCTCTCTGCTAGTGTGGTAATTAACATCACTCTGGCTGAGAAAGCTTCAGATGTCTTTTCTGAACCTAAGAACTCTACCTCCAAAAGTCCAAAAGGGTCTGACCTCACTTTGTACCTCATAATTACATTATCCTTCATTATAACGGTTTCATTCCTGGTTATAATTTTTGTAGCAGTGCACAGACTCAGCCATCATGGTTATGTTATGTGCCTCATGCAAAATCTCGGTTTCAAGCATACATCTCATGAGCACCAACACAATGACCTCCACATGCAGCTAAATACTGATGGTCCTATTAAATACATGGAGGTCTTGGGGGTCTCCTGGGATTTACACATACACACATACACGCCTGGTTTCTCTACTATATCCAGAAGGAACGACTTTGTGTTTGTTAAGGCCCCACAGAGCACTCTAAGCATATAACTGTCAAAAAGACAGATTTTCAGGAAATATTATAGACTACCATTTAAAAGTTTGAGGTTGGTATGATTTCTTTAATGTTTGATGAGAAAAAAAGTCTCCTATGCCCACCAAGGATTTATCGATTGATTGATTCTGTACTCTAAAATAAATTAAAAGAGCAATATTGTGAAATATTGTACAATTGTAAGTATCTTTACTGTCACTTATGACTATGTCCATGCATCCCTGCTAAATAGTATTATAGTATTAATTTATTTAAAAAAAGTCTTACTGACACTAAACTTTTGTTGTGGTGTAAGCAAAATATACATCTGTTAATGAAAAAAAAAAAACATACACAGGTCAGATGTTTGTGGTATCATTTCTAGTAAGATGGAAATCACGCTGAATATGTCATTAATTCACAGTAAGGCTCTAGTCACTATGACTCACTTTTTGGACCAAGCACTCTATAATGCCAAGTGTATTAAGAATCAGGCCACAATCTGAGCTAATTTTAGACCCAGTGACTTAGAAAATGTAAAATGACAGAAAATGTAACAGTATGAATCTGAGAGGGGCTATGACTGAGAATAGTGTGCTCAAATACTCAAGTCAGGTGAGGCAGATTGTGGCAGTCATTATGATTTATAAGCAGTCCCAAATAGCAGCCTGTCTTTGTGAAATCTTCACTAAAGTTTGGAGGATCATTACAGTGTGATATTGCACATGCTTTGATTGCTATCTTGCATCATAATGACTCGACTCAGTGTGGGGAAATGCAATAGAATTGTGTGTGATACTAAGGAAATTATGAAAAAAATCTAATCCACCTACAACTGAGCTCGTATTTTGTTTGATACAGACTTATGTGTATTGTCCTCATGTACATGGACTCATGCATGACAGCAACATGATCGAAGTTTCAATTATTCACATACACTCTCCCTCCCTCAACCTATTTTCTACCTTATGTTCTTTGTTGCTCTGTTTCTCACTACTCCCCTCAACTTATTCTTTCTCAGCAAAGGTGCAGTTTCATAGAAAATAGAGGAAGCACATCAAATCTGCTGTCAATAATACCAGTTTGTATTTCAGGACTTTAACCTCCTATGACAGGATGGAGGGACCTGCACTCCAGAATGGACCAATATTGGATATTTATCTCTATGCCAACCAAAAATATTGACAAAAGTATTTTTTTTTTCTCATTTTCAGCAAAAGCCCCCTAATGCTGACTGGAGATTTCCCCCGAACCAGAGACCTGGACCCAGTGGGTAAGTGTTGTATTCAGTTTATTTATTATACATAAAAATCAACAAATACCAAAATATCTAGATTAGAGTCTGAAATAATGTACTGTTCATCTGTATGTTCAGCCCATCATCGCCCATTTTATGAATAAAATGTTAATGGCAATTTACCACAGTACTGTAATCTTACACAATAAACCATGCAAAGAAATCCTGCAGAGAAAATCATTCAAAAGAAATCCTGTGTAGAATATACCTGCAAAAATCTTGCAAACAAAAGAAATCACGTGGAGGGGAAAAAGTATTGTGCAACAAATATATAGGATAGCAATTATCAGATAGAAACATACAAAAGTGAAGTAACTACCTGTGAGACAAAACGTCTTAAAATATACGGTTTAAACTTAAAGGAAACTGAAAGACGTTTTCACCCATCCATGTGCTCTGGTCAGTCTCTGGTCAGAAGCAGGGTGATTGAGCTGTATGCTCCTGTGCTTATGTTTCAGCCAACACAGGTTCCACACCCTGCAGCAGAGATGGACTCCATACGAGAAGTCCAGGTAGAGTGAAGTCTAGTGTGTGGTAGCGTTTGACTTCACCCGGTGTAGCCTTCTAGTAGAATGTTGTGTTAAGATCTTTCAGATTATGTGTCCTGCAGCTTCCAGCGACATGCTGTCCAGTCTGTTCCTACACATATAAATGTGAACACAAATTACGTGCAGTTGGTTCATTTGAGGATACGGCTTTTGGATGTATGTGTATCGCTCATAGCTGTTCGTTGCATCTTGCTTTGAGGGTTGCCATTGCAGTGTTTGCGTGTGCTTAGTAAACTTGTTTGTTACAATTTGATTTATTTTTGGCTTTGTAGAGCCAAGTCTGTGAAGTCTGTCCCTGAAGATTAGAGAAATATTTCTGTCCTTATGTACGGAATCTGCTATCAATCTGTCTGTGTGGGCAGGGAGAGAGAGTAAACAATCAGATTTTTAGTCATGTCCTTTTGAAACTGAGTAGCCTGTAATAATCAAAATATACTTAAAGTGATAGTTCAACCAAAAATAAAACAGAGAAGAAATTCAAAGATTTTTTTTTTGTTGAAAAAATTAAAATAAATAAATAAATAATAATAAATAAAAATTGTAATACACTACTCAAACTTGCATCTAAAGGGGAAAATAATCTATGAAATGACAATGAAAAACAAATTAAAAGACTACTACTAATAATATATATATATTGTGTGTGTGTGTGTGTGTGTGTGTGTGTGTGTGTGTGTGTGTGAGTGTGTTCCAATGTTCCTTTGCCCATTTGCCCTTATTTAAAGCACACTCAAATTACCAAGTTGTTTTCCCTCCAAGGAAGTGATGTTTATTTATTTATTAATTATTTGGACAGTTTTATTTGAATGGACAGTAGTCAAAATAAAGGAGTAGACAATAACTTGAGGAACAAACTAAAAACCTTTATTATAATTGCTAAATTAAATTAATTGGGAAAAAAAATTCATCTGAAAGAAGTATTACTTCTAAAATCAAAAAATGTAAAAAGAAAAGTCAAATTATGTTATTTATGACTAAGACAGACAGCCTTAAGATAAGGCAGTAAGATCATGATCCTTACTGGGGATACAAAAGGCACTGAAAATAAGGAGTGAACCTTTAATGGGAATTTATCATTATTATCCATTGTAAATACTCATATTTAATGAGATATTTATTTTTACATTAACTGATATGAAGATTTTGTTTTATAAGCCTGAATAACATCAATTGACTCAAAACGTTGCTGAGCTAATAACATTTTACAAGGATGCAAGTTTGAGTGCTGTGCAGGAATTTATTTATTTATTCTGGTTTATACTAGACTTCTGCCACTGCATTTTCTATTTAGTGTTTTACAGATTAAAAAGAAAGTTATACAGGTTTGGAACAACATGAGGGTAAGTGAGAAAAAAAATTGAAGGGGGGATGAACTTTAAAAAAAAGCTTGTTGTGGTTTGATCAAATGTCAAAGTGTATCTGTAAAGCCACATGGTATAAACAGACACAACTGTATTCTGATCAGTGCATCTGTCTGTTTACTTCATGTCTACTGCTGCTTTGTCAACTTTAGCCTCCATTTTCTGACTGCCATGCACTGTTCTGCCCTGTCATACAAAATGGCTGTCTCAACTAATGAACCGGGCGCATTTATGCTAGCAAACGTGGTGGCTGCTGTTATCGTACATGTGTGAGAGGGAAAAGGCAAGGAAAAAAAGCACCATAAACGTGTTTGAATGCATGTCGAGTCACTAACCCTGTTCTCTGTCATTTAGGGCTGGAGCTCATCCTGATGAGGCAGGTGCCAGTGCTGGTGTGATAGCGGGAACAAGACCGTGGCCCAACCCCCCTACCGAAGCTGAACAGTTCCAGGCGATGATGGTGGCAGCCAACGGTGAATCTCAATCTCACTTATTATTATTATTCCCTCTTTTATAAAACCACATTAGAATGAGAGCAAATGTGAGAACGTGGAGAGACCATTAACATTTGAAAAAGAAAAACTAAGCTTGTAAGAAAAGAATAGCATAGCCAACAATAATGTCATAAAAATTTCGCTTGTAAAGCAAAAACCTTTCTCTGCTGGAAATATCCTTCCGGCTGTTCAGCTTAACAAGCTAAATTCTCATGATAATCTTGCTGGTTAAACTAATTAAGCAAGCTGTTGGGGAAAAATCAACCCACCAGCATCGAAAACACAGCATGCACCGGTCTTGTTTGTCCACATACAGTAGGCTATATTTTATTGGATGCATCAGTCCTCAAGGCCAGATTCTGAAGACTGTTAATAACTGGATAATGTAAGGAAAGAGGGAGCTGGAGTGAGAGAAGAAAGAAAAGATAGAGTGCGGCTTCCAGAGTAAAACGGATCTCACTATTTATTGACTGTTATAGACTGTCAAACTAATTAAGTGTAAAGAGATAATGGAGCCTTTCTCCCTCTCGGCAGCTGCAGTCAGAATGATAGCACTGTGCTGATGTTCTTCTCTAGCCTAGATGGACATCAACAGAATCTCAAGAGTCTAATTTACAGTACATTCACATATACATACTGGAAGCTACACTACAAATCACATTATCTAAATCTGTTGGTTCAAATTTCACAAGTGTGGATTTTGGTTAACAATTGCATTACTACAATTTCATTGTGAATTTGTGGAGAAGAAACACATTTATACATTGGGGACAAAGGCAGAGTTGCCTCACTTATTTTAGAGGACAATGTCACTTCCATTCGCAATGTATTTTACAAGAACTGTAAAAAAAGTGTTGTTTTAGTGTGCTATTCTTCTGTATACATGTTTTCTGTTCTGTAAGCGTGTTGCTGAGTGTGTGATGTGTGTCGGTGTTATGGCATATATAATGCATGGGGGATGGGCAAGCAGAAGCAGGTCACTGAGGAAGCTGCAATGCGGTTCATGAGTGACTGAATTATGTGCTCTGTGCCGAACCAACCCATATCTAACCTGTCCCATCTCTCTGTCTCCTGTTCTACCCGCTTCTGTTTCTTCTTCTTCTTTCTCACCCTACCATTGCTCTCAAAAGTAAGTGAAGCCACTGCAACTCTCGGCCCTCGCTACAATCCACAGTATGGCCCGGACTACCGCCAGAACGTCTTCATCCCGGGTAGTACCGCCACTCTCATGGCCAACCCTCAGCAACAGGTACCCCAGCAGGCCCTTCCCCCTCCCCAGGCCCTCCCTCCTGTTGAAGCCCCCAAGGCAGCTCAGACTCCTGCCAGCAAGAAGAAGCCTACTAAGAAAGACAAGAAGTAAGACGCGTGGAAGCACTATCAAAGCAGTGGAAATATGTCACCAGGATCTGAGCATCTCTCCTCAAAATAACGAGACCACAGGCTTGGTTAAAGAATCAACTATTTTTACATTTAATGTTCTTATCTGTGAGGTTTTAATTTGTTTGTTTTAGATTTCCCTATCTTCATTTATTGCATTTTGAATTGCATTACAGAATCTTTCTCAATAACCCCCCAAAATCAAGCATTTCCTGTTCTGTCTCTGAAACAAAGAACGACTGAACAAGAGGAGATGTGTTCAGATTCCTGAAGCTCTTTTACTGACAGATAACTCTGTCCTGTAAATAGCATTACTAAAACAAGAAGAAAATATAAATGTCTTCTTTTTTTTTTTCAAATGTCATGTTTCAGCTTTCTGTCATTTTTTTCTTTTTCTTTTTTCAAAGCAAGTTAGATGCTTCTTGTGGTTACAAAATGAAATGCTTGTAGGCTTTTTAACAATGTGCCACAAATCTCACCTTGATGGAAAAAAAGAGTATTGAGCTGAACTATGCAGAGAAAAGTGTATACTTAAAAAAAGGGCACATGAAAGTATATTTAACTAGTTTGTGGAGTAAGAGACTACATTTGCATTCGGTGAGACACTGGGCTGTTGTCACGGTATTTAAAAATAGATTCAGCCTTCTCATTAACGTCTTAATGATTAAGTTAAGCAGAGCCAAATGTTAGGTTAACAACATTTGACTATTCTTTGCTTCTATTTCCTGTTAGCTTGCTATAAGAATCCTTGAAATGCAAGAAATGTAAACTGTTTTTGAAGATCAGAAAATATACCTCATCCCTGCAAAGAAAGATTTAAGTCAAAGTGAATGTGCTAAGAGTTAATGGAAAACATGAAGTGAACCACAAAGAAAGAAACAAATGATGAACACGGAAAGACTAATGAATAACTTAAGTGAAATACTGTACTTGAGTGGATCTTAGATGGAAGGATTCTGTCCATTTTTCTGCACCAACCACCACCACAGTGTATATAACATGTGTAACCTGTCTGTACAAACAGTAGAGCCACAAGGGCTGGCTGTTACAGGAATGTTTCAGTATTTCTTTTTTTTAAATGCAACAAAACAAGAGGATAGAAAAAAGATCCAGTGTAGTGTTGTAGGAAGAAAAGTTTCAAGATCATTGACTAACCAAACTATACATACTTTAACTTCTGAAGACATACAATCGTAGCTTAAGGCTTGTGGAGTATGTGAATATTTTTGTGTTTTTCACCCTTGATTATACTTTCTTTCCTTTTCTCCAATCACCTAAAACTTTGAAGATAACAGACAATACTAACTGTCTTTAGAGTACCACCCCTCCCCACATCTTACTGTACTTTTCTGTGCTTGTACTTCCATTCAGTCTGTAATGATACGGGAATGCCAATCCTGTCTGACTATGAATATCTATCTATCTATCTATATACTGTATATAAATGTCTGTCTGCTGCTCGGCTAACTTTCTGTATTTGACTGTGATTCCTTTTAAGAAATGCTTAGCACCTCATGTTACTCTTTATTTTATTAGCTAATATTTATATGGCTGTTGATTTAGGTTTTACTTTATTATTGGAACACTTACATTTGAAATAAAATTTTGTCAGAACTCACAGTCATGGTTGAGCTATTTTTTTGTAATTGTTTTGTCTGTGAACATAACTGTGGGCATGTAACTCATATCCAACCAGGTTAAATGAATTAACCTGGTTATTAAACCTGAAATTAACATTTCACTATTATGTATATATATATATATATATATATATATATATATATATATATATATATATATATATATATATATATATATATATATATATATATATATATATATATGAATCCAGTGTAAAAAATATAATTTTAAAATTGTAAAAAAAAAGAAGAAGAAAACACTCCAATTGTTCATATTTGCAACTTCAATGCATATGACCAATTTTAAGAAACATTATTGATTCAGTTCACAAATAAGAATAAGAATGCTGGCGTCAGAAGGAGGGAGCTCTGCAGAGATTTCGGAAGTAGGGCATCAGCTCTGTTCTAGTGCATCCATATATAGCAGAGACATACATGAACAGAGGTGCTCCAAATGGCAGAGAAACATGACTCTTCGCAGTACACTGAAGAGATTGCTGGAGAATGTCCAGAAAATTGTACAATCAAAAGATGAATAAAACTGCCCAATATATTCTAAAGCTCATGCAAGATCCTAAACACCTGATCATATTAAAGCATATGAAATATATAAATTGCTGTTTTGTCTCAATGAATTGTGTGAAAAATGAATGCTCTCATTTCAGCTTCAGAAATCACTTGACTCACCAGCTATTATGAAACAGCATGTACCAAAATGTCATGGATAAAGCATCAGCCGCATACAAGAATGTTGGATTCTACATTAAAGTGACTATTGATGCAACTAGAAAAGCTATCTACAGTCCAGAGAGTGGTTCAAACTGGGGGTTGTGTGTTCCTGCATTCACTTACATGATCACATTATAGATTGTATCGAGTACAGCCGAGAACATGTTCAAATTAGATGAGTTACTTTAGAGGCTTATCCCCCTATATTTTATTAAAGCATACCTGCTCTCAGCAAAGCCATT
Organism: Carassius auratus; assembly: GCF_003368295.1. Lineage (NCBI taxonomy): Eukaryota > Metazoa > Chordata > Actinopteri > Cypriniformes > Cyprinidae > Carassius > Carassius auratus. The sequence goes on along the minus strand of NC_039277.1, from coordinate 7,448,165 downwards.
TCCTCTCCCACAAAAATGGCTGACATCCCACAAAACTGCAGTGGTTGTCTTGAGAGAAGGACTCCAATAATCTGATAAACAAGAAGCATGTAATCAGAATCTGTCAGGTGAAATGCACCTAATGCAGTGTGCACACACACAGCAAACAGTACAAGTCACTGACCTTAAAGGGGCCAACTATAATATTCAACAACCAAATATACTAAATAACAAAACGGGTTTCTTAATTCCATTAGCTCAATTCTTAGACATGATAAATTGAAGGGTCAGTGTCATTTTTGAGTGAACTATCACTTAAAGGGCAAAGTTTTGGCCTTAAATAAACCACTGCAAAGGTATCCTGAGAAGCGCCACAGGGTAGAGATGACAGCTGGATTAGTGGTCATATGAAATATGCTATTAACTAGAACAATAAGTAGAGTCGATCTAGCATTATTTTCTTTTTGAAAATTGTATAGATATAGAAAAATGTTCATATTCTGTCTAAGATGTTGTACTGGGACATGATAGCATTAACACACTGCTTCAGACAGGGAACTCTCCAAGACAGCGGGTGCTTCAGCATTAAAGTCCCCATTTCCTCTCTTCCACAGAGATTATGCAGCTAATCAGCAACTCAACAAAATCACACCCAAGGCTGCATGAAAGACCAATCGCTAATGCAGTCAGAGAGCAAATCATTTGAAGATTATATTAAAATATCTTTATTTAAAATATGAATATTTAACATTATAAATGTATTTTGTTATCTACTATAAAAGAACAAATATTAAAAAAAAAACTATTATTGATATGCATTTGAAAAATGTAAGGCATCCATTGTTATATAAATAAATAAATAACTTGCTTTACAATGTTTACCTTTTTTAAATGAATGAATGAATAAGTAACTAGCTCCAAGTTCCCTCATCTCTGACTTTACTATCTAGCATCATTCAATGGCACCACTTAGCTGGTTCAATCAGAGCTGCCTGTTAACCAGCATAAACAAGGCCATTGATCAGAGCCTGCAAATCACATGGACTTGCCAGTAAATGCCCCACACAAACAGAAGCATCGTAACACATGCGCAGGGCAGATGGTCTTTTCAGCTGCCATTGCACAGAGCCACTGGTCCTTCCATCAGGGAAAGGTCAGTTCCTCCAAAAACACTGCAGATAATTATTTGTTAAAGGTCAGCTGGCACGTAATGTCCATCGAAACCAGCAGATTGTTTCTTTCAAACATGCAAACTTTAAAAATAACTTGCTGACTGTCAGGTGGCTCTAATGTACTTCTCAAAAGAATTTGCTTTTTGTGCACTGATTTTCTCACAAAACCGCACGTCGGATAGTGTTTTTTCTTTCTTTCTTTCTTTTTCTGGACACAGATTTGTTGCATCTCTTTGTTTTGTGAGAAAGCACTGAAGTCATTAGACGGCAAAACATGAGCCAGAATAAAAGGACTCCATCTGCCAGTCCAACGAGCACCCGCACCCCACCCCTGCACCCCCCCCACCCCTGCTCAGACACAGGGAATATAGAGGCGACAGCCTCAAAAAAAGAAGAAGTAAAAACCTGTTGTTGCCATGGAAACAAGACCGTCAGCGGAGCCCTCCCACCAACCCACAGATTTTGAGCATCCAAAAACCACATTTTGAGACCCTAAGAGATGGGGGTGGGTGGGGGGGACTGGATGTCTTTGTCTTTCTCTTCAAATTGCCATGAGGTTTGGTAGAGAAAGATGAAATGTGGAAGGAAATGACATTTTAATCAACAAGGATCCAGTGTGTCAGTTCAGGAGCAAAATAACAGAATCAAATACTGACATCTAGAAAAGCTCCACACATTGTAGCTAAAACATGAAAAATGAAAAGTTGTCCCTTCTTCCCATTCGGCATTTAGCAGAATGCAAGGAGTGTGAAAGATTCATAACGTCTTCTAAGAAAAGTAATGCTTCGTTGCCCCACGCTTACCAAAATAATGCAACATGACATCAGCGTTTTCCACTAAACTACCACCAGTATCTTCCTCCTTTCCTCAATCTTTTTTTTCGTCCTCCCCACTCCCAAATACCTTCTTTTTTCCTGCTATACAGTTTTTTTCAAAGGCTGTCTAGATTCATAGATTATTGTCAGTGGAGTGGGTCCTTGTCCTATATAATATTCATAGACCGCGGAGACTCTGCAGATCGTGGGTACATAAACCGGTTTGTCCCCCACTTCCATCCACCATGGCCGTTTCCATAGCAACCTTGCATCCCTAAATCTACATGCCAGTCTGCATTTCTCTACCGCAGGCTTCTATCCTGAACTTAACCCACCAGTGCTGCAGCTGTGAGCATTTTGCAGGTCAGTGGAGTAGGAAATGTACTGAAAATAATCACTGCCCACTAAGTCTATCATCTTTCTTTTAGCTCTGTGCCAAAACTATCATGTTTAAAGCTCCACACAGTATGGCATTAGTGTAAGAAGATTACTGTCGGTCTGTACCATCCTCCTTTTCTCCTTCTTAATCTCTCCTCTTGGTTTCATTGCATGCTTTTATTTTCAACCTTTTGTTCCTTTTTTTTTTTTTTTTTTTTTAGCAGGTACCAAAATACATATAGCATACATGGAGAGATGCCTAATGCAAGTACACACACGCACACACATGCACTCACGGGCTGGTGAAGAGGGACCTCATCATGAACAAGGAGCAAGGTAACTATGGCAACAGACAAAGAAGGGATGACGACATTTTGTAGGGTGAACAGAGGAAAGAAACTGCTTGCAATAAGAGGATAATGTTTTCATTATGTAAAATACACATTTCCAAGATGTAAAGATTAGATTTACATTTTTTGCGATCTTATATGAATTAACAATCAACAATATTTTATAACTAATGTTACACTGCATTCATAATGTAATTATATATTATGCATGTTTACAGAAATAAAACGTAATGATAATAATAATAATATCAGTAGTACAATAATTTATAAATTGTTTTAACCCAATACACACTAAAAGTTGTTGTTCATTGTTAGTTCATGATGCATGAGCTAAGTTAATTGTACATTTAATCTGTAATGACTTTACTAATCTGATTAAACACAACGAAAACAAAAAATGTACCAGTGAAAAACATTACAGCACTTGATTTTTTCCCCCTTTATTTGTGTCAAAGACCAAGTCTGTAAAAATACAGACCGAGATGTTTATTTTACTCAGAGTAAAGAGGATTCTATGACAAAAATGTTGGCCAACTGGATATAGGGTGTTTATAATCACTCTCTGACTGTTTTGGATGTGTGTGCTATAGTGTTATTTCTATACACATGAGGGGGCGAGAGGGCGAGTGTGGGCAGGGTTTAACTGTTTAATCGGTCACTGAAGAAATGTGTTGTTAATTGTGCTGGGCCTGTCCTCCCCTATTTCTTTATGTAGCCTGATTTTGCCTCCTTGCCGTCAGACTGTGGATCGCGCTACTGACTGGACTGATGTCACAGTTAATACAAGCTGGCAAAGAACAAGGGAGAGACACAATATACTGTTATCTAGTTCTAGTCATTCAGCGAGTCACTCTGATTCGCACAGCCTGATCAGACAGAACTACAGTAACAGATACTCATAGAGCCTGAAGGCTTCAAGAGGATGTGACCTCACACAGTGACCTAGTCTACCATCATATCAATCAAATCAGCCCTGACTATGACCATGAAAACTGCCCCAGATTCACATACCAAACCACACACACCTCTCATGCTACATGCAGAAGGTGGGTGTTTTTCCTGGAGAGATTCATGCATGAATTATGTTTAGGCAGTAAGGAGGTGAATCCTTACAAAACATTAATCAAACAGTATATTGTATATTGTATATTATGGGAAATTCAATGCTCACATAACCAGTGATTCATTTTCAGACTTACTACAAGTACCCCAGATATATTTGGAGACACACTCCATACTTATGATTCATAAGTTATGCATCACAATAATAGCCATTTCTGCAATGACCTTTAACCGACTGGTCTCAAAGTGAATATAGTGATTGTATGAAGTCAGAGTAACCACAAATGGAGTTTACCACATTCAACTGTGAACAGTAATGTTCAAATATTTTAACATAAATTTGAACATCGTTTTATCATTTAAAACTGAAACAAACTTATTTTAGTGTAATGTTGTGCTTCTAACTTTCTTTGAAATACAGGTCACAAGGTTTGATATCTAATGCAATATCATATATATTTTTATAGTTATATTTTTATGCATTTTTGAAGTTGTTCTAAGCATAAACCACCACTGATCACATCCGCTGGCTTCTCTAAATTCAAATTTGTGCATGAAGTGATGATGAGGTGACGGGTGCCATTTTGTGGGGTTAGCATGAAGCTAATTGAGTTGTGACAGACTGACAGATGAAGGGCAGAGTGATGAGAAAAGATGCCTCTCGCTTTGGTTCTGCTCTGAACAGCCATGGAAGTGTGATTCCACACTGTACATGCTTTACACACAGCCATGTAATCTGAAGCGTATGTTTTATGATTGCTCTCATAAAGGTTAATCAGGGTGACTGTAATTTAACATGGATGTATTTATCACTTGAGATGACCCGACTTTATATGCTTATCAAGAAAGATTAAAGAATATCCATCAATCCATTTATCTTTGTCCTTATTTAAACAAAGAAGAAGACATCAGTAGCAGGGGTGTTGTTTTTCTCACAAGGGTGAAATGTTTTACCTGGAGACTCCCACACACTTTCTCCAATCAGCTATCAGCTACATCCAGTTCTCAAATATGATTGGCTATCTGAGCCCTCAAGCATAATAATGTGTTTAAGTGATGACTAAAGCAGTAGGTCGGCAGTTTATAGTAGACAGACTTATCTGGCATGTGATACACACACTGTTTAGTTCTGCTGATATAGAATTTGCATCTTAAATGTATATATTTATGCCACTAAATTAAAAAAGAGAGAGATAAGAAATAAACAGACAGAAGAAAACAAAAATCTTTAGATGTCCACAGTTGTAAAGGCATTGTTTTTTTACATTTTAAAATGCACCTATTAATAATTATCAACACATTTCAGCCATAACTAACCCTTTACTAGACACCACTCAACTCTGCAGGTTTACTGTGAAACTGTTCTAGATTCAGGGTGAATTTGAGATAATATAATTCACTTTCCAAAAAAAAATGTTGATCCAGGGAAATAGATGAAACAGGTGAAACCTACTTATGTTAGACTGAGATTGGCTGAAGGAATAATTGCAATTTGTCCAAAATTATTTTTGCAAACACACACACACACACACAAAAAAAAAAAAAAATTCATTAATAAATACAACACTCACTGAAACAATTAAAGTAGGGTTATTTTTGGTAAAATCATACTCAAAACACCCTGACACACATTTGCCTATTGTGAGCCTGAATGTCCAGCTGCACGTGCTGAAAAAAAAAAAAACCCAAATAACCCAAACAGCTGATCTCATCTCTGTTAAGATCAGAAACGAAGGCTTAACGGAGCTCATCCCTGCAGAGAAACACACGGTGAGACACACTGATCACACACCAGACCTTTACACAGTCACACTGCGAATGTGCCTGCTGTTAACACAACACTCCTGACAGAGACCACAGCATGAAATATGCTGACAGCATCCTCATACATCTCTCTATATGAAAATGCTCATTCTGCAATTAACATTTGCTTTTGACCACTTGAAAATAGGAAAGCATCAGATGTAAAGCACGTCAAAGTGATTTCAAGTCACGTCCCTGCAGTATTGAATGAATGAATACACAGAAAAAGAACAGAAAGAGAATGAGATGGATGGAAGCTGGAAGGGGAAGAGTGAGATACATTTCATATATGAAGCTGAACAGCACCCATTTTGGATTATTTAGGTCACATTGAGATTCTGAATATATGGGGTTGGTGTATTTAACCCTTGATATGCCTAACTGTGTGTGCATGTGCAATCTGGATGGTTGTGGAGTAAAAGATGCAGGATTGACAGCATTATACCCAGCTAATGTTCGATTGGGAGACCCGAGAGGAAAATCACAGTGACTTATTCTGTGCGTAAGTCTTTGTCTGAATGCCAAGTGTCACAAGAATCTGTCACATGGCCAAAGCTGATGCAACAGATATCTGATGTAGGTCAGATTTATGTGAAGAAGAGCATCAAAATGATTACAGAATATAATCTGCATAATGCTGTGCTTGTGTTTATGGTGACTGTGTACGTGTGAGTGGTCCCATACACACTTTTACCATTCATCCTGGTCACATAAGTCATCTGTAATGCCAACTTCAATCCACTGACTATATTTAGTCCAGGTTCAAAGTGTGCAGATGTAAAGCGTGAGTGCACTAATGGTCCATCTGTTCACAAACAGAGAGAACCAGGACAAAGACCCTGCAATCCTGAACATTCTCTCTATACCTCTTTCTGTGATGCTCTTGAGTAAAATGGGTTTCTTGCTTATGGCACTGTGTGTAATGCAGAAGGAGAGTATTTTATATTTCTGTAAACTTCAGAGTTTCTGTTCTGGGATTTGACAGCACTCAAGTTCCATTTACACCCTGTTCCTGCGAGAAACAATGTGTTATGGTGCAAGCAAAAAAAAAAAAAAAAAACTAATTGAATTTTGCACAAACGGCCTGATATAATGTGAGTTAAACCTTGATACGTGGGGGAATACAACTTTAAATCACTCTGCCCTGAAGACATACATATAAAATGTAGGTCACTTAGTTAAAGAGAGATTTTAGATATAAAACGGGTAAAAGCACTACCAAAACTTTTTCATTCACTATCAGGAAACTGACATTGACATTCAATTTACACTGTATAAGGAAATGTAGATTTCTAAACTATCTTAATTTGTAGCAAATAGATAAATAAAATATGGGAGTATTATAGTGAAGTTTTAGGGTTTAGTGTTTAGTGAGTGTGTTTCTCGTCATTACTGGAGTAAAGTCCATTTATTCAAACTGACTCTACAGAAAATGTAGAAATATTTAATAATTGTGTATGACTGAACACACTGTTATTAAGATGGTAATTGTTATTTTGTGTGGTGGCTGTGCAGATGTGCCTTTCACTGAGAGACTGATGACATTTTGCTATAGACACTATTCACACAAACACACACAGCAAACACAGAACACAGCAGGCCAGGCTCTCTGCAGTGGCACACGCTCCGACTTTGTTCTCCAGCACAAAGATATGTGTGAGACAGAAAGGGATCCAGATTATGTGAAATAAGGAAAGTGTGTCCAGGACGAGGAGCAGTGTGGAATATATTAAAGCCTGTATCTTTGAATGTGACAATTATGGAATTATGGACAATTTGAGAAGGCCAACAATTCACTAAACGTTTTTTAATTGGTTTTATGAAGTATTCTAATTTGTTGAATTGGTGGGTTTTTGTTAAATGTGAGCCGAAATCATCACAATTAAAAGTGCCAAAGACTTAAACTACTTCTACTGTGTGCATTGAATTTATTTAATACATGAGTTTCACAATTTGAATTACTGAAATAAATTAACTTTTACTCAACATTCAAATTTATTGAGAAGCGCCTGTATATCATCTTTTGGGGAAGAAAAAAAAATTGTCATAACTTGAAATGTCAGACTAAGATAACTGAAATTCTTTAACATAAAATGATAATATGACAAAACTTCTTTTTTAATTTATTTAATTTAATCTTTTTGATCATAAGGGTTTCCAGTATACAATTAAAGAAAACTAAGAGTGTTTATGCATTGAAAATAATTACAATAAATAATAAATATTAATAATTAAAAAAATTATATAATTAAAACTTTCAATTAAAATTAAATTAAAATTTTGCATATTATTATCATTATTATTTAGAAATCAGAATGGTATATTTCAATTTGAAGCATGTTAGAGAAAGTTCTACTTTGTTTACTTCAGAAAAAAGTATACCAGGATGGTAAACATATCTTTGCAATGTTTCAAAATGAACACAAACATAAAAGAAATTACATGTTTTTCCTCATTATTTACATTAAGCAATATATATTCTTCTATTCAGGAAAAGGAAAATTATTCAACAACAAAAGCAATCAAAGCAACAAAGCAATCTCAAATATGCTGACCCCTGATAAGGTTGAGATGCAATCATAGCCAATGCTGCAGTCAGATGACACACTCATCCGGCACTGCTGCTGTGCAGATCGTTTAATAGGGTCTGTAATCTGATAAAGACTCAAATCTGGCTCATCAGGCCCAATCGCCTCATCATGTCTACCATCCAGATATCTTAGGAAGACCACAAACATGGTGATTAGTGATTATGTGACCGAAAGGAGCCAAGATAAGGATAAAAACTACTCTAATACTGTAATCAAAACAGATGGCACATCCCTAACCTCCTTTACCAGGTGACCTTTTATTTAATCATTTATAATTTTACTTCATATCAGCAAAGTGTATATCTGTGGTAAACTGAAAATAACTAAATTTGAAATAGTCTTGACAATAAAAATGTTATGAACTGTATACAAAACAATCATAATATATATTTTTCAAACAAATAAAACAGATAATTATTTACCTAATGATATGCAATCTTTAATATATATATATATATATGTGTGTGTGTGTGTGTGTGTGTGTGTGTGTGTGTGTGTGTGTGTGTGTGTGTGTGTGCTAATAATAAGCAATTAGTAAATAGTGTTCTGTTCTCTAATCTAAAATGTTTCAAAAATTTCTAATATTTTACCTGATCACTTTGACCCATACTATTTTAAAGAGAACCTCGATATATACGGAGGATACATTTTATAAGATAAATAAACACACACACACATAGCCAATCCCTAGAAGAACAGACACAGGATTAAGAACATTCCAGGAAAAAAAAAAAAAAAAACTGACTGCTGTAAATCCCATAATGTTTTTCATCATAAATGCACATGCTTGTCCGATATCAGACATTAAAACATTCTCCTCCTCTTAACAATTTTGAGAAGACAGCCTCACCAAAATAATAACAATTAAAAAGCTTTTATAGAGACATACACATAAACCTCTACACTTCTTTCTCTCTCACAGCTTGTTTTCACTGACACTATTCCCCTACTGACACAGATTCATGTGAAACTCCCCCACTGCATCTCTCTGATGGTCACTTCCACTTGACATCAGCATTTTCCTATAACAGTATAGGTCCTATACCCCATCTAGTGGGCATACTACTCTTAAGATTCAAGAATCAGGCTCCTTATCAAGCACAAATACAATACTGTACTGATATGCTTCAATGAACTTTGCACCTTAAAAAAAAATATATAAATATCTGACTTGCTATTTTATACAGTTAAGCAATTACATTTACTACTGCCATTTAGAAATACAATTACTTAACTTTAGAATAATTGTCTTAATATTAATTGTATTTCAAGTCAAGAAATCTAGGCTAAAAGAAAGCCTATAGCAAAACTGCACAGTATGTTTACTTATATTTTCTGATCGACCAGGAAAAGTTATATCTGCTATCTGGACAGGTTAGGATGCTACTGTACGCCTGATTCTGTTTTTTCTTCAAGCAACAACACGAGCACCATCTGGCTAAAATCGTGAACATCGTTTACAGTTACACAGCTCCTGGTGCAACTTTCCAAGCAAACACTGACTACCACAGGACACACCGCTATACTGCAGCTGACCTGTTAACGCGTGCGCATGCACAAAATACAGAACTACACTAACATAAGCTCTCATTTCTACTCTTCACAAAACAACACTAACCTCTACTGGTCAGGATAGAAAACTACACTTCAATGTATAGCTCGAAGCACAGCACAGATTAGTCACTAAACATTTCCTTCGTATTGCTTTTTTCTCCACTGGCCAGCAAACAAGAAAAGGATGGAAAAACTCTGATTCATCTACTGGGGAAAAGCCCACCCCAGGATTTCCTCCTGTTACCATATATACAAAACACCCTGAACAAATAGTAAAGAAACAAAAAAACTTAAAGAAAACATTCTTCAGGTTAAACGACGCACAACTTGAATTCATCATACAAAATCAGGTTGCATGCATTTTTTTTATAGATGTTTATGAAGGTACAAGAGACTAGAAGGCATAACTCTCACACAGGAATGTGGGGTATGACAGCTTGATTAGAAACAGATGTGCTCCGGCACAGAGAAGAAGAAAAAAAACATGGGGCTTTACAACACGGGAGAAAAATGAGGACTGGAGTAGCAGCAGCAGCAGCACTATACACACACACACACACACACACACACACACACACATATATATATATATATATATATATATATATATATATACACACACACACACACACACACACACACACACACACTATAACTATAAATAATAATATAAAAATGGAAATGGAACATAAAAATGAATGCAAATTATTAATTAAATTATAATAGTATCTCATAATGATACCTCAATGATACAACAATAACACCGATCAGGAAAACATAATTCATAGTTAATGACTTAATATAAAACACAGTAGTCCCAAAAAGTATTTAGAGACTAAAAATTTATAAATGCCATTGCATTAATGCCACTGACATAAAGATTAAAGCAAGGCTTCATTGTTAAGGGAAAGTGTTTAAAATAAATAAAATTCAGTTAAATATTATTATTTAATGTTATGAACTGAGGAACTTGAGGATTACTGATTTGTATTATTATTTATTTTTTCTTAAACAATAAAATTAAATAAATAATATTTTTGGGACCAGCCAGTAAAAACAAAACAAAAACAACAACAACAAAAAAAATCATAAAAAGGTTTCTACAAATCTATTTATTTAATTTTTACATGTTACTTGGTTTGTAATTCTATGTACTGAATGGCATTATTACATGCAATGGTTTAATACAAACACATTTTTGTGTGGGAAACAAGGATGGATTGATGCAGAGAGAGAAAGGACAAGTGGTATTAAAAAAGGTTAGTGCTGTGAAGACCCTCCTGTTCTTCACACATTCAGACAAAGCTCTTGTACAGAGTCCCTGATTACCAGTGTAGTCCCACAACTCCAGTAGAATAAGTGGATTAGATGCTTTCATGCTTTTTCCTCTCTTCCTGCTCTCTCATCCCACACACAATCAGCCTTTACAACATTGGATTGTAACTTGCTTTAAGAAGCTTTGAGAGATACAAGTTCTCTCTTTTGGGCCGAAGCAGTTAAACTGAACACATAGCCTTCACTTCATAACCAAATACTTCCATTCATCCCAGTATGACTGTATAATCTTGCTCACACATTCCACAAATGAATCAGTGGCATACACTGATAAGAGGGGTTGCAGACTACAGAAAACAGTAGTGCTCTTTTTTCAAGGTCTTTAATGACAGAGATAAACGGGACACACAAACACACCTATAAAAACCACAGACTGGCATACTGTGATATTGGAGTGCCCCCAACTGTCCTAACAATAAAACTGCAAAGGAGTGAAAGAAGAGATTGTGATGGATATTCAATATTATATATATTGAATATTTTTTTTTTCAAGCCAAATAATGTTATTTGCTATATAAAGGGCACAATTTAGAAGAGTAAAATGCTTTGTTCAAATACATACTGGAACAAAATCACATATAAACCTGACTGAGCAACACAGCTGGGAAGACACACGATGTGAATGCAAATGCTGTCTTTTATTTGCAAATTTGCAAAAAATTTGACTCAGAATGCAAACGAAAAGCAAAACTTATACGAAGCCTGATGGATGATATTTAGAGGATGATGATTTACAAGGAGCCAAAAAGGAAATAAGAGAGCATTCAGGTTGTTTATTTCAATTCACAACTGATGCAAGTATATGTAGACAATAAAGGATTTCAGAATTTAATTTGACAAGAAAATAGTATTTCAATCTTTTTACTTATATATATATATATATATATATATATATATATATATATATATATATATATATATATATATATATATATATAAAGGTGTGTGTGTGTGTGTTTAATTCATTACTCAATTCAATTCAAGTTTATTTGTATAGCGCTTTTTACAATACAAATCGGTACAAAGCAACTTTACAGAAAATTATGTTTCTACAATATTTAGTAGTAGCTAATAAGTGGTGACTGTCAGTTTGTGCACGTTTGACAGGATTTTTCAGAAAAATGTATACAAAACGTAGTCAGCCAGACGATGAACATTATTCATATTATTAATAATTATTATAAGATGCAGTCACAATTGTAGCAATATTTGTTAGTTCTGTTTGCTAATTTAGGGTTAGCATCATTGGGGGTCCTCTGAGGGGTCAGCATCATCTCTTCTCAGGTGTTCTGGACCCAGACTGGAGCTTGTGTAAATCCTATCTACCTCAGGATGTAAATCATACACTGCAATCATTTTTGCCATTTACTAGCAATTTCTGAAAGAAAATAGTTTCTAAGTAAAAATTTTTCAGTGTATTAGGCACAGATATTTTGTAAACTGCTTAAACGTATAGTTTACACAAAAATTAAGATACAAAAAAGCTGATTTTACGAGGGACGTTGGGAACCAAACAACAGTACTGCTCAACATATGGATGACAAAAACACTTCCCAAAATATATTTGTTGTATTCCACAGAAGAAACTAAGTCATATAGGAGAGGAATGGGAGTAAATGATGACATAATTCTCTTTTTTTTTTCTTTGACAAACTATCCCTTTAAGACATGTGACAAGGCCTACACATGGCTTGTTTACCAACAGCAAAAAGCTACTTTGCATAAGAGCACAAAAGACCAGCACTTCTAATTCTGTTTCAGCAGTTTCCATTCATCCACATTCTCCCAGACACATTCTGACAGCTGCACCAGGAATAACCTGACACTACAGGGGTCAAGCAAGCAGCTGCATCCAGTGGTATTCTTACTGAGGGAAACCCACCCACCCACACTCACAGAATGAATGGGAGACCACTGGAATGCATGTCCTGTGAGGAATATGAACAAACATATAGATAGATAAGAGTGGACTCTTTATTTCTTACACAAGAACACTTTGAAGAAAAAGAGAGAGAAAAAAAGAAAGAGAGACAGATAACTGCTGTACAAAGTGTCATGGTCATCAGTGTGTCTGTCCCTTTTAGAGCCCCCCTTAAAACTTTTTCCTTATTCTTCCAAGCCAAATCTGTGTCAGTGTGCCTGTAAGCGAGTGGCTAAGCATGATACACTTGGGGAGGGGAGAGAAGGGATAATGAATGAGGAAAAGTTAGGTTTTGACTTTACAATAAAATATCACTGTATGATACAAGTATTGTGGTATTTTGTCAATATGGAGGATGAGAGTTAAAGTTACAAAATATCTTCGAACTGGCTGAAACTTTCTTGGGGAGGAACACACACAGCCCTCGATAGTTCAATAGCGCCCCCTACTGACCAATGAAGAAATGATGAGCAACATAGACTGAAGAAGAATTCAAAACTAATTTAATTTCCTAAGACTCAAGGGTACAAAATACAGCCACGTGATCATTCCAGACAACAGAAGCCTCTGTAATAATTGCATGCATACTCAAAGCAAGAAAACTGTGTAAAGCAGTGTAATATGCGTAGCAAAGCTGTGCTCACTGGACGGTTAGTCTTTCTCAAGGACACATGCCATAACACATATGTTATCATTCAAGTGGAATGTTCAGTTGCCACATTTGCTATTGTATTTAGCCACTCTTCCCGCACACAGAGTTAATCTCATCTTTATCTCTGCAATCTGACTCTTTTCTTTCTTTAAAAGGTCTTGAGCAGTGAACTTACTCTGGATTCCAAAAGTTAGGGGGGTTGGACTGACCTAGAATTTCAACATGCTGTTAAGAAAACATTATCCATATTACTTCCCTTTAAAACATGCCTTCACTGTTATTTATTAAAAATAAATAAAAGATGATGGACGGATATAAAGTTATACATAGTTATATACAGTTCTATAGTTTTGTCATTTATTGTGTTGTTCTGTGATGTTAAATGTGTGGTTTTGAAAAAAAATATGTTTTCCATGGGTCAGAAGTGTTTGCAACGTGTCACTTTAAACTTTAAGACTCAAACAATACCTCTCCCGCGTGCGGACGCTTGGCGCGAGAACAGCATGCGTGTTTATGTGGCATTCTCTTTTGCCTCAAAGTTGCTTGTTTCCCGGGAGATGTTATAAAGGAAAGGGGGAGGAGGGGGGCGATGGGTGAATAGGATCCTTTCATCCTGTTAGCCCCAGAAAAGCAGGAAGAGAATAAAGTCCGGGCTGGCAGCTGGAGTCCGGGAATCATCGGCCTTGTGGCAGATGGTCGGGTGGGGCCTGGAGAAGGGGGAGAAAATGGGAGGAAATCTGAGAGGAAGCGGGAGGGTTTACCACAGAAGATCCGCCCAGAAGGAGGGGTTTCAGAGCAGCTCACTTGCGCACATCTGGTGTTTGAATTGTGTAACTACAAATGTACATTTTTATTTAAAAATAAATGTAGTTTTTGAGTAAAAAATAGCTGCGCAAACCATAAATTGATATAATGAAATGTTGGCAAAAAATGAATTCAGTCTGACACATCGGAGTACACATGTATGTACTCCAATAGGCTATATTTCTAGACTGTAAAATATTGTTTTTTTTTAAGCTGTAAAACAATTATTAGAGTACGTTTTTACTACTAATACTACTTCAGTCATCGTATTTAAAAATTAAAAATTGTGTTGCTTGCCATTTCTTTGTTATTATTTTTTTTAAATATGCAATCAATTTCTGAGTGAAAAGTATTTCTACACTTTTTTTTCTTTGCATATATCCCATTCCTGCATAACATATTTCCAAAATGACTAAAAAAATTTATTTGCTTTAAGACTTTATTTTTTTTTCACTCACAGATCCATAAAGAAAAATGTAAATCATAAATAAAACCTATATGATCATCATCAATGTGGCTGTCTGATGTCCACACAACCGAAAGCCACATACTGCTGGAAACAAACTTGTGTAATATTTGATGCCATGTAAATATGCTGTAAAGTTTGAATCAATTTCAAACTAGCATTTGCTTCAGCCATTCTTTACATTTAAATTAAATCCATATATAATCACAAATGTGAAAACACTGGCAAGTCTGTATCTTTCTTAAAAGTGCATTTGTGGTTTAACAGAGTTAAAGCTTCAATAAGATCTGCCTATTTGGTTTTTAAGGGTTAGAGGAAAACATCAAAGTAAATTTAATGGAAAATCAAAGGTTCGTTTAAAAATTGCAACTAATAATTATTCCCTCATCAACGATTATATGTAAAATCACCTCTTATTTCTCTCACCATTGTCTGTCTAGATGATGCAAGTCTTTTTTTTATTAAGGGTTTGAATAGAAAAGATGGTTAAAATACTGTATATATTTTTTTAATTATGTTTTTTTATTTGTTATTTTTATTTTTATTTGTTATTTTATTTTTTAAAGGTAAACAAATGTAAAAACTCATTTCAATTTCAGATAAATAAAACTGATTTATTCGGCCCAGAAGAACAGGCTTTTGCACATTAATGTGTAATTGGCTGATAAAAGGGCACACATAATGATGAAACATTAAGAGTTTTCAAGTATTTTGCTGCAGCCCAGTCTTGGCAACACGTACTGCATTTTAAAGACTTGTGTTTGAGCCTCAGGGGCTTCAGGCAGGAGCACAGACAGCCGAGAGGGTGCAGTTGACTGCAGCACTATAGCACTGACAAAGCATTAGGCAGGCTCATTTTATTCACATTTAACAGAACTGGTTGATAATAGCCAAACAGGTAAGGGTGGCAGAGCTATTCCCATTTTCATGAAATGGTCTGTAGCTAAAACCTTTTTGCATGTTTAGTGTTTGTGAATGAATTTTGAGGTCATTCTTAGTCATTTTAACCCTGAAAAACAAACACTTGTTTGTTTGTTTGTTCTCTTTCAAATATTACAATATCAGTACACTATTTGATATTAATATATCCATCCATCCATTTTCCATACCACTTCCTCTTCTGCAGGGTTGTGGGGTGACTTACACTTGCGAGAGATCACTTCCGGCTCTTTCCGGCACTTGCGCAGACTAAGCCCTAACACGCGCATACGTCACACACTATGTACTTACGATGGGGAATTGTTTAATTTGGACTTCTCTGTGCATGCTCTTTGAGGTGGTGACCATAGACTTCCATTATATGAGTCACAGACAAGAACGGTTTGACCTAAAAATATCAGAATTGAAGCTACTGTGGAAACAAAGACACCTACATCTTGGATGCCATTGAGGTAAGCTAAACATACCAAACTTTAGTTTCAAAGTGAACTATCCCTTTAAGCATGTTGATCTTATTAATGTTCATTCCCTAATGAAAGACAACTTCACTAATCTGTGCTCTTTCTACATTGGTTTTAAGTTATCATTTATATAACTTCTAACTGGTTGCTCAGAGAAAGGTTAATTAATCACATGCGCTTATGCTGTATTAACCAAATAGTGTACCATGGGAAAATCTAACTGCAATAATGATTTTACATGTTTGTATTAAATATGTTTGTATATAAACCTCTGTACTATGTCATAATATTTTTACCTTAAGTAATAATAATAATAATAGCAATACTGACAGTGATGATGATGATGATGATGATGATAAATAATAATAAGAATATCATAAATTGTATGAATAGTATATTAAATTATTTAAATATTCTAGATTTTAGTATTCTGAAACATAAAATAATCTTTGGGGAAAAAAATTATATTTATTGGGATTTTACTGAATTACATTGTAGTCCATGATCTGCAGAATCTCTGATCATATTGTTGATAAAGTCTGACATCTATTGTTGAGCTTTGTAAATCTGAACAAAGTAAAAAAAAAAAAAAAAAAAAAAAAAAAAACATTGCTAAACAGATACAATTACAGTAATTTAGAATAATTTTAAATAAAACTATGAAAATATAAATAAAAAAAAATACATGTAGATTATTTTATTACATACTTTTGGCAAAATGACAATGTTCTTGTTGATGCAAACATCTTTTCACTTTGTTTATTTATTTATTTATTTTTTTTGTGTATGTGATCACTTTTGTTATCATGAGACCAGTGAAATGGAAATTGACTGATTTTGTGACTTAAAAAAAGTCTAAGCTAACTTTTCAACGTATGTAAGATACATATAAGATATGTATATAAGATAAGTGCATATTACATCTGCAGAAATGTGATTATTCCCACAATAACATTTCTTTTAAAAGGGGGGTGAAATGCTCGTTTTCACTCAATATCCTGTTAATCTTGAGTACCTATAGAGTAGTACTGCATCCTTCATAACTCCAAAAAGTCTTTAGTTTTATTATATTCATAAGAAAAAGATAGTCTGTACCAATTTTTCCCGGAAAAACACGGCCGCTGGAGGTGTGACATGTGGACGGAGCTAAAGAATCACGAGCGCGAGTAGGCTTTTGCGTTGAGAGCGTTTGGAAGTTGTGACATTACCGTCAGGATAAAAAAACCATCATCCAAAACAAACCATGGCTAACAGTCAGATTCAGCCGTTTATTTATGATCCAGAATCAGATCCAGAGGCTGAAACTGAACGAGAGCAGCAGCAGCAACGACTCGCTCCGAGTGGGGCTCGGACCCGGGTCTCCGGCATGGGAGGGGACGCACTAACAAGGAGGCAGAGATATTTTAAGCAGTTTTACTCACCGCCTGTGGTTCCAACACACAATCGTGACCCTTTTTCGTTGGGATTGTATTATCCTTAAGAAATAAATGATGAGCAAATCCGGCGTCAAACTGGGCCTTGTTTGTAAAACAAGCATCTTCGAAATGCAGGGAACAAACACAAACACTTGCACAACTCCGTTGATGCTCTGTAAAAAATAAACTCCATCCACTGGTCCCTTAATGCTGTTTTTTTCTTTGGTAATCTGTGCAGGGTTGTCTTGCCCTGGCAACCAAAAACACACTTCTGTTGTGACTTTTCGCGACGCTCTCACTCTGATCAGTGAATGAATGTCTGTGCTCAGCCTCTCAGTGCTCTGCTATACGGGAACGCGCGCTCTTCCGGCAGACGTGCCCTTAGGACCCATATAAGGAAATTCCGCTCCATCTAACGTCACACAGAGCCAAACTCGAAAAAAAAACTTTCTGAAACTTGTGACAAACCGGAAGGAGTATTTTGGGAACAAAAATACTCCTTCAAATGTACAACTTAATTTTTGAAACTTTGTCCATGTTTAGCATGGGAATCCAACTCTTTAACAGTGTAAAAAACTCCCCCCATTTAAATGTAATTTGTCTTTTTTACCCATTCCCTTTCTCATAGCAATAATTTAGCAAATAATATACAGTGATTCACATTTTATTACACAGTGGACAGGACAGGACAGGATCAATTTTAACTTCCTATTACTACACCCATCAATCTGTTTTTCTATAATGTTGGTAATTTTCACACAATCCCTTGGCATGCAGAACCTCTGTTTCTCAATCTCTCTCTTTCTATCTCTCTTCTCTCCCCCACCCTGCCTAATTTCAGCTGAATTTAGGATGCCTTTGACCCAGCACTGGATATGCATATGTGAAAGAGGGTGAGACAGAGAGATAGGGTGACGGCCAGAAAGGAAGAGTGACTCAAAGAGAGAGAGAGAGAGTTAAAGAGAGAGTGCGCAAGGCTGAGGACACTGATCAATGCATCTTTGTGCTTGCTGCCTCAGCAAGTGAAGGTGAGAGCAAATCAAAACAAATGAAAAGCAGAAGCCTCTGGAGAGAAGCAAACAGCCTCCAATCAGCCTCTGAGGGAGGATGATTACTGTCTGTGGAGAGCTAGAGGAGTGACTGTCAAGGCAAGTGTTGTTTGAACACATGCTCATGTGCGGATTCGAGTCATCTTAGAGTATCCTCACTGCACCCACTTACTGGACAACAAGACCTTTTGTGGATACTCAAACCTATAGAAATATACCTGCAACATGGCAGGAATCTTTGGAGTTTGAGTCTCAGGATGTAATTGAAGGTAGGTGATTATGTACAAAATAAAAGTCTATTGTTTTGCATTGTGGTCTATATCTCATAATTTCTGCAAAATGTAACTGATTCAAACTGGTTAGTCGCTGTGCAAGAGCCTTGGCCTAGCAGTTAGCACATGAGCTGTGGTGCTCATGTAAATGATGCAAGTTTGAATATGGCTCGCAACATTTCCTGATTCCATTCCTTTGCTTTTTCTGTTTATCTGCAATAAAAGGCAGCATGATTTTGTGATATCTGAAGGAAAGACTGTGAGTCTTGTGCTTCATAGACTACAATCTTTCCTAGACTGACTTCAGGCTGTTGTCATGTGTGGTGCCACAGCCTGGTGCCACCCAGAGGGGTCAGCTTGACATCCACAACAGAACATCAAGAAAGAGAGATGCTAGGGGGAATGGACAACAAGATGATCAGAAATGTTTGCAGATTCAAGGCTGGGGGCTGAGGGAATGTGTGTGTTCGCTGGAAATGTGATGCATGGCAAAACAGTAAGTGATGATTGGAAAGTGACTCACAGTCACTGTGGTTGCAATGTTTATTGCAAATTTCAAAGTACCATGATTATTTCTATTTATTCATGTCTGGATGATATATTGCAAAAACACATACAGGAATGTTTGTTTTTCTATCATGGAGTGGGATTTCCATTGACCTTATACAGTTAATCATATTTTCATGCCATAAACCTCTCACAAACCCTGTGAAAAATGAGTCACGGCAAATGTTAAAAATATATATGTAATATAAATGTTTTTTGTTGGACAAAATACACAGCTGGGTAGATTATTTACAAATTGTATCAGAAGTTACTGATTCCAAATTATAAAAATTGTAGTTAGCAACGTAATCCATTACATAACACATTTCAGATAATCAAACTATTTTTTTTTATTACTTTTGACCTAACGTTTATCAGTTTGTTGTGAGTTTGTGAAAAGTTAATCATTAATTGCATTTATTGTTAAAGTAAATCATTTAAAAAAAAAACAAATAGCATAAATCAAATGAGAAATTATGTGAATTTCTGAAAGAAAAAAACTTGAAAAGCCTTATAAAGACTATGTAATAGATGGTTAAATAACCTACCGAGTGATAACTCAGATAAACATTAATGTGTTTATCAGTAGTTTATGCTACGTTTAAAATATCTGAAGGGGTTTTTGTAAATTCAGTGGTCAAATGATGTATAGCCAGCTGACTTATGATTGGTCTTTGTGTGAATATCCACAAAACTGGAGTGTATATAAGAGATGGGATATTAAACAAAAGGAACACTTAAAAGATGAAAAAGAGGAATGAAGGAGAATCAAAAAGATGATTAATAATGTATTGTTACTGTGTGAATAACACGTAATCAGGTAATTAATAAATAAGTAACTGTATTTTAAAAAGTTAATCTAATTACAAGTACTTATTTTTTAGAATCTGATTATGTAATCCAGATAACATGTAATTAGTTACTATCCAGCTCTGTTTATTCATACACACACACACACACACACACACACACACACACACACACACACACACACACACACACACACACACACACACATATATATATATATATATATATATATATATATACATAGTGGAAAATATTTTATTAAGTGTGCAGACAGTAAGTTTTGTGTGTAATATTTTTTCTCTGTTTTTGCTTTACATATAATACATTATTTAATGTGTTATTTAGCATAATTCCACATAAACGGGCACCCACAATACAGATGATTTCAGTTTGTACTATCCTTTTGGGGACATCTGGTTCCTTAAATGTAGGCAAATTGTTACGCATGCACACATTTTCAAAATATCCACTTATTAGAGTGGCTCATTAGAAAATTTACTGTCAGTCGCTGATTAACACCCTCTTTGTCAGGCAAATTATCAAGGTGCCCATGGTGGGCTGAATGAGAGAGAGGGCAGCCGAGCCTGGCTGGCAGGGGCCAGGTGTAGCAGTGGAAAGAAGAGAAAGTCAGGTCAGAGCAGAACAAAACGTTTGTCAGTGTGTGAAATATTTAATTAGTTACACGCACACACACACTCATGTTGACACAGTTTAACTCAGAGCAAACAGACCGCAGTGTCTATATTCCTGAAAACTGTACGTAGTAGTATTATCATCATTATTGTTGTTATTATTATTATTTTTTTTTTATTATTATTATTTTGTGTGTGCGCATAGTAAGATCAGAAGTAATGCAATATAAATATGTTACTGCACACTTGTACTCTCTCTCTCTCTCTCTCTCTCTCTCTCTCTCTCTCTCTTTGATATCACTCTGTTCTTTTGATTTCACTTTGTTCTCTCTCATCCTTTGCTTACTCTTTCCAAATTGGATTAATCCAGTTTAGGCAGGAAGGTCTTTTTGCAAATTCTATTATCAGGTCTTGTGCTCTGAAACAGAAATGTCGTCTCTGAAGTATTACATGAGTATTTTTTTTTTGTCTTTCTTTCTTTTCTTTTTTTTTCCCCACACGTTTCATAATAGATTGCACTGCAGTCTTGCATTTTCATCCAATGTCTTGATATAATGTATTCATTTTCAAAAGTAACTGCAGGCGGTAGCAGATGGTTGATACTTTGCAGTTTTTGTATGTGGGTCATTGTCAGAAAAGAGTAACATTTGTGCTACATGAATGTGTGTCCCCATGACTGACTAATGATATCATTTACAGACTACTGGACTGGATCGCATTAGGTGATGGATTTGGCTCTGATAAGTGTGTAACGCAAATTAAATTGTAGTAAAAAAAATAAAAAAAACACTGACTAAACTAAGTTAAATTAAATATATTGTTTGTACTATGTATCCCCCCCCCCCCCCCAAAAAAAAATACGACACATTACTAAAACCGGGATGTTTGGTCACCCTAGTGTGTGTGTGTGTGTGAGTACAGGTGTGGACGTGCATGTGTGTGTATGTTATGGTTTATGGGGACACAAATGTCTATAATGACTTGGCTATTACAACGTGATTTTATTACAATTACAAACATGGTTTATGAGGACACTTCCTGTATCCTCGTAATGGCTTAAAAAATACTAAACGGTGTTTAATTAAAATTTTAAACATGCATTTTCCCATGATGGATAGAGGTAGGGTATGGGGATATAATAAAACCGCTACGTCTATGAAGAGTCTCCGTAACCTACAAATGCATGTGTGTGTGTGTGTGTGTGTGTGTGAGAGAGAGAGAGAGAGAGAGAGAGAGAGAGAGAACGTGAGTGAGAGAGATAATTAGAACGCATGATACACAGGCTGCTAGAAACCTCATACAGCACTCGCTGTTCCTGCCAGAGTTCAGCAAGTTTATCCTCCTGGTCAATAGTCCACATTTGCCCTGGCGCTGCTGTCTTCAGCTTTCTTCTTCTGTGGTTTTCTTAGTTTGTGATTGGTCAACTCCAGATAGATCAACAAATCGGCTTGTTCAACCGCACACATGTCACAAATTAAAACCGATAGCTCACAAACTTTTTATACATGTTTAAAAATGATTGGGAGGTCAGTTAAATGTGAGCCAAAATCAACACAAGAACCAATGACTACAGACTACTTCGGTCTGTGTTCATTGAATTTATTTAATACACAAGTTTCACAACTAGAATTGAATTACTGAAATAAATTAACTCCACGACATTCTAATTAATTGAGATTCACTTGTACGTTGGTGTGATCTTAGTCCACTCTTCTTCCACTCTCTTCCATAGTTTAACTGTAGTGTGTTTCTTAGCCATAAGGATTTTCCAAGGATATTTCTCATGATATTTTCAGCTGGGTTTAGATCAGGACTCTATTTTCTTGGCTTCAAGGAACTTCTTTAACCTTAGTGCATATTGACGTCGAACATAATGATTCCCATTGGAGCAAATAAATTAAACTTGCTCTCATCACAAAAGTGAATTTTGGACATGTTCTGCTCTGTCCACATAACATGCTCCTCAGCAAAAGTGAGTCTAGCCTTTTGATTATTTCTGATGATAAGAGGCTCTGTCATTGCAGAGTGTGCTTTCAGTCTGACTTATCTTAAGCGTTTAGAGTCTTCTCACTATCCTATCTTCTTATGCATTTGTCTTTCATGGGCGATCAGCATTTTAAGGGGACTTGAATGAATTAGAGTCAATGTAAAAATGTAATATTCAAGAAATCACAGATTTTTGGAATGACCAACTTTTCTTGCAGTAGCTGAAAGGGTCATCCCTTTGGCCTTCATATTGACAACTGCTGTTGCAGAGTTTCAGTCACCTTAGAACACCTCGCCATCTTGCAATCTCAGTGAAAATCAGAGGAATGCTGACAGATAAATAGGGTTTGTCATATAATTAAGGAAATTAGCACCAGATTAACACCAATAACCTGAAGGTATCGATAAGTGTTCAAATATCTCATTTAAGTTTTTTATACTGTCCTTCACAGTTTCTGAAATATGCTTAAAAAGCTACCCTTCTAGTTAAAATAGGTTGAAGCAGTGACCTTGAAATTTAGAAAATTAGAAATTTGTAGGTTGTTCTCTAAGTTTGATCTCTACTGTGTGTGTGTGTGTGTGTATATGTATATATATATATATATATATATATATATATATATATATATATATATATATATATATATATATATATATACAGTATATAACAGAAATGAAACAAAGAACAATAATATTTTCTAGTTAAGGCCATTATTATTCACTTCTGCACTAATATTCAATCCTGTGTCATACAACCACAAAGCTTTTATGAAGAAGCTTTTTAGACATAAAAACAAACAAACAAATTAAAAAATAAATCCAGATTTTTCCGATTTTTTAACACATACTGCAGTGTTTTGTGAGCATGACTCATGTATCAGGGTATCTGTACCCCCCCAACCCCCCCCCCCCCACACACACCAAAAAAAAAGGATTATAAAAAACTTTAATAACTATTCACCTTTTTCTGTCTTTTTTAGGTCTATTTAATTCCAATAGTTCTCCTTTTCTTTCCACCTCAGGTGTTCCATAGTGGTCAAATGCATTGATTTCTACTCAAGTCTGCCTCGACCAGTTATACTTGAAATGGGTAGACGAGCAGCTGATCACACCGCTCCAGTGCCAGTTCTCGGAGAGCCCGCACTTGTGGGGACACGTGTCTGGAGGGCCATCACAAGTGGGACCAGTAGTATGGCGGCCCTCACACTCTCATCACTGTCTCATCACTGTAATGTCGGTGTGCAGACATCACCTGCAATGAGAAACAACCAACTACAGCTGAATGGAAAACATGTGGATGCTTGTAATAGTCAATCAGAAAACAAAGTGATCATGCCACCCAATGGCCACATTCCAAACAAGGCCGATAAAAAGGAGTATAATGTGAAAGAAAAAACAAAAAGTATAATTATTAAACGAAAAGGTCTGGAGACTAAAATGAAAAAGGGTGTGACCTTTGAGGGACTGGAGAGGGATATTTGTGCAAACATCATGGAAGAGGGGCAGTGCCATAACTGTCCAATTAGAACCAGTCCCACATTGAGAAGTGTGGCTAATGGCATGTTAAAACCGAGAAGGTTCTGTCACTTCACCAATGGGAGCATAGTTGACTCTGAGGTAATGGGCGGGATCAGCAGTGACATCAGTGAAGGGGAGGAGTCTTCCACCAGACAGAAAAAAACATTACCCCCACGCTCACCTCCTCACAGACCTCCTGTGGCCATCTGCAGCACTTGTGGTGGAAGGCAGAATCCAGTGCCTCATGGACTCTACAGCCAAATAAGGATGATTACACCACCAAAAACTGTAGGTTCTCTGGGACTCCAGTCGAGACATTCATCCCCTCTTTATCCTGGGAAGGATGTGCAGGAATACACGCAGATAGAAAGGCACACCAACTGCAGTGCTACACAGTCAGACCAGCACCCCATGAGCACTAACCTTCATTCTTATCTCAACATGAATATAAACAAGGAATGGCCATTATCTCTTCTGCCTGCTCAGCAGAGTGAAGCATCAAACCTCACTAATCATCACGCAGTCAAGAGGGAATCTAGTGCTGACACACACATTAATCATACCAGTCGCTCATCGGCTCTAAATACACACACTCTTACTGTTACCGTGAAAGAGGATAGAGGGTCAACAAAGGTCGTAAACACACACTTGAACACTCACAAACCTCACAACTCTTGTCCCTGCAGAACTCCTGTGTCTGTCAACCTTCCCCAAACACACAAAAACAGCCTGTCAGAGAAGCCAGATGCCACACACTTGACAAATACCAGAATACCACACACAAACAGCCACTTCAGATCATCTCACCAGCCAAACCCTGATGAGAAACAACTAACTCAAGGAAACCAAGTGAAACCTACACACTCAGAGTCTCCACAGCCACAAAATAAAACACAGATCAAATCTTTGCAAACTACTTCGAAACAACAAATGCTCCCCCAAACTAGCACACTGCAGAACTCCAAACCTCAAAGCAGTGATGCACTTTTGAAATGCTCACGTTTAAATCAGACAAAATCCCCTTCTTGTGTTCATTTACATTCAAACATGAAACGTCAGTCTATAGTGCAGAGTTGTGTGAATGAAGGTGTCATATCCTCCACTGCTTCAAAAATTCACAGACAGGTTCAATTCCCTAATGGATTAGAGTCCATGTCTGACATGCACACTAAACCATCAATGTGCTCACACACAAATTTTGGCATTAAACCTCAAAGCAGGACGAAAATCTATGCTGACACAGAGTCAGAATCTTCACCCTGTGATTCACGTTCACATTTTGCAGAGGTGACACACACACCTAAACTCTCAGGGCCTCACAGAAAACCACGTCATGCATCGATACACAACGGCACTACTTCACCCACCAACACACACAGGGAAGCTTCCCACACATCCACACAGCGAACAAACACCAGTGGAACATCACTGCAGGGTATATCCGTGCATAAAGACGCACTGTCACATCCTTATAGTGAGTCAAAAAGCCAAAATGACACTCGCTTCTTTTCACGTGCCCCAAATATCTCAACCCATCACAAAGCAACACTTACGATGCAAACAGTCAACCATCAGAACCTCTCAAATGCATTTACCTCCTCTCAAACTGAGGTGGAGGTGCATCCGTACACCAAAGAATGTTCTCAAACAAGCCCAATCAAATCAGCCTTGCACGCTTTATGTGTTCTTTCAAAAACGCCACATAGACAGACAGAGCCTAAGGTTCTCAGACGCTCTGTCCTGAATCAGCTTAATAATGACACTCTTGAGTCCTCATCACTAGCCATCGCTTCCGCTAGGGCTTTTCCTCAAGCTACAACACACAACAGGACTGAATATATATTTTGGAGTGACACAGAGTCAAAGAAAAAGGCTGATATTAAGGCAGCAGAACCAGAAGGTCAGACGATCAAAGGCTCACAACACTCGCTTCATCCTCCAAACAAACCACCTCCCTCTTGTCGACCTCCGAAACCTTATTCTGCACCTCCACAAGCACCAGCTTGTAAATTCACAACAGGGGGCAGTGAAAACAGAGGCCTGAATGTGGCCTCCAATCAAAACCCACTTCTGGGACCCTCAGGCAATTTGCCTACAGAACACTCACAGAAAGATGGAAGTATCCAGAACTCAAAGACACAGATGGAATCTCAGTCTGATGGGGCTAGGCCCATCCCTAGTGAACACTGTTCCATAATACATGACCATCCGGATTCTGTGGCCCGGTTGCTGCCTGCATCGCCTCGGTGTGGCAGTCCGCGGGACCCTAAGCACAGATTAGAGATGGTAGAGGCGAGTCTGCAGTCCAACAAGGAAAGAATCACAACTCTGCTCAACATCATCCAGGACCTGGAGATGAGCCATGCAATCAGCAAAGGGTGAGAGACAGAGTCATTCCAAGATAAGCAGATAATAGACAAGTGTGACTGGTGAGCTGGATGTGTTAAAGTTAATTGTGAGACATTTTTTAAAGCCGAGGTGCAGGAAGAAAGTATAGTTGTAGTTTAAATCGCTGTATATTTGGTTTTATCTCCAAGCGTAGGTCAATGAGGGCTATAAATGAACTCTAACTTCATTTATGGATGTGAATGTGAGGCATACTAAAATACTTTTTCCTTGCCTGCTATTTTTGAAGTCGGCAGTGTTTTCAGACTGGCCAAGACTTCAGTGACTGTTCCACCTGTCAGAAGACTGCATGTGCTGTTTACAGGTGAGAGCACCCAGAGAGACTACCAACCATTTTAAAGGGGTAGTTCTCCCAAAATTGACAATTCTGTCATCATTTACTCAACCTCATGCTGCTCCCAACCTGTAAGGATTATGTCTTCTGTGGAGAGTGAAAGAAGATAAAAAAAGTATCAGTGCTTCACAAAGGCAGTGTCTCAAATTATCTTCATGTTCCTCAGAAGAAGGAAAGTTATACAGGTTTAGAACGGCATGTGGGTGATTAAATGATGACAGTATTTTCAGTATTGGGTTAACTATGCCTAATAGACATTAACTTTAGTAATTTATTTTGTTAACCAATTCAATACAATTAGATTCACATTTCATTCCCATAGACAATTTTTTTTTTATTAATATTTTCTCCCACTGCACATAGGTTAATAAAAAAGAATTACATTTGTTAATAATATTTTTCATTAAAATATTTTGTCATTATATTCTATCATTGTTAACATATTGATGGTGGGATAAAACAATGGCAAAGAAAATGATATTAGAAAAAACACAAACTTTGCTTGTAATTACACACAGAAACATATATTTACTGATAATGAATATAGTATATGTGTGTGTACACTGCCACTGAGACATTAATACTTATATTTGGCAAGGATGCATTAAATTAATTAACAGTGACAGTATAGACATTTATAAAGCTGTTGTTTTGAATTTACTATTTAGCCAAAACAAATTAAAAATAATAATAAAAATAATTAATTAATTAAAAAGAATTCAGTTTCCACAAAAAAAAAAAAAAAAAAATTGCAGCAGCACAACTGTTTTCAACACTGATAAAAAAAAAAAAAAAAAAAAAAAACTATATAGTGTAAATGTATGTAATTCCAAAAATTACTGTGAAGCACGAACCATCATAAATCAAATGCTCACTTTTCTGTTCTCCCTACATTTTCTCTTTTCCACTTTCTTTATTCACTCTTTGGACTAGTGTGGAGTATGACTTCCGTCAACAGGAGAGAAGATTCAAGGAACTCTTCCAGAGTCTGTGTCCATCATCTCCAGAGAGGAGAGAAGGATATGAAGGATCTCTGCCTTTACTCACCTTACTTATTCAGAATCACAAATTACACCAGCTAAATGCGAACATTATGACCCATAGCCAATCTGTGAATCAAACTCAAAGTCAGCCTCAGATTATTTCTGAGATTCAATGCCAGATTCGGGCTCAATCTCAGTCTCAAACCCAGCTGCAGCCACAGAGTCAGTATCGGACTCAGGCTCAGCCACAGGTTGTAACTCAGATTCAGTCTCAGATTCAATCTCAGTCACAGATTCCGTTTCAGCCACAGATTCAATCTCAAAATCAAATTATATCTCAGATTCAATCCCAGACTGAGATTATGCCTCAGATTTTGCCTCAAATTCAGATTATGTCTCAGATTCAGTCTCAGGCTCACCCTCAGAAGCAGTGCCTGTTCAAGGCTAAAATCAAAAGGAAGAAGTTTTACAGGAAACTGTTCAGCTGGCTACCACACAAAGTCCAAATGAAATGACTACATAATGTCAAGTATCTAAATTTCATGCATGACTCTCAACCCTCTGGTATTCTTAGTCACAACTCCTTTTTTTTTCCGTAATGCTGTCTGAAGTCTGACATACTTTGTGGAATGGAGCAATATTACATGGTATTCTGTGACTGCACTACCAAGGAGAATTTAAATTATGAAACAAATTTTCCTAGGAAAATGAAATCGTACAACATTTACTTAATGCATTCTACTACTACTACTCTACAGTTTCAACAAACATGGCCTTGACTAGTTATGAAGGATTTTGCACTTAAGATGCTTTTTTTTTTAGGACATGACGTTATGAATAGGCTATATACATCCCTTCCTTATTGATATTTCAAATGGAAAGCTATCATCTGTTAAAGTCGGAGGACTGTGGTGGGACTGAAATATGGAGCTTCAATGGCTGAATTTTAGCTAAATAAATCACAGATTCAAGGTTATGCAACAAAGATGGGTGTTTTGCCTCTTTTCTTCCAAATAAAGACTCTATTCCACCCACACATGATCAAATATTCAAAGGTTTATACAGTATAAGTACATACAGTATATTAGCATTAACTACTGTAAATCATAAGTTGGTACACAAAACTGTTGTTAGCATACAGTGTTATACTATTCAATAGACTGTACTAGTACACAATAAGGACAGACAGGCAGTTGGTCTGAAAGCAATGAGCTCCACTCCTGCATTCCCAAAGGAAACTGGACGCATACTTCAGGTCTCCAAAGCCCTAAACAATCTGTGGCCGAACAGGCTTTCTTAAAAGGCTTTGAGAGTCAAACAATGACATGTTGCAAGAGCGTGGCGAAGCATGAAGAACCTATGATGAATTAAAAGTTTGGCTGCCTGACACACTCATGGCTTAATATGTAAAAGTGCACACAAATCCACTGCAGAGCTATTCATGCCCTGGTAGCTTCCTTTGATTAATAAGCTGTTGCCAGGGGCAATGCATTATTTTAGACTAGATTCTGCTTCAACTTAGTATCCCCCAAAAAAACTGATTCTCTGCAGTGCGTGTAATGTGACAGGAGCCCAGAATGTCAGCATCTCTCCACAGCTCCACTTGAAGGGTCGGGTTCTCTCTCCAGGCCAAAGAGTAAGTGGACCTCACAGACAGACCTCATCCAAGAGAGCGGACAGGTTCAGTACCTTTAGCCATTATAATACACTCCTACAGGCTAGTAGCTCTGGAACAAAACAAACCAGAAAGGGCAGCATAACTAATCAAGTCTGCGTTCATTTGTCATCAAAATGAGGTCACTTCCATGATGTTGTATGCTAGTAGTTTTATGTATGGTTTAAATAAAACAAAAGGAAAAAGAAAAAATAAAAAAAAAAATTTTTCTCTTCACTTTCAGGCTATATTGTGTTCAAAGGCCATGTTTGCTAATGTTCCTAATATTCCTGACATATTTAAGACTGAAGAGAGTTTAAGTGACAGTAATCAGCATCAGAAACAATATAAATATAGCGTTCAGTTTACAGATCATTATAAAGAAAGAATACTACAGGCTCTCTATCACCATCTGTGACTGAAACATACAATTGCAAGTTACTTGTGGAGGAGCATATCTTGCAACATACATGTGATCATATCAAAACATATCTTACCAGCTACACCAATATCACTAATAGAAGAAATTCATTCAAAAGTCACATTTCCAAAGTAAGAAGCATGTTTGCTGCCATGATAGTTGGACTGTCTTTTCTTAGTGAGCTTGTCCTTTAAAGGTTATAAGAAGGTACAGTAATTTTTTGATATTTCTTTTTGATGTCCAATAAGTGAGTTTTTTTTTTTTGTTGTTGTTTTTTTTTTGCCATTTTTAGGGGTACAACAGTTTGTCACTGGGCCAGTACCCTCAAAGGGACATCTGTGTGTATGTTTTTACCCCTAAAGGGTTCATAATAGAACCACAAGGGTACAACACAAAGAACTCAGAACTTAAACATTCTCATTAGTCTAAAAACAGGTTATATTGAAGCCAATCTGCCAAAATGACAGGTTTTGGAATGTGGCGCTCTAGAGCAGGTAAACTCCGCCTCCACAGAGCAAGATTAACGCCTGCTTGTATATCACTGCCTGTTTAGCTCCGCCCACTTATTCACACACGTATTGTAAATAACAAGAAAGATAAACATAGTTCTACACAGAAAACAAATGATAAAGATGCTCCGAAGATAACAAGATTCTGTGCAGTGCCAAATTGAGGACAAAAACAGTGTTTGCATAACCTTCCATTAGTTCCCAACTTTAGGAAAGAGTGAATTAGCTTTCTTTTTAATAAAGTTTCAGACAGTGTCAGTAAAAGGTTGATTGTTTGTTCACATCATTTCACCCCGGATTCATTTACAAACAAGGCGCAATTTGACACCGGATTTACTGATAGACTGAAATGAAAAGACGATTCTGTTCCAACTATATTGGATCCAACGTAATGTCACAACACACAAGTGTGAGTAACTGTTTTTATTACGTGATCACTATTGCTTTGTTTTTATTACAGAGAATTTTATATGAACTGAGTAATTATGCATTTTTACCTAAATCACTGCAGTGTCCATCTGGGAAGGATGTAGCTGTCAAACGCACTGTTAGCCAATAATAGCGTTAGGAGTCAAACAGTGCGTTCCGTTGAGGGGGGTCAAACAGGACAGAAAATAGCCTATTACTGCTAAAATATTATGATTTTTATGTTAAAATCTTGATAACATTATAAGTGAACCTCAGACAACAGTAAAAAATAATAAAAATGGCAGTTCATGACCCCTTTAAAACCATGGGGCAAGTTACCAAAGGCTATAGTAGACTGGTTCGGTCAGGTGAAGTGTTCCTGTTTGTTTGTCTGTCAGTCAGAAGATGTGCAGTGAAGTGTAGACATACAGGTAAACATGGATCCTCTCTCTCTCATTCATTTTCTCTCTTTGCTGTATTTCAGAAGTCAACAAAGCATTATTATCGGCATGACTGTCAGAATTTACAATATTGTCTGTACGTACATGCTGCCTCACAAAAGTTTGGGGTCGACAAGATTATTAAAATGTTTTTGAATGAATCCTCTTATTCTCAAAGGCAGCTGTTTTTTATTTTATTTTATTTTTATTAGATTTACAATAAAAACAGTAATACCATTAAATATTATCTAATTTTTTTAATTTTTTATTATTTTAATTTTTTTTGGCATATTTTAAAATGTATTCTTCTGGTGCAAAGCTGAATTTTCAGCATCATTACTCCAGTCATCAGTGTTTCATGATCCTTCAGAAATAATTTAATGCAGCTTTGCTGCTTAAGAAACATTTCTTATTATCATAAATGATAAAACTGTTGTGCTTCTCAGTATTTTTGTGGAAAGTATCTTTCATATCTTAAAAAAAAAAAAAATCTTGCTGACCTCTAACTTTTTAACGGTATGTGTATGTATTTATATTTTGGCCATATGCTAGATGAGTATATAGAGTATTATTGTACAGTACAATGAGGGGAAATATGATGTATCCCCTTCTCTCTGTTCAGTCTTATTGTCGTTTTATCTTCTTTCTCTTCCCCTCTTCTTCGCTTTCTCTCTCTCTCTCTCTCTCTCTCTCTCTCTCTCTGCTAAGAAAAGTAAAACAGCCCCTATCAATCTCTTCTCCTAAAAAAGCAAGCCGATGTGCCTCTGTAACTCAAATGGAAAAGGCTTGGAGACAATGCATGACGGGCCACGTTCTCACTGACCTCTCCCAGGGGAGCTTGTGTTTAGTGGGGGTGAGACACGAGGGTGCACTAACTCTCTCCGTTCTTCTCCCACTGGGGTTCTCCAGAGATATAAGGTCGGTGTTCTGTAGGATGAGAATATAATATGACAGATTGCAGCGAAGGGCCACAGCTTACACACTTACACACACAAAAACACATACACAGCCAGAAATGGCTTAACACAGTCACAAACCAGTAGTCATTTCATTGAAGAGGCTGACCGGAAATCAGTCAGCTAACTAATTTTGCTGCTCTAAAGGTACTGATAGTTTATGGCTTATGGCTGCAAGCTGTTTCTGGAGAGGTTGTACTTTTGGTGTCAGTGTAGCTAAGACGTAAGAATGAACCAACCGTTGAAGAACCAATGAAATTGCAACCCTGCTGTATCACCGTTTTACCCCTGGACTAGA
This sequence comes from Carassius auratus, assembly GCF_003368295.1. Lineage (NCBI taxonomy): Eukaryota > Metazoa > Chordata > Actinopteri > Cypriniformes > Cyprinidae > Carassius > Carassius auratus. The sequence goes on along the minus strand of NC_039277.1, from coordinate 7,415,246 downwards.
CATTTAGCCTCATGCTGCTTCAGGGGAATATGTCAGACTGGCATAGGTCACTTTGGATAAAGCCATCTGTTTAGATTTTTAAGTGTTTCATGGTTACAAGGTATGGTTACAAAATTATCTTTCCTTGTTTCTATTGTTATTCTGAGTTTGATTTTAATTCAGAGATAATAAGATCAGTCATATCCATGATGCTAATAATAAATAATGTAGAACGGGCCATTTGAATGACTTTTACAAAATATTTTAAATAAATGCTGTTCTTTTAAGCTTGATATTTATCAAATAATTCAGAATAAAATTCAGAATAAAAATGTTTCTGCAAAAATATCAACCAGAAGCTGTTTTCAGCATTGATGATAATAAAATATGTTTCTTGAGCACCAAATCAACATATTAAAATGATTTGTTAAATATCATGTGACACTGGCTGGAGTAATGATGCTGAAAATTCAGTTTTGCCATCACAGAAATAAACTGGTTATTATTGATTATTGTTAATTGTTTATTATTTCTTTTTTTTTTTTTTTTTGGTTAAATGAAATCATAATAAAAGTCTTGGTGAACATTTAAAAATTTTGCAGACCTCAAACATAATAGTAATGTCATAGTTAATGTGAACTTATCATATTAAACACACACACACACACACACATTCTAAAAATTCCTGGGTTGTTTCAATCCAACTTTGGGTCAAATATGGACTAACCCAGCTTTTGGGTTCAAAATGTAATTTAAAAGGAAATATGATTAGTCCATATTTGACCAAAGTTGGACTGAAACAACCCAACATTTTATAGATTGTGTTCATGTGTGTGTGTGTGTGTGTGTGTGTTCTATACAATATGTTTACATTAACTTTGACATTATTATTCTAAAGTTTGAGGTAAACATGTAATAAAATATATTTAAATATGTTTAATATATTTTTACATGCGCATCTACCAAATTTAATAATATTACCATTTCATTCAGCTTACTAAAGGTTAAAGATTAATTGTTATTATTTTTTTGGAAACTTTAGTTTCTGAAAAAAAGTACCTTACAGAGCAGCAGTTTTCTTTGTAAAATTGGGTTATGCAAAACATAAAAGATGCATTATGTTATTTTTACATCATTAGTGGCACCAAACTGAATTGAAAAATGGAGACTGTCCTCCTCTTAAAAACGACCACATAGGTCGTTTGTGCAAGCAGCATATTACGACCTATTATTACGTTTTAAAATCAAGCGCCCTCTAGCGGCCGTATTACGACAGTCTCGTTTGTCGGGTGTGTCGTCATCAAATGACCTTTGACTGTCGTTACCATCGTTACCACCCAAAAAAAGGAGGCGTGACCCAACATCTTACCATGCGTTGTTGTCCAGGTTTGTAAACAATTTTATTTTATGGTTTATTTTTTAAGGTACTGTTCTGATTGTCTGCAATTAATGTCAAAGTAAGTGCAGTTTGACGTTTTCTTTACAAATATGTTGTGAATGCCAGTGAACGAATGTGTGGCAATCGCAACGAATCTGAAATGACCAGTGACCACAACACTTACCATATTTTTTTTTTTACCATGATAACTGTTTTACTGTGGTATTTGTAGTTAAAAATCATTAACCACAATGCCATGCCTTTAATACCTTTTTGTAATGTAATTGTGATTCAGTGTTTTTTTTTTTTTCAGTTTTGCAGTTTCTTCATATCACATACATCTCCAGCTCCTACAACAACATTCAGTGTCCAGCAGCTCTTTATGATGCTCTCTCTCTCTCTCTCTCTCTCTCTCTCTCTCTCTCTCTCTCTCTCTCTCTCTTTCTCTCTCACTCTCTCTCTCTCTCTCTCTCTCATTTTCGTTTCCTATTTTTCTGAACTGTAATTCATAAATAAGTCACACATATTTTTCTTTCTTTCTCTTGTTCATCATGGCATATTTTCACAGCTCAGAATCAGATTTTGATCAGTTCTTGTATTAACAGGGAACTTGTACTCGAAGCTCAACTTGAAGAAGTTTCCAGTGAAGATGAAGTCCTTCAAAGGTTCGACACAGGTAATGTTGAAGATATGTAGTTATAACTGATTTACTTTAATTAATTTATCCTTACTTTATGTTAATAACCTTCCTTATAGTCCTTCCTTTCAAATATTTTGTTCACAGATCATTTCTAACACACTGTCTAAACATGTATGTATTAAAACAACAACAACAACTTGTTACTTTTTCTTTATTCCAGCTGAAAAGGAAGACCATGGGCCTGTCAAACCTTGTTTGTGGAGAGGGATGAATTTGACCATCTTGTGTGTTTACGGAGAAGACCAAAAGCTGCTAAGGCAGATATTTCCAGAGGTACGTCTGTGTTGATCTGAGCACCTCGACAGAACTTTACTGCAGTTACATTTTGCACCGAATTTTATGTTTTTTACTTTTTTAAATACCTCACGACCCCATCAGTACAAACCCTGTGCTATGTCAAAGTATTAATAATTCAAACAATTTCAGCAAATTCATATGATATTGTACAAGCGTACTCTCCAGCTTTTCCTCCTGCTGTCATTGACCATCGCCTCAGCTCTCATGCAGACTGTGTCTGGAAATGCTGTGTAACTTGTCATGTGACACAAAAGGGGCCGGTTGCGTAAACATAGCTATTATGTTAAGACTGTGACCAACTAGCAGTTAACCAAGAGATAATCATATTTCTTAGTAAAATTGGACCAATCTATGTTTTTGTAACTGACTTTAAACAATTATGACAAGTCTAGAGTAAATCAAATTATATGGCTAACTTTTTTAAAGATTAGTTTAAGCAGTTTATGCAACCGGCCCCAGGTCTTTAATTTATTTGACCAAATTAGATCATTTAAAGGTGTTTACAACAAGAACAATAACTATAATGACTATTTTAGCATCGCTACCAACAAATTATAAAGTTCTGTTTATTATTATACACGCTGCAGTTATGTTGTCTTTAACCACTAGCCCGTTGCTAGGGGGAAGTCGTGGCTTAGTGCTTAGAAAGTTTGACTCTTAACCATAAAGTTGTGGGTTTGAGTCTCGGCCCGGCAATACGACTTTTTTTGCGCTGCCCCCAACTGCTCACCGGGCACCGTAACATAAATGATCCCCACTGTTCCGTGTGTGTGTGTTCACTGCTGTGTGTGTGCACTTTGGATGGGTTAAATGCAGAACAAGAATTCTAAGTATGGGTCACCATACTTGGCTGTATGTCACGTCACTTTCATTTGTTGTCAATGTTTTAATTATTCATCATGTTATAAATTCAATTTTTTCCTGTCTTGCAGGATTTCTGACAGATTACTGAGTCCTTCTCCATCAGCTCTCCACAATAGCAGCCCTTCCAAAAGCATCCACATCACTCTCTCTTGTGTGGCACATCTGCTCTCAGTCGTTAGCATGTCTACTTGTATTATTTCTCCTCTAGTCAACACTCCCATCTCTACTGTGAACACTCCTGTCACTATCACCATCCCACCTACTGTATTCTATATGCCATATATATATATATATATATATATATATATATATATATATGTGTGTGTGTGTGTGTGTGTGTGTGTGACCTTTAAGGTCATTTAATGATAGAAATGCATTTTCCAGCTGAAAATGATTTATAAAATATAATTATTAATAACCGTTTTAGTTTGTCTTGCATATGTTCACAACAGAAGCGATCAGTGATTACAGGAGATTAAGAGGTAATCATGTGAAATATTAGTCTTAACAATATTTTTCTAATTAGTTAATCACATTTAAATGAAAGAAAAGAATATGATTTCAGCTGGTGCCTTGCAACTCCTGGTTTGTAAAAATATTATTTGGCATTTTATAAACTTCTCTGCAAACAAATTGACAATTTTTATTTATTTATTCATTTTTTTTATTTTATATATATATTTTTATATTAGCCAATTTAGTTTTAAAGGGATTTTCTATTACATAATTCTGTCTGTACCTATTAGTTACTTTATCAATCAGTAATTTTTAAAAGTTGTTATATTTCACAATAATATATTATTTTTTTGTTTTTATTTCTTCATAGTGACAAACTAGAGAGAAAGAATTGTGTTATTTGCATTGTTTGTCTGAAAAGTTTGACATATCAATAAACACTGATATGGAAATTACTAAAAAAAAATTATCCCTGTGTTTTTTAAATTGTATTTATTTATTTATTTTTATTATTATTTTCCTTTTTTTCTGTAGTTTAACTGGTAGAGCTAAAAATTGCAAGATTGTAAATACATCTCCAAAAAACACACAAGTGATTAAATGTATACATTTAATACACTATAAATATATAAATATAATATTATTTTTTCATACAGTATATGCAAAAATGTTGAGCTTAAATATTGTACATTAATATTAGGGTAAAGAATGTGTATAATCGCAAATATGAGGCCCTTGTTTGAAAATAAATAACTGTAATCAACAAATCTATTGCTGAATCAGGTTTACCCCACAATGCAAATCCGTCATTTTAGTTTTATATTTAGTGGGTGAAAATAAATTCACCACAAGAACCCGGAAAAGCCTGTCATGAATGGCCGTATATGGACAAGTAAGGGTGTCGCTTCTGCTCAACTGGATTTTCATTGGCTTTGAAATCCACTTGGCACTCGAGGACTCGCTGTGACTGGACTTTCTTTTAGCCCAAATTAAAAAACGTTTAATGTTGCAAAGTAAATTTTGCTGTAATTATTACGTCAATAGTACCTTCAGTTAACAATGGTGCATTGCTATATTTTGTGAAATTACCTCTTTACCGAGATCCTAACCTTAAACCTGAACATAACTTAATTGAACTACAAAAAACAGCGCCATGACTTTCACTTTCCATCGATAGAATGGCTAAGGCTTATGGGCAATGTAGTTTAAAATGTTTAATAATGAAATTGTGAAAAATACTTCTTTTTTTAAACAAAGGGATATCTAAGCATGTTTATTGTGCAAAGTTATATGACATATGTGAGAGGCAGGCTGACATTTTTTATTTTACTAAGAGTACTTTTATAAACACATGTATAGCACTTTTCTATGAATGTTTGAAAGCTGTGCCAAACATTATTTAGTAAACATAGCATAATGAGTTGTCCTACCAATTTTCTTTTTGAAACTATAATCAGATTTTGATTTACAGCCATTTGGAATGTTAATTGTTTTGCTCTTCAAGGGGACTCTACTGGGCCCCTGGGGATGGAAGGGCAGGAAAAAAATGCACAGCTCTATTCTCATCATTGGCAACAAACTGTTGAGACACATTTTGTAGGTTGTCTTTTCAAAAGCATACCATTATGTAAGTTGGAAGTCATAGTTATCTTAGAATTAAGACACCAGAAAATCAACATAAGTGCCCATTTGGAAAGAGCTCAATTTATTTCATAAGATCAAGAGCAATAATACAGTGCTAATAGTAAACAAAGACAACAAATACATATTCTGACATTTCATCAGACAAGGCCAATGTGTCATTCAGTAAGACAATGTGTGACAGTGTGCAGTTTATGGTTCCATACAATTCATGCAATTTAAAGAATCATAATATAAAATACCTAATTCATAAATCTCTGTAAAGAATGTCTCATCTTTGTCCTGCTCAGGAGCTAGACATCAGTAATGTGCATGAACATCTTCATTATAATACAGAACAGGATTCATGTTGATCTTTCCTTGATTCATCACCTTCAGTTGTGCATGAAGTCCATGCAGTCTCTTCTAATGCAGCTCTTCATCTAACTGAATTTCATTAATATTACTAAATGTTCATGTCTTCATCAAAACAACCATGGTGATTATATGTGTTGTTTACAAAATTAAATGGTGTATCTACCAAAAAACCATCTCTAGTACAGAATATTCACCATACTTGATTATCCAACACCATACGCAATATTTTACTAGGATGCAGCATAAAGACAGATAAAGAAGCATATTAAGACAAATTATATTCAAGTGAAATAAAAATGGGTTACATTAAAACCATTTTATTTTAATCAGATGAAGAAACCCAGATGAAGGCATGGTGAAATGTCTTGAGCACCAAAGAATCACATCCAGTTTCCTTCTCATCATCAGAGCTCTCCTGGTTTTCTTCAAATCCATGTCTCTATCATGATCTTCTTCAATGTCATAAACAATTTGCAATTGTTATCCAGCACAACAATACAACTGATGAACAAGTCATGTGACCAATTCAAATCAAATCATTTTATTATCACAATACCATGAATGCAAGTATACAGGTGGTAAAATGCTTTTCTGCAAACTGCAGCATGACAAGTACTGAATATATTTGCAACACATATACAGTATCAAAAATATAAACCGTATACATAAGAGCTCAATACAGGTAGAAAATATAGTGCAATACTATACTATACAGAGAGAACAAAATGAAAACAATTAACAACAATCACTGTATACTGTAGATATACCTCTGCCCACTGCTCCGGGTGTGTGTTCACAGTGTGTGTGTGTTCACTGCTCTGTGTGTGTGCACTTCGGATGGGTTAAATGCAGAGCACAAATTCTGAGTATGGGTCACCATACTTGACTGTATGTCACGTCACTTTCACTTTCAGTACAGTATGAATTAGTGCAAACAGAATATCAGGTTGCAGAATAATAGTGAGTCAGAGTCCAGTCAGTGTAGCTGATAGAGTGCAGTGCACACAGTATGAGGCTGCTGGTGTGTGTATGTGTGTGTGTGTGTGTGTGTGTGTGTGTGTGTGGTGTTACTGGTACGAGTTCAGTTCAGTCTGATTGCCTGTTGAAGGAACTTGTTTTGCAGTCTGCTGGTGCTGGTTCTGTGATAATGTCTGTCTGATGGTGATGTTGAGAGCAATCCATGGCTCGTGTGGCTGGAGTCTCTGACGGTCCTCAACAAAAGAAAAACCTTGCGTAGATGTCCTGGAGAGACAAAATCATTGTGTCAATTATATATTATTATTATTTAGAATTGTTGTAATGGACATACCATTGATTCCTGTTGAAGGTTGTTGGAGGTATGGGCTCTCAGTTGTGAAGTTTCTTTTATGGCCGTAACATCTGTGCAGTCACACAGCTGTTTGGGAATTCAGTCTTCACAGTTTCAGGCTGCAGCGCTGCATTTGGTGACCATTGACTCCTCCATCTCTGGCCTCAGACCCGCTTCTCTTTAGTCTGGAGTGAAGACAAATGTTCTCAGTACCAGCTTTCCTTCTACTGCAGTCTTTCTGTACAAGTAGAAAATAATAAAAACAGTCATAACAAATCAGTTATGTATTGAAAACTCATAGTACATATGAAGACTTCAGATGCAAAGGCATCTAAGTTCCACCTGAAGTTTTCTTCTAAAATTCTTCTTAGAAGAACATTTCATACAGAACTTAAAGGCTTTTGCATCTGAAGTCTTCATATACAACACATCTCGTTCTTCATTTCTCCATCAACTGACTTCATCCTCCTTCAAAAACTGTAAGTCCATAAGAAAAATAGTTTTGGTGAATACAGGTGCAGGTGTCAGTACTCACCATATTCAGTCATTTTCTGCCCAAATTCCAGAAATGATGCCCTGATGATTTGTTCATTCTAGGACTTATAAAAGATGTATATGTGAAAAATGATAATTGCTGACTTGAATAGAGATCAACATCATATGCTGTACTAATGCATTGCTTGAATACAGACACATCAATGGGGATGAGCACCTTTTCACTCTTTTCTGTTTGGGCACAATAGAGCCATGTTCATTCCTCATCCCCAACAGGACTGATGTTCTTTGTGTTTTTGCTCTTCAGCTGTAAAACAAAAATATGTCTATTAACCCCATGTTTAATTACTATTGCTTATTACATATGAATTAAGACAGATATAATTAAGTAAATTCACCAAAAGATTCAGGTTAGAGGATTAAATGAATATTGATTACAATTTTCTACAAACCTTTCTTGGAGAGGGCTGATCATGACAGGAACTTGCTGAGCCACACTAGTAGACATTCAGTTGACAAACCTGAAAGAGGCCATCATGCAACCATCCGCTCTGTTTGTACCTTACAACAGAGCAAGAGAGAATGTGTGAGTGAGTGGAGAGAGTAAAGGACTAAGATGAAGACAAACAAGCAAAGAAAGGCAAAATCTTGCGTTTGAGTTTAACAAAATGAGAGGGAAGAAAGCTGTATCTTCAAGCCTATATTATTCTCCAATTATTTTCTACACTATAACATGCAGCAGGATTGTTGTAAGCAGTTTAAAGACCTCTTCATACCAAGGATGAGTCCATACTTAATGACACAGAGGAACAACATCAGTGGAATATATTTTCCAGCTGATGAACATTAAACAGCCAATCAAAATGCACATTTCAAAAGCTTGATCATTTAAAGTGGCAGACATCAACGTCGCTGCAGTGTGTATATTAATAAACATAACTTTATCATTGGTTGATGTTGGTGTGGATGCTAAAATAGTTATTGTAGTTACTTTTCTTGGTGTGAACAGCCTTAAATGATCTAATTTTGGCCAAATTAACTGAAGATCTGATGTGTCACATGACAAGTTACACAGCATTTCCTGACTTGCTTTTAACAGACGTGTTCAATTAAAATCAACATGGAAATAAAGGCAGACTGTGAGGTGCGGACAGATATCATGTACTGTTAGAACGGGTTAAGACGGTGCTAATAAAGAATACAGTGGGACTCAATATAAACTTTAGGATATAACGCTCTGACTACTTAAAATGGACACAGTCTGCATGAGAGCTGAGGCGATGGTCAATGACAGCAGGAGGAAAAGCTGGAGAGTACGCTTGTACAATATCATATGAATTTGCTGAAATTGTTTGAATATTAATACTTTGACATAGCACAGGGTTTGTACTGATGGGTCGTGAGGTATTTAAAAAAGTAAAAAACATAAAATTCGGTTGCAAAATGTAACTGCAGTAAAGTTCTGTCGAGGTGCTCAGATCAACACAGACGTACCTCTGGAAATATCTGCCTTAGCAGCTTTTGGTCTTCTCCGTAAACACACAGATGGTCAAATTCATCCCTCTCCACAAACAAGGTTTGACAGGCCCATGGTCTTCCTTTTCAGCTGGAATAAAGAAAAGTAACAAGTTGTTGTTGTTGTTTTAATACATACATGTTTAGACAGTGTGTTAGAAATGATCTGTGAACAAAATATTTTGAAAGGAAGGACTATAAGAAGGTTATTAACATAAAGTAAGGATAAATTAATTAAAGTAAAATCAGTTATAACTACATATCTTCAACATTACCTGTGTCGAACCTTTGAAGGACTTCATCTTCACTGGAAACTTCTTCAAGTTGAGCTTTCGAGTACAAGTTCCTGTTAATACAAGAACTGATCAAAATCTGATTCTGAGCTGTGAAAATATGCCATGATGAACAAGAGAAAGAAAGAAAAATATGTGTGACTTATTTATGAATTACAGTTCAGAAAAATAGGAAAGGAAAATGAGAGAGAGAGAGAGAGAGAGAGAGAGAGAGAGAGAGAGAGAGAGAGAGAGAGAGAGAGAGAGAGAGAGAGAGAGAGAGAGAGAAGCATCATAAAGAGCTGCTGGACACTGAATGTTGTTGTAGGAGCTGGAGATGTATGTGATATGAAGAAACTGCAAAACTGAAAAAGAAAAAAAACACTGAATCACAATTACATTACAAAAGGTATTAAAGGCATGGCAAATGTGTTACTTAACTAAAGAGTACACAATAAGCACAGTTACTGTGGTGAAAAGCATGGTAACGTGTTTATACTACAAATACCAAAGTAAAACTACAGTTATGACGGGAGATACATTGAGTTGTGGTTACTGAGGTTTTATAACACGTGACATGGTTCAGCGACATGTTACTATGGTAAAAACATGGTAAATGCGCGACTTTTACATGACCTCTTTCCACCACAGGCGAATTTCAAACGAATATCACAATGAAAACTAACTTTATAAAGCTGCAGATTTCGATTAAATGATTTGAACGTTCAAACTGGTTTAATAGGACATACAGTGTCCAGTATCGATTTGAAAATAAAAACTCATATTATTCATAAACGATCGACTACTTTATGAGACGGGAGAAAACCTTACCTGTACATGTCTCGAAGTCATCTAAAATCCATATCATCAAAATCCACGAACATCTGGGAGAGTTTAAATCAAACAATTCAAAAACGCAAATAGCAAACATGTTAAAATAAACCCACAATGCATTTAGGCGAAAGTTCATTTATCATACCTCCTGTTGCCAATAGGGGCGCTAATTTAGAGAACGCTCGTGTGGGTCGTATTTATGGATAGTGACAAACGACCCATACGGTCGTATGAGTTGGAGGACTTGTTA